>NC_071573.1:19503160-20887326 GCF_024509145.1 Vidua macroura
GAAAGAAATGTATTTTATTGTCTCCAGAGCAACCTCTGCTTTCTGGTAAATACGCATGTACTACTTAGCACCTCCCGGAACATGGGTGCTCTGCATTCCCTGTAAAATGAACCCTCTTGCCAAGTACAACAAAGACAGTTTTCTTCTCTCTTGCCCCTCACCCTCACAGTCCAGCGGATTTCCAAGAAAGCAAGTCAGCATCCTTTGCCTAGAAGTAAGGAGCCACCTTTCCGTAGGAACATTGTCCCACTTCCAGGACTCCTAAGCATACAGGAATTCCTGTAAAGAAGGTCAAGTATCCTTTGTGAAAGGGTGTGTTACAAAGTAGGGCAGGTTTTATGTGATGAAAATTATAGTCTAAGAAAAATCAGGGCAGGTTAAGAGTGATGTAATAGAGGAAGGCAAAAAAACCCCAAAGCAAAACAAACAAACAAAAACAACCCCAAAACCCAAACAGACTAAAACACCAAAGCCATCAAAGTCAAAATAAGAGTTTGGCTATCAAATACTGAAACTAAATGTCATTTGCAGTTAATTGCTATAATAAGGTCAACTGCCTTCCTAATTAATTTCTGCTTCTTACTAGGGGATCAGTGCTGCTGATTAGGTTGCATAGTAAACTGTCCAAGAATATGAATAATCAAGACACACCAACTGAAACTAATTCTTCTAGGTCTTCCACAAAGAATATAAAATGAGCAAATGTTGTTCCCTGTGTAGCATCACTGATAGAATCCAGGACTTTTTGCTCCAGCTATTTTTTTTTCCACTGAGATGCTTCATAGCACTTAAAAGCACTCAGAACTGCCTGTATTGAAGTAGTTTTCAAAGGAAGTGAGTTTTCTTGGTAGAACTGGAGCAGTGGGACAGCTCAGTCACCAATTCTGCAAAAAAGGAGGATATGTAGCTGGAGTTCCCTGCCTGCTGAGCAGTTGTTTCAGGATCCAATAGTAGCTAAGTATCATTTTAAAAATCCCAAGGCTGTTCTATTGGCACTTAACATGCCTCTGTCAGCTTATAGACCACAGAGTTACAAGGGCAGTTTAAAAACTGACATTACTGTTTCACTTTGGTTTTGTGTCAACCAGTAGTCAACCAGAGTAAGGATCTGGCCTAGATCCTGTATCAGAATAAGAAGGGGAAATAGCCTTTCCCTTTCCATTTCTCTGTTCCTTTGATATATACCACTTTGATTTTTTGAAGGAAGTCACTGAGATCTCTGTCTTCATAGCTGGAGACTGACTTTACTTCTGACTGTATTAATGCCCTTTTCTTGGTTGCAACAAAACATATTCGATCTAGATCATTGCTAATTAACTGGATGGTCAATACATCAGGTATTTCCTAATCACTTCCAAAGCTTAAAAAAGCCCCCCAAGCCCCTTCCCTCTATGCAGCTAAACAAGTCCATGTGTATATATAAGAGGGAATAAAAAGGAAAACAACCCCCTGATCATTCAGAGCCCAAACTAATTTTAAATTACTATTAGTAGAAGTTTATGTTGCAGTGCAGCTTAATCAGCTTGGATTCTTTTTCAAAAACGGCAAAAGAATCCTTCAAATGAAAAACATTGAAGTATGTCATTAAGCAGACCATTATTGGAACAGCTGCCTAGGGATAAGCTCCCTCCAGCTGCCTTAGTTCACATATTTAGTAAAATGTAGACAACAACATATGCATAATAATAATAGTGATACAGATGAGCTGCCTGCATACTGCATCTTTCTGTAATGTGACCATTTGGTAGAACAGAGATTTTAAAATAAAAATTAATCCTCTGGAAGATGGGGAAAATATATAAGGATAGAAGGAAGCAATCAAAAAATGATGGGGAAGGCAGAGGAAGATTCCATTTTACAAATCAGGCCCTCTAGTTTGCTAAATGAAATTCAGATGAACAACTGTATTTCTAAAGCTCTGGTCCTGTGCAAAATATCATTAATAAGTTCAAAATTATTGTAAGGTGTTAGGTGTGAACACAACACAAATTTCTTCAAGGGAGGCAAATGAAGCCATGGATGAAGTTGCTGACTACAAATATTTACAGTTGTCAGGGACTGGGTAACTACCTTTAATTGCCTACAGATAATCAGATTTTTAGTGGCAGGAAATTTAATCTAATTCTGGGCTGATTCTGTCTCTCTTGCCTTCAGGGATGTGGGCTTGAGCTGGGCTGTTATCTGAAAATTGAGGTTCTCTTTGAAGATGTTTGAGATATACCAAGCAAAACTACAGGGAGAAAAAGAAACAACTCTTGTAAAAGTTTCATACTTTTTCTTTTTACTACCAGTTGAGGTAAAGATGACTCACTTTCTAAAAGCTCCCAAGCTTCTTCATTTTGAAGAATAAATGCCTTTCCTCTTTCCATAGCTGTTATCCAAGATGCAGCAAATACTGATTCTTTCTTTCTTTATTTTTCTTTTCTTTTCTTTTTCTTTTCTTCCTTTTCTTTTCTTCTTTTCTTTTCTTTTCTTTTCTTTTCTTTTCTTTTCTTTTCTTTTCTTTTCTTCTTTTTCTTTTCTTTTCTTTTCTTTTCTTTTCTTTTCTTTCTTTCTTTTCTTTCCTTTTTCCTTTCCTTTCCTTTCCTTTCCTTTCCTTTCCTTTCCTTTCCTTCCTTTCCTTTCCTTTCCTTTCCTTTCCTTTCCTTTCCTTTCCTTTCCTTTCCTTCCTTTCCTTTCCTTTCTTTCCTTTCCTTTCCTTTCCTTTCCTTTCCTTTCCTTTCCTTTCCTTTCCTTTCCTTTCCTTTTCCTTTCCTTTTCCTTTCCTTTCCTTTCCTTTTTCCTTTCCTTTCCTTTCCTTTCCTTTCCTTTCCTTTTCCTTTCCTTTTCCCTTTTTCCTTTCCTTTTCCTTTCCTTTCCTTTCCTTTCCTTTTCCTTCTTCCTTCCTTCCTTTCCTTTCCTTTCCTTTCCTTTCCTTTCCTTTCCTTTCCTTTCCTTTCCTTTCCTTTCCTTTCCTTTCCTTTCCTTTCCGTTCCTTTCCTTTCCTTTCCTTTCCTTCTTTCCTTTCCTTTCCTTTCCTTTCCTTTCCTTTCCTTTCCTTTCCTTTCTTTTCCTTTTCTTTTTTTCTTTTCCTTTCCTTTTCCTTTCCTTTTCTTTTCCTTTTCTTTTCCTTTTCTTTTCTTTTCTTCTCTCAAACATCTGCCTGAATATACTCATGTGTAAATGCATACATGCATGCACAAGTGTGTACATACATTATAGTTCATCAAGTGCAAAAAAAAATCTTGTGGCATTACAAGTTAAAAATTTTAAATAATAATGAATGTTATTTCAGATGAGCTTTGTCCAGATCTTTACTTTTTAAAAATTCAAGGCAGGTCCTTAATAGTGTTGTATCAACAACATTAAAGATATTGGTTAGGTTAGGATTGAAAAACTTTAATCTGAAAAAGCATATATATACATGTATCCCTGAATTGAAGTGTCTATATTCATCTGTCAGTAAGTGAGAGTGGAATCCAGCCTTTAGATCAGATGGTGTGACTTCAGCCTAAAGTTAAAAATAATTTTAGGAGGATTATATAAACTAAAAGAATGTACATGCATTTCTATTATATTGACTATATATGCCTCATTTCAGCCCCTCATCAACAGGGGACAGAATTTTGTGTTCACCTGGTAAGTGACAATAGTGATGGATCCACCCCCACATTACATCCAGCGTCAGTGTACAGCAATACTGCTCTGTATTTCAGACTGGAGGGATGCTCAAAATGCTGTGTGGCATTTCAGAGACTGCAGAAATGATGGGAGGGTAAGAAAGTCCTGTTAGTCCTGTACCCTGTGGTGACTGAGCTGCTGACCCAGTGGCTGCACGGGGTGGTGGTGTCAGGCAAGGCACGCAGCCAAGTGCACAGAGCCATGGTGTTTACTCCCACTGTCAGATGGAGCAGGCAGCCTGGCACCTGGGTCCCCTCTCACAATGGACACTTTTGTTGTTAGATTAATATACCCGTGTCCTTTTGTTTTGATGAGGGATCTAACAAACACTTCATATCTACAGAGGTGGAGCAACATCTCAGAGAAGCTTTTGCTTCTGTCTTCTGAAAGGAATACGGTTTGAGCAGCAAACTATTTGATTTTCTATGTCCCTTTCCCCTTTTCACTCCTAACTGTTCTGGGCGCTTATACACAAATAATACTACAGCTTCTTTGGTTTTGACCTTCAGAACCTAAAAATTCTTGTGAAAATAGGTGATATCTTTAATAGTTTTATTCCTAAATTCAGAAGGAGCTGCCTTTGTAGGTATGTTTGTGCTGCCTTGCAAAGTAGACATTATGTGATACACTGTTCAGAGAGACAAACACCACCTTTTTCTTTTTTTGCAGCTTTGGCAGGGCTTGGTTTTGCTGTCCCCTATTATCTAAGACACCAAAATACCTCCTATTAATGTCACTTCTTGTGCAGTGGGAATACTCCACTGAATCAAACATTTCTGCAAACTGCAACACTTTTCAGTTTTCTCTGAGGTATTCTCTAGGTCAGTATTTAATAATAAAAACCACTGGATTCACCATCAGCTTCTATTCAAGCTGTTACTAATGCAAGCACTGAATTATGTACAACCAGAGTTTAATGCACCTTGTTGTAATGGAGTGAACAGAGTCACAGAAAGAATTAGTTATTATCTAGTTTCATTTACTGGTGACTAAATATTGAAGCATGCAGCAGAATTCAATTCTATGTCCTTGTTTAATACACCACCACACTTTCTCCTACAGCCAGTAATAGAAAACAGGAGTTTGCACTGCAGCCATGAGACAATGCTCTGTCAATGGAACATCCAGATGCTGCGGTGAGAGGGGGGCCAGCTTTCACATGGGATTATGAGGAGAGTAAGGAGCAACCTATGTAAGGAACTGCAGATATTCCTTTTTTATCTCAACATTTATGGTGATGAGATCATTCTTTCAGTGGCACAAGCCTGTTTCCTGCTGGCACTTTCTGGTGTTTTGCATGTCTTGTTCTGTGCGTGTGGAGCAGTGGAGCATCACTTTAGCTTCCCTCCAGCCCCCAGTATCCTTCCATCATTGGTATCTTTGCCATTCAATTTCCCATCCACTGCAGCACCTTACCCTATTGTCTGGTAGACAGACACTGCCTGCTTTGAACATATCAGAATAACCTTAGCTATGGCACCAAATGGATGACAGCTTTGTCTTAAAGGATGGGTGTTTCTTAACTTTCAACTAATGGACAAGGGCCATTTATCTTTGTTTCATTGTATCATAATAAATGGTTCAGTGTGGAACTGTGAGCAGGGAGATAGCCTTGGTAATGTGAGCATGCTAACCCCTGTGCCCTGGCCTGCTGCTGCAGGTTAGTTTCTAGGGCTGGATACAGGTCTCTGTCTCCAGAACCTTTGCTGTAGAAAGGAGAGGGATGCAAGAGAAGGAACTGGTTAATAACTCCCAGGTCTCCTTTCAGGGCCTTCTTCCCTCTTCGAATGAGAAACTGAGAAGTTAAGAGGTGAGGAGGGAGGACCAAGGCAATTAGATGGAGCTTGAAAGGTGGAGATCAGCTACAAAAGTACTGGCATGCAGAATGGGGAAAGAGGGAGTAAATGGGGAAGGACTTAGAAGAAGAGATTAAAAAAGTGGTAGCTAGAGATGTGAGTGGGAAGTGAGGATTAATAGACCAATGGGAATGTGTGAACAGAGGAGAGGACAGATGGAATTTCAAGATCTGTTCTACCATGCATCACATATAGTTTGCATATGTAAATAATCCAAAACTTTCTCAGGCTTTATGCTGAGAAAGGCAGGAGCATAGTACAGCTCATACTAGAGGAACTCTGATGAGTCCCTGTGGTTTCATAGAAGGCTCATAGTGCTGAATATTGTAATTTAGTCATGTGGCCAAATGGCTACTTTGCTTACAGGGCAGAAGGTACACATGCCAGTAGTTAGCGGGTACCTACTGAGCCTGTTTGTGATGGGCCATTATCATTAAAATGGTTGCATTCAGTTTTCGGTTTGTGCCCATGTTCTCCTCCATAGGACCAAAGAAACAGAAATAAAGACGTCATGGCTTGCAAGCAGTTTGTACCTGTTATGTGCTTATTGTGAATTGGTTTAAGTGAAGGCAGAGAAGACAGGACAGTGGTGACTTGGCCTCACCTTTTTTGGTTTGGCCTGCGAGTTTGAAGGCAGCATTTTCCCGCAGTAACTTGTTTTCTCTGGATGTGTCATTAAAGATACACATATCTGTGTGTATATATATGACTTTGCCTTGTGTTGATTGGTATTGTCATCATGAGAGTTCAGTTATTGCAAATGTCTTACATATACAAAGAGCAAACCATGTATTTCCATGAGTTGAAAAAAAAGAGATTTTGCAGATGGTGTTACTATCTCTGAATTTCAGTGTTTCTATTTAACAAAGAATGCGGTTTCTTTCACTGCAGACAGCAACACACACGAGGCAGACAACTTCCCCACATTAATCCAGCTATTAAAATCAGATACAGTTAAAAGTGAAGTCAGAAATCAGTGAACATGGTAGAAACAGTGGTTTACACGGGATTAAAGCTATCTGGAGAATGAATGGAGAGAAAAAACTAGGAAATTAGGGCTTTTTATTCCGTTAAATCATATCCTCTCCATTATTACAGGGAATAAAATCTCTTAAGGTCAGACTGAGCTGAGTGCCAGGGGAAGTCCCTCACCCCCGCTGCAGACCATGGTTTGGGGACAGTGTGCCGCAGTGTAAGTCACAGAGCAGGAGGCTGGCGAGGGCGCGCTGCTCCCCGCGGTGGTCCCTGCCGCAGTCGGGATCCTGCGCCCGCTGCCCAGGGACCCGCGCGGACCCCGCCGCCTCCTGCCCCACCGGCCTTGCGGAGAGCGCGACGTAAACCAAGATTAAACCCCGCCACACCTGAAAGCCTCGAGCGGATAACTGCGTGAAGAGCGTTCCTGTTCCCGAGGCACGTAGGAAAGCGTCTCTCGCCCACGGCGACGGTCACCGCGGCGGTGAGCCCCCCTCGCTCCCCCCGGCGCTCCCGCCCGCAGCGCCGCCCGAGCAGCGCCGGTGGCTCCCGGAGCGGAGCGCTCCCGCCAGGCCGGCGCGGGGCCCTTTAAGAAAGCGCGGCACAGTAGCAGGGGCCGGCCCTGCCTCCCGCAGCCCGCAGCGCTGGAGCGGCGCTGGGGAATGGGAAGCAGTTCCCCGTCCGGCTCCGAGAGAGCGCACGTAGCAGCAGCAGCAGCAGGCACCCCAGCTCCGCTCGCTCAGCAGCATCCAGCGTGGGGATCAGCGCTCTGCCTGGCTCCCTGACACGGGATGGACGTTCCTGAGCACTGAGCTCAGCCGCTGTAAAAAGCAAGTAGGAAAATAAACATCTGGATAAAATTGGTAAGTCAAACTAGAGTCACATCCTCTTCCTTGGATTGCAGCTTTCCAGTTTCTTAATTTGTAATGTTCTTTGCAAGTTTTTTTTTTTTTCTTTTACTTTTAAGCAGAACAGCTGGAAAAACATGGAGGCAAAATAAAAGTGTAAAAAAACTTTAACGATTTGTCAGTGTTTGTGCTCCTATTTTTGAAATCCTCTTTCCACATAGAAGTTTTGCTGCAGGAGTGAGGAAGGAGAAACCGGCAAGTGCTTTTGTATGTGGGGGAACAGAAAACTAGTAAGAGTTGTAATTGGCTTTTCCTTAGGATATGATTAAAGATTACAAAAAATAAACAAACAAACAAGCCAGCAAAACAAACCCCAACTTTAAAGAAGCTTGAAATGGCTTGTCATTTACTTTTCCAGAGTAAGACTCGTTTTGAAGTCTTAAGCGCACTGGGATTTGTACAGCAGTGAGAAGGAACTTTTAAAAACCGTGCTGTCAGTGTAAATCTGGATGCCAAAGTATTGCCGGGCAAATGTGGTATATATTTGTTTAAATTTAAGTGACTACATCGTCAGCCCTGGGAGGGCAGAGGCAGGAGATGCCATTTCCCGCGTGGCGGACTGAGGGCGCTGTTGCTGCACCCGCCATCAGCCTCCCTGAAACGGGGAGCCGGTAAAAATCCGAGGGGAAAATCGAGTGGAGGCGAGATGTTTTAAACCATTAAACCAGCAATTGTTCACACGAGCGCAAAGCTATAGTACGTAGGTACGTAGCATCCAGTTGGAACAGCCAATGTTTTTAATTTTCATTCCCTTAAGTTTTGGGGGCAGTTTTTTTTTTTTTTTTTTTTTTTTTTTTTTTTTTTTTTGGTTTTTTTTTTTTTTTTTTGATTGTTTTGTACGAGATTATCTGAATTACAAAGAAATGTATTAGAGCCTGGTTATGACCTTGTTATCTTTTTCTGGAGTGTGTTGTGGAGTCATACTGGATCAAGAAGGGAAGGGAAAGTGTGGAATCTCTTGACAGAAATGTTACTTCAGTAGTGGTGTGCAAGATGAGGAAGAACTGTCACTCGGTGTTGATCAAGTTTCAGGCTGGAATTGGACATCTAACATAGGAACATTTCCTTGGTATCCAGTACAGATGTACAGTAGAGGTTAGAGATCTACAAGGGACTAAGACTGTAAACCCTAATGACTGAATGGCATATTGTCAAGTAGTTTGGGGAAAGGGGAAGGGTCATGTCCAGGTGTACAGCTGTCCTCATAAAAATCCCAATACCACTAAAAGAGGCTGACAATTGTGCCATATTTCACCCATATAAACAAAGAGCTAGAAAATGCAGCAATAATCTGTTCACACCTTTGTATGCATATACTTGATTATGTATCACCTGGGGTGTGAAATATTCTTCTATGTGGAGCAGGAATTTGGGTTTGCTTAAATCAAAGGCTTTAAAAGGAATGAAGATATTGTTTTAACTAATGCAGCTCTCTTGTGAGTAGAGAAGGACCAGAGCTGTCAATTTCCCCTCTGATCCAGCATCTGTTAGAACTCGATGTTTCTATTGTGACACAGAGCTTTGGTTGTGCCTTGAACAAGACTCTTCTGTCTGACTGTATTCCTGTTACTTACAAATCACTTGCAGTGGAGTGGAGAGATTTGCAGGTTTTGAGTCCTTAATGTGAGACATGCTGGGCAAAGCAGATTAAAAGAACTGAATGACCATATGGAATGCAGTCATTATGACTACCAATTATTGTCTCATTGAAAAGTTTAGAGTTCTACTACCTCTGCTGAATCAGTGGAGTATGTGAAGAGAAGACAACGTTCTTACCTGCAAGAGATAGTAAAACACTTATTGTGCGGTGGTGTATCTGTGTGATGTTAGTAGTTCTCCAAGAAAAAAGCAGCCATTTCTTTATACTCCTTATGCTTCATTAGACATCCAGGTATGAATGGCCTGTAAAAATGATTTACTGGATCGGAGGAAAGATTTCCCTCTTCAGTTCCCCTCTGAATTTGCAGGCATTAGTCAGGTGTCTGTCCAACTACTGCCTCAGTAACTTATGGAGGAATCTTTTTCACTTCCCTTCAAGAAGATTGCAAGTTCATTAAGAATGATAGCGCTGTTGACACTCTGAGACACATTTGAACCTAGCAGATGCTTGCCTTTGTAGGAGACTAATTTATGCATTCAAATTGTCTCCTCCACCATCGCTGATGTCCCAATTAAACTCTTAAAAGTTGCATCTCCCCACTATTTGTCTGCATTGTGTTTAATGTGGCAGCTGTAGCTGTTTCAGTTTAATTCTCCTAATTGCCTATATTTCAAATTAAAATCTTTTCTTCACAAATGGAGAAGATAGTATGACGTGCCAGATCTGATTTTTACTGTGTTGTTTGGAAATTCACTTTAATATTTGTTTTATTTTGCTCCCAAGTGTTTTGTACCTGGGAGTCAACACTGTAAGTCTGGTCTGTGGCTGATGCTGAGGTCATACAGTTAACTCCTGCAGAGTTCCCAAAACATTAGCTTAATATGACATTTGCATGTGATATTTAAAATGTAAAGGGATCCTCCACCTGTATTTATGCTAAATTAAAGAAGCGGAGCTTCCTTGAATAGCTTTTCTCATTAGAGACCATTAATCTTTTTACCTGCCATAGCATGCGGGCAGTGCTATAAATTCTGTGACTGCCATTGGAGCACTTGTCTACTACTTGCTTACACTGACAGTAACTCTGCTAAGTGAGTTTAGCCAGAGCAAGACTCATGATTACTCAACAAATTACTGTCAGCTTGATTTCTAATAAAATTTTCATGTCATTGTTTCACAGAGCTTCAGGTTAATTAATCTTTGAGCATTTTATAATAGTTTACTTGATGAAGCCAACTGTAAAATCCTTTCTCTCAGAATGTTTCCAGCGTTATGAATTGCTGGATGTTACCACAGGTTATGAAGGCTTGTTGGTGCTCACACAGCTGTGGTGAATCTGGCCTTGTTCTTTGTTGCAGGTAAAGCCTCTTTCTGCTTTATATAACAGAACCAGGATTCCAATTGAAAACCCCAGTTTCATGTCAAAGGCTGACTGTGCTGGTAACACAGTAACTTCCTCTTTTCTTAAATAAGAGATTTTGTAGTTTTTTTATATTGAACAGTGATAGGTGTGGTTTTATGTCTGATTTATCTGTCTCGGCTTTAGTGTTTGGAATGCCACATTTTCCATTACACGTGGGACAAGTTTATCAGTATAAGTGGAGACCTCTCAAGATGTTGAAGATGTTGTCCTGTGCAAGATCAAAACATGTTAACTTGCACAGAATACGAAGGAAAGTAAATAAAATTTAATAGCTCTGAAGGTGGATATGGAAAGGAATTAATGCAGGAATGTGTTCCCCAAAGAATATTTTCAGTGAAGTAGATACCTCTATGTAGCTAGTCCTGAATATCCCAGGGAGACTACGTCAGATCTGCCAATACTTGTGTGGATAAGCATCCTCCAAAGAATTAATTTATTTTCATCTTCACATATGTAGATCTGTCATTTTGTGAATGAGACAATTGATGACTGAGATTTTCCTTTTATTATATGTAATTCCAAAGTTCTTTTCTTCTTCACCAGATTAATCAGAATCCTTGAAAACTTCATTCTCTCTTTAATATCAATCTGTTGTTGAGAGTATTATTTCTTAAATGTAAAAAAATAATGAACAAGACGTCTTTAAAAATTTTTAGGCACTCTACCACTTTAATTATGCTTTCAAAAACATGGTAGTGACCTAATGTATCATTAAATTATCACATTTAAATACTGCGTTGATCTTGCCAGCCAGTAAATCAAGCAGTGGTGAAATGCCTTTTGTTCTTTTTGCTACACCCTGAAACCTGTGAAATAATCTTCTGAGCATTTGACAAAAGTATGTATCAAGTTGATGTGTTTTGTAGCATGAAATGATTAAAAGAGGTAGGAATTTTTTAGCTTTCTAGGGACCAAATAAGGTACTGCTCCTCCTTTTTTATGAATTCAAGAGGCCATGGATTGTAAATGTTCCATATGAGAAGAAAAAAACAATGTGACAGCTGTCAGTGATGTTATTTAGTAAGGGCTGCACTTCTCAGTGCCTTCATTAGAAATAATAAATTTTATACTCAGGACTGTTCAAATAAAAATAATAGAAATAATAAAATAATAGAAATAATAAATTTTATACTCAGGATCTTGTCAAATTGTCCCTTTGGAGAGGGAATGGGGTGGGGTGTGGCATGGAACTGATTCACAGTGCAGCTTCTGACTTTTGAAATGGAGCAGAGATTAAAAGCAGTTCTGAAGTCATCTGCATCACTTTTAGTTTCCTGCTGTCACACATTGTTCCATTTGAGAAATGTAACATAAAGAGAAAGGTGTATGGGCAGAAGGAGCATCAAACAATGAAATCTCTGTTATGCCATGTTGTGTATAATGTAATATCCAGGGCCAGCAGGAAGGCTAATGGCACTCTTTGTAACTGCCCTTCTCAGTTCTTTTCATTTGGACTTCACTTTTTTTCTCACATGGGTGTTTTGTCATTTAGCCAATATGATGTGTTGTGCGTGTCTAGCTCTGCAGCCTCTTTCTGGGTGTGTATCAAGTACCTGTAACTTTACCTACATCTCTTTATTAACTGGCATGACCATATACTTCTGTTTATTTTGAAATCCATGGAAAGTACATTAAGAAACACTGTAATTTTATTTCTCCAAGAGAATCTTTTCCAGCAGCTGATGAAATCCAAGCTCATGCCAGATGAAAAGCTCTTGTGTTATCATTTGCAGTTAATTAAAAAAATAAACGCCAAATCCCTTACAGCAGTGGGTTTATAAATACTGTGTTTGTTTGTGTGCATGTATGTGCATGCTCACACCAGTGCTTTACTCTCATGTGCCTTTGACAGCACGCTGGAAATGATCATATACTTTTAGGTTCAGGACTTGATGCAGGGATACAGAGGTGGATGGAGGAGTTTGTTTGTTTTAGTACATCTTACAGCAGCTGAAACAGACCCAAAATAAAGTAAAAGCTTTAGTGTTTGCCTTAAGATGGCAACATTTTTGTTGTCTTTTTTTTTTTTTTTTTTTTTTTTTAAGAAAACATGCTAAAGGCTCAATTTTTATCTTTTGGTAGGCAAGCAAAATATTTTTTCTGGCAATTTGATGCCTTATTAAAATGAACACTTACTTGATTAAATGTGCCAAATTTGTGTGTGCTAAAAGGCAGGAAGCTGGGTTTGCTGGAATAGAAAGGTGCACCGACAGCTGGGGCTGAACTACCTCTTGGCACTCTCTCTGTCTATTAAATGCAGATCCCAGTAAGCTGAAGGATTATTATCTTCAAAAAATCTTGGACAGCTTCACTGGTGAGTTAGATTTTTTTTTTTTTTTTGCTTTCCTTTTAAGAAGGTAAAATTAATTTCTTTTGGGTGAAATCTGTTAAACTGACAGATTTGGAAGACTGGAGTCTCTTTGTTCAGTCACAGAATAAGTGGTGCCTTGAACCATGGCTGAGTCACCTTCCCCAGTGCTGCTCTCTAGTTGCGTGTTTTGGGTCAGTCAATGGATCAAACCTGATATTTAGCATCTTTCTGTTCAACTTCTTTTTTTTTTTTGTGGTTTTTTTTTTGTTTTGTTTTGTTTTGTTTTTTGTTTTTTGGCCAGCATTGTTCTTGAATCTCATTAGGTTTTGCCAACAGAAGTCCTCGTGGGTCTTTTTGTTTCAAGTGACAAACTTGCTTGCTTATCGGGACAGCCCTGATCAATTCATTTCACATGAGCAGTAATCAAATGGGAATGGTTTTTGGTCATCATCCAAATAGATTCAGTATAGTGACCTGGTAGAAGGACATACTGTATTCCATTACCAGCCCTGTGAATCATTCAATCTCCCAATTGATTGTGGTTTTTCAGTACTCCACTTGTGTTACACAAGCCTTGTGTTTTTAGGCTCTGCGTTCTTTTCCTGATTCAGAGGCCCTTTGGAAAGTTTCATGAGGGCTTTTGCATTAAGCTCATCTAGAAATCAAAGCCTCTGAACTACAGATGGTTTCTTTCAGAGTGGGACAGAGGGACTGTATGTGACAGTGGCACAGGGTTTGTTGTAATACCTGCAATGATGTGTAATAACTGTAGCGTAGACTAAACCTTTTGGCAGGATATTGTATTTTTGAAAAAAGAGATACTGTTTTTAAATATTATGCAAACTTTATATTTTTATGTTTGTATGTATGCCTGCTTCCCCTTTTCCCTGAGATTTAAACAATGACTGTCTTTTAATCATATTCTCTAGGAAAAAATTAAATTTCTGTCTATGGAGAACTTGATCATAAAAGTATATATTTGTACTGGAAGCTGTTTTTCACTCTTTGTGCTGGTTATTTTTTAATTGCACACTACTCAGGTTATAGAGTGAAATTTGGCCAGGTAGTTCCAACTTCCTGTTTCTTGTTCACTTCCCTAACAGTTCTTTCATCGTCTAATACTATAAGCATTTTGGTTGGAAGCCCTTCAGGGATTTATTTATATTGAAAAACCTTTTCTTTTTTCCTTTTTTTTTTCTACTTAAGAAAATACCCAAGAACAAACAAGGACTTCTAGTGATGTTAGGTTTTAAGCAATAATGTTATGCTTTTGCCAATCATCCAATGTCATGTTTAAGGTGGCTGACTTGTAGGTGAAATTAAAATGGAAAAATGAAAACATACTCTAGACAAGCTGTTTTTTCCTGCTTTCATTTCCCTTTTCAATGCAACTTAATTAGGTGGAGGGAATTAAACTACTACAGTGCTTCAACTTTGAGCACAATAGGGACAACAAGAAAGGGGCTGTGGAAGTTTGGAGACTTATGCTCATGCTTGCTACTTTGACTTCATGTCCCAAGGCCCAGTCAATCAAAATAGCTTGGAGAGAATTTTCAGTTTCTCAGCTTGAGAACAAAATGACATGAATAGTCAGGCATGTAATGTGCAAAATTCTTTAGGAAAATATGACATCCCGTACCTCAGAAATATTTGCACTCTCTTGGAAGTCTTGTCTCTCATCTTTACTCAGTGATTAACAGAAATCTTTTCATATTTCAGAAGAATTTGCTAATCTGCACAGGGTGCTGTAAGGTATTTTAATAAAAAACCATAACTTAAAGTTCAGTCTTTAAGTTATGGTTTTTATTTTTCCTTCCTTTTTTTCCTTCCATACTTAATTTACAAACCTCTTTGACATCAAATATCTAGACCAACAGGGGAACCTTCTCAGCCCTCAGAATTTCTTATGGGATGGCAGTCACAGGGAGCTGGTGTGTTACCAAAGACATAAAGGGACTCTGCTTCTGAGGACCACTTTGTATGGGACATGAATGAAAAACCAGCAGAACAAACCAGAACCACCAAAATAACTTCTGCATGAAACATTTCTGTTCTCTGCTTTTTCTTTTCTTTTTTTTTTTTCAAATAAACAGTGTTGATGTGTGTGGACAGGGTTAGATAGGTACTGCTGTACAACAGTATGTAATAAATGATGTGTATTTAAGAGTATATATGTTGATGAATAATGGATACATGCAGGTATGAGAGTGATCATTATTTTGTAGTTTTACAGAGTTTCCTTCCTTTGCGTGGAAGGAATACACATGAAGTTATCATGCTACTGGCTTTATTGAGGCCCGTATCACAGTGTCTGAAACTGTGATTTGTTATGCTGTGATATGATCTGAAATAGAACCACAACTCACTGTAGTGGGTTCTTTCAATCCCCTGGGAATTTGTGTCTGGCTTAAATGCATGGAACTGAAATGTGTAGTACAGAGCTGCAGCTTATCATGAAACCGAAATGTGTAATATTGTGCTGCAGCTTATAGATCAACACTGACTCCATTTGTGGGAATGAATGAATGCTTCATGTTTGATGTGCTACAGAGAGTTCACAGATGATTTCTTATGTTACAGTGCTATATTTCTCATGCTTTTTCAGCTTCATGTGTTTAGTGTTTTCCTGTGTGTAGAATAGGGTGGTATTATCCTGGGCTTTTCAATACAGAAATAGAATGTGAATTCTCCCTGCTGGCTCTTTTTAATGCTTTCAGGGACTTCTTTCCAGCAAAACTTTGGTCAAGTCTGAAAAAGATAGGTGATCATTTCTAAAGCCCTTTCTACACACATTTCTCAGCTATGAGACTTCTCAGTTTCACTTGAATTCTTCCTGCATGATTTTCTTTGTTAATTTTCTCACTTACTTACCTTTTTTTACAGTTCCTTTGACAGCTTGTAACCCCTTGATGCAGGTCAGTGAAGATAACTTCTAACAATTTAGTCAACTGATTGCATGGTAGGTAGGAGGGTTCACCTCCATCCTGCTCCTTGGAGGTGATCATAGATATCATGGAACTTTATTCCTGTTTCCCTTATGACCCAAATTTTTGCCTGAAAATACATAAGTACATACAGGTGAATAAATGTCATTCAAAACTTCCATAAATTTGCTTAATGAAGAAAGCAGACTCACCCTTATTCTAGCTGCCCTGCCAATATTCCACTTTTAATGTACCTTGTCTCTACTTTTTATTTATTTACCTATCCTGTCTTGGCTCAGCAGAGGATGAGGTGTGCAAGGCTGAAAGAGACCTCCTGAGTCACGGAGTACACCATTTCTGTAATTGCAGGAAATTATGTTGCAGGATTTTCTTAGTTAATTTATCAGTCTCTGTCTCAAATGGCTTTTGCTCCTGTTGTTTCCTATTGGGAAGCCATTCAAGAGCCTCACTCCTCTGATGTTTATAAATCTGCTTCTAATTTCCAAACTAAATTTGTTCATAACCCGTTCATGCCCATTTGGTTGGGCATGAAAATTGTGCAACTTTTCATTATGTTCTTCATCATCAGTGTCATTGTGTCTTGGTTTGCTAAATCCTTTGGATTTGAGAGCTTTTTAGCCTCTCCAGTCAGTTCTCAGACAGAAGCAGGAAAAGGTGGCTGTTTGCGTTTTCCAAGACAGACAGTATGTGTAACTCACCTCTGAGTCCAGGATGGTGAGATGGGAAGAGGGAGAAAGTGGCTTGCATGTTTCTGCATCTGTAAAAAGCTTTAACTGGGGACTTTGTGAGGAATGATTTGGGTTTGAGGATCTAGTGCCTGGGATAGGCAAAGACATTGATCCAGTTCTTTTCATCCAGTCCAGCTCTCCCCTTGTTCTATAAAAACCTGCTTGAAATGAGCAGCTGATAAAACTTCTGGAGGGGATGCAGCTCACAAATGAGTTTTGGAGGGCAACTTTACAGCTGTTTCCTCAGAAGGAATGAGGCAAGAACAAATGCCTGGATTCTTTGTTCTTCAGAGTGCATGGAGAGTCCCTGAGAAGAACTGAGAGGCCAGAGGCTGATGGAGAGATGAAGCCAAAGGCCTGCAGTGGGAACCTCCTGCTGTCAGAATCCCACGCTAAGCTGCACTTGAGGGCAGGCATGGAGGGGAAAGCTGAGTAAGGTTTGCTGTGACCTCAGTATATTCCCATGCAGCTTCCCTCTCTGGGCAGTACTTGATGGCATCATTTACAAGATTCTTCAAACGCCCTTAAACTCAGTAGAAAAAACAGTACAGTCCATTCAGCATCCTGCTCTATACAATCCTTACCACGATGCTACTGATCTTAAAGCAATATGATTTAGAATGAATGGGCTTACAAGACAGCTTTTAATTTAGCAGATTGTATCAAAACCAAGACTTTTTGCAGGGAAGTACCAGTCTGAATGTTTCAGATGTCTGAAGTTTACTGGGAAATTTTGGTGCAGCAGGACAAAAGACTCAGATGAGAGAAAGCCAAAACAAAAGGTCTGGCTCCAGTATCACAGCACACGGTAGATAGTAGGTAGGCAGAGCAGGTAGTGTGAGAGTAGTGGGACTTCTGTTCAGATCTATCATCTTAAGGAGACTGTAGTGGTTCAGAGTGCTTTTGAAATTGTTGTCTGTATTTTTCTGTGTATGTTGAGGTTTTTTTTTTGATTACCAAAGAAATTTTTTCATTGGTGTTTTTTCATTAATTTTTCCAAGAGCAAGTTTTCAAATATACCTTCTTTTATTGTCTCTGCTGCTTCTGTAGCTAAGAGGTATGCACACATAGCTTGCTGTATCCTGTACTCCTTGTATTGCCCCCACTGCTGGGATTTTACCCACTAAGATAATTCTGGAATCCTCCTGTGTAGGTAGACAATTTGTGCTAATTGTGCGGCTGAGCCTCATCCCCAATGGGTACAGCTGTGAGAAGCAGGTGAGCAGCACTGACAGCAATGAGCCATGGAGTGCCCAGGTGCACTGAGCAACCACCAAAGGGAACAGAGGGCACACAGGTGCAATGCATGAACAATGAGGGGTATAAAAGGCTGGGCTAAAGAACAAGGGCGGATACTTGCAGCCTTCTGAAGTTATGTGAAGTTACTCTGTATGGGCAGGTACTTGAAGTTGTGTTACTCTGTATGGGTGATTGTTAAAGCTTTCTGAAATTGTATAGTGATACTCTGTGTATTGTGGCTGTCTCAGCTGTGACACGTGCTGTGACGCTCCTGGGATGAAGTTCCTGGGACTGGTGCAAAAGAATATTTTGGACTTGTTTCCTGATCACTACTTCAAAATAATTACTGTTCCTCTTCTCTAACAGATTTATTTAAACAGTCTTAATAATTCATCACATGAGGTGCTTATGCTTTGATGACCATAATTAGATACATTTAAATTTGACTTTGATTGTATTTAAAGAAGCAGAACCAGTGTCTTTCTTTTTTTCATCCATCCTAATGAGCTTCAGCAGGAAGAAGCTAAGTTTACAGGTGAAGAATGTCTCTAATCAGTGCCAGCATAGGATGAGTAGAGCTAGCTGGAGATGCCGTGTGCCTTTTCAGAACACAGCATACCCTTTTGTTGTACAAAAAGGCTTGTAGTCACTAACTGATTCTTTGTTAGTTTATAAATAGGGATGGTAATGATTGGCTGATTGGCCCTGTCTGTAAGAAATTAGTCTGGTTGAAAATATTTCAGTTTTTTAGCTCATATATCCTTATGCTTTGATTGCATTTTGTGATAGTCTCCCAAGATGGAGATGTGACATTAATTGTACTATACATACACCTCTATTCTCTCATTGGAAATATGTGACAGAACTAGGAGAGGATACCTCCCAGATAACAGGCTATGATCCCTGTGTTATCCAGGCACTCCTTCTCCCATAGAGGTAAGGCAAGTTTTGTGCAGCTCCTGTGGCTCAGTTCAGGAGGCACAGTGAGGGTTCTGAGCCCTATGTGCAGGCAATAGATGCTGAAGGAGTTCTCAGGACACTAAAGAAGAAAAGACTGATTATGCTGTTGATGCTTGGTCAGTACTTGCAAGGACTTAGGAGGATGAAGTTCAGCTATACACCAAAATGTGGCTTCTGGAGGACTCTAATCAAATATTAATAAACAGTCCCTCACTGTTCTCTCTTTTTGGCTCCTCACTTGTTGCACAGAAATGGAGGAAGCGAATCATGAGTCTGAGTTCTGCTGGTAATTCTTTTTAGAGCTCTTTGGTCAGGATTAGTTGTACTTTCTCAGTCTATAATCCCGGGGAGAAGGTTCATACAGGACAGGCAGAGCCAGAAATAAATATGCTTTTAAAAGGCCATATAATGTCCATAGAAGGAAACAAATGGCTGCATTCAGTTTATAGGAATGACAAAATACTTAACTATTACCTTCCACCTGTCAACACCCTCCTGGTAAATGTGATACTGAATACATTTAACAGATTCAAACTCTGAGGGCCTGATGATGAATGTTCCTGCTGTGTTTTCTTTAATTTCTTAGTAAATGTATACATTTGTGATGCATTGAGAGTACTGTGCATGGTAGTGTAAGCTTTGCTTGCAAATGCAACTCAGTTGTTTGTCTAAATCTTGCGATTGCCATTCAGTCATAGGGCCAAGGCAAATGACCAAAACAATCCATTTCCAGTGTATCATTTTGAGGAAGAAATGGACTGGGCACTGAGACCTTCTCTGTGGTGACCAGTGACAGGACCTGAGGGAATGGCCTGAAGTTGTGCCAGGGGAGGTTTAGGTTGGATATCAGGACAAGGCTCTTGACCCAGAGGGTGGTTGGGCACTGGAACAGCTCCCCAGGGAAGTGGCTGCAGCACCAAACCTGATGGAGTTCCAGAAGCATTTGGACAAAACTCTCAGGCACATGGTGTGACTCTTGGGGTGTCCTGTGCAAGGGCAGGAGTTGGACTTGGTGATCCTGGTGGGTCCTTTCCTACTCAGGATATGATATGATTTTAGGAAAAGATGTGTGAAAGGTTTAGCTTTCAGTATGTGAGCAGTGTGTAAGCATACAACAGCATTAATGGTGCTGAAAGGAGAGTCTCTTTGGAAAAGTAATGCAATAGCTTTGCTTTGATATGAGGAAGAATAGGTAGCATGATCTTAGCAGAAAAGAAATGTGTTTTTAATTAAAGAGGTCCTCATATAATGAAAGCATTCTGTTGTGTTTGTTTGTTTATTTATTTTTTACCATCTAGCACTTCATATATAACCTGGATGTAGCCTGAACAACAACCTGATTGTTTTAAAAAAACAGCACCTCCATTTATCAAATCAAGATATGGAGCTTTAAGTTGAAAAGCTATTTAAATTGTCAAAAGAGAGTATTATGAAGGTTTCATTACTAAAGAGGCTTTCAGTTACAATAATATTTTTAGTCGCACTGTTTTTAGACTAGTTTGGGGATTTTTTGGCTCTCTGGTATTAGCAACCTGAGATTTCATGTCCAGGAGATTTTAGTCCTGGCGTTTAATGGGAAAATTTTTCATTCTGAGTAAGGACCTTCTGCTAAATGTTTTTGTTCATGCCCTTTTTGTTATCTTTCCCCATTGTGTGTTTGAGATATATTCATGGGAGCTTTGTGCACAGCTGACTCCATGGTCAGTTCTGATGTGCTTCCTGGTGACAACACCAAAGGTGTTTAATGTTTGTAAAAGGCTGGGTTGCCCTTGACTTATGGACAGCAGCCAATGCCAAGTACGGAGTCAAAATGGCCACACCTGTTATCAGGTGTGGAAGTAGGAAAAATCTTGTGGTAGATCTTATGCAGGACTATATTTAATGTGTGCTATATAAAGATTATGCTTCTGAAACACAACTGAATTTCACAGTTACACGGGAAATAGACCCGATCTTTTTATGGTGGCTAAGCAGAGTTGGCTGTCAAACAAAGCTGGCCCAAATCTGGCTCTACTGATATGTTTTAGAGCTTTGTTCAGACTATTTGTAATGCAAGACATAAGTTTAGCTGTTTCAAAATTATCTCCTTGATCAATTATGTGAGTATAAGCTGGGGTGACCCTGGCTGCAGGCCAAGTGCCCATCACATCTGCTCTGTCACTCTCCTCAGCTGGCCATGGGAAAGAAAATATAACGAAAGGCTTGTGGATTGAGATAAAGTCAGGGACAGCTAACTCACCAATTACCACCATGGGCAAAGCAGACTCAACTTAGAGAAATTAGCTTAATTACAAATCAAATCAGAGTAGGATAATGAGAAATAAAACCAAACCTTAAAAATATCTTCCTCCCATCCCTCTCTTCTTGAACTTTACTCCAAGTTTCTCTGCTTTCTGCCTTCAAGCAGCACAGGGTGATATTCATCATACATTGTCTCTGCTGTTCCTTCCTCCTTAGGGGAAGGACTCCTCACACTGATCCCCTGCTCCCATGTGGAGTCTCACACAAGGGAGACAATTCTCCATGAACCTCTCCAGTGTGGGCTGCTGTACTTTGCTGGACCTGAACTGCTCCAGCATGGGTCCTGTATGGGGCCATAGGTCCTCCCAGCAAACTGCTCCAGTGTGTGCTTCTCTCTCCATAGGCCTACAGGTCCTGCCAAGATTGTCTTTCAGCATGGGCTTCCTATGGGGTCACAGTCTTCTCTGGGCAACCACCTGCTCTGGCATGGGGTCTTCCACAGGCTGCAGGCAGATATTTACTTCACCATGAACCTCCAAAGGTAGCAGGTGGATTTCTGCTCCCCCATGGGCTACAGAGGGACACAGCTGCCTCACCATGGTCTGCACCACTACAGGGGAATCTTTGATCCTACACCTGAAGCACTTCTACCCCTACTGCCTTTAGTGTCTTCATTGTTGTTTCTTGAGCATATCCTCATTCCAGCTGAAGTTGCTGTTTCACAGTTTTTATTCTCTTCTCCAATATATTATGCAAGAGCCATGACCAACATGGCTGATGGGTTTGGCCTTGGTCAGCACTGGGTCTGACTTGGAGCCAGCTGGCATTGGCTCTATCAGACCCAGAGGAAGCTTCTGGTACCTCCTTTGAGAAGTTGCCACTGTACTGACACACCCCTGCCAGTGCTACCAAAACCTTGCCACACAAACCCAATAGAGTCTAACATTCAGACCTTGTTTATGCTTGAAAATATTTATACAAGGAACCTTCATCTTGCTATATGTGCTTCATGTAGAAGACTGAGATGAGGAATATATGTAGACAGAACTGTTAGTTTATGAAAATGGCTTTAACCTGGTCACTATTCTGATTCTTCTTGTGAAGTAGGAATATTGGTTTTCTGGAAAATGAACGTGTCATTTCAAGACTGCAGATGGGTACAATTTCCTTAATTGAGTTTTCTCACAATCAGCATGTAGTTCTGCCTCTGATCTTCTTTTACTCATTACCAAGTCTTAATTTGTAGAGTTTCCTTTTCAAGTGGTTTTAAATGAAGCTCAGCTTTCCTGAGGCAGGCTTCAGTGACACTTTCTGGGCACTGTTTACTGGGTCTTTTCTTTATCAACAGTAGCTATGCCCTGCCCAACTTGTCTGAACACAGTCTAGTTCCAGCTTTATAACCAGAGAAGTGAAAATTGATGACTTTACCTTTTTTTTTTTTTTTAAATAAGTAAATATCTCTAAGTGGCATCTATTGACCCAACCTAAAAAAAAAAAAAAAAACAAACCAACTTTCTTATCCCAATTCCTTTGAACAACCCAAAAGCAGGTCTTCTTTCTTCTCTCATTTTTAGCTTCAAACATCATTATAATTTAATTAGGAACATGTTCTCTCTTATGCAGACAGAGATAATGATGAACATGTTCTCTCTTATGCAAACAGAGATAATGATGAGTAACTGATGGTACTCCAGTCTACCTTTCCAATGGAACTTGCAGAAGAAACTATGCAGTACTGCACTCTTTAGTTATTCTTCAAGAGAATAGCAGAGGGCCTTGGGACTCCTGCCTTGCTGATTCTATATTTGGCTTTGGGATAAGGTAGGAGGGAATATAGTTCACTGGTAGGTCAGAGGATGGGTTACTTGGATTTCTGGTTCATTAAGTATATCTTTTGGGTTTGTTGGTGTGGTGTGGAATAGCAGTATGTGATTCTGAAGACTGACTCGCTGCCCAACTTTGAATCATCTGTCTATTCTGGGTGGGATCCAGACCTCATCAGCGTTAATGCCTGCACTCTTACTTTGGCTTCTCTGAAAGTCTATTTTGTCACAGTCCATGAGATTGATTTCTGTATAATCATACTTTTGGGGCTGATTTTTTATTGTATTTGCCCTGTGTGTTGCAGATGCATGTGGCATTTTCCAAAAATTGACTATCTGTTATCTCTGAGTCTCTTTTTTCTTTCCCTGCAAGAGTTGTTAGCCTCCACTATTGGTTGACTCCACTGAATTAGGGAGTTTTTAGGATGAAAGAAATATAATACAGCAATAAAAGTGGAGAATTAGTTTGAAAGCTCCCTTCCTAATTAAAAGAGATGAAATTCATCTCTCACATTCTTTTTGTGAATGTAAGATTCTTTGTTTAGGTTAGAAGATTCAAATTGTTCCATGAAAAACTTTCACTCCTCCACAGTATGTGCACATGCACATATGCACACACAGAGATACATGGCCTCTGGACAGTTCATGTGCAATCACCTCAAGTCTTCAAATTATGCTGTACAGGAATGTTTTTCTCCTACCTTTTTCTTCAGTATCAACTGTCAACTTTGTGAGAACTTAGGTGTCTGAGATGTCCAAAATGAAAATTTAGGGTACTTAAAATATACTCCTTGGTTTTTATCCAAAAAATCAGAAAAGCTTCCATAAACCCCAGATGTCTCAATGTTATTTTTTCCTCCTTCACTTTTGTGGTTGTTTTTTTTTTTTTTTTTTTTTTTTTACATCTGTCACATTGATGGAATTGGTGCATGGAGTATGTGGAAGTGACCTAGGCAGACTTTTCACATCTTTGTTATCTTCATAGATTCCTATTTCTATGGACTTAAGTTTCATTTGAAGGATTGTCACCTTCTCTGTTGCTTCCAAATATCTTGAACTAAATTTTTCCCTTGTCATGTTACAGATATTGTCTTGCCTCTATGATATTTTTGTATTGAGCTATGCTCTGTTGAAACTTCACAGGCATCAGATTCCTTGCCAAGTAGTGAGAGAAGGCAAGAAGGGAAGTTCTGAGAGCTCTGGCTCTGAACAGTACCACAGCCTTTCCAGATTACAGGGCCTGGCTGAATTTTACAGCCTTAAAATTCATATTCATCTCCTGTAGTTTTTTTCCCATGGACTGTTATCTCCTGAGTTCCATATTTATCTGGGCCTGAATGACTGTCTGTCATTGCCTCATGGTTTTTCTTCTGTCTCATTCTTTGCTTTCAGCTCTCTGTTCTTTTCAGGGTTTGCCTTTCTACTGAACTTGAACAGCTACTGGTTTTGCTTATCCATGTTTAATGTTCTGATGTAGACCTCTTGAAATATTTGTCCTCCCAGAATTTTTTGGCTCTGGTTACTTTTCCATTATCACCTTTCTTCCTTTTTTTCTACATTTGACATTTTTCCCAGATAATGCTTGTCTCTGTGCATTCAGGCTTTCTATCTCAACCTTCCATGCAGAAGAATAGTATAAATGGCATAGATTTGCCAGAAGTTTTTTCTTCCCCAGGGAGAAAATAATGCTTCACATGGCACCTTTTGAGACAATCTAAGACAGTCTGTGATAAAATAGCTGAGAAATGTCACTGCTTTCCTGTCCTACTTCACAGAATGTCATTAGAGTGGATGAATTTACAAAATGCTTGATGTTTTAAACAGGTACTTGTTCTAGAGAACATCATCAAAACATAAACAGTAAGCTTATTCTTGGCCAATAAGTTTTAATTCTGAAGTACTTACAAACAAGTAGTTGTTTTGTTGACATGCCATGCATGCCATGTCTCTATGAAATTATATTGCTGTGCAGAGGCAACAGCAGTTGATTCCATGCCATGACAGGTATGGTACTGAATGCCTTTTATTCTCCTTTTCTTCTGTCTCTAACCATCAGTATGCATGTTACCTGATGCTGAAATGAAGTTATGGAAAGTAACATCAACTTACCAGTGTAGTGTTTTGGCACCATGGTTTAGAACAGGAAATGCAGGATGCATACAGACAGATCTAAGCTAACTTTAGTCTGGAGAGCTTAGAGATCAGTGGCAGCAAACCTGTGGTGTCTTGAGCTTGAAAACGTGTTTGCCTCCTTTATAAGTAACCTGACTTCTAATCAGGCTTAGATTTTACAAAAGGCTCTGCTGTGATCCCTCAGTGCTCTTTTACCCAAGTAACCTAAATTAAAATTAGAGGGCCATGACTTAATGCAACACAATCAGACCTTTTTTTAAAGCAAGGAATAACCATAGTTTTTCATATACCAAGTGGATTTAAAAAATACCTCACTCTCTTATATCTGTTTTCATATTTCCTTATATTTCCTCTTCATGAAAAGTCTCTTGTTCTTCCTATACCTCAGTTCCCATGTGCCCATATTTGTGCATGTCTTTGTAACTTGAAGTTTCAGAGATGGGATGTCTATGGCCAAATGTGTCATAACCTCTTTGCAATAGCCTCATTGGCATTCACCAACACTGACCCCTTCATCTAATGGCTCCAGTTGTCTCAGCTTCTATATGGACAGAGCAGCAAATGCATGGAGGAGAGTTGGAAGTTTGTCTCTAGAGGCTGGCAGAGCAAAGGGATGTTCTGTGTAAACTTCAGTGGTCTAGACTTAAAAACTGGCAACTGGAAAGCAAAATATGACAAACCCAGTCTGTTTGCTTGGCTCCAGATATACAGTTAAAAATCATAGTAATGTAAATATGGTTGTACTGCAAGTAGAGAATCCAAAGTCAATAGTGATAAAGCTGAAAAAGCATGGACATGAACACAGATGTGCACGGATGTAAATGCCCAACCAATCCTGTTGTCACTGAGAAGTATCTTTGCTGTTATCATTGGGTAGGTGATACATTGAAATTTTAACAATGGTACAAAATCAACTGCATGTGGGTTTTTTGGCAATCTTGGTCCACATAGGTACTTCAGGAAGTAGAACATACTATGCACTCAGTTGAATGTTAAACCTCACATGGTTTAACCAAATCCTTGGTTTAGGTCATAGGCTCATGAAATAGCCAGGTTGAAAGAGAGCTTGAAAAATTATCTGACCCAACCTTTTATGGAAAAGGAAGCCTACATGAGATTATCTAGTTGCCTGTCCAGTTGCATCTTGAAAACCTCCAGTGATGGAGTCTCTAGCATATCCCTTTTGGAGGTCATTCCTGTGATTGACTGTTCTCACTGTAAAAAATATTGTTCTTATAATTCTTATATCAAGACTAGCAGTTTTTTGTTTGTATTTAATGACTGATTCTGCTAAACTTTTAGGATAATCCTGTGTAGCTTTTTCCTTTTCCTTTCCTAAAAACTCCTTTCCCCTTTACCAAACTCTTGGATACAGTTTTCCTTCCTTTTCTTCTCCCTCTTCCTTCTCTCTGCTTCCCCTTGTAGCAAAGACCACAAACAGCATGTAACTGAACTGAGGGAAAGTGGAGCAGTTTTGCAGTGCATGTTTCTTTTCCTTAAACAGCAAAGGATACTTCTGGAACTGGATGGTCTGAAAACATTCCTTTGATCCTGAAATTTGGTGCCCTTCTGCAAGACTTTAAATTTTTGGATGTTTTGTTGTGTTGTTTGCCCATGATCCTTGGAGTGCGTAAGTGTAACAGTGAAAATTTTGACCACCAACTTTATATTATGCCTCTAAACACAAAGGTCTTAAGAAAAAGCTACAACTTCACACTCTTCACAGTAAGAACGTACTTAATACTTTTTTTTTTTTAATATGGCTTTCATATATTCTCCACTGAAGTGGTTCCAAAGTTGTCATCCTCTGTAGAAGTGACATAGAAGTGATGGCATGGCAGAGAGACAGGAACTAAAAATAGCACGACCCAGGAATCATTTGCCGCCTTCTGTGGTGTCTGAGCTTGGAAAAATTGTCCAGATTACTTACAGTCTGCAGGCTTCAGAATAAAAGGGACTTGTGCTCTTTAACTGAGCTTTGCTTAGAGCACAAAGCAAATGAAAGTGCTGCTTGTGTGACTGAGACCAATGCAGCAAGTTGAAAAATCTGATAAAACTGTTCTTCTCTTTGGACTTGCTCTCAATCCCTTGATAAAGTATTCTTTTTCTCTTGGTACATGTGGTTAAATGTATATAGGAAAGAGTATCTGTCCTCAGACATTTGCACTTTGATCTGAACATTTTGGTGTCATTTTAACCCTACTAGTAAATCAGGAGTTTCCAACAGCAGATCTGCAAGATTGGCATAGGTATTATTTGGTGCATTTTATTTCTCAGTGGTTTAAGCAATGCATAGTGTTTCTTTTTGCTTTGAGTCTAAGCCCAAAATCTCACCAAAAATAACCAATCCACCAGAGCTGTGTGACTGGAAACAGGTTGATGAATAACTATCATCCTTTAACTGTTTTGACAATGAGGCTTTGTAGCTTCAGAGAACCCTTTCTTTCCAACTCTGCCAGGTCATTGGGCTTAAGATGTATCAATATTTGGCAGTGGTAGGTTTCTGTAACATTTGATTTCTGCTGGGAGTTTCTTGCCTCTTCAGAGTTCAGAAATGACCAAGTCACTGTGTCTTCCTGCTACAAAGCATTTTTTAGCTGGAATCATTTCTTGTCACTACAAAGCAAAACCAGCTTTTAATTCTGTGGCTGGAATTCCAGTGGTGCCTGCTAAAAATTGCTTTAATGCCTGAGGCTCCTGTCATTCAGTTAGTGGGTTAGAAGTTGGAGGGACAGGATATGGATCCTGTGGCACAGCTTTGGAAAACTGTAGATTGGATTCTGTGGTTTTAGGGCCATTGAAAATCTTCGATTGGTAGCAGCAATCCGCAGGCAGAGTATCTGTTCACATTTCCAATCCTTTGTTTCATTAGAATGCTTTAGGAAATAATTAATGTCTGTAAAGGAAGACACATCACTGAACAGCACTGTTTGGGTTCCAGTTGTAGTACCAGTGGCTTAAAAGCATAGAGAAGCCATCCAAGACCCACAGTGTCCCTTCAAAGCTTCAACTGATGCTGTCATGTACAGCAAAATGTACATAATCCTCCACAGTTTCTATCAGAAATTATTGGATTGCTTTACAAATGTCAGAAATTCCAGGTTATTAATACAGTGGCAGGCAAACTGGTTAAGAGCGTGCAGAAGCCTCTGTCTTCCACAATCATCCACTGACCTCACTGTGGTTTTGACTCTGCTGGTGTTCAGAGGAACAGAGATTCCCAAGTTTTCTCTTGGGGGATGGTTGTCCCACGATTAAAGCATCTACGAATCTTTCAGGGTTTTGGTCTTCATGGTTTAAGCCAGTTTTGGTAAAGTTCTTCTTGGCTGCTTCTGCTTCTAAAAAAAAAATAAATAGAAATAAAGAAAAAAAATTTAAAAAGGGAAAAAAAAAAGGCTAGAGCCATTCCTGGAATATACTATGACTTCATGTCGGCATGAAATGCCAACATGCATGTGAAATGGAAGAGTAGTAAGAAAAATGACTTCTGCAACTTGGGTGGTATTTTCTACATGAGAAATATCACTCTTTTCTGGCTGCCAAGCTATTTCACTCAAGCTCTAAATCTGTTTTGTATACAGAGAAGCGGTAAGAATTGCATGTGTGTGAACTTGTGTTTCTGCCTTCGTCCTGCCTGATCAACACATGTGTGCCTGAGTGTGAATAGGCAACCAGTCCCTTCTGTCTGGGAAGGGACATGTATGAACATGTGCTCGTGCTCTTCCTCGTGGATCTGCAAACTTCCTACTGTGATGCTGTGCATGCACGTCACTGGACAAACCCACAACCACATCCAACTCTCTCTTCCTTTAAACAGTGGGAGCAGACAGTTTTTATTTTGAGCAGAAATCGTGTATCTGGGACCTTAAACATGCTTTGATATTTTTGCTGTTTTTAAAAATCCTTACTCAGCTGCTGTGTTGTGAAATGTGGCTCTGTGAGAATCTCCTGACTGAAATATGAGGTGGTGTTTTGTTTTTTTTTTTTTTTTTTTTTTTTTTTTTTTTTTTTTTGGTTTTTTTTTTTTTTTGCTGGTCAGCAGTGGGATTTTGTGACCTCCAGCCTATATCTGTACAGTACATCTTGTATGTGTTTGTTAGTGAGACAGCACAGTGCCTCCAGGAAATGCATTCTTTTGCAGTGGGCCATATGGGTAGCTTTGCATTTTTATGATGAAGATGGGAAGATAAAGTTTGTTGCTTACTCTTTTTTTTCTTTCTTAAATCTCTTACTGTGTTTTGTCTCTGCATATAGTTGAGGCATCCTAAAAGATGCCTGAGATAAAGTAGAATTCAGCCCTTTAACACGCACTTGCAATGGACTATTAGATTTCTTTTTTCAAAATTTAGAAGGACTCCTTTTTAAATCTTGGTGTTTGCTAAAAAAAAAAAAAAAATAGCAAAAATACTAGCCTAACACCAACAGGTAAAAAGTTGAAGACTGAAGTAGTTTTCAACCATATCAAGATGAGGCTAAAGGAAATATAAAAAACCTCCAAATAGTCTTCTATCCAAGTGCACGCAGGCACTCATCCTATGTTTCAATGCAGTGTTCCTAGGATGTCAACATGAAAATGATGAGCTTCTATTGCTTTAGATATAAGGGAGTAATTTGGGTAGTTACTTCTTCCTACTCAAACACATCCAGGTTTTGGAGGGAGTGAAACATTCACATTCTAAGCCACTATGTTTCAATAGGAAATGGGGAAATGATGTGGAAACTTGGAAAGTCTTCTTTAGTTCAGGGGAAGTAATTACTACTGTAATGGTGCAGAAGGTTGTTTCTGACTTGTATCTTACATATATTGCCAAATGTTTAGCTTAAAGGTAGACAAAAGGACTACTCCACGGCAGATGATAGAGAGGCTGATGCTATGTGCCAACACTGAGAGGAAAAGATCTTTATGGCTGTTTCTAAAGTCTCTTGATTTATAACTTTTAAATTGTTGCCCACTTTAAGCATATACCTGTGTAATTATTAGCTTAATTCTTCGATCATTATTTCAGCTTTGCTTCATTTTCCTTTCTTCGAATATGTTCTTTATGGAGGAACTGCTGCCCCCAAGCTAACAGTGGGGCTCTCAGTCTCCCACTTAAATTTGACTGAATAAGAAGCAGATAAAACTCTTCTTTATTTCTGTATCCCTGCACTCACATCCATGTTCTAAATGATGTTTTGCTATCTTTCTTCTTACAGGGGCAGTGCTTAAATCTATCTCTAGCTACTGGGAAAATGAGCTTTCTGTGGCTGCGTTTTTTCCCTCCCTCCCTCTCTCTTACTGCTGTCTCTTTTCCCTCTCTGCCGCTCGCTCTCTCTGCCACTCTCTTGTCTTTTTCTGTAATATTTTCAAACAGTGCATGAAGTGAACACAGAAAACCAGAACTCGTAGTTCTCTAGGACATCCCTGTTTTCCTCATTGAGAGAGTTTTATTGCAGTTGATAATCCAGGACATTTCTCAAGATATATTCATGAGTTACTTGTGCAGCCAAGTACAATGTTCTTCTCTGTGTTTTCTTTAACCCATCCCTGGCTCCATTGTACATCTTTTTCCTTCTGACTGTGGTGGGGCCCATATTTCAGGACCTTGTATTGGCAGCAACTGCAACAGAAATCAATATTAAATTTGTATAGAAACGGTAAGGTTAGAAAGTCCTGTTACAGTAGCAAAATGTAGCACTTTAACAACTGTGCCTAGGGGGACCGAGTAATCATTTTAGCCGGAATCTTGTCTTTAATGGAAGCCAATGCATATTCCCCTGCATTCCTTGCACAAGTTACTTCCAGTGTCCCTGCTCTCAACTTCCGGTCAACTTACAACTTAAAGAATAATGATTTTGGCAAGGAAAGTAGAAAAGCATTATGCTGAGGAAAAGATGAGCTAAACTTTGTGGTGTTACATCCTAGTCATCCTATACAAATTATACAGTTTAAGAATCCCATATTTCTTACTTACTGGTAGAGATAATCTTTCTTCTTTATTGTCCTGGAGCCATTTGACATAGTTAGAGTTTAAGGAAAATTTTTTTTTTTTTTTTTTTTTTTTAATTAAAAAGGTGATGGAAAGGACATTTTCTTTCTGACTCCTGTTTGAGGCGCACTTAAATCCTGAAGGTTACAAATACAGTTTTTCATAGACTTTTTTTGCTAGTTAAAGTGTCTATCTTACATCTCTAGATATTTTTCTTATCCATGGTATACCCATAGTGGATAGAGGAATTCTTTGTCCCTGAAAACACTTGTCTTTGGAGAAGATGACAGTTTGTACCAGGCAGAACGGAGGAGCTTACTTGCTGTTTCTGAGGGAAGAAACTACATCGTTATTAAGTAGAACTTAATGGGATTCAGAAGAGTAGATCCAGAGTGCTTTTATTTGTTTAAAAGCAAATTATAGGAAGAGACTGTATCTTTCTCAGATCATTATGATTAGCCTGGCAAATGAGGAGGATCAGCTGAACAGGTCGAAAGAAAAGTCATTGAATTCAAGTGGTGTTGATGGGAACAAAATAATGGCATCATAAAAATTACTGGGAATTGTAACTTGTAGTTGTCTTGAAGAGTAAGCAAATTTGGGTCAAGTTCTTGGCTTGTTTACACCTTGCTTCCCGTTGGAGACCAAGGGCACCTTTGAAATGCTAAGGAAATCCTACTGAAGTCAGACATGTTTTTCTGTGAGTAAGCAAAGAATTTGGCCAGAGGCCGCAAACTTGTAGCTATTTGCTACAAGTAAAGCAAACTTCTTAGCTTTGTGGTAGTGTAAATGTTTTCTAATTGCTTCAGTCACAAATACATACTACACTGGAAAGAAGATTACATTTGAGCAGTATTCCTAAATGTTTTGCCTGCAATATCTGAGAGTCAGTGCTATCTATACCTGATCAACTACAATTTGGTAATCTACCAGTGAGCTGGGTCGACCAGTGGATGTTTGCTAAGCTGCAGAAAGAATTCTTGTAGTGAAACTTGTATTTTGCAGGTTCAGTATTGTGTTACATTCACACAAAGACAGGAGACATTTAGAAGCACTGAAGTACAGTGAATTTTGTTGTAGTCTGTTTTTAGTCTGATGGAGTTTTTGTTGGAACTTTGTCTTTTTTTTCTTTCAGCTCACTGCTTCACCCCAATCCTCTGCCCCTGAAAAAACCCACAGAGACCCAAAATCAACCATCTTGTCTTGGATTTGTTTCTCCTTTCCCATTTGTAGTCTGTGGTGCCCCACACTAAAAGAATTGCCACTTTCTCTATAACTGAGCAGTCCTGCTATACATCAGAAATTCTATACTGCTTTCATTGATGGAGAAATACTGGGTTTTGGAGAAGGACATGAAAAATCTCTTGGGGATAAGACTTTCTTTGCTGCTGTTCAGTATAGTGGAGGTCACAGGATGTGATTATTATCCCTTCTGGAATCTCTCCTATGCAAGACAACAAAACAATGAAAATAAACCCCTAGTTTTCTGCATTACCTGGTTATTTAAAGGAAACTGTTCATCCAAAAATCAAGCTCATCTTGAAAACAGGACACTTAGGTTCTGTTTGTGACTCTTCCAATAATGCTTTGTATAGGTGTAGTTTTATGGTTTCTAATTCTTTCTTTATCTGGAGTTAGAGGACTCCTTTAATCATGACGTGAGACTAAATTCATTGATATTAGTAAATCATTTACTGATCCTTGGTTAGGAGGGTCAAGGAGTATGGTAATTTGAATGGTTAACAAACATGAATTGATGAATGTCTTTGGCTATTGAGACATCTCCTGCCTGTTGTAAATGGGAGTCAGGAAAAAAAATTATACCATGCATTGACAACTCTGTTTCTACCTCTATGAGAGAGAGTGAATAAGAAATTGTTAGGTGAGATTGTGCAGTTTGTGCTCTGCAAGATGTTATTTTTGATGATTATAATGGGCCATTTTGACCTTCATCTAACATGAATATCTTTCTGTAGGTGCTGGCTAGCATGACCGGTACATTTATCCATAAAGTGTGAAATTTAGAGCTGAATTTGTGTATGAAACAAGTCATCACCTGACCACTAAGAAGAACAGTAATTGCAGGAGGCTTTTAGTACTGATGTGGGGAGGGAGAATGGCCTTCTGCAAGGGGGTCTAATGCAGAAGGGAGAAATACAGCCATTTTTCTGTACCTGGTTTTTCTCTGCCATCTTTTTGAGTGCTTAGATTCTTGGAATGGATGACCTCATGGCATAAACCCTGTCTGTATAGATATTGTAACCAATAAATAGCAGTGCTAATCTAGTGTGGTGAATTTAGTGCCTCATACTTGTATGGTTTGAGGTAGTTCATCCCATGATCCATTAGTTCATTCTGATACTATTCTGGGTGGTCCAGTATTAGCAGTGTTTTGGGAAGGTGTTGCTATGGCTATGTGATTGTAATCAATGGATTCAAAGGCAAACTCACCCCCTCTGTGGTGAATATGGTACAACTGAGAATGCAGAGCAAGCGTAGGAGAATGTATTTGGGGTGAGAGAATTTTTGATGCTTTCTCTGGGCCTCGTGCCTGGCCATAGAAGATGTTGCCAATGCAGATTTGACTATTATTCTTTGTAGCTAAGCTCTAGTGAGGAGCTAAAGGAGAAGCTGCCACTGCTCCAAGGAACTTTCAGTATAAACAAACTGAGGATCTGATACAGAGTTTATGGAAACAGTACTAATTTAAGAAGTAAAAGCAGGACTGGGGTTGTTTTTTATGCATGAGATATTACCACTGTTTTACTGCTTGGAGGGGGAAAGGTCTAGTTCTTGGAGCCTTGTCCAAGTGGGAATTCAGGCTGGACAATGCATTATTGGGAGTTCCCCAAACATCTTTTAGCTAGGAAGACTGTCCTGGTGTGTAACTGTTCCAATGCACTGCTTCGGTGGAAGAGAGGGTTAAACGCCAATGTAAACACTTGAGCTTTGTTTCTTGGGAAAAAAGTGTTTCATTCATTACTGAACTGCAATTTACTCCTAAGCTCAGGAGAAAGATGGAAGTGAATATAGTGTCAGTCTCTTTTCTCAGGGCAGAAGGCAGACATGCCACAAATGGATCCCTACCTTATCTCCTCAAACATACAGTCCTCTCTCTGACTGTACGAGCCAGGGATGAACGATGCTTGAGTAGTCTGGCTCTGGAATGTGCAACAGGACAACAGCATATGCATATATGCATGTCTGCATACAGGAATAACTCAAGAGGTAATGTTGCCTCCGCTTTACCTGCATGTTCTTTTGAAAGACTAATGTTCTTCCGTCAGGCAAAGATGGTGGTCAAGGATGACAGGATACAGGAAAACAGTGAGATTTTCTGCTTGTCTTTGAAGCTGTACCCATTCTGCAGGTGACATTATGTACTTGCTCTGTGCTTGCCTGGTAGTTTTAGGATGTCTGCAGGAATGAGCTTTTGAATTGTCTGTGTACCTGTGAATAGTGGGCAAGCCAGAACTTCAGTGGTTAGCATGAAAGCATATGAAAAGCAATGAACTGCTGTAATACTTCAACTTCCACTTGTGCAGAGGAATCTACCAGAGGAGTGTGTGTGGGATGGCTTGCGTAGGGTGGCTAGAAAGTAATTAAATAAGGCGTGTTCCCATTTGAAAACTTAAAGAAATATAAGAATGGGCACCAGATGTTGTTTCTGCTAACACATGCTGAACAACAGTGAATCCAACTGCAGCTTTGCTAATGCCATCTGCCATTGACTTTTAAGAAATTAAAGGGTCCTGGACTGCCATAGTTCTTGCAGCATTTGTAATCTAAGAGAAAAAATAATTCCAGTTTACTCAGTCAGTGCATGGATGCCTGGTGCACTGATCTTTGCCTGTATCTCTACTCTTATACCATCATTTAGCACTGTTTTTTGGACAGTTTATTCTATTTGCTCTTCTCTGCAAAATCTCAGTTCATAAAACAAACTGAAGAATGTTAACAAGGGATGCTTCTCTGACAGCTGTGTGATATGCTGCTATCTTGCATGTGAAGAATATGCATAGTGTCCTCCAAAGCTTGTGTAGACACAATCCATGTGCCTTGTGAGGACACAAGGGAATTATGTTATAAGCCTTGCTTTCCATGAAAAGTAGGATCTAAGTCCAGTCACAACTTCTGCTTTGCTGGCTTTATGCTTCTTTCTGAATTACACTTTCATCATAACTGAAGGAGATCTTAACTGGAAGTTTTGGTCTAAGCAGTTCTGAGGTACCACTAAAGGAACTGTAGACTGAGAAGAGAGGGAAGCAAATATGTGGTAGTATGGAAAAACACATTTTGGTTTTAACACACTGAGTTTATTTTGAAATTTGAAGAAAATATTTGGAGCCTACCAATAGGTGTGTTCTTGGATGTCCTCTGTGCAGACCCAGACAAACATGGCACTAATCATGCACTCGTAGGTGTTCTGTGTGCTATATAAAAATACATTAGAATAACTCTTCTATTACTTCACATGAACCTGGGAATCACAAAATTTTTCTCTTCCATCTTACAGAAAGTTGGGGTTGGATAGTCCTTGTTTAGGCAGCTGGAGAGAAGTGCACGTGGATTTGGCACACGCATGTAAGATGTATCTTGCAGTGCTGCTAGTCATGGAAATTTCTGTGGGTAAATAAGATTTCTGTCTCAAGGGCTGTCCATATGGCCCCTTTCATCACCACTAATTCCACTTAGATTAACTGCACAGCACAAATATGGGTCAAAGCCTGGATTGTTGGGAGAATGTGTTCCTGCTTGCAAACTGCTTCCCACAGAAGTACTTGTTGGCAGCTGAGATCATAATGCTCACACTCCTCACAATAACCCACTTTGAAATATATTTAGAGAGGGGTCTTGGCGGTCTGCTTGCTGTTTTTTCATACCAAGTGCCGGCCTTGGTTTGTAATCCCACTCAGCACGTCAAGGCATTAGCTGTGGGCTGCCGTCTTCTCTGACTTTATCTAGCGCAAGGCAGGGCATCTGTGCTTGGACAAGCAATGCCAGCCACTCCAGGTAATATCTTTCCCCTCTGCCTTTAGCAAGAGGAGAGGAACTACTCTTGGAAGTACTGCATTGCTTATTACAGAATTAAACCTGCTGGGTTGTTCCTGTGAACACTATGTCCTGACTGCAAGTGATGAAAGAAGACCCAAGGGGAAGAAAGAACACATCTCATGGTGGCTCATATGTGTCAATGGTTCCACTGAAAGTTGCTTCTTGCTTTTCTTTCACCTTTGTCTACTCTACTGGTGGCAAAGGTGATGTGTTGCAGACAGTCATTCCTAAAGCTGTAGCTAGTTCTGTTGTTTCCCATTGTGCCAGGACACGTTATGGGAGAATTATGAAACTTAGCCATAAATGGCCTGCTTCATAAAGTCAGGATCAAACTTACCACTTGAATAAACTTTGTTTGTTTTTTGCATCTGAAGTAATCTTCAGCACTAAGTTCTACTGATACATTATTAAGTTTTTTCCCAAATTCAACCATTCACAAAGAGAAATGCCTTTCACCCAGACTTGAAGGTACATTCAGCACAGGCTACCCTAAGCAAATATAGATTAGAGACCAGAACCTGCCCACACTGGTCTGAGTACAGAAGATTATTTCAGTACCATTAGCCTTCCCAGATTTGTCACCACTCTCTTTCCTTCTGCTCTGGATAGACAAACTATTGACAAATGATTAGGAAATAAGTCATCACAACAGAGAAAACTGTCCATTAAGATACTGAGGGAGGACTGCAAGGACATGTAATTAACATAAGCATAGTTTTGATGTCAAGAGACTTAGTTTGGTTGGGAGATTTGTATGCCTGTTTCTGGGGCTAATACTGCAGTACAGAAATATGGGATGCAGTGAAACTTTATTAACTGGAGCTAAGGGCCTCATGGTTACAGAACCCAAGGCAGGTGCTTGCTTCTTATCCTGCTACTGACTTGAGTTTTAGACAACTTTTGCAATCACATTCTGCAAGCATATATAGTGCCCACCTCATCCACCTTTGTACATTAAAGTATTTATCAAGCACCTTTAAAGTGGACAGAGCAAAGATAGATGCAGTTTTGAGTAGATGGGGAATCCCTCACCTTTTTCCTGGCCTTATGGTGTTATGCCAGTATGAGGTGTCCTCCCATCCATTTAGTAATAAAAGGCAGGGTATTCACTGTGAAAGTACACAGGTCTCAGTGTGCATCCTAACTTGAAGCAGTGCAGACAGAAATCAACACAGCTGAGGAAATTGTGTTTAATTACTTTAATACATTCATACATGATGATAGCTGCTTGTGCTGCACACAGTCATGCTTGCAAAGGCATTCCTGGCACTTGTAAAAAATTTGGTACAGAGAGTTGTTCTAAAACTCTGAATGGTTTGCACAGCCTAGAAGATGAACAGTCTTATAAAATGATGTATTTCCTATGCATGGTTGTAAAACACTTTAGGATCATTAAATGACAAATATTTTTGGGCTAGATTGTTTTGCTTTCTTTATGAGAGTGTACTTTTTTGGAAGTCTTTTACTGCTGTTTTGAGACCACCATACTAGGAACTTTCTTTAGTATTTTCCCCTTTTTTTTTCTCTTGTAAGTGCAGGGAGCACAAAATATTCTTCTGGCATTTGAGCTGCAGTTATTTTGAGTGGCTACAAACAGAGGGAAATGTGTTTCTGTGGTAGTTACTGTAGAGAAAGAATTTTGCTGAAATGTCTCTCCCCCACCGCCCTTTGGTGGCTGCAGAAAAGAAGCCAGTGTTTGAGGCCCCAGCTCTGTGCATCTGCTGGATCAGTTTAAGGCCAATTTCCACCCCCCCACCCCCCGGCCCCTCTTTCCATTAGCAAACTAGATATAAAACAGAAGCCATTGGATAAATAGGAAAAATGTGTAGCAGAGGAAGCCCTTGTGATTAGGGAGCTGTTAACCAGTTATTTCATGTCCGGCTTTCAGTGTATTTATAAAAATGATGCTATTCAGTGACACGTTGAATTACTATAAATGGTATTGGCTCAGTTGCTTTCTCATGGAAGCCAACTTGCAATTTATTTTTAACTTGTGCCTACTGATTATTTTTAAAGTTAGTATAGTCTTTGTTAAAGATGCTAAAGTGGCAGGCAGAGTGTGGGCAATATACATCAAATTTGCTCACAGCCTGTCTTGCCAGTGCACTCCAGAGTCCTGTGAAACCTCGTTAGGAGAGAGCAGCTCAGTCAGTGTCTGTCCATTTGCTGCCTGGCTGTTCTGGGGAGAGGGCTGATTGATGTGATTTCTGGCAGCTGCAATGCTTGGTTTTGTGATGTGGAAGCTTGTCCATTAGGAGCTGGCCCAAGACCCAGTAAACCCCTCCTCCCTCTCTTTTTTTTCCATTGATCGCCAGCAGCCGTCACATCATTACATGCATTTATAATGTCCTTGTCGAGACTTCACTGTGTGCACATGGTTTAAATGAACAGCTTCCCAAATAGGGGGAGCAAAAGTACCAGAACTCCCTACCTGCCTCCAACAATGTGCTTGTAAACTTCAGGGACAGGGAGAAAGAAAAATACAGCTCATGGAAAAGTGCCAGGAGGTTCTGAGTCTGCATTTCACACTATGCTTTGGACAAAGAGGTGAGTCTTGCATCATGGTCTAAATGTGGTGAGGCTTAGCTTCCACACAATTCTCCTGGAACAAATTTCGTAGAACAGAAAATCTTTGCAGCAGCAGTGGGACCTGAGGCAGATTCTCAAAGCTATTGTTGTCATACTAAGGCATCTGTCAGGCCTGGTCTACTTGGTGAATGGTAGCTACTAATTGATGCCTATAAGTGCGGAAGGAGACCATTGCAAGCCTGGAACATGGGTCTTATATCCATTGCTTTATTTAGGGAGTAGATTGCAGTTCTTACCATGTTTTCTGGAGTTTCCAAATAGTCTTCAGGGCTATCAGTCTTAGTAAATGAGATATCTGTGGGACTAAAGCATTGTACAAAAGTGTCTTAAAGACAGCTCTGGCCTGGGTTGTGACTTCAAGATGAGAAATCATACACAAGTGGTAGGGTGCCATTTCAATGCTAATTCAATTCCAAAGAGCAAACATTCATTCCAAAAGCACAATCTTCTAGTTTCTAGTTATATTCCCCTAAGAATCAGTACCTAAACTTTAACTCTACTCTGCATAAAATGGTGACACTTGAAATCTAGATTGAACTGACACTTCACTGAAATATTCAGTGGAGTTTTTTTACACTGGACAAAAACTGTGTGCAAGCTTGGTATATCTTCCCCTTCTTTGTTTTCTCTGATTCTGAGAGATCTGGTGCATCATAGAAAATGTTGCTTTCAAAGCATTCAGCCTGTCCTTGGTAGCCATCCAATTTGTGTGTCTTGAGAGATTCTTCTTCATAATATTTACATTTGATATTCTAATTGGAATGGAGAAGACAGCATTTGTTTGTACATTGCTGGGGTGAGAAGTAAAGAGCTTTTAGTCATACCACAGAACAGCCTTTTTGCTAACAGGCTGTTTTCTAGTCTGGAAATTTTATAACCTACTTAGAAATAAGTGTCTCTTGCGGCTGAAGTTTAATAGCAGATGCCTTTGTGATGTCTCCTCTGATTATTCAAGTATTGCTACTTAAGTAGGTGAAATATAATTAAGAATAATTGAAATTAATTAGTTTTGACTCATCTTTGGTTTTACAGATACCATAGTTGACAGCAGAATTTAGTCCTTGGAACCATCTAACTAGGAAATGGCTTTGCCTTGTCCATCTCTCAGTTACATCTGGCAGATAGAGGGATGATTATGTTACTTTGAACTTCTGTTTGACAAAACATAAAATCCTTTTCTGTGATCCAGTACCCTTTCCCTGCTTGTTGTGTTTATTTCCTTACTGATTAATTCCTTGTTTAATAACTTAACAATTGTAAAGACCCTTCCAGTGTGCTTGCTGCTTGCAGGGACTATCTCAGTAGAAGGTGTCCTCTGGTAGGTAATGGAAGTATAAGGAAGAGGAAATAAGATAAAGTAAAAAGTCAGACCATACTTGGTTCAGCATCCTGGTCACAGCCCAGCATGGTTGCACTGGAATCCTGCTGATGGAATGTCCTGACATTATGGTGTTTATTTCTACCACGGCCCTGAAATGTAAACAGGACATCGTTGGATGCTAATTCAAGGGACTGGAAATGACTGAGAATCCTAGACTATTGGGCTATTGGTAGGACACAAGGAAGTAAATTTTAAAGGAGGATTGGCATATGGCACTAGCAGTGCACAGGACTGCACGTCAGAGGAGGTGTTTTCAGGAAGGGTATCTTACGTATGTTTGTGGGGAGGAACAAAACACAGCAGTAGTGTCAAAAGAAGTGCATCAAAATATGCAGAAACCTGTGGGACATTTGGCATGTTAGGATGCTCTCTGCATCCCATACTAATGGGGTGAAAGTTTGCCTTTAGTTTGAAATAGATAGCAGGTTACAAAATAAATAGCAGGTTATCATTATGGGATTTATTTTCATCTGCACCTTATAATGCAACAGTGAATTCACCTGAGGAACAGGAAAGTAGAAGAGAGGTGGCCAAGTTACATCTCCTGCTCCAGCCCTAGTGCCCAGAGGGCATGGATAGGAGGTAGCACAGTCAGGGAAGTGTTGGTTTAAGTGGTTTAGTGCATGAGAAAATTGGCTGTGCTTCTTTTAGGCAGACTGAAATAAATGAATGGATATTGAATTCCAGTCAAGGCTCCCTCTCCCATGAAATGGAAATGGGGACATGCAACTTGTGTAGGATGGTGCCTGCTGAGCTGTGTTTGGGAAGAGCGAGATGAGCCATGACAAAGTTATCACCATGTGCTGTGAGGCACTTCAGATTGGAAAGAGGGTTGCACCTCACCTTTATACTATTAGAAGACTGTGACTCTTGCAAAGACCAGCTGCTAATGCCTCCTCTGTAGCACCCCTTGCAGCAGTGAAGACAGAACTGTGTTGTAATGAGTATAAAGGGGGTTCTTTATTGAAGTTGCTAAATGCATACAGACTCTGTAATTCACACTGTCTCTCTGGCTTCCAGACTGGCTGCCTAATGTTGCCACACAAGGTCTCCCTAAGTCTTGGTCTGGCGTCTGTAGCAACAAAAGAACTGACTAAAGAGAGACTCAAGTTTTCTGTGCTGTCAGTGTTGTTCACTGGGTTTTTGTAATAACTCTCCACACACTATGCTGGATGCATTTTGTAGCAAGGCGTATTTTTGTGTTAGATATCTTCCAACTGCTTTCACAAGCATCTTACTGGCACGGTTGCCAGTGTTGATACCTTTTCAGTGAAGTGCTTTGAGCCTCTGCTATGCTGCTTGGGCTGGGCTTCCATCCGGATCAGAAATTGGAAATTTATTACTTGGAACTGGTTTTTAAATGTGAAACTGACACCAGTTTCTTATTACTTACCAAGTCCTGAGGGCAGACTAACATTCCTGACGCTGCTGTAGGTGTTAATGGTTTCATCAATTCAAGAAGCAGGGCGCCCTGAACTCTGCTCTTGGCAGCTAGTAAAGAAAGGAAACTGACTTTCAAATACTTTGTTTTTAAAGTTGTTGTGGTTTTTTTATGATGTTTACATTAGCAAACTGGAATTTGTGAGACAGACTTTTTTTTGTTGACTACTTAGTTCCTAGAAATCAAATTGATAGTAAAGCCTCAGTAGGCTGCTGGAACTAGGTCTTGCCAAGCACCTCTGCAGATGCAAGAGAACAAGAATCTGTGAGTGGGCCTACTGTGGGTACAGGCCTATGAGTTTCATTTACTTGGTATGTTTTCTCTGCCTCAAAGTAATCAGGAAGGATATTATTATGTAGATACCATGATTTTTTTCTATATTGCTTGCAGTTGCATGCAACTACCTCAAAAGCCTTGCTCCAAATCTGGAGAGATTCCAGGATGTGGTTTTTTGTTTTGTTTTTAAAATAGTTTCTGTCTTGTACTGTGCAGAAAGATGGCATTGTGAGCAAGGATGAAGATTTAAAATCTGAATTAACTGGCATTACTCTGGGTTCTGCCACATACTTGCTGAATGATCTTAAGCAGACCATCATTTTCTTCATACCTATATTGTGATATCCTTGTATCCTGCCAGGTTGCCATGAGAAGTAACTTCTGTTTTAAACTTGACTAACTCATTTGATTCAAGAATGAGCTGTATTTCAAGTGACCATTGTATATGTGACAGACTGCTGCAGAGGTCATAAATGGAACATTACGGAATTTAACATTGATTAATCCCATGTATTGATGGATGAGACTCAAAAGCTTATCCTGTAGTTATTTATAGAGGTGCTTAAAAGGTGACTTGTTGATCACTATTTATAATTAGCTATACAGAGAACATTTGGTGATAGCATTTTCAATCTAGAAAAAGTAAGTCAGAGCCCAGACTCTGGGAATTGAAACTTGGCAAATGATACAATTTCTAAAGCGAGAGGCAGTTTACTGAGAGTTGTGGTAGATTTTCTACTGCTGGAAATCTTTAAATCAAATGAGATGCCTATTGAAAATTTATATTGTACTTCTGGCAGAAATTAATTTATAGCAATGTTGTGGCTTGTGCTATGTATGAGGTCAGACTAGCTGATTGGTATAACCCTTCCAGCTTTATAGCTCATAAGATTTTTTTATCAGATTGGTGAATGTAAGTCTCACTGAGGCCAGTGGAAGCCAAATAAACCTGAGGCCAGGGTTTTACACTGTTGCCTTTCACATCCTTCATGATTCCAGCCTGTATTCACTCACTGCCCAACTAACATACAGAAATATCCTCCTGTTTTGCTTTTATCTCCTTAGCAGTGCATGGTTATCACTTAGCTTGCTACCCATCTGCTGTACTTTCCATGTATGTCTTAAAATTGTGGGATATTTCTTTTTTTTTTTTTTTTTTTGTTTTTTTTTTTTTTTTTTGTTTTTGTTTTGTTTTGTTTTTTTTTTGCTTTGTTTTGTTTTGTTTTTTTTTTGTTTTGCTTGTTTTCTTGAAATGGGATTTGAGAAAGTCTGAGGAGATCTAGTTGTGGACACAACTGGAAATTCCTATTCCGCTATCCCTTTGGCAATCATTGATATAGAGCATTAATTTGTATCTGTATTTACATTGTTTTAGTTTTTCTCTCCAAGCACTGTAGCCTACAAAATAGCTCACCAAAAGAAAGGATTCTTGGCTACTGAGTTGCTTCCCATGTTATGTCAGAGAGACAGGTTTGCTCTTAGTTTCTCACCTGTATCTTATGGTACAAGGGAGTGGGTTTTGGGGTAAAGGAGAACTTCCATGTCCTTGACCAAACTAGCAGCTCAATTATTGCTGCTGCTGAAGAACTGTGGATGGTGGTAACCTAGAGGTGTTGGAGAGGACTTGACTGTTTGAGTGACTGTTCTCAAAAGACAAGACTAGGTCTTAGTAACTATCCATCTCCCTTACTGATGCTGGTGGTCAGACTTTCAAAAGAGCTCAGTATGTCTCATGCAAATTTTTCCATTGAGATTTTCTCATTGAAAAGGTCTGTACTCAGAATTGCCAAATTTTGAAGAAAACACAGATTTTCCCAAAGTTTCCACAATCTTATGAGAGCTGGATATTTCAAAATATGTGGTAAATCATGCCAGAAACATGTATTTATTTGTAACTATTTCTTTCTCTTTTTTTATGCTGTTGAATGCTGTGCAATCAATGGTGATAGATTTTTCTAAATGCTTTTCCTTATTGTATTAATTTTTTTTATTAGAAAAGGAAAATATTGGTGAAAGAGGAAATGTCTTTGTTGTTCCTTTTCTTTTAAAAAAATACCTCAAAAGGCATCCCCAGCACTAGAATAGCTTGTACTTTCTTTCAAAATATTTTTTTTCTTTTTGAAGCCAGCTCTTTTTCCTTTTAACCAGGTCTGTTCAATAAACTGCACTATTTTGGATTTTTGCTTCCTGTTTTTCATTGAAATGGAAGCTGGTTAGTTTTGTGAAAATTTGTTCTTAAGGCAAGAGGCAAAGTCTCTTTAAATTCTAATTATAGAAATCCAATATGTCTTGTGCACACATAGCAAGTGAAGTTTCAGATTGTATGTTTAATACTCTTTTTGCAAGCAACAGTGGTGAAGAGTGCTAGGCTGCAGAGCTGACTAATAAGTGCATTTAGAGAAGGGATTTCCTGCATGTCCTTTAAATAGTAAAATGTTCCTTTTATGGCATACAGCTGAATGGAAAAAGTATCAACTAATTGAGATGTTCTCTTCAGTTAATCCTGATTTTGAATGAATGCCTTGAAGGGCCACATATGCCTTTAAGAGGTCAGGCTAGTAGTCTTTGCAGGCATCACTGCAAGTCAGGCTTTAGAACTAAATTCTCCTTAGTCCTCTAAGAGTAACTCCATGAAACTTGGACATGGCTGGATAAGCTCAGCTACCACATGTGATAGGCCTGGTCCCAAAGGATGTTGGGCAATTTTGCTGGAAGTAATCTCACCCACAGCATCTCCTGGGTATAATCTAGCAGGTGAGTGTCCTGGAGAGACCAAGCAGCTGTAGGCTAAAGATTGCCTGAAGACAGAGAACACCTGGCTCATGGTCCTGGGGGCTATGTTGTTTTTCTGGTGTAGGCATGCATGCCTGATGTTGGCACACATTTCTAGTTTAGGACAACCCGAAATGTGATGGTTGCTTTTTGGTTTTCCTCTGTTTTTTTTCAGTCTTCTGGGATAAAAATCAAGCTGTCTTGAGGGGATGCCCTTCTGATTTTGAAACAGTGTGAAAAAGACCTCGCACAAGGACTGGAGGCTTATCTGATAGATGATGTGGGCAGTGCAGGAGGGTAAGTCAGGGCCAAGTGTACTCCCACTTGGTACATGATATTTTAGTGAACAGGTGAGTGTGTTTGATTTCAGGGGAGGAGCTTTATCTGTAGCACTGGTGCATTAATGTGGGAGTTAATAACCTTTCCTTCAGACCTGGCTGGGAGGAGCTGTGCAGTACCTCGTATATGCTGGGAGAGCTACAGGCAAGAGATTGTAGTTAGAAAATAGTACAGGATGGAGAGTGTGAAAGACTGAAGATGAGCTGCTGGCTACTGGATAACTCTCACTTTCAGCATTATGGCCTCTCTAGCCAGGTTTCTGTGGAGACAGTCCTTGGGACATAAACTGTCAGATGTTTGGGGAGCTATATGCTGCAGAGCAGGAAATCATTCAAATTCCTTATCTTCCACACAACAGGCTCAGGAGAAGTCCTGCCAAGACAGCTTGCACCAAGGCCTCAGGGAACAGGGCTTGACTTCTAAGAAAGGGGCTTTCTGGGGCTTTGCTTGCAAAAATTGAATTCAACTACTTTCTAACCATTTGCCCTGAAAAGCTTCTGAAGGACAAATGATAGGTAGTAGTGGTTAGCAGTCCTGCTGTGGCTAAAATCCTATGTCATTCCCTCAGAAATCAGTGGTCAAACAGCTGCTGACTTCATTTGAAGCAGCTGAGACACGCAAAGGGAAAAATTCTGTAAAGGCCTAAACTTCTGGAGAATTCAAATCAAACAGAAGATTTTTGTTTTGCTTTGATTTGTTTTGTTTATCACCAGTTACATCACCATTTACAAAGACTTATTCTCAAGCAGGGGAGTAATAAGATTGTACACCAGAATGTGCAGGGAATGTCTTAGAGCAAGCCAGCGCAATGGCTATTACCTTAGCTGGTATGGAAACCAGTAGATGTCCAAGTCCACTCTGCTTGTCACTGTCACCACTTGTGTTAATGCAGGGACAGGGTCTATGTTGTGGATAGGACTAGAACTGGGAAACAGTAGTTTGATAAGCGTTACCAGTTAAGAGCTTTTCTTTAAGGTTGCTTCTACTGGTATTAAATTGTTTGGGGATTCGCAACTTCTAATGTTAATGACAAAATTGTGCTGTCATTAATATTTCATTTTGAGGCAGATTGGGGCAGTGCACTAAGAATTTTTGAAGACCTTCTACAAATATGAGGAGTCTTTTTTTTGGCTGACTGATGCCCTGTCTGTGAATTTTTGTGCTGTGAGAACATATAATGAGTTTGCCTATGGGAAAATGTACTGGTATTTTTATTTCTAACACATCTCTTCTATGCATGGTTCTTTGTTCTGCAGTTTGTTCGTGTCTGTCATGAGCAGACATTGGCACAAGAGAGAATTTCTGCAATATTCTGTTGTCATGCAAGCAGTCTAGATCTGTACACAGGAATAAATTCCCTAAACAATTACAAAGAGCTGTAAATGTTGGTAAGAGGGCTTATCTGGTTTTTTGGGAAATTTTGGGAAATTGATCTCTTTGCTTCAGAAAGGTGCACTCTTTTCCATGGTGCCCAGGATGAGGCAATGAGTATGGATTGAAGCCCTGGGAACTCCATCTGAACCAAGGAACTTTTTTCTTGTGGAGGTCTCTGAACACTGGTCCCAAGCAATCTGTCCTGGCTGGCCGTGCTGGAGTGAGGAGACTGGATAAGGCACTCTTGAGAGGCTCCTTTCAACTGCTGAGATCAGTACTGCAGCATTTTTGTAGGGACTGGCTACCTGCCTGGCCCAGCCTTATATCAAAAAGAGCAGCAGGAGTCATGAGTATGTGTTGTTACATCTAGACTCGGAACCACTTCCTAATGTTTTCCCTTTCCTCAGCTTCACTAGGTGTGTAGTGTGTCTCTTGGCTTTTGACCATGAGAAAATTTTCAGCACGTGGCTTCTGGGGCCAGGAAGTTGGGTTGTCCTTCAGAAGGATTCTTGGTAGTACGTAACATTGGTTCTAAATTTCCTCTTTAATCCCTCTTGCAGATGGCAACTTAATCTTTTTCTAAACTGGGATATTTTGACTGGTTATTTGACACTTTCTATCTCTTCCTCTCTTTCTGTTTTCCCATCCACTATTTGCTCAGAACTCGTTTATCTGCTTCTGAATCAAAGGTGGGTCATGGCTCATCCAGTCACTACCCTGCTCCAAGAGTTGTTTGGTTTGCCTCTTAAAGAAAACCTGCCATCTGAAAGAAAACTTGTCAGATCTTTATTGTTAATTTAGAAGTTGTTTACAAAGAAAAGCTCTTTATAAGTGTGTGAAAGAAGCACTGTTTCTTAAGAAAGAGATATAAATTTCCTTCAGTGAGGCTGAAGGCAATGTTTTATTTATCTTCTCTTCAACTTTCCCTTTCCCTCCTCCAAACCCCATTTCTTCCATGTATTTCATAGAGGTTGGCCTCTACTATCTGATAAAAGAATGTGGATGTGTAAATTTTGATACCTTTCAGACATGGACAGAAAAAAATGTGTTTGGGATTTTAATGTCCTGTTAATGGAAAAACATGGATTGAAGCATTGGAGCCTTGTGAGATGGGGCTTGGTGGGGGATGTAATACTGGAAAGAACCCTGACCCTTGTCTCATCTAACTCAGGCTTTGAGGACTCCAAGATGCTCCAGCTATACTACTGAGCTTGTTCCAAAACTCTCAAGTTTCAATCCCACCAACTTTTGGATCTTATGAGCTAAAGAAGTTAGTCACCTTAGCAGCCTTGTATAGATCCTTTCCACACTTGGGAGTACTTGGGAAACTACACTGATGAAGGAAGGTGAACACAGCCAAGCAGGAGTGGATTCACTACAGAGGCATGTACATATACATCATTATTCTTTTCTGTGTGGGATAAATTCTATTTTATTTAAGGAGTGTTGAGATGCAGGTGGTATGAAAAGGGAAAAAGAGGCCTGGACCTTTGAGATGGACTTGTTTAAGGAAAATTTTAGCACTGTGACCCTAGTGAGGTTGTGCATCCAAAATGCTGGAGGAGAGCCATAAAACAAACCGGCATAAAATAAACTTGCTGTACACGTTTTCATACTTACATCCCGAGCTACTTTTGGTGTGTTTATCAAAACATCGTGGGCTTTTGGGTCTGCCTGATGGTGGGAACAAGAACAAGGAAGTGAGAGAAATATATATATGGACTATAATAAAGCCTTGTTTTAAGCCCTCTATCTTTAAATCTCCTTACTGAGATGCTTCCTTGGCTAGAAGAAGATAGGAAAGAAGTGTTGCAAAAACCTGTGCTCTCAATGTTCTAATAAAACTAGAGGAAGGGAATTTCTTCTATCTGAATATTTTCAAGCTGGAATGCAAACACTTTTGCTTTATCTAGCGGGAACAGAGAGCTTGAATTGAGGTGGAATATTTTGCTACAATGGCAGTCAGTGAAGTTTGACAGAGCTGGCAGGAGTCTGGACTGAGGTTGATGCATTATTTTCAGATAGCAAAGGAAGACTTCCATGGAAGTTGTGTGTTTTACTCTTTTGGAACTTCATTGGGGGTGATGTGTGTTCAGTTTTGAAAGCCTGGACACATTTACTGTGAAGAATTGCCTTGTACTGAAAACTACGGATATGTTACCAAAAGAGTCAAAGAAGCTTAGAATTTTGACTCGTATTTCAACAGCTGAAGTTAATGTTCGACTATTCAAAGGTGCTATCCATTTTTAACATGGTTATTCATGAGTTACTCGTGAGACCTCAACTGACCAGGCGAAAAGGAGGACATTGTTTTACTGTTCACCACTAGCCTGACAGTACCTTGGGATAAGAATGCCTGCTTAATGCTTGTGGATAGCTGATGATAAACATCTGATATGGTTGTTGAGCAGCTCCTGAATGTTAGTGTGTTGGCATTATCTTACTTCCATGGGGTTGTCTCAGAAGTGACAGGCAGCTGAGAACCAAAGCTATAGCTGGTGAAGACAACCTACAAAGAGAAGGAAGAAAATAATATTAAACTTTTATTTGAAGAATTAAGAGGCATGCAGAACAGTGACATATCTGAACAACTCTTTCCATTATGGGGATGGGGGAAAGTCTGCCTTTTCCTATGTGTCTTGTGTTAGTTATCCCCTCCAGAGCCAGTGCTGCTTATCTACTGCTGCTCTATGATAGCACTAGAAACCCACATCTAGGTCTTTGCTGGCAGTGGTGATGGGAGTGCAGAATGGAGGGAGATGAAGGTTGTTGCAGAGCAGTCCACGATGCTCAACCATGCACTCTGGCACTGGCTGGTACAGGTGCAGAAGCTCTGCTCAGAGCCAAGAGTGAGAAAACCTTTTACTTTGTGCACAGCTCTAGAGCAGCTTCTGCTTAATGGTATTGGAAGCAGTGACAACTCTGCCCTCAATCTCTTTGTAATTTGAGGCAAACTGGTTGAGTTGTTACACAGAACATGGAAAAGTACTCCTGCATATGGAAAATTTAAGGGAAAACATGGAAGTACAGACGAAACATATAACTACTACTTACATATAGAATACATTGCTTTTCTGAATCTGTAGTCAGGAGACTTTCACGGTGAGGACTAAGGTTAAAAACTGGCCACTACTGAAGTTTGTATATGACTTGGAATACACACCCCAGGAGTCAAGAAATGATGATTTAGATGCTCTGGATGCTCTGGATTGACTTTGCTAAATTCAGCTCAAAAAGGCTTTGGAGGAAAAAAAATATTTTGGGAGGCTAAAGTAAAATAAATCTCAGGTGCCTGTCTGGCACAATTTCAATAAGGGCCATTTCACCAGAAATAACTGAGGTCTCCTTGGAAGAGTTGATCTCTTGTTCTGTGAGGTTATGTGTTTCCATCAGAATTAATAGGAGTCTGTTACACCCATGAAGAGGAAATGATATAGGGAGTGTATGTTGTTCACTCATCTGGGGAATGAAAGGCTCTTCTAAAGTCTCTGTAACTTAATTTGAATAGTATGTTCACCCTGAAATTACTGCCTTGATAAGATGAACAGATTTTTGAGCATGCCTTCCAAAGTCCATCTGAAGAGAAGAATAAAATGCTTCTTTCTTATTTTTTTTACCATTTTCTTTCTTTTTCTGTTGACTTTGCCTACATAAATATGATTTTTGGGGGATTCCTTAGCAAAAAATGTCTGAAATACTTTGTTTTACACAGTATAAACCCCTTGGTATCTGATTAGAAAGAGATTTCCTCTGGAGTAACCTCAGCCTAAATATTTGAAGAACTGAGTACAAAGACATGAATTTATTTTCTTGACTGAACTATTGGCTTGTTGATCTGCTGGCATTACCTCCACACCAAGGTCTTTCCACAGCATGCAACTTGCTATAGTACACCCACAGAGCACAGCATCCTTCCAGCTAGAAAGCTGATCTTTCTTCTTGCCTTTTACTCTATTTCTTGTGATAAGCAGCTTCCCCTCTCTTCAGTTATTTAGTAACTCAAGCTCAAATTTTGGTCCTCAGAAGCACTCCCTCCAACTGCTTTCTTTGGTCTGAGTGGTTGGTTAGAAGGCGCAGACAGAGCTCATTTCCAAGATACTCTAAGTGTTGGTTTCTCTCTATCAAATAAACAAGACAGAACTCCTTCTCTAGGTGAATCCAGTCACAGCATTCAAGTGGGGGTTTGGAATCTTGTTTTGTTTTCGTTTGGAAATCCTCTTTCACACAGAGGCTTCTGAGGTGCTATGAAAATCACTTCTTTCAAGGACACTTCTACTATGAACAGCTTTCAGGGGAATGGATGACTTGGTGGTTGCATGTTGGGATCTGATTGTGAAGTGTCTTAACTGTAGGGGTATTCTGGTAGGTACAGGAAATGTATCCTGCAGTATTGATATGGACATGAAATGTGCTGTGGGAATTAAGAAGAGTTAATGCTGCTATTAGTAGGTCCTGTAGGAGATGAATTGTTTCCTTATCATGCATGACCTCCTAAAAATGTAGAAAATGTTTGCCTGTGTTTGAGATCTCAGCATGAACAGGATAGTGTAAGACCTTGTGGACTCGCTCCTGTCTAAAGAACTGTTTTGTTTCTTGCAAGCGAAACAATGTTCCTTAAACTTACTTCCCACACCAACTCCCCTCTCTAGACGTGCTTTTCTTAATTTGTTTAATTCTGGGGTTATCCCAGTGGAGCTTTTTATGATTAATAGTTGATGACACTGTAAACCCAGCAGTAAGAACATTTCCTGGGCAGTAGCCATGCTTCTTACAGGCTGTGTTTGACTGTTAGGGTATGGACAGAACAAGCACTAGAGAAGAGTTCACCCAGAAGACAATCTCATTGGTATGGACTCTGTGTTTGCTTTATACATCTGCTAGTTTATCTTTTCAGGAGTTTGGAGATGGATACACTTACTTCTCTGTACAACTTTATCTGTTTTAAGCATTCACTACTGTAGTGTGATAGACCCTTTACTTGTAACATGAATGACTGGGAGAAGGGGAGGAAGTAAAACATGAGGATTCCATGGTATTAATGCCATTTTCATCTCGAATTTACTGGTACAACAGCCAATAGTTAATATTTAGTGATAGGCTGTCATCTTCTGTGCAAATCATTGGGTTATATATAAAGTTTTTCTTCTTGGATTTGCCACCCATACCAAATACCTAGTTGGTCTTGATTTTTCAGAGCTTCTGACATTTTGCAGTTCCCTCTGCTGGCAAAGGTTTAATGAAAATTGAGATTGCTTCCTTGTTCAAATGGGTTTCTGGGCAGGAAAAGGGGCAAATGATGCTGCTTCTTGTTACCGGAAAGATTTTGGTACTGGTTGGCTGTGGCTCTTCAGTTAGTAGAAAATGGGAATAACAGCAATTTCAGCCTTTCTTGCAGTGGGACATGTTCTTGCATATGACCACAGCAGCAGAGCTAAGACCTCAACTTGTACAAGGCAATGTACGACTGCTTACTGTGTTTATTTGTATATATTCCATCCATAAATTTAAGATACGAAATAAACAAAAAGTATTGATTTAAGTAAGTTTTAAATACATGCTTTCCAAAGGGTGAGACAAAACAAACTGCAGCAGGTGATGATTTGGATAAAACTCTGTACAAGCTATCGAGTGAGTAAGTCAGTGCTATACAAAACTAGAGATAACAAGCAGTGATATTAGTACATGTTCTGCAAAGACATACATCACTGGACATAATAATGTTTGCAGCCCTCAGGGGATAAACATGTTCCTTTCTCTGATAGAGGGTAGGTTTCTCTTCTATTTCTATACAATGGGCCTTCATTATGAATCCAGATCAAGTAGTGGTTTAGAAGCAGGTTGGTTGTTTTGTTGAGTTTTTAGAGGTTTTTTCCCAGTTGTGTGCAGCTGTGGTGGGGAGCTGAGGGAATTTTATACTGCAATCTGGTTTTCTGTGGAGTGTGCTCCAAGCTTTGTCAACAAGCTACAAGTAGGTTGGGTTCAGAAGCTGAAAGAACTTGCTGTATTTTCAGACAGGCTGTTGACTTGCTGCAGACACTTAGAAATCTGGAGTTGACTACCCAAACTTTTGCTGCAGCTTCTTGGCAGTTTTCTTTGGGTGTCTGAGCATACATTTAAACATGACCTATCCTTGTGAAAGACAGTGTGTTACAGGTCAGTTACAGTTCTAGGAAGTCTTCCCTAGATATACTCCAGAACTTGAAACTTTTCTTAATCATGAACCTTAAGGGGCCTTGATGTGGACATGACCTCTTGCCATGGGAATCTGGGAGACTAGAACTAGCTATCGGCAGTTCAAGGATGGAAGGAAGGAGGGTTGACAATTGGCACATGCACCACACTCTTGTGTATCAAATGCTCTAGACCACATGGATAGGCACTGCTTTGTAGATAAGAACCTCACATTTGTGCATTTTAAGGGAGGTCTCCCAGCCCCTCCCTTTTACTGTATTATTTTCCACATAATGCTCTTGGCCAGAGCACCCACTGACCATACAAGAAAGGTGGCTGGTTTTAGGTAGTATTTTCTGCTCAGACTCTTGTAACTGATCACTGCCTGTGTCACTCAGATTATCAGTTCTGTAGAATTCGACTGAAATATAGAGGAAGCCTCGTTCATTTTACTGCAATGAAACACTTGACAGCCCCAAAACCTAAAGCAGTACGTCACGCCTCTGAAACCAACCTTCAGTGTTGGTGTAAAGTCTCCTCCTGAAAATATTGCAGCAGCCAGAAAATATATTTTATCTGGATGTCACTTAAAAATACACACAGAAAACAACCCAAAATCTTGGAGCAAAGCTCTTTCCAAATATCCATTCTTCAAGAAGACACGTTAGGTTAAAAGTTCAGCAGTTTCACCAAGCTTCTGGCTTGGAGTTCAAACCTACTTGCGTAATGTTGAGGATTCAGGGCATTGAACCCAGAATATCCCTGTTCAGAATGTTGAAGAAAAATAAAAATGCTGGAATAAAATGCTGTATATGACCTTTTCTTAACTTGATTTTCTACAGGGAATTTATTTTTGATGCCAAATTGACAACCCTGCAATATGAGTAGTTTAAAAATTAGGTATATAGACTCAATGACATTTTCACCCTGTCTGTGCCTTGACCTATTTGAGCCATCTCCAAGATGGAGTGAGCATAAAAACCCTGAGACCCGTTCCCTTTGTGAATGCATCTAGTGCCTGTTTCTTCCATTAGTGGATCACTAAAGAAGGCTTTTAACCATTGAGCACATCGGTGGCTTTTCAGTCTATGGAATGGAACTGAGAGCCACCATTTTTATTATGTTTGGGTTTGCAGGGACACATAGAAGCACACTGTACTTTAGCTGGGACACTGAGCAGGAAAGTGGCAGCTCTGCAGCCTGGAACCTGGATTTCCCAAGTGGCATTGATGAACACTAGTTTTAAAGAGATTCAGTGCCATCCACAAAAAACAGGTAAAAGTCCAAATGGTCTCTGTGTTGAGTTTTTCCTCAGTTATATGCATTTGCTATAGAGACTGAATTGCTTTTTCCAGTGTGTGACATTTAGGAAAATTTTACCAGTGCAGGTAATTGAGTTACCTGTCAATAGTGAAGACAGCACTTGTATACCTGCATTTGTGGTTAATTTCCAGTGGTTATAATCAAGGCATATTTCTAGTGAAGTTGAGTTTTAAAGTCCCATAGTGGCCCTAACATCAGAGTGTTAGAATGGAAATCATTTTTTTAATGCTATGATGGCATCAGACAACAGATGAAATTTTATTCTACTAATTGTCTGAATAGGAAAACAGCATTTCACATGGAAATAAGGAGTTCAGGGGGATGTAATTGGGCCTTTACCATTTGTTTGTTTTTCTTGGAGCACCCTGGCAGTTCTTACAGAGTATTTCTCTCTCAGTAGAGGCACTCTAATGCCCTCAGCTGCTTATTTTGTCTGGAAAATTCAAGCACCCAGGATAATGATGACAACAATGGCAACATTTTGACTCCCAAATCCCTTGGCAAAATAGTTACATCACGTCTGGAAATAATTGGGCAATGACAGAATGGAAAAATTACAATGACTCAAACAAGACAGGGACGCTCTTAGTAATGGGGTTTTGTGTGTTCATTTTTCTGAGCATGGTAGTAGTGTTACTGGGAAACTCTGGATTGATTTCCTTTGTAACTAAACCCCACTCTTTCCAATAGAAATGTTGGAGAGATTTAAAGTTCCTAGATCAAGCTTTAGTACTAATCTAAAGTGCTAATATGCTTTACAAGTATTCCTGATCTTATGGAATAGAGGATAGAGTGGGACACCTTGTTCTACAGGTCACTCAATCCTTGGCTTCTTTTCTGATCAAAAATGTTGCTCTGGGGTATGGATGTTTCATCCTTGGGACTTGCTCTTATTAGAGAGAATTGACATACATTACTGATTTGAGTCAGTGTCATACAATGATTTTAAAGGCATTTCATACCATAAGACCTGTAAAAGGCACAGGAATTCATCTTCCTATAAAGGAAAATAGTCATCTTCTGCATTGAAGCTGAAGAAGTGATGTGCTGGTTCTGGTTGTCAGTGCATGTGTCTGCTTAACTGATGTCAGCATGATCTATTTAATCTTCAGTCTATGATTTTTTTATTTTGAATAAAAGCTTCATCTTGCACTCCAACTTCCACAGCACTTTTTTCTGTGAAATTGCATCATTGTGTTGTACCCATCACCAAAAGAAAGTAAAGAAAATTGAGAGTCTAACTTGGGCTCTGCTGTCTAGGTCTGTAGCTTCTAGAAAAGGAAGTTTGGATACACTCTGTTGAGTAGCACAGACACAAACTGGAATTATAGCCTTGTCCTGAATTCATGGCCCTAGAATTACAGTAGAATTTTGTCAAGCCTTAAAAATAATATTTTTAGGATCTGTGTTATTTCAAAAGTTAAAATCTATGAATTGTAGAGATATATAATACTTGCTGCTTCATGGTCTTATCCTTAGTCAGAATTGGGTCTTGGGGTGCCATCTGTGGGGTTTGTGGGATTTTTTTCCCTATGTTTTCTTCTATGCAGTGTATTTCCCATTGACTCTTACAGCCACAGCAATTTGATGAACAGGGACATTATAAACCAACCCATCTAGTGAAGCTAATGCTGTGGTAGGGGAAATCACTGCATAAATTCCATTATTTTGTAAAGAATAAATTTATCTATGCTGGATTTGTGAACACTGCTTAATGCTGTCTCTACAGCAGCATCATTACTGGGGGGTGAACCTGTTGTGCCCTGGCCAGCTTGCAGGGCAAGTTGTGCCCTACCTTTTTGCAGGCCCACTGCTTTTATTTCTGTTTGTTCACAGTCTATTTGACACTGGTTTAAGCAGAAGAATAAGACCCTACACTGGAGAACCTACAACCTCAGTGCCATGGCTAAGACAATAAAGTAAAATACAGCCAAAATAAAACATACATGAAGTGTGATGCAGTCTTTGCAGCTTGTGTCATGCAGTAGGTGTCTCTTTAGAAGTATTTTTCTCTTTAATATCTGCTTTAAATAAAGGATTTTACAGTGTGAGCATAGGAAGTGGCTACTGGAAGCCATTTCAATTCTAACCATTGTCATGAAAAAAATGGGGATATTGTAATGAAACAGTGAAAAAGTATAGAATAAAACTAAAACTGGTAGAAATGAAAGAAAGGGAAAGCTAAGACTACAAAGGAACAGGTTTTTTTCTTAATAGAAGGGGAATGAGTAATCTTTGAGGTATATGAATATAACAAATGTGGTTCATGGTGAAGACAAGAAAATTGATCTTGGTAGCAGTGACTTTCTGACTGAGAAGGAAGTGGAGGGTATGCGTAAATGTTACTGAAACTGCAGTGCTGCAACACCAGAGAACTTGGAACTAATATGGGGAGGGGTAAGGACAGAAGGACGAGACTCCATCCTACTTCATGCAAAGCAGTAAGGTTGATTATATTTTTAGGTAGTATGCAATCCTGTTTGTTCCACCACCATGGTGGTTTGAATTACTGGTGAGCATGCCTCAGTGAGGAATCGATAAATTAGGTTGCAAATCTGCGGTACAATCAGACACTGAGGAGATGAAGGACATACTTATCCTGGATAAACAGTTAGCCTGTAAGTTTTACTTGTTTTGTTTGCAGTCTAAGCTGTGGTGGTCATATCACCATTCGGAAATGTTAAAGATGTACAGATTTACTTGTATATATAAATGAGATGCAAGAATATAACTAAGACTCAGCACTTGGTGTCTAGGAGAACAGATTAGTTTTGACTGTGCACATTTCTGTGTGAAGTCATAGTTATAGGAAACTATGACACAGTTATAGTACCTTTGCAAAAATAAAATAACTTCTTAGCAGGTAAGAGAATGAATGGATTGTTTGGTCAGCTCGGTTAAGCATAGAAAATTATTAATCTGTACTTCATTAAAGGGTGGAGAAAAAAGGTGTAAAGAAATACTTAGTTATTACTAACCAGATTCATGACACTGACTTTAACTGCTTTGTTGCTCTCTTCGCTTTGTGTTTTGAATCTTGACTTAAAATAGTTTCCCTATGAATACAACTTGGATAGATTAATGATTAGGAGGAACACAAAGAACCTGCAGGTATATTTTTTCTGTTTTCTTGTATTTGACTGTTGGTTTTGTTTGTTTATTTTTCTGTAGAGTTATTTTTTTCCCTCCTTCTTAGGTGAAGGCAGAGAAAATGTTGTAAATTAGTATTTCATAAGAGAAGTTTCTTATAGTTCTTTAGCTTTCTTTTTTTGTTGTTGTTATGTGTTGATAAGTTGGTATAAGGTGAGACATAGTGGATTTGTGGGTATTAACAGACTAACATTAGTGGCCATTAGTCACCCAGCACATCCTGAGCATCCTTAAAGTATTAAAAATAAAGAGATTTTTGACAGACACGTTGCAGTAAGTAGGTTCACGGATATAGTTACACCTGACAGCCTTCAAATAGTCCTTGCCTTTTCTCTTATCTCAGGACTTATTTCTGAGGCAAATAAATGAATAAAAATGAAATAAATATTGATATATATAATAGGAGAAAATCCTTAAGTCTGTGAAATGCTTTGAAATTATCAACCATCTCAGTTTTAATGGAGAGGTGTGTAAAACAAACGAGAAGTGAGTTTCTGGACTGTCTTGCAAAGTTCTCATGAACATCAAGAGCTCTGCTCTTGTTTCAACGTGTTGAGGGGAGGAAAAGCTGTGAACTAGCATCAAAATGCACAGCTTTATTTGAGCTGCCCTCTCTCCTGTGGCAGAAACTGTTAAGTGTGGGGCATGGCTGATTGGGATTGAGTAGCCATTGCTGCACAGGACCCTGGTTGTTTCCAGATCGCATCCAGTGATCTGTCGATTTGTTTTGGGTCTGGTGTCTGCCTGTCCAACATAGCAGGCAGATGTCCATGGGTCTTCAGGAAGCTTCCCTGAAAAATAAGGTTTTAATTTTGTGCATTTTAAGTGGTCAGGGTTTTTTAGTTGCTGTTTTGTGTGCTGGAGACCAGGAGGCTCTGTAGTAGGGTGACAAATCCAAATCAATGGAGTTGGGTTATTATTACAGGTGCAACAAATGGATTGCTTGTCTGCTTCCTTTCCCCATCCCCGTTGCTGCAATTGCCATATAGTGCATCTGACATCTGTCACATTGCATGTGACATACATGGAAAATTCCCATGGTAATTAAATCATGCCATGAAGCTCATCATTTCACCATCTGTGTACTGAAGAAGCAATGTGGGTCCAGGGAACTGAGCATAGGATGAGTATGAAGCTCTTTCCCTTTATCCAGTGTCTATATTCAGGCAGTTTTGAGCATGGTGCTTTTTTCCATTTCATCATCAAGTGATGATCTAGGGAGCTGTTTTAATACCAGGAACTTCTCATGGTTTATTACTTAATAGTTGAATAATACAGAGTTTTAACTTGAATTTGGGGGTGAGTTGGTTTGTGTTCTAAACCGGTCTGAATTCAGATTTCTTTCTACATCAGTGATCACGCGCTACGTGTATGTGTTTTATCCTGCCACAGACAAAGATACATAAATTACAGGGAAATGGGAATTATTAACTTTAATTCCTTTCTTGTTAACATAAGCTAGTGTGGGCAGTGATTTTTCATCATGCATTTAGTCCCATGCTCCCCACTCGGGTGAGAGCTTATGGCTACATCCACTGGCATCGTGTGTCTGTTGATGATCAGTACAGATGCACTTCTGAAAGTGTTTACCATTAATGCTTCCTTATGTTGTGAACTGTTTTTGCATGACTGTGTGTATTTAGTTACCCACTGAGTTCCCTTTCTTCCCTTTTTCCAAAGGTGGTGATACACAAGTAATTTTCTCTACTTTTGTTACAGTTATGCTTTGGCTTTTAAGTGTGTTGAAGGACAGAACAGTGAGATAAAATCTACAATAATAGCTATCTTGCACAGGAGAGCTGCTGGCAGAGCAGTTGTTTCAGGTGTCTTACTTTTAGTGGAACATTGCTTATTTAGCATATGTTGGCATGAAAATTACAATCTCTGAGATGAGAATGAAGAATGAGGTTTATGAAGCAATTTAGAAAGCAATTGAAAGAGGATCCTCGTGTGCAGTTAGCATGGATCTGATCCCATGTGGCTAAAACTTCTGATAAGGGTTGGAAAAATTGCATTAGCTAAATTATGTTTGGTCACTGGGCCAAATGGTTTAGAAATGAACACGTACGCCCTGTCAGAGGAAGAGGACGTTGTTATAATTAGACCTTGGGCAAAGTTCCAGGCTGTGACTCCTGACCTGAGCCGAACCACAGATGGGGCTGGGAAGCAGGAGAGGGATTGCTGTGAGGAGCGGGTGTGTGGTTAGCTTGACAGCAACTTGTTTGTGTTGTGGAAAAGGGCAAAACAGTAGAACTGAGAAGAGCTGTGCGAGGGAGTTGTGTAATAGTGGGATTCTCTCCAGAGAGAGATTTCCTATTGATTTTCACTGGTGGTATATATATAGAAATACATAATTGCATATGTTTCATTTTTACTTGTCTAAAGAGAGGCAATAGAACTTTTATTAGATTAAAACCCCCACTTTTTGTTATTTCCATAAATTATGTCAGCTTTGCTGTCAATTACTACTCAGAAAAATGAATGTTGCTCTTTCCTTAATTTTCTTTGTCTGCCACCCTCCTCATTATCTGGAAGCATATTTTTTCCCAGATTTGATTCTTGACAAAGGAAAGGCAAAAAAGAGAGGAAGGAAATGAAAAATTTATTAACTTGGAGGTAATTAGAAAATGCTTATTTTTTTGATCATCAATTAAAATAAAAAAGTTTTAATTAGTTATTAAAAAGCATAAACAGTGCAACTTACAGGATTCTGAAGGACATCTACTTAACTGGCAGGCTTGATTTTAGAAAGACAGTGCTCCAACTTAGAAATTTCCTTCTGTCCTTCCTTCCGTCCTTCCTTCTGTCCATTCTAAAATACCTGTGCTGGATTTCTCTATAGCAGTCCTCAATTGTTCTTATTTTGAAAGCATCTAGACACCTCACCTATCTACACAATTACAGTGTGGAAGCAATACAAAAGTGTTATTTTACCCCTCTATGTATGAATTTCATGAGTGCTGCCTACAGATGGACCTGGAAAATGCCAGTGTTAAGAGAGTATGAGTTGTGCAATGGAATGATGCTTTGCGAAAGCGAGCTTACTGTTCGGGTGAGCTCTGCACATTTTTACAGGGTAGTAAAAATTAAGTAGTCTTGAGTTTCACAAGTGTGGATCCCAAGGAACTGCAGTTTCTGTTAAAAAATCACAGTAACAAACATTAGCCTATGTATTTCTCAGCATTATGGGTGAAGAAAGCCTGGAGACTGAAAAGCTCTTAGATGAATCTGCTTAAGATGAAAGCCAAGTAATGAAATTCCAGTGCAGGACAACCTGTGGTAGCTAGACCAGGGCTGTACTGACGCTGTAGAAAATGTTGAGCTTCACATCCATTCACATAGTTCTCATTTTCTGGTAAGGTACCTCTTTTGGTGAAGTTTATACCAGAATCTTGACCTGAGCTCGCAAAGGAAGATGTAATGGTTCTATCACTCCAATGGCTCAACCAGTTTTTCCAAGGAGGATTCATTTTCCATGCCCCAGAGAATGCTGGTCCTTTGGTTGGTGGGGAAGCCTTTAGACAGTGGGCCACTGCTTGCTGCAACTGAATTGATGCAAATGTAGTTGTATTGCATGTAAATCAGGTTTTGTCTCATTGATTTCAGTTCCTTCCAAAAGAGAGTTTTGTCAAACTAATTGCTTTTAATCTCAGTAATGACTAGTTTGCCATAAAGGGCATTGCACTTGGAATAATAATACTTGAGAAGATGGTCTGTAGTGTAGAAGTTTAATTTCTGAGGCTCTATTGTGAAATCATTTAGCAGCTGAATCTCTTAAGTGTCCACTATTGAGAGGAAACAGAAATTGCCATGTACATCATTGTGATAGTTTTGAGGGCATTTTGGTTTTGCTGACTGAAGCTGTGTCAATGAACAGTTCAGTTTTAAGTTGACCTTTGGCATCTCCTAGTGAGAGTCCAATGTTTTTATGAATGGGCTTTTGAAGCTAGCAACATCCTGCCCTAGTGAATCCTGCTGGTACATAACACCCCTTGCAGAGCTGGCATGGAGAGCAAAGCGAAGTGGGCATGCCAGAAGACAGTACTTTTTACCAGCTTGCTTTTCTTCCAGCTGCATGAGAGTTGCAGCTGATGCCCCTCCAATGCATAAAAGAATGCACTAGGTAAATTAATCGCAGCACAGAGTAGAGCAGCTGATTCCTGCAAAGCACATAGTGCCATAAGCATAAAGGTTTGGATGCTTTGGGCATTTTTTTGGCTGTTGTTTGTTGCTTAGGTTTTTCTTAAGTGAGCATGCCAGTTTCTGCACAAAACATCCCTGGAGAGCTGGCTGTGCTCTGTGTGTTAAGTCCCACTATGCAACTGCTGTCCCGAAGGTGTTTTTCCTTGCACAGCTACTCAGTCTCTATGAAAGCTCAAAGCAGCCTTGTTCTGGCAAGCAAACAGACCAAAGCATTGTAGGGCAGGTTAGGGCAGCAGCTGCTCTGATGATAAAGCTCAGCTGTGTTGTTGCTGATACAGCATCCAGCATCCTGTGGTTTGGTTCACCTGCCACCTCCCTCCTGCTCCCCTGCCCTGTGCCCAGGGAGACCAGCTTCACAACAAGCTTTAATTATTTATTCTCTAAGGATATGGCTTATTCTGCAGATTAAGTGAAAAAGTGAAGTCCTTAAAATTATAACACAAATAAGCCCCTGAGCTGTCAAACAGCAAGTCCCTTAAAAGGGCAAAATATGTGGCTCTCTGTGCACTGCACAGATCCCTCCTTTCAAACTGCTAGCAGGAGACTTCCTGTTTGGATGGGCCACTCACAAATGGTGTTGTGTGGTAGTGAAATCAGTCACTTCCCAGCTTCTCCTTCAGGCCTCCTTCTGCCTCCCTTTATACTCCTGATACCAAAGCCCCTCAAGCCAGGTCCTGTCAAGATGGGATCTGGCACCTGAAATGTAAATCTGAAGACATGCATTAGCACTGTGCTGTTTCTTCCTTGAATACATAAAGCAGCCCAGGCTATCTATATGTGTTTGAAAATGGGATGGACAAAATGGTCCTACAGTGGTAGTCCTGCCTGTGAAGAAATAAGTGAATGTTTGGTGGTCTGGCTCTGCAGTGGTAGAAGATTTTTTTATTGTTCATTTTATGTTGATCAAATGGGGTACTTCTGGAAGATTCTTCCATGTGTTCTGGGTAAATTCTCCTGTACATGTTTTTTTTTTTTTTTTTTTTTTTCCTTCTGATAGTTTCTTTCCTTTATTGTAGTGGTGAGAAAAAGGCCAATATTAGCATTCTGTGGTAGCATTCAGCCTTGGCTACTGAGCATTGCTGATAAATCTACCTGCTGGGAAATTCCACACAGAGTTTGTAAAACCTTTTCAGAAAAACTGGGGCCATGGAAGAACACATTAATACCATATGAAGGCCTAGCTACCTTATCTAGCTTGAGTGTTTATTTCGCTCTTTTGGGTATCAGATCCTTCTGTCCTCTTCCATCTGTTACTCCAGTGACAGCCATTGTAACTGCACAGAGCTGCTCAGATTCAACTATCTTTTTATCATCTAATATCTGTTGATTTTGTTTTGTTTTGTTTTTTTCCTACAGAACATGATTAGAAGATAGCACCATACACCATGATCATGGCCCCCCGGAAGAGGAATCGTCATGCGTTGGGGTTTCTTTGTTGTTTTGGAGGTAGCGACCTCCCTGAAATCAACCTCAAGGACAATAATCCCCTCCAATTCCTTGAGTTTTCCGTCCCAATCCCACCAGCAGAAGAGCTCAATGCCAGATTCGCCGAACTTGTGGTAAGTTTCTGCAGACAGATTGATATATTTATGAGGTGGCTGAACTTTTCCCCTTAAAGGAGTAATAAGAGGATTTAAGGGATTTATTAGAGAGCTTCTGTTGAAGCTTTAAAAAAAACATTTTCATTCTTTTATGACTAGTTACTTGGTAGGAGAAAGGTGGCAAGCAACAGGATGGATGATAGTGGCACTGGGTATAAGTACAACAAAATATTTAAATATGCTTATTTATTTTCATAGCACTATGTAGGATTGAGCATATTAGAAGGAACCTCTCAAGTTCTCTAGAGAGAGCTGACAGTCAATTTCTTGTTTTCAACTTCGGGATAAAATCTGCTGTGTAGTGTAATGAAGTGGAAAATCTTAGGGTTTGCAGATTTGTAAAGTGGGGACTATTTGGTTTTGTTGGTGAGTAGCATTCTGCTGGTGAGGTATAAGAATCAGGTGACCATGGTAATTATGTTTCATCACACAGCTGCCTTTGAACCATGAAATGGTGCTGTTGCAGCAACAGCCATAAACAGGAAGCGAAGGAATTATTTCAGATGAACTTTGTTGTTTTCTTTTGTGGTAAATGTTGCAGACTCCAGGAGCCAGACACTTGCTTTTCATGCCTGGCATCAAATGACTTCACTGTCTTTGTCTTCTTGTTCAGCCGGAATGCAAAACACAGGCAGAGGTCACAGGGCTGGGTTGTTTTTGCAAACTGTGTCGTAAAGGTGATGCCCATTTGATGCAGCTGATTAGATTTCTCATTACCATTCTGAGACTGGAGCTTATGTAAAGCGAGATATCTCTAAGTGTGTATATGCCTGAAGAGTGCAACTGAGGTGAGGAACAGAACAGAAAATACTGGATCTCAGCATTAGAGGAATTTGCCAGTAGTCTTCCTATGTTGCACTTGTAACATTAGCCCAATAAATTCTTGCTCATGACCATAGCTTTGAAATGCTATAGCAATGAAAAGAGCCATGTCATTTGCCTATGCAATTGGAGGTTGGTGTATAGGCAACTATAGTATATCATATCAAATACAGGGACAGCTGTATTTTGTCAGATCAGTGGTCTGAGAACCTAGCCCAGGCTTCAGGTTCAAGATGGGGTCCAAAGCAGATGGCTAGAGAAAAATGTAAGATGTGGCCGTAGGGTGGACCTTTCCAGGATACTCACCAACACTCTAACAGTTTTCAACTCAAGGACTTCCTCAGTTGGAAGTTGCCTTCTGTGTACATAGTAAATTGGTATGGATTTCTTTTCCATTAACTTTACACTTCCCCGGTACGCATTAAGATTTTCAGTATTCTGTGGCAGGGGCATAGAAATGAGTCAATAGGATTTGCAGCTGTTTCAGGAAGAATAATGTGTTCAGCAGAAGAGTCTACTTGCTTTGAACTGATTTGCAAATAGAGAATCTCCTCTTACAGAAATGTTTCACAAAATTCTGGTCTATATTTAGGTCAGTTTTCTTTTTATGTGGGACTACTTGAGACCCTCTGACTGTGGAGAATTCCACGTGGTGACAAGTATCTCTCAAGAGTAAGAGTATATGTAACCTGTAATCTGCTCTGCTGACAATTTATTTCTGGATGCTGCTTAACTGTTGGTTTTCACATGCAAAGCTTGAACTCCTGTATCAAAGTTCAGCTCTCTCCAATACCAAGATCCATTGAAGCATTCAATCTAGCCTTGCTGAAGACGTCACCAACAGATGTGCTTTGCTCCTGAACTTGGCTTGCTAAACTTGAACTTGTTTACCCTTGGGTCTCAAGCAAGACTGCTTGAGCTGCTGCTGGGCTTCTGCTTACTGAGAAGGGTATCAGTTTTATGAGGAGTTTGAGAGTTTGTGGTGGTATTAATGATGCTTTTAACTTCTGGTTTTATGTCTGGCGAATACTGGTGTTCCATGTGCTTGCTTGTGGCAAAACAGCTCACAGCTGCCTTATGGAAGTCTATTAAAAAGTATAATTTATAATGCTTCTGGTGCAAAATTTAATGACAAGTATATGTGATGATCTGTAAAAATTTTTGGCCCCAGTTGTTTGAGACTTGTTGGGTTTTGCTATAACTTATTAAATGTGCTGACAGCTTGTAACTGGCACATGCATTTCAAACAAATGAAGCCATTGAAATGAAAACAGATCATATTCAGTTCTTATATTTAATGATAACACCCCAGCCATCATTGCATGAGAAGTGATTTGGGAAAGAAAAGTGCTATTTTTCAGAAGGGTAAAGGTGTACATCACACATTTTTATAAAGCAGCCAGATAGGATGGCAATGCATGTCCATATGAGTTCCTGGTTAGACAGGTAACATGAGAACAGTTGTGGGCTTTATGTGCAAGACAACCCAGGTTGGAAACTGGGCTGGCAAAATGCAGACTTTGTCTAGAAGGGCTGGTTTGTCCACAGATCTGGATTAATGCATGTTCTATGAGACACTGAAATAAACCAGGCTACATCTGTATTGACAGCTCAGATGAGATTTTAATTGGATTAGAAAGATTCAGTCTGTAAATGCACCAGTGTAAATCAGCGACCTGGAAGTGCCTGAGAGAGCTCTGTGCTGTGTGCTAGCTCCCTGCTGCTTATCCGTTAGGGTCTAGTCTGGGTGCACTTGTACTATATAAAAACCAGATTTGAGTGTAAAGCCTTTTGACCCAAATCCCCAAGTGAAATGATGACACCAACATCATCTGAGATCTGTAGTGAGAAGAGCATTTGTGTTAGCTCCCTGAAGCAGGCCCAGGGGGTATAGCATCATCTTGCCATCTGCTCTGTAAAGGGTATAATGAAACATTGGTGTGGTTGAATGAATTTTTAAAAGCCTTATTTTTTCCCTTGTTGAAGTTAAAATCTGGGGCATTTTTCCCATGGAAGAATTAATGACAAGGAAAGCTGAGCATAGTTGTGCTGGAGAAGTCTCCCTTGTGATGAATTTTCCAATCCAGTAAATATTCAGTATTGTTTCTGCCTCATTTTCTGAGGAAAGCTGGCATTTTGAGGATCAGGAGCATGTCTTCTGCTGTTGTTGTGCTACTTAAACTAGTACCATGAAAAGTGAATTTGGAGATGTTCATTTTTCAAGGGGAAGAAATTAGGAATGACCCATTCCAAGCTTTCAAACTTGCTTGTATAGTCCCCAGACTGATGCAGATGCACATGTGCTAGCTGCTCTGTTTGGGAGATGTACCCAGACCATTCAGCTATGTAATGGCAGCTGCCTGACTGGACTCTGACCAAGGCAGTGACTGTGAGATGATAAGCTGATGCTGATTTCAGCTGAAACGCCTGCTCTTGTTGCCACTCAACCAGAAAAACAATCTTAGGCTTATGTGTTACTTGAAGCTGGATGCTGTGTTTATGCCTTGTCTGATTAATTAGAAAATTAAAACAGAAAGAGTTACTCCTGATAGGTCCTAAATTCTATCTTGATTTATTTCACGGGGAACATGTGCAGAGAGTAGGTCTGAATGAAGATGATGGCTTATGGTGACTTAGAATGTTTTGGTTTGGGCTAAGACAGGAGATGATGTACCAGCTCTCAGGCCATCTGCTGGCAGTGACTGCCTTGGGATGAATGCAGTGGTAACAGTACAGGTAAGTTCTTATCAAAGTCTAGATGCACAAAACACAAAGGAAACAAAAATATTTCTGACCACAAATTTTGTCCTCCAAAGGCTGCTTTTGTGAAAGAGGATAGAACAGCTGGCTTTAGCATATTCCCTTCAATGAACAAGCAGAGAAAGAAGCTTTAGGCAGCAGGGTGTGTGGACTGGTCCTGTACCTTGCAAATTGTAAAACTGGCCCTACCTGACCATCGAGGCTGATGTGACCAGCATCACTTCTGTTTCCATACAAAACACCACTGCCATATAGTGGTAAAGTGCTGCTGCAGATGGTGGTCTGTTGGCAGGCTCCAAAATGGTTTTGTGCCTGCTGGCAAAAACATCTGTGCTAGACACATGTTTTTCCTTGTACAGATTTATCAGCTGAACAGGAACTGCAGAAGAATCTGGAAGAACTATTGTAAGGCAAAGGAAGTAACTTTTTTTCATGGAACAGTTTCTCCGTGCCCTTGTTCCTATTTGTTAGCAGCAGTGTATTCTTGTCACAATGGATTCTGATACTTTGTGCTCATTGTTAGAATCCTGGACTCTTCTTGGTGGTTAAAGGTGGTGTGCTGCTTGACACTAAAGATTTTGCCATCTAGATCTCTTATAACAGCAGCTTGATCTCATATTGGAACTCAGACCACACCAAGAAAGGCGACTGAAATGCTAGCAATTCAGAAAAAAAAACCAAAAAAAATGTGAAGAATGCTAGTACAGAGGAAAGAGAAGTGTGAAAAGCTTGTGCTTTTGTTGTTTCTGTTTTGTTAGTGACTGTGAGATGGTCATGGTATTTGAGAAGGTGGAGTGCAAGGTTCTTTATTTTAAGATGCAAGGTCCTTGGGGAAGAAATGGACTTGTCTTTTGAGTTTGCATTTTCAAAGTTGTTAGTATTGTTGTATCCTCCAAACTTGAATGACTTACCTTCAGCACATTAGATTCTTGTACTGGGCAAGATTTGAGAAATGCTTACTGTTATACTTTTGTGGTTCTTATCTGCCCTTGAAGCATTCTCGCATTTAGTTCAGGTGGGATATTGACTGGAATTCCCTGTCATGGTTTCTCTTACATTACATATGAATCCATTAAATTTTCAGTTTAGGAGGTTTTTCCTTCTTTTTTTTTATTTTAAATTTTTTTCTCTGAGTCTCTAAGGAGGGGTTTTGTTGACTTTCTGGGTTCACAAAAGCTTTTTGTCCATATTGCTATTTACCATCTTCACAGGCTTTTCCAGAACAAAACTTAATAGGTATTTTTATCATAAAATCGAATAGTACATTATTTACAGTTGAGGAGCAGCATAAATACTTGTGAACTCTCTATATTGGAAAAATTTAGAATTATCCCCATCTGTTTTGGCCTGCCTTTAAACTTTTTCTCATCCATTGAATTGCTGAGAGAGGTAGGTTGCTGCTCAGGTGAGGCAGCCTACACTCTTCTCTCTCTCCCTCTCTAGATCTAGCATTGTGATCCCATTGCAAACCCCCAGATTTTGTGGAGAAGATGCATATGGAACCACTATATATTCCTAAACAATAAGACCACTGGAAATCAAGCCCATATTTTCCCTGTAATATTGCCTGAGTGCAGTTAAATGAAGATGGAAGCAAGTGCTGAAACAAGGTCTCTGTCCTTCCCTCAGCCCATTCTGGGAACCATGATTGAAACTGTAACCTTGGTTTCTGTCTGCAGTGCTCTGCAACAGCAACCACGAGAACATGGAAGTATGTCCCTTCTTGATGCAACCCTAAATTCAACTCTTAGTCTTTCATCTCATCATCTCATCACCTCTGATTTCATTATATGAAATATAATGCCACAGCATCCAAGTTGGCTCCCTTTCTGAATTAAAGACAAACTAGCCAAGGTATCTAGCTAGAAAAAATGGCAGTGAACTAATCCCTTCTTAAGTAAATCTGTGTCTTCATCTTCTCCTGAAATAGAACTATGGAAGTGGGGTGATGTTTGCTCCTGTTCTGTGTGTTACTGTGCTCTCTTGATTTCTCAACACACCAGGCTAGTATTTGTGAGCACTTTAGTGTCAGAATGCTGAAACAAGTTGGTTAGTGTTCTCTGAGTACATGAGCCATCCACATAACTGGTATCTGTGCTAATTCTCTCAGCGGAGAGGCAAAGGAGCAGTGGGGTCACCATAGACATGGTGACTTTTATGAAGTAACCAGTAGCATAAAGTTCAGGAAAATTCTGACCTTTGCTTACTCTGTGAAATCTCTCCACATCTGTTCCTTCTCTGCCTTAAAAGAGAGAAAAAATCTGTGATTATGGTCTTGTTTCCCAGAGGAGAGAAAGTTGAGAAAAGGAATGAAAAGAGTTTTATATTGAAAGAAAGGTAAAGCATGGAAGTATCTGGGAATTTGTTTATTTATTTTGTCAAAGGAAGCAAAGCAGTTTCTGAGCAAGGCATAAGTTTGGCACACACTGAATAACACACCTTTAACAGCTTCAGGGAGATGAGATCCAAAGCTAAATAACTGTTGTAGTGGGTTCCACTGCAAACAGCTGACTTCAAAGTAGCAAGTTCCCTTCATGCCTAGTTCTCCCTTGCAGACCATTTAGTGTAATGGATACAACATAAAGCTCAGATGAAAACTAGGCTTCACCACATTGAGTAAGTACTCCCATATATCACCAGTCTCACTCAAGCTTGCCAAGTCCTAGCTGTGGCAGTGTTTGTGAGGCCCCTTTTTTGGCTCTGCAGCCTGCAAGAGTATTTATGTGGTAAAAAGTACAAGAAATGCTTCCATTCTGATCTTTCATGTGAATATAGACAATATATGTCAATGTATGTAGGAACAAGAGGACATCAGCTCTTTTTCTATGTGTTTGCTGCTGGGCTTGAAGAAAAAAGTTCCCTATTTCTCCTACAGCTCTCGTAATATTTCTGGGAAGCAGAGATGCAGAATTGCCTATTCTGTCTCTTGGCTCTCAGTATGGAGCAACACCTTTTCAGAAAAGTATCTTCTATGTCTGAAGCTTATTTAAGTCCGTCGTTTCTCATTGAAACATTGTGACTTGCAAAGACATGCATGTTAGGTCCTTGCTTCAACCCCCAAATACGTGTCATGTGTATTGATAACTGTATTTACTCTCATTTAAGTTCATGCGTATTACCAAGATCTGAGTATTTAGTTTCAAATTTTTAGTCTTTTGAGTCATTCTGTCGTAATGCTGGATTCATTTGAATACAGGGATTTAATTCCTGTGTCACTTGCCCTGCATGTAAATCACTGTTTCAGATGATGCCTCTGACTGGCCTGCAGCTTTGAGTTGTTGCTAAAAGCAAATTTCTGTGCAACCATAATTTAAAAGTCCCTCTATTCTGTTTTTCCTATAAGAGGAAGCTATTTAATTCCCTGTTCCCATCCCTCATCCCTTCTGTGCTTCTCTGTAATTAATTAATCTACCTAATCTGTCAGGAAGTGTAATGCCAAACACAATTGACAGCTGGGGAGGTCCTTCATTTTTATTTGTATTTGATGAGCTCTGACTTCAGCAAACTAGGAGGCTTTGCTGGCCTTGGCTCAGTGGAGAGTCCCCACCCCAGTTATTACTTCCTTTCTTGCACTTAATGAGGATGAGCCAGTGGAGGTTTTAAGAAAACGCTGCTGGTGAGACCAAGGGAGAAGTTTCCTGAAAAGAGACTCATATCCAGGAAGCAGCCTTGGCATTGCCCTCTGAGTAGAGGGTGCTGTCTCTAAAAGCAGAAAAAATCCAAAACGTTGAGGCAGCAAATCACTTTTCTTCACTGATGGTGGCCAGGCCACAAAAACTTCCCTTTCTCTTGGGTTAGTTTATAGTTGTCAGATCAGTATTTTTCATGCATTCAGATGCAATTGTCTTCTATTATAATAATGGCAAAACAGCTGGGTGGTTTAAAATTTCTGAAGTAAAGGGTACTGAGGCTCAGGAGGTTAAAGCTCTTCATGGTATCAAAGTCTGTCTAGTTATGTACAAAATTTCTTTATGTTCAGCATAGTCCAAGATTATACATACTCAGGATTCCTCTTTTCTTTTTTAATTTTCCACACAGGGCATATGTTTCTTCTTTTCTTCCTGCTCTACAGAGAGAGCTTTTCATAATGCTGGTTCTGCTTTACATGTGTCTTATATAAAATACATGTGCACAAGTCCCTGACTTTAATGCACATATCACTACAAGAAGCTTTCTGTAGTTGAATTCAAATCCAAACCCATAAGAGATATTGCATTTTGGGCTTTGTGGCAGAGACAGCTTCCCCTTTCAGGTGCTCACCTACGACTGCATTCCTGTGATAGGGACAGGCTTATGGCCCTGAGTGCAACACCAGCACTTTGTCACTTTAGGCTCTCTTCCAGCAGGTGCATCTGGTTGGCAGCTCCCAGCTCCCTGACCAGCTGTGTAAGAAGCAGTAGTCACTATGCAAATGTGTGAGACACAGCTGCTGGGAGAGGAGCATGAGATGGGAGCCAGGTCTCACACTCCGCGTCTGAGAATCAATAGGGCTGTGTAAACAAACCTAAATCCAGACCTATTCTTATGTGCGAGATTTTGGGTGTGAAGAAGCTGGGGGTGTCACCAAAGCACCTGTGCAGTTTTAAGGATTTTGTACAGGCATACGCCGTGTTTTAGATCTTGTTGCTTTATTAAAAGCTTATGGACAGAGGAACCAGTTCAGTTTCACTGAAGACAGTAGTGGAGTTACATCATTCTCCATTGACTGAAATTTGGCCTGTATGGTATTTTCTGTGTCTTTGGTGGTTGTTGGCTTCTGAATATCCCAAGAAGAGCATATTGACTTCCTTTCTGAAAAGTGGGAAGGGTCGTGGTCATGGTTGGAATACTTGAAGGGAACGTCTGAGTGTGTTCTGAGAATGATTTACTTACAGTAGACATGAAATGCCTGAGCAAGCTCTCACAGGACTACATATTTTTAACAGGGCAATGCTGCTGTTTCATGGGAACATGCAGGGAAATGCATGTAGTACATCTAGGGCAGAAGAGAAGTACTGGATTTTTGGGACCATAATAGATATGTAGCGTGGGAAACAGAAGGAGGGGAAAGAACAGATCTACCACTAGAGGATGGAAGTGCTAAGTTGTCAATCTTATGTCTTCCCCCTGTTGAATGCTTGAGAGCTGTCATGATATCCTAACCCTGAAATCATGGATAGGGTGGATATGCTTAATGTCAGAAATCGTGTGGCCATGTGTTTCTAACACCTTTATCACCTGATTTGCTAATACTATCATGTTTTGGCATAGCTACAAGTGTTAAGCAGCATAATATAAAAAGAAAAAAATAACATAAAGCTCTACTCTGGCCTTTTTCCTTAGCAAGGCATAATTAATATTTGAATGTTTTTTGTCTTCCACTATGGCTATAACAAAGTGTCAGCAACTTTCTGGATTGAGCCTGAAGGCTGCTGAAGTGATAAAACACTGAGATGATATTGATAGTAAGAGTCACACGTGCTAGCTGCAAGGATCAAATTAACTTATCTCTATTTCAGCTTTCTGGAGCTTTTCCAGCTATACTTGGATGGATACAGAATAGACAATTTTCTACCCTCCTTCTAGAATTGCACCAGCATTCTCATATATTTCCTGCCACTTTGCCTGATGATTTAGAGAGTGGGCTCTCTTCGGTAGAAATAGCATAAACAGCAGCAGTACAGGGATGTCCTATTGCCCCAACATTTTCAAATGGCTTCTCTGAGTATGATTCCTGCCCTTCTGTGGTTTCTATCCTTCAATTCTCTTTATTAGTGTCCTATGTTTTTCAGAGTTGTATTTGATGGCTTAGAAATCTATTATTAAGACCTCATCCCTCACCTTCTGAAGATAATATTTGAATCTAGATTTGGTCTGCTAAGGAAAGGTGAGAGATAGTTATAAAACATGTAAGAAAGGTAATATGGGAGGAGAATGTGCAACTTGGAAATGCATCTGCGAGAAATGACAAGAGGAAAGTACTATGTCATGTAAAGACCTTGTTGACTAGATTGTAACTGGACAGGAGATTGTGATAAGAAGGAAGTGTCTTCCATAGTATTGAAGAAAAAGACACAACAAATGAAGTAGCTGTGGTGCTGAAGGGAGAGTGAAGATGGAGATGATATGGAATGAATGCTAGGCCAAGATGATCTTTTGGCTGTACTTTTGGAGTGAATGAATGATGATGAAGGGAGGTTGAATGACAGATGTTTTTCTTCTGCAGCTTAGAGAAGAAAGGCCAGAGATATTGTAGGAGGTATGTTTTTATACTTAGCCTGATATCAGCAAGAAAGGGGAAGCCAGATCTCTCTGTCAATGAAGACCTTATAAATTTGTAATAATTTATAATAATTCCTCACCTGAAGCTGGGGAAGCAGTGAAATTTTCCAGTGAAGAGAAAAGATTGAGAAACAGGGTGGGATGTAAGTGTCTTGCCAGATAGTAGTTATCTTTAGGGAAGTAGACTGGAAGTAGACAGCTGGAGTTTAAGAGGAACTGTTAAGAAAATAAGATAATTGAATGGAGAAGAAGATAACAATCATGAAGTATCATCTGTTTAATATGTTGACTAAGATTAGTTTCTGTAGTTGTTCACCTAGTAACAATTTATATCAGATATAATCATGGCTCCGATAGTGTATCATACAGCCTGAGGGAGAGTGGGGGGAAAAGGGTTTGTAATTATGTCATGTCTCTGTGCCCTTCTGTTGGTGGATTCTAGCTTCAAACAGTACTCGAGGTTGTTTATCATTTAGGGGACTTGTTGAGGTGATTTGGGATTGCTCTTCCATTGCTGGAGGGAAATGCCCTCTTCTTTGCCTGGTGTACAATACTCCAAAATGGGGAGCACAAGGTGCTACAGGTGAGGTGGATAGAGTAGCACCTTTTTAGGGCAGAAGGTTTCCAGGTCAGCAGTTTTCTGGCACCTTCCTCCACGCTAGGTAAGTAGAAGATTTTGGTGTCACTAAATACAGCAGAGGTCCTTCTGTTCATCCTTCAGCACCAGGTGCGAGCAGCACATGGAAAACAAGTGTTAGAAGGTGCTTTTTCTGTCACTTATCACACCAGACTGCCCCTCTGCTCTGTTTTGATGTTTTTTATTCTTAGGCAGTACATAAGATGCCTTCCACCTGGCACTGTAACAGCACTGACCCAGAGCTTTTAACATTAGGTACCTTGTTGTCTGTAAGCTTGATGGGAGGAAAAGTTTTTCAAGGACATTGCATTTTCCTAGTTATCCCTGCAAATTTGCACAACTAAATTCATGCATTTGTGAGGGATTTTTTTTTCCTTGTGTGAAACAGGGACTAGTAGTAATGCTTCTTAGGCCAGTTTTAATGCATAATTGTAGCCAGATTGAAAAGGTGCTGAAAAGATGAAGCATGTGTAGATTATAGGCAGTACAGGAGTCTTCCCATGGCAAATGTATTGAATTTGAAGAACTTGGGAGCAAATCTCTATTACTGCCTCCTGTCATAGACATTGCCCTGCTGTTATCTACTTGTTCTTTTTGTAGAGAGAATCTGATGCAAGACTCTGCTGCCTTCCTGTAGACCCAGTGGTGTATGCAAAAAAGCCCTAGTCGACATTTATATATTCTATGCACTTTTACATTAAAAACACTTCAGGGCGTCTTTTAATTTTGCAGTTTTCCATCATTTGTTTACCACATAAAGGAAAGGAAAGACTGCCCACACTTAACAACAACCTTTGGAAAAGGTTACCAGCATGCACAACTGCATGCAATAGTTTACTAGGTGGAGGCTTAAAGAATAACTTCTCCAAAGGAAATTACAAGGGGAAAGCAGATTGCAGTTTAGCAGGTTGGAAGGTGTCCAGGGAGATCCCTGAGTCATAGAAAATCCATTGTGATTGCTTTAGTGGCTGTGTTTTAGCATTACATCTTGAACAGAGAGGAACAGCTGCACAAGTTTGTTGGTTGGTGTGAAGCTGTTGGCTTAAACATTAATGATGTGGAAGAGCTTTGGATCACAAATGCTAAACCGGATACTAAATGCAATTATGATTTGTTGTTAGGAGATGATGCAAGGCCCATGCTCATTCTTCTCTTATTCTTTTTGCTGTATTTTGTGAAAAATTCTGATTATTTCTTTAGTGGAAACATGGAGAGAAAAGCATATTAGGTGGTGTTTTCTTAAGCCCAGTGATGTCAGTGCAGTAGTTTCTGTTCTGCTTATCAGAATACTTGAGCAATGAGACAGGACAGGGTGTGAGTGAATAACCAAATATACTGTCATGCCTTCAATTCACTGTTTGACTATGGAAATACTCTGTTTATGTGAGGGAAGAGCATTTTGGAATTTCCCTCCTCTTCAACCCAGAGGAGATAACAGAAACCTCATATGTGGATGATATTCTCGCTGGTCTGGACTGATTAGTAGTAAATACTGATCATCTCTATTTATTGAAGTAGAAGTTAACAATTAGTGAAAAGGAGACTGATAAATTTCTCAGTCTATTCTATGTTGGAAATCCATGCTGTAGACTATAGAGTGAGCCACTGTTAGAGATGGTTAAGCTCAGAGGTTTCATCTGTTACAATTTTAAAGGGGTTATTTAATTAATATTTTCCACTGGTGTAAATCCAAAGTAAGTCCACTCAATTTAATGGAGTTTGGGACATTCTGATTTCTGGTTTGCACTACCAAATTTGGAATAATAACTCAGAGGGCAAGAGAACAACTAAAGCTAGCTTCTGATTTTGCTTTTGTCTGTGTAAACTTGAACTTGTGCCAGAAAATGATGTTGATTTAGTGAAGTTCCTGTGAGTTTACCCTGTGTATAAGCTTGAGCATGTGTTTCTAAGCTGCACAACCAAAGCTCAACAAGATGTTAATTTTGCTCATTAAATTCTCAACCAATGTCTCAGTTCCTCCTGCCCTTTTACGTAATATTTTATCAGAGATTTAAAGGTCAGCCAAGCTCTGACTTACCCTTGTTTTCCTCTATAGGGGCATGTGGCAAATAGGATGCACACAAGAGAATAAAACTGTGAGAGGAGGAGTAGGTGGCACTGACGCCCCTGGAAATTCAGCCTGCCTTTGGTGCAGCAGCAATCCCCAGCCCACATTTTGAAGGTTGAGCCAGCAGGACTGTGTTTGGGCAGGAAGCGATCAGAGAGGTGTGTGCCTGTGTGCTTTGGCACAGTCTAGACTGTGAATTGCTCCAGCCTAGGAACCTCCTCTGAACTCATTAGTATTAAAACAGAACAGAGGGAACTTTGTAGGGAGGGAGAGGGTGTGGAAGCAGGAAAGGTAGCAGTTTAGATGGCAGTTTCCTAATAACCTTTCCCACAACTACCTTCCCATACAGGGTCTCAGCTAGAGGACCTTGGCATGAAAAACAAACCCTGGCACAGGGAGGGGGAAGGGAGGGAGGAAATGAGGAGAGGGAAAGGAAATAAGGGGTGGAAAATGGGCACTGTGCTGAAACAGCAGATTTTATTTTTATTTAGTGTTATATATGCTGATGGTGGAACCTCTGTTTGAGAGAGGTATTTTGTACCATGTATATAATCAGAATGTGGAGGTAAATTTGGTACTTGTAGCAGAGGACTTGCAACCCGTCATGGTGAAAAAATGTATCAAGGAGAGGTGTAACAGCTTCAGTTCTGTTTGGAGTTTTCATTTAATTGACTGGATGGTGAAATGCAGAGCACGTATATTAGGAAATGATCATCAACATGATCCAGGAAACTCCTGGATTGCTTATGCTCTGCTGTGCTGTCCCTCCAGCAGATATGGGAGTGGTTGAAGTCCCCCAGGAGGACCAGGGTTTGCCACTGTGAGGCTGCTCCTGTCTGTCTACAGAAAGGCTTCCTGGTCAGGCAGCCTACAGCAGACTCCCTTGTAATGCCACTTGTCCCTGTTCTCCCTTTAACCTGACCCATAAGCTCCTAGTCAGCTCCTCACCCATCCCCAGGTGGAACTCTATGCATTCCTGCTGGTTACTGGCATAGAGGGCACCACTGCCTCCTCATCAACTCTACCTGACCTTTCTAAAGTGTCTTCCATTCCAGCTCGTAGGAGACATCCTACCACATCTTTGTGATGCCAGTGAGATCAAAGCCCTGCAGGTGTGTGCATCTCAAACTCCTCATTTATTCCCCATGCTATATGATGTATGGAGGAATTTTAGTAGGGTCTCTGACTCTGAGTTATTGGCAGCAGTGCTTGGAATTCCTTTTTGCCGCTCTCCAGGTGCTCTCCTGCTGTCATGTGATCCCTTTCTAGTATCTGGGCATCTATTGCTGGCAGTGACATCAAATTGGTAGGAGTGGATGGATTGAGGATCCCCTTCCCCAGCAACTTTAGTTTAAAGCCTTCACCATCTCTGCGACATAACTGAAGATGCTCTTCCCCTTCTCTGACAGATGGACCTGTTAGCCCCAGCAGGCCAAGTTTCTCAAAATGAATCCCATGGTCTAAACAGCAAACACATGGCTGTGGCACCAGTCCTGTAGCCATTAGTTGATTTACCAGATTGAACTGGCCCTTTCAAACCCCTTCCCTTTGACCGGGAGAATTGGTGGAAAAGCTACCTGCCCTCCAGAGTGCCTTACTGCAGCTCCCAGAGCTCTGTAATCCCTCTGGATACTCCTCAGACTGTTCCTGCTCATATCACTTGGGCCCACTTGAAACAACAGCAGTGAATAATAGTCAGCAGACCGTATGAGGTAGTCTCTCAGTGATATCCCCAATATGAGCCCTCAGTAAGCAGTACATCTCTCTAGAGTGTGTCACTGGGCACAAATCCATACTGTGCATATGTCAAAAGATAAGCTTAAAATAAGGTGGGAAAATTGTGTGAAAAAAAATGATGGCATTCCAGGTGGACAGTTAAAAGTCCTTTTAATAGCAAGTCTAGTAATTCAGGACAGAAAGCAGCCAGGGACAGTTTTTCAGAGAAAAAAATAGGGATTATAGTAGAGCATAAGTGAACATAAGTCATGCAAGTTTTGAGGGTTTTAAAAAAAAAAAAAAAGTCATTGATTATATGGAATATGTGGAGTATATAACCAGAAGGGCAGTCTGGAAGATGCATGAAATAAGCTTTGCACTTAGCTTTGGTAAGGTCTTAGCTGGAACACTGTCCTCACTTTTGAACAGTGCAATTCAAGAAAGATGTGCTTTGACTGGGTAAAGAGCAAAAGTCAATTAGAAGAGTGAGAGATCCAGAGGACATATCCTCAAAGAAAGACTGAAAGAGATAGGTTTGTTTAGCCTCAAAAGAGGAGACTGAGAAGGGACATAACAACAGTCTTTAACAGCCTCAAAAACTGTTATCAAGAGGAAGGAAAAAAAATCTGCTCACCACATTAGTCCTTGATAGGGCCGGAAGTAATAGGCTTAAATTGCAGCAGCAGGGATTTAGATTAGACATGAGCCTGACTATTCAGTTTTCATCCCTGTCCCTCTCATTGGGCTCATTTAAGTTCACTGACATGGACATGCAGCCCAACTTAACAGAAAAAGCTGTGATGATAGATGGCTGTTTTATTGTTCCCATATGCTCATCTATATCCATGGAATGTCCCTCTTTCTCTGTCTGTATTATAGCCCTGCATATGAGAGTGGGTGTCTGAGCCTTGATCTTTTTCTCTCTCTAAACACCTGTGTGTATTGTTGCATGAAGTACTGAAGGTACTGGTTTTCCTCATTCTTTCTCTTTCTGTTTGGACCAGCAGATTGTTGTCTCATGCATGTGGTTTGCCTGTGAAGGACAGAAAAATGAAGAGCAGATGGTGTTTCAAGTGGCCTGTGAGAGGGGATTGCCACAATAGGCCTTGCTGGTTATGTGTACTTGTGTGCTGTCAAGTCACAGAGAACTTTGAGGACTAGGAGAGGGACACGATTTAGCTCTTCTCCAGGAAACAAGGAAGCAATTAACCAGTGATTAAGAAGAGAAAAAGCAAGCAGTATAATGAGGGGTACATTTGGGGTGAGAAGGAAACCTGTTAGTTGACTTTGTGTGTGAAGAATTTCTCTACCAAAAAGCAGTGCCCTTGATGGATGAAAGTCTTATGCTGCTGCTAAGCCTTAAGAATGAGTAACTTCTGTGTTGGCAGGGTAGAGGAGAAACACATCTTTCAGTATGTAAACATCAGGTGCTTTCTGTCTTGTACTGTTATGACTGAGAATCAAGGGATTTGGGCCCCTAGAATTGAAGGGGTTTTAAAGCTGCAACTTTTTGAAAAAGCAAGGAGGAAAGAAGAGTGTAATGGGAATTGCAGCCTTTTGTTTGTCTGCTTCTCTGCTTTACAGTCAGATCCGTGGCAGTAGCTGAAATGTAAACATTGCTTCCTCTGCCAACAGGCTGTGTTAGCAATTCATGTGTGCACAGTGGTTTCCTAATGCACAAATCTAATGATAAAACATTGTGGGTATGGGCCGATGTTACGTGTTGCCTTATGTATATAGTTCTTGGGTATGTAAGGTGTGGGAGGCATGCATATCTGCACATACACATACTATATGTATGTAAATACGTGGAACCCAATGATGTTTTACTATGATGAACCTAATTCTTACCAATTGTAAAACTGATCAAAATGTTACTGCCATGCCTCTCACAATGTGCTGCTTGTGTGCTTTACAAAAGCTGCTTTTAATTCAAAGGGTTAGGATGAGATAGAAGAGCTTGAAGGGGGAGGGACTGGCTTGTTTTGGGGTTCATTTTGCTTTTTACTTCATGGGTTATCTGTGAACTTAGCACATATGCCAGGTACCCCAGTGGGAGTTTTTGACCAATGTGTTTCATCTGGAGATATGCTGGCCATGTAGGTGGTAATGCTGTTTACTGATCCAAAACTTTTGCGCTGTTCATTGCTCTAGTTTGTACTGGAGTGTAGGTGGTTTGTGCAGTCAAATGAACCTCATTCACTGACAGTTCAGACAGGCAGTCTTTCAGAATGCTTCATTGACCTCCTCAGCACTGGAAATGAACATTCTTCCTGCAGACTACCTTTTACATGTCAGCCTGGAGAGCTGGAATGAACAAAACAGTGGAAGGAAAACTGTAGGGGAACAAGCCTATACTGTCCCCTGGAGGCAGACACAGTGATTAAATAGGGAAGGTTTATCTCTTCTATTTGAGGGATTTGTAAGTTTTTTTGCAAAGAGACTGAGATCTGAGTAAGATTGTTTTGGTTCATTACTTTGTTCATTCACTGCACTTATATCTGAAGCAGTTTTTTGGGCAGCTGCCTCTGGACATATGATGAGAGCGTTTCTGCTACTCCGTTTTTGGTGGGCACAGCTTGAATGTGAAGAACAAGACTAATCTGCTTGTTATTTGCCAATGGAATCTGGCATAGGCAGCATGAACAGAAATAAAAATGCTCCTGGGGCTGTTGTTAGTGTGAAAATGTAGTTTTTGGTCACGTGTTAGCAACATGGTCCTACTTGATCCATTTTTTACAGCAGTAGTAGTTATGATGGATAGGATTCTCTATTCCAAAAGCTTGTAGTGTGCTGCTGACAACTTTGCCCCTGATCTCTTTCCACTGCTTCTCTTTCTCCTAAAGTTCCAGGCATGTCAGTGCCTTTTATATCATTCTTTGCTTGAGTTGCATTTCAGCATTGATTAACCCACCATCAACAATCCCCCAGAAGTAATTACACATGAACATGAACCTTCACTGGGGCCTGCCGGTGGATGCTGGATAGGATCCCATGGTGTGTCATAGTCATTGTTTACTTTGTACAAGATTTAAACAAATTTGTTCAGAGCATAAGGCCATCAGCTGTGCTAAGGCACTTGGGAGCATTGGTGGAACTGGAATGTGGCCTTTCTGGGGACATGGTGACAGACATCTGTATAAATGACCTTGGGGAACCTGAAGTAACAGGTATCATACTGGATAGGGAATTTATACTGGCAGCAGTGCATTATAATTGGTTTTGTAAATTGGGTGGATTTGGTGCTGTAAAGAGACTGAGAGAGAATGATTGATGAGGTGGACAGGGGGGAGTGCATTTGTACTTGACAGGTGAAAATGGTCAGTGGGAATGAGAAAAAAATTAGTGAGGGGAAAAAGAAATGGTAGGTGTGTGCAAGAGAAAGAAAAAAAGGAATATGAATATGAACGTGGGAATGAAAGGAATATGGGAATATGAACAGCAAGCAAGGTAAGAGCAGTGCATTAAAATAAAATTCATACAGTGGGTATAATGTGAAAATGAATGTACCCTTGGAACCTAAATTTTTAAGCATTCCAGGCAAGTAATTAAAATAAATAGTCTTCAAATTGTGAAGCCTGTCCTAGAGTATGTAAATTCTCAGTTTTCCTTATTGGATGACTCACAAAGAATCATTAAAGGTAATGCTGGTGTGATGGAGCAAACTGCACAAAAAATATTGCAAATAGCATTGTTATCACCATCTGGAAAGATACAATGACTCAACTGTAACACAAAATCAGCCAGGCTGTTTGAGGTAGAGAGTTGGAAAGTGTTTGACCATCTTCAAAGCCATCTCTGTGGCTTTGTGTCTTTCAGGGTTTCACACAGCCTTCTGAAACTTTTGGTGCTGTTCACAGGTCAAATAACTGCTGCCCTCATCTGTTCTGGAAGTTCTAAAGTTTCCATTTTGAGTTTAACAAAGAAGAGTAGAGTTTCTGGAGGGCTTTGCCAGTTTGTGCCATCTGGTTCCCAAGGAGCCTGTTAATGTCAAGACCTGGCTGTCCTTTTGCTTAAGTGCACATCAGCTGTTATAGAACCCATCAATGCAATAGAGCTGTAATCAGACAGTCAAAATAGGCATCTCTGAAGAGTGGAAGTGTTGAAGCCTGTTTGCCTATGTGTTATTTCTTAGTGTTGGATTCTATGGTGTAAAATAAAGATTGATTTCAGGTCAAAGCTATTCCATTTGAGGATCATAAAAGCATATAATTTTTAAATAATGCTTAAACAGTTGCCTGAATATGTCTTTAGGTAGAAATAAAGTGTAAAAAATCAGAATATGCTTTTATATATCATGAACATCTCTGTCATAAAAATAGCAATTAAATGTGAAACACAGGCCTAGGGATGATGCTTGTAGACATTCTCCCAAGAGCCCTGTAAGTTAGAGAAACTGTGACCTACAGGTAAAAAATTAAAAGTGTAATGCAGCTCTCTGTAGCTAAAATTATAAGAAATTGATGAAATAAGACAGTTATCCAACTGGACATAAGAAAATAAGCAAAATGTCCTCTTCCTTCTGGGAAAATATTTGTTACGTCCATATTAATCAAGTTATTGCCTGCAGTAAATATATCATATGAGCATTCATCTGAGGATTTCATAATGCTGGAAATGCTATGCATGACTCATTAAACATTTATGAGGATAAAACAAAACATCAACAACAACAAAACAACCCACTAGCCTGTAAAGGTTGGTTGTTTCCGTTTGCAGGTTTTTGTATTTTGCAAAATAAAGCAGCTGTCTGACCTTAAGTCAGTGTGAAACTCCCCGTGACCAATAAGTCCAGCAGCCAATGGTCCTGGGACGAGTAGAATGAGAAAGTGAAACTGAGGAGATCTCCTCCCATGAGTGTCCGAATATCCCTGGAGAACCAAGTTTGGGGCTCTTGGCCTCCATGATTCTGACTTCAAATCAGGAGATGTTGGAGACCAGAAGCTGTGGTTCTCTGTGTACTTATGGCCTTGAGTTTTCTCCTTTAGAGGCAGGCATGTTGGTAGGTGTTAAGGGTTCTCCTTCAGTGGGTCTCTCTCCAAGTGAACCACTCTCCTACATTACCAAAATCTTATTTTTCTTCTCTTTATTAATTTCATTTTGTGTCACTAAACAAAGAATTGACCAGGTAAGAAATGCTTTTGTGGAGCTTTGAGTATCATTACGGAGCTGGTGGCTGCCCAGCATCAAATCCAGCTTTCATGCTCTGATGAACGTTCCCAAAAACAAGGGACATAATGTGGTTTTAAATCCTGCAAAATACTGGATTTATGTTTCCTATCCATTTCTCCTTCTTGTTCTGTTTCTTTCTCTCTGTCTCTTATTTCCTTGGGTTGTAGCCATTTTGAATGGAGGCCATCTTCTCTTTTGGCCTGAGAACTGGACTGGAAGTATTTGAACCTCAAATCCAGTTCCAGTTCTTTTTAAATGTTTTATCATTGAAATTCAATCTACATAATAAATAAAATGCCCGCAAGAAAGTGAAATTAACTGAATTAACTACCACTAGATAAAATAAAATAGGAAATAAATTAAGGAGAGAAATGTAGGCACTATTAACTGGGCATGCTTTACATCTTCCTCAGTGCAGCCTGGCAATAATACCCTTTTAATCTCTGTTTCATGCAAGTCCAAGCATTTTTAAGAGCCAGGAGGCTGAGCAGGGTCACGCTGGCGTGAATTGCTGGAACCAAGCTGCCCATCCAAGGTGTAGAAAGGGACTTACTATCTTTCTGTTGGGAAACTTGCACAGGTGCTGGAGCAGGGAATTTTCCCTGCTTTGTTCTGACCGATCCTTTTTTCCTTGCCCTTTACAATTGCTCCTTGGGCATTCAATCACATTGGCTTCCTTAGTCTGGCTCCAGCCCCAGTCTTGATGACTGCATTCAGTTTGTCGTTCTTCCCCTTTCCTGCTGAATTTGGCAATTCCTTTCTCTTTTCAATAGCCGCTTGCCATCACTGAGCTAACTCTACAGTCTGAATTTCTATATACTGACAGATCTGCTTCTGTCATTGGGTCAGAATGACCTGTTCACTAACCAAATTACCCTCCTGAAATTTATTCTTTCTGTTGTTCCTCCTGCTTCCCTCCAAGGCAGCCAGTTTCCTTATGTGCAGTCTGTTAGGATCCCAAGTCAGAATAGAAAAATAGCCTGTCTAATTCAGGGTCTTCTTAGCTAGATCCCTGGTTTTCCTCTGCAGTCACAGTGATCTTTTGTTCATCTTTTATAGAATGGGAGAGGTAAAATGATTTGGAGAGTTCTAGAAGAAGATCTCATCTTTCTTGTATTTTGCAGAGATTTCTTGGGTTTTTTTATAGGGCAGGTGTTGATTGATGGTGTAGGTAGATGAGGACATTCAGGCCTCTTCAGTTCTTCCCACTCCTTTCTTCTTCTCAGTGAAGGAGCACACCTTGCTGAACACTAACTTCAGGAAAGGGAGTTGAGGCACTTGACTACTGCTTTGTGTTCTGGAGATGTTTCTTTCCGTGCTGAATATTCGTAGTTGCTCCCTGCCCATCTGACCTGGGTGTTAGAACCCAGCATTTTACTTCCTAACAAAGACAAACACTAACTTTCAAAATGAAGCGTAAGGCATTTTTCATGTGCTATTTTCCAGACAGGTGTGTTTGGGTCTGCCTCTGGTGATCCCCTTATGCCTGGAAACCCTGAACAATTTCCTTCTTACTATGGTACCTGAGCTAATGTGATGACTTCTAAAGTTCTTTTGACTTCCTCTACCCTCCTGAGTCACAATAATACAGGATACACTATTTTCCCTCTGGATCTTTCACCCTTTCAAACTAACTTTCTAGACTTTGTCCTGAAAAGCATGTCATGATGCAAAATTATGTGACTAGAAGTTGCATATTCATACTGTCCATTTGAAAGCAGATTTATCTTTATATCCCTGAATACTGCCACTATCCAGGGCAGTGTCTAGAAGCTGCAGTGTTAGAATCCTGTCCTCAGGGTGGTTTTAGTCAATAGGTACATTCTTTTGATGAAATGGTTGTCTTGAACTGTATTGATTGTGATGTTCATTTAGTTTAGTGCAGAGCTTCTGCTGCTTGTCTGATCTGCCAGCAGACTCCAGAAAAAGAACTATGGATTAAAAAAGCCAAGTTAGCTGCTCTGTAGTTAAAAGAAGAAAAAAAAAAAAAAAAAAAGACCATTCATTAATAAAACAATCATAATTTTTTTCTAAGAATTCAACTAAGCCCAGACAGCTCATGTATATTCTGGCTTCTATGGTGGTTCTTCCAAACCTGGCATTTCTGATTCCCTATCTGCCCCTCCTTTCCCTTCCACATGCTTGACCTCTAACAGCATTCCTTTGCTTGTCTTAAGGCCTTACATGTAGTTTCACTCTCCCTCTCCCCCCAAGAATGTGATCCTGGCCTGAGTTTTCTAATTGTGTATAGCAAGGATAAAACTCCTTGCCTCGCTTGGCTGCCCCCTTGTTTGGAAACTCACACTAAACATTTCCACATGGTTTGCACTCTTTTTGCACAGCTAATTTTTTTTTTTCCCTTTAAACTTTTTCTTGTTTAAAATAACCCTCCAGCTTCTTCTACCTTGGACTGCTGGCACTGACCTCGCCTTGTTACTGTTTGCATTTCTTTTGTACCTTTTTGCAGCTTGAATCTCTGTGGGCTTTTAAATCTGTCAGCAGCCGCTACCAGGCTCAGTGTGCAATTTTGCTCACTGTTTTCACAAGTTTCCCAGCCCTGAACACTTTCCAAATGAGCCATTGTTGGGCTGAGTTAAAGAGGTATTGTCTCTGCTTGAACAAGGTTAGTGTGGGTGCCAGAATCTGTGTGTGCAGCATTTTAGTGCCACAATGTCATCTTGATATAGGACCCCTGGACACTTCCTTCTCCAAATATTTCAAATACATAGGGGAAAAAACTCAAACGCCTGCCAAAACTGATTCATTGAAATATTACTGGAAGCTTTTCTTTATATTACTAAAACTCTTAATTTAGACATCTTCATCTGTCCCTGCTCATACAGTCTGCTTGCCCTGAAGACCATTCTTTTTTGTTTAATTCTCTTTATTAGCACCTAAAACTGGCAGTTTTGATTGGAGTTCTGTTCTGGTCAGTACTGAATTAACACAGAGGAAGTAGCAATCTCTTGTTTGATAGTTTTAGAGACATGCATTGGAAAAGAGCCTATTGTTATTCACCTTTTACAGAAGAGTAACCAAAGCTGTAGAATTTGGCACTCAGTTCCAGATCACAGTATTATCCTTCATTTTACTATTGTAAGCTTGGCTCAGCTCTAAGAGGGTATGTTCTACTGAGCTCAATTTTCTTAACAGAGACTAAATATGCTGCTCTGATCAACCCCATGTGGCACTGTGGAGTTCTATCCTTTATGTCTGAAATGCTGGGTGTCTTTGATGGGGACTGTGTGGTTTAGAGAACAAACATCTGGAAAAACATTTCAGCCTGTAGGTTGCTGATGACATGACAACTGGCTCATGGCCTTTGCTTGAAAGATAGAAAGAAAATAGTTCAATTTCTCTACAGAAGAACAATTTGGTATTACCAGCCAGGAAAAAAAAAAAGATGTATCAAACTTTCAGCCTTTCTCTAAGTGTCATAAAGAATGTCCGTGTCACATAATCCAGTGCTTTGAGTTTTTCACTTCATCCCTTTCATGTGATCCTTCTCATCCTTCACTGATCATTAGTAATGGAAGTTTGACATGGAAGTTGTTCAGGCTGCCTCTCTTCATAGATTGTGCTCTGACAGGGAGAACTCAAGGTAGCAAGAAAATAATCACGAAACCAATAATCTTTGGAGTGTTTGGGAGCCACTAAGTTCTCTTGATTGAAGGCTAGTCAAACATGCCTGATCCAGAAACCTCTCAACCTATTAGAACTTACCAATGCAGCTGATGACTGGTTTTTCACTGTTTTTCTTTTTCTCAATCTCCAGGATGAATTGGATCTCACAGACAAGAACAGAGAGGCTATGTTTGCACTCCCTCCAGAGAAGAAATGGCAGATTTACTGCAGCAAAAAGAAGGTACTACTGTTTTCTTCATTGTAGTAGCTCACCAATAAATTCTGTGTGAGCATTCATAACTGCATCTTGATTTGAGCTGTGTGTTTATCTACTGTTTACTCAAGAACATGAATAAGTGATGGAAGGATTTTTATCAGCATGGATATGGCACAATTTTCTGATACATATGCACTTGTGATTTCTGAAGAGGGTCTTAACATCTTAAAATAGTACACTGTCCCAGTTTGAATACCTCATGTGTTTGGATTTTATTTTTTTTTTGATTTTTTTTTTGATTTTTTTTTTGTTTGTTTTTTGTTTGTTTTTTGTTTTGTTGTTTTTTTTGGGTTTTTTTTGTTTGTTTTTTTTTGTGTGTGGTTTTTTTTTTGGTTGGGTTTTTTTTTTTTCTTATTTGTTTGGGGCTTGTGGGAGAGAATTGGGTTTGTTTGGTTTTTTTTGTCTTTGAGCTGAAAGAGCAACTATCATGGAAATGCATTAAGGAATTTTTAAAAACTTTTGTAGGTTGCTTAAAATAGAAAAAGTATTGAAGTCTTTCAGAATGTCTTCAAATATCTGTAAATTACACAACAATGATGTGTGAACAGTGATGTCTTAAAACTTGGTAGTTCAAGGTCTTCCAGAGTTTGTAATAAATGTTCCACAGTGCACTGGAAAGTGAGGAGCACCTGCTCATATCACTTTCCATGTAACACTTCTCCCTTCAAGGTCTTCAAATTTCTGACAAACCAGTAAAGGGACAATAAATCAGAGACTGATCAATAACACTAATATGTTATCACTGGCAGAATTATGGCCAAGTGAATGAATAAGTTGTGTCATTGCTGTGAAACTTCTAAACAAGGAGTTTCTGCAGCATTGGAAAAGTTTTGCTGCTCTAGGAAACAGAAATGAAGATAACCCCAATAATGTATTTATTAGCCATACATGTTAGGAGGAAAAAGGTGTGGTGAGTTTCTTGGTTAATTTTATTTCCCAAGTGTGCAAGTCATGCTATAAGTGCATCAGTCTTTAAACATAAGTCTGCATAACAGAAGGTAGAAGAGGATGTTTGGACTTTGATACCGAACCTGCAGATTTAAATCCTACTCATGGTCCTTCTGGGGGCTGTGTTTGCTGCCTTTTTGTCTCCAAGTGGGGGCAGTGAGGTTTCTTACCATGTAATTAAAGAAAACTAATCCAATCAGAGTGTTTTGCCTTCAGGATTTTTTTTTTTTTTGGTTGATTGGGGTTTTTTTAACTTTACACAGGCAAGTTAATAGAAATCAATTAATTACGGTGGCTCTGAGCTAGCAATAGAGCACAGGAACAGTCTAGGCGCCATTGTCTTCAGTGCTATCTCCATTCCTTTTTCCTGCTGGGGGGAAGGTGCAGGCTGCTGTGATTAATATCTGCTTTACATTTTTGCTGGCCAGCTCTGCTGGGCTTTTCAGCTCTGGTAGGAGAGGATCTATTTGTAGCTGTCTTAGAGACATCTCACCTCCTGGACCAGTCATCATTGGCAGGAATATTTGTGCTTTAATGTATTTAATATGTTAGTTGGATTCACTCATTACACTGAGGACTTTGTTTTTGTTGGAGTTTTTTGGTTGTTTGTTTTCCCCTGTGTTCTACAGCAGTAGATTTGCTATAAAGACTTGCAAAGTTAAAGAAGCTGCATACTGGAAAATCTTCATACTGCATTTATAATGCAACTTCAGTTAGCTGAACTCCAGCTATCCAAAATGATGTGCTAACTGGAATGGGATACCACTGCCAGATGTCTATTCATTACATTGTAGATACTTTCAATTACTTGAAACCTTAACTGTCCAGTGTTAGTCATTGTTTCCCTCACAGGCAGTCAGATGATTGGTGATGACACCTCTCTCTAGCCCACTACCCAATCCACCTATCATCATTGTTTTGCAGTGACAGAGAAGACTGTTCCAGGCTTCACTTGAAAGCAAAACCCCCTTTTCCCTGAAGAATTTTCAGTCTAATTTTATCCACAAAGGTGCCAATGTCTTAGTTGGCAGAACACTTCCAGCTACCCAGGACAAGCCCCCAGAGGACTCTGTCTTGCTGATGCTGGGTTCTTGGCAAGCAGGGCCCTATACTTTGAGATACGGCAAGTGGAAACACTACAAACTAGAAGGTCAAGAAGTGCAGACTAAGGCAACTGTTCCCAATTGTTAATTTCAGGTGCCTTTTCTACTCTAAAAGTAATGGAAAGTCAGAGCTTCCTTATTTGCTCTAAAGGTGGTGAGATTATTGTGCTGCCTTAAACAAACGTCACTTGCAAAAATGAAGATTAGTTGTTGTTGTAGACACACATTTATCTTGGCAGTCCGATGTTAGATGTAATCTTCTGTGGTACTTGATTCCAGTGTGGTGGCAGAAAGTCACTATTGTATTAAAAAACTCATTCCACCTGTTCCTAATGTCAAGTCTTTCTGAAGAAATGGAGGAAGACTGGTAGGTCTGTGCACTGAAAGTTGTATGCCAGGGGCACAGCTTGCCAGTAAACAGTCCACAGTAATCAAAGGTGGCTGAAACCTGAACCGAAATTTCATGACTGTGAGTGATACCTACAGAGTAGCATTCACACAGTATTACACAGCCATGCTTGCTTTGATCTCTTTTGGCTATTCTGGGTTCATATTTGAGACCGTTAGTATTAAAAACAAGTCACTGATTATTTGACCTAAAAGAGTAGCTCCAGCTAGCAGCTCTAGTGGGTGCTTTGCTCTCATTTGTGGAATAGCTATTTGCAAGGAATAAAGGCTGGCCTGTTGGAAAATGTTAATGTCTTCTCAATCTCAGCTGTTCACTACCTTGACATTAATCAGTACAGGATGGACAATGAGAAATGCAGTTGGCTTGATTTGCATCAGAGGAATCATTGACTAGTCACGACTGATGGCACCCTAACCCTCTACCCAAACCATCAGTACGTGTACATGTAGAAGGAGCTTCCACTGATATTGTTAAGTAAGGCCATATGTGGAAAATACAAATTATAACATCCTCCCTAAGTTCACATATTTTATTCTGGTTTTGTTTAGAATAATCTTCATGTCTCACCATAAGCTGAAATTTAGACTTACATAAAACTTACATAGACTTACTAGAACTCCTCTCTAGATTTCCTACCAGATATAAGTTTTGCAGGAATTAAATAAAGCACTAGACCAAGATCTCAAATGTATTTATTTGGAAATTTCCAATGTCAAAATTTACAAAACCAGTGTTCTTCACTGCTGTTTTACCAGGAGCTGATACTAACATACATAATCTCATTAAATACCAATCAAATAATTATGTGGAAGAAAAAAATTGTTAGCTCATTTGTCTCATCTATAAACAAGCTCATATTGGGATCCCAAAATGTGTAAAAAATGCAGGTATTGCACTGCTTCAGCACACATTGCTTTGGATGCAGCCTGTGTTTCTAAGAATGAGGCCTCATTGTGCAGGCCATAGCTCATTGCCTTCTGAACAACCTTACAAGCTGTTAGACTTATTGCTATTGGAAAGCGAGTCAAGTTGTTTTCTTTTTATGGCCTTTCCTGCCTCCAGAGACTAATTTGTATGACTTTGGCTGAGCAGATTTTAGTAGCAAGCACACACATTTTACACAGTTAAACAAGTTAGTTTTTTTTCACCTCTGTCTTTCTTTGAGGGAAAAAAAATGGTAGCAAATCTTTTTCCAAAGTAGAGTCAGACTGGACAAGCTGTATCATACAGCTTCTTTCCAATCAAACAAAAAAAACCACCCCAATCTCAATCCTTCAATTCTATTAATATATTGAGATCTCCAAAATATCTCAGTGTTATCTTGTACTCTTGTGATTTTAGTGGTATCCTAAAATAGTTGCTTTGAGTTGATTGTGCTTTATCTACTCAAGTGAGACTATTTAGACTCAAGTAGTGAGGTAATAAGCAGCACACTGAAACTTTCTGGAAGTAGACATTCATGGCATCTGTAAAAAAGTACATACATCTGTAAATTTATTCTACTTTTTCTATTATGGGAAAGAGATTCTCCACAATAACAAAATACAATATAAAAATTCAGAGGAAAATTTACCCGAACCATAGTCTGTAACAGCCAATATGCAGAAAATAAAAGAATACCCTTCATGACACCATCCTCTGCAATTTTTTTTTTTAAATCTATTAATGATATTTTTCATCTACATAATCACTAAAAAAACTAATAAACTGGATATGAAAGTAGGAGTCAGGAAAATTCTTTGTTCCAAAAAGTCTTTGATTGAAATTGTTATATACTTTCAAAGAACTGTCATTGTTATATTTATGCATAAATACATTACTCTCTACCTGAAGGAAGGAATAGGTAGTTAGGAAAATTTTTGGCCATGTCATTGTCTTAAACCTTTTCTCTGCACTATTTGCACATGCCATGGATGCATACAGCATCCCTCTCCCCTCATGCTGAAATATCTGAATATATTTTCAGATCAAGCACTGTTCATTCTTTTTCTTTACTGCACTTATCTATCTTCTATGATGTTCTTGTGGTGAAGTTTCTGGGTTTGGGTGAGCTCACTGTAAGGAGCAGGAAGGACAGAGTAGAAGGCACTTTTGTGTATTACACAATCATTAAGGAGTCCAAGTCCTTTGGACTGAGGTCACAGATCGGTGCTGAACCACTGAGGCTGCAGTCCAAGTGCAGAGTGCCCCAGATGTCCTCCTAAAAAGATTTACACCTCTCCCAAAGAAGCACCATCACTTTGCATTCAATTATCTTTTCCTAACATCAGGGGCCATCCTCATAGGCTTTGAAATACTCCTGAGAATCCTAGCCTTAGTGAGACATCAACCTTTAGTAGTTTTACTGCTGACTTTTTATACCATTTGCAGCTCATTTTCACAAACTCCTGTGTTTGGTTTGGATTGTCAGCAAAATGTCACCATAAAAAGTATAGCTGGATATTGTGCAGCTGGATATAGAGTAAGATACTTCGAAATCTGCTGGAGGGATCTAAGCTGCTTTTGCAGCTTTTTATATAATTACCGTAGCCTAGCAGGGGTGAAGGACAAGATGGATGCAAATATAAAATCTGGAGTCCTCCTTGCCTTTAGGGAAAGCTTTCAGAAGTGAGTGAAAATTTCTGCACTCACTATTTGTTCTAGGGCTGCTGTGCATCTGTGGTTTTGCACTGTGAAGCATAGTCTTTGTATTTAAGGCTTCATATGGAGGTTCTAAGAGCAGGAGACTGCATTACACTTGATGTATTTAGCTAGGAGTTCACTTCTTCAGGTCCCTGCTTTAAAGCAGGAGATACATACTGAGATCACAGAATCACAAAATGGGTAAAGGACCACCAGTGGGATCATCTGTGGCAAGCAGGGTCATTCTAGAGCACATGGCAAAGATTGCATCTAGACCATTCTTGAATATCTCTGTTGTGGGAAACTCCACAACCTCTCTGGACAACCTATTCCAGTGCTTGGTCACCCACACAGTAAAGAAGTTCTGCCTCATACTTAGCTGGAACTTTCTATGCATCAGTTTCTACCCATTGCCTCCTGTCCTATTGCTCAGCACCACAAAGAGCCTGGCTCCATCCTCTTGGCATCCTCCCTTCAGATACTGATAAGCATTGATAAGATGCCCTCTCCTTTGTTCCTTCTCCAGGCTGATAAGGCCCAGCTCCCTCAGCCTTTCCTGGTAAGAGAGGTGTTCCAGTCCCTTAATCATCTTTGTTACCCTCCACTGGACCCACTCAGGAGTTCCATGTCTTGCTTGCACGGAGGTGTGCAGAACTGGACACAGTACTCCAGATGTGGCCTCAGCAGGGCATGAGCCACAGGACACACACCTGGTTCATGGATGGCTTGTTGTCAACCAGGACTCCCAGGCCCTTCTCCACAGAGCTGCTTTCCAGCAGGTCAGTGACAGCTGTTAGCCATGTGCTGGTCTGTGGAATTATTCTTCCTGAGGTGCAGGACCCTGCCCTTACTTTTATTGAATTTCATACAGTTCTCCTCTGTCCATCTCTCCAGCCTGTCAAGGTCCTTCTGAAGGGCTGCACAGCCCTCTGGGGTATTAGCCATTCCTCCCAGCTTGGTGTTGTCAGTGAACTTGCTGAGGAGGCATCTGCTCCTCCATCCAAGTCATTGATGGACATGTGAAACAATACTGGGCCCAGTATTGAGCCTTGGGGGACATTACTAGTGAAAGGCCTCTAACTAGACCCTGGGCCACTAGATCCCTCTGGAATCAGCCATTCAGCCAGTTCTGAGCTATTCAGGAGATGATACATTTTCCCTAAAGAAGAGAGAAAATGGATCTTCATCTGGTCTCATTTAGTGATATAATATGCCAGATGAAGATCACACTATTGTGTTGTCTGAGTGTGGGCTTTTGGTTTTGTATTGTCTGTTTTGAGCTACAAAAGCCCTTTGGGGTTCATCCTTTCTGTATGAAGACTGCCAAGCACGTGGTTGTCCCATAATAAATGAAGTGGGTGGTTTGAAGTTGTATTTTTTTCAATTCTATCTTCTTGCATTATTTTTTCCTCTTTGAAATACTCTTAGAGTCTGTTATTGATTTGGAATATTAAACTGTTTTGGTAATGGATTTATAGCTTTAAGGAGCATTTAATGTGTCCCTTATAAGTTCCTTTCTTTAGAGTTGTTGTTCCATATGCGGTATCTGGGAGCAGCAGACATGAACACACGAGATGGTTTGCTGCAGTATTTGAGAAGCCATTTGTAAGGACTCACAGTTTGATGAGTCTTGGATGTGACTCCATGAGAGATTTTCTTTCAGCACTGCAGGAAGTGTTGAAGGGGAATATGAGTGGATGTGGGGGTGGGTACTTTTACTCTCTGTTCCCTGGGAAGTCTGGAAAACACAGGGTAACCCTCACAGCACGTGTGATAGCTTAACCGCAATAGCAGTTGGTGGGCAGTAGGAGGCTGAAGAAGCTGCGTGGGATTTGGAGTGCTTAGTGTAAGCAATCCCACAGTTAGCACTATTGATGACTAATCCATGAGGGTCTCTCATGGCCACAGGGCAAAGGCCAGCAAAGCCACACTGGATATGAAGAATTATACTTTATCTGAAGTCTTTGGTACATCAGAAAATTGTTTCTCTTCCTACCAATTCTTTGGAAGTTTGTGGCTGAAGTTCAGCTTCAGTCAACATTTTAATGTAACTCAATATTCAAACCTTGATAATGACCTGAACAACCTGATCTAACTTTGACATCAGCTATGAGTGGGTCCCTTCTTCTGAAGGCCCCTTCCATCCTAAATTGATTTGTCATTCTCTAAGCTGTTCATAAATCAAACTAGGAAAGCAGCTGTATGGCCCTTTAAAGAAAGGAAGCATCAGTAATGCTTCATGCAACCTCCTACATACTGTCCTGTATTACTGCTGTGCCTTGAAACAGGCAGTAGCAGATGCTATTTGGTTCCTTCCCAGTGCCTGGGATCCATGGTTTCTTTCTGTCTGGGAAGACTGCGTGACTTCCTTAGCTTAGAAGGCTGCTGGTGAAACAGTCTGAAATGTAGAATCTCTCAGATTAATTCCCTGAAAATAGACTTACTTTCAGTTTGCCTAGGGCTCACTGGAAATTTCATAATGCTGGGAAGTCACAGTGGGAGAATGTTGCCCTTTGCAAACCACGGCATTCCTTCAGTTTGATGTTTGGAAAATGCCAGCAATTGTGGAGTTAACTTCCTTTTTTCCCACCAGCATCTGTTCCTTTTTCTGTTAGCAGAATGACTTCATGCTCAGATGTTTGGAATGATTTGTTAGCTTGATGCTGACATTGGGTCATTTCAGTATCTTTAGTCTAGGTATGGAAGACAGGCACAAGACTTCAAAAATTACTTTGCTATAAATGCAAGTAGGCTTAAGAGAATCGAATTCAGAAACTCTGGCCTGTGACAAGTACAGGACTTAAAACAATAAAATGCTGCAAGAGTGTCACTAATGCAGCAAAAACAAACATTTCCTGATTAGTGGTGTACTTGGGCCTTTCCAGTGTGAAAGAGCTGTTTGATTGATGGTACCTGTTAATGTGTGTCATAGGCTGAAGCACTAGCTCCTAAATTTGGGCAGCACCGCTAGCACAATGTAAAGTAAAGCCTAAAATTATATACATCTCCTCCTACATCATTTAATGAAGAGAATGTGTTCTCGCTGGAAAAATAAAACTGGGGAATTCATGTAAGACACCGTCTCATTCTATTATAGTTCCATATAATGAATTTAGAAATTTTATCTCACGTAATTATAATATAAATTTGTTGATGTTGCCCGATTCTTTTTTAAGCAGGTCAGCATACTTTAGAAGAATCATTGCCTGTTTTTTATGGTTTCTCTTGGACCTCCTGTAATTGTTTCTTCATTTTTTTGTTATTTTTGCTTCTGTAGTAAAGACCTCAAAGTGTGTGCTTGAAAAAACACTATAGTAGGCTTAATGATGTTAGAGACTCCTCTTAACTTTATTTTCCTTGAAGTCATTCTTGTAACAGTTTAAAGTGTAAGTTTAGAGTCAAGAAGGCAAAAATGCATGCACAATTCAGACGATATACCATTATTATGGCTTGGAATTGTGATACCTGAAAGACCACATTGTAGCGGATGTAAGAGGAGATCAATTTTTCCAAGTTGTCTGCTTTATTTGGTTTATGTTTTCCACGTTGCAATGCCAACAGTTGCAGACTCATTTATTTATCCTAGTGTAAGAGGTTACCTTGGGTCAGGGTCTTGAAATTACATATTTATTTATGTATAATTAAAAAGTATTTTCTTCCCTGCCCCCCATGGGAAAAGCATGGAATATTTTTAGCTCCTTCCTCCCTCTCCTCTCCTTCTCCAACAAAAAAAGTTTAGTTGCTCCTTAAAAAATGCCTTCTTACCTCCTTAGTTCACACTGCTGAAGACATAAGTGTCATAAACTTGCCACAGTATTTGCTATAGATATTCTTAGTACGCAGAATTTGTGTGTCTATCTTGCAGGTATGTGTTTTTCAGGTGAGTTAGTAGTTCTTCTGTTGAAGTTAAAACTCAACCGTAATCAAAAATCAGGCCCAAAATAGTCCTGAGTTAGAAAATTGTCATCATCATGCCTAATGCTGTGGTTTGCATTTGGCTTGCCTTCTGTGGGAGTTTTGGGAGGACTCAGTGGAAGCGGATTTGACCCTAGCACGAAAAAAAAAAAAGGAAAAAGAAAAAACATTTATCCAGCTGTCATCCTATTAACATGGTGTAATTCGATGTACTTAAGAACAAAAATAATGGCGAGCAGTCCAGTTCTGCTGCATGGGAAGTGCATGTAAATGCTGATACCACTGGATTATGTTTTGTCCTTGTCTGTCCTCTTGCACAAGTTCTGATTCTTCACAATCCAAGTATGAGCCCGTCCTGCTGATGGCATATAATAATAACAACAGCACATACTCTGTACAATGCCGTTCTCACCATTCAGATTAGTCTTTGGTGGATATACAAGAGCAAAGAATGTGTAAATAACAAACATGTTTCTGTGGTGTTTGAGAACCAAATTTGGGAGAGATCACTCTGAATTTCACTGAGTATTCACTGAGCCTTAAAGAAGCTAGTGAATGCTGAGCAGGAAGAGTTGCTGAATTCCTATCTTTTTAGTGAGAAGTTTAGGAATGGACAGAGTAAAGAGTTATTGTGGGACTACAGTGACAGCCATGAAGAGAAAGAAAGGAATTAATTGCCTTCTACTTTCTGGAGAGTTGTTTAGTTTTCATCGCAGTCAGATGTGACAGTTTCATCTATGCGCCTTAATTGAGGTGAAAGTCACGCTGTCTTCCGTGATAATTCAGTCATCTGTTGAAAGGTACTTGGTACCCCAAACACTTTGGAGATGTACTAAGTGAAGGAAATAAAGGCTGGGAGAAACAGTTTTACCTGAGTTTATGGATAGGGCGGCGAAAAAGCAACTGAGTGATACATAAAATACTGGGCTATCAGCTTAAGAGCTGTGGGCTTCAGACTGTTTTTATTTCCTTTGTTCTATCCAACAACTCCTAACCTTTTTTTTTTTTTTTTTTTTTTTTTTTTCAATAGTGAAGGGTTAAATGATGGAGAAAAATGAAAAAATACATTGGCTGCCCTGGCCATCTTATTGTCATCTTTCTTAAAAAAGGACCCAGAGCAAAAACAAACTAAAGCAATCAGTGTTGCTGGAAAAACAGACAGTGGACATGTTATGAACAGTGAAGATAAACCTTTCAGAACTTGGCATTAAAAAATTCTCTTTTGTGCTTCTAGAAGGAACTTGTCCTTGTATCTGCTGGCTCTAGGTAGGTGTGTCCTTGGTAGTTCTGTGTGTCTCTGAGCACAGTATGTGACATTTCATTCCCATCATCAAGCAACATGCAGGGTGTTTGCCATGAATCGTAGGTGACTTCATTTTATTTACAAAAGATTTTAAGTCATTACTTGTTGGAGATAAACAGTAGGACAAAAAGATAAACTTGGAGGCTCACTTACACAGTCTGAGCCTTTCTGTGGCTTTTCACATTGCCTCAAGAATGCCAGTAGAAGGAGGAAAGGAAGCGAAGAAGGAGACAGTCCAAGTGACAACATTCTAATGTGGCAGGAATACATTTAAAAATAGTGCTGTTGGAAAAGAGACAAGGTAAGCTGGTTGGGTAAGGAAAAAGTTCCTTTCTGTATCCATGGAATGTTGACCGTAAGCTGAACTGGGTAATGGAAATGTACACACAATACCTGTATAAACACAGGGTAAACAGTAGAAGGGACAACGCAGAGTTTGGTTGTTAATGAAGCAATAGAATATGTCCTGCTACTGCTGCTTAGTGCTTGTCGAGATAGTGACAAATTGTTGGCTTCATCTGCCACAGATTACACGCATTACTGCAGGATGTGACCTCAAGCTCGCTGCAGGTTTGAGGGAGCAGAGCTGTGCTTCAGGAGTGCAGCCTAGGTCCACAGCCACACCTGCTGAGTAAACCATGTCCATGAGAAACATTTTATCTTCTTCTGAAGACCCTCTGGGTAGAATGATCATGACACAATCTTCTGACTGGTAGGATCCTCCCTAGTGGACATTTTCCTTCACATCCAGAAGGAGTGGATGGGCTGAGGAAAGGTAGGCTCCTGAGTATGTGTTCATTGAAAGTAATAGTACTTTTACTTCAGTAATACTGCTATTACTTCAAGTAATAGTACAGAAGGATCATTTTGCAGCAACAGAGTCAGGAGAACTTACTCAACAAGAGAACAACTTCCATGTCAGAGGCTAAACATTCAGCAGTGGAACAATGTTTAATATTACACTTCAGTATTATGTTTCAATAATTACACTTCAATCTAGCAAGAAAGCTTTGTCCTGAGGGGAGAAATCACTGAAGAATTCAGTGTGGCCTCAGCTGTACAATTAAGTAGTTCTGTAAATGTAGGGCAAGTTATCTTCCTGGTCACTTCACACACTATACTCCTAAATTAATACCTGATGATGATGGTATTCCCATCCTATAGCAGGGCTGAATATGTTTCAAGAAGGACAAGCAGGCTTGTGTGATCTGTAAGTGATAAGAAGAGGCTGCTGCAATCAGTGCTGGCAGCAAGTTTGCATCTGTATGTATTGAGGAGAATGATAAAACACCAAAAGAAGAGGAAAGAAAAGAGAAATGAGTTCTTAAAACTGGACATATACTATACAATCCTACTAAAATATAAAGTTCCTTAAAAAGTACTCTCTCCATCAATAATCTATTAGTCTTAAGCCAGATATCCTTATTGTAAACTTAATCTTGGTTTAAACTCTATAGTTCTACATTAAAATCAGTGGTTGAGAATTCTGATGTTTCAAACAACACTAATTCTTATCTTCAGCTCAAAGCAATGCACCGACCACCTTACTGCCTGCCAATTATACCAGTCTAGTGAGAATTGCCACTCTTATTTTCTGTGAGAATCTCTCCCTGTGTGTATATGCAATGGACGTCCTGTGTTTTCTGGAAGACAAGAAATGAAAGTATGGCCTTCATCACCCTTAGACTGATATCAATATCAATAATTGATTTGAAGTGTCTTTGAGTTTTAGAGGCGGTTGGAAATGACACATCATGTGTCATATATAAGATACAGCTTCTGCAGATTCTGTATCTTTGAGTGCTTAGGAAGCAGAAAAAAAAAAGTGAGAAATGCCATAATTAGTTCCAAAAAAATTATATGTTTAACTTGACCGGAAAGCTTTCAGCCCTGGTAGAGCCAACCATCTTTCAAAAATTACTGATAATCCATTTTAATTTCTAAAGGCTGATGAATTTCTGTAGCACTGAAGCTTCTCTCAATATTAGGAAATGCTTTCTAGGCAGGAATCCTCATTGTTCATAGATGTATCCCTTTTTCACTTTTATATTTTATTTTTTGACAGCGAGTTCCACAATTTGACAGTATTAGGTGTTTTGTAATATAAATAATAATCTGAAGCCTTTGAGTCTTCCTTTGAAAGAATTGTTAGTAAGCAGCATCAGAAGTCATAATTAGGTTTGTCAAGTTACTGGCAATGGGGCAGAGCTCAGGCTAAATGAAGCAAAAAAAGAAAAAACCCACCCTGTGATCCATTAAGGAAAATATCCCTGTGTCATAATGCAGTGAAATGTAAGTATGTATGGATATACCTGACCTTTGTGAGAGGCAATTAGAACTCCTCAGTTGCATGCTCCAACTGGTCATTAATGAATATTCTCTTTTAATAAGTTACACAGTAGACTGCTTTTGTGGCAGAAGGATTATTATCTGCACATCAATAGCTTAATTCCAGGGAGACAAGTAATGTTTGCTTTTCTCAATCTGGGTAAATTGTGCTTAAAAGGCTTGAATATAGCTTCCTTCCCCAAACTCTTATTTGTTTAAATGCTAGTCATAAAGTCTGAGAAATGGAGCAGTGACCACATCTGTCTAGTGAATGGCTCAGTCCCATGATCTGTGCTGTTTCAAAATTAGCATCTCTTGGGACATGGTTGGCTTTTTGGAGGCATAAACTGTCTGAAAAGCTTAGATGCATTTTAGCTCCACTTCTGAACTAGCATTTTGTCCCACAGCAGATCAAACACATTTTGTGTCTTTTAATGAAAGCGCTTTTTATTTGTGATACTTTGGCTGCTCTGGACTGCGACATAGCAAATAGATTGGGCAGTGTGTTAATAAACAAGTAAATGTTTCTTTGAAAGCTGAACTTCTTAAAGTGAAGGAAAGTCACGTCAGACATGAAGAAAGGGAGAACGGTGATTTGAATGAGGGTGCAGTACAACTTATGTGGATTGATTCTTGGCTGTACTTCAGATTTCCTGTGTAACTGGGTACTGTGTAATTGTCTGCATCCCATTTTTCCTGTTTCTGCTAATCTCACTGGTAGAGACACTGAAAAACCCAATACGTTAATTTCTTGAAGGACCTTTGTCAGTGTGCAGTGCAAAGTGATGCAAGACTGATTCAGCGTTGTGATGAGCTGAGTCTTTATGTCTCCGAAGGGAAGAGTTGCACTTATGGGAAATGAAGAAGCAGTAATAGCCATCTTCCACCCTTCAAGCAAACAAATACCCCACCTTGTTTTTAGTAGCCAGAATATTAATGTGCAAAGCAAGGGTTGCACCCTTCACTTTGAAACAGAACATGGACCCGAGTCTGAATCCCACACATCTCAGATGAACATTTTAGCAGCTAAACTGTTACTGTGAAGAGTGTGAGAGGGCTTCAACAAGAAACTGAGCATCTTTATCCAACAAAGCTTTCTTCTTAATTGATGTAAATTATGTTAAAATTTCAATCAACTGTCATTAAAAAAAATCCAAACACCCCCCGAAAATGCCAAGTTATTTGTAATCAGAGTTCCAATTCCCATTGCTTTTCAATGGGAAATTTGAAAAAAAATATCTACAGGGCTATGATGAATAATACATTTCAGTTTTTTCTAAATTTTCTAAGTTTCTCGTAATGACTTGAATGCCATGATTTGTATTTTCTGAGCTGTATGTGATGGTGCTGACCTTTCAGACCAGGTAAAATAATTCATCTTTCAGCTCTGTGATGTACTTGAAAGATGTGTGAAGGCTGTTGAGAGGAGGAACAACGCTAACCTTAATGTGGCTTTTGCAAGGAAATGCTCTTCTTTGTGACCCAAGTATCAACTTGAGCATGCAGTGTCTGGACATGATGCAGTGAACAAGCTTGGACAGGAATTTATATCACAGTAGCCTCATTTTATATTCTTCATCTCTGCACATTGTTTTTATTGATACAGAGAGGAGCTCAGTGAACAGTGTCATGGCTTCCTGTCCAAGAAAGGTTTTATACCCACATTTTCTAGCATCAGATGTGTGGCTTATTCCCATCCTGTTCTAAGCAGTGCAACACAGTAAGGTCAGCTGCCCTACTGAAGAGACAGGATAGAGAAGGAAGTCATGTTGCTAATGAATAGATAGCATCCCAAGAGTACCCATGCTTGTCCTGTGACATCTGTAACAGAGGATGCATTTCTTGATGCATCTGTTCAAGGAGGAAATTTTATGTTATAGTTTGCCTGTTAGAAGGACTTCATGAGTCCTCAGCGATTTATTGCAGGGGTGTGCGTGTGCGTGCAGGTAGTGGCAAGGTCCACATAATGGTTGGGCACCCAGGGATGGCAAGCACCTGCTGATCCCGGGGAGTTAATATTTGTTGACATTACATAAAAATAACCTGATATTAATGATGGTAGAAATAAAGGAGTACTGGGTTTAGTCTTAGAGTGTGGCAGTGTGTTCATAACTCTGACTATGAGTTTTAATTGTCATGTCAGAATATATACCTCTCTGTCTCTTTCTGTAGGAAAGAAGCCTTCTAAAGCTGCTAGTTTTGTGGATGTATTTAGTAATGCTCTGACATGCTCAGACTTTCAGAACATGATCTGGAGAGCTGCTCAGTATTTTTGGAGCTGGATTGGTGCAGAGTGAAATAGCAATGTGTCATCCCTGGAAACTGAAACCCAGTGCTTGCCCTAAAAGAGCTTCAGTGCAGGCAGTTTTGCAACAATGGCAATGGTCTATAATGCTTGCTTGAGTGTGCTGTGGCAGTCTTTGTATTGCAAATGCTTGTCCCACTGACATGGCATCCTGTAGAAGTCTCTGGTCTCTAGAGAACAGCTTGCCGTATGGATCAGGTCTCCCGGATTTGCAGAAAAGGCTTTCAGGATCAGCTGAGCTGTGCACACTTTGCTTTATTTTCTTTCATTTTTGATTGGTTCAGATGATCCAAATATTTGCAGAACTCCATTAAGTCCTAGTTGGGATGAAGTCATAAGTTCCACTTTCCACCAAGTCATGGAGCCTGTCCAAATTAGTGTCAAAGCCTATATAATACCTTGGCTATATTGCAGGCTTGTATAGTATCAAGATCCTGTTTTCACAGCAGTTACATAGTTGTTACTTTAGTGAAGAATGATACGGCCCCTTATAAAGTGCACAAGCTGACGCCTGTTTTTTAATGTAATATTTACACTATTCAAGGAGCTAAAAGAAGGCTTTGCTTTAATAGATTCCTTCAGCTAATGTTTTTCCTTATACAGATGGGTTATTGTTTCCAGCTTTTGATACCTATGCAGCTTTATATATTAAAGCCCTTTTTTTTTTCTGTTGGTTGGTTTTTTTGCCCTTCTCTGTGCTTCTGGAACAAGAGAAAAGTTTTGCCATTATCTTCAAGTTGCCTTGCAGTTTTCTCTGAATAGATTAAAAAAAACAAAACAAAACAAAAACAAAACAAAACAAAAATTTTGCACACCACACCACAGATTTAATTGCTTTTTATTTTCAACTCGTCTTTCCCTTCTCGAGAGAAAGCCTGGTGCAGCAATCTTTTAGCATGGACAGAACTCATATAATGTAGGCAGTTAAATTTTGTTTTTTCCCAATTACTCTGATGTTACAGGTGTGAACATGACTTTCTGGTAAAAATGTCACTCAGGAGATTGCTGTAAAAAAGTCTAATGACTTCATGGGGCTGGAAAAAAATCTACATGCTCAAGTATAAATAGCTTTTTGGGACTTCATATTGAAATAGAACCCCAGGTTTTATCCACATTATCATTTATTCTAGCAAAGTAACCACACATTGACAACTATAAAATTCTGGTGTGAGCAGGGACTGTGTAAGACCACTGAAATTGAACGGACTTTTTTGCTTAATATTCTTCCAGACCAAAACAATTTCAGAAAGCGAGGATTGCTTACTGGGGTATCTGTTACTTTTTTTTTTTAACCTCAGCAATGTACATCTTCTGTCTGGCCTTGATGTGTAAGATTTTTTCCTGAATTATGTTCCACTGAAACAATTTTTTCCCAGTTTTAATTCAAAAAGTAAGACTTTCAGACTAAGAGTTCAGACTAATTTGTAATGAATGAAGAATGGTCAAAAGCAGGATATACCAAGGACTTTGACTCATTGTCAAGCTAATCATATATACAGATATACTTGAGGGTATCAGAATCTTCTTGTCATTGGTTCTGATTGTGAGATTTCTAGTGGTTTGGGTTCAGGTAGGAAATTGTTCAGAATTCTGATTTTTTCTAGTATATTTATCCTGATGGTTTTCAGTCTCCATGTTTAACGAAGACATCTGGAAATGTTAGTTGTAGCATTCAAGCATTTGTACTTATTTTTCCCCCTAAAGAATCTTAAGGACAAAAAGTATTGTAGCTTATTTTGGAATATAAAGGATGAGTTCAGGCATTCCTTAATTTATATGTGTTTGTTTCTTTATTTGGAATTCAGAATGGAGGCAGGAGAAATATAGAAAATACATGTATTGACTGTTCTGACAGTGTTCTTGTCAGGTGTACTCTGCAAACTATTATAGTTGTCAATAGGACTTTTATAAGTCTCTGCAGAGAAACATTTCAGAAGGTCACATGAGCACTTCAGATGGGTGGCTCAGCTGGGTTTCCTGCAGAATGACCTTACTTCATAGTTCTAGATATGCTTCCTATTTCTGTTATTCTCTTTGAGGATGATAAGATTATCATATAAAAATAATGCTGTATTTATCTATTGTATGTTTTAATTTACTTTTCCATTGTCAAGGTCATATATTGATTTTTGCAAGGGAGGTTAAGGTCTGCCAAGTGTGAAACTGTTGTTAGCATTGCGGCTGCCACTAGATATTATTCTGCACAGAAAAGGGCAGCAAAAGGCAGTCTACCAAAAACATGAGGTGTGGCCATTCTAACTGGCTGTTGGTAGGGAGTTGCATATTTCTGTAATTCTCTAGACATAGACATTTGACAAAGATATGGGTCTGTCTGATTCCTGCTTACTGTGGCCAGGAAAGGGAAGTAAAGAAAATCAGCAGACCTTCTCAATTAATGTGAGAAACATCACTTTGTTATTAATTGCACCATCTATTATCATGAGGTGGTACGTAGTGTGTGCATAGCATTTGTGAATACAGTTGGTATCTCTTTCCACTTTGTGAGCCTTTCATACTTTTGGAACAGTGATATTTATCTGTACAATGCTTTGTTTAATTCTTCTGCTCTTCTTAGCTGTTCAGCTGGGTGCAAGGGATTAATAGATTTACGACCTGTACTGTGTGACCTGACACTGACCTGACCTGTGTCTGCACTGCAGTCCTTCTCTAGATGAGGACAAAGCTGTTTTGTCAGTGTCATGAATGGAGATGCTCCTTTAGTTTACGTGTTGAAAATCCAGTGGAAGAAAGAGAGGGGAAGATCCAAATCTCAGTCATGACTTTGTTTTTAAATCAAAATACAAAGATTTTGAGTTGTGCAGAATTGTTGTCATGTGTTGGTACGTACCCTGGCAGGAAATTGTCAGGTAGCAAGGTGTTTACTGAATGTGGCTCAACAGGAGGCATGTAGAGCTATTTCTCATCTCTAAACCAAATAATGGTGGAATAGTTGAGGTACTCTGATAGGCGTACACTTTTAATTTTATTATATATATCTTCCAGGGTATTCTAGTTTCTCTCTTCTAGTTTTTCTAGTGTGGTTAAGCTTTCATGCACAGAAAGCATTGGCAAGATCCACACAGTCTTCATATGCCTTTTGGTCATCCTTAGGATGAGTCAAGTGCTTCAATCTCTAACCATATGCTAGGCATATTAGTATTAGTTATTTGTAGTTTATAATGGGAGATAAGGATCCTGGAAAACAATCCTCATGTTACCAGTGACTTACACCTATGTAGAAATACATATATTCATTAGAAGGAAATCTAATTTCCTTTGAGCAGTCAAGGAACAAAAAAAGAATTGGTTCCTGAGTCAGTGTAGGTCTTCTTTTAGAAGGTTGATTGAGATTAGCCTACTGAAGATGATTTCAGGTGGATTACATTGGAGGTAAGGAGATAAGGATTAATACTGCTCCTACTGTAACTGAGGGGATGCTTTTGTGCTCCTTTGGGTGTTCGGAGATTTTGCTTGACTTTACATTATATGGTAGGATTAGGACAGGATAGAACAGAATATTTCAGTTGGAGGGACCGACAACATTCACCTACTACAACTGCCTGACCATTTCAGGACTGATCAAATTAAAGCAAGTTGTTAAGGACATTGTCCAAGTGCTTCTTAAATAATTAATTTAATTCAAGTCTTGGGGCATCAGCCACCTCTCTAGGGTGCCTTTTCCAGTGTCTGAACAGCCTCTTGGTAAAGCAATGCTTCCTAATGTCCAGGCTGAACATATTTTGGTTTATCACATCAAAATGATACAGTCTTTATCTTCTTTTCAGGTTCCTTTTTTTCTTTTTTTTTTTTTCTCCATAGCAGATGCTAAACCCCTTTGTTGGTGAATTCCACTATCACCATAACAGTAGGGAGACCAAATAATTTATAAGATCTGTCAGTATAAAGATACAAAATGTAAACCTGTAATCTGTAAATGGGCTATACTTCTACTTGGAAACCTAATGCATTTAAGGGACTGAGGTTTGCTGCTTAGATGCCAAAGATAACTCTATCTCCATCAAACTTTATTATTCTGGATTCAGTAATCTGAGCTGAAAGGGATTCTTTTTATTTGACATACCATGGTGACAGTGTTAACTTTACACTTTCAGAAATGTTTGTAATAAATGCCACACGTCCAAGTGCATTATACAAGAATATGGGGGAGAGAGATAACACAATAAAGAGCAGAGCAATGAAGAATTCCAGGTGGTTTTTGAGTGATTTTCATCCCGTAAAGTCATCTTGTGTAACCTTGCCTAACTTTCTGTTTCAGGAACAAGAAGATCCTAATAAGCTTGCTACCAGCTGGCCAGACTACTACATTGACCGCATCAATTCCATGGCAGCAGTAAGTTACCTCTCCTGCTAAACAGGGAAGATTTCCTACCACAGGGATGTGTTTCTTTAAGAAGTCGTCCTCAAAGGGGAAGAATGGTAGGCCAAAGGCATAACTGATTTAAAATAAGGCTTACAAAAAAAGAGTATGAGGATTAAGGAAGAGCCCTGCTCTAGCGTTATAAATGCTATATTAGAAAGCACGATAAACATTTCCATTTTTTATTTCTACAATACTGAGCACTGAAGGCAACCAAATTAGAATCTGAAATGAAAATTGAGGAGAATATTTGATGAATCAGCAAAAAGCAACTATTTAAAAACTAGATGAAGTTTTATTTTGTTGTGTGGTTTCAAGTTGATTTGTAACCAATCTACAAAATAACACTTAGGTTCTTAGTTTAGTAGAAGAATTAAAGAGAAGGTAGTTGTTTATATAAGATAATATCCAGTAATATAAGAGCATATAAATAAAAAAACATAAGGCTATAACACCTTTGACATAAGATACAAGCCAAAAGATATTTGAGGAAAACCTTTTTTAATTGTCCTTGTTCAATAGCTGTATAGTGTGTCTCTTCCTCTGAAACATCCAGTGAAGCTGGTCACCAGCAAAATCAGAACATCTACATATAGTGTTCACTGATCTCCTTTGATTTGGTAGATTTTACATTTTTAAATTTGATTATTTTACTGAATTTGTAGTCAAATTTTTCCTCCAATTACTCATGTGTAGTGTCTATTCAGCTTTAGTTGGTGGTTGTGCAAAAATGATGATGATAGAGTTCTGTTCCTAGCATCTTAGGTAGTATACCTTGCTTGTTTATGTATACTTTTATTTTAGATTTATAAAGGCTTCTCTGCACCTTTTGTATTGTGGTTATGAGCTATAAAATAATTTTATAAAACTAACTGTTCTTAATAGATGCTAAATGTGGCAGTAATTATGTATTTCTCATGGTAAAATATGTCTTGCCGAATAGAACATCCTAAGATTTAGAAGCTATAATAACTCACTTAAGAGGATAAAAAATAGCTGCTTTCTACTGAGAGTCATGAATAAACAAAACTGTCACCTTCCTTCATGCCATATTTTCATGGGCCAGAGTAAGGGAATAGAAAGAATATGGACTTATTTTTAGAAAAGACATTGAGCTTTAGTGACTGGCATGACACTCTGCTTTGATTTCCTGACTGAACAAATTTACTCTACAAGGGCCATTAAGAGGAAAAAAAAAATAGTATGAAACCTTGCAGTGTTACTGAGCCAAATACCTCTGGTAGGATTTGATCCAAAGCCTCTTGAATCTACTGAAGTTTTTCCATTGATTTCAGTGACTTTTGGGTTAGACTTTAAATGATCTTGATGTAAACTTGGAGTGAATATGTATACACCACTGTTGTATATCTGGAACAGCTCCATTGAATGAGACTGTATTTTGGCCTATGTTTCTAATTTTAAATGTGTTTTAAGAGCACCAATAAACACCAGCTCTGGTAATGTTGTTTGCATACTTGAATGCCAATGCCTGAATGATTGATAATCTTTTATTTGGCTTCAAGAGTCATGATTCACTCTTATACTTGAGGTGTTGAGAAGACACACTGGGGTTAAAACCCCTGCTTCTGATTTACCATTTGGTTGCTTCATTTTTCAGCAGGTGAAACCAAGTTGACTTGATTTTGCTCTAAATTGTAACAGTGGAAAACTGGAGTAATCCAGCTAAGAACCAGCTCCAACACACTTTAAAAGACATGTTCTGTTCATTATTATTTAGACCTCTGAGATTTCTAACTTTCAAGCAGTTATTTTTGGATCCCATATAATTTCAGTTCTAAATTTAGTGGTGGGTTTTTTGAAATTTTTTTTAAACTGCATCCAAGTGGAGCTGACTTTGAAACTGTGAAAGAAAAACATGTTTCATGCTGCTTCCTGACAGTATGTAGTGTATTTCAGTTTGTGTCTCTTGGGCTCTATCAGGTATTGCAATATTTTAATTAGAAATATTGCAAGAAGTATTGGAGTTGAAGTGGTAGTAATAATCACAGAAGTGTTAGTTGAAAATGCCTTAAACCCTGCTTTTAATGAAATTTTATTTTTGCATCTCCTGTGGATTTGAAACATAAGAATCTTTTCATGTTTGTTTTTCACATCCTTTATGTTCATTTGTTTAATAATGAAGTCCTTTTTAAATATATATTATCTTGGCAAATATGTTCCTCCTGCTCACAGATTGAGTGGAAATGGCACCTTTTTTGTGCTGATATCATTAGGTATCTTTCTGTGGATTTCAGCAGACCAGGGCTCCTGTGCACAAGGATTACTTTCTCAGAAGCCCTGCTGTATCTGCCCTTCACAGATTATGTTTGAGAGTAATGTGGTGATTCCTGACATGTTTGACGTTCCCTGCTTGTAACCTTAGACCATTATGTTAGGAAGCACTTTAGGTCACAGATTCCTGATCCAGTTCAAAAAAATATGCATTTTATGCACGGTTCTCTTCCCATAATTGTTTTTGTTGCTACGACTTCTCAGATTTTTACATATTTTAAACCAAATTCTCACAAGAGTAAATATCTAAAACTGTATCTCTTTACTAGTGTGCAATTCACAGCATGTGGAGGCACTGTCCCAGACTACAGGTAGCCTGACTGGAAGGAAGTAGAACATTGGTACACTGTCTTTAGCACCAGTCATTAAGACAAAGGGACAGCTGCTAATCATGTTTAATTTAGAAAGTGAAGCCTCCAAATTTGTCTAGTCTCCTGATCTCTGCATGCTATAAATAATACTGGGGAGGGGGATAGGGTGCGTGCCCACAATAGAAGACTGTTTCCATTATCAATGTCATTGTCATTTGCTGATTCATCAAAACACAGATGTTCCTTTTCTTAAAAATACAGCAGCTGCCCTGTTAATATAACGTGTAAAGAAATGTCCATGTGCTCCTCCTGCCCTCCTTGCCCCATTATATTACTTGGCAGCACAAATAAACACAGCTCGCACTTTCCTGAGGAGGAAAAATTCTGATAGCATTGTGTTGCTTTTATGATCTTGGCTGTGGATGCATTTTCACAGAGAGACTTTCAGGTGAGCAGTAGTTGAAAATCCAGCTTTTCTGGAGAGGTGGCTTGGTTGAGATTGTGAGATAGGTCAAGATTAATAAATACAGCTGTAACCAGGCCCTTTTCCTTGACTCAGAAAACATTTGTTTAAGGCAGAGCAGCTTCACAGGAGGTTAAAAATATATATATGTATCTTTCAGCAGAATTTAACAGGTGTATGATAACTTTCTCATCTAAGTTAGATGATGTCTATGTTACTTTAAACTTTCTTGCATAAAAGTTCAGGGTTTTTTTTTAATTATGTCTATTCATAGTTTATTATTTATAATTTCTTCTAATAAATTTATTCTAATAATAATTTATTGTATTAGTTCAACCTTAATGTAGTTAGAGATGCGGTGCACCTTGAATTTCAGGTGACTATAATGAGAAGTCAGAACATCCAGATTGCTTTTTCACTCTTCTTTTTGTTTCTTACCTTTTTCATTTCACACATGTCAGGCTATTAAGTAAAATTAGGTCTGTTATGCAGTGTATTGTTGATGGTGGTTTGTGTCCTTTCTTTATTTTTCTCTCTCTCTCTTTTCCCCACGTGCTGTCATCATGGTCTTTGTATTTTCCTTCCCAGTAGTTCTGAGGAATGATTAGCCATTAGGATAAGGTGTGGGAAAAAAATCTCAATATTTTAAATATTTAAAAAAAAAATAAAATATTTCATTTTAAGTGGAGCCAAAATTTTAAAATAATTTCTTATACTGCATGAAGTTTTACGTATAAAATGCCACATAAATGATTGCTTTCACAAATTCTTCAATTTTCTTAACTGGCAAACCAAGTAAATAGATGCTATGCTTTCCGAGGTGAAACACTTGATCTGGAAAACTTCAAATATACAAAATATGCTTATAAAAAGAGCCCTATATATACACTGTCTTTTAGGCACCAGAAAAGGACCTGGCACTATTTTGCTTCCCCTTCCTACTATTTTGGTTAACTGATGGTAACTATCTGCCTCCTGAGCCCAGCAGACGTTAGTCCTTGAGTGCAGTTTGTACTTCAGGAAAGCAATTCATCAGTCAGCCATGTGAATGAAATCCAACCTCAAATAATGACAGTTTCCTCCCCTCTGTCTCCCAGGGACAGTTATGTTTTTTATAACTCTTGCCGAGAAAGCCATTTCACAATGCAAACCCAGTTTCTTTAGCGAGGGCATGAGGATTTGAATTCCTGGCCATTCACAAGAGTGAGAAATGAAGGGCTCTTGGCTGCCTGCAGCTTTAGAAAAGGGGTTTTCCATAATCACCCTCTGTTGTAAAGGCAGGATTATTTGTATTTGTTTCATTTGGAAATGGGCCCTTTTCACTCTGAACAAATGACTGTTGAGCACCTTCCTACCCTCCATTTGCTTCTCCCCGCACCCTGCCACCCTGCAATGGCTCAGAGGAGAAATTAAGCCATTGGAGGAATGGGAACTTTTCAAAGGAGCATTTATGGGCCAAAGGAAAGATGACCAGATGGGCTGTCACCCAAGAAAATACAAATCAAGCCCAAATCACACCCGAGGACTTTGCCATCCATAACGCCTGTTCAGGATTTCTGTTTATTTTTCAAAGAGGGGGATCATATATGGCTTGGCTTAAGAATTTCAATTTATGTTTCTGGCTGTTGGGGGATGCTGGCAAAAGATAAAACATCAGCTCATTTTCCATCAGTAGCGCTCTGTCATTCCATTAGGGCAGGAAATAGCTTGCTCTGTGACTGAGTGAATTTGACTTTAGCGTGGATCAGAGAGAGGACCCCTAGAGTTAAACACATCTCCCCGTGCCAGCTGTTCAGCATAAGACAGCAACGGCGTGCAGCCAAATGACCACCCTCGGGATCCGACATGTGTTGGCATCACATGACTTGCAAAAGCGAGCAGTGGGAGCCCTTCCAAGGGAAGTGAGGTGTTGGGCTGGTGGCGAGACTGGAGAAGGTTGAAGGAGGTTCCGGTGAGAGAAGGGTTTTCTTTGGTGCTTGCTAAACAGTAAAATAAAGACTGAAATATTTTGCTGTGGTGAGCCATAATTGTAGCTACTCAGATTCCACCACAGAGAGGTACAATATCAGATCCCTGATAGATGATACCAGTTTAATTGGGTTATTCATTTGAGAAGGGGTTCAGAGCTCTTTCCAGATACCACTGAGTGATATCCACAAAAAGTCCTGCCAAAAAGAGGGTCATTTATCCTCTCATTTTACAGTTTGAGCGACTAAGAAGACATAGCTATAGGCTAAGAATTTCCAGCATTAAGTCTTGACTTTTTCAAAAGACACACATGGGACTTGTGAGCCTGAGTGATATATGCAAAGGGCACTGCAGTCTTGCTTCACATGACAAGGTTGAGGTGGTGCTGAGTGTAGATCTGGAACCCTATATTTCTATAGGGTTAACCCTATATTTCTTATATTTTCTGATATGCCACTTTTTTAAGGGCTTTGTCTGACTTTGAGAACCATATTTTTTTGTGTGTGTTCTACTCATTGTCTCTCACCTTAATTTACAGTCTCCCACAGCAACTTCAGTTCCAGTTGACTGCAAGCTGCAGCATTTGCAAGCTGCATACAGGGGGGGAAATCTAGGCTTTGTGTGTTTCAGTTTAGTTTTTTAAAAAAGGGACAGGGATTTTTATGATGCTTTTTGCAGTAAATGTTCCTAATTAGCAAGGGCAAAGTGTATAGGGAGCACCAGCATCTTAAAACAGGTGATATACTTTGCATGGGGAGGAAGAGTCAAACTTGTATATACAGAAAATGTAATTCAGGGTACTTGCAGGCTTTCTTGAAGACGATTTTATGCTTTGAAACCTGACACATAAGTCTGGTTTGGCTTTTTTTTTTTTTTTTCTTCCCTCCACCCCAAATCCCCCCAGTCATGTCACTCTAATAAAAGATATTGCCTCTCCCTACAAACTTTGCCTCACACATCCATAGAACACCACAGCAGATTGCTGTTCCAAATTACATACAGTTTTTTGTGGGCATACTGGCAACTGTGATTTTTGGGGGGTAATCTGAGAACCCTAGTTTAGCCAGTGTGGCAAAGTGATATGCTGCTGCCAGTCCACATGAGCAGCCTCATCTGGATTCAGTTTTGTAGCTGAGGCACTGCTTTCCTAGTGAGAGGTCAGCAGGCACCTCTGCATGTATTGATGGGATAGTTGTTTTTCATAATTCCTGGCCTGTCTCTTAGCTTCCATGCTGCTCGGTCTTTCCTAATTGCCACCTTCTTTTGTTAACAGATGCAGACTCTGTATGCTTTTGATGAAGAAGAAACAGAAATGAAAAATAAAATAGTTGAAGACTTGAAGACAGCTCTGCGGACTCAGCCCATGAGGTAATGTTGTTTGCCTTTCATCGCAGTTCACTGCCTCCCAACGGTCAGATGTGACACCGCCAAGAGTGGCAAGGACAGAAACCTCATTGTCTCACCTCACACAAGCCTCTCTGAGATTTCAGCCAATCCTCAGAGAGCCATACAGTCCCTGGTCTGAGCCTGCCTAGTTGGAAGGCAAACTAATTTCACACTAATGCTGAAACATGTAGTTTCAGGAAAACAAAAGGTAAAGTCTACTGTGAAAAATATGTGGCAGATATTTGCAAACACAGGTAATGACTGTGGAGGTCAGATTTTAGTCTTCACAGCCCCCTGCACATCCCATGTAATTTGATTCACTTTGGGCAAAGTCTCAGCCTCTACTCTGAACTTTGAATTTAAGCTTCCCCTTATCTTTAGTAATGTGAACTGTTTAGTACAAAGCAGCTAATCCATCTGGCATCACCTGGTTTGGCATTCTTCCCATTCTATGTTGTAACTTGGGCATAGAAAAATGTAAAGAGACTTTGTGTACTGTCTTTGAAGGTAAGGTCATCTTTCTTTTTCTGGGAACAAAGCTCTGAACAATAGCAAACTAACTAGCATAGAAACCTTTTCAATTTAACACTTAGAAGAGCAGTGGGGAGAAACAACTTTAGTTGATATGATTTCAGGAAACACTCAAGCAAAAAAATTCTGATTTTTATATTGGTCAAATACTTTTGCACCCACACTATGCTGAAGTCATATTTTCAGAGAGCTTCAGAAATGCCTAACCAAATACAGTTCTTTTTTGGGGAGGGGATCCTAACCAAACAAATTAAATAAATAAAAACAATCCAGACAATAATCTCAAAGAATTTTCATTGCAGTTACTTTGACTTGAAGTGAAGATATTTTTGGGACTTCTTGCAGTGCTAAGTGCTGATTGTGCTTCTCCCTTTCATAATCTTTAAAAAATTGACTGCATGTAGCTTCTCTAGTTTTTACTTCCTGTTTATTTCCTGTTTTGATCGGCTTTAAGGCACAAAATCATATTCTGGTGCTTCTCAAGTATAAAGGTTTATGAGGCTTTGATAATTTTAAATGTGGTTAGAGTGAGTGCTTTTAACGTGGAAGCAGAGAAGTTGTAGCCTATACTGAGACCTAAGTCAAGAGTGACTGTTTGATGCTGCCTATCAGTAAAGCAGAGAACACAATAAAATGCAGCTGGACTCTATGTTAAAATGGAAGCTAAGGCAACTCTCCAGGCTTTTAAACCAAAGTCCTGTGCTGTTGCGACTTGATATAGCAAAACTATTACATTGACATGGAGCTGGTTTGATGCTTGCTCTGTGAAGGTGACAGCTTTCATTGAATGTAGTCACAGCAGCAAGGCCTCTTTGCTTTGTCCAGCTGAAACACTTTGGTGGCCACTATTGGCTGTTTTGCTGTGTCATTTCGAATAGACAGCCCAAACTCCTTGTTGAGGACAAAACAATAGAGAAGAAGAAAGAGCAGTGAGCATTTGAGCAAATTCTTTTGCTCAAAGCCTTGCAAGATTTTTCTTCTCCAACCTGTATTGCATCTGCTGGATCCCCTTGACAACAGCCTGTTGCTTCATCTGTTTGTAATAACCCTGACAAGCACAAGCATCACTACAAGCATCTATGGGCTACCCTTTAAAGTCTTCTAAATCGCTGGCGGTGGTTGTGGGGCTTTAAAAAAACAGTTAAGTCAAGCCAAATTTTGAGTTAAGTCCTGTGTCTCGACTAATTTCCAGCGACTCAATTCGTTAGCTGCCAAATGGGCTGCATGCCAGTGCCTGATCAACAAGCCAATTTCTTCTTGATGGAAAGGTTGCAGTAGAGAGGCCCTCAGCTCCATCAAATCCCTCTCATAAGCAGTATGATACCTCAGCCTTCAAAATACTAGTCTTTCTAGTTTAATTTGGATATCAATTTTTTTTTTTTTTTTTTTTTTTTTTGTTTTTTTTTTTTTCTACTTCTGTTCATCAGGCCTCTGAAGGAAATAGAGACCTAAATTCACACAGGATGAACCATCTGGAATCCCTTTGTGATAGCAGGTTACACAGGGGCTCTGACAGCTTACCAATAGGCTCCTCTGCTTGAATTCTCTGATCCAGAGTAATTGAAAGAAGAAAAATACATGCATTTGGCTCTCTGTTTTATTTTACTGTAAACTGTCTCTTCTAGTAGATAATGCAGAGTAATTACTAAACTCTGTCTCTATTCCAACCCACCAGTTCTACCAGTGAAAAGTAAAGCAGACCTATCCAAACTCAAGTTCCTAGCCTCTTTGTAGAAAATGGGATAGGGGTATCCCTGGGGCAGTTTGTGGTCTCTTTTGAGCAACTGCACCTTGTTTGGTATCTAGGAGCTGCCCTAAAATAATAAAGCTGGGTTATGTCCTAGCACAAGGGAGCGATCCCAGCCACAGAGAACAGAAATGCTACAGCTGCATCTTGTAAAGAAACACATTTTCTCTCAGGTTTGTAAAAACTCAGAACTATAAACAATTGTGATGACAAACTGTTAGACAGAAGCAATGGGAGAAGAGCTTTTCATTTGGTATTTTAGTGCCCCAAAATGAAGGTTCAGAAATGCAGGAAAAGCAAAAACTTAAAAGGGACTGGGGAAAAAAAAATTGTTTTTTGGAGCCCTTGAAAAATACCTCCTTTAGTCTGAGTCATCACTCATTCCTTTTACTGTCTGCATTTCTCCTTTTGTTTTATTCAGATTTACCTCCTGCTATTTTTTGTTTGATTTAGCAGTGTTGCATCCAGGTGCATACTGAAAAGGATCATTTTTGCAACCAGCAAGCAAAATCCATGATGGTGAATTTTTCAGCAGTTCAGTAGTTATCAGGATTATGTGTGCCCCCTGGTTCAAAAACTAATGCTGCAGGGAAGTGTAGCCTTGCCTGTTAACAGGGTGGGAACATCCTGCTCTCTTCACACCCACAGCATATGATCTTTCTGTCTTTCCTGAGCTGGATCAAGTCTTACAGGGAAGCTGTACCCCCAACACTTGGAATCCATCAGTGGGTCAGTTCCTCTTTGGCCATCACACCTGTATTTGGATGAAAGGTTTATTATTAGAGCTAGCTAACTCATTCTGATCAGCACTCTCTAAAACTTGAAATGCAAAGAGGTGCCCTGCCTTTTAAAGTGTGCTAAACTGGTCAAGTGAGAGTCTGAGGTGAGGTTAGGCTTTAATTTGCTTGTTTAGCCCCTATTAAAACACACTGTGCTTTATTTGCATTTCAGTATTTGAATGTGTTAGCCAGAATGCATTGGCAAATATGTTTAACTTTACACCTCCCAGTCTAGAACAAGACCTTACTTTGCAGCACAGAGGCTGTGTAGGACAGGGGTTACACGTGTACTGTGTACAAGAAAGTTCTTGACTTGTATAAGTTGACTTTGCTTTTGCACATACACACAGATACCTGCATAGAGGCAGACAGATGCACAAACACCAACAGTGTGAGGATTGTGGCTCTCAAGCTGTCAGCTAAACTCCCACTTCTTTTTCTACCTTCTACAGACATTTACTTACACACCTCCCCACACCAAGCAAATCCTCATACAGAGTATCTGTTGGGCCAGGAACTGCTTTTGCCATTTCTTTACCTCCCCCAGCATGGTTTCTGGCTTTTCTGGAGAACAAGGAACTAAGTGTTTAGAAAAAGGAAGATGAAAATCATAATTTGATTGCTGCTTCTGATTGCAGTTGAAATAGAAGGATACTTTCTTGCTATTGAGTAACACAGCTCACTGTTTGCTCTCTGGGCTAGGAATAGTACAGGAAAGTCCCAACATTGTTTTAAATTATGTCATTAATCAAGTTTTGTGACACACACGGCTTTCCAGCGCATGCTTTCTTTTTGCAATGACCTCATCCTAACAGTCCTAGAAAAATTGCACTGCCAGAGAATTTAGTGAGAGTTTGTACTTAATTGGGACAATATGACTTTTGTGCATTTACCATTTTTTTTTCACATCAGAGCATGTGAAAATACATGAAAATTGTAATGCCTTGCTTGTCTTGTCATAAGATTGTCATAAGATTGTGTGTTCTATCCCAAAGTGCATTTAGGGGACCCTTTGCTCTGCTCTGCTGCTGCTTAGGATATTTCTATCAGTATTGCTCTGTAACTTAAGAATCATGTTCATCTTAAGTTATCCCTCAGCCCTGGAAGTTAAGAAACTAGGAAAAAAATTGTATCTTTCCCCCAGCCCCCAAAAGACAGAGGGAATAGATAAAGTATAGAATGAAACTTTGAAGGTAAGGAGGAGAATTTAAAGCAGCCCCTCCATAGCAGAGACAACAGTAACTCCACTCTTTATAGGCCCAGGGAATTGATCAGAATTCATTTGCATCATTATTTAGTAACATACTGAGTTTGTGGATATTTTTTTTTCCAAAGAAATCCTTTGCAGCAACTCTTGTAGCTATGAATGCACTTGTTTCAGTCTTTTTTGTCAAGCTAGCAGCTAAATGCATTGCAGAAACTTAACTAAATCTGAATCTTTCTGTAATCAGTTTGAATAACAAACTGCTTTGGCTGACTTCCTTGACTTGCTGGTACAGGGACATGAACCAGTGAAATTTGGTCTTTCAGTATGGTGCTTCCATTATTACTGATTATAAGTAGCAGCATCTCATGGACAGAAAAATAAAGATGGTACATTAGGGAAGAAGAGGGGTTGGGTAAAAGCACGACGACACAGAATTTTGGTATTTTTAATTTGTTACAGTTGACAATTGTTTGCAACCTTTTAAATTGCTTGAAGTGTCTTTCTATCTTACGCTATTCAAAGTGTGGCCATGAACAAATCATTGCTAGTGTACATTTTTATAGACTGAAAATTCAAGTGTGATGCAAATGGTTTTGCATTCAGACGTTCCAAAAAGTTTATCTACCTGAATGCCATGTTAGAGGCAGCAGGAGGTAAACAATGCAATCTAGGGAAATTATTTGCAGCCCTTTCCATGTCTTTGAATTCCCCATTTTTTAATCCTGGGAACTTCAAACAAAACATTGCTAGAATGATGGGTTTGAACTGACTTATCTAATTCCATAATTTTTTACTGATTTGTCTAGAGGGCTGTTTGCATGGTCTAAATTGACCCATCTGGATTTTTTAACCCTGGTTTTCAACAAAAGCAGAGGAGCGTTACCATTTACAGAAGAACATGCCCCTTTTAAATATAACATGTTCCTACAGATATGTCATGGGATTGGAGTTTGAAGGCAGTATGGTTGACGGACAGAGGAAAAATGAGTTTGCCTCTGTCAGTGTGCCCAGATCCTGGAGGTGGAAGCTATAAGCAGTATTGGCTGAAAGTTAGAGCTAAGCCTAAACATGGTTTTCAAGGTAATCTGGACTCATAACTAAAATTGTGGTGACAAGTCTGTGTGTTTGGTGTATTAGCACGTATGTAAGATGGAACAATTCAAAAGAATCCCTTCAGCCTTGAAAATGCAGCAGCTGTTGAGGTGAACCACAGCAGTGTTTGGTGGTAACTGTAACAAAGAACAGAGACCAAACAGAAGTGTAAGATGATAGCATATAATTACCCTGAAACTATGTAACACACCATTATTAGCTGGAATGTTTTCTCTCTTGGCTTATTTGCTTTGTTTTTCTTAAATACCTGGGAATTGTTCTGTGAATTTAGGCTGAAAACTAGCCAGCTTTTAAAGATCTGGGATTGAATAATATGGTGTCTTTTGAATAAAGTGCCTTTGGTTTGCTTTCCTTGTTTTTCCTACTTGTTTTTTTGGTTTTTCTCTTTTCAGGTTTGTGACCAGGTTTATTGAGCTGGATGGCCTGAGCTGTTTGCTGAACTTCCTGAAGAGCATGGACTATGAGACCTCGGAGAGTCGCATCCACACATCCGTTATAGGGTGTATCAAGGCACTGATGAACAACTCCCAAGGACGGGCTCATGTCCTGGCCCATCCTGAAAGCATCAACATCATATCCCAGAGCTTACGGACTGAGAACATTAAGACCAAGATTGCTGTGCTGGAGATCCTAGGGGCTGTCTGCTTGGTACCAGATGGTCACAAAAAAGTCTTGCAAGCCATGCTTCATTACCAAGTCTATGCTGCAGAAAGGACAAGATTCCAGGTAAAAGGAGGATACTTTGACAGAAATACCCAGAATGAGGAATCTCTGCTGGGAGTGATTTTTGAGTGCATATGTTGCAAACTTGCTAAGTAGTAAAAAGGCAATATTTATAATTTTGTTTTATTAAGGGAATTCCTCAAATAGGTTATTACTATATGTGCATACTTATATTTATATTTCAAGACATCTTACTGGTCATTATTGCTAACTTAAAATTCCATATATTTTCCCTGAAAATGGAGTTTCGCTTTGCTAAATGAAAGCAAAGTATCTGCTCATACTCTAGCTTGATGGCATTTCTGGGATGGTTATGATTTGTTCTGTCCTGAAAGCTGAAGCCACAGAATTTCAGGAGCCTCTGTCCTGATTTTAAATCTTAATTTAGTAATGAAAGAATTGTGGATTAAATAATGGAGATGAAGAATTAAATTATATATGGTGGAGGCACTTCCTTTGCCACTTAGCAATCAACTTGTGAATCGTAGTCACTTAGCAATTGTTGGCTCAAATAACTCCCATTCAGACCATAGAAGAGAAATGCATTCTCAGAGACCTTGAAGTAGGTCAGTGACAGGCTTTTATTGTGGAAGCTACTGGCTGCTACTATAATGTTCCTCTTCCCAGTGATCTGAGCACCTTTACAAAAAGATAGTGGAGAATCTGTTGCAGCATGTGAAGCTGTGGCTCCTTAACTTTAGGATAATCTAACCCATTTACTTCCTTAGATACCCATGTTCTTCCTTAGATAAAATCATTAGAGTGGTGTTGTGCCAACAGGCACTGGATCCTAATGCCTGACAGTCATTATCTTGTACTTCCTTCTCAACTAATGGATTTTAGGCTAACAAAAAAGTGAATGGGGAAACAGTCTGTGCTGATGGACAGTAGCTGCCAATGCTTTTGTTAGAACCAAATGCACTATGGGATTCACTGACTGTGACTCAGACCTGGGACAGGGATGCAGGAGATATTGATTTGGTGTTAACCTATATTTGGCACTGTCAGATCCATCCCTTGAAGTGCACTGCCTCATTTGCATTGCTTGTCTGTTCAGACTTGATGTGTGTCTTTGATATGCATGTGTGACACATATGATGTATGGTTCCAGAAGTGGGGGCCTTTCAGCCTCAGTTGGAAGCTCTTGGGGCTACTTCAATAGAGAAAATAATAATTACAGTAAAACTTGGAAGGTGAAGAGATTACAGCTGCAGTCATAAGAATGTGTCACCATTGTTCAGTATGGAGAAGAGGAGGAGGATAGGAATGAGCAGTGCAGGAAGTAAGCCATGTACATGAGCTATGATGTGGAGATTTTCCTTCTCCTCCATAGGTACTGCCTGTAGAGGAGAAGGAAAAAAATTAAATTCAGTTTGTTCTCTAGTACTTAGTTGAAATAAAGAAACCTTCCTGAATTAATATGACATTCTTTTATACCTGGGAGACAGGTGGGGATAACTTGAGCTGCTCTAGAAAAAACAGTAACTAATAAGCCTGACTACACTTATGGTCCCATGTTAACTTGCCCTTACTGGACCAAGTGACTGCTTAATAAGCCCATATGGGACAGGTGCTGAGTTTACCATAGTTGGGTGTTCTCTCTTTTTCTGTTTCTGTGATGATTTCAAAGTTACTGAATAACTGAGGTAAGTCACTGCTGGGTAAAATGTGGTAGCTTTTGAGGAATCTGGTGGAATGATTTGCAGGTGCTTACCAGTCTCTTACACTCATGAAAAGTACTTTGCCTAAATGCTGAGCTTGTCAAAATACTTCTCCATTCAGGAAAAAATGAAAGACAAATGGATACTCTCTTTTACTTCTCAAGTAAAACAAAACAAAACAAAACCAAAACAAACAAACAAAAAAAACCCACAAAAAAACACCAAAAAAACAAAAAAAAAAAAAACAAACAAAAAAAAAATGAAGCCCCACCCAACTCCTAAAATTATTTAGCAGAAGGAAATGTGTTCTTGTTTGCAATTACGAATACTGGTGTTTTAGAGACTGAAATGGGATTTTTCCGCTATATTCAGCAATAGCTTGAGTTTAATTTTGAGAGGTAAGTGTTCATCCAAAGACATTCTTCATCCGTCTCCAGTTATTCTTCTAACAGAGAGGCTGGGGATTTTTTAAATCCTGAAGAAACAAATGTGGTCAAGGTCTTTCTTATGTTTTAGAGGAAGTTTCTCTGATACTCTAGCACTTAAAATTAAGAGTGTTCCAGCTCTTTGCTTCTTGCCCTCCTGCACCTCTGTCTCAGAATAGTCTTGCAGCTTATTGTCAGGAAAAACATCCACTGTAACTTGAATATGGGAAGCCATTTTAAAAGAAGGATGAGCTGAAAATGCTTGTTCTTTATCTTTCCTGTAAGCTTCAAAGATGTAGTGTACAATGAAAACCTTTTTCTATCCTCTTTTAATCCTAGTCCTGAATGTAATCTTTGTAACCCAGAGTTTGCAAGTATCTGAAGAGATCCTTTAGGTGTGAAACAGAACCCTTTGGGGGCTGTGTTTCCTGCAGCTTGAGCATCTAGCAGCATCATTCCATGTAGTGCAGTGTCCAAAAAGTGTGGAGCTTGCAGCAAACTTTATACTTTGCAGTTTGACTTTGACCAGCCACACCTAAACACTGTTATGTTGAAAACTATCCACCACAAGTGGGGAATCTGGCAGAGCCCACAAACAGGAATTCTTTCTGTGAAAGTAATGAAATTGTGAACTAAACTGTAGGAACTATGGAGAAACTATGCAGAGTAGAAATTTATTCCTTTGCCTCTATGGTCCATCACTGCAGACTGATTCTAATTGGTGGGGGGAAGGAAAGCTGGGAACTCTAAAGGCAGTGCTCAGTCTTTATATCTAGCTCTGCAAGACAATGGCCAAATTAGAGGCACAATGTGTAAGAGGAAAGTAATCTCAAATTCTGGAAATCAACTCAGTTCTTGTGAAGTAAAAGTGCAGAGCTTTCTGGAAATTGTACGGAACTCACTTTTATTGGAATGTCCAACAAATAACTTATAGGTGATGCTGACTTCTGGTAATATCAGTGCCAGTGTTGCTTTTCCTTAAGTTGCCTTCCTGACAACAGTGGTTGAAAATATTTGTCATCCCATTCAGCCATCTTGCTGTCAATTTATTCCTCCTCATCTGTGAAAGCTGGCACTTTGTATACTATCTATTTGGATTTATTTTCAACTCTTGCAGGTAGCAGTAAACCTAGATGTCCCATTCTCCCCATGTCATTTGTAGTGACCAGCACTATGTCTGTTGGGGAATCAGGAAGTTAATGTAATTAACACTAATACAGATCTACTTTTCCCCAAAACAATTTTTTTCCCTTTGAAGAGGGATATCATTGATGAGTACCTTTGGGGTACCTGGTTCTGCTTCCACTGCTTTTTGTAAAAAGAAGGAAGAGAGGTTCAGAATGATTTACTGACAGCTATCTAAAACTTGAGCTCCTGAATAACTTGCTGCTGACAACTTTAGATTGAAACAGTGATTATCTCCAGTTTGCACAAGTGTAGTGGAGTGTAGAGATCATGTATTTAACACAGCAACGTTAAACATGACACATTTTGTTGAATGTGAGAAGTTATTGCCAGTCAATGTTCTAAACATAACTCCTGCTACCTGGCACAGCTGCCAAAAGTTGTCAGAAGACTCAGCAACTGGTGAATTAGTGGAGAAGGAAAGCTGCAACTTAAGATATGGTTCTTACTAAACTTATATTAGTTCTGTCCTGCAATAGCTCCTATTACTTGAATAGAAAACTTACAGTAGGGTATCTGAAGTCAAATTTCAAATGACAGTGAAATTCCTGAGCATTATAAATGCTTTTAGTCCCAATTAACTAGGTTGCACCAAATAATACCAGCTGAAGACTATTAATCAAACAGTGCTGAAATTCTTCATAAAGGGTGTCTTTGCTTCTTGATGTGTTCTTTCTTTTTTTTTTTTTTTTATTAAGTTAATGGAAAATATAAATAGAACTTATATGAATATGAAGGACTATTTCCTTACCAAAACAATTCAGATTTTACTCTGAATTGAAACTGACGTAAAATATTATTTCTTTCTAAATTGCCAATTGTCAGCATTTCATCTACTGACTACAATTGTCAGTCCCTAACTTCAGTCAGGATTCACTTTAAAGCCCTGGGGATATTCTCCAGAACTTACTCTTTTTTGTTGAGGCTCCAGTCTTCACTCATTTGCCTTTTCATACTGCAACTTCACCCTGTGTCTTTGATTTTCAATGTGTTAATAGGTATATCAGGATCATCCTTGTCTTGGCACTTGCAACAAGAATCTATACTATGTTTGTGTCTCAATTTGTATGGTCACTATTCCTATTTTCTCATATTTGCCCCATCTTCTTGCCTGAGCTCTTCCTTTTGCTTGCTTTAATTACTGACCCTTCTTTTATAATGCCCTTCTGCCTGGAATGATTCTCGCTTTAATATCCAACAGTCTGTGGTTCATCTTAAGATATTCCTTGAAAATTGTCCTCTTCAGTGTAATACTCCTTCTATACTCAAATACCACAGTAGTATTAGGACTTGCCTTCAATCTCCTTCTTGAGGCAATCTGGAAAACTCTGTCTATATCCAATTGTTTGAAACATACTACTTTGCCTACAAATCCTACTCTGCCCATTAAAGAACAGGGATGAAAGAAAACACTTGAAATCCAAACAGTAAATCCTCAGAGCAGAAACGTGGAATCAGGAAGATGAGCCCTTGTTGTCCTTGATGGGATTTTTTAACATGTATTCAATATAATTCTGTCACCGGCTCGATGTGTGATCATAAATACATTACTTTGTCTTTTATTTTTCCTTGTGAAGATGGAGTTTTATAAAATGCTATAAAAACTGAGAAAGAAGAGTCTCTGATTTTAAAATCATTAATGTCTGAATTATCTATTTATGACTGGTTTCCCTTGTGAAAGGGGCACATTCTTTCTCTCCCCTAAGCTGTTGCCTTTCCGATTATTGTTATGCTTTCTGCTTCCCCTCCTTTTCTCTGTGTCATGACATTGTATCACATTATACTTTTTAACATGCCATATTTTGAGACAAAACTAACATTGCAAATTCATAATGCTCTATTGGCCCAAAAAGTTCGTCAGGATGTTCCAGTGCTCTTCCAGCACAGCTTGCTATTTAAAACACTTGTCTAGCTGTGGATCCCTGTGGGGAGAAAGAATTTTCCTTTTAGTCTTGAGAAAATGTAGGTGTTAGATACTGTCTGAAAGAAGCTGGTTTTACTTCCCAGTGGAAATATTAACCGGGCTGCTTTGGGCAGAAAATTCTTGTTTTCCTTCTTAATGCTGCTAGAAATTTTGAAGCTCGAGGTGAATTAATAAAGAAATTTTGATATTGTCAGTTGAAAAGGTGGAGGCCAAGAGCATTCCTTCCAGAGCCCCCTTGCTTGGTTTATATCAAACACTGTCAGTACAGACCATAATTTGTAAGGAGAAAGCTGATCAAGTTGGAATTGTAGTAGAGGATCTAACAAGGAACAAATTAAAAGGCTGTATTCACCCTTAATTTCCTTCTTCCCTTTAGGGCTCAATCAGAGCCTTTTGAGGTTTGCTGCAGATTGAATGAAACCCTACTGGTTGTCAGTGATGAGGAATAATGGGATTAAGTGAGGAAAGTTTTGCTTAAATAGTAGGAAAAACCTTTATAACTGTAAGATCAATTGAGCCACAGAACTGGCTGCCAAGAGGTGTGGTGAAATCTTTTTCACAGGAAATGTTCAAGTGAAGATTTGAACCTCAGCCATTTGCAAAGAGTTGGAGATATTGGAGTTTGGCCACAGTGTATGGGTGTAGACTCTGATTTTTAGGAATTGCAAGAACTTACAGTGTTTCCTTTCAAGCTGAACAATTACATGTAGATGTGCTGCTCTTCAGTTGGATTAGTGCAACGCAGAATTTTGGGTTTTCTTGCCCTGAATTTGGTTTGCCTCCCATTGCATTCTGCTCCTAGTTCAGTGTTCTGAAATGGGGGAGAGAAAATTTTTGTTAGCATCCTTCAACCTGTCTGGATGCTGTACCTGATATGCTGTTTCATAGATTCTAGCGTGTTCCTACAAGTCTGTGAGAAAGTATGATAGGAATGAAGCCTCTGAAGAAAACCAGCAAAACCATTATTGGTTTTGCTGCTTCTCTAGTGATGGCTAATTCAATTATTCCAAGAATACACATGTGTTTTGGATTTTAGTGTCAAATCTGGCAGTAACAGAATAAAATTTTCTCATTTATTTCACTTCTGCTTGTTTGTCAAGTTGAGGAGTTGGTTTTATTGGTGAATTTAAAGACTTCTCAGTTTCTGATTGTCACTGTTAGAGCTAGGATGGTGGATTGAGCTGACCACCAGTCTGGCTCAGTAGAGCATTTCATGTGCTTTTATGTAAGACTTGTTCCCCATTCTAGCAAAATATTATTTGGTCGTAACACAGTTACTGGGGTGGATAAGATTGAAGCTCAAATGCCTGGAGTAAGGAAATTTGAAAATTCCAGATGAGAAATTTGGAAACAGCAAGAGAAAGGAGTTTATGAAACCGAGCTTATTTGATAATGAACGTACTATGCTCAGATGTGAAAACAGCTGTCAGTAGCAGTGTTTGATAGGTCAAAATATTTTTGCACAAAATAAGCATGAAGCCAGGAGGTTATTCTTTCCCCTGAAGAATGCACAGGAGGATACTCCTCCTTTTTTCTTGAGACATATCTCTGTGGCTTTCTAAAGAAAACAAGATAGACCTATGGCGACTAGCAGAGGAAAGATTTTGCTATGAATTAACACTTTCAGTAACGAGGGACAAAAGACTGACTAGAGGAAAATGAACTTCCTTACTCAGCAACATAGCTTCAAAATGTTATTTAGATGGTCTGCTGAGCCAAACACAAAAAAAGTTATTTTTGTCTTTGTTATCCCTTTATGGTCAAAACTTCTTAAGGAGACTAAAAAGAATTCTCTCTTTTTTAGTGTGATAGCAAAACAAATATATGAGTGTGAGGCATTTATTATTTATGCTGGAGTGAGACTCATACAGCTGAACTCACAGATCTCAAGTGGAATTTGTTACTCTTTCAGTAAGGAAAATCATCCTTGGAATTATGAACTGATCAGAGAAGATCCTGAAGAGAATATTAACTGTGATCAGCACAATGCTGAAAGTAGAGTTGCTTTCATGGCTAATCAGTTTCTGCATTTAACCTCTTTGGTAAATATTCAAGTGGAATTAATCCTAAATAAGGCAAAGGTCACCAGTGTTATCTGTCTAGTCTTTTTCTCTTTTGTCTCCTGATGTTCACAAGATTATGGTAAAAAATCAGTATGTATGCAGAAATTAGACCAAAAGCATTCCTGAGCTGAGCACCCTCTGTGGGTTGGTTGGGGGGGTGGGGGGGGTGGAACATGCAGCCTCCAGGGAGAACTTCCAGCAGCCTTTCAATAAACAGAGCTTATAAGAAAAATGGATAAAGGCATTTTACCACGCCTGTGGTGACAGGACAAGGGCAAAAGGGTTTAAACTATGAGAGGTTAGACATTGAACGGGTAAAAGGAAGAGGGTTTTTTTATGATGAGGGTGAAAAGGCACTGGAACAGGTTGGCCAAAGAAGTTGTAGATGCCTTATCCCTGGAAGTGTTTGAGGCCAGGCTGGATAGGGCCTTGAGGAGCCTGGTCTGGCAGAAAGATGTTCCTGCCCATGTCTGCGGGGTCAGGACTAGATGGTCTTTAAAGGTCATTTTTAACCCAAACCATTCCATGAGTCTGTAACATGGAAACTGGAACTTAACTGCACTTCCAGTGGAGATGTGTAATTCAACTTTGAGCTTTGGAGCTGTATGCACAGGGGATATTCCTGTTATTTGAAAATCCCTAAAAGGAGCTAACCAAGAGGTAATAATTGTCTGCTTCATATTAAAGGGTGGTAAGTGAAGGAACAAGGATAAATCTTTCAAGGTTCAGGCATAGGCTTTATTCCTCAAAAGAGAGCTTGTCTTTGCAATTATCTCCCCCTGTATACAGAAGTGCAATCTATCCTGCCAGAAATTACCTTATGTCTAACCCAGCTTGCTGTTCTGTTTCAGTCATTGTTAAATGAGCTAGACCGAAGCATGGGGCGATACCGAGATGAAGTAAACCTCAAAACAGCCATCATGTCCTTTATCAATGCTGTTCTGAATGCAGGTGCTGGTGAGGTGAGTCACTGCCCTGGAAATTCGTTCTAAAATGTTATGTTTAAATTAGTTTACCTTGGAAATAGTTAGTAGATTAAGTCACAAATCTTGTGGTAGCGAGTGGATATATTTTGTGGAAAATACTGCTTATTTGTTAAGATCAGTTTTATAATGTCTTCCATATTATTTAATTTCAAGCTTCTTCAATATAACATAGACTACTTACACTGAAGTGATTACTTTGGGTTGTTTGTTGGTTGGTTGTTTTTTTTTTTTTGCTGTTTTGGTTGTGGGGTTTTTTTTTTGTTTGTTTGTTTTAAGAACTGCAAAGCATTTACCTTTTTATTCCAGCCTTTTTAGAAAATATTTTGGTTTATCTTCAGAAATGTTTTAAAATGTTAAGTTGTTTTGACTCAAAGCCAAAGTCAAAGCATTTTAATTTTAAAATATCAAAGGGAAACATTTCAGAGAAAAGCCCAGCTGTTTTACTTTTATTAACAAGGCTTCCTTTTGAATCTGAAAGATAGTTTAAACTAATTTATTTCATTAAAAGTGTTACTTTTGTGACATTGGCTTTTTTTTCTTTTTTTGGTTAAACCACAAAAGACAGCAAGCTCATGAGAGCTATCTGACAATGTATTTGTCTCTGTCTCTGGGAATCCTGTAACATCCCACTGAATAGATGTAAGCAGGTTTGTCAGAGTATGTGATTTTATGTGTATGGTTTTATGACAAATAAACAGAAAAAAAAAATAGGAGGAAGACTGCAATGCTGTTCATCCGTAGCCTGGAGGGGAACTTCTAATGGACTAGCAGGGTAAATGACAGTAGCTTCTGTTCCTTATGGAACAACAAGGAGTGTGCTGTCCTTATGACTGAATATGCAAAATTCATAGCACGTAAATGTACTTTTAAGTGAAATGGAGGCAAAGGCATTAAGTCCTTTTTTACTTTCTTTACTGAAATTATTCATCCTGTGAATTTGGTGTCAGGATAGAGAATATTAAAAAGAGAAGAACTGAAGTTTTAAGTAAATGTTTTTAAAATGTGATTGACAGCTCTTGAAAACAAATAACTTTATTTTCCCTCAATTTTTAAGGACAATTTGGAGTTCCGGTTGCATCTCCGATATGAGTTTCTAATGCTGGGAATTCAACCTGTCATTGACAAGCTCAGAGGACACGAGAATGCCACACTGGACAGGTAACACTTATTTTCTGAGAACAGCTACTGATGAACAGAAAGACTTCTTAGAAACTCTCTCTATTTGAGACAGCTGATTCTGTCTCTTCTTGAAACTGACTCCATAAAGGCTGTGGCAAAGGACTTCCTCAATTCCTTTTCCTTTCAGCTGGGGCTGGCAGTCAGAATGAAAAATACAGAAAATATTCTAATTGTTTTCTCTTGAAGCACAACTGGAACAAAAGCCTGTCCTGGTAGGAGGGAAGGAACCCAGTTGTTCATTGACTTCATTGTGACTGAGAATGTGTGGTCTAAGTGCAGGTTCTGAGTTTCCAAGTTGTATGACTACAGTTTGCTGCAGAGCTGGAACCAGGAATGATGCTTTTGATCTGCAACATTATAAGCAAGAATAAAAGAATCTGTCCTATAGGTAATCTGTATCCCTTTGGACAGTAACTAGGAGTGTTTAGGAGGGACTTAGGCCACTTTTGGATTTTACAAGTTAGGAGAATAACAAAGGTTTGAGAGGATCTCAGATGCCTGCATTACAAGAACTCTTGTACCAGATCTGCACAGGGGAATGTGCCACAGCCTTTCTCCACATCATCTGCTGTGCTCCAGTCTCTGTGTAAGAAAAGTCCAGATGGTCAAATGTGTCACTCACCAGGTCACCCAGATCCAAACATAGTCATGCTGCTGTGCTTATCAATAGGCATATCTAGAGACTGTTGTGAACTGATCCACTGAATGCATTTCTGCTTCAATGTTTAAAAGAAACAACTTGTTAATGATCCAATACCTGGCTAGCAAGTATGGTGTGGACGTTTTAGGAATGTATTATCACTGCAGGCATTGCATTCATCAAAAACAGAATATCCCTTTCCTATTTTATGTTTTGTTTTTGCACCTTACCTCAACACAGTGACTTAGCACAGCAGTTAAAGAATGTGTATAGCTCTGCCAGCCTTTTCTTTTGGCCTGTCACTGACCCCCTTGCCTTGCATACCTGTGGCAGCACTTCATGTAAGAAAGGCTTGCCAATTTCCACATGTTCTGGCTGAACTGAGATATTGCTGCTTCTCTAGTGACACACTTAGTTTAAGTCTGAATCATGCCACAAACATTGGCAGATGTTTTGTTATTCTGTTTCCTCTTAGACATTTAGATTTCTTTGAGATGGTCAGAAATGAAGATGACTTGGAGCTTGCCAAGCGGTTTGACCTGGTAAGTTTTTCTTTGTAGTATCTGAACTTGCATCCACTTGGGATGCTTGGTGAACTTTTCCTTTGTGCTTCCTAAAAACTAATGTTTGATTTCGATGCTGAGAGAGGCTGATGTTCTTGTTTTCACTGTTTCTCATTTAGCAAGCAGGAGGTTTGTACTGCTTGAACAGTGAAAACAGTGGTCACACAAAGGATTTCTGATGAGTGTCTTTGATAAAAACTTCTTTCTTTTGTTTGCCTGAATGTTCAGGAGTGAAGGAGGTTCTCAACCTTGCTCTCAAGTTCTCAGTCCTGATGATCTGGATGCCTTCTAGTTTCAGACATCCCCTTTGCAGGACTATGGGTGAAGTTTGGGCTATTTTCTGATATCGTTCTCAAGATTACATGTAACTCGGCTGACAACTGTTGCCTTAGAGCCTGTGGAGAGGATCGGTATTTTAGAATATGTGAATTTTAATGGCTAACATAAAAACAAAGACAAACTTCTAGCATCAATAAAAAGCTGTAGGGTCCTGAATGGTTTAGTCCCCTCTTTCTTTGTGAATAGCTCTTGCTGCACACACAGATACGGAACAACTGACCCTTTCTTGCTTAGCTTCTACTATTTGTGCCACCAGTTTCTAGTACCCAAATGTTTTGCTTGCTCCAGAACAGTTCTTGGTGGCTTTGCATGCCTCCCACCTTTCTAGCCCTTTACTTTGGGGATCTTTTCCATACTAGGTAGGGATGACAATGGTGATGTCAAAGATCCTTGGAACCTGCAGCTGGACGTGGCAGGAGACTTAGCAGAGGCCCCATTGCTGGAAATTTGCCTGTCTTTGAATTGATTGGTTCTTTCACAGTTAATCAGGCTTTCGCTGTAGATGGTTTTCCTCTTCTCTTGTTTCAGATCCACATTGATACAAAAAGTGCCTCTCAGATGTTTGAGTTGATCAAGAAGAGATTGAAGCATACAGATGCCTATCCCTATTTGTTATCCATCCTCCAGCACTGCTTGCAGATGCCATGTGAGTACATTTACAGATTTGCAGATGCCATGTGAGTACATTTACGGATTTGCAGAGCAAGGGCTATTGGAGAAGTGGGTGAAACTCTGGTGTAGGTACAAATTCACAGATACCAGGGCACACACTGCCCTTGTCTCCCATTCAGAACTTAGCTGTGGCTAATGCACTTGGTATCTTACAGTGCAAAATTTTGTCACAATACTTAGGGCAGCAGTTTGACCTCTCTGCACTTGCCAATAAAATTGAATAGCTGAGACATTCCGTTAGTCACTGATAGAGTTTTAATGATTTTAAATCAGAAGTTTTAAAAAAGAGTCCTTGTGCTATAGATCAGGGAATTCCCAGAAATAGATAGAATTTAGAATATTTAAAAAAGACACCGAGGATTATTTTCTGGTGAAACAGTACAGTACTGAAAGCTGTTATGCCACAGTAAGCTGAAATTCCACAGTAAGTCTTGAGGCTGCTATCTCATGGCAATGCATCAATGGAGAGCTTCCAAACTCAAAGTGAAAAATAATATTGGAATTTGTTTCCAAAGGAAGTGATAAGAATCTTCTTGTTAACTGCAATAAAATAATTCAGTTATGCATCCAGAGTGTAACAGCAAGATCACTAAAGAACTGCCTGCCTTGATCCTGTTAGGAGTGAGGTGCTGGTCTTCCATTACTTTCATCCATATTTGAGCAGTCAAACTGAGAAGGGAACATGAGGGAGATGTACTGGCGTGTGCTTTTCAGCAGGTAATGTAATATGTGGTATGTTCTCAGGCTCTCATTAGATTCAAGTCCAGCAATGCACAAATTTGAGCAATGCTTTGTCTCAGTGGCCTCTTTGATATTAGTCTTTAGAGCAGAGCTTGAGCTTTATGTATTGACTGGGATTTTTGTTGGCAGAAGGACTAAATCCTGTTAGGCCAGAGCAGGATTGTACTGGAGCAGTTTTAAAGAATCTAAAGATCTAGGTTATGTAACTTAGAGAATTGAGGTGGATTTAATGTTGCTCTGGCTCTTCTGTTTGGACATCCATGGGATCAGTCCCTTTGGTTCAATTTCTGTTCTTTATCTCTGCACTTTCCAGTCATGTTTGTACGATTTTTTCATGCCAGTTGAGTTTCACTGACCTGCAGATAACCAGGCATGCAGATAGAACATCTCATTGTTTCTACAGTGACCTCGACATCAAGCCCCAGAAAACACTGACTGTTCGTTATCACAAAGGAATCCTTTTTATGAACGTTTAAAGTGCAACTTATAGCTAACCTGTCAAAAGGGCTGCATAGCCTGAATGTGCACATCAGGCACAAAGTTGCTGTCCCAGTATGCCAGGTGCTTGTAAATAATCTGCTAGCAGCTGTTCAGAGTTAGTCTTTGTGTTCTGTAATTCATCGCGTACAGGACTGAGATGAAGGAGGAAAGAATGCCAGTTTGTTGGCAGGTCTGTGCACTTCAGCATGGAATTAGAAGAGCTCATGGGTTGGTCTTTTTTCAATACAGATAAGAGGAATGGAGGCACCTTCCAGCAGTGGCAGCTGTTGGACAGAATACTCCAACAAATTGTTCTTCAGGATGAACGAGGAGATGATCCAGATATAGCTCCATTGGAAAACTTCAATGTCAAAAATATCATTAAAATGTAAGCTGCTTTTTTATTGTTGATTTCTGTAATGCAGGTAAAAGGATATGATCAGTATGCAGGTGTTTAAGAAATAAAATATCATATGTGAGGACTTTCTTATTTCAACTTACAGCTTCTCATTGTCTTGTTAAGTAGTTAAGTCTTCTAAGTAGTTTCCTTCTAATGACATCTTAGCTTGGCAGTATTTCCTAGCAAAGTCCTTGTATTTGACTTCTAGTAACTGTTGTTCTGGTTAGAAGACCAGAAAAAATGCTCATGATTTTATAACAAGGCTTCTTCATGTGCCTTTTTTAATTCAGGATGCTCATGAAGGCTTTCCTTGATATTAAAAAGTAAAAATAATATCATATTCTCTATGTAGATCCCATTCCTACTCATGAGCACATGGTTTAGAAAGATTGCAAATAGGGGAAAGCAGTCCCCCCTTGGCACACAAAACCTCTTGCCTCTTCATAAAATGTCTGTTTGCTCTCACCCACAGACTTGGTTGAGGGCATTACCATTATTTTTTCCCATAGGACGCATCATTTGAGAAGTCTAGCTACATGAGCTGGCTCGCTTCTCAACTTCCCTGTTCTCAGTCCTTTTTTAGCCAAACTTTTGGATTCTTCATTTCGTCCAACTGCCTCTGCAGGTAATTCATGGCCCATTACCCTTCCGAATTATCCACTGAAAAGAACATTTACAGAACATAAGTCCTATATGAAACCAAATTCTCCTGTACTAAAAATTTAACAGTTCCTTTTGTTATAGGTGTGAGCCAAAATGAAACTGATTTCTTGTCATGGAAAAATACAGTGGTGTTGGATACCAGACTTCATTGTAGATTTCATGCCTGATCTTCCTTTTCTGCTTTCACAGTTACTTCTCATTCTGCACATCTAATCAATCCCCAGCATGCTCTGCATATTTTCTCTTAGTTATAGGAAATGGCTGTGCCAGTATGAGATATGAGAATTGCCTTGTTACTGTTCTCTTCCAAAAGAGAAGTGTTCTTCATCCTTGTAAGAAAGAAAAAGTAGAACCACAGGAAGTAGAAGAAAACAATGGCAATCTGGTCTTATATTAAGGATGGGGTAATTTGTACCCCATAGCAGCTGTGATTATTTTAGTGATGACTTCTCTCTTTCGAAATAAGTAGACTTCGCACTTTGAGGTCATTACCTGAAGAGAGAAATGTATCAGGACTTTCTTCCACAGTCATCCCTTTTTATGACATTGAGTAAAAAGGCATCCTTTTTCTATTAGCTCTAGGCTAGGGAGCAGAATCTGGATCCAGAAGGACCACTGGCGTGATCCTGTATAAACTTGTACACTTACCAGCTTGCCTTTTGCTGATCACTACGCATAATGGCCACTTGTCTTTCAACCTGGGTAGCTCAGGAAAAGTTTAAATAATCTCATTTCATCTTTCAGGCTGGTGAATGAAAATGAGGTCAAGCAGTGGAGGGATCAGGCAGAGAAGTTCCGGAAAGGTGAGTTCATTCTCTGTGCTTGTGTAGGCAGAAACTGATCCTGATTCGTTCACAGAGCAGCGAGCAGCAGAGCTGGGCACAACTTTTCCTTTTGCAGACACTTTGTGTCCTGGTGAACAGTTTATGTGTTTCACAGGATGAGGGTTCCTTCAGTCCTCACATGAAGTGATTTTACAGTCTAACTGAAACTTAGGCATTGCTGTCTTGATCACTGAAGGTCACTGTCAAGACAGTCAGACTCTATTTTCTTTTTCTTGCTCTCATTTTACATCCCTGCTTGAGCTGACAGAAGTGTCAGCTTTATTTCAGTATAACCTACATCTCCTCAGGGACTGTTCATGAGCTTTGTTTCATCAGTCCCACTTGCGTGTTCCCCCTAGACCATGCAGAGCTGATGAGCAGGCTAGAGAAGAAAGAGCGGGAATGTGAAACAAAGACGCAGGAGAAGGACGAAATGATGAAGACACTGAACAAAATGAAGGACAAGCTGCAGAAGGAATCCTTGGAGCTGCGCCAGACCCGAGACCAGATGAATGATCTGGTGGCTCAACTTAATGAGTTCTCGGTATGAGACTGGGAGTCTTCCCCATCCTTGTTGAAAGGCTACTAACTAGTGAATGATGAACAAAAGCATGTTATGTATGAAGCACATCTGTGGTCATAACAGAGAATACTTAGAAGCTGCTCAGCTTTTAGCTGAGACCAAAATCCCTGAGCTGGTAGTATAAAATGGTTAATGCATGGGCTGCTCCATTCCTTCTCCTCAGCCACCTTCCTTGCAGGAGCTGCTTAGGCATGCATGTCCTCCTCCAGCCATAATTTTCACTGCTGAATGGGGTGACCCTGGTTGTTATTTCAGTGGAATAGAGAGAAACCTCCCTGATACAAAAGTATATAGGAAACAGGATTCCTATCATGCTGCAAGAGCATCTGAGCTGTCTCAGAGCTCTGCAAAAGTGACATTTGCAGATGCTCCCTCCTGTTTGGTGCTCCTTCTATGCCAGCAGTGTGTCTGAGCCACCAGAACACAGGCCTGAGAAGTTAGACACTGCAGGAAGCAGATTGATTCCCTCCTCCCCTCTCCCACTTTGCATTAGTGAGGCCTAATGACAGGTATTCAGTGTTTCAAACCCTTAGCTTTTAAATCCAGGAGTTCAAAAGTTCATAAGATTGAACTTTTCGGTTTTTTCATACATAAAGAGAAAATAATACATTTTGGCTTCTTTTACTAGCTTTCTGTTTTTCTGAGCCATTTATGGTTCCTTTTTCAAGCTCTTCTCCACAACTCCTTGGGCTTGAAACTTTCTCTTAAATGAAAGCTGAGATTCCTCCCTTTATTGCATGGCTTTGAGTGCAGGAGGCTTTAAAGAAAACATCAAATATTTTGAGAGTGGTAATAAAATCACATCAGCTGGTAACATGAAGTTATTGTGCCTTTTAAACTGTTTGCTTTCTTTTTCTCTGTGTTTTTTATTTTCCAGCAAGGGGGCAGCATTTCCTTCCCACCCCCACCACCCCCTCCTCCAGGTGGCCCATTAGCTTTGTCCTCTTCTCATATGTCTGAGAATTTGCCACCACTGCCACCTCCTCTGCCTTTCTCCAGCTGTCCCCCGCCACCTGCTCCACCACCTCCACCAGGAGGACCTCCTCCTCCACCAGGAGCACCACCCTTCTTCAGCATGGGGGTGCCACCCCCTTCAACAACTACCTTCAGCACCAGTGGCCCCAGTCTGAAGAAGAAATCTATCCCACAGCCTTCACATCCACTGAAATCCTTCAACTGGGCTAAGCTGAGTGAGGTAAGAAACTGCATTACTCAATTGATTTACTTTCTGAGTATACCCCAGTGTTGGTTAATGCCATGAAATGCGAAGTGGCATAGAAGCAAGTAGCTTTCTGTGGGCTGTGGTCAGTAGGAGTCATTAACTGTATTCAGGGATTCTCCCCAGTCGTCCAGCACATCCCCTGTGATGAGCAAGGTGCTGGATAGATTGAGCTGCATAGGTGTGGGCCTGCAAATGATCTGGTCAAGCAAAGCTGTCGTGGGGCTGAATACGTAAGTGAGAGCTGGACATCTCCAGGACTGGTGTGCCAGAGCTGCCCTCACTTGTACACCAGGAAAAAGGGTGACCAGAGCCAATGTGGGCAAAACATGGTGAGAGCCATCTGGAAAACCAGTCACCTCTACTCTGGTAGGAGCCATCGCCAAGGAGAGAAAGGTGTCCTGATTCTCCTCGCTGTTTGTTCATGGCCATGAGGGAAGCTGCCTTTCTCCTTGAATTGTTAGAACTGTCTATAGGTGATAAAACTCCAGGTTGGCAAAAAAAACCTCAGAGGACTTGGATTCTTCTGTTGCACTCATTTTCTTCTACCTTGGTTGTGTCTCCTTCCCCTTCACTTCTCTCTCTTCCTTTTCTCTCTTTTTGCCTTCTTCTTTTCCCTCCCCTTCTCTTTAGGTCTTAATTTTTTAAACTGATTTAGAAAGAAAAAAAGTGTCTGTGTTGAGTTTGGATTTCTGCCTAGAAACCCAGGTTCTTTTTAGACTGAAATTCACCCAGGGCCCAACTCTGGCATTTGGAATGAGTGTCCAGGGACCTCTGGAATGCCACAAGAATTCTCTCTCCCCCTCTCCCCTTTTCTTTAAAATAAAGTTAAGTGAAATATTTGCTGGACCGTCTGTGCTTGTCTATCAAGGCCACGTGGGGGGTGTGGGAGAGAATGTAAGGACGAGGATTTATTTTCCTTTGCAGAACATGGAACTTAGTGCTCTGAAGAAAAGAAATAATAGCTAATATATGTGTATATATATGAATTTATATGAAAAAGAGAGAGTCACAGGTGTTTCTGTTTAGTGTACAGTAACTGTAGGCTTATCTTGCCCTCTGGATAAGAGTGAAGGCAGCTGTGCTAATAAAATTGAAGATCTGGGTGGTGAGATGGCTAAAAGACACTATTTTGAGGAAGGCAAAATAGTTGGGAAAGGGGGCATAAGAGGGTAGGGTCTTCATTTTGGAGTGTCTGCCAATGTTAGTGTTTTGAACCTGGTATGGTTTCTGCAAAATGGCAGAGGTTGTGGTGTCAATACAGGTGGCTCATGTTGTTACTTGGGTTGCACTTTGTTATGGAATTATTTAATTTCATTGACTGCTGGAGAAGCTGATATGTTTTGGTCATCTTCCTCAGTTATCCTAGATTTCCTGCTTCGGTATCTTTTTATTCACATGGATATGAAACCTCTGAGCACAAAGTCATGAGTAGGTTGGATGGACCTTGTCATGCCTTTTGTTACCTTTGCTGCACTTCTGTGGTGTTCTCCTAAACTGAGCTGTCAGAGTAGCCAGACTGGAATAAATGAGGACTCAAAACAAGCACACTGTCTGGGAGCAGCACATCTCAAGTTTTTGAGCCTGGGAAACTGAGGCTTGGAAGTGTGCACAGTATTTTTGTGGTTTGTGGTAGGGTTTTACTTCCAGTTCACAAGAATACAACTTTTCCCCACAAAAACATTTTGAGGAACAATACATGAAACACAGCAAGGTGAGGAAACACAGCATTGGAAACAGCTGTGCATAAAGTTAGGGCTGCAAGTAGGTCAGATATTCAGCTCTTAGTTATCTCTGCATACTGTTTAGACCACCTTTCTCTAAGCAATTAGTACAGAATCTCCCTCAGGAGATTTTCAGGTAAGTGTGAAGAGGACTGAGGCAGCCCACATGAGACCAAACTCCTCTCTATCCATCCAGCCTGCCTCGAGGGAGTGAGGGAAAGCCAACAGAGGCCAACAGGAGCGCGAACAAGGCTGGCTGAGAGGGATTTGTCTGCAATATACTTTCTCAGTAGTGGAATCAAGGCTGTTCTCCAGGGCAATTCATATGACACCTTTTTTTTTCCAACACTGATTTTGTCTTGGAAGAAAAGAACTGAGCTGTTGGGTGTTAGGAGAAATATCAAATATAGTCAGGCTCTTAGCAGTTGACAATGACAGATTGTCCACAGTTCCCATGGGCACCACAAAAAAAGGTTTGACTGGAAAGGATCTGTGCTTCTAACAAGGAAACTCCAACAGCCCACTAATTTCCATTGAGAATTAAGGACTGTGTGTTAGTCTTGATGTAAGCTAATGACCACTGGCAAAGACATTTAGATGCTTGGATGGGCTGAGTTCTGAAGAAGCCCTTCCACACCACAGCTCCATTCATACAACACTGTAGCATTGTTTGTGAATTCCATTCATACAGCACTACACTAGTGCTGGTGCCAAGGATCTCCGTTTTTTAAGAAAAAGATATTGCAATATAACCACTGTAATATCCTGGAAGGATTCCTTTCTTTGTTTCTGGGCAGCAATGCTCTCTCACTCTGAGTTTTACACAACACCAAAGGTCAATCAGGGACCAAACATGGTAAATCCAAGCAATGGACTAGTTTCAAGAAAATTGGAAGTATGGATTAATAGTTACCTATTTGTTAAATATAAACATATTGATTTGAAGCTCAGAATAAATTAAGTCAGCCTTCAACTACTCTGCTTCTTATCTCATGTCTGGGGAGGCAGCTTCTCATCAAGTGTCCTGGTAATGACTCTCATCAGTGATGTCAGAGAGAGGCTTTCTTTAGCCAGCCCTAAATAGACCTGACTGGAATAGTTTCATAAGGAAGGTATTTGTTCTACATTCCATATAGGAGTTTTTGAAAAAGCTCAAAACACACACACACAGAAAAGTCAAAACCACCAAACCCAATCTCCCAAACCAGTCATATAAACAGAAAATATTCATTTTGACACTATTTTTTTTTTAAATGTTTCTATAATGTTATCAATGATTTTGATTTCTGGAACTTTTTTTCCTAAAAGCAGACTGAGGTTTATGAAATAAAATGATGAAGGACTGCTGCTAGAGATTCAAAGTTAATGGAAAGAGTTCTCCAAAATTTCATTGTGAAACTACTCATAATAGCTGTGGTGGTGCTTAGGCCTATAATGAAATAAAATACCTATCTTGATTAAAAAAATAGGCAAAAAAATACAGCTTTTGCTTGAAGTGGATTTTTCTCACACTGAAGAAATTACCTAATATTAAGAGAAAAGTTTGGAAAATGTGCTTTGTTCATATCACTTTTCAGATTCATAATGGAATTCTCAATTAAAATTTTAAATTGCTTCCACTTTTCTGGTTAATATTCTACAAATATTAACCTGCTAATAGGCAGAATTGCCTGCTCCAGTATTCACAGAACACTCATAATTTCTGTGGTTTCTCTGAACCTGCAGGTCAAAACAAAAGTCCTGTAGGTTTTCACTCATGCTGTGAAGTTACTGAGGCATGATGGACTTTGATGCCTTCCAGAATATCATTATTTATCTATCAGGGTAAATAAAATCATCTTTTAGATGTAGCTTTGTAGTGCCATGAAACGCTGTCATTTTCTAATGTCGTTATGTCCCTCAGCAAACTGGGATTCACTATAAAGGTGGAATGATGCAACTGCTACAGCGAGTGTTAAATGCAACATACCAAAAACTCAGCTTGATGGAGCAAATGCCTTGTCAATACTTGTTCTCATAATAAGATGTTTCCTGACCTGGTATGTGTCACCATTTCATTAGAGGATGCTTGGAAGTACAGTTCACAGGGTTTGCTATTCCAAGTGGGCCAAAATTTTCCAAAGCACAGGAACCACAGATCTTGGAAGATTTGTAGAATGAAAAAATGAATGAATAAACAAATAAATGAAGATGGAGAGAAAAACATTAGAGATAAAATGACTGCTCTTTTTTAAGTTTCTTTTTTTTTCTTTCTAAAGGGGCAGCAAAGAAAAAAAAAAACAAGAAAAGAAGGAATAAAGAATTTATTTTTAAATTGTTATTTAGGGAGCATAAATATTTTTATGGTGCTGAGGGAATAATTTATCATAGCAACCATATTATGCAAGTCTGTTTCTCTTAAAATGCTCTGTCTTCTCTGGCTGATGACAAGGAACTATCAGCCAGTTAATCCATAACTGTGTAAACTGTGTACCAAGAGTTGAGTCCAGGAAGTTATCTGGTAGCAACATGAAAATTTTCAAGGACAGAGCTTATAGTAGAAATAGAAGGGACAGGCCCATTGGCAGTGTGAAGTTGTTTATACCTCTCCCTGCCTTGATTGTTCTTTGACTGCATTAGCCCTAAAATGTGATTTCTTTGGTCAAAGTTCTGTTTGTGCACACCATTGCAATGGGTGCTGCTTTGGAATTTGTCTTTCTGCTACAAGTAGCATACAAACCATCCTGTACAGGACCAGATTCAACCTGGCTTTTGAAATGAATCTGAAGTAGGAATAATTTTCACTGGGTTATTTTCCTGGGAAAGTAGTGGGGGAACTACTCTCTGCAGTCCTCTTCTGAGTCCCAGAACTTCCTGATTTGGCACCTTTGCAGTTCATTCAGACTAGACTGTTCTGTAGGACGTTTTCACTGTTCTTGCCATTAGTGAGGAAACCTCACTCCCATGAGATTTTTGCTGCTGGACAGGTAGATGGGCAAGACTCATGAGTAGTTGTCTTGAGTCGCATCCAGCCTCTGCCAAACACAGCATACAGCTTTTTGGCATCCTCAGGGCTCTATCCCAGTGATGACTGAGGACTCCTGTCAAGAAATATTCTACCATTTCAATGTTTGATTGGACAGTCTGAAACAGTGAGGCACTCAGGGAACTGCTCTGCTGTTCAAATACATCCAACAGGATTTATAATTCATGGTTTACAAAGCCAGCCTGGAAATTGAATGAGAGTGATTACTCTGCCTTGATGCTTCTGGCTAAGATTGGCAGTGGAGTTCAGGGCTAGGATAAAAAGAAAATTAATTTTGTCTCCTATTGCTGGGAGGCTGAGATGAACCTCCCAGACTTGTTTGCCGTGTTACAGTCACATGTTCTTCCTACTATGGAAAGAAGAGCCACACTGATTGCAAGGGATGATACAATGATATTGGTGAGCCTAATCAGGGATGGGTGCTGCTCCCATCTAGGATATGCATTCACTGTGAATAGCACGGCAGACACTCCTCCTTACCCTCAGGCACTCACAGACTGCTTCTGGAGAAAGGGTGTTGGTTTTTCTTCACAGTGTCTGCACTGCCAGGAATTTCCTCCAGAACACTTCACACTTTTATTTCCCCCTCATTTTATCCTCCTCAGTTTTTGTTTTTTTTTTTTTCCTTGCTCCTTGAGCCTTGTGGCTTAGCACATTTCCCTCATTCCTTTTGATGACTCTGAATGGGAAGTAGAGCCTGTTCTTAATTAGTTCTGATAATGAAGTGCTAACACACTTTGCTGTGTAGGTACAAGTCAGATACTTCTGAGCTGGAACCTGTGTGAGGGTTTCATTGCTATTGCTTGTGCTTCCTGGCTTTCTCTGGGTCAGTGTTCTGGCTCTTCATCTCCTGGGATTTGCTTAGGTCTTTTCTTACAAGTCTTTTTGTCCATTTTTTTTCCTTTTAATCAGCATTTTCATTATTTTTGCAGTTAATAAAGTACAATAAATATACATGTCGTAAACTAAATGAACTAAGAATAGTGGTGTCAGTGGTGTGAAGAGCACCCAAAGCTTGTCCCACACAAGATGCACCTTAAGAGTCAGTAGGAAGGAGAAGGTAGCTTGATCTTTGTGTCCTCTGCCAGAAAGGATATCTGTCGTGAGAATGTCAGCAGGAGACCCAAGACCTTCACTTGGTGATTGCTAGGGTGATTGCTGATTAGTTAATTCCTGTACTACAGAACCCTGTTTATTCTGGGTTTGGTGGACAGCAAGTAGGAGTAGAAGTCTGTGCCTGTCTCCCTCCATGCTAATTATTTGCCAGAAAGCTAGGATTCTTGGCATTCAGGATAATGTATCATCCTAAGGGTTGTAAACATTTCCAGTTACCGTGAATGATGCTGTTTCAGGGATCTGGGTATAGTTTGTCTATCTGGCTTGACAAAGACCTCATGTAGACAAGGGAGTTCATGTAATAAGAAACAATTAGACTTCAAAGACTCAAAGCTTAAAAGTAAAATAAAATAATAATTTAAACTACTTTCACAGGCAGACATAATGAAAACCACACACCCTTTAGGCTTTACAAAAGAACCTGGATAAATTTGCAAAAGGGAAGATGTGTCTGGGGTTTGTCGTGCATCAGTGCTTTTCCTAAGCTTTTTCCTCTTGATGGTAACACTCCTTTCAGCATGACCACTGTCATTGTGTTAGACAGATGGCCACTCTTGAAAGGAAATATGCTGTGGGATCATGGATAATGCTTGAGATGTGGTCTGCTAGTCTTGGAATGTGCCTTTTCATTAGAGGCTTGCTGTGATGAAAACTACAAAATAGTATTTTAAAAACAAACAAGAAAACCCAAACAAACAACAATGAAAAACCCTAAAAAAAACCCACCCCAAAATGAAACAATATTTTTTCTCCTTTGACTCTTGAAACAAAGCGTGTCCTCTAAAATGACAACAGTAGTAGATAGCAATGTGACCAGTGAGTAGAAGAGAATGATCTATCCAAATGGGATTGGATGGTCTTAGCTAAATACTTTTGCTACCTAAATATGTCCTTTCCTTTTAGGAGAGGATCCATGGCACGATCTGGAATGAGATTGATGATTTAAAGGCATTCAAGGTGCTGGATCTAGAAGATTTTGAAAAGATGTTCTCTGCGTATCAGAGGCACCAGGTAGGAGTGAACTCTTCCATAACTTTTCTGTCTTGAATTTCTGGAGGAGAAATGAATACTCGACAGTGGTCTGAGCCCTTGCTGCATCACTTAATGCTCTGCCACTTTTCAAAAAATCTGAAGACAAAAATAAGTTGGGATGGACACATGGGACAGGGTCTAAACTTCTGATACAGACATACTTCATACTCACAGGTAGTTCTCAGAGACAGGACCTACCAACAGGTAATGCTCTAGTTAATGTCATTGGCCACTGACTTCCAAAAGCTGCAGAGCTTTACATTTATATTTGCATATCAAACTTGCTGTTTCTCCCATTCATCCAGAGAAAAAAGGCTGTAGTTCTCTTGAGTACAGAACAAGGTGACTGTATTAGCTGTCTTTCATTTTGTCTATTTTTTCTTAAACAGCCAACTGCCTGTACTGGCTAGGTGACAGTCTGAATTACAGATTATAGAACAAACAGCATACTTTAAAAGTGACCATTTATTAGAATGTCTATTTTCCCTCCTCTTTTTCTTGGAAAGCATGTAACTTTCAATCTTTCTGTCTCCACTGAATGAGATTAAGCAGCAGGCAGATTGTACTTTCTCTCCTTGAACTCCCCAGCTTTGCTTTGCTTTTAGAATATTTTCAATGTTTTGTATGCTGCAGAACTGGATCATTACTCTGAAGTTTTAGGAAAAGAGACAGACCCAACTGCCATAAACAACCTTTATGATTGTTTCTTACAGTGAAAATAACTACTTCATTAACTGACTCAATACCTTAAAATTAACAATCTAACCCCTTGTCTTTGGATTTTCCATCTTCTCCTTTCTCTCTTTTATTTTTCTATCTAATCCAATAAACATAATGAATAACTCTTCTTATTTATGAGTTCACAGCCACATGGATAAGCTGTGAAGAATGTGATGTTAACTATTGCATGATGAGATTTCATTTCTCATTCTGCTTCTGCAAATAGCTGATGCTGTTTCAGTGGGTCCCTTTTTCTTTCTGTAAATCACATTCCTTGAAACAAGATCTTAGTTCCCAGAAGGGAAGAAAAGCACACAAAACTTTGGTGCTCTTAAGAGATTGGATTTAGACACTGTCTCAAGAGCTTCTGTTCCAATGTTTCAGGTGCAAACCTTGCAGCTTCCTCATTAGAAATGACCTTGCAAAGCCTTGCTTCCTTTTGTCCCCAAAAACCAAAGCCAAAGCTGTCCTGGTCTCCATTAGAATCATACCATCTATGACTATGTTACCAATCACTGCAAGGCAGCCCGAGCTATTCGGCCATAAACTAACCTGACCCTTACCCCTGTGTCTGTGGGTCTCTGAACAGTACTCTTCCATCCTCATTAAACACACTTTATGACAGTGGCTCCAGACACTAGAGTAATACTTGTGTAAGCTTCTTGTATTCTTGTGCAGTTAGACATCTTGCTGCCCTTACAGCTTTTGTTGAGGTTTTTACATTATTTTGTTTTTTTTTTTTTCTCCTTAAATATTTTGTTGTTGTTACTTTACATGTTGTTGTTACTTTACATTTACTTCCTATTTCATCCATACCTGCTTCAATGTGAACTGGATTCCAATCATTAAGTCCTCATCCATTTTCTTTTTTTTTTAAAGACCAGGCAACCAAAATTGCTTTTGAATTAAAAATTTATGAGAATTTTTTCAGTTCACATTTAGTCTTTTTTCCTCCTTTACTTTCAGAAATGTTTCACTCTGACCAAGTATGTGTTTACTCTGGGTTTGTGACTTTTAAACTTCATCCAAATGTCTGTAAAGAAAAATGTCAATGCAAAGCCCTGCTCTTTTCCATCTGAAATGTTGAATGAGTAGAGATAAAGACATTTCTTTCTTTGCTGTTATTAACATGGCCTTCATGTTTTTTCCAGTTTCATTTACATTAAACAGTTTTTCTGTTTTCTAATTTTGTTAATGACAGAGGGTCTCTTCTCCTCTCTCAATCCCAGTGTGTCCTTTTTGGTGGCTATGAGGGAAAGCAAAATTGTCCACTGTACAGAATTCTGGACCAAGTATTCTTACACTTGTCTTTTGACCTTGCTCTAATCTTACTGTGTAATATTGACCTTTTGATTCAGTATAGCTGGTGTTTTCCTGGAGTAATGACTAAGTCATGAAATAGTCATGTCTTCCAGAAGTGCTGTACTGCCTCTTTGGTGGTTACTGAGCACTTTCAAAATACTTGGCTACAAGTTGTTAAAAGAGTATAATGTGCCATTGAAACAAGTTGTTGCTTTTGTTATATTTGTTAATACCCACAAACTGTGCCTGTGCATGAGGAGAGGAGAACTGACCCTCAAGTTATAACCTTGGCGGTTCTTTCAGTAGGGCTCTGGACTGGATTTGTAAAGGTATTTAAGCATTATCCTAGTTAATATTTAAAGACCTAAAAGATTTATGCTTTGGAGACCAAATTTATTATTTTCATAAAAGACCTAGGACTCTTAGTTCCATGACATCTGCTTATTTAAAATATGAAAAGAAATGCTGAAATATCTTTGAACCTTCTGGGCCAGTATTATTTGCTAAGCATTACATGCTATTAGAAAACAGTGTGTGTCTAAATTTGGCTGCCTTGTTAAACTTGGTATCTTTCTCTGTGCTAATTTTTGGCATGTTTCCTTCTTCATTATTTGTGACTGCTGCCTGCATAGGACCTGCTAACTAACCCCTCCTCCTGTAAGCAGGTGAGTATCATTGTCTGCTTCCTGATCCTCTTGCCATGTGTGTGAAGGGGAGGTCCTGGACCATGCCATTATGGGGTCACAGCTCATGCTACTCTTTCATGTGCCCTTGCACTCTGCTTTCTTAATGGGGAAGGTGGTACAAATAATTATTTTAGCTGTATTATCTCTGTGATAGGAGGTAGTTCTTGTTCTTTCACTTGCTTATATCTCACTGCTGGTGTCTGTAGTCCCCTTTTTTATGATCCTGAGGAAAAAAGACCAGGGACAAAGAAGAATGTCAATGTGAACTCTACCTTAACCAAAGTAATACTCTCTTGAGAGGAGAACAAAAGGGTCTCTCATGGAGCCTGTTTTTCCCACTGTTCCTATTTCTGTTCTGTCTGCTTTGGACAGTACTGAAGTCTTCAGATGCACTTCCTAAGCCACATACTTCCTGATAAAGGAAACATTTCTTTGCATAGAACTGGGCACTTTGGCAAAAGGATTTATGCCATCTGAGGGGCAGAAGAGTTCAAATGGACAGCTGAAACCGTCAGAAAGTTCAGCAAAAGATTAAAATCGTGTTTTGATAGCAATATTGGATTATGCACGTGTCTTTAAACTGGCTACCTCTCAAGCAAAATTCTTGGCAACAATTTTGGTAAAAGTGATGCTATCAGGAAAGGATTGTTCAGATATGATCATAAGTGTCTCTGGTGGTTTCAGAAGAAATTAGTTCTCACCCTGGAGAAATGAAGTTCCCATACAGGGAACTGTATTTGGGAAGTTTAGTCACAACTTTTGCCACATGGAGGAGGTTAACATGGCAGCATATCAAAACAAGTCAATATGGTAGGCGTAGTTCTCTGAAGTATTGATAATTGCCAGAAGCTAGGGTGCTGCCATGGTACAGGTCTTCAGCTAATCAAAATCAAATTGTATTTGAAGCAAGGCACCAAGGTGATGAATGTATTCCACATGTATAGACATTTCAGCACTGAAATTTTAGCTGAGTTCTGAATTTGCAACTAAAATATCAAATCTGAAATACTCTTTGAAGCGCATAACATGGTGTTATCCCAGGTGAGAAGTCAGTAAAGGATGATGGCATAAAACTTAGTCATCTTGTCTGTCAGGTTGACACCAACTCCAACTGTTCTTGCATTCAGGGCTTGGGCTCTCACATAAGCTAGTTGTCACTGCATCCTTGCTCCTCTTTTTCTGTGTCTGAGAAAATATGTATAGTCCATATGCAATCTGTTTTCCTTGAATTAAGTTTGGAATCTGGCTTTGGTAAAACTTCTGGCTTCGTCTGCTTTTGCTTACACATGATTCCAGCTTGCCATAAATACCTCTCTCCTCAATATGAGTTGAAGAGGATATATTTTTAGATGAGTCTAGCCCTTATGACCAAGGAGGGGGTCATGTCTGAATAGTTCTAGTTATTCATCTGTGTTGAACCCTTTGGGTTGGGGAATTGGAAATGGCATGGACACTATTATATCAATTCCTGCTTGGATGGTTTTAAAGAAAGCTGGCTAAACTCCCACCTCCCATACATAGCCAAAGGCTGAAACATGTTTTCCCTTGGGATGGGTGCTGGTTGTCACTATCCAGGTGTCCTTATCTGCAAATATTAGCTAGTGAGGAACAGTGAAGCTTTTAAACCAAGAGCACAGACCAGCAAGTAGCTTTCTTCCTTTCAACAGCTGCACATCTCCATATTCCCTTGTCTTCCTCCCCACAAACTGAGAAAACTTAAGAAAACTTTCAAATCTCTACATGCCAGACTATTCTGGGGGCACTCCTCTTGTTGGTATTGTTGCTTATTCTCTCAGAAATAATAAACTTACCCAATGCCAATTTTGCCTTTTTTGGAAACACAATTCGATATATTGAGTAACATTGCAATTTTATTTCTTCCAAGCTAGATGCTTTGGGTACATCTAGACGAATTTACTGAGTGCATGTCTTCAGCTGGTGCATTGTACCTGCTTAAAAATATCACTTTCTATTGGTGGTGGCTCACTGAAACACTTTTGGATGTGGCTGCATGAGTCCTTTGTATATCCAGGAGCAACACAGATTTGTGGTAGCTGACTGTAACAACAACTGAAATGACAACGAGCAGTATGAACCTATGATTTACACTGAACTCTCAAATGCTTGGGTGTCAAAATCTCTTTAGAGATTAGTCATGCTGATATAAGTAAGCCTTGAGTTGCAGAACCTTGAGTCCTGAGAGTGAATTCTGGGAAGCATCCGTTCTGTGTGCTTGCCATGATCTGGGATGTTTCCCTGAGTATCTGATATTGGCCACACCCAGGGACATGATGCTGGGGTAGATGGACCTTTTGATCTGACTCAGCATGCTTGTTGTTATATGCTAAAAAAGAAGTCATGTTGCTTATTTGATGGGTGCATTCAAAGCTATATTATACTTCTTATATATATATATGTATATATATATATAGGCCATCAAAATCTCAAGGCCTGACAATATGGATGTCATGAAAAGGCATTTTATAAATGGTTCCTGCAGCAGTTAGCTGGGAAAATAAAAACTGGATGGTCAGGCTGAGTTTGCAAATATTTTATCTGTGTGTTATGACAAATGTTCTGGACTGGATTTTCAATTTTTTTTCAGGTGATGAGTATGGCGATGGGGTTATATAGACAACATTGCCAAAGAGTGATTTCTGTATGATTAAATGTATTAATTAGTTTTTAAAATAAAAGATAGTTTAAATGTAGATTTTTACCATTTATTAAGATATATTTAGTAAGATAAATGCCGTCATGTCCTAATGTTTGCATCTCTCCTATAATATGGATTGGTCAGGTCCAATGGCAGCCATAAGACATAACAGAAGGGGTTTTATTGCTTGTGCTGCAGCCTTTCAAGAATGCTGTGTAACCCCTGGAGGAGGCATCTGCTGAAGGATATGCTGTGACACCAGTGAGCTTCATCATAATGTGCCTGATTCTCCTATCATGCCCATTTTTCATATTAACATAACGTAATTGTTGGTAGAGTGAGTCCAATCGGTCAGAATCAGGTCCGGTATTTGGGATCAAAGATGAGCTTATAGATGTTAATGAATGATTTCTGTTTGTCTAGTAACACAGGATCTACCCCCATGCTTTCTGCCTTTGTCTTCTTTTGTTATTGCGTGGGTGGATTTTTCTAGGTTGGGATGGGTTTGTTCATTACACTGAGCTAAGTCTATCAGTTTTGAGTGAGAAACATAATACTGATTGTTTTCTCTCCCTTTTGAAATACATGCAGAAAGAGATGGGCTCAACAGAGGACCTTTACCTCTCCACACGAAAGGTGAAAGAGCTCTCTGTGATTGATGGCCGGAGGGCCCAGAATTGTGTCATTCTCCTTTCCAAGTAAGTGTGCTAAACCTTAGCTCACAGGGTGTGCCATGATCAATGCAGAGGCAAGAGGGGATGAAATTAAACAAATGGATGTGTTTCTTTTCCCAACTAGACCTGCTGTTTAATACCTGCAGAGCCTCAGATAAACCTCTCTTACTGTGTCATAAAAGCACGTTTCTCATACGTGTTATCTCTCTTAATAAAAATATCCACACACACACATGTTTTGTGTGTCAAACAGGTGGGCATCAGCTTCTATCTGAAGACTCATCATCAGAAAGTGATCAGTACTCATTGGTAGATGACAGCAGCTCTTTGGCAGTGCTTGCACTTCACTCTAAGTAATGTGTCCCCCATGTTCTTTGTCTGTCATTTGTCTCTGTTCTGCGTGTTTCTTTCTAAATATTGCTCTGACCATCTCCCTGGAATACAGATGCTGGAATACAGCAGAGCTGAGTGTGATGTTCATTTTTCACTTGTGGTGAAGACAGTTGTAAACACAGGCATTCATATTCAAGACCCTGAGATGAGCTCAGCTGGTTAGAGCATGGTGCTAATAACATCAAGGTTGTGGTTTAAATCCTTGTATGGGCCAATTACTAAAGAGTTGGACTCAATGATCCTTGTGGGTCCCTTCCAAATCAGAATATTCCGTGAAGAATTGTCTTCTATTCGTAAATAAGATTTTTGAAGCTAAGAGTTGCCTTTGCGTATTCCTACAATGACTTATGCATTTAAATGCAGTGCCATCAGGGCCCTCTGTATTTTTTCATGTCTTTCTACAAACATGAGTGCTGGGTTTGAGGTCTGTCACTATCAGATTTGTGCAGACACTGACCAAACTGAGAAAGTTGCCTTTCCTACCAGAGGGGGGACAGCAAGGCTGGAGACAAAACCTGACAAAAATGTGGCAGTACTGAGCAGCAAAAGTGTTTCATTGGGCAGTAGAAAATACAGATTCATATGGATGTGAGGCTTGTCTGCTCTTGCAAGCTAATAGTTAAAGCAAGGTTGCATCCAGAGAACCAGGAATGGAGTGAGTTCTCTCCCTTGCTTAGTGAAACCTGTGGAGGCTCTCATGCTACTTATGTGGCATTAGCCTGCATGTCAGCAGGACTCCCACCATCCAAACCTTCACTGAGGAAAAGCTTACGTTTCTCTCTCTCTGCAGTAGTTGCCAACACTTGTCTTTGCTAGTGTTGGCAGCTGGTTGAGGCTGGGGCAGAGGGATGGGGAGGCATAAGGGCACCAGGATTTTCATGGTGTTTGACGGACCTACTGAATTGTGTCTGGGGTTCAGATTAACTCTGTAAACAGGTGGAACATTTCCTGGAAGTAGTAACATCACATGTTCAGTTGGCTGGGCTGATGAGGATCCAGGAAGGTGGTTCATGACTTGGTATGGCACTAGATATTTATTTGTAAAAATCTTCTGTCCCCAAAACAAATGTGGACAGCAGCAATGGATGTTTTTTAACATTCACCTCCTCTGCTGTGCAAGTCTGGGCAATCTTAGAGAAGAATCCTGAGAAGAATCCTCTCCATACAGAAAGAGAGAGGGGACAGTTTCTGTTTTTTGTCTTTCTTTTTGCTGTCTCCAGCAGCAAGGTCATTGAAGCGTGAACCTTGCACTTCAAGATACATGTCATGTGTTCACTCCAGGCATGCCATGAAGTTAGTGCACCTTGAACTGCTAGTCTGGACTCAAACCAGAGGTGAAAGCTGTGCTTTGTGACTGTCAGCTTCTTCACTAGGGAACATCTTGCTCTTATTGTTAGCAGGTCTCACATGGAGGATAGAGATTTGGAGACTGCGGTGTCCCTATGGAGCCTGCAAGTTTGCACTGTGCTCTGTTAACTGTGCTGCTGTGGAATTGGAAACACCACCAGCCAGGGCTATCCCACTGGCTTAGATAATTTAATGTTTGTAACAGATAATGTTACACCCAGAATGTCAGAAATATTGTTCAGGTTGGCCCAGGATTGGTATTCCTCCCCAAACTTCCCTTTTAAATGCAACCAGAAAAGCAAAAAATTTTGGGAACTAAAATAGCACCTTTACATTCTTGCCTCTTTTTTTGCAGTTTGTGTCTGAGATCACAATACAGTTCTGATATTAAAGATAGGAATTGGGAGGAATGGTTACAGACGATAGTTGAAAGGGCTTTATAACCCCTTTGCATGTTTTTTCATTACCACGCCTTCCTCCTTGAGGTTAGACCCTGAAAAAGAGACACTCCCAGCCAAATCATCCCTACACTGTACTGCATTGCTGCCATGCACTTGCTGCTCCTGCAGCACACTTCATACACATGCATGGGAATGTGCACACACATGCAGTGAGAGGGGATTTAAAACTGGTGACAAACAAAAGGAGTTTGGGCAACCCAGCTGCAGCCCCAGATTTCAGGTTGCCACAGTATCTGCCAACAGCTGTTTCCAATTGACTCTTACCGTGCATATATCCCTGTAGTTTATTCCCCCTTTGTTTACACTAAACCATCATGTCCTTTAAAGTAAAATAGCTGCATGAGTTGGGTTTTCTTTCCCTCCCCTACTCAAATGTTTTCGTTTTACTAACACTGTGTTAGAAGGGGTCAGGCAGAGCTCATATTTCATATGATCCAACAAGCCAAAACCTATCAAGAGTGAGAAATAGATGTCTCTTGCTTTCTTTTGCAGAGAGACTGCCACATGGTAGGCTGAAAAGAGATGAAAATTGAATTGCTAGTTGATTTTTGCCGACATCTAACAAATTCTTAAACCTTTCTCCCCGATCTCTTAAAGATATCATAAAAAGATATCTCTTTCAACCACTCAATAGTAGCATCCTTCATTTTTCCTGCAGAGGAAGGATTAAGTTGTCCCTGTTTAATAGAGTCTGATGGATCTAAACCAAAGCTCTTTTCCACAGGCCATCTTCAAAGGCTTAAAAAAGCATAAGATGAGTTTCTCTCATAGTACTTCCAATAGGCCATAGTTCAACCAGGACATGGAACCATCTGTTGTGAGTTCAGGCATCCACCAGCTTCAAATTTAGCTTTCTCAATGATGTTTCAAACATACAGTTACTTATGTCACACTGGAAATCTGCTAACTCTCATGAATTTCCTGATGTCTTCAGTTTCCTCCAGGCTGGAGTTCTGTTGTCAGACTTGTGTAGTCTGGAAGAATCATTCCAGATGCCCATGTTTCCCTGCCTTCACCTGGCAGCTGGAAATTTCTCTGACTTCTCTCACCATATGGCTTCTCCCTGCCTCCATTACTTTAAGTAATTGATAATATGTTCACTGCTCTGTTTTTGCAGTGCCATTTCTTTGAATGTTCTTGCAGAACATGCCCAAGATATGTATTGTTCACTGTCTTGCCCTGAGAAATGCTCTGGAGAGATTCAGTTCTTTGAGACATCTTGCTTGGAAGAAGGCTGAATGTATACTTACAGAACTTCTTTACGCATATTATTTTGCATGAAGTCCGGGAAAATAATTATGTCAGTGTTCTTCTGAATAATGTGATGAGTTTGTTATTTCTGTGGCTCAGTGAGTCAGCAGTAACCTTCTCAAGAGGGTGGAAATGGTAGGAGTGCTGGCAAAATGTCATAAAACCAGTAGTAGCAGAAAGCAGAATCTGACTACATAAGAATAGTTTTAAATGTGACATTAGACAGGTACTAGCAGGCAGGTTTATCAAATGTTTGTGGCTTTGTCAATTCAAACATCAGTAAGGGAGAATTTCCAATGAGAATACAAAAGAGATAAACTATTTTTCTCACATCACTGTACCTCGTCAGTGCTTTTAAACTCTTTCAGCTGCGACATTAAGGGGACGAGGTATTCAGCCAACATCAGTCTCTGTGTACCAGCTTTGCACTGCCCCAGTCCCTGTGTGCCTTTCTGCCATGTGATAATCAGTGTTCACCCTTGTTTTAAGGTAAATTTGAAGCAGTGTGCTATTCTGGGGTACAGATCAATGTGTCATGGGGGACACATTGATACAGAAAGAGCTGATTGGACTCAGCATTCCTGTTCCTCACTGTGCTGTATTGAAAAACACTGGGCAGTAACCAGTGCCTGCTGGGTTCCTGGAGAGATTTTTTGGTTTTAAATAAAGGGCCACAATAAATGGCTTTACCTTCTGTGCTGAGTCCATACTCCAAGGCAAACTGAACACGTTAGTCACTGCCATCCTGTCTGAGATCACAACGAGGAACGTGAAGGTAGGGTTGTGATAAAAGATGAACCACTGCATCATCAATATCTCATGGTAATTTGGGGATTCCCATATTTGGTCCTGCTTTACTCCTCTTGGCTCAGAAAGATAGCTCCAGATCCTTCTTGGAAGGTAATTGAGAGTATTTGAATGCAAAGTTTCTTGGTTACTCATATGCTTTTGCTGAAGGAGAACAAGAAAAGAAAAGCCTGTTTTTTTCTGTATTTACCAGAATACTTTCACAGTGATGTTCTGAAAATGCCCTGGTGGATTTTTTCCCCCAGCATGTTGATATAATGGTGTAAGATGTCCCAGCTGTTGTCCCACAAAGGATAAAACACTGTTGTCTTCACTACTGAGATGAGTGGGTAACTGAGATAAGTGGATGTGGAAAGAGTGGCTGCATCTTTCTGTCTTCTGGCTGAATGTGCAGTTAGACCAGCCTGCCTCCTGAATGCTGCTTCTGAGAGGAGGCCTTTATGGGGTAGTGACAATTAGTATTCCCAAAATGTAGATATTGAAAAGCCTGCAATTTGGGAGCTGTACAGAGCCTTAGGAGAGCTCAGGAGTTAGAGAAGGCTTGTGTCTCAGTCACAAAGTTCGGGAGTGAATTCACTAGTAGCCTGTGGGAAATGACTTTGTGGAGATGGAGTATTCTGCAGTCACTAAAAGCTCAAATTTGGGTGAGCTGTACAAACTGGCCTTAGGACATAGCTAAGCATCAATCAGTGTCTGTCACTGTCACAGCTACTACTATTGGCATCTGTTGGGAGCACTGTAATTCAGTAGGAGGTATAAAATGTCCTTGATACATGATAATCAGTCCTCCAAGGTAAAAGGAGCAGTGGGTCTGTGATCCCTGTGGTATGGGAACTTAACATAGCTGCAACAAAACTCCATTTTTCTGTTAGTGGGAAAGTATGCTTCCTTCTCAAAAGCTAGGAAAGATCCAAGGAACAAGCCCATGATGTAACTCACTTTTTCCTTGGAGGGGGAGATGGTTAATGAGTGACAAGCATTTTGCTTTGATTCATGGGAGGGAGAAACAGAGGGGGGAGGTTACTGTGAGTTAAATCAATGGTATATTTAAGGAGAAAAAATGAGCGAGCACTGGGTGTCTGTAAGGGAAGTTGATGTAAAACTGCAACATGTCTCCCAGGCATGTTCCGAGTCAGGCTGCCAGCATTCTCCAAGAGGATGAAACAATAAACCACTTGATGTCTGCAAGTGAAGCTGGTGTTAAATCAGTCGAGGTGTCCTGGGGAGATTAGTGATGAATTACTCTGCAGAGTCAATAGAGATTATTTATGACACCGGAGGGGATAGAGGGAGGCAGGCTAAGTACCGTATCAGAAGTTATTTGGTACTTGTTGAGCTTTAACATTGCTTGAAGATGACTCAAGCAGTTGGACTTCCATATACTGCCACCAGATGTATGGGTGAGGGAAGAAGGAGGGAGTATTCTGGTTAAAGATCCTTTTCCTTCCTCATCTGGCCAGTATCAGGCTCCTGTTGAACAAAAACAGGCAGTATCTGTGCTATGAATGAATGTGCTGCAGCTGAGGGAAGGGGCACTGTATTTTGTTCTGGTCACATTTACTTCCTGTGTCATGATTCCAGGATACATGACTGCAAGAAGTGTAAGGCGGAGGGACTACAGCTTGAATTGTATGCTGTTCAAAATTGAGTTACCTCCACAGCTGGAGGAAGAGTGCCTGGATCTGCAAAGCTTGTAAGAAAGTCATTGCAGCTTTCCAATAGATGCCAAAATGTAATTTCTGAAGTGTAAATTTTTGGGCCATAATTTCACTTTAATTTTGCTGTCTCTGTCATATGAGTTTTAGCCTCTGAGGGATGCCTCTTTTCAGTTTTAAATGGAAAGATTTTACGCATCTGCTTTAGGTTCTTCTTTAATCAGTTCACCTGCTTCTGTTTAAAAGCAGCACATCTGTTTCACATTACTGCTGGCCATCTTTAAGATCTGCTACATGGCTGGGCATGAGTTTTGAAAATACAAGAAGAATCACTTGATTAACAATTCTTTGGCTGGTTATTCAGTTTGTAAATGGGAAGATCTGTGTTTCGTGTCATTGTTGCTTTTGAAAGGCATCCTGTCCCAGAAGAACAAGCCCATTTTGGAAGAGTCAGATTGTTCTGCTGTAAATCCTTCCATACTAGTAATTAGATTGGTAATAATCTAGGATGCACACCTGCAGGCACCATGACCTCGTTGCAATCCTGTAAGTGACCAAGTTAAACTGCTTCTCAGCAGGGAACTGGCAAGCTTTCTGCTTTTCTCTACTGTGGGCTAAACCATTCAAACCAGATGTTTTTCTGCTGATGGCTGGCAGGGCACAGAATCATCCAAGAAATCATAGTGTTTGTATAACTCTCTGTCCTTGGGGCTCTCAATTATTTTTGAACAGAAGATGTTTTCAAGTGTATTTAATGCTGATGAATGGCAGCACACAGAATCCTTGGAATCCTTAGGCTCCTGGACAGAACAGTAAGATCAGTGTAATATATGCAACGCCGTTGTGTTGATGTACCTTTATTTGATCCTGTTTACTGCATCCCCAAATACACACAGAGGTACTTCCACTGTGTAATGGGTGATCAGTGAGTAATTGCTCCAGTTATTTGCATCAAAAATACATGAAATGCACCCTCATTCTTTGTAAACTCTGTGAAAGTAACAACAAAACCGCTCCACCCTGGTGTTAGTGGGCTGCTTTATTTCATTCCCTCTGTATGCCTGTGTTATAAATTAAGCCTAATCTGCAGACTGCAGATTCTGGAAAATGCAAAGGTGCTCTTGAAAGAAAAAATAATTAACAAAATGTAGCACTTTAAAAACTTCAGGCACCGAATTGTTTGGTCATGTGTGTATGTGTCTCCTAGGGACCCAGGCCCACAGCCACCAGTTTCAGCCCTTCTCTGGTCATAGTGTTTGATCAGTTCAGAGTCACATAGCCATGGACTTTACAATTCACTATTTAAGCCAAAAGTAACCCTTCCATTTTCTGATTGAGCTTGTAGAGCTTTATGCAGAACTTCATGTACTGAAGTTTGCTGTTTTCATCCAATGTCAAACTAATGACCTGAAGTAAAAAGTTTCCAACCTTTTCATTGAAGAACTATTAATCATTATATCTCATCTGAGCATGACCCAGTTATGAAGCTTTTCTGGAAATTCAGTACTTTATCTTGCTTAGCTGGTATCAATATTCCCTCCTTGTGGAAAGATGACATGATGACCAACTTGGAACACAATTCAATTAGCAGTTAGTTCAGAGATGTGATACTTACAAGATCTCAAACGTCTATTGATTCACATTTTAGTTTCCAGCTGTTGGTTATATTGGGCAATATTAAAATATTTTAGTTTCTTATATTTATTAATATTTCCTGTCTGTAAAAATAAAGCTTTTTCTTTTGCTTTTACCGTATTTTTCCAAAAATATGATTCTGTCCAAATCCCAATGGCAATATGAAATTTCAACATGGTACTTCTTAGCACTGAAGACTAAAACATTTTGCTTCATGCATCAGCCTGTCTCTTATTTATATTTGCATTTTCTGTTTCTATTGTTAATTAATTATATTGATAGTAGAAGGTCCATGGAGACTGTAGACTTCACTCTTCAAGTATTTCTTTTTACACTCTACTGTTTCAGTCCCAAAACTGAGATTTTCTTGTGGATAGCTTTTCCTTCATGGTTCACTTCTATATTCCCTGTTCTCCTGAAATGACTGAATATTATGGGTTGGAGTTGGTGCATTTCTTTGTTGACATCTGCTCTGAGAACCACCAAGTTCATTTCAGGTATCCATCAGGCAACATCTTGGTAATGACAAATTTTGACGACTCCTAATCTGTCCTGGATTTTGACTGGAGACCTTGAGGCTTCTTTTCTGTATTGATTCTGTGTTCAGTTGTAGTTGATGACTCCTACTCATTGTACACAGATTGACAGGAGTAGGTGATAAGGAGAGTGTAATCCTAGTACCTCAGATAACATTAAAAGCTCTTGTTTTCAGAGCTTGTTTCACAATATGAAACATAGATATGCAGATGCTGTCTATTCCCTTGTCATCTGTCATTGCTGACAGAATGACTTTACCTAGCACAAGCATTTTTCTTGCAAGGAAACCCTTTCTCAGTAAGGGAGTTTTCAGTCCCATTTTTTGTTACTCTGGGAGATGCTTTAATAGTCACAAGTCAGAGTGTTACATGAGCTTGAAGTCAGAAGTCACATGGGCATGAATGTGAATGGTTTTACTATAGCAAAAGAACTTAATGAGGGAGGTATCCGGTATGGGGCAACTTGGAAGTACTTTTGATCTAGGAAGACTTGATTGTTATTAATCACCATCTGATTTTTTATGTGTGTTTGATTAACTGAAGAGGATAAAAGGATAAAAATATATTATCCATAAAACCCCTGTCTTTAGAGCTGATTGATTCTTCTTACTGAATATTCTAGAATAGCAACTTCACAGCAGAGCTTACTGTGGTCATTTCATGCCTGTTTGCAGCATTTCAGGCTTCCTACTTTCTGAATTGTCAGAGTCACTTAAGCTGTGCACTAATTGCTCAATGTTGATACTTTTGAAAGGTTGAAGCTGTCTAATGAAGAAATCAGACAAGCAATCTTGAAGATGGATGAACAAGAAGACTTAGCAAAAGATATGCTTGAGCAGGTGAGAAAGATTAAAGTCAGATACAACTTATTTTTAGGTCCTTCACTGCCTTTTCTTAAGTGGATGTATGTACTGGCACTGCTGGTTTTTCTGCAGGTGAGAACTTGGCCCTGTCATGTCAGTGGAGCTGCACATGAGAGCACGAGAAAAGTATTTTTCCCAGTGTTGTTGGGTATACCTCTGTCATGTAACTGTTTCTCTTCCTGGTACAAATTTTGCATGATTACAGGTGGTATGAGGTTTATTTTTATGTCCTCTCTTGTCCATAATTTTTCCCATCTCTACTTTTCCCTGCTGATTATTTATTGTTGCTGTTGTTTCTTTTTATTCATCTTCCTTCTTTACCTGCATTTTCTATCGGGAAGTGCCAGGAACCAGATGACATAGGACAATGGTTAGAGCCAGGACTAGAAGGGAACTCACAGGAACATTAGAAGGGGAGCCAGGGACTTCCATCCCCAGCACCTGGTTGACTGTATAACTTGTGAGGAAAAAAAACCTACAATTGCACCACCATTGCCCTGTTTTCATTTATAGAAGGTGACAGATGATGCTTTTACCAAAGAGACATGTGATGAAGTTCCTTAGAAGTGTGCAAAACATTATAATTATGAACTGTCCAATAAATGTGATTCCTTCTTTCTGGGCAGTCACAGTGTTTAATCATGCACAAAATGCTTTTCCATTTTGGAAATTTATAGCCTACTCGTCATATTATCTGAATGACCACAGCTGCTCCAGAAGTCATTGCAAGCTTCTGATGCTCCACACCTTTGAACATCACATATTTGCAGAGTGCAATAAAGTATTAGCAAGTGGTAAAAGGCAGAGTGCTTCACATGCCTTGTGAGCGGATTTTGTGGGTATGAGCTGAGGCTGTGTGCAGGGCAGTATTTATAACCATACTAAAGCACAACTAGCACCAGTTCTGTCAAAAATCTGTCCAAGTATGAGCTTTTAAGGTCAGCATATGAATAGCAGCCAGTATCAGACACACATCCAGTTGTTTGGTTATTGTTTATTGTTTCAGCAGTGTAGGGCAGACCCAAGAGAGATAGACGAGGCTTTGTGTGTACTCTGGGTATGATGGGTACTTCACTCTGTTTGGGACACATCCTGCTCTTATTTGCACCAATCTAAACTCCAAGTAGTGCTGTGAGAATCAAGTTCTCTCTGTACTTCCCCTTGGGTAAGTTGCAGTAGCACTTGGCCTTTAGGATTTTGAAATGGGAAATTCCCCATAGAATTAAAAATTAATCTTAATGGGGTCAGTGAAGGATAAAGACAGAACAGCAAGCAAAGGTTTAGAAGAGGTCAGTTTTGTAGACACAGCTGCACTTTTTTGAAGTTATGGTCACACGGCTGAGTCAATGTAATGCTTCCCAGTGGTAGCAGAGAAATCTGAGGGCTCTCTCTCCACCAGGGTTTGTTTGTGCTCCTCTGTCCCCCTCTCATTTTCCTTGGATCTCACATCTCAGTGTTTGGTTTGTGTCTCTCACTCTAGCTACTGAAGTTCGTTCCTGAAAAGAGCGATACTGACCTGTTGGAGGAGCACAAACACGAAATCGAGCGCATGGCCCGGGCAGATCGTTTCCTCTTTGAAATGAGCAGGTCTGTTTGATACATTATGGGAGAGTTCATGCAGGACTTCTTGGAAGCAGCTGTAATTGTTACTGAAAATGGATCATCTGGCACTGCGAGGGAATGTGCAAGATTGTGGGCCAGCATTATACCCTGTGTTTGCCAGAAGCCTGTGAATGTTACAAATATTTCTGTTCATGACACAAACTTTATTGACAAGAAGCACTCTCTGTGCATAAGGGCCTGTGCCCTGACAACGAGCAGAAATCTGCTTCCTCTGCCTAAATTTGTTCACAAAAAGGAATGCAGATACAAGTGTCAGATGTAGTGTAGCCAGGAGTCAAGATTTCATATAGATCCCTTTTTCTGTTAAGCTATCTCATCTCCTCATCCTCTGACCCTCTTTCTTGTTCCAGCTTTGCTACACACCTGATGAGGATTAACATTTTGTTCTGCTAATGGAGGTGTAGCTGGCATCTGCCATGACTCTTATATTTTGAATATAGTGGGAATTCTTCCAGCTCCTTTTCAGTTGACAGCAAAACATGACTTGAGGTCCACCATTTTCATAACAAGGTTTTAACTATGTCCTTAAACCCATGCCTTGGCTTCATGGTACTGAACATCCAACCATTAGATTATGTGGGGAGCATACTGATCCTGGGCTTCAAGAGTTCCAGTTCAGTGTTGGCTTTCCTCTGCCCTTCATGCAGGATTGACCATTATCAGCAGCGGCTGCAAGCATTATTCTTTAAGAAGAAGTTTCCAGAGAGGCTGGCAGAAGCAAAACCAAAAGTGGAAGGTATGGTTAATAAAGCTTTTGCTAAGAGTTGGGCAGAGGGGTAGGGAAGGTCAAGAGAGGCTTGTCTTCAAAGGAGGTGCTGTTACATGCATGCTATGTTTGTAGAGCCAGTGAGCCCAAGGCATGTCATATCCTAAGAAATTAATAAAGTCTGTTCCATGATTGTTACACTGTAAATATGACCTGACAAATATGACAGCATGATATCTGGCTGTGCTGAGCTGCCTTTCTGTGCAGGTCAGCCTTCCCTTCTCACCCTCAAGTCCTTGCACCTTCCTCTTTAAATGGCACTTGAATAGATACTTCAGATCAGATACTGATGCTCTGGGAATGTGTAACCTAGAAACAGGGGAGGTCTATGGTTTCTGTACCACGTCCGTGGTTATTGCAGAGAAGTGAGTATATTCTACTCTACATTTTCAGAAGAGCTCTAGCCTTCTCTCTGTTCTCACTGGCTATACTTTTAGAGTGTGAGGTAACAGAAGAACAGACTTGGTCCTATGTTCAGAGGAGCTTCTTACAAGTTCAGTGTGGTGCGTTTCCTTGCCAATGTCCCCATTCTGGGGGTGTGTGGGTGCAGGAAGGACAGGACACAGACAGTGTTGCAGCAGTTGTGCAAATGCTATTCAGGGTATTTCAAATTATGGCCCAAGCATGTTAAAAACAGCCACCGTGCAATAACTTGTTCTTCTTTTTTTTCTCTCTTCAAGCCATTCTTCTGGCATCCAAAGAACTCATCCGAAGCAAGCGTTTGAGGCAACTCTTGGAAGTAGTTCTTGCCTTTGGGAATTACATGAACAAGGGCCAAAGGGGAAGCGCTTATGGCTTCAAAGTCTCCAGCCTGAACAAAATTGCGGATACCAAATCCAGCATAGACAGGTGGGATAAAAGGCCATAAATATGTTGGTTACTGTGCTGCTGCATCTCTTAGCATAGTACTGAAAATGTGTTTTTGTTTGGTTTTTGCTCTGTAGACAATTGAAAATCTTGTCTTATTTGGCATTTAAGTAATGCTTTTCAGTCTTAAAGATTCTGCAGCAATTAAGACCAGCTATTAACACAGCAACCAAATTCTGCTGTTTCTCTGGATAATGCACATCTGATGTTGGATTTCATTTCTGCAACCTTATGCATAGATGACAAAATATATTTCACAAAAACTGAAATAAGTTTGGGGAGGAGAATGATTTCTATGGAATTTTCTCTTTCTACCAAAGTTTTATGGCCATGGTTTTGCAAAAGAAAAAAAATAAATATGAGCACAATTTTATGTCTCCTGTGAAACATGGTGTATGTTTCTGATGCAGGACTGTCACAAACGTTTTCTCTATGTACACCACTAATGAAACCACAAAGCATAAGTCAGAGAGACTGATCCTGGTTGTATCTAGGGCAGAAACAGCTGGTTTGGGAATGTGGAGCTTACTGTTCATTGCCACGGAGTGCAGGTCTTTATAGTCACTCTATATTTTGCCCCATATCCCCATACTGGTTCTGGAAATTAATCCAGCTGAGACTGGGCAGAGAATATGACTTTTGGACTCCAGCAGCACTAAGGTTTTCCTTGGAGAAAGGAAACTCCTTGGAGTAAGAACCTTGCAGTTTCTTAGTAGCTTGCACCTTCCTTGAATTTTAAGACCTGCTGAGACCATAGTAGTGGTTAAATTACTTCAGGCTGTGACAGAATGAACAATGGCAGTAAAATATCATAAGAAATTAATTCCTACCTAATAGAGTTTGAACTAACAGAGTACTGCTCTGACTACCAAAATGTCCTTTCTGTATTACAAGGCTAACAGTTATATAGCTAATGTGGAACTCTTTTTTGCCTTAATGTGGCTTGGCTTAATTTTTCCATATATTAGATGTCCTTTGCAGATTCTGTTCCCTCACTAGTTCCCAGCTCCCAGGCTCCAGTCTGAATGAAGCAGCAGCCATCTACTATCTTCCCTGTTGGTTAACCACATAACACCCACCTAAAGTAGCTGTTATGGCTGTCTGTTCTCTTTACATGCAGAATTCCTTGTTTACTTTACAAATTTCCTTAAACCCTCTCCTGCATCCTTCATACATCTCAATTCTATCTGCTTCTACTTGGGCTGCCATTGGTTTTGTGTTAGTGAGCCTGATTACTACACATAAGCTCAGCTGTTTCATTACTGCAGTAGTTTTCTTTGCAGCTTTTCCAATCTTCAAGAACTGTTTTCTCTTCTTAGTCAGCTCTGGGGTTTTTTCCCCACATTGCCTCTGAGGACAGCTTGCTTCTCCCTTAAAAGTTAATGTCCCTTTAGTACTATTAGTTGTTTATTCTCTGTAAGTATCTGGTGACAAATATTATACTGTGTTATGCAATTTTCTATTACACCATCTACACACATGGATAGAAGCGTGCTGGTGTTCTCAGAATAAATTAGGATACATTATATTGCTTGAGGTTTTAGGAAGGATGGTTCATACAGGACTAATCCATTTCAATCCTTTGCACTTTTCTTTCAGTAGCACAGCTGCTAACTGTTGATACATTGTTTATTTTGTTCAAACAAACATATTTCCTACCCAAATATTTTTCACTGATTTGTCACAATCCTTTCACTATCCTTTCCTTCTCGTGACCATCTTCCTTCTCATTTCTAACTTTTGTTTTTATTTTGTTTTCTTTAGGAACATTACACTCTTGCACTACCTAATTATGATCTTTGAAAAGAATTATCCAGATATCCTAGATATCCAGTCTGAGTTGCAACATCTTCCAGAAGCAGCAAAAGTCAAGTAAGTCCAGTGCTATTACTTCTCAGAGCTGGAGTTCCCAGCAATTTTTGTTAACTTAGTTATCATAATTTTTTTTTCATTTCTATCTTCTAAACCCATGGCCTGACTTACAGTTGTAATGCCTTTGTTGTAGATAACTGAATTGATAGCTTTACTTAGATATTCCTGTATTTACTTTATTTCTGAATCAGACATTCTAGCTAGGCTGGCTGTTGTTTGTGATTCACTCACCATATTCTATGGTTGTTCATCTAAGTGTGCTATTTTTTCTTGGTAATTGCAGGTTTGTTTCTAAGATAGGGTCAATTAGGCACAGAAGCTACAGTAAATATTTTTCAGGAAGATTGTTCAAACTTTTGTACATATCAGTCTTGCACAGAAATATGGAAAGCATCATACTTTCTGCAAAAAAGTCAATGGTCCACTTCTGGAAGTGTTTGTGAAAAATGAACACAGAAGCCATCCCCCAAAATACAAACTGGTTTTTTTTCTCTTTTCAAAGCATTGCTCAAAAAATATTATGCATAATATTTACCCAGAAATGACACATTTATATATGATGAGCAGGCATTCAGTGTAACATTTGTGTCTGAGAAGCATGTATAAACATTAACAGTATGTTTCTATGCTCAGTTACAGTGTAAGCTGGCCCAGACTACCATATGGTAGAAGTGCAGATGGAAAAACAATGTTTGAACTGTGAGGGAGAAAAAAAAAAAATCACATGTAAATGTACTGCTAATGGGATTTAGTAGTTATGTGGTATAAGAATCATATGCAGAGATAATCTGAGACTGCAGTGATGTGTGTGCTAAAGCTGTGCTCCTTGCTTGTGTGTCAGCTGATCACTTCGAGCTGGCCATGGGGCGTATGCTCCTGACTGAAGGGTCAGGAACAGCTTGCAGGGCAGATGTTCTGAGGGCAACCTCCCCTTTCCTTCCGAGGAAAATCCCAGTCTTCAGTGTGACCACAGGCAAGCAGGGTCAGCTTCATCTTACATCTTACATACAAAAAGTAGCACAGAGCATCAACAGATTCCCTTCCCCTCGTTTCGAGTCATCTGGCATGGCTGGTGCCAGAGGCCGGATACCAGACGTGATGGGCCAGTGGTCTGTGCTGCTGCACAGTTCCTGTACCCCTGTGTAACACTGCTCTTTTTGTTTTATCTGCTCTGCCTCTGTCTCCTGTGCAGCCTAGTAGAGCTGGAGAAGGAAGTCAACAACATAAAGACTGGATTGAAAGCTGTTGAAACTGTAAGTATCTGAAGGTTCCAAAGTGCCACGCTTACAATATCTCTCTCAGAATCAGGGGCACTATATATTTTATGATAAGATAAAGTGGGCTTTCTTTTTTCATTCCTTTCCATTCCATTCCAGAATGCATTAACCAAGAAAAAACAAATAAAAGCTTCTCATGTGGAGCTCCTGCTGATGATCTTAGCAGATTTAAAGCTAATGAAAAGCTTGTTTGATCTCAACCTGGAAAGTAAAAGGACAGTTTGAAAAATGGCATGGACTGAAAGAAGAAATAAAATTCATGCTCTTTCTTACTGAGGGATGGATGACTGCTGAGCAAGTGTTTCACATGACTCTTGGAGTAGTAGTAAGCAGGTAGTGCTCTGTTATATGCAACCCTATCCTCTATCCTAAGCACTCCTTGGGAAGGCAAAGGGAAGGACAGAAACTAGTTAAAGAGGAAGCAGTAGAGCTGGCAAGCAAAGCAACAATGGTGGATTTTTTCCTGCTACTAATGAAAGCTAGTTGTTGGAAATTGCATTAGGTGATTTCTGTGCAAGGATTACCTATTTACAAGGGACTAACACAGGACCCTCCAGTCCTTCTCATTCACTATGAGACAAGACAGTGATGAGTTCATTTTTCTTTCACATGACCTGAATTTGCTCTTGCCTCTGGGGTAGAGAAAGGTATCTTTGTCCTGTCAGTGGCCCCCAGGCTGTCTGGCTGTTGCCAGCAGTTCATCGTGTAATTAACCAGTGATCCTCTTGTAAAAAAAAAACCAACAAAACAAAACAAAAAACAAAAAACAAAAAAAAAAAAAAAAAAAAAAAAAAAAAAAAAAAAAACAAAACAAAACAAAAAAACAAAACACAAAAAAAACCAAAAAACAAACAAAACAAAAAAAAAAAACCAACAAAAAAAAACCCCAAAAAAACAAAAACACAAACAAATGAACAAACAAAAAAAAAACCAAAAAAAACTTTCCCAGCCTTATTTCTGGATTGTTGGAGTAAGGTAGAATGCAGCAGTGAGAAGAAATACTGCTCCATACATGGAGTACAGTGTTTGGGAATTAAAAGCACCTGTAAAGGGAAGGCTAACATGGAGTTCATGACATGAAGAGAGGCCCAGTTTTTGGCTCGGACAGACAGTCCCCCCGCTTTGAAATGTGAGTAGCTAACTCTGTTTTGCTTTCTTTCATCAGATTATTTGTCCTTTTGCCTTGACAGTGGATTTTTCTTCTCTTTTCTGTACATGGGTTCCATGGGCAACCTCTCCTTCCCATACAATCACCATCTTCCTGCCTCAGTCTTCTTCCTGCCATGGTATTTTTCTTCTGAGGCTGCCAGCACCTCCCAGTCTGCTTGCTCAGTTCGTGGTTTTCTGGCGTGTAAAAAGCAGCACTATAGCAACAATAGAAGATCACTGTCAGGTGGAAGGGGAGGAGGGGAAGGTGTGATTCTTGATTCTATTCCAGTGTGTTCTCACCACAGCTTTGGCTCCAGTGACTGGTGTTTCTTCAAGGCCCCTTAAGAATAGAAAGCTAAAAATAGTTTCACAGTCAGATGTTCTTAAAGGTACTATGAACCATTTGGCTTCCTGGATTTGCAGCTCACTTCTATGTAAAAATAAGATGCATTCATTTTCAAGTCATTCATGCAGCTGTTGCATTTGTAGGATGCTTCCAGGAGGACAGATAAGTAATGGAAGGGAACTTTGTCAGCAGAGCCCTTCTCTCACACAGCAAGAAGATCATAACCACCACTTGAGAAATTACTACCATGGCTGAATCATTTCATCCCTCTAGAGAACCAGCAGCCCAGCCCACCAGGGCCAGTTCCAGCCTCTGTTGTGCTACTATGATTAGTAAAGACCATTTCTAGAAGATTCAGAGGAATTTATTATTCTGTGATGTCACTCTCTGGCTGATTACATAGTCATACTGGTTGCTTGTGTGGGTTTAAAGTTTTCTTGCATTTTGAGATAATTATTCTGAAGGGAAGAACTGAATTTGAAATTGAAGAGCAGACCACCTAATCTTGATTTTACTATGAAAAACACTACTCTCAAGTAACAGTCTCAAATGCCATAGCTTGCAACGGAGAGTAAGATGACAGAAATGTTATACTCACCTGCCAGAGAAAGGGGGAAGGAGAGAATGGAGCAACTTTCAGCTAAAACAAGCTTCAAAGTTAGAATGGAAGAGAATGGCTGAAACAAATAGGCATAATTCTTAGAAGCATTTGAAGTGACATTTCTTGTATTTGTAAGGTTCATTTCAAACTGATTGTAACATAGACAAAATTCACTGCAAAGTGATGTACTGAACAGTGCTTCCAGGACTGTACCTTGTGTTGTGTTAGGGAAACCAGTGGGGAAGAGGATGTAATGCAAAGCAGGAGAAGTAGCACTTCTTTATTGTGGGCTTTCTCTGGCCACCTCCTCATTACCTTTCCTTCCCTTCCCCTTTTCTCCTTTGTGGGCTTTCCTTGTTGTGGTTACATTCTCTTTCCAATTCACACCAGACCAAAAGATATATCATGTCAGATTTTAGGTTGTTGATGGATGAAGTAATTCTTGGCATTCAGCAGCACCGTGTAGAGCAAATCCCAAGATGTTTCTCAGTATAGATGCTTACAAACCTACCCATGGGTGCTTGTAAACCTACCCATTTGGCTCTGTGAACTACTATTTTGACAACCAGTAACAGAGAGCACCCAGCATGCATGGAGCTAGAGTTGCAGCCAGCACAAAATTATTTTTTTTTCCAAAAGGAACAGAGGGTCAGATCGTAACTTGACCTGCTGCTCCATGCTGCTTTCCCTATAGAGAAAGTCAGGCTTTATCATTCCCACTGATTATTCAGCTGAGAATAAAGATGAGGTCCAGATTACAATTTCATTATCCCCATGAGACTGTCAACAGCATACAAGCCAAGCACAGGCATGGGAGACATCCAGTCTCACTATAAATTAGTCAGTTTCAGCAGCTCTGTAGCTCTCTCCATGTTTCAAGCATGATGATTAAAGTAAGGGAGGAGATAGCTATGGGTAATCTTGGCTTAAAACTAAAAAACTTGAGCCAGAAAGAAAGAACCTTGCAATCAAATTTTTTCTTTTTGTAGGTAGCAGACAAATAGATCATTGTTTCCTATGTACTCTTTTTACTTTTACCATAACTCTTCTTAGCACAATAGCCCCAGTTTATAACTCTGTCACTTTTATGATGTCCAGGCTAATGCTTAGCAGGGTGCTAACAAATGTTGCGCCTGGCATCTGTCTACTTGTCCTTCAGTGGGAGAATCAGTTTTGATGCCTTTTTGCTGTTCACCTGGTGCTGTTCAGAGAAATAAAGAGGAGATCTAGAGCACATTTTCCCAAGTATACAGCATTTTGATTGACCATGGAAAGAGACGATAGAGCAAAACTCACTATTAAAAATCCTAAAGTCACTTGCTACACAAAGCTCTTTATCATTTGTCATTTTACATAGGGAAAAAAATGCCTCACTTAATGTAGTTGATGCTTAAATTATAAAGTTGCTTTAGAAACTTAGCATGTTAATGGCTTTCTTAGGAGTGGTTGTTGTTTGAGGATAAGTGAAACTGTAACCAGAACCTTCCTTCATCCCACCTTGACCTCCCCTCTCTTGCCTAGAAACTTCTGACTAAGTGAGAAAGTGGTATCTAAGTTAGAGCTCTGGATGAATGTGGGAGCAGAGCATGCTCTGCAGTGAGTGAAACAGATGGACTTTCCTGTTCCCTTCCTCATCACTGAGGATTCTTTGACACTTGCCCATCTCTATCTCTTACTTCTCTTTAGGAACTGGATTATCAGAAGAGACGCATGCGAGAATCAGGGGACAGGTTTGTTCCTGTGATGAGTGATTTCATCACTGTGGCCAGTTTCAGCTTCTCAGAGTTAGAAGACCTTCTCAACGAGGCTAGAGACAAGGTAAGAATTCCTTTTGAAGTGATTGGAGTTTCATCAGCCCGGTCAAAAGCCTGAATTAAAATGGAAACAGCGATTTAAGGTGCTGGGGACTGCCATGAAAACGTAATAGACACTAAAAATTGTTTAGGCTAAAGTTTCTTTTTTTTTTTTTTAATGTGGTCTATATCCATTTAGAACATATTTTAGGCTTAAAAGAAGGATCACACCCACTTCTTTCTAATCTTCCTTCACATTACTCTTGTGTGGCATAGAATTGCAAGGGCAGTATGCATAACAGGATACCACACCTTGCCACGGTGTGGAAGGGAATGCCTTTTAAGGCATTGCTGAAAAAGGGGTCCTATGTTAGTGATGGTGACATCACATCTTTTTACCTTCTCTTTCTGATTGCATTCCACTCTGATCATTCAGCTGGGGACATCTGTGCTTTGTCTCTTTCCTTTAAAAATGTACCTGGTAGTTTGGTGTCCTGGTTTCAGCTGGGATAGAGTTAATTTTCTTCTCAGTGGCTGGTACAGTGCTAAACCAGCTATGCTTGATCTTTTCCACTTCTCTGTTACTGGGTGTATTTCAGTATAAAGATAGAAATCCCGAACATGTGTGGTTTGTCTGAAGTTCTTGGGTTCTTCTTACACACCCAGAACCATGTGTGTGTTTATTCTTCAGGTGCTGCTGCAATCATTTTGTCCTTTCACTGTCTGCACCTCCATTACCAGATTGGTACACCTAGAGGAGGTGCTTGTTCTTTGCTGATGGCTGGAGTCTGGCACTAATCCCTCTGTCTCTCAGCTGAATGAGGAAGAATTCATATGAAAAGGTCATAAGCATATGAAAATGTTTAGAGAAGAGCAAGTTTTAAAGTAAATGACATGTAATGGCAAAACTGCCCTTGTTGGCTGGCATGTTAGAAGTGCTTGGCTATATGAAGCAAATGGGTTATTTCTTTTGGATTGAATTGTTTCCACTCTGGTGTCAGTCCTTTTAGTGTTAAAGGACCTATTGCATTACTAATGAAAGCTGTGCTGTCAGTTCAGTAGGCCTTAGATTTTGAAAATATAGGCTGAGGATCTTGACAGTAAGACTCCTCATTCGTCCAGTTCCTCTGCAGTAGTGTTATTTTGTGATTCAGAAACATTTCATTACTGTAGAGATAAACTTGGTAATAGTGACTTGCAGCTGCAAACACAGGAGCCACCAGCTGTCAGTGAGGGCTGCCCTGGCAAACACCAGTGGGGCAGTAGGTATTGCAACACTCAGAGGGCAAAGCTAGGCAGTCTAACACCACTAAGGCTGTAAAAAAACGTTCTGGGGAGAATAAAATGACTAATTTTTTCATAGTATCATACAATGGTTTGGATTGGAAGGGACCTTAAAAATCATCTAGTTCCAACCTCCTCCCCCCAGCCATGGGCAGGGACACCTCCCACTAGACTGGGTTGCTCAGAGCCCCCTCCAGCCTGGCCCTGAACACTTCCATTTTTCATTGTTGTCATGTTGCATGAGAAAATTGAAACTACTTCCAGTATAATAATGTTCACACCACACTGGCTTTCTAAGCACAAAAAAAACCCCAAAACCCTTACATTCGGTGACTCCATTAAATTTACTGAGAAAAACTTGGTTTTCTATGGTCTGGGGGCTTTTGTGTTATGACTGGGTAAAATTTTCAACTTCATTATAGTTAGGCACACATTTCTGGAAAGATATCCACTCTGTCCATGGCTTAGACTGCACACTTTTGGTTTGGTGTTAAAGATGGTGGTGCTCCTTTCTTTTTGGCACACCAGGACAAAAACCCAATGCAGATTCTTTGTAAGTTCAGTTGGGGGTTAAAAACCAGCAAGTGGTACATGTCCAGCACAGCAATGTAAGTTTCCTTGATCAGACACTTTCAGGAAAAATGCCATTCTTTTGCTTTAAAAATAACCAGAGAAACTCCCTGCAGACAGACCAGTATGTCTGGAAGTTGTTGCACACTTTTTTAGACATAGCCAACATAAAGCACTCAACATAAAGAGATGTTTTATTTTAATGACTATAACATGCTTAGGAAATGTTACTCTGCCTTCTCCTCACACACCCTTGCTATGTTTGAACACACACCATTCCAACTTCTGCTCAACCTATGGCTTTGGTTCTTCCACTGGCAAAAAGCTGCTTTTGGACTCCAGTAAGGGAACTGTCTGTCCTTACTAGTGTTGAGCTATTTCTCATGTTTGCTTCATATTATTTTGGCCCTGTCTTCTTCCTCTTTTTCCTCTTTTCTTTCTTAAAAAAGGAAAAAAAAAAAAAAAAAAAAAAAAAAAAGGAAAAAGCTGGAAATTTTCAACAAACCAGATGTGCTTTGCAAAGCTTATAACATCTTCCAACCTCAATGGGCTCTCTGTGCTTGTTGAATCACAAGCTTTTTTCTTACCATGGAAACACAATGGAACTAGCCAATTAAAGGAAGAGAAGGACCAAGACATCTGATTGTCCTGTTCTTTTTTTGATTTGTCAAAGCAAAGAAAATTGAGCAAAAAAGGTAGTGGGGCAGGGAGGACTTTGAACAATATCCAAATGAGCCTAGGAAGAACTGGTCTGACTCACAGATTTATTAATAATAATGAAGCCCTAGTTTTAACAGCTGGAGTTGGATATCCTAAATATAGATGTGGCTAATTGATTACCATGAGTTAATCAGAGCCATGTTTCCTCAGCTGGGATTTAAAACAATATAACTTATCTTTCCAAACTGGGGAAGTTTTTATATTTTTTTAAACCTTTTCAATATTAGCAAAAGTAATTTATTTAGTGATGGAAACAATCCATTACCAAGGTGTGGTGCTGACCTTCTCAGCAGACAATATTTTTCACAATCCCATGCAGTACCTTTTAGGCCGTTTTGCTTAAACAGAACCATTCAAAGTGAGTGGCCATGGGGAGGAAGTGATATTTTAAATTTAAAGGGCCAGGTTGTCAGATGCAGGCATCCATGTTTGCAGAGGAAGCCTTGTAACTGTACTTATCTTCATGCAGTAAACAGATGGCTTGGTTAAGAACTGATTGAAAACTTAGACCAACTCTCTAAACAGGCTTTCTAGCACAGCTGGTTCTTGTTCTTTTTGTGTTTTTCTCACTTTCAATACCACTTTATAAGGGAGTATATAGATTAGATCAAGGGATAATGTTTTCTGCTATTTCCCATAAACTGGAAGGTGGGGGCAGGAGAAAGTGAAACTCTGCCCTGGAATCCTTCACCAGTTTTTATGTGTTTGAACAGATGAAAAATTGATTTTTTTTTTAACATAAGAAATAAGAGGTTGAATTTTATTCATGAAAATTTCTTCTCTGTTTCCTGTGGGAAAGCAATGAAAATGCCCAAGCAGAGGAAGAGTAACCTCCTATGGTATGAATTTTGTTTTTCTACTTGAAAAAGGTGGCATTTGTCCTATATGAATCTTTACTATGTACTTAAATATTGACAGGTATGAACTTAGATCACTAGACCTCCTCAGAACTGTTCTACTTTGTGCTTGGTTTATAACAAACCTGTTTTTAAGACACTTTGGATCTTGTTAGTAGTACAAAGTCTACTTGGTCAGATATTGTCATTCCTGTGCTAGATGTCAAACTTAAGCCTCTCTATAGAGACACTGTGGACACTACTGCCTGGGCAACGTGGGTAGGAAAAGTGTCCATTTCCAGTCTTTCTGATGACAGTTCCTCTCAAGCAGGGTGTTTATCATGATGGAGAAAGGAGTTCAGAATCTGCACATACATTTAATAAGCTTAGCACCTACAGTAACTGTTTTGAAAAACAGAAAGGCAGTGAAAGCTTGCTGAGTGAAAACCATTTATGAAAATAGTCATTAATGGCAGAATGCTATGAAGCACAAAGAAATGCTATAGTTCAAGTGCTAGTTACAGGCTGTGCACTTCAGTTGTGCATTTTGGGGACTGGTGTCTTTTGTCAGCTGCTGGGGCAAATGAATAAGGACAGAGACTGAGAAAGTCAAGATGAGGTATTCTACAAGAGACATCACCAGCCATTTGGTAAATAAATCACACAGCTGTTGTACAGTAACTTAGATCTTCAGATGCTGCAGTGCAGGTTGGCATCTTATGTAGGAGAAATGTTTAAAGCATGTGTAACTTGATGTAACTTTTAAATTCCTGGGAGAATCCTTTAAGAGCATTTAGGCACAAGAAGAGCTGGGCCCAGCCCTGCCTGAAATTGGCAGGTCTCTTTTCATTAACTGATCTCAATTTGTCCCATAAAGAGAAAAGACATTTATTTGACCTGCTTCAGTACTGAATTGGTGTCTTCATGAGAGCACACTCAAGAGTACTTGTCTGGGAAATACAGTTCATGTTCCATGGCTACATGGTATAATTCAGTTGCATATTGGCTCTTCCTGCAACAGCAGACAGCACAGACAGCAGGAAGTTTTTATCATGGCTGTTTTTCCTTCTCCTCATAGAGCCCCATTCCTGCCGCTTCCAGAGGTCTTCTGCCACTGTTTAACATTTCGTTGGCAAGCACAGCAGAGTTTGTGTGTGCTGCTGTCCCGCTTTCCCTCTCCTTGCTAAAATGGCTTTTTAAAATAAACGACTGTCTAAACGATTTGCTTTGGCAAGAGGATAAATTCAGTGGAAAGTTTGGCAGAGGAAGCAGAACTGGCACTGAGCTCATGGACCTGTTATATCATGGAGCTTGGGGGCCCTTATGGTGCAGAAATGAATTTTTTAATGAAAAAAGATATACCATTCTGTGTTACAGTGGAAAACCTGCTGAAACACAGTTTTCCATTTTGCTTTTGCCCCTGTCATCTGTCCCCAAATGACTTGAGGAATAAGCAAGTTTCAGCCCTTGTTCCACAATACTAGCGCACATCACAAAATTCTGGGAAGCATTTTTCATCCATGAGGACTTAGCTACAGATTTCACAACTGTGTGCAAGAGCTGGTGTTGTTTGGCAGGGAATCTGCCCATGGAACAGTCAAGTGATCCATACACAGTGACACAAATCCCGTGACAGGGAGCAAAAGAGAGGGCTGGCATCCAGAGCACCTTGGTCCACACCACTCTGCCTCTTAATGCCCTGAGTGAGGCAGGCAGTGTGATTTTAGCCACTGTGGGCAGGTAGAAGCCTGGGCTTTGTGACAGCATTGTGGAGGCTATCTGCAGCAGCTCACTGCCCCTCATCCCAGCACCGGTGCTTTGGAAAAGCACACGTGGTCGCAGAACCAGAATTACAGAGAAGTAGAAGTAGTAATAAAGCCAGAGGGGTCTGCTTTAGTTTAAACAGTGAAAAGACAGCACATGTCTCTTTACAATAGTGCATTACATTAGCAGTGCCCTACAGATATAAACAACTGCTTTTTGCCATTTGCTTTTTCAGATTAGTGGGGCGACGCTTTCTGTTCTGTAATGAATGGAGAACACAAGGCTTAGAAAGGAATCATGAATTCCCAAGCCACATCATGGGCAGAGCTGGCAGCAGAAGCTGGATCTCCTGACTTGCCTTCCTCTGCTCAGTCAGCTTTTTTTTTCCAGAGAGGGGAGAGAAAGAAGGAGAATGTTTATTTCAGTGAACTCCAGATTTTTCCTTTTGTAGTTATTTTAGGTCATCCAGCTCACAGATTTTTTGCTTTTCATCTTTCACTGCTTTACAGTAAGTGATTGTGACCTCCTCCTAAGCCCTGTGTTACAGAGCACCAAAGACAGGCTGTTCTCAGCCTCCTTGCTGCTGCTTAGAGACCACAACACCTTAGACTCATGAATGTGTCTGGAAGGCTTCCAGGCTGCTGAGTCTTTCAAGCACAGCAACACTGTTCCTCCTCGGAGTGGCAGTGAGGAGGCAGTGGCAAAAGCCCCTCTTGCCATTGTGACACAAACTAGCTGGTGCTAGTAGCTGGGTGACAAGTCTCATGCAGAACATTTGCAGACACAACACCACCCTCTAAAGGAGACTTCCATGTATGTAGGATCCAAGAGCCCCAGGCAGGGAACCCCTGCCTTTTCAACCTCCAGTTTCCTTAAAAGACTAGGAAACCCCTGTGGACATTCATGGACTAAACCAGCTCATTTCTGTGTGCCCTCTCACTTACCTTTGCTGAGCACAGGAGAAACACAGGATGGAAGCAGTGCATTGCAAGGTGCAATGGCTGTCTCCTGTGGACTGCCCCTGACTTCAGGCTTTGCAGCAGTTGAACAAGCCTTCCTTCTAGCTGGCAGCTCTAGTCACTGCTCTTAATTTATGCTTTAGTTTCAATTTTCACAGGAGTTAATGGCAAATAAGTGGGAAGAGATTCCAGGTAGGATGTCCCCTGTGAGAAATGAGCTTCAGGTGGTCTGTGTGTTCAAGCAGTGGTGGCAATGCCTATCCTGAAGTCTTTCTCTGGCACTACCCTGCCTCTCTGGCTGATTGTCACACTGGAGCACACAAGACAAGAAAATAGAGCATATGGAGATGCTTTATCTCCTTCTGTGGTATTTACAGCCTATATGCTCTCTGCCAAAGAGCTGAGGCTGGTTCATTGTGGGTTACTGTAGAATGCTGCACTTCCCTAATATTCAAAAAGCCTGTGTGTATATTATATACTGATAAAATTACAGAGAGGGGTGGGGAGAGGGTGTAGGTGTGCATACTAGTGCGTATGTTTTCAGAGGCTTCAGAGAAAAGGAGTTAAACAGAGAAGTAATCTGTTGCTGTTTCTATGTAGTGTTTCCTTCAACTCCTGCCATGTTTGGTAGCTCAAAGCAATTTGCATTTCTTCCAACACTTTTTTTCCAAGATTCTTTGGGTTTCTTTGTTTGTTTCTGGCTGAGAACACAGCCTTTTTAAAGAAAGAAAAAAGAATCTATTGCTTCAAACTGCTTTGTGGGCCTGGCAGGGATAGCAGAGAAGGGGAGATGCTGAATCTCTCAGGCTGTGCCAGAAGGAAGTTGCTTTCTTTGGAGATTTCTTCCCTCTGCAGTTGACTGGGAGATATTGTTTATGCTTTACCTGGTACAGGGCCAGAGGGGTTTATAAGACCTGCTTCCAAACTCATTTTGTGCTGGGATCAGAGCCTGAACTGTTCTTACTGTCTTTTCCATTCTGCAAGAGCACTCACATAAGGAAAGGGAAACTGGGCTGTGTTAGTATGGGCTGAATACTTGCATCAGAGAGCTTGATGACAGTCCATAACCTGGTTTGGTAAATGTTGAGGTTTGTAAGGATGCTGTGCTGCTCTGTGGTTGTGTGCTAAAGTGCAAGGGAATTCCAGGGAAGCTGTGCACGAGGGCACACAGGAGTGTGTTCCTGGGGCTGCTTGCTGCAGCACAGAGGAGTGTGAAGGAGGGCGGCTGGGCAATGGATGTGTGTCCTTACACAGCACTTACTGTACGTGCATACATGCTGTATATGTGTTTGCATTTGAGTGTGTTTTGGTGAGCAATGAAACGTGCCTGGGAGTGTGAGAGTGCAAAGGAGAGACTACAACTACTGCAGGACTGATGTCCAAGAGCCAGGGGTTGCTGTGAATTTACCATATCCCCATCAGGACTGCCCAGTGACTGAAGTCCTGCCAGTTGGCTGCCTCCATATGTGTCCTGCAGCCTCAACATTTGCCTTTTAAAATAAAAACCACTTGTGATGTATTCACTCTCTTTTAAGTCTGCCCGGGAGCCCTGGCTGCTTTCCTTGCCCCTCTCTCATGCCTTGTCTGTCTATAGTCTCCTTTCTCCCAGGCAACACCCTGACTCAGAGGACTCCAGAGAGATGGATGACATGGCAGAAGGTTTCTGAGAGGACAGACTGTAGCTTTATTGCAAAAAACTTTTACCTACAGACATTTTAAAAGTGGATTTGAAGGGAAGATGGAAGGGGAAAGTGTGGACTAAAACGATCTGTTTCCCCAGCTAGCTCACTGTCTTCCATGCCCTGGCTGTCCTGCAGCTGTAGCCAAGATGTGGCCACAGTGTCATCCTCTGAAATTACTCTATTGCTCTCATGAACTAAAGATCACTTTTTGTACCAGTGGACAGTTAGTGCTCTCCAGCACTATTGCTGCATGTTGCCCAAAGGAAATCCAGGAGAGCAGACTCTTCAGGGATAGATGCACCTGCCTTAAGGAGAAGCACTTCTGTTGCTGGGGGTAGTTTCTACTCTTGCCACATGAATTTTCAGAGGGTATTGAATTACATGGTGTGGTTACTCATAAGCTATCTTTGCTGTCTTCACCAAACTGCCTACCTAATTATGGCTCTTGTGTTTTCTGCCCCTTGACAGTATGCCAAGGCACTGAAGCATTTTGGAGAGACTGAGGGCAAGATGCAGCCAGATGAATTTTTTGGCATCTTCGACACTTTCTTACAGTCATTTGCAGAGGCCAAGCAAGATCTGGAGAATATGAGGAAGAAAAAGGAAGAGGAGGAGCGCAGAGCACGCATGGAGGCCATGGTGAGGATCTGAGCACAGGAAGATGTTTCCTTCCCTCACCTCTTCATGCCTTGAGAGAAATTCCAATGCTCACATCCTGTAACTGTTTTATGTTCTTCTCCCTGACACCTCTCTTTGACATCCTTCTGTTCTCACATATGACATTTTCCCTGCTGCCTGTCTTGTCAGCTCTCAAGGATACCTCAAGTTTGACTCCCAAATTACCCTCTTTTGGATTCAGATAACAAATCTAGCCCCCAGGCATTTTTGCCCTGGCACTTTGCAGGATGGGGTTGCCACCACCCCATGCCAGACTATCCTGCTTTTGGGCAGCAAGCAAAGAAGCCAGATTTCCTTCAGTCCTGCCAAGCTGGTCAGCTTCCAGTCAGACTCCATCATCATCTGCTGCGTGCCTGTCATCTGACAGTGCACAGTGACACAGCAAATGCCCTGGCACCTGCTGCAACCCACACCGGCAGTATTTGTCTCTGGCCAACCTCAATGCCTTGATGACTGGGGCCTTGTCTGGCCTTGACGTGGCAGGAGAGCTTTCTGTGGGTTTTGCTGCTGGGAGTCAGACATGTGTGTCCCCAGGGGTTTGTGTGAACCAGCCTCCCCCTCTAACCTCAGCCTCTGTGCTGCCTGAGGATTTGTCAGTCCCTCCAGTCCTTCCCCCCTGCTGACGCCTTAGCTCTTGCTGCTGCCATGGCCCCAGGCCGCGCTGCCGGGAGTTGCTGATTTAAATGTTTGCTGAGCCAAAAGCAGTGGTTTGTGCCTTTCAGAAGAGGAGAGAGGTAAAACACCATGATGCCAGCAGCCTTGCTGTTAGATACAGGGATAAAATGCCAGGACATAGGCTCAAGTTTCATCTCAGCCAGCCTGGAAAGTTCAGGGCCCACTGTTAAAGCACTGTAGGATGGTTTCATAGGTCTAATATGTCATGAGGGAGGCCTTATGGAAAGAGTCTTCCAGCAATGTGGGGCTACCATTTGCAGAGTGAGCGACCTGATTCCTGACAGCCAGCACCATTCTTTGCCAGTTCTACTGATTCTGGAGCTGAGCAATGGAAAGAAAGAGCTGAGCTGGCACTATCCTGCTGTAAAATTAGTGCAAAACAGTGGCAGCATGGACAGATCCTGTGTGTCCCCTTGCTGCAGGCCAATTGTTCTGTGTGAGGCAGATGTGCGCTGCTACTCATTCCTCATTTCTCCTGCTTTCTTCTTGCCTGTGTAGAAGAGAAGCCCAGCATGGCTTCTTGTTGCTCTTGGCACAGGTGATGGCCTTGTGGATAAGCTCTTACTCTTTTTTTTCCTCTAATCCGTGCTGATGCATTTTAGCTACTTCTTGGCAGTGTACCTAGTGATCTGGCATCTTGGTTAGCTAATCCTAAAACTCTGTGTCCTTCTCCACAGCTAAAAGAACAGAGGGAGAAAGAGAGGCGACAAAAGAAAGCAAAAGCTGGAAGCATCTCTGAAGAGAGTGGGGAGTTTGATGACCTGGTGTCAGCATTAAGGTCGGGTGAAGTCTTTGACAAAGACTTATCCAAGCTGAAGCGTAACCGCAAGCGTTCGGGGAACCAAGGCTTAGAGACAAGCCGTGAGCGGGTTGTGACAAAGCTAAATTATTAATTACAAGAGGAAGAAAAATAGTCAACCAAAAGAAGGTGTTGAAAAAGTGCAAAACAAGGAAGATGAATGTGTGTGATGGCACCTGGCTGACAGCTGCCCCAAAGGCTTTCTTTGGTCTGTAGCTAGAGACATTACCTTTCCATGATCAGCTTTCCTCTCACCCCTCTTCTGTGCTCCTAACTTGACCCATTATAAAAGTGCCTCTGTGGATCCAGCAGGGCCTGTGACTGGGCCACGCAGAGCTGACAGATTTGCTTCTGGGAGTTTGTTGTGTCATCAAAGGCCTTATGGTGATGACAGAAAGTACTTGGGCCTTGCAGACAGCCTCACAGCTGGAACAGGATAATTTTCTGTGTGCCAAAGTAAAAACTAGTCATGATCTCCATCTTGCTGATAACAAGGAAGACTAATTTCAGACCAATTTTGTAAACAACTATCACTTCTTCAGGATATAGACTGGCCTTCAGGGGTTTGTTGGGATGTGGTTCTCAAGTTTCCAATTCCATTCTAGAACTGAATTTTATAAGCCACTGATCAGCACCTGAAAAATGCATTTAAGCTCATGTCCTGTATAGTATTTTTGTGTGGCCTACACTGTCCAAAGCAAGTGAAGCTTAGAAAGAAGTCATCAGTTTCTGTAACAAAATGAAAATCAAGAATCAGGATCAACATAGAATAATTTGCAAAAGTCTTTTGGATTCTGCTTTGCTAGAAGAAGTTTTCTGGAATTTCTTGGTGGTTGAGTCTCAAGGCTGTGAAATGCATCTTCTTTGAAAGAAACTCTGGCTTTCCTTTAGAAAACTAAGCCACTGCCAGGTTGGGATTACAAGTAGATGACTGTAGAGTCTGTTGTCATTGCTAGAGGCTGGCAGAGAATCAGTGGAAAATTTCTGATCTGTTTGTGCAAGATTGGAAATTGGGAGCTCCCTAGTATCATCCACAGGTCTCCAGTATAAAACAGTGAACAGGTTCACTGCCTGCCAGAAGTGAGATTTCTTTTCCACTTGATGCTAGCTGTGATTGCTGTTGGCATGAACTGGTCTTTCTGTCTAACAGCCTGACCTCCACTGCACACACCCCACTCTTGCTGAGGGGAATGATGTCACTCAGAAAGGTATGAATGGTGTCAAAGGAGAGCCTTGGAGCATGCTGACTTTTTAATTTTGAAAAAATCACTTGGGATGAACCAAGGGAGAGCTCCATAATTAAAACTGAGAGTTTTTCAAGGAGGACACAGAATTGTGTAAGCCAAGCAGGCTTTGAAGTTGAGCTAATTCAGAAGAAACAAATAAATTTGTAGTTAGGTTACATGAATTAAATATATAAGCAGAAAAGCAAAGAACCCAAGAAGATGCTTGAAGTCTATGTGTCTTCATGGTTCTAGGAAAGGGATTGGACTGTGTGGGCTGTCATGGCCTTTTTTTTTTACCTTTTTTTTTTTCAAACTTGTCTTCTTATCTTCCCTGGAGAAAGAAAATAGGAAAAGGAATAATGGTGATGGATTCTTCCTCATAGACAGGAAGAAAAGAGAGAACATTTGAGAAGAGGAGCCCACCATCTACAAATTGCTGCATTAGACAATAGCACAAAATGTCAAGGAATCCCAGGGAAGTTTAATCATTTGGTTTGATTTTTCTCTGAATGTCACTTAACCTCAGGCTCTGCACTGAGTCTGCAGAACAGAACTTCCTCTGCAATGCACGCTGCCTGATCAGTATTACACACTACAATATTGGAGAAGCAAACTGTGGTGGTTTTCTGAACACTTTGAGAGTTAAATAATTATGTAAACTATTAAAAGCAAAAAAGAGAATTGAGAGAAGAGAAGCAAAAAAGTCAGAATTGTTAAACTCTGATGTTTCATTGTTTACTGGATTTTGAGTCTCCCACCCCAGAATTTCCCTATTTAGGACATTCCAGACTGCCGCGCCTCTGTATAATACTCATCGTAAAGAGCTGGTATCTTACAAGAGCTGGGTGCATTCTCTTCCCTTACTATCCCACTCCCCTTCTGGGATTAGCTATTAACAGCAATGCCTATTGCAGTGGACACAAGCACCTTGTAGAAGAAAGACTATTTCATAAAAGTTTTTGAAAGTTTAAGAAAAAAATCTCACTTTTTTTACGCATTTTTATTTTAAATTACAAATGGATTTTTAGAAATGTCTCTTGTAAATTATATTAACAAGCTCCTTGCTGCTCCCTGAAGTAGACTTGCTATATATCCCAGCCCTTTTGTTTGTCTTGTTTTAAAGCATGCCATGTAACCTATGCCATGTAAGCCATATGAGAGGTGGTAATATGTGCCAAATTGGTATACAGTTGAGTTTAGAATATAATAATCCCTCAATTCCAAAGATTATGCTTTTAGGCATTAGAACATTGTAGGGTTTTTTCCCTCCCTCTTTGTTCTCCCTGGGTTTAGGACTCACCCAGAACTTCATGTGTAGTGCCAAGGTCAGTCCTAGTGCAAGATGTTATGCAAGTACAGCTGCTTGCTTGCTCCCCAGGTACTTGTTTGATAAGGCAGACTGTATGTGTGGCAGCTGCCAGAGAAGAAACACCTCAGGGCAAACCCTTTGAATATAATTACAGCATTCCCCCTGCCCCCGTATTTGTCAAACCAGGTTTGTGCTGTGCTTTCTGAAACTGAAGTCACTTTGCCAGGCCACAAATGTAGCAAAAGCAGAGAGAATGATAAATCCTCTGTCCCTTTGTGTACACAGTTCAGCCCTGATTTAAAGAGGTCCTGCATGATGGTACGCAACAACACTCCAGCCACACTGGGACTCAAAGAAAGCTGCTATAGTTTTGCCACCTCTTTAACTCATACGTTAATTATGAGAGATTGTGCAACTCCTGTAAATCAGCTGTGGGATCCTTAAGGGGATGGACAGAAAGCTCAGAGTCATGCCTTGATTCAATGCAGCTCGACTTTCTCAGCACTCCAGTGCCCCAGGCTCCCCGTTTTGGGGATGCCAAATCAGTGATGGTGGCCAAAAGCTTCATTCAGTGTGCTGGACAGTCCCCCAGGCTCTTGACTTTGTGGTGAAAGTTCATAAAGAAGGTTTTAGAAAAGCTCAGTTTCACACTGAGGCAAGCAGTGTTTTCATACAAGTGATGACAAGCAGAGAGGCCCATTAAATTATCTACTGTATGAGATGAGGTTACCCACACAGAAGATAAGGAAAAAAATTTGCTCTGCTGTAGGGCCTGGCATCACATTCTGCTGAAGCCAAGTTTGCCCGTGTTTCTCATCTCTTGGGTACTGCGAGTGCATATAATGCTCTCTTCTTCAGCAGTTGTAGTTGAGTTGCCAGGTGCTGAAGGAGAAAGGAAACCTTATTCCAGAGTAGGTTTGGGAAGCAGTCGGAGGTCTGACATCACTGGAAAAGCTGGAGAAGAGCTAGGGTCTGCTGCTGTCCTTGCACCTAGAAGCAAGGTGCATAGAAGCAGCATTTTAAGAGAAGACACTCTGTGGCTGGAAATAAGTGGAGAAGAAGGAGATGTGAGAAAGAAGGGCACAATTGAGGGCTTGTTCTGCTTCCTGCAGAAATACAGTAATTGCTGACTTTAGGATGAAGTTCCTCACACCTAGAAGAGGTACTTTCTAACTCTCCAGAATTTGTCCCTAGAGGTCTAGTGCTCACTCACCTCTGTGTCTCTGCACTGTTGCTGCACAGGTTGCATGAGGATGAGCCCAGAAAAGACTGAAGAAGACTCCCTGCCCCTTCCACTTGCTTTGAACTGAGTCACTCTTCTCAGTCTATTGTGTCTCTAGAAATGCTACAAGGTAAAGTGACTTCAAGGAGCAAGACCCTTCTATGCTCTGTAGCACAGCCATTGTCCAGGCACCAGTTCCCTACAAAAGCAGAAGTAGAACTCGTGTTCAGGGCTGAGAGACTTCCTCACTAGGGAAAAAACCTGGATGTCCTTCAGAAGCATTTCTGTAATGTGTTCACAATGTCTGAGGAAGGGAAAGGAATTGCGAAGGATCCTGGTGGGAGACCGTGGGGCAGGTATTTCCATAATGATCAGCCCCACTGGCTAAATCTTTCCTTTTCTTTAGGAAAGATCACACTTTGAGCTGGGTTGCACGGGAGAAGCTTGTGTCAGGAGTTTCCTTGAGGGGAAATGAGATCCGTTGTACAGTAGATGATGTACATGATATATGCAGTTTTGTTTCTAGGTTGGTTGTTTTGGGTTTTGTTTGTCTGTTTGTTTGGGGGTTAAATGATTAATTAAAAAAAAAGGGTTTTAGGAATCTCTAAGGGGAACCTGTAAATCTGACACCTCTATTTATTTTGCCTTATTTTAGTTTGCTATGTTTGTATGTATGTATACACTGCATTACAGCAAAGACTATTGAGACCGTGCCAGGGCATTACACCAGTTGGAGAGCTGGCTTGGCTCCTGTGCTGGCTGAGGCAGGCCAGGGGATGCAGGTGAGCAGTCTTGGTGTGGGAAGGGAGGGAGGAAAAAAAAAACCTTTTGCCTTTTGTCATAATTACTCTGCCCCTGGTGATTCTAGTTCTTGGAAAACTCTCATTTTAATGCTTGTGGTGATTTGATGAAGGCTGGTTATTTTAGACAACTTTCTACAAAAGATGTTTGTTTTTTATCATGGTGAGGAGATTGAGAAGAGTTAAGGCGCACAGTTGCACACCCAAACTTCACTCTTCCACACAAATTTGGTCCATAATTCCACAGAAGCTTGGCTAGATGGCCAAAAGTGGTTCATGGCCTGTAACTTGTCAGCAGATCTAACACACTAGTGAGAAAAACTGGGACAGTTCTCCTTCCTCAGAGCTAATATTTCTCTCTATCTCTATGGCCAAAGAAACATTTCATCTACTTTACCTCTTTCCTCCTCCAGCCCACCTCCCCAGGTTACCTCAGTTAAGCAAAATCTTTCTACTGGTTGGTTTGTAACCCATGGAGTCTCTGGCAATCAGAAGGTGTTTGGCCATGGCTCCTTGGCTCCCATGCTTGACACGGGAGATTTCTGATTGCCTGCCATGCAAAGAGGTAGTCTCCATTTGCCAGCCTAGTTTCCTTATAAAGGTAGAAGGGGCCAACCTGGATAATACATTTTGGCCAACTGAAAATATAGAATTTATATATATATTTACATAACGCATAAAATAGCTATCTACTAATCTAAGTAGTAGTTCTGATGACCAGTATTCTCTGAAGTTGGCCAGATTTGCTCACTGTGCCTGCTGAGAAGGATGCCAGTCTAGTGTGGCGTTTCAGCAGCTGATTTCATGAAAGAGTCTGGATGGTTCCAGACTGGAGTCTTCTGTTATGGGTAGTAAAGTAATGTAGAATTGATCTACAGTAACTGGTTCATGTTGCTCTGGTTTTACATCAGCATAATTAAAAGTAGGATCTGGACTAAAACTCTCCTTTAGAAAGTTTTGTCTATTTACAAGATGTTCTGCCACAGCTCATGTAGGGCTTGGTCCTTTCAGCCCCCCCACTAGGAGCTGTGAGCCAAATTATCTAGAAAAGCCTCTCTGACAAGCCATTTTCCCCCTTCCTGCTTGCCTTCAAACAGGCTCTTTAAAGCTCTTTGCAATTTTTAGAACTGTGAGGGAATGTTCGGTACCTGAGCCACTCTGTGCTCAACGCCTCCCTTCCAAGTCATCCCCACCTGCAGCTGTTCTGTTCCCCTGCAAGCCTGCTCAGCTTCAAACTCGCAGGTCACTTTGGGAAGTGGCCCTGCCTGCCAAGCTAGAAAGTACAGTGCTGCTTACTGAAGTGAGAGGTTGTGTGCTGCTGTAATGCCTTGGCCTATCCTCATTTCTCTAGTCAGTTTAAGACTATAGGTGAATTAAATGTACAAATCCTATAGTGTCCTTTTTATCTGTATCTTTTTATAAGAATATACTGTAATACTAAAAAACAAAAGCAAAAAAATTAAAGATATATTGCCCCCACTGCGTCTCCTTACATTTCTTCGTAATTTCATTTTCTGTGCATTTTGCCGTAAAGCCCAATAGGTGAGTCGGGGGTCTGGGTGTGGATTTTGTTAAGTTCTGGGTTTTTGGTCAGGAGTGTGCAGCTCTTTAGATGACACTGTCACTGCAGAGCTGGTGAGAAACTCCACAGGATGCTCTAGGGGAACAAGCAACACCATGGAACACAAGCACATTCTCCCTGTGCCGTGCAATGGTGAAGAGCTGGTTACAGAGCCAGTAGGTTACCATTTTTAAGGGTCCCCTTAAAAAGCTCTCACTTGTTCCTTTTTCAGAACTACATACTGTACACAGGAATTCACTTAAAGAAAAAGAAGAAAGTAAGATGGTTCTGATATCTAGGAATTCATAATCCATGGCTGGACATGGTTATTCCAAACGAGGAAGGGAGTGCAGGGCAGTAGCACTGACCCTGAGCTCACTTACGTAACTGAGCAACATCCTGACAGCAAGAGCGTCGACTCAGAGGAGGAGTGGGCAAGTGAGCATTGCTGCCAAGGAAGGAGTTAAATAAGGCCAGTTGAAAAGAAAGCAGGACAGCCAACATCCGGAGTGAAGACTTCAGAAAAGCAGGATGGGGAGTCTGGAGAGAAGTTAGACACAGAACAGCTGGGTGAGCAAGATTCACACAAGGGTTAGGGCTAATTTGTGGCTGAATTGAAGGATGTGCTGTGGAATTCCTTGGAGTTCAGGGACAGAAGCTTGTCCTCATCATAGAGGCAATATGTACAAGTGTTTCGTTTATACCCAGATCTCCCCATTTCTGTTAATGGAAAGAGCCCACTGACAAAATTATCCTTAAGCCACAACATTTAAGTCCTATCTTCAATCTATCAAAGGGCAAAGCTTTAACATTGAGCTCCTGAGATCATGCCTAGCTTCCAGTGGGAGCCTTGCTGGCTATGCAGCACATTCCTGCAGCATTGAAGTTCCTAGGGACCCCAGATAAAGCCCCAGCTGTTGACTCTGGCTCTCAGGTGCGAAGAACTGTGGAAATGAGCAAAAGTAATCAGGGCATAATTGCTTGCACAGGCTGAGGATCAACAGGTAGCAAATGGGAGTCTTGAGTGCTTTGTGGGAATGTTCTTGGCTTTTAATTGTTTGAAAGGCTTTCAGTTTCTCTGTTTTGATCTATTTGGTTCATGCTTTGGTAAAATTCTGACTTTTGGGTTCTCGCCATACAGATGAAAGGGTAGAGGCAAAGGGATGTTTTTTAAATGCCTGCATCATGTAAGTGGTAGAGGCAGGATGAAAATACAGGGACCTTCCTGAGTTCTCTACCCTGGCAGCTAGGGTTTGGTAGAGGAAGTCAAACCATTGCTTTTCCTCTCATTAGAGGTGAAACCTAGTGGCATTTAAATTATTTGCATTGAACAAGGCAGACGTCCTGCCTGGATTGTAAGAAGACTTTTCTTTAATATTTTCTTTGGGGTTGAAGCACATGGTGAGGAGCTGATGTTCTGCCCTGCAGCATGGGTCTATCACAGAAGCCTCCTTCCATCTTCCTGGTTGACACCTTTCCCATGACTGTGGACTTTCCTGTCCTTGTCACCACTGCACAAAGCAAGGTAAGTGTCTTATGGCTTTTTCTGAGCAAATCTAGAGCTGAGGTTTAGCTGCTCAGAATGACTGGAAGTGGAGTGTAAGGAGAGCTTTCAGCTCTTGCTGGGAAGGGTTGAGTTTATAATTTATCAGTTTTCTCTTTCTTTAACCTTTTTCTTCTGCTTAAACAAAGGTGACTTTTATCTCTGCCTTAGCGGACATGGAGCTTTCTAGGAGAAATCTGCTTGGTCCTAGATTTGTACCACTAGGAAATAAAATAATTAATGTTTGGGGTTTTTTCCCTCTTCTCAAAGCCCAAAAGTAGTTTTCAACATTGGTGTGATAGATTTTGTTTGTTTGATGTTCCTGTAGTTAATGGGCTTCTTGCTGTTTTCTCTGAGGCATAGTTGCTATTTATCTCTGCTTAGGCTCACCAGGAGGTAAGGTCCTTTTCCCCCTTTTTCTTTCCCCTCCCTTTTGCTGTTTTTCCATCTCTTTTGCCTTTTTTACCTTTCCCTTTTGCCTTTTTTTGCCATTTTTTCCCTAATTCTCCCCACACCAGACTCACCAGTGAGGTGGAGGCTTGCTTTGAGTGAGCTGCTGCATCTTTCCTACTATGTGAGAGCATTGAACCCCAGGGGTCCAGAAGGGTCTGAAATGCTGTGAATAGGTTAACATGGGAATCCAGGAACTGCCCTTTGCCCACCTTGCTTTAGATGTGGGGCACAATTGTGTCAAGCCAATTTCTTGAGCGTTCGTGGAAGGAGAGCACATCTCTAATTACATTAATTTAAAAAAAGTATCAGGAAAAGTGGAGGGGGAAGATTAGCTCAGTTGGTCAGAGTATGGTGCTAAAAGCATTAAGATTGTAGGTTCAATCCCTGTATGGGCCATTCACTTTATGATTCTTGTGGGTCCCTTCCAACTCAGAATATTCTGTGATGTGGGAAAAGGCTTTCATAATATATGGCTGTGAGATGTGGAAAAAGTCTTTTGTTTGCCAGAAGTGTCTACGACAAGTAGTGGTTGGGTCTGTCATGTTATAGCAGGACCTTTGCCATACTCTCCCTTCCTGGAAGGGCTATTCAGAGCACTTCCAGCAAGGACTGAGGCAGCTGATAACCAAGGAAAGCACAACAGTCATGCAGAGGCTGCAGAGACCTGGGAATCAGGGCTGACATCAGCCCTGGTCATGCCTTCCTGTGGGGCAGAGAGGCAGGTGGGTGTGCTGAACAATGTGTGATATTCCTTCCTGTCCCTGCAGAGAGGAGGGAGGAGGGCTCCTGTCTTCCCATATTGCTTGTAGAGGTTTTAAAAGATTGGTGGGGGGGAGAACTGTGATTGTCTCAAGAAATCTGACAAATACTCATTATTCATCTGTTTGTAAGTAAAGACTCTCCCTTACCAGTAGGTCTGCAGGGGCAAAGCTCATATTTTATCATCCCCTAAAATATCACAAGTGATGTAAGAATTGGCCTGGATGCTCCATGAGAGACTACCAAGAACTTGCCTATGGTAAATCCATAGCTCATGTTCTAATTGTCAAATTCTGCCACTGTTTTACCAGTGGTGGCTCCTGGAAAGCCAGTGGTCTGTAAAGGTATCAGGTGTTTTGTGTACAGTGGCTGAGGAACACAAAAAAACTGTCAAAAGCTTGTGCATGCTCCATTGCCCACAGAAGGAAGCAAGCAAAATAGGAGGAAAATGAGTGTCCATCTGCTTTAGGCTTAAGCTATTTTTCATTTCGTTGTAGCAAGACTGTAAAAGAGCAAAGATGGATTCCCCACCCTCACCACCTCCCCTGCCCCCCAACAAGGTTGGATGGTCCCTGGATTTGAGAGGGAAAAAATTGTATTCTGCAGCATCTCATTGGATAGTCCTGTGATCAGACTCTGCCTGGCTGAGTGCTGTCTGGGTGTGACAGCCTTTGGGGGCAATGGTAACTGTCATCTTAGCCCCTGCACAGTCACGAGGTGTTTTAAGGGACAGAAGTACGAATTAGCCCAGTACTCACCTACCCCTGGGCTCACAATAAGGTGGTGTGACTGGGCAAGAGTTTCCTTGGGTTACACAAGGAAACTGTGTTTTTGCTGCTGAACAAGTCTAGATCTGCTCTTATTTTGTAGAAGAAGCTGGATAACCCCAAAGTGCAGATTTTTCCCAGGGTTGTCCAATCCAGTGTTTTCTTTCCTTTTTGGCTCCCAAGCAGAAAACTCTTCAGAGCTATGCCCCATTCTGCTGTATGTATTCTCCTGATTTCCTTCAATATCTGAGCCCTGTTCACATCCCTCTTGTACCCTCACAATTCCTTTCTGTAGCCATGACCCTTTGCTTGCCCACCTTGGGAGGATCTGCTGCTCTTTCTCTGTGGCATTAACAGCTGCAGGAGCTCAGGCACCTCAGTCTCCAGATGAAGCCCCTGGCAGAGGACTGACCCTGGCACAAATGCTGTTGCTCTGCACTCAGCTTGGCTTCTCATGAGGCAGATGTTGCCAGGCAGATTGGGTGCTGTGTCCTACCTTCCCACTGTCCTTGTGGTGCAGCTGTTGTTCATCCAGGGACCAAATGTTAAAGATGTTGTGTTGCCCTATTGAAATGGCAGTAACACCTTCCCTTGCTCTGGTCCCTGAAATGAGAGCTTCTCTGTAAGTGGAGAGGAGGCCTTTTCTGCAGCTGGAGAGCTGAAACTGCCTCTGGAGTCACAGGGATGGGCAGCCTTTCACCACAGAAGCATCTCCAGCAGTGAGGCAATGTGACATCGGGACCAGAGCTAGCTGTGGCCCTGGGGGTGCTGATCTTGTGCCAACTCCTGGGGTGTCAGTGCTGGGATGCATCAGCAAGCATGTCTTGGACTTTTACCAGGGTCAAAGCAAGAGATTCTAAATTGCAGCTTGTCCCATAGCCATGGTCTTGTCCTTGTCAGGCAGCTGCCAGCTCTCCGTCTGTTCCTGATTAATCCTCTCCCTGGGGAATGCTGACCAGTACATCCCAAATCAAGATGGAAGGAAGAAAGGGGATAAATCAGATACTGAGGCAATCTTACTCTCTAATTTTTAACCCATACTGGCACCCCAATACAAACAGGAAGGCACCAGGAGTTTGGACAGGGATCAGTAGACCTGATTTAGTGTTGTGCAGAGCAGAACCAGTGTAATTATGGGAAAATAGGCATAGTCACAGAAATAACTGAGCTTTGATGAGAGGCAGGCTCTTTCCTGAGATCTTCTCTGGTGGCTAGCTCACTTCTCTTCTTACTCCTCCTCACTCTTTCCCTCAGCTCTGCAATGGACCCTGAAAGTCTGCAGCTCTCATTCTCTTTAGAAAAGGCTCTTGGCTGCCACCAACACATGTATAGCTTTTCCTTTGGAAGGCAGCAAGGTGAAATCTTCCTCTAATATTTAGGAGAAATCAAGGGACAAAAGCCCATCTGCTAAAAACAGACATGTCAAACTGGTAGCAAACATCTTTTTCTCCAATTGCACATCAGGCATGAGGAGCACTCAGGCTTGGAAATCTGTCTCCAGGTGCTCACTGCAGAGTGCACTGATGAATGGGAATGCCAGGTTAATATGACCATCTGCAAACAATAATTTGAGTGACTTACCAAGAATGACATGTTGGTCTGGCCCACATACATGTGGTCAGGTTCTCTTGGATCACAGTCTAGGCCAGTAGTGGTATGACTGTCCTTTCTGCCTGGGTTGAAACAAGCTTCATGTGATGCAGGGACTGTCTCTTTGCTCAGAGGTGAAGGGGCAGCAGCTCCTGCCTGTACTCAGGACAGGATATGGTCCTGAGGCCCTGGGAGAACTGGCACATGAGCCTGGTGGCAACAGCTGCATGGGCTTCCTGACCTTGCTGCTGTTTTCACCATTTTTCCTGTTGCTCAGCCATTCCTATCAGCCATCATCCTTGTTTCTTTTCCTGTTCATTCTGGGACTGGCTCAGACTTCTTTGTCAGCTTTTCTTGTCCCACATTTGTGTGAACCTTCTAGTGCAGAGAAGCAAGGTCTGGGGCTGTACTTCACTTTCCTTCCCATGGTCCTTGCAGAGCCACCTCTGCCCTTGCTGGAGCTTTGCTTCCCAGAGCCTCCAAGGCACTCCCAGCTCTGATGGGTGCAGGGAGCTCTTAGCAACCTGTCCTTTGGAAAGCTTCAGCTGTGTGCATGAGGAGACATTTTGTCTGAGGCATGAGGCTAAATGCAGGCCATGGTAAAGCCCCTGTGTAGCAGCTCTGGCACAGCTGCTCTGATGAGCTGATGTGCTCATTTCTGAGCAGAGCCACTTGTGGATGTAGAGGCGGCCCCTGTGCTCATGTGGACAGGGAAACAGGTGCTGAGAGTGTGTCTGTCAGGGATTTCTTGCTGGTGCCATGCAAGGTTGGAGGAATACTTGGGTGTTTCCCTTCCCATCTATAAATGGCTTTTGTGAGAACAGGTTTCTTAACTTAGGTTACAACAGCGAGGGCTAATTGAGCTTTACTGTGAGCAGGATGCTATCAGTGACACATAAACTAGATGAAAATGTTGGCTAGGTTAGGTAGGAGATGAGCTTCATGAGTGCAGCCTTCCTCACAAATTCTGTTAAAGGACTTCTGGCCACACTCAAAGCTGCATCAGGCACATGGTGAGGTGTCTGCTGTCCTGCAGCAGGGTGGAGGCTTTGCAGAGCTGCTGGGGCAGGAAGGGCTATCACTGCCCTTAAACCCTGATCCCCTGACACTCCCATGTCAGTGGCACTCCTGCTGTTGAGTAAGGCACTTGGTCTGACTTCCCAGAGAGCTGCCTCCCTCATGGCTGAGGACATGGGAGGCATTTTGCCAGGCTCTCCTGCTGCTCAGTGAGGGTGGGAGAGTCCAGGACATGGGGGAACCCTGTTCCCACTGCTGTTGGGAGCACAGGAGTGCTCACTTGCTTGCTCACCATTCCATCCAGCTGGGTTTAATTTTAGAAACACAGTGCTATCTTGGGGCATCTTTTTCCATGGAATGCAAGTCTTTAAGTAAATAAATAACAGCTTTGTGGAGGCGGAACGACAGCCCGTAACCGCGCTGCAAAACACGCACCGAGTGAGTTGAGCCCCATTTCACTTGCATGTGGAAATACTTTGTACAGAAACAGTGGCTGCACTGCCTCCCTCTCTTCATTCAGCCCCCTCTGGAGCTGGCCATGTGCATTGATTAAAAAGAAATAAAAACACCTTGAAATACCAGCCTTGGAGAAGTGGAAATGAAAACCCCTCCAGCTGCTGGGGTTCAGCTAAAGTTCTCTGGCACAGGTTTGCTAAAGCTACAGTTTACTGGTGATGGGCTATTACTGACTGTGCCTCTGCTGCATTTGGGACATCCCAGAGGTTTTTGCTCTGGGGCATCCTTAGCAACCCAGGAGAGAAATAGCAGGCTATAAAAGATGGCAGGCAAGAAACTTGTGTTTAAATGCCCCTCCCAGTCTGGCTGGCCAAGAGCCTTCTGCAAACAGACATGTTGCTGCTGGCTGAAGGTCCTGGGTGTGTCCCTCAAAGCATGTTTGCTGGCTGGAAAATCCCATTAAAGCCATTTTACCAGAGCAAGAGCCCATTTTCATTGCTCAGATCCAGCAGCTCTGACATGGCATCTGCTGCATGAGCTGCTGCTAACTTTGTTCCCCTGAGTCAGCAAGGGGAAGAGAGTCAGCTCTTTTAAAGCTCCCCGTCTCAGTAAGACTTGCCACGGTTGCCTTCCTCTGATGTAGGGACTTGGAGATGCACCTAAATATGCAAGGTGGAACAAATGGCGTAAAAATAACCCAGGCTGCCAGCTACTTGCTCTGCTCCACTCTGGCTGCACATTGCTGCTGGGACAAGACAGTGCTGAGATGGCAGGACTCTGTGCTTGTAACGAAACTGGGTCAGGAGCACCCATCTTGGGTGCATTAGGAGTTGGCAGTGTTGATTCTGGTTGCCACCACAAAGCCAAAGGGGTGGCTAGACTGTGCCCAATAATGGAGGTATGACTGAGCTCTGCCAGGGTCTTTGAAGCAAGTGGGCTTGAAGTCAGCAGCTGTGGCTTGAAAAAAGCATCATGTAGCATCCTGGTGCCACGTGCAGATGGGATGCCTGAAGAGGTTTTGCTCTAGTCTTTCTCTTCTAAGATGAAAAACTTACCTTGTCCTTCTTCCTGTAGCTCTTGGCAAGAGAAGTTGTGGGCATGACTGTGATAGTTTTGTGTGTTTGTTCAGAGATGGATATAGTATTTTAATTCACTTCTGGGCCTGGGGATTACTAGCTGTACCTGAGCCTTTGCTGGTGGCTTCCCTTCCCAGCAGGCTACGGGAACAGGAGGATTTTCCATGTGGTGTGGTTCTTCTTCCTCTTCCTCTGCAAACTACCTGGCTAAACCATGTCCTCTCCTTGGCCTCCTCCTGCTGTTTCTATTGATACTCTGAAGGGAATTTTATTTTTTGTAAACCCTTGTGAAGGCCTTCTCTTGTGGGGCTGGGCAATCTCAGCTCATGTTCTCTGTGAGCCCAGGATCAGGGCGGCCCTGGCAGCAGCTTGTCTTTTCCACTGATCTCAATTAAGATTCAGTCTTGGCAGGATGGAGCCTTTTGAGCTGCCAGCTGCAATAGGAGAGATGAGGCTTTAGGGGCAGCAGAAATGATTCCCTTCCCTCAGCTCAGCTCATTTCTTGGATCTGGGCTGAGGATGGCCCCAAGGGTTGATCTGCAGAAGCCAAATGAGCCACACTGAGCTAAAACATTTCCATTCAGCATCAGGCCCAGGGTGAGGAAGTGCAGCTCTCTGAACGCTGAGACTGTGGGTGGCAGCTGGGGAGGGGATGGAGGGAGCGAGGAATGGACGGGTGGTGCAATTCCAGGCACTGCCTCACACAACAGCAATTCCAGCCTTGCTGCAACTGTGCATGTGGGGAGCCTTGAGTGCCAAAATCACCACCGAACCTAAGTCCGTTAAGGCTGCAGTAGTGGCAGGTCAGGGCTGTGCAGCTGAAGCCCTCTCTCACAGCTCCCAGCAGCAGATGCTGCCTGGTGTGACACTGCACAGCTCTGCTGGTGTTGACAGAGCTTTGCCACAACCTGCACCAGCAGGTAACTGGCCTAGGGCACTACCTATGGAGCAGCCATGTGTCTGATAGCCTGTGTTGTCTTCCAAGCATAATATTAACACAACTTTACAGCTGCCTGGCCCTCCTGCTATCTCCTCCTCTTCCTCCCCTACCTCCTGTCCCACTGCCCTTGACTTTGCAAACACAAACTCTGCTTTTGCTGGCCTCGCATCCTTTCAGCTGCACACCCTGAAAGTATCATGGGTATAGAAGAGAGTGTTTCTGTTGAACTGAATTTTAAATTCATGAAGGAAGAGCTTAGTAGTACTAAGAATTCCTGGTTCTGAGTGGACTGTCCAGAATCTGAGATCATGCCCGCTCTGTTGGAGTCATTGATGGAGCAATTGTCTCTGCTGCTAATTTGGGGTTCTGGAAGCAAACCTTAAGCAATCATGAAGTGTGAAACTTTGTTCTGTGGAGCAAGTGTTGTGTGGATGGCACCTCGGAGAGCCATGGGCAGTAAGCAGCTTGCCTGATGGCCATGGCTGTGCCATTGCAGTTGGGTTGTGTACACACAGCTGAGCAATGCCTGGTTTGTTGTGCTTCTTTGCTTGGAGGAAAGCTCAGCAGTGTCTCAGGACATCTATCCCATCCGTTCCTGTGAACTTGCACTCAGCTGCACTTTACTGCTACTATTTTGGGTACCTTTTACTCCCCAAAGGAACAAACAGGGTAAGTACAAAGATAGAGATGCTAACTGGAAGCTTTCTAAACGTGGCACTGGCAGGAAGCATGGAGGGACAGGGAAAGGTGGAGAGAGATGGATTTGTGTCTCAGCCACCCACTGTTTAAGCTTGCTGTTACCCAAAGTGAGAATCTGCTCTTATAACAGAGTGCACTGAGTTCACACAAAGCCCCTCCGGCACAGCCTATGACAAAGGATTCAGCTCTTCATCCTGTGCCTTTCTGGCACCATGCCAGGCATGTCAGGGTGTTGCCTGCCATCATCATGACTTTGCAGAGGTCATGACATCCACTGGTTTTGAGACCTAAGTTGAGGCTTTTACCTGTCATCTCAAAAACCTGAAAACCTGGTCAGCCCACTGCAACCAGCAATTCCTCCAACCAATTTTAGACTCCCTGAAATGCTGAGCTTCTCTTGGAGTGAGGCTCTGGTGCATGGAGGGAGGTGAACTGTGTTTCCGTTTAACTAATTAGCAGCTCTCTCTTGGCCAATGCACACATGATGCAACAGCCATTTTTCAGCTGTTCCAAGCCTGCCTGCCTGTTGAAGCAGCCAGAGGGAGCTGAGAACCAGCAAAGCATCAAGGAAGGGGGAGGACCAAGGGCCAGATTCTGTTCAGTCAAATCCCATGTAAAGCTGAGTAACAGGGAATTTACAGGGAATCTCTGCAGGTCACCAGAGGGCTGAAAATGGCTAACAAAATTAATTGCTCTTTTTATTGTTCAGCTCCTGTTGCTTTTAGACTCTGGTTTTGAGCAGTTCCCATTCAGAAAAAAAAAGTCCCTCCCTGAGGTATTTCAAGTTGTCTTCCCCCCATGGCCCATTCTCCTTCCTGAAAAGCACTGCTCTTTTGACATAGATTTAATCTCTTTAAGAATTCTTAATGACCAGCTTCTGCCAGCTTCTCCTTTATGTGCTACATCCAGTTTTTAATAGGACAATGTGAGGGAGGAGTAACTACTATCAGGATGTGGGCATGAAGAAAGACCAGCATGAGATGCCCCAAAGGATTCAGCCTGGATTAGCAGTGAACAGACTGTAACACACAAATGGGCCATGAGCTGGGACAGCTGAGTTTCCAGCAGGCAAAAGCTATACTGTTTGTGCATTGTGAGAGTTGCCACGATCTGCAGTATTTGTATTTTGAGCTGTGTTTGACATGTACAAAAGTGCAACTTGAACTCTTATGGCACCCTTCAAGAGAAGGAGGTGGTGGGCTTGGTGCTTTATTGTTTCTGCTCCTAGAAAAACAATGTGCTTATTTTAGGATTGACAGCATTTTGGAATCTTAAAATCATTTAGGTTGGAAAAGACCTCTACTATCATTGATGCCGTCTTGGTGGCAGGAAACCTGAGAGTTTTCCTGGAAGTTCAGATGGATAAGAAGGGGAATTTCTCTTAAGGCTTATTCCTGATACAGGAGGGATGGACTTTTATATAGGCACTTCTCTGAACCTTGGTTTCAGTTGTGGTTACTCTGAAGGCCCCAATTCTGCAATAAAAACCAGTGATGTTATATACAGCCACTGGCTCAGAACAGGCATGTGAGAGAAGCTGGGATAATGATAAGAGATGATAAATTATGATGTTAAACCCACAGGATTATGCAGTTTAAGAACGGCCAGATTAAAATGAGTTTCTCTCAACAACAACAAAAAAAAATAGGTTCTTTATAGTAATAAGTTATTAAGAGTGATCCCTTGCTAATTGCTGACTAATCATGCAACTTGCAAAGCCTGTCTTGTTGCTTGTCCTGAGGTAACTATTCATAGAAGCTTTTGGGTTAAAACATAGAAAGATAAATAAAAAGGATATTCAAAGTAACACAAACCACACTCCATTGCAACTAGTATTTATTAAAAATACAGTGGACAAGAAAAGCAAGCCTCCAAAAAGTAGTCATCAACATATATTACACCATGGCCCACCTAGCACCATAGAAACACAGAATGCTCTCAACCCATTTCTCTCGCAAAATGTTGACTCATGTTTGGTTCATTACCTAAAAATGTGCATAGTTTAAAGACTTGATAATATAGCATGAGCATAAAATGGCACCAAAGTCAGTTTGCCCTGCACTTCCAGCCACTCTCAAACCAAGGAAGCAGTGAAGTGTGCGTAAGTAGCGAGAGAGATGTACGTGGTGGTCATGCGTGTGCTGAGTAGTCCCTGGTATGGCCCTGAGTCCTTTGTGTAAGCTTTACAGCATGACAGCAAGCTTGAATCATATGCCCAAAGCATTGTTTTATTGCTACTGAGTACATAAAGTTTCTTTTTCATTTTCAAAATTAGCTAGAGCCTGGGGCAAGCTAGGAGGGCAGGGTGTGTTGTGCATGATGAGGGGAGGTTAAGTGCTTGTGTCAGTCAGTAGACTTAGCAGGTTACACCTGTGCTTCCTTTTCCTGGCACTTTGTTTCCATGCTGAGCTAAGGAAACTTTCGTGCTATGGGCACAGCAGTTCCACAGATGAATGCAATCTCTTGTATTTGCAGGATTGGGCTCCCAGCCACTGACACTGTTGGTGTCAGTATGGCAGTGCTAGCTACGCTCCTGGGAATGACAGGGAGTCAAAGACTTCAGCAATGTATGTAGATTGTCCTGGTTCTGGCCAGGACATGGGTAATTTTTGCAGAAGCCAAGAGAGGGCATGGCTAACAGCATGGGGGGTTATCATGGGGACCAGGGAAGGGGTCTCTTTCAGTAAGGAAACAGTCACATAGTGCCCGTTCTATTATTGAAGGTGTTCATTTTCTTATTCCATTGCTGTTTCCAGTAAATTGTTCTTATCTGAACCCATGATCTTTACCTACTGTGCCTCCAAATTCTCCTCTCCAGCCTGCCACAGGGAGAGAGGAGTGAGCAAAAATGGAACACTGAATTGGGAATACCATTCCTAAACCACATTATTAATGTACAAATGCTTATAGATTTTGGGCACCAAGCTTTCGAGATTTCTTTCCCTTTCGGCTATAGCTGCTATGTCTGTCGCTCTCTGCACCAAAAAAGAATCAAATCAATTCACCTGCAATGGAAAGAGTGTCTTTTGTTGTAGCTGGTGTATGAGATTTCTGAAGGATCTGTAGCAAAACCTATTGCCTCCTCATTTGAGACCTGTGCTTACTTTACACGAGCAGGATGTGCATGGCAGCGTGGTGTGCTCACAGTACTTTAACTTCTTAAGCTTAAGATGATTTTTTTTATAGTGTCTTTGACCTTGCTAGAGTTGTCTTTGACCTGCTGCTTTGACCCTGTGTGTATGAAGGGAGCACCCTGAATAATGTGCAGCTTCACATTAGCCATAAACAACCAGTAACACCCTGTTTAGAGCACTTAAGTTAACATTTGAAAAGCAGCCATTAATATTAACAAGAATGTTGAGTAATTTCTTCTCTAAGACAGTTAATTACCAAGGCTAATTAATGCTACATGACTGTGGCCACTGCTACATTTATGGGGACACTTAAGTGCTCCAAGGCCAGACGACTTTATGAAAAGCAAATCAGAGAAACATGCTGGAAAACACTCTGGCAGAGGCAACTTTAACTATCTTCATTTTCCAAGTGGCCACTAGTATTAAAGTCTGTTTTATCTGTCAGAACTACGCAGGTTGCTGGTTCCTAGGAGGTGCACCATAGTATTAAAAATTTGGAGTCTTCTAGGGTTTGGTGCAACATCTCCTTCTGAAGTCAAGGAGAGCTTAGTATTTACTTCTGTGCATGGCAAAATTAATCCCTTAAGAATGCAAACAGGGCATCCATGGATTTCAGTGCTAAGGTCAAAATGCTGGAATATGCTTCTAACATTGTAAAACATACCTTTCAGATCAGAAAAATAATTCTTCCAAACCCAGAAATCCTCTTTCTGCATCGTGTTTTACAGAGTGCAAGGCAGAAAACTGTCTTTTTTTTTTCCTTTTGAAACTGATTATCTGGCTATTTCCCACTTGCATGTGTCTCTTATGAGGAAAGGCAGAGGGAGCTGGGCCTGTTCACCATCCAGAAAAGATGACTGATGTCTCATTGTATATCAGTGTCTAAGGGGGAGATGCCAAGATTATAGAGCCAGGTTCTTCTTGGTGATGCTGAGCAATAGGACAAGAGGCCATGGAAGGAAACTGATGCACAGGATGTTCCACGTGAATTTTTTACTTTGCAGGTGACTCAGCACTTAAACAGATTGCTCAGAGAAATTATGGAGGCTTCCTCAAGGGAGATATTCCAGTCTGGACACAACACTGTCCCATGTGCTCTGGGTGCCTGAGCTGGAAGGTTGGACCAGATGACCCACTGTTGTCCTTTCCACCCTTACCCATCCATTCTGGGATTCTTTGATTCTGTGAAGGGAAGCAGTAGCACTGCAAAGTGATGGGAGCTGCTCCTTGACTCTGACTGTTCCATGTTTATAATCTCTGCTGTATGGTGAAGTTCCCCAGCTGTGTTCTTCTCACTGTCACCCTCTAAATTCAATGAAGAAGGTCAGGGGAAAGACAGACAAACACAATTCCAAAATCTTAATCCTTGACTTAAAAATAGTTGCCAAATAAAAGCACTTTCAGCTGGCTTAATTTCCAGAGCTCACAGTTGCACGGTGTGATGACAGCAGGTGTATTTCACAGCACAAAGGAAAAAAAAAAACCAAAAAAAATATCCAAAAAACTCTGTGGTATAAGCAGGAATCTTTTCTCAGTCTCATCATGAGGACACTGAAATGGAGGTACTGGCAGAGTGGAGAAGTCCTCTAGAAAATACACATGATTTTCAACAGGGATAAGTGGCTCCACTGTTCAAGTGAGCTGACAGAGTAAGGCAATGCTGGAGGCATGGGGTTGCTGTACTGTACACATCTGCTGAGGTCTCCAAGCCCACCAGCCGAGCAAAAGAACTTCTGTTAGAGGCTGAACAGAAACAGTGGTCACTTGGAGGGCTGGAGGTATCTGAATATTATCTAGACCCTTGAGAAGTCTCCCCTCTGCCCACCTGTCTTACTAATCAACTTCACCTCTTGGATGACAATGTCATGAGTGACTGCTTTGCACATGTCATACACTGTCAGCGCAGCCAGGCTGGCAGCTGTGAGAGCCTCCATCTCCACACCTGTCCGCCCCCAGGTGTGACAGGAGCTGTGAATCACCACTGCATGTCTGGCCTCATCCAGGCTCAGAGACACCTCAACATGGTACAGAGGGATGTTGTGACACAATGGGATCAACTGGCTGGTCAGCTTGGCTCCCTGAATTCCTGCAATTTGGGCTACTGCCAGCACATCCCCTTTCTTCACCTGGTTTTGCCTCACCATCCTGAATGCCTTCTCACCCAGGAGGACCACGGCACCAGCAACAGCACTTCTTCTGGAATCTGGCTTCCCTCCGACATCAACCATTGTGGCCCGTCCTTCCTCATCAGTGTGGGTCAAGTTGTCAGAGGCACGAGGTACCTTGGCAGAAGATCCTGAATCCCTGGTATGGAATTCAGATCCTGAACATGCCTCTTTGGATTGACAGTCCACAGGAACTTGGCCAACAGAAGCATCAAGGCACTTTGTATCAAATGTGGAGCTTGGGTCCTTCTGGAAGACACAGTAGCCTCGGAGCTGGGTTTGTAGAATTCCTGTTGCTAAGTGCCACTGTTTCTCTGGGTGAGATCCTGGTAGGAAAATTTGTCCTGTGAATTTATTTTTCATTGATGCTTTTCCATTTTGTTTGGGTAAAATTGCTCTCAAAGTCAGCCAATGGCTAAATGTGTGGCCCCACTGTTTTGAATTTGGGGAATTCTGTAGGGCATCTTGGCATAGTGGGAATGACATCAATGCAGGCTCTGGGGAAAAAAACAAAAAGTAAGATGAGAAGAACATCTTACTAACTGGAAAGCTAAACTGCCTGTAGCAGCTGAGAACCCTGCCAGAAAACTGCTTGGGACTTCCTGTGTTGCAAAAACCTCAATAAGCCTGAAAACATCCACTCTTTTCCTCTAGCTCCTTCTCTCTCATCAGTTCCCTGCATTTCCTGGTTTTTGTATTAAAAATCACAAGACTCAGACTAATTTTAAAGTCCCTGACAAAAAGAAACAACTTACTTTCTGAAAGTATCAACACCTTTTGAGAAACAGCAGCCAAGAAAGCTTATAGGAGCATCAGTTCTGAAGAAAAGTGAATCACAGCATCCATTTGGGACCATCCCAGCACCAGCCTTCTTTCAAAAGCTTGGCAGGGTTAATAGGAAATTCTTACACTCAGATTCTCAGTTCTGCCTTTCCAAACACCTCCCTCCCAGCACAGGCAGCTACACTTCCTCCTTTCATCTCCTTCTGCAGGGAAGGGTCATGCCAGCACTTGAGGACAGCAGGGACTACAAGAACTGCAACTGCACTATCTCCAGTCTCAGAGGGTGATGGGAACTTCTCATATTATTGCCAGCTCTTAACGTGTTAATGACAGCTGAAGTTTAAGCACTGGAAAAACCACAGTCCCCTCACTGACAGACAGATTTTAAATCTACTCAGAAGCATGTTCCAAGTCGAGCTGGCAGAGCTCCCAGCTGGCAGAGAGGTAGTAAGCCCTCCTGCCCCTTTTCACCATTTAATCCTTTGGTTTTGGCATTTGCACTGGGCTAAATGCCAAGTGTGAAGACAGAAGGAGTCTCTTTCACGTTAAAGTGAATAAAATGTTTTGTAAGTAAAGAAAGCAGTATAGAGGTAAGTGGCTAAGCCCTGGTTTAACAGCACCACTGATAAGCATGTTTCTCTTTTTCTGAAGCTCCTCCTCTCCCTGCCCTGAGAAATGTGGCATTAGGCTGTGCTCAGTAACTTCCTTTGGTAGTTCTGGTATTCAAGGACTCCCTTTTCAACCTATCCACAGGTGCATCAAAGCAGCTTCCTGCCCCTCTGCACATTGCTGAGCTACCTCTGCTGCCCAGGGACTGTCCACAGTCCTGACAGTAACAGACAAAGTGTGGACAAAGGTCTAGTTCTGCTCCTTCATCTTTTTTTAAAAACAAACCCACCAAACTCTTCCTTGTTACTCCCAGCATCTGCTAAAACAAGACTGATGCACTTAGTACCATTTTCATCCAGAGTACCCTCAAAACATTGGTCTGAAAGTACCATTCCTGAAGCTTAAATCAACCACAGATTTCATTATTATAACCACTGCAATAACCTAAATTCAGGCAAAGGCCTTTTTTCATCTACAGCTGATGGCCTATACACCAAAAGTAAGATTCCTGCAAGTTTGAAGGCATGTATACCTCAGAGGAATGGGATTAAATGGGCATAAATGTACTGAGTGCAACATTTCTCTGCTTTAGAAAAGCACAGAAAATTATTTTCTTATTCCTCTTCTCTTGCTCTCTCTTTTCATAGTGGGGCCTAACCTGAATATTCCTTTTAAAATCCAGGAACTCAAAGCACTCTGTTCTTCTGGATTCCTTGATAAGCTTTAAAGCTGAAGCTAAACCCCTGTGAAAGTGTCTTGTTTTCAGGAGAAGCCAGACTGCAAAGGCAGACAAGTACTTCCTTCCACAGGGTAAACACACTAGGGTGGGAGCAGGGAGAAAAGTTTGCTCAAGTCAAGTGGGAAGAAAACAGACAGCCAGAGACAGTAATGAGTTCAGAAAAGCATCTTTGCTTTTCTGAACAACCTACACTTCTTGAAGTTGTATCTAGTCATCTCTATTTGAAACCAAATTGCTCATATACCTACCAAAAAAAAAAAAGGTAATGGTTTTCTACTGCACTATATACTGAAACCATCTGATAAATTCCATCTCCTTATAGCCTACTACTGCACCTCAAGTTTAATTGTGTCAGCTTCCAACTAGCACAATCTCAGGGGGAGAAAAGAAGGCAGGAGATACTTAATGAGGAAATTCCCGTAACTGAAGTGAACCCAGGGGAAGAAGAACCTGCTGAAAGGAGTATTTTGATTAAGGGAAATAAGATACAAACCATATAGCAAAGAATTAGACAACAGCAGTGCAGAGAAGACACCAGGTTTGGCTCACTGGGTCTAGCAAAACCAATTAGTGATTTCTACAGCATTCATTAAATTTCATTAAATTAATTCCATATACACACTCCCCCACTGACTGCTTGCACGCCAGCATTATTTGAAGTTTGTAACTAATTCAAAACACAATTAGGAAATCTCCTAATGATTCCCCATGTGTCACAGTGGGATACTCTCCACTCATCTCCAGTGTCTCTACTGATGCGGTGACTGCCAGCAGTCAGTCTCAAAGGGAGATGGAACAGCTGAAGGAGGAGGACCTGGACAGACTGCCTCTTTCACTGCATGTAAGACAATGTTAAAGCACTTTTCAAAAGGAAGTTGGGTTGTTCTGACCTGCAGACATCCAAACATTGCTATGAATGCTAACTTTGGAGTATGGAAATTCTTTCAAAGAGAACTTGAAAAATTATGTAGGTCTCAGTGATGAGCTGTCAAGAGTTTAATACAGTGTTTTTTCATCTTAAAAAAAAAAAAAATCTTTTCCTCATGCAGCAAGTCAATACACACTTTAAACAAAGGGTCCTCCTTACCCTTTTTCTGGAACATAATGCAGCAGTGGCCAAATACTAGCAAGCAAAGGCACAATCTTGCACCAGTCAACATGGAAAATGATGGCCCTTTAAAGTGGGGCACCAAGTGAAAAACATTCCCAGTGAAGAACTATGTTGAAGACCTCTGTGGATCCTATTTCTTAATAATGGCAACATAAGTACAAGCCCAAGGGGCTTGGTTTAAAAATAGAGTAGTTGTTATTATAATATCACCTGTTCCAAAGACCTGCAGATTAATGCATGTTCTCCTCTCCAAGAGTACCTGTTTTAAAACCTGTGTTTTAAGCTGCCCAGCAGCTAACCTGCTCCAAAACATCAATGGGAGGATGAGAGTTTGGATTTGAAACATAATGTTCCATGTCTTTCACCCTTGTTTTTTTTTCCCCACACCTTGCTCATAAGGAACAACAAAACATCTTGATATTAACCTCACAAAACTAACTCTTGTAACCATTTCTTAAGGTTTTTTGAAAGACAGCTATTTTACAGAATAGATAAACAGAGGCATAGACAAGGTAAAATCACACTGAAGGAGATGTTAAAAATCAGTAAGAGAACCACAGCAGTACTACATCACTCGTGAACAGAGCTTCAGGCAGAAGGGAGAGCTAGCAAACAGCTTCAATAGACACTAGAAGGAAAGAAAAGGCTCTTGGTTCATAGGTCTTTCATGGTTATGTTCTGAGACTTCGCAGCAATAAGAGGCAATTTTAAAAGAATGAAACTCCTCATGTCAGATTCTGAAGTCGTAGTGAGGTAGGAACACTTGCATTTCTGTCAGCTTGATGGCTCTATGTATGTTACAAACAAAGCTGAATTTCTTAATCCATGGATAAACTCCATTCTGCATCCTTTATATTTATATGGCAATACGGTCAAAACTCACCTCAAATTGTCTTATAAGTAACTACACTGTTCTACTTAAGTACAAAGGAAGATGATAGGAAATAAGGTAGGAAGGTTGATTAGAAAATGTAATGAAGTGTCTTAATTAGAGCAAACAAAACCAGGGCTGTCAACTGGAAAACTGGGTAAGGTTCAGTAGGGACATTAAACCTTTCCTCCTCCTCCACTTCAGCATGTTAACTATAACTGGCTAATTAAGAAGCCCATTTCTTTGCCTAAACCTAGGGCAGAACCACAAGCCAGACTTAGAAGCCAAATCTACTCTGCTCCCTCAAAGACAGAAACCAAACCACTGTATGATTTTTACGTACTGATTTGTCACCCACCAATCAGGACCATTGGCCGGTTTTTCATCCGGGAAATGTTAAACATGCCTAGAAATAAAATAAGGAACACATAAAAATCCCAGCTTTTTAGGCTTTAAGTCATGCATCTGGTTTACATGTTTAGTTTTCTGTTCTTCAGAGTATAACCTGCATGCTAGGAAAAACAAAGCTCAGTAAAGACCAAGGGAACTGGAGGAGGGGGAATCCAGCGTGGTATAATTTAAAACTCTTAGATGCCTGAGTCTCCAGGCATCCAGCTGCTGAGGGTCTATCACGCTGCAGAACCCTTTTCCAGAAAGCTTGCCATAATGTGAATTACAGTCTACCTACTACAGAATTCAATCTATTTGAGACTATCTTGTCTCTAACAATGGCATTTGACTGTTCTAGTTCTATAGATAAGCTGTTAATAAGTGTTCCAGTTGAAAGAAGTTTGATCACAGAAAGCTCCAGGGACAATAATGAGATTAACACAAATTGGGAGAAGATTATGTCAGGTAAGTGCTGATGATCGCAAAATTACTTTAGTAAACTCTTCCCCATCCACTCCCTCCTTTCCCAAACCAGAATTCATAAATGAAGGGTCTACAAATAAAGGAACCAATCCCACCCCACCTTCCCTTATAAGGCACTATTTTATCTGCATCAGACCAACGTCCTTTGCAAGTTAGTCTACGCTTAGATTTAAAAGCTACCTTTAAATTTGTTTCACACATTAGGAGAAAAGGGAAAAACCTACTGTTATGAAGCTGTCAGACTCTGCAAGAAAACAAAAAGGCCAAAGCATATTTTTAGTGTATATGGGACTAATCCATGATTATAAAGCCAGTTCATGTACAAGAGGTCAACATTCCCAGCTGGAGCCAGATTACAAAAATTCAGGTTCAGATGTTAATGTTTATATCAATATAAATTCAGAAAAGACAAATGCAGCCTGAGAATGTGACTGCATCATCATGGACCTTGTGTCACAACCTTATGCAGAGCACTAGATGAGTACTCACAAAGTGCTGCATGGTGACAAAGAGATTTGTCACTTCTAGAAACATGTTAATGCAGTATTTGGATTGACAGCTTAATTTAGTCCTTCTTTTACAGCAAACTAATTAAAAAAAAAAAAAGGGATCCATTACAACTACTTAGCTTTACACTTTGCGGTTGCTGTCATGAGCAGTGGTATTTTCACCTATTTGAGAGCAGAAGTCAGTCCAAAAGTCTTTCAGACAGTTTGGATTCTAACTCTCATGGAAGGTTACAAGTACCAGGACACTGTTTTCCCTATCACTGCTGTTATTTCTCAACAAAGTACAACAAACATACCAGCATGCTGTTTCTTTTTTCTGCCCACTGCTGCTCCAATGATTTGAATCAACTCCTTCTCTGAAGCACCCGACCGGAGGTGATCCCTCAAGGACACTTCTGAATTCCCAAAAAGGCACACCTGCAGCAAACCCAGGGAAGCAGAGGAGGAGAAATGAGAAAGAATAAAATAAATTACTTTTACAAGTATTTTGTACTAACCTCAAAGTGAAGAGCTTTGAAGAGGCCTACCCTATTGAAGGAAACATTTATGGAGATTGTTTTCTTTATCTCTCCTCATGTACACACAGACAGCCTGGGATGTTTATGCAGCCTAAGCTCATTGGACCTTGAGGCTGCCTCGGTCATCTGATGTTAGGCAGCAGCACAGCTGTTGTCAATATCAGGTGACAATGCGTAAGTGCCAATTTTTAATTGAAAACTTTAATTTTCCCCCAGAAACTGCCAGTTTCAACGTGGCAGGAAATGGTTATCCCTCCTTGTTCTACAATCATTGAGCAAGTGTACAGGCTGCTCTTGAAGGAGAAGAGTTACAAGTTGTTTGGGAAATAAGACAGGATCCTTGTGGAATGCAAAAGCCAAGCCCTCACAGCTGCTTGGACCCTTTTTTTAATGTGAAATCATCTGCTTGTCACATGTTTAAGATGATTTTGAATCAAAGATTAGAATAAATGTTTATATTTACTGATCTTGAAACCATGTTTTACAACTGAAGTTAACTATGTTAGCAAAACAGAGAAACAAAAAAAAAGGTGATGTAACATCTCCCTAACAGCCTGACAAGATGCAAGAAGAATACATAAGGATAAATAAACAGGAGTTAGCTGGTAATAATTATGCATCTTTACATCCCAGCTACTTTTAGAGCATAAATTTCAACACTATTTTCACTGCATGAAAACAAAAAGAATCCTTCTTCACTACCAACCTTTAAGTTCCCATCTGCTGTTATCCTCAGCCGATTGCAGGATCCACAGAAGTGCTCTGACATGGAGGTGATAAAGCTGATTTGTCCCTGGAAATGTGGCACCTTGTAACTCTAAAAAAATACAGAGGCAAAAAAAAAAAAAAAAGAGTCAAATACAGACTCCTAGCTTTTATAGCTCCACTTGCCTAAAGACCAGGAAATCTATTTTAACATATATTTTCTTCAGCCCTCAGATCATATCAAAGAAAAAATAAAAGCAAAGTCAGTTTTTTCAGGTGTTCCAGTCTATTCTGCCCTGTTCCTAGAAATATCAAACTTGTTAAATGCTTGCTATTGTAGTTATCAATTAACAGGTGATGCCTGCATGAGCTAGAAATTCCCCATTTGGCACTGTACACTCTAAAGCAATAGTTTTTTCACTGAAAAACTCTTTCATCAAGATTGTTAACGTGCAGACACAGACTGACAAAATTTTCAAAAGCTGTAAATACAGCATTCAACAGCTGTAAATACTGGCATTCTTTATATCTGACTGAAAATACATCTAGAAAACACATTGTATTTATAAAGATACAGACTAGACTAGGACTTCATAAGCATCAAGTCTCATGCAAGGCAGCTTGACCAAAACCCAAGAGTTATCACACTGAGCAACTTCCTTTGGTTGTCAAAAATCAATGCTGAACTTGGGAGAATTTGGGGATTTGGGGCAGGGAAGGAATGGGGGCATGTTTCACAAGTTCTCTGTCCAACCCCACCTTGGCTGTGCTGGAAGTCTCACAGGGTAATTTCTCCAATTCCGGCCATCGCTGTTTAATTGTATCAAGCATTTCTTTGTAGCTCACCATCTTCTTGAAGTTCCATTTATTGCCTAGAATTAACAAAACCAGCCTAACCTTAGACTGTGGATTTTATTTTTTTAATTAGCAGAGAACCAAGTTCACATTCTCTGTAAGTGTCACTTAAGCTGAGGTGTCCCAGCCCCAACGAGACCTTCTACAGCTTATGTACGGAAGAAGATAACCTGCAAAAAACTTCAGGCAATTCCTAATTCCCTTAAAGAGCTTATCAAAACCTCCAGAGACAAGTCTGGAGGTGAATATCCACCAGCCAGTTCACTTCTGTCCAAGAAGAATCTCAAAGCAGCAGTACTTACCATCAAAGGGCATGTATTCTATGAACCGCACGTCAAGGGGCAGATCCTTTGTGAAATCCACAAAGTCCAGCACTTCATCCTCGTTGAAGCCTCGCATCACCACACAGTTTACCTGCAAGTTAAAGCAGACACCTGAAATTAGTGAGCAGAGTATGACCTGCACCCCCAGCTGCACAAGGAGATATGAATTCTCCTCGTTACTTCTTGATGAGATCTTTAAGTTTTTATGCAGTTTTACTAAAATTTATTCATGGGGTGGGGTAGGAGGTGAGATGGAATATAATAAATTCCTTATCAGGTGATCTGTATGTATGGTAAAACAAAACTGTTTCAGAGTAAATAAACACTGGCTTTACCTTAACAGGATGGTAGCCAAGTTCAGTGGCTTTGTGGATTCCTTCCATTACCTTGTGAAAGCCTAAGATACAAAAAAAGTGAAAAATAATTTTTAATGTTTCAAAGCAGAATGCAAAAGGTGGTTATTGAGTACAAGACAAAGAGATGACAAATAAAAAGCAATCTGATTCAGTTGACAGGGCTGCAAGTAAGAAGAGTTGCAAATAAAAAGACTTTAATTATACCCCACCTCACAACCCCCAAAGACTACCAAGTTACTCTGCTCAAGTCAACGAGATCAATATTTAACTGATATTTGAGTAATCAACAATCTGGTATGATTTTTTTGTATCTTTGGATATCCACATATTATTAGCATAAGATTCTGCACTTCTCTGTAAGACAGCTTTCCTTGTGTTACATTCTTCTTAAGGGAGTGGAAAGAATTTATGAACTGCCTCCAGATGCAATGAAGAAGGAATAATAAATTAATGTTTATTTTATAGTAATGGCTTGTGTCTTTTCTATAATGACAGAATTTCTCTGTTCTGAATCAGACAGCAACGTTGCTAAGTGAATTTTAAAAGGATTTTTCTGAAGTACATTTGGGGTGGAATGGGTTTAGGAACAACAAAAAGCCCCCTGATTCCCTGTTCAATCCTGGTTGCAGATGTAATTGGCCACCCGAATCTACTGACTATCCATTAGTCAGAAGATCACAAGCAGTATTTTTCAGGATCATCATTTTTATGACTAAACACAGGAAATTAGCGAACAAAATGTGGCAGGGATTAGAGCATTTAGGAAAGCAATTCAATTGGCCTTTGACCCTTGAAAACAAATGAAAGATGTAAAAAACTACCGTGACTTCAAGGAATGAAGTGCCTAGTTCCATCCTACCATTTAGTGTGGCCTACATCTGCCAGCTGCTCTCAAAAATAAATATATAGTTAATTTAGGGCAAGTGTCTTTACCCCTACATGTACCTCTTAAAGCTGGAAGAAAAATGAAGCAATGATGCAATTTTAGAATTCCAAGGTCATTTAGGAAAGCCTCTTAATGATCTCAGTCAAACCCCCTCTTCTATCTACTTTGTTTGAAGTCAAGACTTTTCATCAAGACATCCATTCCGTATTTTGTGTATTATTTCCTCCCTGCCATGCTCAGCAGCTGGCAGACATCAGAGGTGAGCAAGAATGAGACAGCAAACTCCTGAGCTCTACACAGTTCTGGTGACTGGGGATGCTCAGCTGCTTGCCTAATGTTTGTGAATGCTTCTTCTACCCTGGCAGGTTCTAGACTAAGTTCCACTCCTGTTCTGCACATGAAACTTGGGTATGAGAGATCAAACACTGTATGAGACTGAGCTCCTTCTTCCAAAGCTGTAGTCTTCAACAGCAAATACTTTATATGTGCTAATAAAAGGGTAGTAGGTCTCAGAAGTTTTGATGACAATCCCCATGCTGCTCCTAGTCATATGTTTTTCTGCACAGGTCCATCACCCTCCTTTCCTTATCTATGATTTACTGGAAACTCAGATTCTCTAGTGAACAGATCATACCTTCATTACTTTGTAAGTGCTTTAGCAGAAAAAACCAGTAACTCAGTAGGATTCTGTGCATACTTCATATGGGATGCATCAGAAAAAAAGAAAACTAAAGAGACAAAAATTTCACTTCACTGCTCTCTGGCTAGTAGAGGCATCATAAAGCATGGACATAGGAAAGCAGAAGATACAATTATTTAATAAACCAGTTCTAAGGCTAATTCTGGCTGCAAAAAGTGGTGAAAAGCAAAGTTATTTCACACACTGAAATAACTCTTGCAAACAACTGTTCACAGTTATGGCCTGTCACCCTTCTCAATCACCACCTACTTGTGCATGTGCCCAGGAAGTTTCCAGCACCTGTGGTAGATCTCATTCCAATTAAGCAAAATTGCAGGCAGATTATGGCAACAGAAATAACGATGTACTGCTGTAAGCACAACCCAGAGCCATGAATGGGATCAAAAATGTCTGCTCAGAAAATCTAATCTGTGACCACAGGATTATAGAAAGGAGAAACTCAACATAACTAAAAAGGCCAGGAAGCAACCACTTCTCCTCTTTCACCCAATGAAAAATTTCAATACTTTCATCATATCTGATTTCTTCTGAAGTCAGAACTTTAGCCAGCTTTACAGTACAGAGAACCTTAGAGCCATCCAGAAAAATCCTATATGGAACAAAACCTCCCAGCATTTAATCCTTACGGGAAAAAAGGCTTCAGGCCTACATTTAATGATACAATCACAATACATCAGTATCTCACTTTCCTTGTATGAAATACACACACAAAAAAAAAGGACAGGCCATTAAACAGGTTATACTGGCTACCTGCATGAAAGCATTTTTCATTTGTTCATCCCTTAGAATGTGATAGATTGAAAAAAGTAGAAATATTACCGTACTCTAAAATGCTTTCACATGTCAGTGAAATCTCTGATGATCTCACAGTCATTTTGTCTATCCTAACCATCTGCAAGTAGGAGCAGATGTGATGCAGGGCACCTGCAACAAAGATACGCATTTTCTGCATCTTCTTAAAACCCTACATTGACTTTCCAGCAAAATAGAGCAATTATTTCAAGTTTCACAAGTTCCTGGTAAACTCCATAATCAGATGCCACCTTTACTTTCCAGAGAAGTTATCAGCCTGTACAAGTCCAAGACCAGGAATCCCTCTCACCTTAACAGAGCTATATCTTGTTGCCTCTGGAACTGCCACAGGAGACAGGGTAGCTCAGTAGGGCAGGCACTCTATTCTCTGCTCATTCCATACTTGGAAATCTCCTATTAAATAAAAACCCTCAGAAAAAAAAAAAAAAAAAAAAAAAAAAAAAGGCATTTTACGTAATTTCAGCCTTTAACCTTAACAAAAGAAAAAACCCAAAGCGATAGAACTCAATGTTACTATTTTTACCTGATCTCTGCTTAGAAAAACTATCTAAAAATTGTCTATGACTTTTTCTCCCCTTAAAAAATACTTAGTAATAGAAATTGCCGTGTTCATTGTCTATGCTGTTCAGTTGAGAAATTTCTCTCTTTGTTGGTAAAAGATCTTTCTTTCCTTAAAGACAGAAGAAAGCACTTATATAAATAAAAATTACCTTCATCCCCTAATAACTTTTAGTTTACTTTTAGTTTACTTATAAGCAGCACATTCCTAACAGCTTCTAATCAGATATGAAGATCTCCGGCATTGTAATTCAGGAAGCTGGAGGCTCAGGTTTGCCACTTCAGTGGCAAAAGAAGGGCTTGTTCCTAATGAAACCAGGTAATACTCAAACACAGAGAGCAGAAGGAAATAGCACAGTCAACACCTGTTTGTGATTAGTTATTCCCAGATACCACTCTGGGAACCAACTATGCCATGACACAACCAGTTCAATGCAATAGCCTATACTGGAAGGATAATGCTCCAGTCAGCTTTATGACAGGAACTGATTTCTGCACCATGACACAGAAACCTGAAGTAGTACTCCCATAGAGACTGTTGACAAGGACACCTTTCTGCAACTTCGGTTTGCTAGCAGTGATTCAAATGCTGGCATTACTTCTCACAGCATTCCAGATTTCTACAAGCCTTTCCCTACACGTATCTGAGGTTGTAGCACCATCTGGTGGCTACTTAGAGGTTTTTGTCAGAATTAGACATTCACAGAATGCTGAAGTTACAGTGCTGGACAGGAAGAGAATGATACAACATCAAACCAGTTTTAGTTTGGAAGGAAGCCCAACCATGAAGCTGAGCTCCGTGATCAGCTTTAGGATTCATTTAAATGAGAATCTGTAAGACTGGGCATAGCCAAGCATTTTTAAAATTTTACTTGCAATTTCTTGCTCAGTAGGAGAAAAGTTACAAAGCCAACATCCCTCCTCAAATTACCTCAGGCATGGTTTATGTTTATTCCTATTAAAAAGCAGTGGATACAGAACATCTCACAAGTGAGACCACTGCTAGCACACCCCAAATATAACTTCCAGAAACTGCCACTATTCATGACAAGAAGTTCAGTTCTTGTGGCATCTTTGTCCCCAGCTGGTATAGCAGAAACATCTGGGTTTTTTGAATAGTATTAAAGAAGAGCAGAACACAAGACCAACACAAGATTTGGAGAGTCCTCTTGAGAGCTATGACTAACCAATTATAGATTATATGACTAACCACATGATTAACTCTGGTAAATTGAGCATCTTCTACTTCACCAGCTCCAACAAAAGGGGCTCTACCTGCTAAGCATTACAGAAAGGAGGAAAAAGAGCCTCTATTGAATAATCAGTATAGACTACTTTTCCTAGCCTCAGAAGGATAGCAATTCACTTCCCCCCGAAAGTAAACGATTGTGAAAAATACAGTAAGCAACTCAGGACATTCCGGCAACTATTAACACAGTTGCCTTAGAGGACAAGTTTGTACCTTTCCTTCGGACGATGAACTCAAATTTAGCTGGCACCAAAGTATCCAGGCTAATGTTAATGGCATTCAGTCCTGCTTCCTTCAGCTGGGGCAGCACTCTGGTTAAGTTGATCCCATTGGTTGTGACAGCAATGGTTTTCAGCCCTTCCAGCTTGTACAGTTCACCTAGGAAAGAAAAGTAAAAAGAAGACTTTAAAAAAGTAGTTAAACAAAAAGGTTTAAAGGTTACACAGAAAACACAAAAGATTTGTGAAAACAAAGGAAAATATATCACTCAATGTGTGAAGAAAACATGGACACTTCAGTGCTTTGGCCTTCTTCCAGTTGTATTGGTTTAAGAGACCAATTTTAGCACAAATCCATTTCAAAAGGTATGAGAGAACACTTTATTGCAAGTGAAACTGGTGTTAAAGTTTTGTTTTATTAAAATGCACACTAGTTTTGTTCTAATTTCTGAAATATCTACTTTATTGTTGAAAGGCAGCCCCTGATTTTGTGTACTTTCTTTTCCTCATCCACCTTTGTAAACTGAGTTTTATGTTCTGCAATAATAATAAGCAGCAAGCCAAACCCTTTCACAACTGACATCTGACCTGTTTATTTAGCAACTTCTATCCTACAATGCTTCACCAAAAACCAGTTCTAACCCAGAGGTAGCTGCCAGCAGTAGAACTTTAAACTTATGAAAGAAATACCACATGCAGTCCTAACTAAACAGAAAAAGGTCAACATACTAGACTATTACAGAGAATCCAAGGCAACAACATCCAAAGGGACAAAACATTTGCACTTGACAACTGAAATATTTCCATTACCAGTGGTAGCCCAACCGACTGGAGAGTGCTTACGCAAGACACTAAAAAATGGCTAACAAAAGAAAACAGCATAAGAAACAGCTAATATAATGAGATTAAGATTTAGAAAAGAGATGCCTCCTCATAAGCCAAATGCAGAAATGCTCAGCATACCAGATCTCCAGTTATCAGTAAGCTTTCAAACCTCCAGTTATCAGTACAATAACAAATAAGAAAAAACCCTCATAAACAACTTGCAGAAACAGAGCCACAGCAAAATAATTTACTTTGGTTTTTCCTCCGTCCCTCATAGCCTCCACCCTAATTATTTAAGAAATATTTGAAAAACCCTTACTCTTGAGGCAGCTGTAATTACAGCACAAATATTTCATAATCCCTTTGTCCCTCACTATTTTACCTCTATTTGCTCAAGTTGATAAGGACTTTATTTCTGCTTTATCTCATCGCCTAGCTCTTTTCAAAATATTCAGCCTAAGCCAAGTCGAGAACATTGGAATGGGTCAAGCCAGGTCACAGCAAAGACGGTGAAGTTTACAGCAGCAGCATTTTGGAACATGATTAAGAGTTCCATAAGGACATGAGCTTGTAGGGAAAGAGCAATCTTTACTAAGAGAGATTGTTTTTCTGGCCTTCAGCTCTCAAAGTCCTCCCAAATGACCAAGAATAACCTCTTCCTAGAGGATAAGTGCTACTGGCTCAATTTTGCCGAAGATTATTTAACACTAGCTATCACTAGCAGCTTAATCTTTGTGAGAGTAAAGGATATGTGCTACAGCCAGAGGATCATTTGGGAACATCACTACTTTTATTTATAGCCTCTGAACACACAAAATGCTCAACCTCAGAATGACTGGGGGAAAAAAGTCTAGGTGTCATAGAGATTTCATTGCTGGAAATGTAAAATGCATAAAGGTATTGAATAAAACTAATGTCATTCTGCAGCCTACAATGGAAAAAAAAATTAAGAAGCAGCACCAGTTGATTAGATCAGCGCAGGCAGCAGCTGATGTCCATGGATCTCTTTCCTCATCAGACAGAGCAAGATATAGGATAAGGCACTGGAAGTACACTAATATATGGAATCAACTGTAGTAACAAACTAGACAGTAGACAACTGTGAGAAGTTAAGAGATGGAGGCTTAACACTAACACCAACAAGTTAAAAAGGATCAGTCAGAACACTCTATCAGGTGTAACCTTCACAGTGTCTTGGTTTCTCGACTTGTTGACCTCTAAAATTAAAAGGGATTAAAGAGACTTCATAACTTTGTAACTCTCCTCGTACCCGTTTGCTGACCTTTGGTCACTGCTTTAGCACCAATCAGCACACACAAAGGCAACTGACAAAAACTAACATGTAGAAAAGGAAACAGAACAGATGCTGTAAGTCCTCAGCATGAAACTAAAACTTTTATGTCAAGCTTGAGCCATGAAATAAACCACTTTACATTTATGTTTTCCTTTAGGATCAGGAGCATCTTCTTAAATAGACAGTTTTCTTCCATATTCTCCTCCAATCATTTCCTTAACTGCACTTCTCCCGATTGACACCAGAAAAGGTGTTCTTGCTTCCTAACACATGAACTAAGTCTATCCTACACCACTTCACTCTTGAAATGGGTATAAAAAGTTGCTATGAATAGGCATCCAATATTCCACCCCCCACCCATGGAAAATTATTTCATCAGTGCAGATGTGCACTCCTCAGACTACTAATAACAAATAGCTATCAGATCCGGTGCTTATTTAAACTTTGAGTATCTCAAAGGGGATGGATTCTATATTCCACTATCAGCTGCTTCAGCAAAGTCTCAAACATATGATTTCAGCAGTCCCCAGGACATAATTTAGCTTTCAGCAAGTGTTAGATGCTGACTCACAGTTTATGTAAATGCATCTGTTAAAAGATTTTAAATAATCTAAAGAACTATAGCAGGTCTCTGAATAGCATGGTCTCCTACAGTAGCTTCAAATTACATCTGTTCATTGAAACAACTAAAAAATTTGAATTTGTGTATTAAAAAATTTGGTAACAGAAATCCAGCATTAACATTTTTGAGCTTTACTGGTATTTCACAGATCATTTGTAGTTTGGAGAAAGACTTGATGAAAGTAAACCTCAACCCAATCCAGCACCTGAGATATTGTAGTCAGCTTCTCCAAAACAATCTAGAAAACCAGACTAACTCTACCCCAGACCAAACCAGTACATTGTGCTAAGATGGTTTCAATAAAGATGCTTTACTCAAATTCTGCAGAAGACATTTTTGGGCTTGATTTTCCCTCAATGAGTTTTTCCCATAGTTATTACATTATCTATTTACTTTTGAGTCTCTTATCTTGATCCCAGACTGGGGCACCATAGAGTAACACCAAAGTCTGAGAAAACAGAAAGTGTTTGTAGACCCAATTCAACAATTTTCAACAGGCTGTAAAAAAACCCAGCCAGACTAATACAAATCCAAAACAGAATGAACTAATACAACAGGACAAACATCTTGACATCCCTTACCTTCTCCCCAAGATCACTATTGTCATCCACTAAAATGATCATTATGAATCTGTCAAAGTTCAGCTGTGAACTTTGGGCAGAATAATGAAAATCCAAAACCATCCATTTCTTCCTTTCAGGCACAAAAATAAACCTTTGATAATTCTAATTGGAGTAAACCAAAACAAAAAGATATCTATCCTTCCAGTACCAATACTTCTGGATAGCAGCAAAACAATAATGATTTTGTAGTGACCTGACCACTCCACTTAGACTATCAACGTCGTAAGAACTGTGTTAAGTCATCAGCTACCACTGACAAATAAAAAGGTGCCTACAATACACTAGGAAAGAAAGCTCTGCACTGAACTGATGACATGGTTGGTTTCAACTCATTTTCATGCCAATATCATGTGCTGAACTGCAAAGCTTTATCGTATTTTAAACTGCAACCTAGTTTATAAACCTAGTTCCCTTTTACAGGAGCCAATAATTATACCTCTTATCATTGCAAATAATCTATTATCTTGAAAGAAATATGTCTCTTGAAAGGCATATAGCTTCCTCAATACTAAAACCACCCCAAACCCATCATGCATGGGCAAAATGTTCTAGACAATGATATTTCAGAGTTCTAAAAGGTTAGTGAACTTTGATTATGAATTCTGAAATTGCAAGAAGACACACCCCAGCTCACTCCAGTCACACCTTTTCCAGCTATGAATAGGTCAGTGCTAGAAACTACAACAGCTCTGCTGATTCCTTTAGAAGGTCGTCTTCTTTGGAAATGGTCTTTCATCCAAATCCTGAAAAAAAGGCAGAGACTGTTTTCTGCACAAAAGCTCACTGCATTGGTAGGCAATTTTTTTTCTTTCAAGACCTTCTTCTTCCACATAAACCTCTTCTTATCTTCAGTACTTAGAAGAGTGTATGCCCAGAAACAGACAAGTTCAGTTGTCTACAATACAACAAAGTGCACCCACCTACACAGCCTTAATCTAATTCATTGCCACTACACAAATCTACTGCAAGATATGAGACTTTAGACAGAGGAAAAAAGCACCTGACTCAAGAAAAAAGATCCACGCAGTGTCATTTAACACAATACTGATCAAAACAGACAGACTTCTAAAATTTATCCAGTAATTTACCCTCCATTGTAGTAACAGTCTTCATCATTAAGTTTAAAAACAGATTTTTCCACCATTTCTTATTAAACACAAGCAAGTGACATCTGTTATCAAGGTAGCAAAACAAAACCACCAAAAAAACACACTTCTAAAAAATCAAAGAGAAAGCTTGCTTTGTTTGTAAGCACATATCACTTGTTCCTCCCCAGTGAGGACCTGATCATGTAAGTTCTTGATTTTTCACCCTCTGGCTCCATTATTGCAAGCTACTGTAGTAGATGTTGTATATAAAAGCAATGCTAAGTTCAGCTGGTATAAACAAAGACATGTAAGTTCCATGCAAGCAACAGAGCAGAACTGGAAAATTTCTGGAAGGCACCTTGCATTTCACAATGTTGGGAAAAAGCACCACAGTAAATGTGCAATTATTCTTCTGGTTGCCAGACTGTGTCAGTAGATAGCTGTAAGAGCAATTATTGGATCAACATGTACCAAGTCACTCTGAAACACCCTGTACTGATTTGGAACTCACCCACAATATCCACCACATCGGGACGGATAAGTGGCTCTCCACCTGTCAGTCGGATCTTGTCCACACCTTCTTTCACAAACAGTCTGGCTAAGGTGATTATCTCCTGGGCAGTTAGTAGCTCTGATTTCGGAGTCAGCTGAACACCTTCCTCAGGCATACAATACTGACCTGAAACAAAGGTTACAGAAATACATGAGGCAAAAAATAACCCACAACAATTAATCTAATATTGATGGGCAAAATGCACCAAGGGCAGCTGTCTTTAATGGATGCCAAATGACACCAACTGTGCAAAAATTTTACAATATTATAACAATTTCCTGGTTTACTTCAGAGGAAAACTCAACACTAATTTGATGTGCCTCAAAATTACAATGGATCCACTCTGAATAAAAAGATGACCTTACTTCTATCTAAACTGCATTCAAACAGAGACACCAAGTTCAAGCAACAAGCACTGGAACATCACCAGACTTTGGAGAAGTAATTGTGGGAATGCCTAAGTATGAGCTCTCCTGCTTACAGAGACTTTGGACACACAAGCATCATTATCTAAACCACACCAAGTCTGATAAAAGATCTGTCACTTCCACCTGTCTCTGGCAGATCCCTAGGCTTGCTCCAGGTTTCCCATCCCACCAGTAGCTCAGCCCCAGTTAGTCTCTGTCATTTATTGTTACTTTGTGAAGAGAAGAAACAGCACAGGGCCAACACAGCAATAATACCCTAAGCCAAACCTTGGCTTGTGCACAATATGTGCAGAGGAGTGTTTTGAACAGAAACAGCAGACACTTACACCTGAGGTTGCATTTCTCAGTCAACGAAATTCGCAAGTAATTGTGCTGCCGCCCAAAGCTGTCCATCAAAAAAGCAGAGAATGGAGCAGCATGTTCTAGTACAAAGCGTTCTCTTCCTGAGCTTTGTAATTCCTGTAACAAAAACAAGCAAGTGTTAAATATTTGAATTGTTACCCAGTCAACTTGTTGTATAAATATCAACTTTGAACTCAACTGATAATTATTATTCCATTTTTCCCCACACAGACAGCTGCCCAAGGAAAATTGTCAAAAGTGCCCATTCATTAACTTTCACACCCTACCTTAATCCATTTCTACAATTTTCCTGGTCTTTGCCACAGGTACTTCAGGCTTTTTGTGCAGAATAGAAGGTGTTTTTGTTCAACTGCCCGTTTCTTCCCAGAATCAATGATCCAGGGTCACCTACGCTCACTACAGCCCTTGGGTAAATGAAATTATAGAGAAGGGGCTCTTCCTGCACTTCAGCACAAAAGACCCTGAAGCTGATGAAACAACTGCATCTCTGCTTGTGCTCCTACCATATTCCATGTGTAATATTAACAACTTGTTAACAGCAAAACTGAATTATTGCAATGTACAATTATGTTTTATGACACCTGTCTTCATTTCCAACAAAGTCTTCCTGCCTAAACCCTTACAACAGAATACCTCCAAAAGGCTTGTCTCAGTTAAAAGATGACAAATAATGCAGGGCATGGTGGAACTGGAAGAGAAGTGTGTGATTCTGAACACCTGTTCAAACTGAATAAAAAAGATCAGAATTTTAAAAATTTCTTTATTAACTGTCATGAAGTGAATATTACAAGTGATTTCTACTTAAAATTTTGGGTTTTTTTTAAGCACAATGTAATACATTCTGGAACAGCACAATTTTTAGGAAGTATGAGTGTTTGCCCTCTAGAATGAGGGCATAAGAAGGATGAGGAGCTGCTGGAGCAAGACCAGATGAGGCCACAAGGCTGTTCAGATGGCTGGAGCTCCTCTCCTAAGAAAACCAGCTGAGAGAACTGGATCTGTTCAGCCTGGGGAGGAGATAGATGGCTTGGGGAGACTCACTTTCCAGTACCTAAAGGGGACTACAGGAGACCTGGAGAGGGACTTCTTACAAGGGTCTGTAGTGGTAGAACAAAGGAGAATGGTTTTAAACTGAAAAAGAGTAGATTTAGATCTTAGGAAGAAATTCCTGTGAGGGTGGTGAGGCACTGGAACAGGCTTCCCAGAGAAGCTGTGGATACCCATCCCTGGAAGTACTAGATGGGCTTTGAGCAAGCTGGTCTAGTGCAAGGTATCCCATGGGAGGGGGTTAGAACTAGATGATCTTAAAGGTCCCTTCCAACCCAAACCATTCTAGGCTTCTACGACCGCATTAGGTATTGAATATCCCAAAGAACAGCTGCAAACACATACAGTTCAAGTTTATACCAAGTAACTTCAAAATATCAGTACCATCAATGCCAGAAAGGTTAATGTATAGCAAGGTCTAAATGCAGAGAGTCTTACTGCCTTTAGCCCACGACTTTCCAATTACAATGTTACAGCTTTCTTCTTCTATACCTGTAAAGCACAGCTGAAACCACTTTGTTACTTTTGGAAAATATTTTGGTACCTCAAGTGAAATTTACAGTAACTGAATAAACTCTTATCACGGTACTGCAGAAAAGCAAGAATTTACCAACATACTTTTATCAGCTGGTGGATACTTGCTTCAGGCACTGCATACAAACATCCAAAACCAACATAATTCAAACTCTGCTAAGTATTTTCATCTACTACATCAGAGTTAAATTACCATTTTATAGGAGGTCAATTTGGTAAGTCATGAATGAGGCCAGCTGCCTAGCATCACAAAATAAACCAGAGAAAACAAAATAATTAAGGGAACCACCTTCACTGGTTAGTTAACCTCATACAGACATTAAACAGCAAATTTCATATCTAGTGGAAAGGCACATACAAAACCATTTCTGTATATATGGTGTTCACAAAGTTAGTGTGTGTGTGCATGTGTGAATCAGCTGCAGAATTGTGCCTCAAGTTAAAATTGTGCTCACTAGCCTCGATAGGCTGCAGCAGGCAAAGGATTAAATAAAGTTTTTACATAAATTTAAGATGTAGAATTAGGAACCAAACAAAATTACATATTTAGTGGATATTTAAACTGCTTACCTAAGCAAAAGTCACAACTCATATCCAGTGAAAAACAGACATGGAATCTCCACACATACCAAAATCAGAATGTATGTGATGATGCCAAGGGACCGGGCAGGAACACACACAGCCACAGCCATCAGCTCCCTGGCTCTGGTTATCACTAGTAACGAAAGGAGCTAATCTTGCACAGGATTTCCCTACAGCCCTTGCAAGAAATCTAGAAATGGCTAGCTAAAATGTTGAACCACACAGGTATGCTTCCTCAAAACATTTTATTGTGAAAACATTTGTAAGAAACATTTGTGGGTGGGTGGAAGCCATAGAGGACCCTCAGTGATCAAATCAACCAGACAGCAAAGGTTATCTGGGGAGAGACCCAACTTCAGCCACCAGCAGCCACAGCAATTTTGTTTCCAGCTGTGCTAACACCAGGCTCCTGATAAACTTACAAGCAGGAGTAGTCATTCTTGGCAGCACAATCTTTTCCCTAACCATTGAACAATCCACTATACTTGATCCAAACAGCTTTGTGGTAAGATAAGAAGACCTTACTCTAAGAATATCCATAGCAGTGAGGAGCTAGAGGAGACAAGGGAGATACAAAGTGGCTGTTTCAAAGCCCAGAAAACATCCGTTTAACCCCTGATAAAACTGCAGTAGTAGCTTCCACGGAATTGCTTTTTTGCCGGAAGAAAGCAATCCCTTTCAGTTTCAGGGACTGCAACAGCAGAGGCATATGGAGTGCAAGGCCAGCCCTGCCAAGACTCGGCCTTCCCTTCCTGCATCATCAAAAGTGCAGCCACACCCACTGCTCACACACTCTCCTTCACCTCCCCTTCTTGCAGCACGCAGAACAAGACATCTGGTTTTTAAACGCCCGGGGAAAATGCTCCAGCCTAGGAGTGTGTGGGTTGCTGTAGAGCTTTATGTTACCAAAAAAATCTCAAGTTGGGAATCCATTGCTTTGACAGAAATGCTGGCTCTGTTCCACTTATTTTAAGTAAGTGTTTCTCCAAATACAAACCAGGTTAACTGAAAGAGCCCAAGTAAATATCCAGACTTCATTTCTTCATCTTCCTCAGTCAGAAAATTCAACCCTGAACAGACTAAATCTAAGGATATCTTAAATCTGCCAAACACAGATTTAAGAAAAAATCAGAAAAAATAGAACACAAAAACAGAAAAAACACAACACAAAAAAAAAGTGTGTTTTTCTCGAAAACTATGCTGCTTTCTGGCCTGGCTGGATATCTGATGTTCTTCTTCCTATTATTTTTGCAAAGGTGTTCACATTTGAGAGGGAAAGCACTCCCAGGTTTATTAAAATTACCTGAGCCCCTCCTGTGGGAGCTCTCCTCTCCTGTTTCTTTCCCAGCAATGCTTTTTTGCAACTTTTTCAGAATTGGGCTTCCTTACCACTCCACTTGAAGACAGAACAGTACAAACCTCTTGCCTCTCAGTTGTAGAGTGTGCATTACAGGGAGGAAAAGAAGGGAAAAGTTGTCCTCCCTGGAAGGAAGGTAGGGGCAAATAAGGGACACTTTAATACTTTTATGCAATGAAAGACAAAACTGCATACTTTCAAAGACAGTAATATGCTTAAAATAATTTCCAGGAAGGAGGCCCCACTGGAGTGGGACACAGAAGACCAGTTCTGTTGCTGTTCTGTCATCCATCTGCATGGCTGCTGTAGGTAAGGTAGCTAAAGTAAGAGGAATAATACTGCCCTTCATTAATTACTCTAAAGTGAACTGCAAAGAAGCAGCATTAAAAGGCACTCAGCAATAGATTGGTCTCAATAAACTTAAAAGTTTCTATTGGAAATAACTAACTCTTGCTGCAAAGTGGTGGGTTTTAGAACAGGGAAAAGAAAAATGTTTTACACAGCTACTAGAAGTTCTTTCCATCATTTTCTTGTTGTGTATAGAAATGGGTTTGTCTGGGAGGGAAGAATGACAGGAGATGGAATTTTTAACCTATTCAGTTTCTGACCAATTAGATTTCAGCACAGAGGAATTAGGAGATACCCATAAACCATAATAGCTGATACCCATCAGCTTGAACTCCAGCAGAGGTGGATCCTGTACTACCAAAACTGCTACTGCACCCAGCACCAGCTCATATTTTTATCAATACCACAGAAAAGGCCAATTACCAGAGATGAAAACTCAGATGCCTTCCTGGTAACTCAGGGCAAGGATGAAGCATTCCCTCAGGTTGTTGTGTAAGTAGGATTCTCTGAAGGGGAAGAACAGGTTGAGGTTGAACCTTGTCACTTGCAGCCTTTGTGAGAGCTATTGGAACAGGAAGAAAGCAAAAGCCTGCTACAGTTCCCAGGCTACAGGAAAAGAGTTATTCAGTTTCCTGAAGTAAGAAAAAGTGGATGGTTGGCTGGTATTTTAACATATCAATGCCCAATTACTTTTCCACTCAAAAGGGATGTCTATAATTCACAAGTCCCCACTCCCCTCTCTCTATAGCTGACAGGAGACACTTCTGCACATGGGAGGAGTATGCCCTGTCACACAGTGTGCTTTATCTGATCCATGAAAAAAACAGGTTCATTCTCTGGGCTGTCAATCACATGTTCTATACTAATACTGAAAGAATGAGAGTTTAGATGACTGCACCTAGCAGCTATATTTTGACAAGCTGTCAACCCTTCAGACCCGACAATTCACCTATGATTTCCAGGAGAACTCTTCTAACAATGCAGCAAAATTGGAAGCTGTCAGCAGAGGTATCAGTAACTACCAGGAACACCACAAACTGACAGATACTAGAAAGGCTCAGTTAAACACAAGGGGGCAGACAACAGAATTCTTATCTACTAATCAAGCTGAAGATCAAGTACTATCCTTGCTCTACTCTTCCAACTTCACTTCTTCCCCAGTGATATTTATGCACTATAAGAGTTACGCTTGCAAAGACTTCTGCATGGGCCTCAGGGACTACCACAACCTGTGTATCCATGACACTGTTAGTGCTGCTCCTGCATCCACTGGCTCTTCAAGTTCCTACAATCCCGCTGAGTTTATGCACAGCATTGCTGTCTCAGTGTAGCACCTAACAAACCTAACAATGTTGCAGTGTCACAGACACAACTCAGCAAGAGCTCTTCTCTTTCATGCCTCACCTTTAGCATCTTAGTCTGTAGGAAAGTGGTGACATAATGTCCTTGGTTCAACCTGGAACTCAGACAACCGCAGAGGTTGAAATGGGTCTAAGTAGGCCAAGTGCCAGAATGAGGTCTGAGCTGAGAAGTCCAAGACAAATGTTTTTCTGAGGGCTCAGCAGCTGCTGCCCAACAGCTGACCCCAAACAGCAGGCTATGCCTGTGGGTACTGGCATGGAGAGCACTGCCTAGGGACTGCCACCGGCTACCCACAAAACAGCAGCAACACACAGAGCCTTTGAGACACGACTGGCTGAGAATTAGGGCCATGTGAGGTCTTTCTAGGCAAGCTGGACTCTCCACTTTATCCCAGCACTGAAGACTTCATTGTGGCCACAGAAATTTTCAGGTGGCTGCGTTTGGATTACAGGATCTGCAAGAGCAGATGGAAAAAGATGAAGTGAAACTTTGTATCAAGACCCTTACTGGACATGATACATCTAAAGCAGAATTTTAAAAAACATGCTGATTTCCAGTTTTGTAGTAGAAATAGGTCATCCTACCTGATCATTTTTGTTCAAGAATACAATCTGGACATGTATTATCATGGGAACAAGATGGCAGGATGGCATCGAACTTTGTTAACTGTGAACTAGTCAAGAAAAATCCAAAGAAACGCACACAACAAATTGTGAAAATGCTACTTTCAGAGTGCCTGTAGCTTCATGCCCTGTTCTAGCCTTAGAAAAAGAACTCCACTCTGTGCACACCTCTGAGACTGACAACTGTATGTCAAAAACCAAGATTCAAACAAGTAAATTGTTTGTCATGCACCACAAGTACAACAGTGGTACTGACCCCACTGTTTGCAACCCAACCAAAAGACTTCAAGTGGATGGCTGTGGACACAACCTCCCAATTGTCTCTTGAACTGCCTGAATTACAGAGTTCTTCCTTCCATAGCTGGAATGACCATTTTAAAGGGGACTGAAATATAGTCTAGTGCTCTCGTCTCCCCTTTGCACACACCTCCTCCCCAAAACCTCAGGAAACTAAACAGAACCCATGAATACTTGCAGCTCCAGAACAGAAGACAGTCAAGCGGTATTCACAAATGTCTTGAATGTCTGAATGTTCTCTCATTTGAAAGCACATTTCACTGTCCCCTATGGCTGCAATGCTAATTGCTTCTCTCTACAGATGAATCTCAGGAGAAACTGAGAAGAGAAAGGAGAAATGAGTATATTATCACTGTATAGCTGCTAAGTCTGCAGTGCCTTTGTTTTTTACACTAGCTTGCTTCTCAAGCCCTGCAGGATACGAGCCAGTGCCCTGGCACACTTCTAATATTTACTATGCCACAAATGCGTATCCCCCAGCCCATTCTTCCAGCTACCATGGCTTTTTGCCCCTAAGGGAGGTAGGGCTTTCAGATGGATGTTGTAATCAAGTTCCCTCAAAATTACTCCTGAATGTTTGTTACAGCTACCCAATGTAAAGGAAGTAGTGAAAAGTAATTCTGATCACAATTTATAAAAATGTTTATGGCCTAGGAAAACAACCACACAAAACAAATTCAATAACCTTTCTAGTTTTCGGAGTCAAGTAAGCATTCAATAAAGCAACACACGAATCCATTTGGTTTCCTGTAAGTAAGTAAGTGGCAGTGAATGCATTCAATTCTGGCGACATGGAGTCTGTCACTAGTAGCTTTAGCTTATTTTCTGTTTGTTAAAGCCAGCCATGCAATTGCAAGTAACTCAATAAATCATGTCTCAGCTGGGATTGCTCTGTGTGCCATGCCCTATTTCTGCTAGACAGTTACAGAACCTTTGCCTTTCCGCGTAGCTTTTTCTTTTGCATTAGGACACAAAGAGACCGAATCCACCCGAGGGATGGAAAGTTAAACAGGGAGAAGCTGTATCAGGGCAACTCCTGAGTTGACTGCGCGGCAGCACTAGAACAAACAGGTTCAGTGCGAAGTTCGCATGACCATCGGAGCACAACCACCGAAAGCTGCCAAACCACTCGGGTTTTGACCCAGACTGATCAAAGAGCGTTGTGCAATCTCTCCTTTGGCTGGGCAGGAGCACAGGACCTGCTCGGTCCATGAGACCTAGTGCCCCAAGCACTTCCAAAGTAAGTGTGACATTTCAACAAAAGAAGGACATAACATTATGTATTACTACATGTTGACTCTTCCCTCCCCCCCTATAGATAATCAGGTCACGTTCAACGCACAAAACCACCGGTCGGTCCGGGATACGTTGCAAAATTCTATGGACAGGTTGCGTTTCTCTGGAACGCGCTGGCAGCCTCCGCCCGCGGTGCCCAAGACCCCTGGTCGCCCCGCCAGGCGTCGCCACGGTTACCAGAGCGCCCCCTCCACGAAACACATTTTCCTAGGGACGAGGCACCGGCCCGGCACTCAAACTCCCAAACGCACGGCACGGTTCACCTTCCCCGCGCCCCCCCCGCCGGCCGCGAACCCGCCCCGCCCCGCGGCCCCGCCGGACCCCCCGGGCCCGCCTCACCTGCGCGGCGGCCGAGGCGGCCCTGGCGCGCGCCCCGCTGCTGCAGGCGCGGCGCGAGGCCGCCCCGCGCGCCCCCCGCAGGAGCCGCCCCCACGCCGCCGCCGCCGCCATGCGGCTCCCCTGCCCAGCGCGCGGGGGGCGCCGCCGCCAGCCCCGCGCCGTCACTGGGGGAGGGCGGGGGGAGGCAGCCAATCGGAGCGGCGGCCGGCGGCGTGGGCCGTGCTGCACGCCGGGAGTTGTAGTTCGCTCCCCTGAGGCGAACGGGCCCGAGGGCAGGAGGAAGGTGTCCCGCAAGGTCCCTCGGCACCGCTGTGTACTCCGGGGCAGCGGTCTCGGGCAGTTCACAGAATCACTGAATATTCTGAGTTGATAGAGACCCACAAGGATCATCGAGTCTAACTCTTAGCCCTGCATAGGATCATCCCCAATAGTCACCCCATGTGCCCAAGTATTGCCTCTAGAATTCAAACAGGCTTGGTGCCATGACCACTTCTCTGAGGAGCCTGTTCCAGGGCCCAACCACCCTCTGGGTGAAGAACCGTTTCCTAATATCCAGCCTAAACCTCCTCTGACACAGCTTAATGCCTCAAGGTCTGTCACTGTCATAGAGAAGAGATCAGTGTCTGCCCTGCTTCTCTGTTTCTCCTCATGAGGAAAGTGATGAGGTCTCCCCTCAGCGTCCTCCAGGCTGATCAGACCAAGTGACCTCAGCCACTCGTCATACAGTTTCCCCTCAAAGGCCTGTCACCATCTGTGGCGCTTTCACTTCCCTAAATTCCTCCTATGCAAAAAAAAAAAAACAAAACAGGACATCTTTGTTGGTGACTCAAGCCCCACAACCCTCAGCAGCAAACCTGCACTAACAGCCTTTGCTCTCTGCCGTTCCCCACCCTCACCTCAGCCCTCCAAAAGCCAGGTGTGGAGCCTGAGCTCTGACTGCTGGCTGCCTTCAAGGGAAACGTGTGCATTGGGAAGGGCATGCACGCGAGATAGGTATCCCAGCAAGGCTGACAGAGGACTGGAAATCATGAATATAATTATTTGGGGAACATCTGTTGTAGAAACAACTCCTCTAGTCAGCACCAGTCTCAAGTAAAATCTGTACAACCTTGTCAGAAGATAGGCATAGTGACTAAATGAGGCATAATGGATCTTATGGAGCATAAGAAAGTAATATTACAGTTTTCCTGCCTTATATAGTTTTTCCCACGCTCTCAGTGTTTCACAGACAAGGGGCTCATGATGAAAAGTCCAGTATCCTGATGTCCATCTCCAGGTGAAGGTCTGCAGAGCATGGTCACCCATTGCCAAGCTGAGCTGGAGCCACTTGTTCTGAACATACTTTACACCTGAAAGGAGTGTTTGGCAGGGTGCCCAAATTTTCCCTGGATTGTCTTCCCTGAGTCATGTCAGCTATGCTTCCAAAAGACATGTGATCCCCTAAATGACTTTTATTGCTCTCAGTCTTAGAACTGTGCAGTTGTGAAGAGAAAAACTCACTATTTTATACACCATGCTACTACTGTATGATCACACTTCCATTCTAAAAGAATTTTGTTTTCCATTGCAAAATTGCTGTGTCAGGGGTATTTCATTTGCAACTACTGACTGAAAACACATTAGCAATTCTCTGCACAGTCTTAATCCTTTAGTGTTTGACCTGTGCATTACTTGTTGATGTTTGAGTAACTATTGCTTGTGTCAGCCATTATTTCCAAAGTTATGTGTGCTGGTACAGATTAAATTGTTTAGTCAGGTTATACTTAAAATTTTGCTCTGTAGTAGCAAAACCCCTTCTTCTGTCCAATTCACTCTAGGCTTTAGACTTTATTTAGTCTTTAGATACAGACTAACGAGAAAACTTAATACCTTATTTCTATTTTTTCCCCCCAAAGCTTAAGCCATTTGAAAAGAAATACAGACTTGACCGATCTACAGTGTGGCTAAATATCCAGTCTGAAGCCATGTCCGCCAGTGTGATGTCCAGGTATACACAGACCAAAACAGTAGACAAAATATTGGTTCAAATTACAATTTTCAAAAGGTGCAGAAACAAGTTTGATGTTGACATTTACAGTAGCTATATGAAGCATCACTTCTCCCTGTAGAACTGGAATAACTGTAATTAAAGGACTTTCTGGATTTATTTGAGGAGTAAGTGATAATGACAGTTGAAATACAGAAGGCACTTTAGCTTCATATTAAATGTAATAATTGTTCAATTCAGTGAACTTCTCAGTTGCAAAAGAGGTTTAATTAAATGTTCAATGAATAAAGATGAAAATTTGTTATAAACTTATCAAGAGAAAAAAAATTATTGCTTGCTTCATCAGAATCTGCAGTCTAGTTGAATATGGTGATGCTCAGCATATCTGGAAAGTTAAGAAATTAATTACCTTTGCATACTTGAAGCCTTATATTTTTTTTCAGTTTTCAGGTTTTAGGCATGTTTCATTAAACCAGCATAAAATTAGCTTTACACCTCGAAAGGCAAACTTTTACTCTCAGGAATATCTACTGCTGGTTTTCAGAAACACTTGCCCAGCATTAAATGAATCCATGAAATAAGTGTAATGAAATAAGAGCATCTGCAGAAGATATGATTTAGTTTCACTTCACTGGGGCACTGTCATGTTGTGTCATGGCATGTCACAAATCATGAAGAGTAAGCACCTAAGACAGCAGGTGGAGGTTTGATTTCTTTGATTTTTTTCAGCAGCTATCCAAAGGACTAATAGTCAGAAAATAATTAAGGGTTTGAGGTTTGTGTATCTACTCCAAGATGCTCTGTGGTGTCACACCCTTGCATTGTAACCAAAGTTGGGTGTGACGTTCTATCCTGGCAAGATAACGCCTATCTGCTTCTAACTGCAGACCACTCTAGTGAGGCTCGAGACATTTAGGCAAAGCAAACTCTTGCCTGTGGTGTTTCGGTTGTCTTCTAGGCATCATGAAGACATTCACTTATCTTTGGCACAAGGTAATTATTTAGTCCAAATTCCAAAAGAAGGCATTTCCTGCTTTTCTTGCTGCTGCCTTCCATTCTGACTTCCAGGGGTCCTAGATTAGCCCTGTCTTATTTACCTGTTTATTTGTTTCAAGATTTTGCTGAATTCACACTTAGTACCTCTCAGCACTCGTACACACCCAGGGACTAGCTAATTTTCCCCAAAAGACTCTGCACTGTGCTGTTTGTAAAGGTCTGGGTGCCTGCCAAGGGGTATTAAACCCACATGGGCAATTGAAGGGCAGAGTCCTCTCAATATTCTCTTCCCGGGAGCGTAAGCCAAAACAATATAAAAATGCAAAGTACTGGACTACTTCCAATGTTCCAATGTTTCAAATAAGCACTGAACAAAGTTTTAGAGATATGTTACTAATAAAATAATAATGACTTAAAAGTCTCAAGAGAGAGTTCAGGCTGTGAGCTGGATGCTTCTGCCACACTGAATCACAATTACCTCACTGTAGAAAAAAGGCATCCATCAAGAGTTACTCAACACCTTACTGAAACTTTGGGCTACATGCCTGAACAGAAACCAGGGCAAAGTGGAAGACCTCATCGTGTCCTCACGTGGAGCTGGAACATGGTCAGGACTCATGCTGGGACTGCCGTTAGGAAAGACTGCATGAGTGTAAGCCAAGGGAAAGCCTCCATGTCCAGCTTCCTGCAAACTGAGCATGAAATAGCAAAACTTGCAAGACATATTCACTGTTTTGTCTATCTATTGCAAGAGCAGAACAACAGAACATATCCCTCTCCTCATTTGTTGCTTGTGAACAGCATAGGCCCTTCTTAAAAGAAACTACTACAAAGAGATTCACTGTCAAACTTCAGGGCACAGGTGAGGTACAAATGACTACGTTAGAATGTCTCACTGTTACTCAGGATCATCACGGCATTTTACAGTTCAAAACACACCACTGCATAATTCTTGTCCACACTTAAGAAATCCTAGGGAGCTGATATGGCAGAGGTTTCTGTTAATTTGCGTTCCTCATTACATACAAAGAGCCATGAGAGCCTTCCTAGTATTTCCTCCTGGTAGTTGACACAAAATAACATCTGCAGTTCTCTAGAACATGCTGCTTCCATGGAATTAAAAAGCATGTGTTGCAAAGCACACAGACTTACAAACAAGGGTTTGGTAAATACCGCTGCCAAGGCTGCCACAAAAACAGATGCACTCGCACAGATGCAGAAGAAATCAGAACAAATTGGTCTGAAAATAATTGGTATGGAACCAGCCATGCTGGTTAGAAAATATGTGTCAATGCTGTCTTCTCCTTTTCCTCCTTACCTTCCATGTGCTGGAGAAACTCTCTCTTCCCTCATCCTCCTTTGCTGCATTTCCTTTGATATCATTAATCTTTTCTGCTCACAATCATGAGAAAAGAAAAACTGGAAATTTAATATTGCTAAACCTAGTGTTAAAATTGTTTGCATTCTCTGTTTGAGCAGTATCTAGCAGTATCCAGAGTAAAGGGCTGTATAATACTGAGAAATCCAACTGATCCTACACATTAAAAGAAAGAATATATTTACTCTTCCATGCTTTTGCAAAGCCACACAACAAGGGGATTAAGGGAATTAAATGCATAAAAAGCAGAGGTTGATATAATTAGAAAAGGGCAAAAAAGAAGAAAGAAAAGAAGGGCAGAAAGGGAGAAAAGGAAAGAGGAAGAGACAGAGGAAAGAAGAGAGAAAGGAAGGGAGGGAGGGAGGGAGGGAGGGAGAGAGGGAAAGATTTTTGAGAGAGAGAGAGAGGGAAGGAGGGAGGAAAGGATTTTTGATGTGAGTTTGACCTTATCATTTATGCATGACCATACCCTTCTCTCTTGGCTTCCTTCCTTTATATGAAATATCAACATCCCACCTTCATTATTGCACAATTTAGCCCTTTGTTGGGTTGGGCTCTTTTTTTTTTTTTTTTTTTTAATCAGGGAGTTGTGTGCAGAACAGCTGCAGAACTTCTCTTTATCTGGAGCAGGATTGCACAGTTCCACCCTTACTCAACATTCCTTGTAAACAGGCTGTTCATGAGCTGATAACACTTTTGCTGGTCTAACTGTGTGCTTATTGGGTTTAATTCCTGTGTACTGTGAGAAGAATGAATGTAGGGTCACAGGACAGCCCCATCTGATCAGAGTCACATAGACATAACCAAAGGAAAATTTAGACAAACTTGTGCATTGTCTTAGCCGAACTCTAGATGGGCTTCTTTTGCCCCAGGCAGCTCCAGGTGTAGGATTGCATTTAATCTGTTAGCATGCCTACATTTTTTTGTATTTGACAGAATTTAAGGGCATGGTAAAAGGAGGTACCTGAGTTAGGAAACACCAGGAGACTTTTTTCCTTTCCTACAGATGACCTCTACTTCTGATAATCTGCCCTCTCATCACACAAGTAACTCCTATTGCTCCCTTCCATGTTAAAGCAATCCTGCTTAACTTTATGGTCTGAAGTTAACTCTACTGGTTGTATGTGATGGTTCTCTATGTAGCAGCACAACTGACACCCCAGTAGTAAGGCACAGGGTCAGAAAGATGATTCTCAATACTGAGAATTCTGTGGTATTTTGGACAAAAGAAATCATGGTCCTCCATTTTCCTTCAAGTGCAGATCCAGGCTTTTGGTCTTCATCTACTCTAAGAGAAGGAATTATGTCTTCACTTCTCCAGGAGAAACATTGGTCCTTAAGCATTATGGAAAAAAAAAGAAAAAAAAAAATTCCAATGCTGGCATTGTCTTGCTCTCTTGAAGCTAGTCCTGTATTTGGAACAGCAATTAATTTAGTTAAACAGCTGGGCATATGATCTGATGAAATATGATTAGTATTTCTCATTTAATTTGCATCAAAGCAAGTTGTTTTATCAATAACAACAAAAAACCTTCTCCAAATCCCAACAAAACAATAAGCAAGATCACAGACATTGAAGACTTTCTTGTGATGGAAGAGTTTTATGTGACTTGGAAATCAATTAAGTTCCATTAAGGCTCTGAAGTATACCTGCCTTGCATTGTGCCTTTCAAAACTAGGTAGTAGTGTTTATAGCCAGATTTTTAGTTTACCTGGGAGATGACTTTTTTTTTCTGCTTGTTTCTTGGCTTATATTGCTGTAAAAAAAAATTATTTCCAGTCTGCTAAGCATATGATCAAGATAAGTGAATCTGTAACAAAAATTCACTCTGACAAAGTTAGACTTTTATCCAAAGATATTTACCATGTTAAAAAATCAAAAGGCAAAAAACTGGAACAAAACAAAGTTAAAAAAACCCCAACAATAAACTAACAAACAAACAAACAACAACAACAACAAAAAAACCCAACCAAGCAATCAAAAGAAACCCCCAGAACAACAAAACAAAAAAATATCAGGGCATCTTTTTGGGCTGTTGACATTTTTTTTCTAGATGCTTATATCAAAGACTTTACTTTTCCAGATGCTGTTAAGTCACTTCCAGATTTAGCATCACACTTTAATTTCTCTTTGTCATTTCAGTTCTTTTGAGTTCTTACAAATCACAGTAAAGAATTGTGATTCTATAAACCAAATTTCACTGTTTCCCTCTTTGACATCTTTGGCTATGGTGTTGTAAAAGAAAATAGAAAGGAGTTGTTTGCGTATTCACTCCATTCTCTCATCTTCTCTTCCCAGTGTTTTCAGTATTGCCAGATTCTAAGTTGTGTTTCCACAAAAAAAGGTGAAAATGTGACAATGCCTTGGAAGAATTTGAGTTTTTGGAATGAGGATCATTACTTTGTTATGCACTGTTTAGTCACTTAGGTGGTGGAAAAGTGGGCCTAGAGAAGAAGAGAATTTTGCTCTCCTAATTCCTGCTACTCATTTTCACATCAGTGATTACAAATAACCTCTAAGGTAACAGAAAATCAAGCCCTTGAGAAGTATTTGTGGTGTCTGAATAATGGCATTCAGACTAACCTCAGAGAAGCCATCAGGCAGGAGGTTTCAAAGGTTTTGACAGCCCTGGCCCACTGTATTGGAGAGGGCGAGGCTTTATTTTTTATCATAGTTGTTCTTCTAAAGCCTTTCTCTCACTACAGTGGTAGCTGCTCAGCCCTTGTGGCTGGTTGACCACTGGGCCTCTGAAATACTCAGTTGTGGGGAAATGAGAATGGGTTATTTATTTCATGGGAAAAAGGCATGCTGGCACACTACTGTACTTCTATTTCCTCATGGATGGTGAAGTATTCATTGCAATCCCAGCCTTGGAAACCTGTTCTCCTGAGCCAGTTATTTCAACTTCAAATGCTGTGTGTGTAAAGAAAATTAATTATAAAACAAAGCACAAAGGTGGAACAGGCTAATTTGATGCTGACCTGAATGGGCTCTTTTTCCCTGAAAAATCTTTCCATCTTAGCCAGTGGAACACCTTTACTTTTTTTTTAAGCTTGACACTTTGAGTCAAGGGGTTTTATGTTGCTGTTCTTTTCAATTTTGTGTTTTCCTCTAAAAGAATAAAATAGCTTTGTCTTGATGAAATCTTCCTGTTCCAAAAAGCATCCAACAAAGTTTGGCAGTACTGGCCTGACGTTCTGCATCTTGCAGTTGTGCAAGTCCTTCATCTCCACATGCAGCATTAGTGAGATACCCATGAGGAAAGCTGAGCACTCTGAACACAGAATGGCAGAAAATGAAGAGAAAAAGTAGAGAACAATACCAAGGCAGAGAAGTGGGACTGAGATATCTGATTTTCATATTTACTTTAAATTTCAGATATATGTTGAAAAAGACAACTACAGTCAAGAGACTTGGAGCCAAACTCCCAAACATAACCTTGAAGTTTCTAAAATGATTTTGCATGTTTTCAATTAATTTTAATTGGTCTGTTAAAATTCCAGTGTGTTTTGACAAGAGATTGATTTCTCCACATAGCTTCAGCTGTCTCCGCAGTGCAACATAGTACCCTCTGAAAAACAGTGAGGGTTCCTTTGTGTCCTAAGACACAAAGGAAATAGTTACAAGAAAGACAATCAGTCTCAAGCTACAGAGGGAATTAGCTGAAATTCCCAACGCTGGACAACCAAATCTATCCTCTTGGATAACAATATTCCCCTTTATTTTATTTTAATATCAGAGTTATAGGGTATTCCCCTCAACAGCCAATCCCTATCTTAAAGTTGTAAAACCAAGTACTTTGAGGCAAAACAAATAGTACCAGTTTTGGCATCCATCTCTGCACACTCGTAAATCATTCCCTTACATACATGTCTTTCTCAATTTGTATGTGTCTTCTTATCTTTTCCATTCTCTTAAATTCCTCTCAGGACTTCTTGCCCATTTGTCCTGCTGTCCATCTCCTTTTCTAGCCTCCTTATTTCTAATTTTCTATTTTCTCCTTTAAATTCCTTCCCTCACATCTACTTGCTTTGCATTTGATCAGAGGGAATGAGAGAAATGTGTTATCATGTGGGGATCTATTAGTGGGCAGAAACAGATAGTCATAGTCACAGAAAAAAAAATTAAAACTCACTGCAAGTATCTGCAGGTCAGATAGCTTTCAGCCTTGCTGTCTGAAAGATTCATGCATTTCACTGGTTAAGAATTCTAATTGCAATCCTGTGATGTCCCACTACTGTCACCTGAAAAAGTGATATCTCTTCTATCTGGATTTTTTGCTTGTGTACAACCCTGCCTTGGGTAAAAGGGATTGTTTATAATCTCATTACCTGTAATTTCAGAAGACCGCACTTGGAACATTAATTCCAGTCTGGAAATTTGACTTTCCCTGGCATATCTTTTGTTATAATATGTACACCAGTCTCAATGACAGTTAGTAACAGCAAAAAGGAGTGTTACTAAACAAAATATCTTTTTTACTGGTTCCCTTCTTTACACTAAGTTTTCTAAGGTATCATGATTTAAACAGTCTAATCAAATTCTCACATTTCATTATAATAACCTAATTTCTTTTATATTCACTCGCTTCTATGAGTTTCATTATACTTTTTTAATAGTTGACAAAGTAATGAAGAATATGAAACATACTTAGTTCAGATTACTCCTTCAGTACTGAATTTTGAACAATATGTCTTTTTGAGACAAATACAAAAGTAACTCTATGTATCATTTCTCAGCAGTCCAGAGGAACTCCTTTTTCAGTTTACACATCTTAAGAAAGATAAGTGGCTTGAAAAGCAGCTTGTGGTGTCAGCAGGGTTTCCAAGGAGAAACTCTACTCTTTACAAGCTAGAGAACTATCTATACTGCACAACACAGCAGGGCCAGGACCCTGCTAAGCTGAAGCTAATGGAGTAGATACAATCACAGGGTACACTGCCTGGATGTGCAGAGCTACCAGATCAGATCAGATCACATCAAGAGATGCACAGACATAATGCCACAGCACCTGCATCCTAGCTAAGATAATTTGTGTGCATGCAGCAATACTCTGATTCAATTTTGCTGCTTCTGGAACTACCACTTGACTGCTAGCCCAGGAATTGTTGAATTGTGCTTCTTGTGCTGCTAGCATAGTTTTGGAAGGAGTGACAAAATAGCTGTAACATACACCAAATGATCCTCATTAAGGATATGAACTAGGAATACTTTAATTTTACTGCAGTGCTTGCTGCTGCCTGCTCTCATCATTATGACCTGGCATGTGGGATCCTCCAGTCCCTGGCCCACTTGTCAAGTGTGCCATTCATTTATTTAGCTCCTAGGGGTGATGAATAAGTAATGTTGAAGAGAAACTGCCAAAGCACTGTCACAGAGCCAAGTTGCATCCTAATGCTTCACTGCTCCAACAGCTAGATATGTGAGAGTCCAGGACAGGGAACAGAATGTCAGTGTCTTCATCCTTCACTCCCTACATTAGTAATGTGATCTAATGACCTCGCAGTCTAGACCTACTATACCACATCAGCCTGCAAGACCTTAATCTGTGGGCTTGTACTTTGAGTAGCTATCTGGACATATTATGAGGAAGCAGAAAGATACTGACCTCTTGGTTGGTGGTAGCAGCACACAGAACTCCCACAGAGAAGAAAGATCCAAGCAAGAGCAGAGCAAATCCTGCTAAAATCCTGTTACAGGGAAAGTCATACTGAAGTCTTTGTGCTATAGAACTTTATGCCCATATCAGAGGACTCAGTACCTATCATGAAGAATGTAGCTGTGATTTAGCAAGATGCATGATGAGAGAAGGCCAAGGGAAGTAGGGGGGTGACATAAATGGAAAAAAAAAAAAAAAAAAGAGTGACCTCCAAACCTGCAGGATCTGGTGATAATCGCTGTATTTCTGCCCAACTGGAGTAGCACCACCTTCTGTAATCACTAACTAATAGTGACTGTTACTTCCATGTAGTGTGTTTGTGCTATCAAAACACTTATCTGGCATAGAAAATTCTAATCTAGAACTTTTCCTTAATTAGGCACTCCCTTTAAGGTAATTAATAGGCGAGCAAAATACCAAATGAAGCCTCTGTTAAAAACAGAGGATTTAACAGGATAAAACAGAGCTATAGGATTGAATGAAACATTCTGACCTTTGTCTCATTTGAATGTGTTGTCTTTGGTCTTTAAAGCTGGGTGCCTTGAGAGAGTATTTGGTCTGTTCATGTCTGTAGTGACACTTTAAATGTGTGTTTGTAGTTTTTCCTGCCACATATTTCCTCTTCTTTTTTTTTTTTTGATACTGTTGACAGTGAGTCCTGGAGGCCCAGCTGCACAACAGGGCTATAAACTCTCAATGCCATTAGATATGGCACATATTTTGATCAGCTTTCTACATAACCCAGTAATTTTCTTGCACATTTTCCAGCATTAAGAAAGAAGAAAATCCTCTTCTTCACCTTGGTAACTGGTTAGAGATTCATTCAAAGATACCTCCTTCCAAAAACTTAAGTCCAAACTTTGCCTTATATAGTAAAAAACATTCTTTCTCAAGACATTGACTGCTAGAAATATTTTTTCTCATATAGTCCCAAAAAGTATTTTTTTTCCTTTTGAAGACTGTATCATGTCATTAGTATTAGACAGGCTATGACTAACTAGTTAACACAGGATCTTCTGTCATTTCATCACTAAGAAATGATGTATGTGTGATGATGTATAATATAAAAGTATGACCTGGTGTTTTCTGTGATTTAATTTAATCACATTTCTGGTACTTAGGACCCCATGCTAATCCAGTTTTTTCTTCTTTTCTATTATTCAATATCTCCTATGGTTTGTTAATCACTGCAAAGTGTATGCATCAGATTACAGAGCCAGTATTATTGGTGAGAATATTTAACCAGGGAAGTCAGAAGACAGATCAAGGAAAACTCCACTAGCCATTTCTTTCTATGCCTTTTCTTTCTGTTCTTTTTACATAGTGCTTAATGAGCTGAGATCACACTAACAGATAGTTGTCTGAATCACACTACTACTCCCTTTTTATATAGAAAATATAAATAACCTATTCTCAAATCTCATGGAACCATTTAAGACTAGAATGGATAGCATTTTAAATAACTTTGCCACCAGCTTGGGATCAGCTATTTCCCTGCTGAATATGCAGTTTCTATATCTATTCTTCCATATTAATAATCTTATCCTTAGCACGCTTTCCATAAGAATGTGTATGTAGAACAGAGAGCAACTGACTGCCTGCTCATATATCAGTTATCTTCAGTCCATACTATCCTTGTACATAGCAGCACCACTTTCATTAGTCTTTATGTAAATAAGCAACATTTTTCCCATTTATTTTTGTAAACACTGCACATTAATGCTTTCCAACAAATTTTCTACTTTAATTTTTTGGATTTCCAAAGCATAGCTTTCTTTTCTGGTCAAAGATTTCCTCCTCACAAAATTCTTTTTCCCAATATTCTTGCAATTCTTATCATCAAAGGTCATCCTTATGGATTTGTCCCCTTGATTGGGATGTAAATGACCCAATTTGGATAAGGGCTATCCAAACTCATCAGAAACAATTGTGTCAGGTAAGGTGCTGCGGGAGTAAATACAGAAAGGAAATAGCAGTTGTCTTACTTCCATGAGTAAATCACTTTTCATTTTTTTAAATAGGAAAAAAATCCTTTCTATTCAGTATACTATATGCCTGTGTGCCAGCAAATTTATCTCTTAAAATCTGTCCTATTAAACTAAATAATTAAAGACTTTAATTTTAAATAATTTCATTACTGATCAATATAAGCAATTATTTGATTCTTTTATAATATCCATATGAAAACAAACTCTAACCAGAAGGAATTTTTATTGTTTTAGAGACTTGAGGTAAAAAAAAAAAAAAAAAAATTCTTGTTCATCAGATTAAGAATTCTAGAGCAAACTAATATTTAGGTCCTGTTGCTCTTTTCAATGGGGAGTCTACTCTGACATTTTGGGCAGTGTCTGCCTCTAACCAAGATTCAAAATTACAGAATCTCAGAATCTGTTCCCAACTCTCATGGCCAAGTATCTATTTTGTAAGTTTTTCCTTTGGGTTTTGAGGTTTTGTGGTTTTGTTTGTTTGTTAGTTTGTTTTTGGTTTTTTTTGTTGTTTTTTTTTTTTTTTGTTTTTTGTTTTTTTTTTTTGTTTTTTTTTTTTTGTTTTTTTGTTTGTTTGTTTGTTTGTTTGTTTCCTTGGATTTTCTTTTTTTAATTAAAGGAGATTCTGGTAAAGCAGTGTGGAAGAAATTAAATATCAAAGTAATTTCTAACAACACAGAGTGCAAGGAAAAGAAGGGAGTGACATGACACGTTTCCCCTTACCCTTTTCCTCAACTATACTGTTTTTTAGGATGCTCTGGCACATTGCTTCTCTGGCCTGAGGAGGCAGGAGTCCAGAGCTGCCCAGAGCTGTCAGAATGCACTCTTGCATTAAGAAGGATTCAGTAGCTTCCCTAATTTTTAGGGAAGCCTTTGTGTACAGTGCAGTTAAGGGAAATCAGCACCTAAGTTTCCAATTCATTGGAAACAATGAAATGCAGAGTAGTGTTACCTCTTTGTTTCAAACAGCTCACCTTGCTGTACTGCAAAAACATCAGTGTGCTTAGTAAAAATTTTATAGGACTCTGGTTAATTGCTAATATAAAACTTTCTGTGGGAGAAAGTTTGCATTTTGTTCATGTCTGTGGTATCACTCTTTGAGTCATGGAGAATGAGAATGGAGGTTCTGGTACTATGATCTCCTTTTCACCTGCTTTTCCTTCCTTCAGCTTCTAAAATAAATCTTCTGAAGTACCAGCCAGAGGACATGTGAAGGAGATAGCTGCATGCTGAGAAACCATGGCTGACTGTGCTATATCTGTCATTTTGACTTTTCTACAAGACTTTTGATAAGAGTACAGAAAGAAGCATCTGTACAGTTTATAAGGCTAAGTAATTCTGGGCAATAGCGTGAGGGAATCTTCTGTGCATATTGCAAAGAGACAAGGAAGCTGACGTGTCTAAAATGCCATCTCTAAGGAAAAAAACACACCCAAGGTATTTTCTGTTCTCTTAAGCATGTACTGCATTTTTCTCAAAGACATTTTTCTAAACTCTGCATGAGATGAACAGCAACAAAGAAAAACATCAGCCTGCTGTTCTTTCACTAAATATAACTATTAATAGTATAATGATCACTCAGTCATGAAGACTTTTCCATTACAACTCAAGCACCTTTTCTAAATGTAAGTGTATCAAAGGCCACCAAGTTCATAAAATACTCATTTTGTAAATGTCATATTCTACTTCTTTTATGCCAAGGTTTCTGGGAAACATATAAAGAAATAAAGATATTAATACATTTAATGTGTCTCCAGACTGCTCTGTGGAGCTGACCAAATTACAAGGTCTTTGATTTTGTTCAATGGCTGTAACAAACATCCTAGGAAACAGAATGAAGACATATTGGCTTAGATCAACATAGAAATGGCTATATTTTTAAAGAAAATAGACAAAATACCCTTCTGTATAAAGTAAGAATATTCCTTTTGGCATCTATATTGAGGATGTTGTGTAATTTCTTGTTTCATTTTTCATATAAACTTAAAAAAAGTGTTTATTTTTATTGAAAAAAATACTTTTCATGTTTTTGAGAAGCTACAGGAAAGTAGAGGCAGTTTGGTACACTAATTTGTCAGCTTTTTTTTTTTTTTGTCCAAGGTGTGTCTATAATTCCTACTGTAATTCCTGTAGATTCCTGTAATTTCTGTAATTCCTCTAAAATAAGTATATTTTCTTGGTGATTAGTTTTAGATTCCTAATTTTTTATTCTCTTTAGGGTGATAACACAATTTTACAAAATAACTTCAGGAAGTGTTCTAGTTCAGAAGCAGGAAATACAGTTAGGATCTCAGCTCAGGGTTGTATTTTGACATGAGCCCAAGACAGCTAAGTTCTTTCCAAGAACTCCCAAGTTTTTCAAGTTCTTTCCAAGTCAGTGCCTGTAGATCAGCACTAAGGCAACATCCTATAACAAACCGGTAAGATAATCCAGAACACGCAGAAGACTTGGAGCAGGTTTGGGGAACCATAGATCAGATGATAAGTACATTTGTAATAAATACATATCCTCCTTCTTAATTAAGTGCTAGTGAAATTAAAATGGTGAGTTTGAAATGAAAAAATAATAAACCCCAGGTGTTTGCAGCTAGGTGGTGCCATAGGTTTATGTAATCCCAATCAAATTAGGGATGCTTTATAAGAGGTCTTCCATTCTACACATGATGGTGTATGAAAACAGCTGTGATCTAGGAGTCAGAAACTGCTTCAGAGGATGGGTTTTGCTCTCTCTAGTACTTCAGGAAAAGTAGTCACTTCAGAATTTTTTCCTGTTTCCTGACACCTTTAAATCAAATAGAAATTACAAGATCCTATGTGGAGCACCAGAATTTAGATAGTAATATGTTCCTTACATATAATAAAATTCTGTATGAGCTTTTCATGAAACTTATGCATACAGGTGCTAAATATGAAATAAGATCTACCAAAACCATATGACTCATAGACTGGAGTTGAACAATACAAAATTCTAGGAGAAATTACAGACACTGAAAATTCAATTTAATGCTTGGTGCCTTCAGCTAGTAGCGTACATGGAAGTACATCCTCTAGTCATACCCTCCTGAATACTATATTCAAATTTTATTACTTACCCTTAAATAGTAATCCAGTTGTTTCCTTTACTTTTCCTTGACTCCCCTAAACACCTCAAAAATAGCAAGTATTATGTTATGAAACTCACACAGAAATCTTACATAGCTGGGGGAAATGACAAGCTAAGTACATTTATAAGACTTATTTTCCAGATGGCATACTTTCAGACCACTCTTAAGCTTCACAGAACTAATTTAGATGAATCTTTCCTGTGCTTCCTAACGATGTAGATTTTGAGGTCAATTTCTATTTTTTACATTACTGTGTGGCATAGTATAAATGATACAGATTACAAATGCATTATCACTACCTGAATGCATTTGACAGAGCATCAGAACTGTGTGCTCACTAGCTTGAACCCAAAAGCACACAATTAGTGCAATGCAGCATTCAGCTGAAGTAGGCGATGTGGTTTTCTTGAATCTCTTTCCATAACACATGCATCGGTCTAGAAGTCTGGTTCATTTTGCCTGTTGCTCCAGTGCTTACTGCAGTTCACATGGTCACAGCACCTTTGGAAGTTGTGCATTAACAGACTGTGAAAGGGGACTCCATCTGAACTGAGATTCGTTTGCAATTTAGGTGCCAAAAGATTCAGTGAGCTATTGAGACCATCTTCAAGTGCTACCTGAAAATTATGACCCTGTTTTGTGCCACAAGAAGGACCTTTATAGGTTCTAACCTTGAAATCACTGAATAGATTAAAATCTTTGAGTTCCCCCTGCACTTGAAGAGGGGAACCATCACTCACAACTGAATTTCTTACCTGAGTTGCCTTTCCTCTAGTTTATGCATTTCATTCTCTTGGAGAGCTGTGTTCTTTCCTCCTCTTTCTACTTCTTTTACTATCCTCTTGCCTCTTGCCATGTGGAACTGTATCGTCAGCAGAAAAACAATTTAGCTAACTGCAGGTGATCCATTCTTTAGTGTTCAGTACACTCTTTACAGTTCAACAAGTACAACTCATATAAGTTACAGTAAGAAGGCTGTTTGATTTATTCTGTGCTCTTGGCTTATTTGTGCCTTGATTATACAGTTCTTACAGTGACATTTTCAGTGAAAATGTGTACAGAGCAAATTGTTACCTACTGTTTCTCTGTATTGTGTCTTGTTTATTTTTATGCCTTTACCAGTCAAAACTCACCAAATGTAAAGAAATTACTAATGCCATGAGAAACTCCATTTTTATTATCATCACAGGGGACCTTAGCCAGACAGGTTAGCAGTAGGAATGAGGAAGGTTTCCATTAATACTTCTCATAACCACCCTTGCAAACTAATGTGTGACAATCAGGTCCCCTGATGCCTTACTGTGAGAAGGCTAAATCCAGTAGCTTTTACCTCTGGAGATGTGGTGCATACAAACCTGGGAATGCAGCCCTTCATGTGTCTCAGTAGGATAAGATATGCATCTGTGGGGTGTGACAGGCTGTCCTGCTCCTCTTTTCTGTAGCAACTCTGCATAAATTATCTCAGCCACAGCCCAAACACGCAGTTCAGTGCTGTGCTAGCATCCTGCTGGGCACTCTTATAAAAACATCCATCTTTGAGGTGGCAGGCTGATGAAACGTCAAGCAGAGCATATATTGAGCCCTTCTCGGAGCCTCTTCATCACCGTGTAGCCACCAGAGGATGATGCTCTTTTTCTCAGCAGGACTATTTTTCACTGTCATCACACAGCCAGGCTGGTCAGATGGCTGGGTCATTGGTTATGCCAGGTCTTTTATGACAGTGCTTTCCATCAGCTTTTGCCAGCTGATTTGAAGGAGTTAATTGTACATGTAAGGCTGTCAGTACAGAGTAAGTCAGTTCAATGTGCTCAAGAAAAAATGGACAACTAGGACTATGTTTTTTTTTTTCTTGCAAAGAACCATCAGGGAAGTCTGACGGTTGGCAATGTGCCCTGTAAATGACCTTCCTTGGTTCTCTGTTATTAGATTAATTTTAACTCATTTTAATGGAGCTGGCCAAATGCATTGAGCCATTTCGGCATAAAAGTAGTCAATTTCCCTGTAGTGCAAATGTCTGGGATATCTGTAAATATTAGTAAGCCTTCAGAGCCAACTTGCAGACTTCCAGTAGTACATACACTGTTGCTATAAATAATGATACAAAGACTGGTTGGAAAGTACATACCTTAAATAAATCAAAAGCAGTCCATATGTCTGAATAACAGATACTGTTTTTCTCCAGCATTAAAACTTCAAGGAATGATAAACATAACTTGCCTCACTCTATCCAGCATTTGGGATTATCATACTCTGCACAGCATAAGCAGAACTGAGAATCAAGAGTTCCTTTTTATCACATCTTGCCCACAACACAGAAGTGTCTGCCAAGATGACCAAGACACTTCTATGAAAAAGTAAATTAACTGAAGGCAGAATTCCTCAGCCTATACTTCTAGGCAGCAGGAATACAGTAATAGGCAGCAACAAGGCGTTGCACATGATGTCATACCTGTTGTATCCTCCTTGGCCCACCAGGACAAAGTCACCAGTAATGGAGTCTTTGAAAGACTTTCAGGGAATGACTGCTAAGAAGGTAGAATCAATTTCACATCTATAGTGTTTCAGAAGACCAACAAAACCCTGCCAAAGGCAGTTCTTGCTTGAAGAAGAGTATGCAAACTCACAAAAACAAACCAGATAAACTACCCCAAAGAAACAGGTATGGAAAAGCTAACAGTTGCTTACATAATAGGATTTGTAAAATAAGTGACAACTGTTTAATTTGTACAGAGACCCAGTTTTACTGCCTCCTCTAGAATATTTCTGGAACAACAGCAAACGTTCTTTTGTCTTTCTGGCACACCTATTGAGAGGATCTGAAGTTAATTATCTTAAGTAATTTTTTGTATTTTTCCTTCTACTAAAGCTCTGGGTTTCCAATGGACTGTGCAAAAGCATCAGGGAATTTTAAACACACATTTTATAAACACATTTGGAAGTTCCCTCCATATATGTTTTATTAATTTTTACTTTATCTCTGCTACCTCAGTAGGAAAAAATTTCTCTACCATCATGTGAAAGCTGAAAATTGTTTTTTATCTTTCCATCTCATCACGTGAAAAAAAATTCTCCTAATCTCCTTGCCTTTCTGGCTTTTAATTTCTGCATCCTTCTACCTGATTTGAATTCCATAAAGCACTTGAAATCACATTTACATCAAAGACACTCCACAGGGTACCTCTGTATTGTGTTCATGTTCTGCTCATTCATCAAATACTCACCCACTCCATTTGGAACATACACTATTGAGTTTTTCCTTCCTTTCAAAACATCAGGAGTTAAAGAAAGAGAACCTGCTTTTTAAAGTCCAAAATGTTTGTGTGTTTTCAACAAGATACTTCACATTACTTGGATGGTTTCTCCTGTTTACCAGGAAGGTATGCATCGAGTGGAAATGAAAATAATATCATGCTCCAATGGATTGAGATGGTGACAAAAATTGAAAGAGATATAGAAACAGTAATAAATGGACTCTTCTACCTCTATAATTTGAACAACTCTGTTAGAAGGCTAATGTATTTTCTGTGCCCAAGCCCTGATTAGAATTTTGTTTTAAAGGGAAAAACACTAATCAGGTTTGAATGGTCCTTGCTCTTATTTTTTTCCTTTCCTTCCTCTACAGACTCTGTAAAAATAATTTTCAGCATCACATATTTGTATATGGCCTTCCCTTCTTCCCCCACATTTACATCATGCAATGTTAAATTCCCTGGGATCTGTACACCCTAGAAGTGCAATAATAAGTCAATGTTTTATTTATAAGTGTGGCAAATGCATATACCGTTCTATTATCTCAGCTGGGCTAGTTCATTTCATTTTACCTCATTTCCTATGTAACTCTGAAGTTTTGTTTCCATCTACCCTCCAATTTTAGCAGCTGCCTCTAATCACATTCTCTTTTGCTCTAAATTTCCTGTGGATGCATAGGAGTCCATAAGAAGCTTATCAGAAACAGTTGTTTGTGCTCCTATTAACATTCATCTTTTGACAGAATTTTACTTTTAAAAAAGAAGACTGGTCAGTGGGGCTTCAGCTTTGTACTGCATGGAAGTTTTCAAGTTACCTTATAGTGCATCTTCCATTCTTATCTTGCAGTACTTCTTTATTCAAGTCCAGGGATTTCTCTCTGCCTTGGTTGTGATTTGCATTTTTCTGTTATTTATGCAGTAAAAGTAACTCCTGTCATCTGACTGAAACAATCCATAAACTGTTTTAACCTTCCCCTCCTGTAGACTACGATTTTCATCTCCATTTTAGAAGTGGAGAATATCAGCAGAGTGGAGAGCAGGGGATTGTCCCTATAAACCACTGGGATGAGGCTCATGTGACCAAATGCATTGATCATGATCCTGTTTTCTTCATAATGGAAACATGGACCATCAAGGAGACAGTGCACAGAATTTGCTGACTTTTTAAAGAAAAGATTTTCAGTGAGCTGTGGTCAGTAATGAGATGATCAACAAAAGAGGCAGCAGAAATGAGAACTGCAAGGGAAAGGAAAAGCCTGCTAATAGCCAAGCTTATTTCAGTTTAATAGAAGAATGGCACAAGAAATGACTAGCTGACTTAACAGAATAGGATGAGTGTATTCCAGATTCAGACAGAAAACAAGAAGTGCAAAACAGAGTACAATCATTTAAATATATAAAAGCAATCTGTAAATCAATAACCAGAAGGAAGAGAAAATACTCATCTTTGATGGTCAGAAATGGATATATGATAGCACCATACATAAATTTGTAAATTTAGGGTATTTCCTTATTTCTATGTTAATACATCTGATCTTTTCCTTATGGTTTGTCTCTAGATAAATGGCTGACACTTGCAAAGACATACAAGAGAGCATGTATTTCACTGTCCAGTATTCTAGGAAACACCAGTAGCTGACTTAAAATTCCCCTGTCACAGCAGATCCTCACCCAACACAACTTGAAATGAGTCTCTGTAGAGTCACTTGTTGCATATTTAACTTACACTGTTACCTGTTACCGCAATATTCAGGCTGGAAATGTGTGATGAAATATTTCAGTCTGGTGTCCCTAATTCATGTAATTCAAAGAAAAAATAAATTGAAAGAATGGAGCAGGGAAAAATAGTTTTAGCTGAGTACCATTTATTCTGTTCTGTACTAATCACTCCCTGCCTTTGTTAAGTGACTCATTTTTAACACTGTGCTGTCACAACCATGTTGCTTCATGCTGTATGTGGCCAGGATCTCGCTTGTGTTAGTCATGGAATCCCAGAGAGTGGAAGTGACTGAAATCCAACAATGTTCTCCCTGTAAAATAAACATTTATTAATGTATCCAAACATGCAATAAGAAGGGACAAGCTTGATTCTGATGCAAATTCAATGAAATCAAGAAGTTACTCCTGTGCAAAACCAGCATGCAGCCAAAGCAGGACTTCCGAACACTAACTGATTATTTCCTCATCAGATCCAAGTTCCATGGTACAGTGCACAGCTATTTGGTAACCACTTGGGTCAGATTCTACTCTAGGATTAGTTTAGGGGTGTCAATAGGATTTCATACAACTTGAGATGATAGGAATGCAGATTTGCTGACTAATACACATTCTACATCAGGTTGTACTTATTGATGTTGAAAAGAACCCATAGGATTCTTTTTAATCTATGACGTGAGTGTGTGGGTGTGTATATGACAAACCAAAAACATTCCAACCACCAACTCTCATACAAGTATAATTAGCTGGAAACCATCCTAAGATTGTTTGGTTTCTCCTTTGAACTGTTGATGATGCAGATTTCACATTTCTAGACTGCCCAATGTAGCACATTATTAGTCTGTGTCATAGTATGCAATTCCTTATATTCAATCTAAATCTCTGCTTAAAGAAATATTTTCTCATTTTCCTGTCATATATAGAGAGACTATTTTATTTGTTATAGAGCTAATATCTCTCTTTATATTTTTCTAAAGGATGAAAACAAATGCACATTTTTTAAAGATTTCCTCATAGTTATTTTCTCAGCCTGAAATAGTTTCATTTTGCCTCCTTTATTCTCTTCATCACAACTACCTTTTCTAAGATTATCAGTGTTTTTGCGATTGCGTGTAACATGTTGGATGAGCATCATATTTGTTATGAACAACAAAAAAAGGACTTGATCACTTCCTCTGTCTGTGGTCAGCAGGATTACAAACAGAATGGTGTAATTTTTGTAAGAAAGGAAGAAGGCAGCAGAAGAATTAGAACAGGGGTGAAAACACTTTGCTATACTTAAAAGCTGTATTCCAAAACTATCTATTATGAAGAGTCACAAGACACATGTAAAGTATAACCTGATTTTAATCTCAGTGGCTTTCACTTCCCTCAAAGTATGGGGAATGCATATATTGGTATGGTCTGACAATGCAGTATCCATCTCTTTTGGCAGTTGTGTGATCTGATGTGTGCTGAAGATCTTGGCTGTGCTATTTACATATTTGATCTGTTAGATGGTCTCCATTGCACACTGGAGAGATTTTATGAAGGAAGGCCTCTCCTTCACAGACAAATCTGCTACAAAACTTACATATAAGTGAAAAGCTAGAATTAAACCTTTTTTCCATTATCTCTAAAGTGTACAGGCCCTTGCTGTTAGAACCAAAAAATAACTTTTAACTTTGGCTATTAAAGTTATCTTGGTGCCAGGGACTAGGAGGGGGCATCACTTGTAGGATTGACATCCTTCCACAGCCATGGGGATAAAGTCTGATAAAGTTTTTTCTCTCTTAGCTGTTCACTGCATGAAGGAAAAACACGTATTTGTTCTGGATTATGACCAGGATATGCCTTTTCCCAACACCTATAATGGAATTTTAAAAATCCATGGATTTGTGTCAGAGGTACCAGTTACCCCTTACATGCACAGGGACTTACAGGCTTATATATAAGCAGATGATATTGAAGACAGGATGATATTATTACATGCACAGGCAAGCCAGCTGGCCTTGCCTTGTCTGAATTATGATGTGTATCTACCCTCACAGTTTGTTGTCTTTCACATAAAGCAGGATTGGCCTTGAGAAATTGGCCTGTTTATCCCACAAAATAACAATGCTTTGAATTTCCATACAGACCCACATCTGAGGTTTTCAAAGAGCTTTACAAATGTTAATCCATTAAGTATCAATGTAAGTCATTCCCTGAGGCAGGTGTTAATTATCTCCATTTCACAGAGCTCCAGCAAGAGAGGCAAGGAGAAATCCAACCACCTTATTTGTAAGGTAACACAGCAAATCAGAGCACAATCAGAGAGAGAATAAAACAGTTTTGACACTCAGGTCTGCTACAAAGCTCTCTCCCTTTCACCAGTTTTGATGATTTTTGTCTTAAAAAAGATGAAGGGGATGAACTGGTTAGATTTTGGCATGAGGTTACAGAGAGGAGCTGAACAGAGTCTTGCCTCATGGATTAAGTCAGACTGCTATCCTGAATGTCATTAGCCCCTTAATGGGGCTAAAGGAAAAAAATAGGGAAAAAGCAAACAAAAAGGGAGAAAATTTAATCAATAATTCTCTACATGATTTCTGTAATGGATGATGTAGGACTCTGTTCTTCACCTGAAGCAAGCAGAACATATGTTTGGAGTCAAGTCCATTCACCTGACAACAAGACTGCCATCAAGAAGCAATGGCATCCATCTAACCTCTGCTGTGATGACCTTCTAAAGCAATCTTTTTTGATGCAGTCCTACAACAATATGATCCCTTTCCTAAAATTCCACTTTCCCCGTGCTACTATCAGGAGTTTAATATACTGCGGAGGAGGAAAAAAAAAATATCAGAAGCTGGCACATAATGCAGTTTATGTTTTTACCAGAAAGAAAACAACATCATTTTAATGAAGAAATGGGTCTTGCTTATCCTTTCCTAATAGAACCATTGTGAGGTTTTGTTTCTCCAGTGCCTGTTTCCATAATCTTTTGGAAAAGTAGATACACACGTGTGCAAACAACTTTCTTTTTCCATCCAAGGACTAAGAAATTGCCGTACAGAGCACCTGTTTGAACCTTCACAGACACATTTTTCAGAACTTCTTACACAGCTCTGTCAGGGATAAAAAGATGCTGTTTCTTATCTGAAATTATTGGAAACTGATTAGCAGAGTATTGAAGTCAGAGTTACAAGAAGAGGACACTAAAATATATCAATATTAAGGATATGTACAAGCCTTCCTCAGATAACTGCTAAATAGGTATGAATAGTTGTGGGTAGGATAGGTAGGAGTACTCATACATGAGTTAAGTATTCTTGTTCAGTAATCTTATAAGGGTTTTTTTGAAAAAAATTTTGCTAAGTATTCTGGAGCATTTATCTGTTTTCATCCTGGCAGGAACATTCAGCATTAAAACACACCTCTTAATAGTGCTATTCTTCATAATAATTCTGAATGATCTCATTCTTTATTATATCAGTCACTATTTTAAATCTCTGTTTTCCTCAAGTAGCTTTCTTGTGATTGAATTACTAAACACTGCACAGCTAGAATAACTTTTTTCTTTTAGGTCAATGTTTGGATTTATCTTTCTTCATCCTTTTAAGCACTCCTACTTCCCAGAATACTTTCACTTTGAAATTAACTCAAGCACTCTGGTTCACACTGCATTTCATCTCTTTGAGGTATTTGGCCCCAACCTGGACTCTGTAGCCTGAATGAGATAGATATGTTCCATCTCTCATGTGCTGGTTTTTAACATGAGATCAATATACTGAAAGAGACATTTAAATTGGAATAACATTTGTTAAAATTAACATTTGTTAAAATGCAAATCTACCATCACCTTGGGAATTCAAGGACCCCTATCTTGTTGTGTATTATTTCACAGAAAAATCACATCACTGATTTATCTGCTCAAAGAACAAATTGCTCTTGAGAAAAGTTGTACTAAATTGCTTTTAATAAAGTGGCTCTGGCAGAATTAGCCATCACTACCCATCTTTAATCTGCTTACCTTTTCCAGGCTATTCATCTATGATATACCTTGTCCCAGAACCACCATTTAGATATTTTTACTTTGGCAACCACCAAATAGCACAGTATTTGTATGTTGCTGGAAAGCAATGACCAGCAGCATTCTATATGGTAGCTGGAACCCAAAGTACACCAGCCATGACTTCCTTTACATGGAAATGTGTTCTGCATGATGCATTTGCTAAGGGGCTCCAAACATATTTACATATTAAGCTGTTCACTGTCTGATAAGCATATCGATCATACACTTGTCTTTCCTGTTAGTTTTAGAGGACTTCTGATACACAAATGCAATTCTGGAAAATTCTGCACATAAATGGATTGGAACTCTAGCCTTGTTCAGGTGAACTACAGGCATCTCATTTTTGCTGGTGTTACTGAATTTGTTGTAAATCTCTCCAGTAGCTGACAGCTTCCCTGCTAGTTGCTATGCATTATTTTGATGATCAGTTCAGCCCAGGTCTACAATATATCTCAGGGGGCTGCTGAGAAAAATAGCATATAATCAAGAAACTGAAGTGTGCCATAATAGAGACACAAGAGAACAGAACAAAGATTCTGCGTACCTCAACCATTTTGCCACTTTCTAATTTTGCACTGTGAAGTTGCAATTCCAATAAAATGCTTTTCACTTCTTAGCGTAGAGATCTAATTTACAATCAAGGGAGAAATATACTTGTTGCTTTCTCAGTTATGGCATTTAAATCAGAGAGCCTGTGCTTTATTTTGTACTACATTAAAACATAAGGCAACACTTCAAGGCTGGGGAGAGACCTTAGGATGATGGACATAGAAGTGACAATTGGTTTCCATTTACTTGTCCTCCCTGCTCATCTCTGTTCTATTTCCTTGCACTAAAATGTCTGTTTCTACACATGAGCTGCCTTTCCCCTCAGTTTCTTTCAGAATTTTAATTTGTACCCAGGGCTCTCTTTCATATATTTACTCAATGTTTGGCACAAAGCTCTGATCTCAGCTGGGCCCTCTGGAAATTTAAATTTTAACTATTGCCTGCAAGATGCAGAGTTTAGAAAGAAGCCCCTTGTAGTCTAGCTCTAGGCCAAACATTACCCTTTAAAAAGTGGATAATAGTCTGCAAAATGATCACGGTTAGCCAAGCTATTTACACTTATATGGACAAAAATAAGGATTTGAATGATATGTGTGTGACTGTGAAAGCTACACTTAATCTCCTGTGCTGCTGTACTCAGAGGGACAATTCTTGTGGGAGTGAGCAGCATTTTCATATTGTAAACACTGAATTTTTAATATGTGCCATTAATACAAGGAAAATGGACACATGTCTTTGTATCCCATTCTTGACTTTGTATTCCATTAATCACAAGGGTAATCCTCATTTTTACTGCTGCATTAGAAAAGATCTGATTTATCACTGCTTGTGAATGGATGCAGAGAGCAAACGATCACATCCCTGCATTCCCCCTGCCTGCTTGGTTTCCATCAGCGTCATCTAATGGTGATAATGAGGGCTGGGCAGCGACTGCAGAGACACTGAACTTGTGTGCCTGAGTCCCAAGGGCTGTCTGGGCTTCGAACTGGTGGCAGCATTCCCCTGCTTCATTCCTCATCTCCTTCTACCTTGTGCTTAGTTCATCCCTGAGCCTCTGGCATGCAGATGCAGTTTTCCCTGTGAACCACTAGATGCCCGGAGATCTCTTTGATTCAACATTTGTATCAACAGCCAAAGCATTTACTAGGGCAAAGAAAGGAACAGCATCTCAGCTAAGCCATCAGAACAATAGCATGTTCACTGGTGGGGAATATTTTCCAGATTAAAGTAATATCTGCCTTATAAATCTATTCAGTTCAAGCACTGAAAAGGAAAGCAGTATATATCTTAGGGAATTTATCTGTATCACTGTTGAAAGAAGTTAGATGGCTCTCTAGGGCCATGCTGAAAGAAGCCAAGAAATTATTATTATAGAGATGGAAATCTCTCAATTGCCCCAAATAATAGACAGTTCAGCAGAAATACAGAATTTTTGGCAAAGGTATCCTCAGAGGAGCCGAGCACAGTAAGAAAGAGTTAATACAGTCAAATTCAGGTATTATTGCATAGTGGTATAAGCTAAAGTAATGCCACTAATCTCAGTGGCATATTCATGCTTACATCAGTGTTAAATGAAAGCAGAATATGGCTCTTGAAGTACTAGACTTGTGCTGGATAAGAGCTCAAGCCCTCAAGGCATGGAGCACTTAAGAACATGCTGGCCTTTAATTCTGTGCAAGGAGACCCTTGCTGACTAAGGCAGGGCATTCTCCTACTTTAACAAGGGTAAGCTTCTCTGTGGTGTGGCCAAGCCCTTAATCGCACAGCAGTACAGACAGTGGGGGGGCTGTGATTCACTGAGCCTGCCTTGCCAACCGGGGTGATCAGTAGCTACCATACAGCATGCTTGTCCTGCTGCTGAGACAGAACTGAGTTATATATCTACTTTTTTTTTAAGCGTTAATTCATCCTCAGTCTACACAATGGCCACTTTGGGATAGATTTTAGTGAGGTAAGGATCTGAAGTCTGTAATTTCTCAAGAGATTTAAAGATGGTAGATGAGTATTTGTCATATGTACCCTCATCCTAGGTTAGAGGGTTCTGTCTGAAGTAGTGTGAGCTGACAGACCTCCCTTGACTTCTCTTAGCTTTCTCATGATCTGGGCACTCTGTTTAATGAAGGACCATTTATATTTCATAATAAAGGTGTTTCTACCCTATCCAATTAATCAGTTTCCACTGAGCAGTAAGAGAACGTTGAGTGACCCATTTTTTAAAAAGTGTGTCTTGCAGTGATCAATTCTGCTGCCCAAAGATACCCAGCAAATTAATAGCAGAGGTGGAAAACCAGCAAAACTCTCAGGACTCCTTCAATTTTTGCTTTGAGTGCTACATGACCCTGCAAAATTAGTACTCCTGCAAAAGATTGCCTCATTTTATTCTCTGAGTTCTCTGAAGAGCTCTGTGAAACAGCTTGGGGGATCCTCACTACACAAGAAAACTCTTCTGATAAAATAGGTAAAACTGTTCTCAATGGAACAGTTATTCCTCATTTCTACAAAAGCAATCATCATATTATAGGAAGAAACTTCGTCTCCTTTTTCAAACAAGAATGATGAAATAGACTTATGTGTGCCAAGCTTTAAGGCACCACCTCTTCTCCTTTCTCTTTTTTTTCTGAAATTAGGATGTATTTGCTCCAGGCTGCAGCTTCAGGGGCTTGTAACACCTCACTTTTCTAGGAGACTTCAACAATAAATCTGAAATGGTTTTCTGAATTAGCTAAAAGAGAAGAAACTCAACTAGGTACAACATTGTATAATCACTGTAATCAGGCTTATATTGTGAGTTTATACATTAGGCTTCCACCCACCTGGATTCTTCTCAAAGTCTGACCTTTCTGAGGGTGAGGGCAAAAGCAGCTTAGTGACCTGAAGAGTGTGTTTTTCTGTCAGAATGTACTGTCTCTTTGCGAAGTGTTACATTGGAACTGAACAAATTGCTTTGAGTACACAGATATTATCTATTTCCTAAAGAATTCTTCATTCTGAGTATGAATGCACTGATAATCTGGCTAAGCTGAGGCCTTATACTTGTAACACTATTTCTATAGAATCGTTTAGGTTGGAAAAACCCCTCAAGATTATTGAGTCCAACCACTTACCACTGCCAAGGCCACCTTTCTGGTAGTTGTAGAGCATGACAAGGTCTCCCCTGACCCTTCTTTTCTCCAGACTAAACCACCGCAGTTCTCTCAGCTATTTCTCATAAATTCTGTTTTCTAAACCCTTCACTGACTTTGCTCCTCTTCTTTTGCCATGCTCATTTCCTCACACTCAGGAATTTAGACTAAACTGTTCACAACCCTTCCTCCCATCCCCTTAATTTTTCTCTCCAGCTTTACTGGTCTGCTCATGGGTTTTTTGTTTTTGTTTTTGTTTTTGTTTTGTTTTTTTTTTTTGTTTTTGTTTTTGTTTTTTTTTTTTGTTTTTTTTTTTTTTGGTGTTGTTGTTGTTCTCTTTCTAAATTATTCACCTCCCACAGACGTTTAAGGGAGCTAGAAGGCAGAGCAACTTCATGCTCAAGTATCAGCATCCTAGCAAATACACTGTTCTGTAAGTGGAACCATCAGCAAGAGCCACAAATAGAGTCTGAAGTCCCAAACTCCTTCTACCTTTTATCTAAAGGATTACCTCTGATTAGAATCACTGCAGTTAAATTTTAGCAGTTCTAGCCAAGAAAATCAAATAAAGACTCACCTTTTTCCTGCCCCCTTCACTCACATAGCACTGTGTAGTAGATCATATTGCCATTCTCAAATAAACCACTTTGCAAAACTCATTACTGCTTGTGGAGGACCCCATAGACTGTCTAATGGCTCTGATGAGCAGAGACCCTACTAACTCAGGTGTTCCTTCTTTGGGATTTCATTTGACTATAGACACCTTTTGTAAGAGCAAAAGCAAAAAGGGGGGTTATTTCAGAGATAGTGTGTTTTCTGCGTCAAAAAAAACAAAGCTACTAGAAGCAAAAAGGAGGCAAATTTAGTTATATATTCTTTGCCACTAGGAAGAAAAGCTTTGTTTTTTTTTTTATTATAGCTCTTCCCTTGTGAAATAAGTCATCAATATTTATAGATTTTCACTTACAGAGAAGGAGATGAATCCTTAGTCACTCATAGGTATTAATATAAGAATGAGCTGTAATAGTTACTCTGTTTAGCTTTCTGTAACCCAGAAGGTTTGGGCTTCTGCTCCAACATGAGGTAATGCTGGAATCAGAGTAAGCTGTCATCTTGTGATCTGATTTTCTTTTTAAAGGCTTCACTCAGGCTTCAGCCATTGGCATTTAACTCATCCTGGAGTGTGCTGCATTGTATCCCCTGATTGAGGTCTGGTCAGGCAGAAGCCTTTCTCAGCTGCATTTTTTACACACATCTGTGCTCCCTTAAGGATGACTTGGTAATTCTGATATCAATAAATATGAGGATAGAGTCCAAGCTTTTATGTTGGTTGAGAATCACTGAGCAGAACTCCTTACCTGGAAAAAGGAGCATAATGCACTGCTTTTCTGCACTTTTAATGTCCACAGTAATATATCCTGCATAAAGCATCTTATGGCCTGTTCCTTAGCCAAGCATAGCACAGCCATGATCCCTACTGTATGCCAAAGGCACAAAGGAGAGAGCATTGCTGTGTCTCTTTCTCCTGTCCCTACAAAAGGGAAGCAATTAATCTTTAAACAAGTGTAGGAAAAGCAGTCTTGGAGTATCTAGAAGTGCAGGTCCCAAATAATCTTGCAAAGTGATTTTAAAGTGAGTACAAGAGGTTAAGATGAGGATAAATACGTTAAGAGGGAACACTTTAGCAGAACAGCAAGAAAAGAGAGCTGTTAGGTTGTGGGATAGTTACCAAGGACTGTGATGGAGGCTCTGCTACACATGCAATGTGAAAAAGCAGACTGGACAGAGTGTAACTGAGTATACCCCAAGGAACCATGTTGTCTTTGGAGGGAGCCTGGCTGTTACCTGGTTTACGGTCGGATTTCCTAAATGCTTCACATGGCTGTTTCTAACACTGACTTTAGCAAGACTTGTGGGTGTTAAACTGTTCAGAAAAATAACAGGTTGTCAATGATCTCATTCCCATGAGAGAGTGTCCATGAAAGAGCTGTTGAACTTTTTTAGTCTTTCAACATGCAGACAATTCATTACTTTACCTGGCTGTAGTAGACCATGGTACTGTTTGTGAAGGGCTGCTGTCCCACTGGCGTTTGCTCATATTTGGTATAAAGTGCATCAACAGAAGTACCTGGTACCTCCTGGCTCATCTGTATGGTATTGGAACCACCCCCTGCAGCTGCCTGGGGATAGTAGAGCTGCCACGAGTGGAAGGGCTGGGTGCACTGCAGAGCCAAGCAGCCCCATGGAGTGAAGAGCAGCAGGGATGCTTTAGTTCTGCAACATTTGTTCTGCCTCTCCTGGGCAGGGGACAGCACATGCTGCAGGCACTGTGATGCCAGTACTCTGGTTAAATATTTACAGTTCATTTACTAGAGAAGGGAAACTATGCAGTTATGGTTTGTAAGGAAAATTATTTTCCAGCATGCAGGTTAATTTTTAATTGGTCAGATTTCTCCCACTCTTTTCTCTGCCACTAGCTATTGTCCATCTTGGACCTCCATTTTTAATTCCCTTTTAATGTGCTTGACTGACAGAGGAGAAGGATGGGAGAGGGAGTTAAAAACTATCTCATTAAACACTTTTTGCTTCTCTGTGACAATCTTGGTTTTACATAAACCTGCAGCAGACCCCATAGCTTTAAGGACTTACAGTGGTTAGATATACCCACTCTGCCACAGAACTCCTCTAAGTTTCAGGCTCCTTGTGGACTGAGCAGCATTACTTCCTGCCTACATGGTAACAAAAAAAAAAAAAAAAAAAAAAAAAAAAAAAAAAAAAAAATCTGTGATACAGTCAATAAATAAAAAACCATTACAAATAGGCCGATTTTGGAGCTATTTAAAATATGGGCTGCTGGTGCCTTGCATGGCAATATATATACACAGAGAGCAGGATTTATGATGCTTTCTATGTACTTTAAATATCATGAAAACACTCAATTTCACTTTGTTGCAGCCTGAATCTATCTTGGCAGCTCCTGTTACAGCCTAGTTCCGGTTGCAACATGAGTCACTGAAAATGGTACAGGCTGTTTACTAAATGGATTTAGTAAGAGCTTCTGGTATGGACAGTGGTTCTTAAATTTGTTTTGCTCTTTTTTGGTTTTTTTTAGAATATCAGTAGATGATACAGAGCTTTAGAATTAAGTTATTGTAAATCAAAGGACTGCATGGGCTAAATGGATGTTCTCATCTCTGTCTATGTATCCTAACATGTATGATTTCACTTCTTCCTTCACAATGATATCTGACCAGTTCTGTGGACAAATGGACCTCCTATAAAATGTGCAGTGTGTGCTGATCCTGCCTGAAATTAAATTAATTTTACTCTATCTTTTGTTCCTTGCTCCCTGTACCTCCCTCCCCTGAGATAGTGCTGCAAAGCAGATCTGCAGGCTGCAGTACACAGTAGGCAAAAAGGAAAGGCGCTGTTTGGGTGGCACCCAGGAAACATCTTGATAAAGAATATTTAGTCTGAGAACCAGAAATACCTTCTGTCTGGTGAAATGTGGATTCAGCAGAGTCTACAAGCACATCTTGGGACCTAAAACTGTAGACTACTGAATGTCTTAACTCTGTGCAGCCCTCACAAAATCATTGCCAATTGAAGAGCAGAAACATTGGCTACTCCTTTTTTGCCTTTTTGAGAACTTCACAAAAGTGAATCCTGTGCCTTAAGTTATGCATACAAAGGGCTTCACTCTAGTGTTTACAGACTGCACTCACAACAGTTTTCCTGACAGTGATAATTACACAGCAATCCTTCCAGAAAGTCACTGTCAAAAAGGTGTAGGGCTCTGCAGAATAAACCTGGGAGTAGCTTGTGGTGGGTTAGTTGCACTAATCCCCCTGGAAGCTTTAAAACACTTGTTGAGCAGACATGAGTATATTTCTGCATTAACGAGAGGTGTCAGCTAGGAGAAAGCTTGTGAATCTACTCTCTGCAGCAGGGTGGATCCATGCTGCAGTGCAGAGAGGCATATCACAAGTCAGCATGCCTCAATTGAAGCAACTCATCTGTCTTCATCATCTGTGGTTTCTAGATGTCTTCTCTTTAATGTTCCATTTGGTACCAGGAAAAGAAGAGGGCTGCTGTGGGTATAAGGAAAGCATAGCAGTTTTTCTAGCTACTCTCTGCTACTTGACATTACAGATGGCTGAATCTGGTCTTCATAAAGAGAACTTTACAGTAATTTGTTAGGCAAATCTACAGAGAGAGCAAAGCAACCCCTTAGGAAAGTCCTCACACACCCATCCAGAGGCATGCCAGCCATATCTCTCTGAATGGAGGATGACCATGGCCTGATCATTTTGGCAGTCCATTTAACACTGCTATCTGTGAAATGGGATTCTGCAGAGAGTAATGTAAATGTCTGAAGGATGGACGTTTGTAAACAACACATTTCTCAGGACAGCATCATCCCTATTCAGAACTGGTAAGAAAGACATGAAGATTTCTATGCCTCTTGATTTATGTAGGTTATAATGTCTGGTTATCAAGCATACAAATGTCCTCATCATCTATATAAATACCTAATTCTTTCTTCAGTGATGATAAAATCTTAGGTTTCACAGATTTTCACAGTGCAGCAGATTTCATAGATTCACTTTAATTTCCATTAAAATGTTTTTCTATAAGAAGTTATGGCCTTTAATGCATTGTGTGTCATTTTTTGATAAGATAGTTTCCCTGTATTAATTGAAAGTCCAGAGCATCTTCCAAGAGCTACCAGTAAAAAAGCAAATTTTCAGAATGCTTCTCCATCATAGATTCTCAGATTAGGCCAGTGGAGAGCTGGCATGCTGATCTAATGCCTGTGCAATTATTCTGTGATATGAGTTTCTGGGAGGCACTTAGTCAAGGCAAGAGAGCTCCAAGCAAGAATCAGGGCTTCAGTCCTGTATTAAATTCCTGTATTCCTTATGTTACTGAATTTATAAAAGGTGAAATATGCAACTTTTTCCACATGACCAAAACTTCATTGCATTTTTAATTCAATTGTAGCTTAGTGTTTCATTTTCAGTTCTTTCTAGGAACAAGAATCCTCAACATTTCTAAATCTGAACATTTTGTTGCAATGACTCAAATGTGTCCTTCATTAAATTGTATTTCCTTTGGGTGCTGTAGTGATGAAGATATTTTCTATAGGGGGAGGAGAATGTTTTGCACATCTGTTTTCTCTCATCATCTACACACATGGCAGTTTTCCCAATACTGATTTTTTTTGGTTGCCAGATCTTGTTGATTGAAAATTTCTTCTCAGATCTTCTAGATACTTTTTTTTTCCAAGCAGGTGTTGGCTGTAATTCATGCTAATTGTCACCCCTGTTGTCAGTTTCAGCACTGAAGGTGATGATTAAGTGGTCAAGAAAGATTAACTCTCAGGTTTTGTGATGATTGCAGTGGGTCTGGCTCAGGGGGGCAGGTACATCTGAGTGGTCAAACTGAACAGTAATTTGAGAGCCAGAGATTTAGGTGGCTTGTCAGGAAGAAAGAAGTGCAGAAAGAAGAAAAAAAAAAAAAACCAAAACAAAAAAAACCCTGTGATAATTAGGGAACTACGAATAGGATAAAAACAATAAAAAATCCCAGTGCATACATATGATTCAGGGATTGAAGGATGAGACACAGGGAGCTACATTTATATAGCCTAGGAAAGAAATAATACAGCTAAAAGACATCAGCATATATATACCTTTATCAGAGCCATGAATATTTGCACTATCAAATTAAGGAGAGGTTTATAGGTTTAATGGAAAACATGTCAGCTGCTGGGAAATACTACAGAGGAATGGCTGTATAAGCTTGATCATGGAAAGTATTAAATCTAATATCCTCAGATGTCTTTACCTGTGCTACTTCCTCCCTCCCCCCTCCACTTCCCCAATTCTGTGAAAATGTAAAGTGCTGATACAACCACTTTATAATGCTGTTGTCTTCTTTTGAACATCCTGGCTTTATTGCTTAAATACACAAGCCTGTTTTATACTGTCTAGATCAAATACAAACAGATGATAACAGGAGATGCAATTTTGTCCTTCAAAGCCCTTTCCTGCTGCTTTCCCTTAAGACCAGAGATGTAGTGCAGTGTCATTTTCCCCATGTAAACTAAGTTTGAAGTTACCTTTTTCCCCCTGGAAATTTTTATTTACCATTAGAAATATCTGTGATTTGAACTTCCCTGTGTTTATGATTTACCTAAACAGATTGAAGTACCATTTTAAAGCTCTTAATAGCATCAACAGTAAGGAGTTGAAGAATGGATAGCCCTGACACCTACAGGATTCAGGGAGGTAAAAATCTTCTGATTCTTCCTACCCACGCCCAAAGAAGTATAAAGACAATTTGAGAAACCTAAGCACTCAGGGTTTCAAGTATAAAGTCTGAACCTGCAGGTGTACTTTACATAAGTTCTTTTTAAGATTCAGAGGTCCATAAAACAAACAGATAATTCTCCAGAATTCTGTGAGACTGCATATCTTGTGGTTTTGTAAAGTCAGTACATCAGGAGACTGAGCTGGGATCTCAGCCACCACATAAAATTGACTTCACTTTCCTATTTTAAGATAGAATGGTTGGAGAAGCTGATCTATACAGACTAAAGGATATTAAAGCTGGAAGGGATTGTTGCTAAGTCCATCTGACTTGACTTTTTGCACAGCACAAGCCATATGGTTCACTTGTTAAATTCTGTATCAATTCCTTAACTCCTACTTGAGGTAAAAAAATATTTCAATAGCAAAAAATAACTTTAGAAATATCACTGAGGGTGGGGACAGGATTCATCCATGACTCAGAAGTTGGGGCTGTCATCAGAAATGAGAGACAGATGGATTCCTGGCTGAAGCAATGATGTGCAGTATCATTGTCAGGCCTGTCCCACCTCTCAGTTCTTACAGCTTTTCTCCTGATTCACAGTATCTCCTTTTGTGCAGACATTTTCCTAGTTATGCACAAATGTACTGGTTTGTTTTTGCTATTTATGTTATTTCTCCACCGGCTACATTCTCCATGGTTTCAGATAACTCTATTGCTTAAAGTCTCATGACAAAGGTGATGCTTTTGAAGGACTTCTCTGGTTTCCTTTCTGATTGTTTCTCTTGTTTCTAATACTCATATACTTCCAGTATTTTATCTTTTAATAATTTGGTAACAACTCACTAATTATTAACTAGGCTTAATTGAAAAATGGATTAGAGTATTGACTCTTCTACGGATTAAACTTTAGCAAAACCCAGCATAAATCCTGCCATTTGCATATCCATGCAACAGTTTGTTTTTTTGTGCAAACTGAGAACTGGTAGCTTGTAACTAGAAGCAGGAAATTAGTATCCCTTGCTTTGTCTGACTTGCCTTTTATGGATGTAAACTTTTTGGACTTGGATTGTCTCCATGATCTCAAGGTGAGGCTTCTTCAGAAATAGTTACCTTTTATTTGGTGAACAATTATATATTTTTTTTTTCCTCTGGGTGCATGCTTAAAAATTATTTCTAAGTCTTCTTCAGTGTTTCTGTTGCACCTGGCTACCTTCAACACAGGCATCAGAGGTGTTAAAGGTACCACCCTTCAACAGCATCTCTGGTTAGACTGAAGCATTACTTTCAGAAGGAAAATGCAAATTTTTAGATTTTAAGTATCTTTGATGGAATGACATTTCTTTGGCTTTTAATTTTGTCTGAAGACAGCACCAAGGATTAGCGCATTGGGTGCCAATTGCAAAAAATTTTACATGATTTGATAGGCAGCAAGATAAATGCCCAAGCTGCCTAGAATAGGGAAATATTCTGTACTAATTTTAAATGAAAAAGAAAGAAATCACACTTTGGTTGGTGTCAGTTTTCCTTCTCTTCTTACCTGATAGAGCTTTATCTGGCAATGCTCTTCAGCCTTAAGTTTGCCTTTTCTCTGTTGGAGTGCTGCATTATGCTAAGTTTCCAAGTTTTGAAGTACTCATATTCCATCTACAATATGTTGATTTTGCACAACTTGAATCTGGGAAAAATTACATCTTCAGCCATCATGTAAAATCTTCATAAATCCATATTTGGTTTTCCTAAACAGAATATAGTGTTTATCTCACACTAACCTCTTCTTTCTAGGGTTTTTTCCCCTAAAATACTTACCTTAACTCTGCTGACAAAGCATGGTACTTTTAAGTCCTTTGGCTTACCTTATCATTTTGCTAAACTGAATAGAGAAAAGAGATAAGTTTCAAGAAATTGAAACAATTCCAGTGGTACAGAAAACCACAACTGTTTTCAAATGTTGCTCTTTAATATCTGGAGAGAATATCCATTTACCAGGTTTGTAGGATGTAATCACATGGGAAGCTTGTGAAATAATTTCTTCATCAGTACTAACACGTAAGGATATGAACTCCTAAATTACCTAACAGAGGAATCAGGAGGGGCTAACCAAATAATCACTTTCTGTCTCTTTTGACCACAGTTGTATAACACCTGAAATACAGTGTCCTGATTTGATGTCTGAAGGTGAATGAATATATTGATAAATTATAGGATTCAGTATTTCTGCTTATTGGTCAGATAGCCTTGCAGAACAATTTGTATGGCAGCTCTTCTTTCTCTGGCCCAGAGCTGGAGAGGTATGTCAGTGTCCTACCTCACTGTAATTATTGTCTTCCAAGTAACTTTGTTTTCATTACATCTCAGGTACTTCAGCTATGGCTTGAAAACATGGTGTAAGAGCACTTGCTACAAGTGGTTTTTTTTTATTTTATTCCTTTTAGTTTACCCTTTCATGGAATCTCTATCTGCAATTTTGAGAAAGAATTCCAAGCAAATTTTAAGCATGCCTTTCAGCTTCCTACATTAAAAAGAAGGACTCTGATGCTTTATCCCAAGAAATAAAATCTGGAACTGTTGACAGAAATTTTTTTCTGTTTCATTCAAACCCACTGCTGCAGTGGAATATGGAACACTTAGCCAGGAAGATATAAAAAATTTATTGTTTTTCTCCTTCATGGTTTTCTCAGCAAATTATGAGGTCTATGACATTTATTTTAAAAATACATGTCAGGTTTCTTGCATTTTGGGATAACTAAATTTTGGCCTCCAACCTTGACGGTAGTGAGGTCAAGATGCTGTCACAAGTCCAGGTGTAGTCTAGGGGAAATCAGCTGAATTGTAGTACAAAAACAGAAGCTGGGCTAGAGGTTTCTGTGTGAGAAAGGTTAAGCACAGCAGGGTTTTCAGCTTGCAGAAGAGATGGTCAAAGAGGAATTTGGTAGAGCTCTACACATCCTCCAATAGTGTAGAAGAAGTAGTATACAGTGAAAGAATCAGGTGGATGTTTTTAAATTAAAAAATTAAAAGGAGAATATTTTTTCATACAATGAAACTGAAAAATGTACTATTTCAGATTGTTGCAGGGCCCCAAATTATAAGTTGGTTTAGGAAAAAATAGACATATTCATGGAAGACAAGTCCACTGAAGTCTACAAAGTTCAAAGATGTAGGTACAATCTCTGCAATCTCTGTCTCAGGACATCTCTAAACTAGACTTTTTAGACCGCTAAAATCTTGGATGTTATAGTAAGGAAGTCTGTAGACTTACCTTAATCTTACATATTTTTGCAAATTTGTACTATTGGTGAGTGATTTGTCACAGTTGATTATAGTCAGAATGATATTCTTATTTTCTGAAAAAATATGAGAAGTGTGAATTTTTACAGGCTGATTCAGTGTACTGGAGTAATGCTTTTCTGTACTATTTTATTTCCTGAATCATGAGCAGATTGGCAAGATTACCAACAAAATAAAACTGGGGAAAGCTATTTTTTTTCTAAAGAAACAAGTTGGACAAAAAACCCCAAAAACCAGGAAGTAAGAAAGAAAAGGAAAAAAAAAAAAAAAAAAAAGGAAAGAAAGAGAAAACATGAGTGAAATGCAACACCATAAGTAGCAGCAAGTCCAGTATGTTGCCAGGGAAGCTTCATGATGTGAATTATAAATCCGGAATATAAGATGAGAGAGAGATACAGAGAAAGTGCTGCACTGAACAGTCTGGCTGCTGATGCTCTAAAAAACATCAGCCTGCTCAGCAGTAGCTTTGGCAGTTTGTTGCCAAAATTTGGAATCAGATAGGGCAGGAGAACACATCCATTTTGCATAAGATGGTGTGGGATTTTCCTTCTCTACTTGCACCTTGAACACTGATTTCTCTAAAGATTAAAAAAAAAATCTTGTTTATGCTTTAGAGACCTGCAAGACACTTTTGGTTTTATTTTTAACTGATGGTAACTGGGAATTACCTCAAGATATCTTGCTTGGTATTAGAGTTGTCTAATAGTTTAGATGTATGAACAAAGTAACATCACTAACGGGTTATTGTGCATCAACTACTGCAGAAATTGCTTCTATGCTTCCTTTTAGCCTGGACCAGATGAATAATAGTTCAACTTAGCTGAGATCCTGGTGAAATAAAGTTAAAATAGCTCTTAATCCAATACCAGAAGATAACATCATGCAGGAAGCCTGTTCCATATTCCACTCATAACACCCACATATTCCACTCAGCCTAGAGCTGGGCAGTAGGTCTCACAAGAACAGAGACACAGCTATTGAGAGCTCTACCATTCCCATCAATGTGATGGCCAAGGAATGGGATTCAGTTATCCTGATTATGGATCTACTCATATAATAAGGTCTTACTCATAAGAGTTACAGGGCTGGCATTCTAAGATAAGGAGGGAGGGCATTCTGAAAAAGTGGTCTTTCTCTGCAAAAAGTTTCCATCAGAAATACTTCAGAGTATATTTGGGAGTACTCAAGGACTGTAACTGTACTTTTGTAGGCTGATCTGAAGCAACAACCTTCTGTTTTTTAAGCTGGCTGACTTTGCCTTTCAGCTGCAAGGTACTGGGGTACTGCAGAGCAGGATGATGCAATTTTTTTCTCTCTCTTTTTAGCTATCAATGACCTAATACAAACTATAAAAAGTGCATCCAGATATCAGGGTGATAAGTGCCTTAAAAGCTCTTGTAGTGATAAATAATTCAGACCACGTTCTTCACAAAGCCTTTAAAGTATATTAACCAGAAACTTACATAAGTACTGAAACCTACATTACACATACATATGCATAAGCAAAAAGTAATGAGTAAATGAAGAAAAGCATCTGCAAGAACAACAAAAAAAAAAAAAAAAACAAAAAAAAACAACCAACCAAAAAACTTCTACATTCTCTTTGTTCCATCATTTGTTCACCACTCTCTAATCCCATCACTCCAACCAAAACAAGTCAAATCAAAGCTCCAATTCAGTTTAGGAAACAAGTGTTAATATATGGTAATAGTACATAATAGCAGTGTTTGGTGGGATATGCTGTTCATGGCTGAGGATATTCTGTTTAGCAGATTTTTAGACAAATTGGACATTTTTAAGTGTCAGGAACATGTATATTGGAACAGAGTGCTTATAATAATAAAAAAAAAAAAAAACAAAAAAACCCAAAACAAAACAAAAAAAAACAAACAAGCAAAAAAAAAACCCAAAACCAACAAAAACCACAAACCAAACCCCAAATCCCACCCAAGAAATGAAACCCCAAAAACCTACATCAAAAAAACCCGAAATCCAACACAAATCTATTGGGTTCTTTGGGTATAGTGTCCATCTGAGGAAATCGGAGCTCTTGGACAGTGAAAGGAGTTGCCTTTCCAAGGGGCTTCATAATATTCAGATGGATTAGGTACCACTGAAGTCCCATGTCTATCTACAAAATATTTAAATCACAGAACTCTTTGATTAGAATTAGATTCCTGGCCATTAGGAATGGATTACTGACTATTACCTTGTGCTCATCTCTTTCTGTGTCCATTTAGACACATGAACATTTCTGTATGTTTCCACATGTATGGAAAAACTTGCACTTTGCAAAAATAATTAAATATTCTCTGAGCCTGAAAATAATAACCCTTAATTCCACCGACATAAATCTGAGTAATTTATGAGAGTACAGAGGTTCAGGTCCTGGCCCTAGTGATTTTCCTTTTACACTGTATTGGAAAAATAGAATGTATATGGATGAGGGTTTTCCAAAGAACACAAAATATCCTTTGAGAATGATTTTCCTGTCTGTGTGCCTCTATTCACTATCTACATATTGGCTCATTCCTACAAAGTCTTTACATCTATTATCTCTAAACAGCCAACATGTTTTTCTGACTGCCAACTAGTAAAAGCTGCATATTTACAGTAGTTTGAAAATATATCCCCCATCAGCCTTAATTCTGATTATAAAGATTTTACATGGGATGCAGGAAGAAAGATACCCCTACATGCATATACACACCCACTCCTTTTTTAAGTTGCTGGAATTCTGCAGGGACTGAGATTTTTGAATTTGTGTGAAGGTGTCTGTGACACACCTTCAGCCTATGATGAACTGAAAGTGAGACCACGTCCTGCTGGAGCCTGGTAAATAGCTGCAGATGGCTTTTCAGCTATTGTCCTAGGGTGACTTTATGATGCTTGTATTCCAAATCATCTGCTTTGCTTATGCTGGATATTGAGTTCTGTGCTTTTAAAACTAGATCTGAGAGTGAAGGGAGGGAGAAGGAGAAGCGGTGGAATTTTTTTTCCGTGCTGTGTTCAAAACATAGAGATAAGAGTGCAGCTCTCTCCGAGCTGCTGGCAGTGGTCTCCGAGTTGTTGGCTTTTGCTGAGAGAGAGGAAGAGAGAGAAGGAGTTTTTATTTGCTTTTTCACTAGTTTTCCTCATTAGCTATGGCAAGAAAGCTTTTCCCTGGACTGCGCCTTCTTCTCCTGGGACTGTTCAGTTTCTCTCTCGTCCAGGACATCATGAGAATTGCCCAGGGGGTCCCCAGGCTGCACACTGGGCCTGGCACACTGGGCCTGAGCTCTGGAGAGACTGAGAGACTGAATACACCCACAGAAGGACTCTTTCTGAATTTGCCATCTTTTCAGAACAGTGAGAGGTTTTATTGTTTAATATTATTCATTTTTCATGCTTGCGAATACTTTGCTTGTTAAATAAGCAGTTTTTTTCCACTTTTCTCCAAGGAGATTTTTCTCCCAAACCTGTTGGAGCAGGGGCTTCTGAAATCTGCTTTTCTAGAGGAGACTCCTTCAGAGATTTCCTCCCAAAATTTGCTCTTAAACCAGGATAAGCTATGCTGTGTCTTCACTGCAGATTGCAAGTAGGATTGAACAGGAACCACTCCTGGCATCCTTCCCCATTACCTTGCAGGTTTCTGGACATCCTGTATTGCTTGAAAGATGGTTGATGTGATTCTTATGTGTTTTTTGGTTTGTGGGTTTGATTTTTTCTTTTTACACTGCCTGGAAAATTTACACTGCAGAGAGCTCTCAAAGAGTTTGGCAGCTGTTCAACACAAAGGTTGGATTACAACATGTGGCTCAGGAAGTCTTTAAACTGTTGTGCTGGGAAAGATGCAACAGGAGAATGTTTACCATAGGCATGCTCTTTAGGACTTGAGGAACATGTGATAGTTTGTGTTCTAAGGAGGTTTAAATTACACATACTTGAAATATCCATCAGATACGAATAGCTCTGAAGCAGACAACTCCTTTAAACATGAAGTAAGTTACAGAGTTACTTGCTGCATTGTCTGAGTTTCCAGGAACTAACTGATAAAAATGGACAAAAAAAACCCATGTTGTAAACAGTTGCTGTGCTGACTGGCACTGTATATCTAGTTGAAATACTTAGTCTGCAAAAGAAGTTGAGTTGTTCCTGGTGCGACTGTCTTTTACTCCATGTTATGTATGTTTCTCTTTTATCATATTTTGAGCAGCCTATAAGAAGTAATAAAAGTCCAGATAGTGACTTAAATATCTTGTATACATGAGAAAGTTTAAAATAATCCTAAACATATATCTGCATCTTAAAGTACCTGAATTCCACTGAACATATGGCCTGAGCACACTAATATTGTCAGTTTCCTGGAATAGACATTTTGTTAACATGTTACAAAAAGGATGCCTCTTAACTAGAACAGCTTTTTGTGGAACTAAAAGTAGCAGAGAAAGGATGGATGCAGTGAGAAGGTGGAAGATGTGACATACAGTCAGGCCTGGCTCTATGGGGCCCCAGCTCTGGACTAGACCCCGCATTCACTGGGCAGCAGACACTTCTCTTGTTTTCTTCTTGTGCTGTGTCTAACACAGGGGATTATGGTTGGTTTCTGGGTTCTTATGTGAAATGGTAATACACACATTTAAAGGGAAGAGCAACAATAATAGAGCCTGTTCTGATCCTTTGAGGCACTTTTTGTACTCCCTAATTTTTCTGTCTCGATGCTCTTTTGCTTTCAAAATGGAAGTTTGAATAAGTTTGGAGTATTTTCTTCACTCAGATTTTGTTCCTTTTTCCTCTAGAAAACTACTCCTCCTGCAGTTGCCTTAGTCTTTTCTTCCTTATTCCCTACTTCCCCCCTTCTCTCTTTTGTTGTTGGGGTTGGGTTTTTTTATTTTTAATCAAGATTTTTAGTTTATTACAAAATAATGATACAATGGGAGACTGAGGCGTTTATTTCAGCATGTGAATTTCCAAATCTAAGCAGTTTTGCTCTTCTAAGCATATGATTTGATAATTTCTTACAAGAAAATCTTAGGTTCATATTGTCTTCTTGCAGATCATCTCTTAGTCTTTTAATTTAAATGCTTTTCTGGTGTATGTATTTTATGTAAGGACTCTTTATAATTCTTTGAACCTAAGTTATAAAAATATGTTCTTCTTGTGTAGTTATGTGGACCAATGAGTGGAACGTTTCACAAAACAACATTTATCCTTTGTATGAAATAAAAAAATGAAATTTTCCCCTTTTTGTAATTTAAAATTGTTGCAGAAATTTTGCTGCAGCCCAGGAAAGACCTGGATTTGTTGGAGAGAGTCCAGAGGAGGGCCACAAGAATGCTCTGAGTATTTTCTGAGCAAGCTTCAGTGGATGACTTCAGCAGGCTGTAATTTAATGAGTCAAATCTATGTTTTACCTTTTTGTAAGATTCATCTTTTCACAGCAATGTGGTCAGAGACACATTTGTTCCAAAAGCATCAAGGCAAAGATCTGACTCATGCTGTTCATGCAGATGTATTGCAGAGAAGAAACCAGCTCAGAGATCTGAGAGAAAATGCCAGATGCAGTGGGTTGTGACCATTTCACTTGCACTGCATGCACTGTAGGATCAGTCATGCCATTCAGTTCCCATTGGTTTCTCCTTGGAACTTTCTCAAGATTCATTTTTTTCCTGAAAGAAAAAATATATTTAATAATTATTCAGTTCTCCCTCTAGAGTTTATTTCTAGCTTTTTATTAGGAAATTTATTAGTCCCCAGGATCACTGTCCAGCATTCTAGGCACATCTTCCCTCAGCTGAGAAAAAGCTTGTGAGGTCAATTCACTTAAGAGAATTAACATGACAATTTGAATGCTTTTTCAAGCCACAATCAAAACTACTGTATGAATTGTTCTGTTGTTAAATGGAGATAAATAGAGCTTTCCTGCTGACATTCATTTGTGGAATGTTTTGTGACCAATGTGTGAGAGTGGATTATGTGTCAAGCCCAGTTTTTACTAAAAAGTTGTAGAAAGCATATTTCAGGCCATGTAAAGGATGCCTGTAAGGTCACATCAAACTAACTCAGACCAACAAGGATAAGGACAGGTATTTGGAGATGAAGTGACATTGCAGATGATGCAGTCCTCTACCTATAAAATAGGAATAATAGACTCAAATCAAGATTAAAATATTCACTGTGTTCAATATATTTGTGTTTTCTAGAAAACCATATGATAACATAAAACTGTTCTCAGGTCACATTTTTGGGGGAAAGGGATGTGTAGAAAACCAAACACAGGCCAGATAGCTGTTGTTAGTCATGAGAGTCATCTAATTTAATTTAAATCTCCTAAAAGTTCTGTGTCTAGGCTAGTCATCCAAGGCAGGACTCAACTAACCAGCTGTTAACTCCTACACTCTGCTATAAAGGGAACATGGGCTGACTAGCTCAGAAATAAACACCTACACTGTAGACTTCCAAAGGTAGGCAAGGTAAATCTCAAAGCTAGTCTTTTTCTGCAATCAGTGGAAAAAGAAAAGGACATTTTCAGGTAGCTTTCTTGGTAACTTCTAACTTGTTCCTGTATGAAGCAAAGCAACTCTGAGTCCCCAGGCAGGTGCAAAGGAGAGCTCCTTCATTGCAAAACCAGGCCTTTAAAAGTAGTTAGCTGGTTATCAGTTTACATAGTTCTAAGGCACAACAAGCCCAGGTCAACCAACCACCATACACCATGATGTGGACATGTGGCAGTCACACAGCACATCTCTCAAGTCTCTCACATCTCCCTACCCCTGTTCCATCTGAGTCACTATCCCATAGTTCCCTTCTACTTAGTATCCATCCCTATCTACTAAGTAGCCATGATTTTACAAGAGTAACAAGGCCCTTATTTTATAAGGCTTTACCTATATGCAACCTGTTCCCACCACTTCGGTTTGAGAAGAGGTTTTCTGTATTGAATGTGTTTTAATGGAACAGCAAAAGGAACGTCTCCAACATAGAGATTGTTGCATGCCGGGTTGGTTCAGTTAGGGGTTTTAATAAATGTTAGTCGGTTCTATGTACCCCCATTTTCCCCTCACAATGGTTTGCTCCAAGTTGTCTACCATAGGAGCTTTCCCATGTCTATCTTATAGCCACCCCCTGTTCATTCCTGAAAGTTCTGTGTCAGTCACCCCATCCTTGCAATCCTATTTGTCCCAGAACCCTGTACCCACCTCTGTTATGTTCCCGTAGGCTGCCGTGGTCCACGTCACTCCCCTGTCATCGGTCCCCATTGGGCAAGGAGGGCTCCCGCCCCTGTCTGCCCGCCCCCTATTTAACCTGATACTTTCTTTGTCCCGGTGCCATTTTGTCCTTGTGCACGCTAGGAGACAGCTGCTCCAGCCACCGCAGCGGCCACACAGGAAATAAAAGTTCTCCAGCCACACAGGCAAGGTGTGCCTTCTCTCGTCCCTTTACTTCGTCTCAGTGTATGGCTGCGAAAGCGGTAAGACCACACCGGAGGCTCAGCACTAGAGCCTCCACGCACGCGGCAGCCCTGGTCTCACTGAAAGGCAGAGCCTAGCTGGGTGCCCCAGCTGCTCGAGGCCAGAGCGAGAAGAACAAAAGCCACAAGAGATGAAATGAAAATTTGAAAAAGTCACCTTTATAGACCCTACAGAACTAAAGTTTTCTTGGGAATGAACAAAGTCTCCTGAGTGAAACTTTAAAAAGTGGATTTATCATGGAATTCAGGTTAGAAGGAGCTTCAGGATATCTCTAATCTAAACTCCTACTCCAAGGAAAGTCAGCCATTAGATCAGGCTGGTTTTCTCAGGGTTTTTTTCAGTATGATCTTAAGCATATCCAAGGACAGAGACTGCATAACCTCTTCTCTGGTTGGCTGTTCTCATTATGAAAAATATTTTCTTACATCCAATCTAGATTTCCCTTGATTAAATTTGTACCTATTGTCTATCATCCTGTCACCATCCACCACTGTGAAAAAGTTTTTTATATATATATATATACACATATATGTATATATATATGTATGTATATATATATGTATGTATATATGTGTATATGTATATGTATGTATGTATGTAAGTATGTATATAACCTCCTCATAGGTCACAGGAGGCTGCTTCACCTGCCCACAAAGTCTTTCTTCTCCAAACTGAACAAGCCCCCTCACTTCAGTCTCTCCTAACAGGACAAGCACTCCTGCTCCTGAGCATCTTGGTGGTCCCAGTGAAATTCCTTCCGTTTCTTGGTATCTCTCCTGTATTGGGGGCCCAAAGTTGGGTGCAGTACCTTATATACAATATAGTGGTTGATGAGTAAGGGAAAAAAATCACATCCTAAACCTCCTTGCTGTGCTGTTAATATAGCCTAGGGTCCTATTGGCCTTCTTTGCTGCCAAGGCACACTGCAGGCTCTACCCAGTTCATTCTTTGCCTGAATATTCAGATTGTTTTCTGCAGGGCTGATCCCCAGCCCATCAATCCCCAGCCTGTACCACTACAGGTATCTTTCCTTTCCTGGAGTAAAACTTTGCATTTTTTCATATTGCATTTCCTGTGTGGCCATTCCTCCAGACACTCTTGGAAGTCCTGCCCTCATTCATTTAAAGTGTTCCCACCAACCTCATGTTATTTAAAAACCTCATGATTGTTATCCTCCTCACTTCCTCCAGGACACTGATAAAGTTTAAGGCAAATGTTCAGGATAATAAATTTCACCCATGACTGTCAAAGTTCACAAGTTCACAAGTTGCAAGAGACTGAGAACTGGGTCTCAGCATCAAGCAAATCTAATTTTATAAGGTAAGTCCAGACATGCCTATTTTTGCTTAATGCCTATTTTTGCTTAATGCCTATTTTTACTTCATGTTTTCACCCAGTATTTTCATTGCAGGCATGTGAAAACATAGCATCTTTCAAAACAGTGAAACTTCCCAAAGAATAAATTGGACTTTTTCTGTGGAAGACAAACATCTGGTGTGAATTATTGCAGTTAATAACATAGAACGGTATAGGAGATACAGAGGGTACACAAACACATAGGAAAAAATGATGACTACCACACCTAGTAGAAAATAAAAGAATAATATTATATATAGAAGAAATTCCTTTTTCTTATACAGGATTATTTTTTCTGTCGAGGAACTATGTTTGCTTTGGTCAACACTTTGGTGTCTAATGGCAAGTAATCTGTCACAGCCCTCCTCTTACTGGCTTGGAGCCCTGGTGCATTAGGCAGTGTTCCACTGCTCTCTGTGTGTTGGACATTTCTACCTGCAAAAGTGCTACTGCTAATTCCTTCCCTAGGCTGTCTTCAGGAATTTGTCAGCCAAACTGTGAACAAACTTGACACCATTTATTTGGTAAGTTATTGTATGGAATCACAGTGCTGTGCAGTGATACATCACTAACAAACCTTTAAAAGTTACCCATGGGATCTCTCCAGGCATACATTATTGGAAGGAAACATTGTTAATGGGTTGAAAAGGTCCCAGACTACGGATCTGTCCGCTAAAGGGTTGAAACTCCTCTTAGTGTTTGATAGTAACATCAAGGAGTTACCAAGAAGCCAAATTTGGTGTAATAAATAGATATTGGAAAGATAAGAGATATAATGCATATACAGTCCTAGATAAAATCTTTTAAGATTTCTCCTTCTATTCTTATTTTCTCCTAGTCCTCTGGCTTTCACTCCTAACTAAAGACTGATTGCCATGACTCTTCTCCATCCATCCTGCTCTCTGTCTAGTCAGAGAGGCAAGGCATCTGTGACCTAATTAACTTTCTCAGAGCAAAAGATTTGCACCACTATCCTTGCTCTGAAATCAAGTCCTTGAGAATGTCATGTCGCTTTCTTGGTATCTCTCAGCAGAATACTGGCTTACTGGGAATCAAATCTTCTCCCTTCTCATTAAAATGAATGCTCTGAGAATTAATTTTAATCTCTCTCTCTTTGAAGAAAATATCAGTGCAGAGCAGGTGATTTTATCATAGGCAATTTACTTGTTTGGTAGGAGACCTTCAGTCTGAATGAGTGAAAACAAGATCAGGGCTGTCTGACTCAGGTAACACTTGGCTTGTGTACTACTAGAGACTGCAGATCCAACAGGATTGATCAGAGGATTTTTATGCCTGTTCTGCTGCAGAACTTAGCCTCTGTCATGAAGACTCAAGGCTGAGAAGCTACATGAGTCATATCAGTGCTGTGGCTCAGACCTCTGAGTGCAGAGGACCCGTTTCTCCTGAAATGGGACCCTGTGCTGGAAAACAACTAAGCTCTGAGCATGGATTAGCACACAACTGCTTTCCTTAGTTCCTTGGTATGCCTTGGGCAGACAAGATGATCTGGGACAGGCCAGGTGTGTTAGAGAACACTCCAGGTTGCATTTAACCATATGAAGGGTCCAGCTTGGGAACGTTCATATTTTAGATTGACCTTTGGTACACCAGTAGCTTGGTTATTCACAGGAAAAAGAATTCAATAATTGAAAAGTTCTCAGATTTCTTGTCTTCTGTACTTTATTATTATGGAGCAGACCAAAGAGAGAAAGTAGCAGAAAGGTAGGGCTTGCAAATACTTGGATATTATATCCTGCAATTTAGTTTAAATTGGCAATTTACCAATGTGAATACCCCCAAGTGGGCCTTAATGCTGGAGTGGGTGGTTTAATTAGCACTATGCTCCCATTTATAATTAGATTTCTGTTAGTTCAGTTTGAAGCATGATTTCATAATACAAAATTATTTTTAAAAATCCTGTGGGGATACTCCTGGTAAATTAATACTGTGGACTTTGATGAACTGATGCTTTTAATAGACTGTGGTATTTGCAAAGAATCTAAATCAAAGCAATAACACTACCATCCTATAAAAGTCACTGCCACAGGATAATAAATCCTAATGTGAGAGGGAAGAAAAGTCCTAGGATTATCCAAGGAGAATCTAGAATATGTGCTTATCTATTTCAGCTTTGAAAACTTGAAAAATTTAAATTTGGTCAGGATTTTTTTTTTTTTTTTTGTAATAGAGTAATATTAACCTCGAAACAGAATTTCATGTTCATATTCTCCAAGTAGATTTTTAATACCAAATTATGATATGTCCATTAATTCAAAGCATAGAAACTAGGACTAAAAATGACAAGTGGAATAAATTCTACACATTCTAGCATGCTGTTTACCTTCAACAAACATTGTGGTTAAATCCTTCTTGATCTGTTCTATATTATAGGAATATTTTCCTTTTTATTTTCATCTTTTTTATGATGGTTGCAGGACAAGGGTTAACTATAGAATGATATATCTTTGCAGAAGGACCACAGAAAAAATAACCATGATTTTAATAGACTGCAAGAGCAAATTCATGTTTGTGCAAGGTGCAGTGGTGGAGTGAACCCCTCTCAGATGAAATGAGTTGAAGAAGTAGTAATAGCTGCAGTATGCCCAAGTGAATGTTTGATGAGAGGTTTGTGCTTAGTGTGAGGTGCTGCATCTGGAGGAGATACTGCCTTACTTTACTAGTAAATACATGGATCTGCTCCAGGAATTATACAACCAGTTGCTTTGCTTCAAGAGGAAAGCTTCCCTCTCCACCCTAAGGACAAACTGAAGTCTTAGGAATCTCATGGAAAGAAGTTGGGGCTTATTCTTTTCTTCTAGAAAGAACCCAGGTCAGAGGTGAGGTCTAATGGGAAAAGCTGAGGAGGGGCAAGTCTTGAGTCTACTTTACTCCTCTTTTCCCAGAAAAGATACTATTGAAGGGCATCTTCTTTCTAGAATGGATTCCTTCTCCAATGCAAGAAACATTACAAGCACAGCCAGGTTCTTGTCATCCAGGCGCTCCCCGCCTGCTCATCCTTGCTAACATCACCACCATGGACAGGCAAGCATTACCTGTAGCTCTGTGTCAATCTGAAAGCAAGACAACCATGGTTTTGGTAGGAAAACCAGTGAGTAGGACTTTTTTTTTTTTGGTTGCTTTCATCCTTGAGCAGATTTAGCAGTGTGAATGGTAACATGGCATTTCATCAGGTAAATTAGTCTGTATTTCATTTTTTGGAGCCAGAAAAAAAGAAAATGTCAAGGAGAAGAGAAAGTATACAAGAGCAAGATCTATTGTGTATTTTCATTAGCTGTTAACAGTTTACTTGGCATTTTTTGTAAAGCATTTGTAGAAATGCAATGAGGAAAACACACATGGCCAAGACTATGGGAGACTGAACATATTCTATCAATTGTTTTTTCTTACTAAAAATAATTTTAGTTAAAAGGAGCGGTGGGAACCATTTCTTAATGTGTCATGAAAAAAAGAGGACTGAGTAGCCTTTGCAGATTAGATAGTCATAAATAGTAATATAAATGCTAACTAGCTATTTAAGAAATATTAAAACAAATATTGAATTGCTCTCTATGTTCTTTATCCTCCAGAAGAAAAACCTTATCCCTTGTTTCTTTCCTTTTTACTGAATAGTTAGCTTAAATATGTATTCCCAGTGCCATCATACATATTTGAACCATTGTTGCTCAGCTGATGATATTTTAATGAACATAACCATTTCAAAGAACATCACTGCTTTCTGCAGCCACACCGGGACTACAATGTAGTTCAAAAGACTTAGATAAACATTAGAGAGCACTTCAGACTTGCAGAAGCTGCTCTTAATTATGTTACAATCTATCACATTTATGATAACATGTACTGGCCAATACAGGCTTGAACTGAGTGGCAGATGCTCAGTTGTCATAAATTCTGACTCATACCTGAAAAAATGTCTGTGTCATAGCTGTTGTATTAGTTCCTTGCCTTTTGCTGACCTGACTGCCAGGTCACTAACATATATTTAAAACTCAAAGTGCAATTTCATTGTATCTCTTGTACAATAAATCCATGCAGACCAGGTAAATTACGCTTTCAGTTCAGTGCCTTGGAGCAATCAAATCCCACTTACATAGGCCTAATTAATAGATAAATAAATTCAAGGACTGAAAGGATGTTATGATTATTTCACCTGATCTTCTGCCTGTAAGAGACCTTGTGGATTTCTGGAGTTAATTGTTTATTTCCCAGATGTTTTGAAAGCTGAACTCCCTATTTTATCATCTGTTTTAATGCAAAATCCTATGGTAATTTCTTAACCTTAGAATTTCTTAATCTTAAATAATTCATAAGACTTTTCCACCATTTATTTCTTAAATGTCTCTGTCAGTTTTCTGCAAGAAAGCTTGCTATTTCTTAATTACCATAGCATATGCCTTCTTGATTTTTTATAGCAGTAATCTGATTTCAAAAGTTCCATGTCATATCATACCTTTTGAAATCAAATTGAAATACATCTTAACTACTGTGCTTATGTGCTTTTAATTTTTTTTAAGTTCTGATGAACACAGTGTGTCATTTTAAGTATCCTCTTTAGATCTGCCAGTTTTCCAAGATTCATTAAAAATCAACAAAGAGAGAACTTCTTAGTTTTCAAAGCCTGTGCATAACAGCTATATAGGTGTGCTGATTTAAATATATTTAGTTGTAGCAGCTCTTTATATAACCTTGCATTGCTGGCAGAAAGGAAGATACTGAAAGACTACCAGGTGCTGAGAACAGAATATATTACCTGTTTTTTCCTAGCAGAGAACAGAAATGTCTATTGAATGTATGTGTCCCCTTTCATCTTTTTATTATTGGTCTTACTTTTACTGGGTAGGAATAAGCCAGGGCTACATTCATGTTCTTTTTGTTGTTAAAAGTTCTTTCTGATCTACTAAATTTCTCCATCTAGAAGATATTCCCTTGATATCCTGTTCCTCCCCCTATCTCTTTTCTGTAATTGCTAATATCTGTCTGAGTTATACTCATTGCTATCAACTTTTTTCTTTCTGTATTCATTTCATCTTTGTAGCTCTTTTCTTTAAGTCAGATTGGTGTTAATTGGTTGGTTAATTTCTTTTAAGCTATGGTGAATAAAAGCACCACTGTGACAGAGACTAGTAGTTCAGGAAAACTGCTGGATTAGATTTTGGTTAAAATTAGCTCTATGGTTAAAATGTGATTTCTGCTTAAATTGCAACAAACCAGTAGAATTTCATTATTTTCTCACTGTGATTCTTTCTTTTGTTTTAAACTTTTAACTACCAGGGCACCTGTGGAGCAGTGCACCCAGGAAAATCATTATTTTGTGGTGTTTTCCAAAAACATGGCTTGCTAATTCAAAGCATATCACAGTGAACTTTTTCAGTTCCCTGGAAAAAATTCATTCTCTTAGAATTCAATAGATTAATATTTTCTGAAAACTAATTAACATTTTGCCACCTGACTGAACAGGTCAATTCCATTAGGACACCTTCACTTTTAGTGACAAGGTAGAAGAAATTATATAGTATTTGACTTTATGAATGTATGAGAAAGTAATAAATATTATGCTGGCATTTAGACCATGCATTTAATATGTATCTCACCATCATGTTTACTGCTTTGTGGCAATATAAAATTTATTTAAATGTCCCTCTGAATTGTTGGTGAAATATTTGTATTGTGTTTGTTAGAAGGAGCTGCTTGCTTTATTTCACAGATGTCTTTATGTATGGAATTCACAACTGAAGTTTCTGATTCAGTTTATCACTCTCTTACAGAGTAATCATTGGCAGAGGCTGTTTCCTACACATTGCCATAATGGGCTTTGTTGCTGTTGAACATTTGAATGGTAGTTATCAATGAATAACTATTGCAATATCCTTTAACATCTCTCAAAAGTGACAAAATTGGGAAAGTTCCAATTTAGTAACAACAGCAGTAACAACAACAACAAATAATAATAATAAATAAATAAACACATAACTACAACAATAATAATAATAATAGTAACAACAATAATAATGTTGTGCTTAGAAATTAAACAGAGATGTTGCCTATTGGTTATAAAATAGTGAATAATGACAGTGAGTTCTCAGGAGAGTGGAAGTCCAGGCTGTGGTATTCAGAACCACATTCTAGGTCTGAAGAGGTTACAGGGATAGAAAGAACCTCTCTACAAATACTGTATGGATGGTGTGCTTAAATTTAGCTATTCCAAATGTCAGATGTTTATCTGGCAAAAAATAATCATATCTTCTGGAAAGATGTAATCCTTTCTGGAGACACTAATTCAAAATGTTGACAAAAATGTCATTGATGTTTTAAGCATTTTTTGACAGATTATTTTGCATCTTTAGCCTAATGCAGTTCTTCCTGAGCAGAGTTGCTCTCCGTATATTTGCAAATTATACCAGAAAATATTGAAACTGTGCTAAAGTTGAGTGCAATGAAAGGCTGTGGGGAAAATAGCTAATGCAAAGTAACTTAGTGCAAAGTAATTTGGGGAGCAAAGCTTTGCTAGCTAGGAAAATGATAAAAGGAAAAAGCAAGAAATCTTATTTCAGCCAAGCTCATTTGTCTGTGCATGATTTAAGTCCAGCATAATGTTAGAGAAGCATAACAGATAATCAATACCTGCACTGTGTTCCCTCAGTACTTGTAAATGGCTCACACACTCTTCCATGTCCTGAAAGCTAAATCTGAAATTCAGACATAGTGAATGACTCAGGCTTTGGGGACTGACTATTGGTGGGGGAAGAAAGGGGATTCAGTGAACAGATAAGGGCATTGTTGTAGAATCAGTATGCCTTTTCCTCCAGGATTAGTACTTAGAAAAGTAAAGTAAAATAATGCAAAATAGCCAGAAATGGAACCAGAATCTGTCCAAGTGCTTGTATAGTTCAGACACTTTCCAAATATTTGTAAAAGACTTTCTGGGAACACTGGATTCTCTTTGTCTTGCTATCCCATTGCAAACACACACTTTGAAAGATGTATGTTACAGAGGCTCTGAAGTGATACGTGGAATAAATAAATAGACTCCACAACCTGGTGTAGTTATGAAGTGGGTATGTATTGTCAGCGCCCAGCACAAGTCAGATATCTCTCCAAAAACTTGTGCCCCGAGCCTCAGTTTGACCCACACCTTTATTCACAAAGGTGTTCCATATGCAATACCTTACACAACTTTTCCATGCATATTCAACCCCTGGCCCCGCCTGTCCTCGCTTCTCATGCTAAATAGGTCCACGCCCTTCTAGACGTGCGTGGTTTGCCGTGGTGGTCTTGCGGGGGTCTCTGGTGGTCTCTTGAGGCTGAAGATTGTGGTCCTCTTCATGGTTGAACTTTTGAACTTTTCTCCTTTGCGTGTGCTTTTGGTCCTTTGGTGCTTATTTGAGTACGTCTCTCAGTCTTGGTGGGCTTGGAGACAGAGGAGCCTCTTTATGTGGGTTCTTTGCAGCCTCGGTCCCCTATGGTATTGTTCTTTATGCAAGAAGCTGCAGAAATTTGCATTTTCTTATGCCCTTTGTACCATGGTGGAGGTTTCTTAAGTAAAAGGTTAAAATTTAACACATAACTCTACAAGCTAGAATATAAATGCTTAATTCATTTTGTTAACTTAAGTGAACTCCAAAAATCTCTGTTTCAGCTACTGTGAGGCATGCAGTTTTAAGGAGGGTAAGTCATCTATGTCAGGGTTGAAGATCATGTTTTCTGTCCATTTTCAACATTTACTGCATGAGGCTTGTTCAAGCTGATAATAGATTTTATGAGTAAAAGCTACCACTGTTCCATTCTTGAAATTCCTGTTTGTTATGACCACTGTATTTCCCTGGGCATGGATGCAAGTGATATCTTCATCTTATGTAGTCAATGGCTGAGGATAATCTCACCAATGTCATGGGAAAAGAACACGGTCTTCTGTTTGTAGAAAATGTATTTATTTGCATTCATTCATTCCGTTTAATGCTGATATGAGTTTTTATTCTCTTAACAACTAGCACTGGGCTGGGATATTCCAATAGGGCAGTAAAGTAACTATTTTTTTCTACAACCTACAGAGCTATCCCTTAAGAAAAAATTACAGTAGGTCAGCAAACTACATTCCCGTTCTTCATGAATTTTGCATTATCTGAAATATCTTCATCTTCAGAAAGAGAGACCAAAATTTTAAGGTGTTTGTTAAAATCATATTCCAGAGTACATAATTTCAGAAATGCTGTAAATTGATATTTCTAAAATAAAACCTGCTTCTCCAAATTCTTGAAACCTACTGACTCAAAGTGGGGCTACTTCTGACCAATTTCATGTGCTCAGCCATAAATTTACAGGGGTAGATGACTGCTGTCCCTTCAGAGTAATTGGCTCCCCAAGCTTCAGTGGTCACATAGCCAAGGGCCATGTGAGGCAACAAGTGCCTGGCCACTAGCCAGGGTGAAGAATGGAAACACAGAGTTCCTTGTACTTTATTCTGAAGCGATGGTGATGGCTTGCAGAGTGATCAGGAGCCCATCCCCAGGGTTCTGAACACTGTGGCAGCAAGACTGGTAGCCCGTCCAGTAAACCATACTCACTGCTGATAAAAACAAATTTCCTGAGCATAAAAGGTGTGCAGCAATTCTGGGAGGCAGATATCCCAGAAGTTTAAAAGCCTTGGAGATCTGAGCTGTGATGAGTCCTTCAAGGAGCATCTCAGCAGCTGGGTGAATGAGCAAAGAAGAGAAGAGGCAGAGAACTGGTGAGTTGTAATGGCAGACTTGTTCAGATTGGCACATTTCTGCAAGACACTTTCAATGGACTGTCATTTTTCTGACTGAAGCTGATTTTTTTGAAACCTTTCTGACCATCACCAGTCAAACCATCATGAAACCCCAGGAGACTCAAAAGTGGAGCTTATTGCTTTTAAGTAAGAGAGGTTTATGCATCTTGCTTGAATCAGAATGACCTTTTTTTACTTGAACTTGTTCTGCTACAGATCCCCAGGTCTTATTTGTGCCTTCCTGTGACTGCTCTGCCACATGCTGTTTTTCACAGGAGTTTGTACTAGAGCAATAGCCTGCATGTATCTGCTTTGGGGATTTATGAACCTTCTTGCAGCTCTGGCCACACAGCTGTGCAGAGAAGTTGATGCTTTGAACGATTCTCCCCAGACAGAAAGCAGCTCTTCCAATGGCCAGTGCTCACAGAATAAAAAAGAAAGCCGGGAGAGAACTGGCAGAGGGAGAAGTATTAAAGCAATAAGGAGAAAGTAGAATTTTACTTTCAACACATCCATGTTACTATTCATTTAAAAGATAAAACAAAACAAAAGAAAACAAAGTAAACAAACCCCAATCATTAACTCATCCTTAGGTAATTTGGATGATTTACGCCAGAACACAAAACTGATCTCTGAGAGAAGGCAGTGTTCTTTGCTAGCCCCGTTATGCTAGTGCCAAATGGGTAAACATGCTCCTTTTGAGCTTTCTGCTTTTGTTTTCAATAAAAGAAGACCCATAGAGTGACCTACAGTGTAAATTCTCTTCCCTTTCCCAGCTATTTCTGAAGTTTCATTTCCATTGTGAATCCAAATAGCAAGATCTTTTGCCATGTTTTAGGAGATAAAAGGAGTGAGTAAGAAAAAGAGAGATGTTCAATTCCTCACACAAGACCTCTGACAATAATGAATTTTCATCCTGTTTCATCCAGATCCATCACTCTGAAAACAAGTAGATTTTGTCTGTGTTTTACAGAGCTCCCAAAAATGTGACTCCTCCAGAATCTTGTAGAAAATGTCATATTCTACATTCTTTAGTTAGGGAATGGAAACTGCAATACCATACTTCTTGCTACTCTCTTTAGTAGAGGGTCTGGTTGGCCTCATATTCTGCTTTCTCTTGAACAAATGTCAATCAAAGAATTCTAATTAAAAGCTGAATTTCTTGCTCTGATCTGGCAGCTAAAAATATAAGATACTAGGGACTCAATTTCAAAAATTAGCTAGATTTACTGTTGCTTTTAATCAGAAAGAAGATCTGTAACTGGTCTCACATCCTCATCAGGGTGTGTTAACTACTAGGTGACACATCTCTGGACCTTTTGGCCATTCTTCTCGCATCAGACCTGAAGCTTTCTGTTTGGAACTAGAAACTTTGCTGCAACTGCCCTGTTTTTAAAAGGCTAACGATAACCACTGATTTATGAAAGGATTCATTTTTCTTTCAGGTATAAACAAGGACACACTCTGAAAGATTTTCACAAATGAAAATTCTCAGCCACAGCTCTGTCACAGCATAGAGAGGCCACTTGATCTAAAGTACCACTCAGACCAGCTTTATACGTTGAAAAAATACAACTGACAATGAAATAAAAGACATAGCAAGGAAGATGCTGAAAGAGTTGAACTGAAAGAAAAAAGCCTCCCTGTTACAATCACATTTCTGTTCCTGGATTACAGATATGGTGTAAGCAAACAATAATTCACCCTGACCGGTTGTGTAACCTACCTGAGATGACTTCAGGGATCTTCACAAAATTGTATAGGCATCACTTGTAACCATCTTCAAGGTTGCTTCATACTTCATAGGGTACACTACAGCATAGAGTATATGCTAGACTAGCAAGCATTCAATATCACTGAATAATGCCAATTTCAGTGTCATAACTTAACATCAATGTTTCACCTGTGAAATAATACAAGTTGCACTTCTTATTTCTTTTAGTGCAATAAAATACTTTTGAAAACTCTGAAAAAAGTGAATTCTAGTAAAATAAAATAATATTTCAAGTGAATTTGATCAGCTAGTCCATTTGGGATTGCTTTCCTCTTAAAAATATGTAGCTGAGAAGATGGAATATTTCTGAAGACAGTATTAATTAAATAAACATTAATGAAATAAATATTGATTTCAACACTAGCATTCATTCAGTACAAGAACAAATACATGATATGGGAAATATGCAATGAACATAATGGAGCAGTAATTTTAAATGAACAACATACTCAGGAAAATAGTGATTTCCTCAAGGATAATACCCAAACAGAGAAATGGAAATTGAAAATATATTACTGAAATCACTCAGCTACTTCACTCTTTGAATTATCAAAAAGTTCTGTGGATTTGTTTTTCAATTACCTTTTGCAATCCTGAAAAGTACACATAAAGGTGTTTTTATCCCTTTCTTTTTAGTCAAGAGTAGATTTTATTCTGCAAGTCTCTTTTGTATTGCTTTTATTTATTTATTTTGTTGGCTGGTTATTTACCTATAGGTAACAGTGGAAACCCCTGTTGAAGAGCTAGTTTTGCAATTTTGAAGATGTTTATATCTATTAGCCATTTATGCATCCTTTACACCCAAGCTCCATATTTATCAAGTAGCTGCTAAACTGACTCAACTCCCTGCATAGAGATTACCTGCATATCTTTCTCTGGGTGTTGCTCACCCCACTATAACATCAAAAGGGCCAGAGCTAGATCAATTAGGTCTTCTGGCAGGACTTCAGGCACTTATTTTTCTTGCTTCCCATAGCACAGTGGATGAGTAAGCCTAACAGATGAACTGTAAGACAATTGCCATAGCTATAAGCAGTCTCTGGGATTCAGGATCAAAAAATACTGATCATCTCCAGGCATCCTGGGCCAGACTTCTGGAAAGTTGTGAGAAGGATGAACAGATTTTAAATATTTTGTGGAGAATGCTGACATGAATGAACATAAGCACATTTAAAGAATCACAGTGCCCTTTTTCAAGTGCTTGCTGATTTTGGAAAAATGAAAGACAGATATTTACAGACATAGGAGGAGTATTATCTGAAAACAATGGCTTTGTTACCAGCACCTTTAGCTTCCTGAAGTCATATTTCTGTGTGTCATTCATCAGATCTAATTCCAAGGCCACTTCTGTGCTGCCTTAAAAAAGTGAAAAGAAATCCTTCACATCTCAATTAATAAATGAAAATGCATTGGAAATTATTACAAATGCCAGTCAGGTCTCCTTTATAATCAAAAGGGATCTACAGGTTAAAACATGGGCAGAAAATAGCATGCAACCTAATTATCTCGAGAATAGCATTTCAAACCCACATCATTCAAGCGAAGACAGAAAAGTGAAAAAGAAGCAAGAATGAAAGAATCCTAGAGGTGGCCACAGAGAATAAATTAAATTACTATGTAATGAAATACAATGGCATTTAGAGTCAATGTGCTTGGACAAAAAGAAAGAAGGAAAAGATAAGCTACATTCGCAGATCAATCCTTGCCTGCTCTTTGCTACACAGCATTTGTGAAACAATTAAGTTTGTTTTCAACTCTAAACCTGAGAATATCAAAAAAAGATCAGTAGACTGGGAAAAGAATAAGAAAGAATAAGCAGAGACATTTAATCACTTCAAGTTTGACAATCCTCTTTTGCTTTATTCACTCTGAAATCTGTGCTTTAGTTAAGTTCTTCCTATCTACAGATATCCATGCACCCTGGTTTTAAGTGCTTAACAAGACACAAAAGAGAGGGTCATTGCAAGGAGGCTGTATCACCCTTGGTAGTGAAGGTATTCTTATGCAATAATTTCTTCATTGTTCATTGTCTGTTTTACCATTGATGGTGTTTGTAAGCCCTCATTCACACTGCTTAGAAAGGGAGACCTCTAGTCAGAGGAGGCAATGCAGGGGGTTATCCCTGCTCTCACAACTCCTTCAAGCCTGGTAGGATCTCCATCTTCCTGGGGACCATAGCCTTCTTTTGGGGCAGGAATTATATCAATATGGAAGCTCTGTGGATCTTTACCAAAAAAATCCCTTTATTTTTAGAGGCTCCTATGATGATTAATTTTTTGTATATTTGAGTAATTGTGAAGCATTCTGAGCCCTTTGGGTTGAGATTTTTGCTGAAAGCAATACTGTTTCATGCTGTCTCTATCTCACAATGTGCCAAATAATCCTCTGTGGTTTCCTGTGGTCTGCAACACAGATTTTGAGATAGCCACATTACCCAAAGTGGGGTAAGGTGGAGACACAGCAGCATCGTACCAGTAGAGCAGGAAAGTGCAAGGGAAAGCCTTTGGCACTGTGGTTAAAAAGGTCATGTTAAGTAACCCCAGGAGACAGAGGCACAGCACCATGTCGAGATAATTACAGCCAATGGTGCCTGCTGGTGTTACCTTTATTGTCTTTAAGGACACTGTCAGTTTGTGTTTATGTTCTCGTCTCTGTTTTGTTCCAGCATATGAGTCCCATTTTAAAATGAACATTAAAGAAGCCCAGAAAAGAAAAGTGACACTCCCATAAACATGTACACACACACACACACACAATAAAACCTGACAGAACATGACACATGGAGTGTCAGGTTTTAGTTATCAGTTTCCTGGTTTTCCATTGGTGGTAATAAGACTTTCAGATAACTCAAAATGTGAACTTCTAATCTTCCTTTATATGTGTCTCTGTTTTCATGCTTGCATAAATAGAATTCAGACTAAAAGGCAACACATTACTTACGGCAATGATAAATAAACACAGACACATCTTTTGCAGAATAAGGATGTAAAATCTGTTGACTTCCTAAAATATTAGATGCGTGTGACTCTTAAATAGGAAGTGGTTGGTTGCATGTGCACATCTTCCCCTTCACTGTGCCATTAAACTGATGGAATTATTCATGCTAAGGAAGGGACACATCCATGTAAAGCACATATTAATGTGTCATAAGTTAAATGACACTAGAAAAATAGAACAGCTTGTGTCAGTTTAAATATGCCCCTGGTCATAGATACAGGTGGTGGGAGCTGAATAGCTTTGACCAACATATAATGAACTCAGTGTCATTTTGCTGGTTATTCATAGTCTGTCTGTGTGGGCTTGGAGTGCTGGACAGGCTTGCTGTCAGCTTTGTGACACCCAAGCTGACTTAGGAGTAGTGACAAGAGTGGCTAAGGAACAAGCATATATTCCATAAGGTAAACTCATGGCAAAGTGTATCATGGAATTCAAGTCTTAACTTGTAGGATTAATATTTGATCTTACCTTGTGTTCACTTTCAAGACAAAAAATATGAGCCATGGGGATAAAAACAAGGGTTTGATTACTGAAGCAGGGATTCCTGCCTGACTGGGAAGTTATAGCCCAGGGTGTTATAGCTCAGTGTGTAATAAGATCATAAGACCTTCTAAGAGAATAAAGTGTGTTCTCCAAGCATATTTAGTTGAGCAGATGTGCAACTTGAGAAAGAAGATAACAGCTGTTTTGCATTCTCTCATTTCTTCAGAGAAGACACTGTGTTAGCTCTTTCTGGTTAATTGAGGAAGTGGTCAGCATGGGAGTTGTGTGAAGAGAAATCTCTAGAGGCTTATCTGTGTTGATCAAGAATTACCTATTTCTATGTCTGCAATTTCTGCAAATGGACTCTGCAGGTTCTGGGGGAACTCTGCTTTCTGGCATAATAGGCACAATCCATTACTTCTGCCAAAATGGTGATCTGTGATTTAGAATAGATTCAATCCTAGGATGAGACTAATGCTGAGGGATCACATAGGAGCAAAGCACCTCCTCTTGTACTTCATGTAAGTTTTGAAAATCTCATCTATTCCACCTTGTGAAAGGCAGAATGTACAGTTCCTATGGGCTGTTTTTCTGACCAGGAAGAGAAAATATTTCCTAACGTTCCCTCCTAGCAGGAACAGTTAATTCTACAATAAATCTGAATCTTCTGAATGAAACCTGTGAGTCTTCAGGTCCCAGTGTGAATGCCTCAGCAGAGCTTGCTTTGTTTTCTTCTTGGTTCAGTGCATGTGATTTTGTTTGCTTCCAGAGGCTGGCCTAGTGAATTACAAATACCTGCTATTAGTGTAGCTAGTAGATTTGCTCTTTCAGGTCAAGCGGTGAGGATTTATGCCTTTCATGCCAGATTTTGAATCTCATTGACCTTGCTGTCCCTGTATAGGTATCACATACCCTCTAATATAAATATGATGAACAGGGGTAAAGGTGACCTTTATTTCTTATTCCAAATCATACAATCCTGGTTAGAGCTTTTTGTCAAAACTAGCTGATGACTCACTGCTGGGTTTGCTATTACATATCAATCTGGCTTAGACAGTTTACATCTAAACTATGGGATGCAGGAATACTTCCCAGATCCTAAGTTCAGGGCCTCTGTTTTTATACCCTTATTTTGGAAAAATAATACCTTCTGTGGTCAGGAAGACAGTAAGGATGCTCCTGCAAGTTTCTCTGTCTGTGTTTTCAGAGGACATTCTGGATGAAGGATTTTTTAAATGAAATATTATCAGCTCAATGCTATAAAGAAAGGATCTTGGAGAGCCTACCTTCAAATGGCACACAGCATGGTAACTCTCAAAGTTGTAGCAGTTTTCAGTCACCCCAAGCTCCATCAGGAATTATTGAATAGGAATTAATAATAAATGAAAATAATCTATTCACTTCATACCCTTTAATTAACTCATGAGATCAGGTGACAGTGGATCTGAAATGCAAGTTATGGTGTAACAGGAAAATCAATCTGGTATTTGCATGCTGTAAAAACTTTGGGAGGGAGCTTAAACATCCAAAAGATTAAAAGTTCTTATAATAGTTTAGTCAAATACAAGAGATGGTACTTGGAAAATGATACAGCCAGTTATTATCATGAGAGATAGGGAGGTGGGAAGATGAAAAAGAGCTTTCAATCCCTTTTATTAACATTTGCTCAGAATTAATAATTATTTGAAAAGAAACTGCCTTGAATCAGTGCATTTTACACTGCTGGCTGTGGAGTTTTTAAGTCTGGTGTTTGGTATCACTGGTACAAAGCTCCAAAATATTTAGTTAAAGTATTAAAAAACCCCAAACTAAAGAACATTCCTCTCAATGCAGAAAAGTGATAAGAAGGAGTATCTCTTCCATTGAACAGTATTAACTAGAAAGACTCTGCACATATGGCAGAAGTAAGTCTAACTGAACTCCAAAGAGTTTGGTGGATTTTATAAATCAAGGTTATGAGACAACATAGACAGACCAGATAAAATACTCTGTGTTTTTGCTGTGCCCTTTTCTTTGGCCAGTAGTACAGACTTAAACACTCTTGTTCTTAAAGAAGAAAAAAAAAAGATTTGTAAGGTGAAATGCCAGCCATAGGAATATCTCCAAATACTTCACTCCAGGTAGAGAGTCAATATTAGAGGATAGAAATGTCCACTGATATTACTGTGAAAAGCCCAACTTAGTTAAGGGGGAGAGGGTGTGGGACTATTACTAAAACATGGATTAAATCCTTCAGCAACCAGCAGTGCATGGAGTTTACATCTTTATCACTTAGATGTTTAATTTCAAAAACAGTATAAGATCATAGAATGGTTTGGGTTGGAAGGGACTTAAAAGTCATGTAGTTCCAAACTCCCTGCCATGGAAAAGGACACCTGTGACTGGGGTTGTTCAAAGCCACATCCAACTCAACCTTGAACAATTCCAGATATGGAGCATCTACAAATTCTCTGGGCAACCTGTTCCAGTGCCTCACCATATTCTCAGTAAAATTTTCTTCCTAAAATCAAATTTCTTAATAAAATTAAAATAATTGGTGTATAGTATCTTTTAAATTTGCAGTTCAAGTTACAAGCCTCATCAGGGTAATCTGAATAGTATTCTGACCCTGTGTTTCTTCTGCTGGTTCCATGTTTGCAGGATAGACTCTATCTCCTTTCATCATTGTTGAATTCTTCCCCTCACTATATGAATCAATGACAGTGTTCTCAATGGATGGTCAGTCATTCCAATTTATCTTTGAAAAATATGATTATTACTTTTTTGAGGATAAAAATAAATACTAGACATCAATTTATATCTAAAAACTTCATCTCACTATTCACACTGTCTTGAAACAACACATTTTAAGTTATGAATTTAGTGCAAGGAAATTTGGCATTGATGAAAGACACTGAAGTGACATCTTAATTTCTTTCTCCAGGAAACATGCATGTCAGGACAGGTTTTTCTTATAACTTTTGCTGATATATTTGTGATTTGGATTTCCAAGAAGAGTTGAAGCCTCTTACTTTTGATATAGGTGTTAAGAGGCTACAAGTGGAAAACCATTGTGCTTGGGGCTCTCTGATGTGAACAGATAGTGAAAGACAATCCTAAAACAGATAATGACAAGTAAAGGATGGGAAGAGAACCTTATCTTGAGTTCTCATAACTGACTCTGGGTTCTTGGGTCAGTGTTTTAACCACTCTATATATACCACTCCATCTCTGGAACTTGAATGCTTTCAGGTTGATAGCACTGCTCCCTCATCACAGAAATTAACTGCCTCTTTTATTAGCTTTTATTTATTACTTTTATTTTAGTATTGAGTACTGTTTAATTGGACATATTAAAAAATGCTGGTGATGCCATCAGTTTGCAGTGACTGTCATCAGCTGCATCAGCTGACTGTAGGTAAGAAGTCCATGGAAAAAAGTAGAGCAGTACCTGCTTTCTTATTGTAAATACAGTCCTCTATAACAATATACTGTCCTCCTTCCTTCCAATGAGCTGAATATACCTTGTATGCTATAGCTCAAGGATGATCTTGCAGAAAATTAATGTGGTTGTTGATCTTGCAGGCCTGAGCATTTGAAACTATGATAGAAAGTTATATAAATCTGGGGATATGGGGAAAAGGATGGTAGCAATTTCTCTAATACACGTGACAAAATAAGAACATATAACACAGAATGGCAAGCTATGCCATGAGGATTAGTTCTCAAATAGTATTAGCTGTATAGCACATTATATTGATATGGAGTGACATTCTCTCCATTATCATAGTGTTAGGATTGAGGAATCATTAATAATAATTGTGACAGAAAAATGAAAGCAACTAATCCACTTATTTGTAATCTAGTTGTTTATAACTTCCTCTGTCCTAATCTCTTTGATCAGCCTTTTGCTGTATCATGGAATTGACTCTGTTCCTTGAGGCAGGGGTTACAAGCCAAATCCAATGTTGGCATGACACTACTGGTCCTGATGCTATTGTATGATCTGAGAATCTGATGGAAGGAGTTATTTATAAACTGCCTAGAATACTTTGCAGTACTTCAAGCTGGATGACTAATTTATCATTGAAAAAGTTGAGCATTGATGTGAAATCAGCAAGGCTATAGGCTTAATAATATATTATAAATATTGATGTGGAACCCAATGAGTTCCTGACAATGGGATTCCTTATCACATTATACTGACAGCCTAAAACCTCCACTCACCTTCAAAAAAAAAAAAAAGATTCTAAGAAGTGCCCAGAACCTCTCTACCTCTCTACTTTCCTTTTCCAAAATGGGCCATGTTTTCAACAATGTCCTGAATGAGAGAAAACTAATTCCAATTTTAATTATGTTATTTATGTTGTTTATTTTTTTGATGTAGTTTGTGAGGTGAAATGAAGGTTTGGCTGAAAGTTGAGTTTGCATTTGATGAAATGCTGCACTTTTACTGATATTAGTTTTTATTATTTAGGCTCTCCTCATTAACTCTCCGAGATGGAGTCTTCCAGAATTCATGTCTTATTGATCTCTCAATCTTACAGAAGTGTAAACAAAACCACAGGATAACTAGGAGGTTTGTGGAGAATCTCAAAGCAAAGACTGTGGAAAGAACACCTCTTTCCTTATTTATACCCTTGTCTTCCAGCACTTCAACTTTGTCAAAATTTATTGCTTAGGTACTCTCAGGATACTGCCCAGTTTGTCATTGGTTTGATTGATTTATTTATTTTTGTAGCTTCAGAGCTGTGAATTACTTTTCATGTTTTCAGTGACTTTTAGAACTCCAGATGTTGAAGGAACTTAGTGCACAGACTGTTTGCCATTTCATCATGATGACTAGTCACTCCTCTCCCAGAACCCTAATGAATACTGGTGTAGGTTCTAGGAGTTAAAGTTATCTCTCAGTTTCCTACACAATATCATCATTCATTTCTTTCAGTTGTAAGCAGCTCTGATTTTTCAGGCTTGATCTCTTGTGTCAGACTGCAAGCTGATCTGCTGCCTAGGTTATTTACAGCTGGGGGTACAAAAAGTTACATTTCTCTTTTGCCATCCTTTTAGAATCACCTTATTCCTATAGATTCCTGAAACCAGCTTCTTAGTCTGAGATTTATTTTCAATTTTCTTAACTTCTATTGGAGCTTAGGGCTGACAGAAGGATAATTTAGTGGAATTCCTGATTTTCTTCTTGCCTGTTACTAACCTAGGGAATGATCCTAGTTAAGACTGAATTAGGTCCCTTGCTGTGCAAACCTTAGAGATCCTGATTAATTAATTTGTTTGTTGTACAGCTGCTGGTTGAATGGTTGATATTTGTAAGAAGAGCCCAGTTGTAGCATTTCTTCTGGCAATTGTTGGAGGCTACCACTTAGTGTTTTAGCACATGAAACTCCACAGTTTTCAGTGTGCCAGAATGAGGTGAATCATCAGGAAAGGCAAATATGGGAGAATGAGGTGTTGATTGTTAATTCCAACTTGAGATGAAACTGTCTTGGTCAAACAAAGCATAGATGGAGAGGAATATTCATTAAGAGAAAGAGACAGCAGGCAGACAACAGACCTGATTTATTTTGACCTTATGCATTTTGAAGGGAAACAGCAGGAAATCCACTGATGTGAAGATTTTATTTTAGCATCAAATAATTTTATGGGGCCAAGAGCACTCAGGACAAAAGTAAATATATATTCACTTTCTGTTGAGGAAATCTCAGCACGTTCAGCCTTTTCAAGGATTTCTCAAGTCTTAGTTAATTATAGAGTGATTTAAAACTTCTAAACAATGCTAATCAATTTGTGTAATGATTTAGTTAAAGGGATAATGTATGACTACCTGACCTGTCAGCTAGGCACATAGGCTGTGTTCACACTGTTGCAAAAAGTGGAATATGTAAAAATTTCTTAAGAAAGGTTCTTCTTTGTATACTTTCAAGCCTAATCAACAAGAGCGAGATTTAATCAGCTAATAAGCTCTAAGAGATGTGCATGTGTTAGGAAAGCAAATTACTTGTTGGTAGAATTGCCTTGTTAAGGTTTAGGCCTGGACATGATTCAATGATCTGGGACCTAGGGAGAGGTTAACAAAGCTTGGGAAGAAGGATGGCCACTGATTGTGGACACAAAAAATGTGGAATTTTCAGGCTGCAAGGACACCTGTCAGAACTCATAAGATAAGAAAGAAACTAATAAAGCCAATTCAGCAATTGTGTGACATTAGCTTCAACTGAGTAAAAGCTAACTCCAGCAGGGGCTGATCGTGACCATTGACTCACAGACAACCAACCCAAGAAACCCACTGACCTAAAGAAAGAGAAAGACTGAGCACATGGACTAATTAGTATGAAAAATGATAGAGACATTAATCAACAGAAGATAGAATACTAATTAATAAGAGAACTGTCTGCATAACTTCTAGCCAATGAACACTAATTCCTATAATATCTAAATATTAAAAATTTTGAGAGTCGGCGTGCTTGATTTGTGGAATACCAATGAGCACCCAGGCTTGCACAACTCTGAAATAAATAATCAATGTCACTCTTGAGTATGTAATTATTGGCTTGTTGCAATCTGGGTAACAAATCCAATTCTTGAGAACAGCAACACTACCCACAGGAATGATACCAAGTGTGATGTGCCAAAGGACTTATTCAGAAACAATCCAAGTTTGTGACAATCACAACAGTCACTGAGGGTGCCTGGGAGAGTTTGGGCCTAAGTGCAAGCTCACTAGTCTGATTAGTCTAGAATACAGATGATACCTGTGTTTTGACATACTTGGTCTGAATCTTTGAAAAGTGGGTGGCCTGGAAAGAATTAATAATAGATGAAATAGTAAAAGATTTATTATGTTCTCATTAAAATTTGGGTCCTAGCATCTATTTAAAACCTGGCCAATTATTAGCTAATTTGCATGCACAAATGCCTATTTTCTTGGACACAAACAGGTGGATATTTTTAAGCATAATCATCTTATTAATGAAAGCACAGAAAGTACCTTTCTTTAACCTGCATAGAAAGGTTAAATTTTGTACAGGCAAAGAAGAAACTGATGACTAAGTCCAGATATAAGAGGAGCTCTGAGAGAGAGGGATTTCATTGTATAATTTATGGGCAGCAAAATGAAGACAGGCTAAAAAAACAGTGAGAACTTTTGGCTCAGTTCCTGCTGAAAACTTAGAAACTATACTCCCCATCTTATTATGGCAAAACAAAACCAACCTACCCATTTAACAGATGATCCCCTTGCTATAAAAAAAGCTGCCAACTTGTATAATTTTGGCTCATTTATTTGGCTTGGAGGTAGGAACAGCTGGAGCAAAGCTAAAAGAAAAACCCCAAAGCTCTTTCTTAGTCTTTTTTTCTCATGGACACTGAGTTTTAATTAACTTCATCATCCTCTTATTAAAATCAAACTCTTCTAATGGGGCTTCTCCTCTTCCCCAGACTTTTTATTTGTGCTGTGTTGATATAAAGGAATTTTTCTTTTGGAGGCTGACGTTATCTGGATATCTCTCAAAACATCCAGCTTAAGTTTGCCTCTGAGAAAGCTAATACTAAGATCCCATAGAGAAAGAAGCAAAGTCTTAAAAATTGTCTTGAATGGAAAAGCTATTTTTCACCTTTAGATAATTGTCCTTGGTTAATTACATGGAAATACTATTAACAGTGTCAACAGGCCAAGAAATAGAGTTTTGGGAATATACAAGAGATCTGCAGACCCGAAGAAACCAGCAATTTATCTCCACCATCCAAAGCATTCTACTCTTTGAGGGGGAGCACCTCTCCTTGCAGCCTGTGTTAGTGATTGTTCCCAAAGACTTTGGGCGTACCTGTGGGTAATGTGTGCTGTCATTCCATGCTTTAATACTCTTAAAATGAGGTCACCCAAAAGAGACCCTCAGATATCCAAGTAGCTGTCCCCATATCTGAACAAAACCTGCAAAATATCAAAGGGCATTATGAGCAGCACTGAACATTTGCACAGGGAATTGTACAGATAGCATAAAATCTAAATTGGCATATAAGGTACCAGTCATCCTGTAGAGTGATGAGCTCAGAGGATATGTCTATTTCTGTGTCACAGGATAACACATAAAGGAAATAGTCACACTTGTTTTCTTATTTATTATTTAGAAATTCTTCTATTCCTTTTTACTTCCTGAATACAAATCTTCCATTTGTCATCTTCTACCTGCAAACGAACATTGTTTATTCTCCTTGCATGCCTCCTTACTGTTTTTTTTTCAGACTTTGCTGTATTTGGGAAAAACAGTGTTTCAGCACTAAAATGAGTCTTGCATTGGGCCATAAATTCTGTCAGGACTGTGCACTTTTGTGGCTTCTGCTTCTCCCTACCTGAGCATTAGTTGGTCTCTAGCTGGGATTAATGACATGTCAGGGTCAAGATTAAAATAGAAACCCTCACCTTTCCTAAGCATTGCTACCTCTGTGGGTACCTCATGTCTGACTGTGTGCACATGATGCTAATCTGATAAACCATGACCTTTAAAAATTAGCTTTTCAATGATTTCAAACTGGATAAAAATTTAAATGAGAAAAGGTTATTCTGACTTTAAAGCCGTGGATGTAAAAGGAAATTAACCCTGGGAAGGATGACTGTAGAAAAAGTGGAGTTGGGCAGAAAATCTCTGACATACTCTTATGTGCAAATCTTTTTAGGTACGTGCAAGGGAGTACCCTATGTGTATTTTTTCTATTCCATATATGTCAGCAGAATTATTAGATATATTTTTAAAGAACTGGCATCCACTACTATGCCTGTAAACTCAGGTGCCTTCATGATCAGATCCAAGTTTTTAAACAGCATCAAGTCTCAGGACATTTGTGAGTATTTAGCACGTTGTAAAAAAAAATCACACCACTTAGGTTTGCGTTCAGTCTTCCCACACATATCTGTACCTGCTGTATTTTGATACACTCTGCATCATGCAACTGTTAAAATTCAATGTGTCAGTTCTAGTCATACTGTGATCCCCGGTGAACATGAGAGGTACTGTGAAGCTCATCTCTTGATTATAAATACCTCACACTTAAGACTGATCCCATATGTTTTGCTGATGTCTGACCCACTTGCTTCTAGAAATGTCTCAACTGGCTGACATGCCTGTTTATTTTCATATTTTCTAGTCACATTCTTGAGCTATTTTCTTTTTTAAGTAAGTGTGCCCTGATGTTCCTTCACTTATTTTTGACTGAGCAAACATGCTATGCTGTTTCTGTACCAACCAACCCATTATATTTCAGTATAAAACTGAAGTAAACTCCCTCCTTTTTAACAATTGGTATTTTGGCACAGTCTTTGAAACAGAAGTCAAGATTTCAGTTTTGTAGGAATTATAAGAGAATGAACCAACATAACTCCCACTTATGATAGGAAAAAATTTGGAGACTGAACACTTTTGCCAGATGGGACCCCATTTAAATATTTTTTGGCACCTGTAATCTAGGGTTAGATCTGTACTGGTTTGGTTTATTGCATATACTTTAACCTTACTAAAATCATATGCATTTGACAAATCTCTATAAAACCAAACACTGTCATCCAAAAAAACTATAAAAATATTTCTATAATAGAATTAATATTAATATAACTTTATATTCACATTTTTAAATTAACTGAAAGTTTAAAAATACATAGAAAGGAACCTTTTCTTTATAGCAGCTAAGAGAGTTTTAGTATATGCCAATGGAAACATCATACTTGTACATGAACTACATTGTGTACAGGATCACGTATATGCCATTGGGAAATCCTTACATGTCCTGGAGCAGACAAGTCACTGTTTCATTAACTTGGAATATAAAAAAATGTACATTTTCTTTTTTGTCATCTACCACTTCCCATCCTGTCCCTGTTCCTTTTGTGTTAGTGATGTCATCAAAGCTACTCAGACTCTGTTTGGAAATGGAGACAGCATATGAAAGTGTTTAGAATCCATACAGACAAAGCACATACAAGCTTGTTACAATAGGACCTCACTACAAGACTCTTAAAGTGAAATGAGTACCTGGTCTTCACTAAAGTAGAATTGTATTTTAAAGGACATCCCAATTCTGCCATGTTATTTTCCTGCTTTGCTTAAATTATGAATTTTAAAGTGAAGAAAAAATTCCCAAGCAAACTAATACTGAAATATCAGAAGGTCATTTGACTATCAAATCTTAATAATTCAGATTTTTGAGGTAACATCTATTCTAAATATATTCACTTTTCTCTAAAAATAAAAAGAGACAGCAGAGAACCAAGTGAGAGAATCAATATGAAATACCTAATTTTTTCATCAAATCACTATTAAATTCTTTTTATAGGATGAATGAAGTCAAAAATCGAAACATTCTAGAACAGGCAAGACAGCATTTTACCAGTGAAATACTATTGAACACTTTCTGATTAGCACTTGTAGCAGTCTCACTTCAGTTACAAGAACAGCACGAGAAGTGATTTAGTTCAGTTTTGTTCCCACATAGCACAGTGTGTCTTATACCCTTAAAACACCCAACCAACAACCCAACCAAAAAACGCCCTCAAAACTAGGTTTTCTTTTATTTAAGAGATTGTCTTGGAAGTGATTTCATCAGTTTTCATTTCCAGGCTCTGTCAGTAACTTTCTTAAGTCCTCAAATAATACTTGACTTTTGGAAATAGAATGGGACTGAGTTTGTTGATGTTTGCAAAGCAGATTGAGACTTCAAACCGAAATCACTTTCTAAGCACTAAGTATTATATTTGGCCTTAGTCAAAGTTAGAGCTGAGGTTACATCAAGTAGAGAGTGAATAAGAAATGCCAAGAATAAAATTTTCTGAGAAAATGCAGGGTTTATTTTTAGGATAAGTAAGTGGAGAAGATTGAAATAAACTTCAGGATTAAGTAGTTGCTAAAGGAATTATCTTTGTGCTATGAAGGCTTTTGATCTCTTCTCATTTTAGTACAGTTAAAAAAAATTACAATGCTTTTTAACCATCTACTGTAATAATCCTTTACCTTCTGAACCAGTTGTTTGGCAAAAACAAAGCAATTCACAGGCTGGAAGCTTGTGCAGAAGCACCCAATGAAACTGAGCAAGTTGTTCTGGATACAGCCATGATTGACTGTGTTTGGAGATTTATCCAGAGGCTATCCTTTGACACATTGCTCCCTGATATCCAAATATCAGTGCCACACATACTGACTGCTGAAAATTACCATACTGAGCCTGAACACAGCCTGAGCTAGGCTGATCCTGACTTACACATTGGCACAAGTGGTTGGAGGGAAATTATGCTGATTTTGTTACATTTTACAATTCCCCTACTCCTGAGCTAATCTGAGAGGGGAAACTGAAGAAACTGATTTCTGATTTCAGGATCAGCTGGAGCAGTCTGTGCATGAAAGATCACAGAATCTGCATTTCTGACCCATTCCTAATTGTTAATTGTTACTTGCCTCTACTCAGATGGTTACTCATGTTCTATACCAGAATTTGCCAATATTGGGAATCTTCCATCAGCTCTTTTCTGTTGCACCTAATGCCTTTGTGTAGGGTTTGAATTGTAGACTTTGGAATATTGACAGGTATGGATATGAAACTCAGTCTATGTCTATACTGCAAGGGATGGCAAGGACTAGGCAGGAGTTTCCAGTTAATTTTACCCTGCCTTTAAAAAACTGTATGTCATTCAACCATCAGTCTATGTAATAATTTCATTTACAGATGCATAATTTAGAAAAAGTTTGTTTTTATTTCTTTAATGATATATTTTGAGTACTTTTATAGGTCTGACTCCTTCTAAATGAACAAAATAAATGCTCTAGAGCTTTAAAAGTCATGGGAACGATATTTTTTTTTAAATAAGTGTGGATGTATGAGTGTTTTACTGAAAGCAATTAATTCTTTGGATTTGGCATAAAGTGAGCTGATTTGATTTGTTTTTACAGCCACATGCTACAGGCAAAGAATAAAATTTAAAAAGAAAAGGAACATATTGTTCCTGAGATAGGAGAATTTATTTAAATAAGAGGCAGACCATTCGATCAGGGCTGGCATAATTCCAAGCAGAATAATTCCAACAAAAAAAGAAAATAAAAAAATTATTTTCATTACCTCAATGCAATTTTTTTAAATTTGTTTTTTGGTTTTTTTTTTTTTTTTTTTTTTTTTTTTTTTTTTTTTTTTTTTTTTTTGTGGCTTTGGGTTTTATGTTTGAGTTAAAGGACTGCCAGAGTACAGTTGCCTAGGAAATGTCAGTGGAATTTAAGTAATAATTCTAAAAATATGAAGATCTATTGGGGAAGAGATGTTTCTAGAAGACTCACACACAACCTGTAATGATTCTTGCTCCATGTTGTGAGAGACTCAGTGATACTGGATTCTGGTGGTTATTATGATACTTTGCCCTTGCCCAGCTGAATCCTGCAATTTTTTAGCAGCTCTAAAGTCTCAGGATCTGAACTCATGAAAGGGACAAAGGGGCTCAAAAAATGAAAATTACTTTCTTGGCTGAATTTTTAGAACAGTGGTATTTGAGACAAGATGCCTTGTTAGAAATCTAAAACAAGTGAAACAAATATGTTGACAGGTGGGATTATTATTGTAAGAACTACTGTGGGCATCAAAATCTTTGAAGCATGAAGAGGCCTGAAAGCTGCTTTTTCTTTGGGGCTTTATAGCTTTGACTGACACTGTTGAAAGGTTTAGCTTAACCCATTTAATCATCCATTATTCTTAAAACTATTATTACGACAGTAGTTTCCCAAGTGTGGACAAGGCATGCAGGAACAGCTGGTGTGCATCTCAAAATGCTTATAACCTAAGTGTGAATATACTGTTGTGAATCATCTCAGTAATAAGCCACTGTCTTTTTAGAATTGTGACTATCCCTGTTAATGAGCGTGCTGCTGATTTCTGCATGGGCAACTTAATTTATTATCACAATAACAGTAGGAAGATTAACACTAGAGCAAAATCAACATTTTTTCAGGGGCTTAGAAGTTGGAGTCAAGACTTCCCCTGCTGCTACTCCAGAACGCAAGCCAAATTTTTTCACTAGTATTTGATGCATTGGGACTGTGAAGGCTTCACAACTTCTAGTGTAAACCCATCAAGTTCTCAAATCCACAGTCAAGCTTCACCAACACAAACTGCAAATGAATACAACTCATGCTTTGTAACTGGGTCATTTGGAAGTTGAGGAGTTGTTCCATTAAGTTAAATCTCTTCCACTTCCACTTCCTTTACATCTTCTCTACTTTTATTTTTTTTAAATCCAACACATCATGAAGATATTGAACATTTTTTGAAGACAGTCTTCTCTGGATTCATCTCACCTCTGAATAATTCATTAGACTGTCTGATAAAAATACAGACACTTATACTACCATTCTACATGCATTAGTGACACACAAATAGGAAAAAGACAATGAATAGACACTCTTCACTGAATTTGATGACATCTTTTCTCATCAGTTTCAACCTTTCCAGATGTTTTTCCTTTCCTTACCCTTAAAAAATAGAAAATACTTTCAAGTCTGTGTGTTTTCCAGTTTAGATCCCAGTCATTCTTCCGTTTTGTCTCTTTTCAGCCAACAGAGCAGAACCATTTTATGCTTTCTTATGCTGAAAACAAATACTTTCAAACTAGCTTTGAAAAGCCATTCTAATTGTGTTTACCAAAATATGTACAAAGTGCACAAAGGCTGTGCTCAGGCATACAAGCTGTAGTCTGAAGATATGCTCAGACTCAGAATAGAGCTCTAAAAAGCATCACTGTGAGGAATGAAAATGTGCAGGTAAAAAATATTAACTAAGTGCCCTAAAAAAGCAGATCCAGTGTCTCAGAGGTTGCCTTATTTGTCAGCTGAAGGACTACAGTCCATGAGTTTTGACAACAGAGTTAAGACTCAGAACACCAATAGTGATCAAAACGTGAAAGGATAAGGGTTCCTTTGAAGCTACTTTTTCAGTGATTTTAATCTAGACTGGAAGAAAACAGAATGAACAACTGATGGCATGCATAGGAGACTTCTCTGAAGTGACTTTTTTACTGCAGCATATGGTTTATGTAGCCATTTTTGTTTAGTTAGTTATACTTACTGAATGCACACCCACATATTATTTTACCCAATGCTGGTGTTAATCCTATATTTTTAATAACAGGTCAGGGCATAAATAAAATTGGCAACCTAACATCCAGTATATTTTATGGCAATTTAACATGAAAAAAATGACAGCCTGCTTCATTCAAGTATTTGATCTATTCCTTTTGCTTCTTTTCAGGAATCTCTTCTGCTTTTTTATCTCTTTTGCTTTTTTTCAGGAAAGTTTTAATACATTTATCTTTGAAAAAATATAAGGCTCCAAGAGAAAAGAAACAGACAAATGATCTATTATACAAACTCACCGAAAAACACTCAGTCTGCATCTACTTTATATTGAAATGCAAACAGAGCTCAAGATAAGGCTATCCAACTGATAAGATCTTTGCACCACAACAGTGCAGTTTGAATCTTGAGTTAACTGACAGTTTTCAGTATGCCAGCTCATTATCTTGCTGTCCATCCTGATCTTTGGTCACTGCAGTGGCCTTTCATTATTTCACTTTCCTAATATCTGAGGCACTACTTCTCAGAGCTCACTGAAATAGATGGGTCTGATGTCCCTAATAACTTGGATGAGTTGCTTTTATCTAAGTTTCAGACCTTTGTAAGTTTGATGTTTCTGCAGGAACATAGTTCTATAAAGAAACCAAGGACCGCTATAAGGGCTAAGCAGGGTGGGCTTTAATCTCATCGACTGAATTCTTAGTGAGTGCATTAAGATAAATCAGATGTAGCCCTCCCCATCTGATATCCAAGACAATTGTGGCATTAAGAGTGAACACAATTCTTAAATCCTGCCTATTTTGGCAGAAAATATCTAGGAATCAATCAAATAACAAAGTAGCTGGAGATTGAGAAGACCTTCAGTCATGACTCCAAGCCTCCTGCTTAGAGTAGGATTTAACTTGATGAAGTATTTGATACATCAGCTTTGGATGATTTAATTTGCCCCTACAATTTTCTTCTTCCTGAGTGGAAGAAAAATTTTCTTTGGCTACTTGAGCAGAGGTTGGTTGCGAAACCTATTCTTTTCCATTCACAATACTCTGGAGTACTGGGGATGCAAAAATTCTGTGGTAAGGCCACCATCAAAACAGTGGTCTTCTGAACTTTGGGAAGATAGTTTATAGGGCTTTGATAAGATCAATTTTCTTCTATCAAACAGCTGTACTAGATTTGGGTGTTTTTCTAACTAGAGAGAAGAACTCCCATCACTTACCCTCAAACACTCTCTTTTTACTAAATTCAAACACAAGCTTTTCTGAGCTCAGGATAAATTTGTTCAAAAAGTATTAGGGTCCCATATGTTCTTTTCTGTACTGCATTTCCCTAGAACTTCTGACAGCTCAGGCTCAGCATGTTTTTGGTGTGGTCTTTTTGTTGGTGCTGCATCAAGGGCACCAAGTTGATGCATCATCTGTGTGCTAGCCATGCTACTATGTGCTTTAATCTGACAACAGTTAACAAACTAATGCCATTAGCTCCCCAGTAATTTCCAGAATTAAAGCAGCAGCTGCACTCTGGATGACTAAATATTTCTTCACCTATTGTAGCAGCTAGATGTGAATTACCGACATGTAGTGTTTGGGCTGTAACTTGACTTTTGAGGTAGCACTACATTTAAATGAGGGTTTTATGCAATCTCTGACTTCAATGAATGTGTTGTTGGGTTTTTGTTTTTTATATTGCACCTAATAAATGGAGTGAAATATCTCCAATTTGCTATTGATTTCCAATGCAAAACAGCCAGCCAAATCAGATGAGAGCAATTTGCCAGCTGCTGTTGAGCACTAAATATTAGTCCCAAAATGTCATATTTCTTTGCATCCTTCTCTGAAAGAAGCTGTCAATATTTTCATCAGGAGGCTGGTTCTAGATTCACTCCAGAGGCCAGAGTTTCCTTGGAGCATTTGGCACCTGTGAATTAGTAATTAAGTCCGCCCCCGCCAGAATACACACCCAGAGATTTCCAGCCATTCCTTTCTAGCTTGTAAGTGAGAAAGTTCATTGGCTTGTTAGCCAGTGTTCAAACAGCTGAGGGAGAATACTCTAGGTAGAAACTAAGCAAAGAAGAGAAACTCAGTGCCATATAAGAATTGGGACATTTATTTTTCCTGACATGAATCAGTGATTTAAACAGTACTCTAGGCACACATCTTGAATTATGATGCTAGAGGTGTGACAGCAGCTTTGTAATTGATTATCAATCACTTTAAAAATGCAGCTCAGTGTCTGATGAAGGCTTTTGGAAGGTTTGTTCTTAATTTATTGCAGTTCTCAGCTTGGATTGAGAGAATGCTGTAATACCTGGACACATTTTCCCCTGCCTACCACCTTTTTTCAATCTGAATTTTGTCTTACAAGGTTAAGTAATCTGAGCATCCTGCCTCCATAAACATCCTCCCTTGTATACATACTTTATCACCACCTATCTTGCTGTTATTAATTTATACCCACACAAACGACTGGTTCCCACTCAGCTGTCCACTATTTGAGGGTATGTTTTCTTTGGGGAGACAGCAAGGGGAAGTGACCACAGGAAAGAGCACATGACTGAGGAAGCATGAATGAATTTTAGCCCTCCTCTTCACCCTGCATAATGCTATAGAAAACAGGAATTTTAATTTTTTTTAATTGTCCTTTTTTTCTTAAATCTCTTCCTATGCACAGCTTATCTCAGCCTTTTCTCTTTCTCAAAAAACTCTTGCAGCTTGAACACAAGAGTAGGCACCTCTCAAAGGAGCTCTTAAAAAGACATCTGGGCCAAATTAACCTGACTAGGAGGAAAGCAACAGCACAATAAGCAGGCCATCTGTTTCTAAGGTTGTGTTCCTTGTCAGCTACTGGCATTAAAGGCTGCTAATTGTGTAGTGGAGGAAAGGGATAATGTTTGTTGCCCCAGAAAAAACAAGTTTCTCAAGATGCTTCAGTATCAGTAAGATTTTCAGAAATATATCTTTATTTTCCGCTGGAACTAGAAATGATGCATAGAGGTGTAAATACTGCAGTTGTAGATACCAAAATATAGTTTCAAAATACGACCATTTGCTCTGTAGGAATGTTAGGAAGCTGCTTTGCAAAATGAAATGCATCATCAAGTGGATCAATATTTCATGTAAAGGCAATAATATGAAAGTTCATCTATTTTCCATGCAATACTCAGACCTAAGGACACCTGAGAAACAGAATCACAGAATCATAGAACGGTTTGGATTGGAAGGGGCCTTTAGAGGTTATCTAGTCCAAAGTCTCTGCAATGAGCAGGGACATCTTCAACTAGATCAGGTTGCTCAGAGACCCGTCCAGCCTGGCCTTGAATATTTCCAGGGATGAGGTATCTACCACATCTCACAGCACAACATGTTCAGTGTTTTCACCTTCATCATAGAAAATTTCTTCCTTACATTTAGTCTGAATCTACTCTGTTTTAGTTTTAGACCATTCTTCCTTGTCCTATCACAACAGCCTCTACTGGAACATCTGTTCCCATCTTTCATATAAGACCCCTTTAAGTATTGATAGGCAGCAAATGGAGGGGCACCAACAAAGGTATCAAGGGAAATAGAAGAATAAGCTCTAATTTTGCAACCTCTTGGGCAGCAAGGCAGGGTAGAGCATTTCTCTGTCTATCTTTTACTGCTGTTTGGTTTCCTGTGCCTCAGAGCAAGTCTCATGGATGCCAGGACTGAGTTGTGCATGAAGATCAAGCAGATGCCATATGTTTACAAGTTACATAAACTTGTACATTTATCCAGCTACATAGGGATTACAATTTCTCCTCATCTCCTTCAAAAAGCACATGTAGTGCTACTATGAGGAAGCCATTTGGATAGCAATCTCGGTCTTATGTGATTGTGGACAGGATCCAACAAGCTTGAGGAACTAAAGACGTTTCTGCTGCCCAGTTCAAGGTCTGGACATGTGGTTCTGTTTGCCATCTAGTTGAATATCCATTATGGCAGATCCCAGTTCTCTGTTATTGAGTTGTCTTACTATCTGGCTAAAATTGGCAAGAGGCTTTGAAGTAACTGATTAAGCCTAAATCTATACACAGGCCTTCTAGAGATAGGAAGGTAGTCAGTGTTTTGATGGTATTGTCGCACTTGTATGCATTGACAGTCTCTGCTCCCAAAAGTCAAATTGGTTCATAGCCTCGGAGCATTTCTGGGCTCCTTTGCTTCTTGATACACAAATTTATTCCAATGCCAGAAAGGGATTTTTCCATCTGTGGTTGGGAAAAGGACTGTGTACCTCTTTCTCTGGCTATTTTACTGATCCAATTACCTCATCCTGTATTAGAAAGCGTGCATGAATCATAAAAATCCAACTGTCCCGGAACAAACTAGATATCTCCTGGAGCTGTATCACAGGGTGGAGGTGTATCTGCTGAGCATGCATAGCATTGGCTAAACACACAAGTTAATTTAAAGACATTAATCTTCATCATGGCACTATAGAACTGTGGTGATGTCAGGGACTGCAGGGCTGGGCTCTTCTACATGTCAAGCTTTCTATGAAACCTATAATCAGGCTGGTAAAAGTTAAGTAGCTCTTAATACTCTTCTGTTCTGCAAATCCTGTCTCTGTTAGAGAGTCTCTAGGTCATCTCATAAATAATGGGAGTACAGTTTTATCTCCTCCTGCTCACCACATGTATTACTACTTTCAAGAAGGGTTTTTGGAGGCCCTCTAGAAGAAGGAAGAGAACCGCACTTGTGTTTCTGATTTACTTCTGATTCACCTCTGCATTTTCAATTCATTGAACTAAGAGTGAGGAGGAATGTTTTGCAGAGAACTTCATATTAAAAAATTATTGTAAGATTAGAAAAGGTTTGTTAGTTGCTTAAGCTAATATGTGCACTCAGTCTGAATTCTGTAGAATAACCTTTTTCTCATTAAGTGTAGCATTTTAATTAATTAAATTTATATCCAGCACTGCCTTGGACTTTACTGATGCTAATTTGCTTAGAAGAGTCAGACCTTTGAGCTATAGGAAGCACACATTGTAGTTAATTAAAGCACATTTGTAACACTGTTATTAATCAAAAATTATAGTATTACCCTCAAAGCCTCTTGCTTAATATTTATATATTAACATTTCAACTAGAAATGAATTGACCTTCCAAATAAATATAGCCTAAGACAATACATTAATATGTTGTATGTTAATATCCAGTGCATTGACTCCTTTCTTTTAACTGATGTACATCTTCAGAAATATATTGTTAGGAAAAATAGAAAAAAATATTATCTTGAAATATTTGGTCCAAAGTAAAGAATGGTTCCAAAGTAACTTCTTACTACATTTTAACTTCAGCTTCAGAGGCTCTTCTGCAGCCAAGTGAAAGCAAAGAGATCTCTATGTGCTCACAATGAAGTACATCTGTTGGCATGATAGCTCTTGGTTATGCAGCCTTGGGAAATAAAAGGCAAGGAACTTCTCTAAAATGGAAAACCTTTTGTGTTAAGAAAATAGCTTAACAGTCTCTTAGGCAAGATTTAAAACAACTGAAAAGAAATTCTTCTTTTCAAACTTTTCTTCCAAAACCTGCATACAGGCTTAGAAAATCATCTGAAAATATCACAAAATTTTCATTTTAGAAAGATTAAACCTGAGATCTCAAGACATCCTATTTTAGGTACTTTAAACACAGCAGTAATTAAGCACCCATTATAGAGGGGAGAGGAAGCATAGCACAAAAAGGTGAAGACTCTCTGACTTGCTAAGCTTAAAAATTAAAACACTGTATTTTCTTGAGTGTTAAAATGGAATCCGTCTCTTTTTTGCGTTTCCTGCTCTTGAATCTAATTTTTTCTTCCCCCTCCCCACCCAAGAACATTTTTATCTGGTGTTTTTTCAACTTTAGCATTAAACAAACATGAACAGCACTTCCTAAGAAGGTATCTTCTTAAACATCTTTATCCTCAGTAAACAGGATATTATCATCTAAAGGAGTCCCAAGTTCACTAACTGTATTAATTTCCCAAGTGATTAAAATGACATTTCTGTTTGTTACTTATAAGACCATTTCTTAGTGGGTATTGCAACGGTGTGTATTTTCAATATAGCACCCTGATCTATTTCTCCTGCTAGTCCACTTCTTTTGCTGAGATCGCTACTATCATGTGACAATTAATGAGGATTTTTTAAACACAAATTCAAGTAGCCTTATGCTAATGGCCAATTCTATATCAAACTTACTTGGTCAGAATAGCTGCTCCTGCAGATTGCAGGGATGATGAGCATCACAGTTCAAGAACTGGGCTCTCTTGTGAAGCTCCATAAAATCTTAATGAGGTTTGTTATACATTCCTATCAATTTTAAAACAGTCTGCCTTCTCTTCCTCTTTAATATCACTTCTATGTGCCCTCTGCTTTTACATAATTCATTCAGTGTATTTGTCCATGTCCCCTCTACTTAATTCTATTTCTTTGTAATTTATTGTTTGGGTTTAATTTATTTTATTTATTTAGGGTTCAGTTCATTCAGTTTCTATTCACCATTTGTCACTGCTTGATTGCATAAATGGTTGCAGGCTTTGTTTTATCCTCCTTCCTCTCCCTTTCCCCAGCTTGATCCTATTACTGAGCAGAAGTATGCAAGGATTTATTGCAACTAGTTCATCATAATTTCTGTATCTACTTGATAAGAACATATAATAAAAGAGAATTTTTACTATCAGACTCTGTATTTTTTTAAACAAAGACCAAAATTCTCTTATCTCATTGTTCTAGATTGAGGTAACAAGTTCAGAAGTGTCTATAGCCCATTTTTTCATTCTATCAATTCCTGTCTGTTAATATTCTGAGAATTTTCAGCTAACAAAGATTAGCTGAATATATGTAAAAATTTAGAGATTTTCTGTCTTAGAAAATCCAGGCCCATACAGAACTCCAAGTATACACAAATGAGAATTTTCCTGTGAAGGCAAGAGTAACTGATTTGAGGCATCAGGGACATGTTTTCAGCATATGTACCTTCTTCACTCAAGACAAAAGAACTTGAGGTATAAAGAAGTATTTGACTTTTCAAAGAGATTTTCTGTAAGTTTCAGAAATTATGTCAGCCATATTTTCTTCTCAAGTCTTTTGTGCACAGTTTTTTTTGAGTCATTAAAGCTTTTTCTTCCTTCTTCCTAACTTCAAAAGTAGCCTACAAGCTTTTTAAGAACAAATGTATTCTCCTCCTGAGGTCCTGTCACTGTTGCTCTGAAGGGCCACACAGCACTGTGCTGTGTAGTTCAATACTGGAGAAGAAATATGAACTACATAGAAGACTGGCCACCGTCAGAGGATGAGGTTCAGGTGGGACTGCAGTCCATGGGGAATACTCATTCAAAGTTTGACTTCAATAGGTCTGAGCTACAAGTGCATTACTGCCTGTTTGTGTACTCTTCTTAGACATAACACTCACACCCCAGCAAAATGAAAAATCTCACATGCATGTTTATTAAATCTTATTTCAGGTATCTCTACAAAAGATGTTAAGAGGAATCACAGTATCTGTTCTGGTGCCCAGGTGACAGCTCTTTCTATTTCATCACTATTTCCTTCCAGTGCTGCCACCTCTGCTGCTGGTGGAAGAGTTTGGTACCTGGAAGTTCTTGCCCACACAGAGCAGGCCTTATTAATTTCAGAGGTAATTAGAGGGACAAACAAAATTCAAGCACAGCTGTGGGTGATATCTCTGTCCCTCCTAACTACACTTTGTTTATAGCAAATGATTTGGTCCCCTGATATTAAATTTTCCCTTGCCACCAAGTTTCAGTAGTGCTCATAATACATTTTTATACATTAGAGATCTTTCAGTCTTGTTTACACAAAGTTTTACTGTAAACCTTTTCCTCTATTTCTTCTATCCTTATTCCTAGTTTATGTGAACAGCATACTACCAGCTATGAGCCACTGACATTTAACTTTTCTTCTTAAGACTGCTGCCTCCTCCCAGAAACATGCAATATAAGCAAACAACTGACAAATCAATCTTTCCCGCAAGATTCTGGTGTAGAGGAATTTTATTATTTAGAAAAGCTGAGGATTTGTCTATAAGGACTCAGACTCAGACTGGGAGCTCATGTATTTAAAATATAAACAAACTTCATGATTTCGAAGCCTTTTTTTCTTGGTAATTATCCTGAATTCTGGTTCCTAATGCTGAGCACCTGATGTTTGACAGTAAGCAATGGGAAAGGTTATATGGAAATTTGTTTACACCAACCTCAAGATTGAATCTTAAGAGGAGAGGGAAAAATCAGGCATCTCAAAGGTACATGGTCCTCAGTTTTCTGAGTACTATTTAATTGAGACTCAAACATCTACTACCCTAGGCCCTTATTCTTAAACTATAGACACCTCGTGAACCTCGAGGCTTCTGCTTATAACTGTCCTTGGCAACACACCTAACAGAGAAGAAAGCATTTCTTTTCATAAAAAAGTCTCATTACCCTGTTGAATGAGCACTTCAGCATTTTCAGTTCTTGTACTTCCACCCAGGAGGAGCGCAGAATAAGTGCTGGGGCAGGCTCCTGGAAAAGTCCAATTCATTTTGTCACAAAGATAATTTCACTCTAAAAATTCCTGTTGAAAGATGAACATCATAATATAACAAATTAATATGAATAAAAATACATTAAAAGTCCTGTTTGATTGGAGAACATTCTTGACTGTCCTGTGTTTCTCTGCAGTTCAACCATTTGGCTTATGCCAGTTTGCAATTCAGAAAGATATGTATCACTGATGAGTCTGATCATAAGAGCCATGTTATAGGGCTCTCACTTTATGACTGGCTGACTTTAATTTATTTCAGATATACATGCTTCCAGAAAGTGAATTGTAATATTTTTCTTTTGTACAAGCCTTCAGATATGCAGGCTAATACATATATTTTGCATTAATATTAATTTCAGAGGAATTCAATCATAGAATTGCTTATGGGAAATTATCACAGAAGTGCATTGATATGAACATACAGGCACTACCTTGAAAATTATGATTTGCTAAAGACCTTCTCATTTACAGCCTAAAATCCTTAAGAACCTCAGCTTTTGTGAGAATAACTTTCTGACATAAGGCTTTCTTTATTAGAACAGATAATAGATTTGGGTTTCCTATTCTTATCTTCAGTTTCTGACTAGTCTCCTAAGCTTCATAAGTGATATTATCTTTCTCTGTCTGACCCAACAGCTTTATGCTGAATGGCATAGTTTCAGCTAGAGATACTGAGAGATCATGGCATTCCTTACCTTCTTTTCTCATCCTCACACACCTAACTTCAGAAATGAATGGTTAAGAAGGACCTAACTTCATAAACCTTAGCCAGGGAGTAGCTGTGTTTAGGCATCCAGGAACACCTAAAATAGCAACCAAGATTACTGGTCTGCTCACTCGTTTTCATGCTACCATTAATGCAAATCTTAATATTGTTGATATGAAATGAGAAGGCTTCAGTGGGCGAGGGAGAAAGCTGTACTTCAAACTCTCATGATGGCATACAGGGCATCCTGTATGGTGGATGTTTTTGATTTCTAGTTTAAAATGAAATACTGACTGTGTTTAGGCCTTGGGTCTACAAGAAAGTTCACAGCTCTCAAACACAAGTCAGGGGAAGCATTGCCTTTCACCTGTTAAAGCTTTCAGATGTTAAAATCTCTTTCAGATGCAACTTAAGTTACTTCTTCCCTAATAGTTTTCCTCAGCTGAGTTCTGCCTTTCTTCATCTGACTTATCAACTTCCTTGAATTAAATTTCAAGTATCTTTATTTCTCTATGTGTTATTTAGCTGTTTTTTGCTCTGATGTGCTCCTGAAAGGCAAGACATCTACAAACGGATGGGGTAAATAGTGCTTCAAGGAGATTCCCCTGTGGAAATCTGGACCCTCAAGGTGCTTTTATTGTGATCCCTTCCCTGTGATCAGATTTCTCCTGGGAAGTCTTCCAGTGTTGTCAGATTCAGCAGTCCCATGAGAAACAGCAGAATGGAAAGGTTCATTGGAAGATCTGGGAGGTAATGTTCCATCACTTCCATATTTCCCAATTGTTTTACAATAAAGGATAAAGCGTTACAGTGCGTCATGCTATTACATTGTCTTGTTTTCACTGGTGCTATCACTGCACGGTCCATAAATTCTTGCAATGAAAAAAGACTACTGAACTCTCGATACAGACAGTATTAAATTCGACGTGTTGCCTTCCATTCCATCTCAATTATCAACAGCTTAGTGGCTGCAACCAATTCTGCATCTTCATATGCACTGCCTATCTAATAGCCTGATTTATATCAGTAGCACCAGCACAGAATTTTAGTTAATTGGCACTTCAGTAGCTAAATTGCATTTCATTGTCCTAGCAAAACAAACATGTGTTTATGAGTTCTTAACTAAAACTGTAAGAGCTCAAAATGATAGTTTATCAAGCAACAAAACTGGTTTCAATTACAATTCACCTTCCATAATGTTACATAAAACACTGCAGTATTTTGGGGGGAGAGAATAGCTTGAAGTCATAGTAGTGACAGGAAAGGTGTAGACACTGCATAGAAACTTGCCCTGTAAAACTGTTCATTAGATAATTCTTCTGTACAGTGGATGTGGAAGCTTCTCCCTGTGAGTAGAATTAATTCCTCAGAAGCTGTGCTATTTTATCACAAACACTTAGATGCATTGTGAAATTCACTTCTTTTTATGCTCTGCTTAAGTCCTGCTGACACCCAGAGGGACCTAGAAATAACTTCTTAGCAGTAAGATATTGTTTGTTTTATTGCTACAGTGTTGCCTAAGGGCTTATGCTATGATGGAGCCTTGTTTTTACTGTCACTTGGTATTGTTAATTCCAGGCATCCTAGAATGATGAGTTATGCCCTTGAAAATCATAAGATAGTCCTAAAAATAATGAATTTAAAAATCATAATAGTAACATGCCTCAGGGATCCATTTTTTTTAAATTAGAGTGGATGAGAGTCCAATGTTATTCTCCCATACAAAAAAGCAAACCTTACATTATCAAGATACAAGTGTGATATATTCCTCTGATTTTGGGAGATGTGTATTTTGAAGAAAACATCAAACTAGGTGGGGCCTTTTTACTAGTATGAGATGTATTAGTATATTCTTATCCATAGCCTGGTGAGTGTAAGATTGAGAATGCAGTATCTAAGGTGTGGTTGAAGTATGCAGGCAGTTAGGGTAAGGAGTGGGGACAGTGGAGTACATGGGCCAAACTTTTGGTTTGTGTAGATGAGGAAGTTCCCAGGACTCTGGAACTCCCAGAGACAGAGCAATCTGTGTGCACTGAAGCCTGGCCTGCTCTATGTACATCTCCAGCATGTCAGATGCAACACTCACTCTGTGCAACATCTACCTCTGCTTGCCTCTAGAAACCAGTCTTGGAAGTGTGTCATGAAGTTCAATCTCACCCTCAGCCTCGGGCAATGGAGCTGTTCCATCAGTGTGCTTCCCTTCTCATTTCTGTGATTACGAAGAAAAGAAGAGACACATGCAGGGAACAAAGGATAGTCCATATAAGAGAAAGTTCAAGTGTAAAACCCTCTAAGAAACAGTGAATGTGTTTTATAAAGAATTGTGATAAGTTGAAAGAGTTAATGAAAAGGTATATGTAAAGATGGAGAAGTAGGGAGAAATGAACATGCAGCAACTAAAGAGAAAAAAAAAATAGAAAAAATATTAGAAACCCTGATTAGAATTCAGCACAGGCTTAAATGTTCTGCAAGGGGCAGTTGCATATACTGTATAAAACATCCTCAAGGCATAGTTCAGCATTAAGTGACTGATAACTGTAATAATGACCATTATTTCAGTTTTCTATGTCAACATTCAGAACTGAAAAAACACTCCTGCTTAGGGCTACAGAGTACTTTAATGAACTCGCAAAAGACAAAGTCTAGAATCTCATTTTAACTTTGAGGAGAGGCAGTTCAATATCCTTCACTTTTCAGGAATAATAGAATTTCTCTGAAGTGATGACAATTTTTCAAATTGGTGACAACTTCAATGAAAGTCAAAGAATGCAGATAAAATTTTCATAAGAGACCAACTACAACCCCAATGCTCATGAAAGATTTTGGTGCCAAAACAAAATAACACTGAATTCTCTCTGAATCTCAAGGGAACACTTAAACAGCCTTCCACAAGCACTACTGAAAGTTGCATAGTAAAAATCCAGTACAACAATTTAAAATCTGTGAATGTCACTGCTTGGTCAAGGAATAATGATAACGAAATTTTGATATAGAGATTTTTCAACTCACAATAACATTTGTCTAATTGGTTTTCTTCTGCATTTATGTCTTTGTTTTGCTTACAGTGGAAAAAAGTTAAAATTGACAGGAAATGCTCAAATTTTCCATCTTGTAAATGAACATAATGTGAATGAGTGTTGCACTTGTAGATTGGGAGAGCAACAACTTTGAATGATTTATAGTACAGCCAGGATTGCATCCATTTATCCACCACTGTGGGCCTTGGCTTGATGTTGGGAAGGTCCATGTTGTTAGGCTATTATTTCATCAATACACAGTGCTTCACCAGCAAGAACATGATTGCAGTGTCAGGGCTTTTGAATCTACCTGCATGGTATGGGCTCAGTGAAGCTGTTTTCCCAGATTTTCAGATGGTACCCAATGCTAATACTGTTTCCACTAAAAGATATTCAAATGCTTCTATGTTGAGGTATCCCTTTCTGCCTCATGAACTTCCTGTCATGTACTATCAGGCTAATAACTGCATTAGAATTTTTTATCAGTTCCTTTCTGTCATACAAAATCAGGAAACATTTACTTTCTGGGTGCATTCATTAGCAGTCCACATCTCTCTGAAGCACTGAAATGGCCCATGTCGATATCTTATGCTCCTATTTACTGCTGACAAGTCTCCAGATCCCATGATGAAGTGTTTTCTCTAGCTGAACTGCTGTGAGGCTTTGCTGTATTCTCAGGACTATGGTAGACATTATCTTTCCAGCTAACCCTCAAGAACAGAAGCAAAGGAGTAAAAATGCAAATGAAATCTGGAGACAGCTTTTAAATGATGAGGCTGGTTTCCCAAGAATAAATTATGCCGTAATTCAATAAAGATAAACATGGGGGGAAAAACCCCAAACAATAGTACTGACATTAAAATGAAAAAGAGAACACTAAAGCTCCAGAGAGAAATATGTAAATTCACTGATATCTGCTTTATGGCTTCTGTGAGTGTAAATCAGTAGTATCTATGTCAGTATTGCTGGAATCAGTCTGTGAACCTGGAGAGAGTGTAGAATTTTTCTCTATAACATTTCAAATGAGTTATATTTAAACACTTCTGTGGATGTTAAATTTATTTCTTCCCAGTTATCCGTGGGTAGGAATCCATAGGAGTCTCAGGATTGATTAGAAAGCCAGTAACTACATTAATTAAATTTATCCACAGGTTTCAGTTTTCTGTGACTTGTCTGAATAACAGGAGTGTAACAATTAAACTCTATAGGAGGAAGAGAAGTAGAGAATTGAAGCTGTGTATCTCTCTCTTAGTTCTACCTTTTATTTATTTATTTATGTACTTATTTAAGGAATTAATTGATCTGACCTTCAGTTGAATACAACAAGAGTTCTCCTAAATCTTAATGGGCAAATGGAGGGGATTTTGATGAAATATTTCTCAACACATAACTTCATTCTGTTTTAAAAAATCCATATATCTATTCAGTTTTCTCTGAATTTTCTATTTAGAAAAACATTAAGTCAGAGAAACTAACACTTCACAGAGATACTGCCACCACCAGCAACCAGCCATCTGGCTGTATTGAAATCACTGCAATTAATGATGGAGATGTGATTAATTAATTCCTCTTGTCCATCCTGACTCATGGATGGACTTCAGTGCTTATATCACTAGAAATATTTGGATCAGTGGATAGATACAATCTAAAATGCTTGGCATACTGCTTTGCCTAAAAATTGGAGCTCAGAGCAAGGTGGGAAAATAGTCTGTAAATAGTTCATTAGAGAGTAAACCAGCTTTCAGTTGGCTGAAAGGTTTCTTGTCCACAAACATTTTCATGTGTAAGGTTTTGTTCACATATCTGCACAAAAGGAAACTCAGAGGCGTACAAAGAAATGTGATGGCATGACAAGGCTTAGCCACTCAAAAGAGGCTGCTTCTGCTGTCTTGAGTTTTCAGTGGGAAGTGAGAAAGGGTTTTATCTCTTTTTCTTCACAAATAAGATGGAAGTGGGCTAGAAATTTGTACAGTGGGATTTTTGCTCTTCCCTAAGAATAAAGAATTCTGAAGAACTTATGCTTCCAGTCAGATTCTGTCATAAAACAGACTGAACCTTTCTGCTGTGGGACTGCCGAGGGGTGAAGAACAGCAGGTACCAATCACTACCACAACAGTGCACTGTTGACAATATTGCACCAACAGGGACTCTGGGACTCCCATCCACGAGATGATTGAGCAACTGGACAGCCAGGGAGTGGTCTGCAAGGCTTGCAGTTTTCTGCCCCAAATCAATAAAGCTCCAAAGTAGGAAAAGTATTATTACATTCACAAAATCTGCTGGTATCTCCCTTTCTGTGTTTGATCTACTTCAGAATGAAGGTGAAAAGGCACTACCAGTTTCAGCTAGAGACATTCCAATTCTCTACCTGTGTGTTGAATATTTGTTGTGGCAGGTCCTCTCTTTTGACTGTGATGTTTGGAGCTCTCAAATTAATCCTGCTGTGACTGAGGCCTTACCAGTAGGGCAGAAGGAGCAGGAATACTGCAAGGTAATTAATTGAATCCAGATTCAGGTCAGTAGTTACTGATGAAGAGACTTTTATTAAACAAATTCAGACCCTATTGGCGCAAGTTATGTTCATTCACTGGAATATCGTTTCTAGGAATACAATTCCCATTATTTTCTATTCATAAAATATACTTACAACACAAAATTATGACGTCCAGGTGCTATGAATACTTTCCTTTTTAAGTAAGAGAGATAAAGAAAGATGTGAAATTCACATCAGAAAAAATATGAACTCTATGCATTAATATGCTAAAATGCGCAAAAAATATTCTAGAAAGTGTGCACTCTTAGGCTACAGATGTGTGAGCTCTACTTGCAACTGCCTTCAGTGACAGACCAGCCATATGACATCTCTCAGTTTTAGAGGCCTTATACTGGTGCTCTTTTGAGTGAAAGACCAGCCCTGAGAAATAGAAGTAATCTAACCTCAATTGCTGTGCAATTTTACAGATTTTACACACGCTCTGCTTCAGCATTCCATGTGTCACATGCAGCTGGACAGCGACTAGTTGATCCAAGAGCTGGAGTTTTCATATTGAGATTTCATGCATGTCCCGAAGAATCCTGAGGTTCCGCACTAAAAGTCCATACTTGTAGCCTGACCCATTACAATCTCTACTCTGGCTATGCAGACAGAAGGACAGAGGAACACAGGCCAACTCAGCTTATAGCTTAAAACTTTGTTGTGTGTGATCCCAAAGTGAGAAAGAGATCACAGCTCTGTACTGTAAAAATATAAAATGTGAAGTGAGACCTTATAGGTACAGCTCTGGTAGATAGTGAATCTAAGTGGGGTTGCCTTGGACTCTCTCACTGCTTCATTTCAGAGCTGTTAAAGTGGGAGAATGGCAACCACTGGCACTTGTTCTGGTAGCTGGGACAGGTACCAAGAGCTGGATTTGAAGAGAGTATTCTCTAGTGATGTGAGAGCAATAGATAGTAACAGGAGTTGTTACTTCATGTGAGGTTTCAAGTTTTTAGTTATACAGTGAAGAGTGAATGCTATTTATAAAATCAGGATACAATTTTTTCAGCTGAAACATATTATACACTGTAGATTTACATTAGAAAGTAATGAAGACATTATGGATGAGCTTGTTTTAAAGCATTACCTTGGGCTGAAATTGAATGGAAGGATGAAAACAAAAGAGCACTTAGCAGCAGTTAAGTGAAAGTGAAGTTTCTCTTGTCTGTCATCACTCACCTGTTGGAAAAGCTGGGTTCTGAGTTTCTGAAACTTTGAAACTCTGTTTTCAGAAAAAACTTCTGTCATTTGGCACTTCAGTTTCTACTTGTTATTAAGTTCACCTTGTAATCAAATTTTGGATATTTCATACAATTCACAGACTTTAATATATGCTTAATTATGCAAATTACATCTTCAAATGCATACTTTTAAATTTCTAGTTATAATTTTTCTTCTGTTATTACAATCTCATACATTAATTTACAAAAACATAAATTTTTTATTTGCAACTGTCTATCTATCACTAGCATTTTTTTTCTATTTACTAATTTTTTTCTGTCGTGCCTGACTGTGCCTTTGGGATCTTCCAGGATGTGAAACAGTTCCCAGCTGTCATTCTCTATTGAATTTCTTTCTTTCTTAGAGTTAGATTGTTGAGTTACAGGTTTTCACTGGATGAAACTGAACCTTCAAAAAGTAAATGCATTCCTGTCTGATATTTAATTCTCTGTGCAAGTAATGAATAGAATGAAACATCTTTCTAAATAAAGGTAGTCTTTGTTGCCCTTATCTTGGCCTCCTTTTGTATCTTGTATCTTGTTTAAGAATAAAAGAGAAAGAGAGACAAAACCTATGCCATCAGGAATTGCAAATACATGGTATTGGGAAGTGTAGATGAATGGTATTTGCAGGCCATGATTGAATTTTTGCTGGGCTTTGCTGTTTTTTTTTTTTTTTTTTTTTTTTTTTTTTTTTTTTTTGTTTTCGTTTTTGTTTTTTTTTTTTTTTGTTTGTTTGTTTGTTTTTTTTTCCCTGAGTATGTAATAAAATCCTTTATAATAAATTAAATAACTGACCATTGATTATAGGAAATGCTACCACTAAAATACAAAATACACATTGTTCTTTACCATGTGTATTTTATTTGCCCAAGTAAAAGAAAAAGCATTGCTTCCTTTGTGCAGTCTTCTACTTTTCCAAACTATTGTACTTCAAGGTTTTTGAACAATAGTTACAAAGAAAGTTATCAAGGATATTGACTGGCTCTCATGGGAAAAAACTTCTAATGCCATAACAGTTTAATCAGTGTCTTTTGGAGGTAAAAAACTGTGATTTTCAGGATAGTCCATCAATGTTAGTGTTATCAAAGCTGTTGTGAGAATTATTTTAGAAGTAGAATCTTTACATTTAGAGAAAAAAAGTACCATTGATCAAAACCAGAATAATTATTTTGGTTTCAATTACATAAATTTTATTAATGACAGGTTCCCTTTGAAAGTCCACAAATACATAAACAGATGCAGCGATAACCAAGGTAATTAATTTTGCCTAATATTAATGACCAGTCTGACATAATCCCAGTTCCAACAGGGACTGTTTGACAAAGATCAATTTCTATCCTGAATTTTAAAAACATCTCTTCTACTGTCAGTGGTCCATCAAAGGAAATGTGTATCATAGACTGGGAAAATGCAAAATTCTTGGAGATAAATAGATATATCTGATATCTTATTTGGAAAATATGGTCTATGCCAGTCCTGTAGGAACACATTAGCAGTCGATAAAGTTCTTACTTGTTGTACTCCTGACAAATTTTCAAGTGACTGCGCTAGAACAAGAGATTGTGATGTATAAAACCTGCACATAAACTTTAATCAAAGAAACTCATTCTTGGCTCAGAAAAATCCGCGCTGAGTAGTCCACCTCTGGAATATGTCACTTTTTGCCTTTTTCTTTCTTCTACTTTATCTAAGTGTGCATATATGGACATAAATAGGTATGAAGGGTGGGGCAGGTTCAGAAACACAGAATTTGGAGTTGGTAGATGAAATTATAAAGTTTGTCACAGTAACATTGCCACAGGTCTTCTCTCTATAACAGCTTCTATGAGAGACACTGTCAAGGACTTTTTCTAAATTCCTTCTTGTTTCACTTACTGTCTAAATTTTGTAATGTACTAATAGTGCCTAAAATTGAATACTTGTCAGCTGAAGATCACAGAACATTTGATGCAGATTGCAAAATCCCTGAACAAAAGTCACTTTAGCTTTCATTTAATCCCTTCTATGAAACAGAATATACATTTGTATCATGTACTAATTCTTCATACTAGCTTAGATAGGGGAGAATATAATGTATTCAATTCAGATGTCATGTCTATTTGACCAAACCTGCAAAAGAAATTTTGTGAGTACATTAGAGTTAGAAGATAAAATGTATGGAGAGGATGTAATGTTCTAGCAACTCAGTGTAGCACAAACCTTGGCTTCCTATCACATCTGGAAAAGAAAACCTCCAACAAATGTGACACCTACCAGCACAAAAAGCTCTGGGTATTTCCTGGCTTAGAGCCCTGACTGGTATAATAATCTATGGCACCTGAACATTTCTAATGGCAGCTCTGTGATCAGGAAGCTAATTAGCTAGGAAAAGGAAATATTAACTCATCCATTACTGATTGCTATCCTATTATGTAAGGAAGCAATCATGCGATGGAAATGTACAAGCCTGGAGGATTGAAAAGGCCCAAAGCAATTTTGTGATCATAAATTGGTCCAAACACAGGACAAAAAGAACAAATAAGAGGTCAAGTCCTAGCACTGAGGGGCATACTGCACTCATGAATAACCAACACGTTAGAAGTAAGTGCCTGCTAGTGAGAGAGGAACCACTGTGTTAGTGAATCTGTGACCCCCTTGTAATGGGGAAAGCTGCAACAAAAGTGAGTGGGAAAATTGGAGACACTAAGGTCAGCAGCACCAGCTTTCTCTCCCCAGTGTTCAATAATACCAAACAGAGAAAGTGTTTCTGGGAAGTTCTCTGGCTGGTGTGAAATTAAAAATGAAATATTTCTTTTTGCATCTGTTTTTAGGTTTGTCTTTTTTTCATTTTTTGATTTTTATTTTTCACTTATGCAGACCATAGGTGGACAAAAGCCATGTAAATACATTCTTCCTTATGGAGGTACTTTGTGTTATGTCAGCTGCAGATTTAGCTTACATTAGCTTGATGTCTGTGGAAATGTGCTTATGTTGGAGTTCTGCTCTGTGGTACTGACTCTAGTATGGATTTATGCCTTGTGAGAATTGCATCTGGAATTAGTTCTTTATTTCAGAGAGACATTCTCTTTCAGTTGCATATTATTTATATATATTTTAGAAGTGAACATATTGCATCTATAGAATTTTTGATACTTTTAAACCTTAGAAAAATACGTAATGATACAACTTTCCATAGGCTGACCACTGTAGATTTTTATCTCTCAACGATATTCAACTCAGCCCGCTGAAAACATTCTGCAAGTCTTACCTAAAGCTTTAATCTATCAAAATCACATACTGAAATCAACAGATATGACAAACTAAATACATTAAGAGTTGAAAAAGTGTGTTTACCATGCTTAGTGTTTGCAAAACAGTTTGTATTTACCTTCAGATTGAAACACTGCTCTGGATTGGTACATACAGATCTATATTCTTACTTTCTGTGATATTGTAAATTGCCACTAATATTTACTCTGATTCAGATTTTGCTGGTTTTGCTGATGATAGCACTTCCTTATTTGAACACACAATAATAATACTCATATGGACAACCTCATTTAGTGAGAGTGAGATATATTGATAGATTATGAAGAATACTTGCAATTTTACAAAAGCATGCAAGATATATTCTTCATGATTAAACAATATTACTTTATATGAAGTTGCATATAAAATTACTCTCTAGAAAACGGTGAGAAGACAATGTTCTTTCAAGAATATCTAAGTGATTTCAGAATAGCATTGTATGTTACCATAGAAACCAAGTACTTCAATTACTTTATGAAACTGCTAAACAAAACTGGTTGGTTGAATGAGAAACCCCAAAATATCAGAGTTGGTCAAAAATCTATTCCAAAACAAGTTTTTTGCTATGTGAAGAGGTCACTTAATCTGTCACAAACATTAAATCAAGAACATAGTACATGAAGTCCCACCCGTGCACTTCTGTAGGCTGAACTCCTGACTTACTCTGCATGACGGGCCACAAAAAGGCATTCTGCCTTAGAGTGAGAGCTATTGGCTGATAAATCCTCTCTGCTAAGCATAAAATCCTAATGGACTGGATGAAATTTAAGGTGTTTAGACCTAAGAATAGCATTTTGTGCTACTTAAATACCTTGAAAAACATTAGGACCACTTTTGATATCTTTCCATTGTGAAAACTAACCATTTATAGCTACTTCTTCTTACCCATCTTTTAGTCATTCTCCTGAGAAGGACTTTTCTTATGCCCTGTGGTAATGTATCTGCCAACAAACAGTTGGATAAACTGTTCTGAAAAGCAGACCAGCTGGAACAGAATGGTGCAGTGAGAGACTGCCACATGCTTTTGGGTTTTTCAGAAGGTTGAGAATCTGCACCAGTAACCTATAATAAATCAGAAGCAAAAAAAAATCCCCAGTGCTTCAACAATAACACCACACACAGCAGAGAGAAAATAGAGATGTGAAAGTCCATCAACACTGCAGAGGGATTCAGTATGAGATGGTAAAACAACACAAAGAAGTTGCAGGCAGGGATTTCAAGGAAAAAAATTGTCAGCATTAATAAAATGATGAAAACTGCACTTGATTTGTTATAATACTTTCCTTGCATTTTAGAGAAAGTAATTTCTGTATTGTGGCCTGTCTACAGTTAGCAGGACTTGGGAAATGACTTGAAAAGATGGTTTTGATATGTTTGTATCCACTCAGTCCTTCTTTGCATTGTATGGCCATGCAGACATTAATGTGCTGTAGAAAAGATGCTTGGGGGAGGCTGGCCTGTTGACTTTGGGAAAATTCACTCTCCTTTGCAAACTGCTGTTGGCTCAGACAGACCTCTGAAAGGGAATCCAGGAGCTGGCTGCAGCCTGTGTTAACTGTCACATAAGGCTACAGATGGCTTGTGGGCTGAAACACAGAGTGCTGTTTCATTGTTAAGTGCTTAATTGATTTGCAGGGTAATTTTAGAATAATAGTTTGAATCAGCCGCTTGAAATATTTTCATTTTTCCTTAAGCAAGGCAAAATTTGTCAGCATTTAGAGTTTTTTCTTTTAAAGGTCACTGGTGAGTGGTTGACCTGTAAGTGGAAAAAAATGCATATCTTCAGGTCACTAGCTTTCAGATGAGGCCATCTGCTTCAAATTGTTGGGAAAAAAAGGGCAGAGTCTCTTGCTGGAAGTTAATAGATTGATTAAGACATGCTTAGGAAAGTTTATTTTGCTACAGGGAAAAAAAATTATTTATGATCTCATCTGGAGATCACCTTCTACCTCAAGCCAGAAAGACCCCAGAAACAGGCTGGATAAAGATACTGGAGAATAGATTTCATGGGAAATCCTTCATTGGATGGACTGAATGACCTAAATAGTCTTCTGTATCTCTAATTTTGAAGTATCTATGATTTTCTCATTAAAATCTCATTCTAGCTAGTGCCACTACGGATGCAAAACTTACTCTTATGTGTGCCTATCTTCCCTTTAGAGCTGTGAAAGCTCTCTGCTTCGATCTTGTAAAATAGATCAAATGAAATGATGAGTATGTTTGCCTGTAATTTACCAATCTCTTAGATGCTTTTGTGGCCCTTGTTGCAGCAGTACTCAAGTATCCCACATCATCTCTGTGAGACCATAATGTTCTTACTTTCATCTCATCTGTGAGGATGAAAGATCATACAGGACTTTTATGACACTGCACAAATCTCAGCCTTGGACTTTTGAGCTCCTTGACCACTTGCCCATCACACTATTTGCAGGTCCAGAAAGAGCTGCACACAAATGCTGGACTAAGAAAGGAAGTTTACTTTGTTTATAATTACAAGTCTCCTGCAGAAAACTAAGTACAAACATTTTTCATTGTGTTTCTGTTCATGACTTTATTATATAATCATATTGAGGTGCAGGGAAAGAAACATAACATACCTAATTAGGTTATTGATTGTGTTTGCAGAGATGAATATATGACTAATTAAAATTAATGTAATTTTTCAGTAGAAAATCCTCTTCTAGTGCATGTTGTTCTTAGTAGCAATGGTAAGCAAACATGGTGCTTTGAATAGGAGTTCTGACACAGCATAAAACCACTTTTAGGACTAGAATCATGATGCCAGCAGTTTCTTAAATAGAAAATCTGTCTTCTGGACTAAAAGGTTGTGAATGAAAGTGAGCAGAGATTGCATGATGAGAGTGTCCACACTCTAGGAAAATAAGCTGAGGAAAGGGCAGAGAGTTTGGATGCGTAAGAAAAGTAGTAGATGTGTGAGAGAGATCTGCAAAGCCTGAGACTAAGTAGGGTAACTAAATAAACAGGAGAAAAGACATGTAACAATATCTCAGGTTGATACTTGAGATGTGTGCAGACAAAATTCTCAAATGGCTGGAGACTGGTCCATGGAAGGCTACTCCCTGACATAATACCTGAGTATTCACACTGAAAAAGACTTTCACAAGAGCTCTTGGTTCATGAGCAGGTAGTTTTTGAATGTTGCTCTTGCTATCTCTCCTCCAGAGAACTGATCCTAATGTGAACCTTAGCCCTCAGATGAAACAGGACTGGGAATTCCTCCTAGGTTTTGTCAGTCTTTTCAACCATGTTCTTAGTGTTGCCCAGGGATTTCCTTTTTTTAAGCCCCTTATTTTTACCTGAACCTGGAATAGAATCAGGTCTGACTGTCTTCAAGTGCCTGGACAATGTATAGTTGGGAGAAATGTCTGAGTCCAGGACCCAAATATCACCTTCATGGGCCTCTTGAACTCTACCTTGTTTCTTTAGGTGTTTCTCGGCACCCCAATTCCTTGTCTTAGAGTGAAGTGTACAAATGTTTAACACATTACCTCGAGATAATGATGTTAGGAGGAGAACTGAAAACCATAGTCAAGTTTTCTATTACCACAGATCCTGCTTGTCTTCTCAGAAGCATAATCCTAAACTAAACTAACATTTAAGAAAGGGCAATCTCCCCTAAATCCTTCAAACTATTGTTCTGCAGAGAATTGTGGCATCAGAACTCTGCTAATGGAGAAGCTGTCTCCTCTGGCTTTCACTTCTGCTGAATGTTTACCCTAGTCCAGACCTCACTTATGGCACTGGGAAGCCATTAAATGGTGGAGGTGTTTGGCAGGAGTCCTGAGCTATGTCTCAGTTCACAGGATGGTTTAAAGTAACAGTGGAGGTTCTTATAAGGAAAAAGCCTGGAGCTATAGTGAGAGTTCGATCTGTCACAGCAGGCTAAGGCTACTGCTACATTATTTAGCCATGGTAAAAAAAATAACACAGAGGCTTCAAATGCTACTTGCTTAGATCTTATCCTTTTTGGCTATCAAATGCTTTTGCTGGCTTTCTCACTGTCCAAATTCTAACCCTTACTGGAGACATAATGCCCAGCTGCTGCTGAACCTATGTTCATTCCCAGATTACTGCTAGTGGGATAATTCTTGTAACCTGCCCACTTTTAGTTTTGAAAAAACCTTTTGAGCCCTTTGTTCCTCTGTCTTGTCTTGCCTTCAACTAACCCCTTCCCCTGAAACAAACCCTAACCCTAGGTTTTGCCTTTATATCCATATTCTGCATTGTTGGAAGGGGAATTCTAGCTGCATTCTCCAGTTTATTCTAGAAGAGATTTTGTTCACAGCATGAAAGTCTTTCCCAGCTTTCTCAATGCTCTTAATTCTAACCTCTCTTGGAGGTGGCAATATTTGACCCTGCAAGGTAGAAATTCAGCACCTGCAGTAGCTGTCAAAACACTCCGGCAGATATTTAATGAGTTAAAATGTCAGGGAATATTTGTATTTTAAGAGTGTCAAAATGCTTGCCTTGCTACCTCTAGTACAGTATCTATAGGTAAAAGCAGTCCCTAGACCAAATAGCTAAATTTAAGTAGACAGGAAGAACACAGGTGATGTGATTGATCTTATCTGTCAACATTCTGACAAGAGAGCAGCCTGGAGAAGAAATGACTGCAGATGTCATCTCTTCACCACCTATCACAGGATGAAAAGCAAAGGCGTGTATAAGGGCCAGCTGTACCCATTCTTTCCTCACACTCATCCTTCTCCACATAGGCATTTCTCCCAGTTGTATGTTTGTTTTGGAATCAGTCTCTCCAGCATTGAGCAGATTTTGTCAGTAATGAAAATAAACCCCAGAAATTAAATTGCACCCAGAAAAAGACAGACATTCTATGCAGAAATAAGAAACAGCAGAACCATCCGGGCATGAATTACAACCTTTCTTGGCAGCAGCACTAGGGGAGTGGAGCATCAATCAAAATGAGATGAGCCATGCCCATTGGATCTGGGATTCCTGACATGACTGACTGGTGCCAGACACAGCTAGGCAGACAGCCATTCTCTAGTAATGCAGTGCTATTAAATAAAGCCTGTATCTGTAGGCTAATGGCTTGAAATTGCTCAGAGACTCAGTAAAAGCTCTGAGGAGAAAGGGAAAATAATAGTAATTTAGATAAATGATAGGAGTCTTCCCAGAACAAAGGCACTTTAATACAAATGTGTTGCCATCAATGGTGGTGTGTGTACTCTGCTGTAATTAGACATTTTCTACTGAGGCAACACAAAGCCAGCTGTTTGGCCCATTGTGTAAGCATCTATTTGCTAAGTCTTGGTTGCACATGTGAGGCACCAGGCCCAAAAGACTGGTTTCATATTGAAATTATGAAAACATTCAAAAAAAAACACACAAGAAAATGGCAGGGGGACAGACTGGCAATCACACAATGAACTGATTATAGAGTGCTAATAATAAAAGCACCATTGTTAAATTACTGCCAGATGGACCAGGTACAGTTACTCATGAGACACCTGTTTGACTGGGGTGTGAAGCAATTCCAATCAGACAGAATACAGCTGCAGAATGGATGGATCCAGGCAGTCACTGTGGGAGAACACACATACTATGTGGATTAATTACCAGGCAAGTGTGGTATGAACCATGTCTGCTTTACCAAGGTCAAAAAAATGTTGTAACTAGCATATTTTCTACTGTGCTGAGTTACTTCCAGTGGCTCATGCTGAGTTCCTGTAAAAAGCAAAATCTGCAGAGCTTTGGATGTTCACTGCATAGATTATATAATATACTTTGGCCTGGGTTATAGTCTGGTAAAACCTGTCAAAGCTAATCTTATTTTTACCGTGTGAGGATATATCTCTGCATAATTCTGAGTGTTATAGAACAGCCCTGATATGAGCAAGGTCTATCTAAATGCAAAAGCCTTGAATATGCTTCTGAATACTTAGTTATACAGGTAGATTGTATCTGCTACTAGCTGTGTACAGACATTCTGTAAACAGCATTGCTGAACTCTTGTATATAGCAGAGAAACTCCAGGGGAAAAATACCCACTGAGTTCTACTGAGTTCAAGGGTTTCTCATGCTCATCCTCTGAATCCACTGATCTAATATAAAGGGAAATACAGAGGATGCAGTGGAGGAAAGTCATGACAAGGTGAAAGTACTTTCAGCAAATTCTCTTCTCAAAATGTATGCATAACTTTAAAGTTAATTCCTCTCAGATACGCTGAAAGATGTCTGTATTTATTTCATGGATTTATACTGTTTCAACCTTCCTATCCTCAGAAGAGCAAATCCTGATCATCTCTGGTATGAGAAATAAGAAACAGGTTTTTCCTGTATGTCTTTTTTTTTTTTTTTTTTTTCTTTGGGTTTGAATAATGAGATGATATGCGCTTATTATTATCGTGTATAATGAAATGATACTATGAATGTCATTCCCTCAAACATCTTTTGGGAGCAAGAGGGATCCAAAGCAGAATAGTAATTTGTGTTCTTTGCCATATGGTTAGCACACAGGTTCTTTGAAGGGATCATATAGTAGTGCTAATGGACTTTGTTGTCAGTTTGGACAGCACGGGTGAATGTTGTGCATTCAAATCAGGAAAATCATGGGACACTTTTCTGAATTTCATTATTTTGCATTCTATCCATGTTGCATGTAATCACTATTAATTTTCCTTAAGAAAACAATGAGGAATAAAGGTTACTATTTAAAAAAACCCATTCTGCAGATAAACATTCCTTTTTTTTTCTCATGAACACCACTTCATCTCAGCTCAGCATGACCAGATACCAAGCAAGTAATGTGGAGCTAGCCCGTGGGGACCTTGGAGCTTGTGTTCTACATTTCCAAACTTACTGAGAACTACACTAGGATTGACTTTAACTTGTTCCTCTAAAGTGAACATTTTCTCTTAAAAATGATACTTTGCTAAAACTCACAAATGTAAGATAGAAGCTGTCCTTGTTAAGAAATGGGAAAATGTCAACTGTGAGATTACAGACAAGAAATTAAAGAACGACCTGAGAACTGTACTGACACACAAACAACAGGTTGAGTGAATTTTGGATTTCAGCTATTGATTTTCTGTGAAAGTCTTATGGCTTATTTGGAATAGAATCTGAAATGGAAGTAGAACAGGGCAAGCTGAGCTGGGCAGCTATTTTAAAAAAATACTTTGAAAGTGTACAAGGTTAAAATGACCCAGGAACTGGCAGTCAAACAGCATTCAGGTGAATTGTGGTTACTTAGAATCAGGGCTTATATTGATGTTTTCAGGCACATTTACTCTTCTCATCTGGCCATCTGTTGAGAGGCCACTGATCTCTGAAGGAGATCAAACAAGATCATCCAGTTCTGACTTATGTAAGTGGAAGATCAACTGCCATGCTTTTTGAAAGTAAGAATGAAAAAAAAATACCAAAACATCAACTGTCTGTATTTCATGTTCTGAAATGTTTTTATGTTTCTACTGTGAGAAAAAAAGAAAAAGCAAATAAACTGAAATGGGGGAATTTTTAACAAAGCAGAACAATATCCATTGTTGTAGACAATGGTTTGGTTGGCATATAAACTTATCTTACTATTAGTTGCAATTTATTTTTCCTCCTGTTGTAGCCATCTTACAAGCCTGCAGGTAAATTCTTACGATGGATCTTTGATTCTACCATGTTATGATATTGCTTTTTGAGTGCAAAAACAAAAACAAACAAAAAAAAAATCCCTGTGCTATTCAAAACCAAGAAAAAAGCCAGCAATAGATCACATATGCATATCTCACAGCTAGTAGCTTTACTGGCTATGTATCATGATTTTGTAATGATCTCACAGCAGTAGACATTCTTGTTATAATATTATCCTAAACCCTCTGCAACTGGCAAAGTATTAAAGCCCTTTCCTCACACAAGAGGAAGAAAGAGGATGGGAAAAGTTACATTCCTAATTGAACCACATGCTAAATCTTTTGGCAGATAGTTGTAACCCTATGGTCTCCAGATGTCCACATTTCTGTCATTTCCTCCATACATGCAGCTATTCATAGCCCTACTCTTAACATTTATGACTTCAATAAGTACTTTCATATCCACTTGACTGCCTTATCTTCTGGGACTGACTTTGTGGATGTTCTTTCAGCATGCTGAAGGAGCTACCAGCAGGAGGAAGAAGTGTCTTCCTGTCCCTTACATGGGAGTCCAGGTGTTGTAGCACTTTCTTGCAGTGGGATATGGGGTCATAAAGCCCTTCTGTCTATTTTATGATAAGGATTTTAATGCATAGCCTCCAGAGATATTGTAGATGCTTTGTGTTGTGTAGGGTGTATCCTGAATCTTGATTCTTCACACAGCTCTTCCTCTTTGTGTAAAGCAGGGTCTGGGTTTGGGAATTTTGTTTGAGATGGGACCCCACATAGTACCATTTACAAACTTGAGAAGTGGGCCCATGAGAACCTCATGAGCTTCAAATCCAAATGCAAGGTGCTGCACCTGGACTGGGGCAATCCCAGATGTGAGCTCAGTCTGGGAGAAGAGCTCACTGGGAGCAGTTCTATGGAGAAGGGTTTGGGGGTTCTGGTGGACAAAAATCTGGAACTGAGTCAGCAGTAGGCACTTGGAGCCCAAAAGGCCAACTGTATCCTGGACTACATTCAAAGAGAGTAGCCAGTAAATGGAAAGAGGTGATTTGCCTCCTCTATTCTGTCCTCATATGAGACCCCAGCTGGAGTGTTACCTCCAGGTCTGGGGTCCTCAGTGCAAGAAAGGATGAGCCTGTTGGAGTGGATCCAGAGGAGCGCCATGAAGATAAGAAGAGGAGTGGAGCACCTCTCCTATGAGGACAAACTGAATTGGTGGAAAAGAAGGCTTCAGGGACATCCCATTGAGGCCTTCCAGGCCCTAAAGGGAACTTACAAAGAAGAGGGACAAGGAGTTTTTACAAGGGCAGATAATAATAGGACAAGAAGGAACTGCTTTAAACCAAAAGATTTTAAAGCAGTTAATTTCTTCCTAACATCTTATTTAGATTAGATGTTAGGAAGAAATTCTTTACTGTGACTGTGGTAAGACACTGGAACAAGTTGGCCAGAGAAGCTGTGGATGCCCCATCTCTGGAAGTGTTCAAGGCCAGGTTGGATGGGACCCTGAGCAATCTGATTTAGTGGGTGGCATCCGAGCCCATGTCATAACACTTGGAACTAGATGATATCTCAAGTCCCTTCCAACCCAATCCCTTCCAACCCTAATTCTGTGATTTTATGATATGCTGAATATTAACAATCCTCTCACCTTGTGATACTAGCTCCAAGTGACTATCTGGTGCATTGAAATGGATGCAGAGATTTTCTTTATAGTGGACAAGACACCTCAATGATGAAGTTGGAAAGTGCCTCGAAGCTGCTCTCCCTAAACATAGCCTAATAATCTCTGTAATCAGCAAGGAGAGTGGGAAAGAAGAATGACACCTTTCCTTTGCAGGAACCTTGACACAGTATAAACCAATCACCAAAGAATTCAAGTTAAAAAAAGTTTTTTTTACACTGGATGTTCGGATTTTTTTCCAGAAAAGATGCATTCCTTACCATTATGTGTCTAAAAAGACACATGGCTGAGGACTAAATTCTAGTGTCCTGGCAAAATCATTGATTTGGCACAGTGTATCCATACCTGCCTAATTTTGACCAGCAGTTTCAGTTTGAAGTCCATGTTTATATTTATCCTAAATGGGCATGTAGTGCTCCAAAACTGCCTGCCTTTTTGAGGTAAAATCAATGTGGTTTCACACATAAGTAGATTCTGCAATAAGATGCATGTAAGCAGGAAAAAGCAAGGGACCTCTGTGACCAATATCAACTGCCCCCACTCATCCTTTGTCTCTTGTGCACCAGTTTACATGGCTGAGCAGAGACGAGTTTCGGATTCTGGTCAGTCTCAACATACATGTGGGAGAAGCACTTTGCTGACCTTCTTACATTGCACCTGGAGCCTGGTGTGTCTCTGCTGGCTTAGGATCTAACCCTTGCTTTGTAAATCTGCTTTAGCCTGCAAAAAATTGTGAAGCTGAAAAAAAACCCCAACCTGATATCTCTACATGTTATTTACTACATGTTAGTAGTATAGGGAAAAAGCATCAGTGAGCTCTGCTTTTCTGCTTGTTAGTTTCTCCACTGTCAGCTTGTGTCAAGGATCTCAAGTGATTGAATCTTTCAGCAGAGAGCTTTGGGCTTCATTTACCACTGACTACTGATCTAACTGCCTTCCAGCCCTGGACACAGAGAAAGGGGCTTAGCACAAGGACCCAAGGACTTAAAAAGCTGAAGATAATGATGACAGCCACACTGGTGCAGAAACCAGGAACTCCCAGATGTCTTTAAGAGCACTAGGTTTCAGTTGGAGTCTGATTCCCAGACACAGCCTTCCTCAAAGATGATGCAGTTGTCTTTATCTGGACAAAGAATCTTTTCACCTTATGACAGAAATGGCATCCACCTCGACATGTCTTATTAAGGACACAGCTTCCAGCCTGAGAAGACATGCCTTTGTGAAGGGAAGTTGTTATGCCACTCTATGCAGTGCCTAGAAATCAGAATTACTGAGGATTTATTGTAGCTGAAAGGGACAAAAACTTTCATGCCACCTCATTACTTCTTGTCACCAAGTCAGCCTGCGGTTGAAGACTGAAGGAGCAGAAACTTCACTTAGAAACCTTGAGCTGCTAATGAAATTTGCTATGTGATTCTTGTACAAGAAAAGCACTTGAGGCTTGAAACATCAGAGAAAAGTTAGAAAAATTGCGAGTGCTTAGGCAATGGTTTGGTCTTGAGAGGAGCCACGATAACACCACTACTGGCACCAAAGCACAGCCTGACAGTGTCTCCTTCAGCACTGGGATTTTTTGAGGCAGGCACAGCTAGCAGCTGCAGCCAGAACTGTTAGCCAGTCTGTTTCACTCCCAATCTGGGCTGGACCTAGTGGCTGGAAGAAGGTTTAGCCTCCCTCAGTGGCAAAGAACACTTGCAGATGTTCATCTGGGCTCCAGCTGCCATGGAATCACTGTGGGATCATATAAACACTAAACCAGAGGTGCCACAAGTGAGCCTGTTCCAGTGCTGCTATCAGAGCAGCTGGAGCACTAAACAGGGGGCCCTCTAAACTGAAAGAGAAGTGGAATTGACAGGATATCTTCAGGGAATGGAAAATGTACTTACTGCCCTGAGTGTTTTAAAAAGTTGACACCAGAAATCAAAAAAAAAATTAAAATTTGGAATCAGGAAATTTGGGGTTCATATCAAAGCAATAACATTTTGTTATAGTAGAGCAATGTGGTTAGTTTTAGTTATTGTCTGTATTTTTAATCTTACACTTCATGTTCTCATGGTTTGGGGAAGGGTGTTCACAACAGTGTTAGTAAACAATGATGAATAGATTTTTTTTTTCCACATGCTTAAATGTTGTGATTATCAGAAAATTTCTGATTCTGGTTGGTGTTTTAAGGAAAATGTGGATTTCCAAAAGAAGTTGTAGCAAAATTTTTTGATCTGGAGAAACTTACTGGGGAAGAAGACAAAGTCTGGATATTGACTAGATATCCAGAGATGATAAGAGCTAAAGGACAGGAGGATGGTCTTTGAACAGCTGAAGAAAAACACTGTGGAGAAAAACAGAGATGTAGTCCTACAGCTGTCAGAATTTAAGGGAGAAATGGTTAGGCTGAGAAACATTTAAAACACGGAAGGAAATTATTGTGATGGAAAAATAATGAAGAATTTCTGTCCTGGAGAGCCAGGCTTTCAAAGCTTTTTTGATGAGTATAAGAAGAACCTACTAGAATATGGAGAGATCCTGGAGCTTGTTTTGTCTCTAAAATGAGCAATAGGACTATTGCATTGCTGTACACAAGTTTTTTTCAGAGTAATTACCTGTGTCAGCTGATCCTGCCAACAATGCACTTATGTGTCTCCAGCAGCTCTAAAACTCCTAAAGGATGCTAGAAAGAGATATGGTGCAGAGTTTTAGGCACTGAGGAGCTATACCTCACTACCTGGCCCTTTTTTTTAGAATAATATTGGGATTACATGTTGGCTGATCTAAGCAAGTGCTTTTCCCTGATGGATTTCAGCCCAAGGTTCACAGGAGTTTGAAAGAAATGAGATAAAGGTCGTTCTACTCCTGCTTTTTTCCCTTGGGTAGCAGATCATTGAGATCATTCACCTGCTCTGATTCCAGATACACAAAGTAAGAGATATAAGTGTAACAAGTAAATACCTGACTTGTATTGCAAAGGACTGCAAATTTTTACAGCAAATTTTACTGCAAATCAGTAGCTGTGAAAAGTCTTTGTTTTCTCCCTTCAACTACTAATAAAGGGGTTGGAAGAAGATATAGGGCTTAGAGATTGGATGAAAATTTAAAATAACCGATTTTTGGAAAAATGTGACAGATTTTTTTAAGAAATTTAGTAATGCACAAGTTTTACTGAGAGGAAGACTGACAGACTGGTTTTTGTATGTCTGCATATATAACAGCTTTATTCTTCCTTGCCTTTTTACTTGAAATATGCATAAAGTTCTGTGTGGGATTTAGATAAAATTATTGAGACATCTTTTATTAGCACATAAAAGTCCATTCCTCTTCACTTTTGAACCCTCTGCTGCATTTACCAGCTATGATCATGTGGTATGTAAGTATCATCAGTTGTTTTTTATTTTTTTAAAGAATAAATGGAATTGAAATTAATCAAAATTAGCAACAACTGAGATTAGCATTCCAAACTGAATTCTTACTATTTCCTATAAGTGTCCTGGGGGTCCTTTTTTTTTTAATAAAAAGTAAAAATTAACTAGTTTTCAAGTAGTTTGAGATGCTAATTTTATTATGAAGGTAAGAACAATTCCACATAGGGCAGTAAAGCAAGAGTTAAATAGAACTAACGGTGAAACTTCCAGTTTGCTGACATTAATGTTGGATGAGAATTGTTCATAATGTTGTTCAAAATTCCACAGGAGAGTTTCAGTTTGTTCACAAGATAGGGAAAGCAGTGAAACACCTCCCTGCCTCCTTGTCTGCCTGGTATGAAGTTTCTTGGTTTTCCTTAATTCTTTAGGACTGGGTTAGGTAAATCTCCCTTTCCTACAAGTGGGTTTTTTTGGTGTTTTTTATGGTCGGTTGGATTTTTGGTTGCTTTTGTTTGGTGGGGTGTTTTTGTTGGGGCTTTTTTGTTGTTGTTTTATTTTATTTTATTTTGTTTTTTGTTTTGTTTTTCTTTGCTTTCCATTCCAATTCCTGAAGCTTCACCTTGAATTATAGACTACCTATGTCTAATGATTGATAATAACGGGATGTGAGAGAGGTGAATTCTGTTGCTTTGGATGGTTTCTGTTTAAGTCTCATGCCATTAAATGTGTAAATAATGTGCCAGCAGTGTTCAAAGCTTTCTGTAGGTGCTCTTTGTATCAGATTGGGGTCTGAGAAAGCATAAATAAGAACACTAGAACAATTAGAAATTGATAAGGAAGCCTAAAAAAAAGAGTTAATTTGCTTTTATAAAAAAAAGTTTTAAAACCTGGGGAAAATATAGACCTATTTTCCATGCCATTAACCAGAAGAGAGATGAGGGTGGAAACTGGGAGCTCTAAGACAATGTGCAAAACTTGCTCATAGCAGAAAATATTAAGAGACCTGTGGATGTGTATTCTTCTCATCCCCAGGATTGATTCAACTGACAGTTTGTCCTATGCCAGCATACTACAGGCTAAGCTGAATAGACATGGGAGTGTGTTTTCCCTTGTAAATTTTTCTGAGGATAAATAGTTCTTATGTTTAAGAGAGCTGAGGTTTGTGAAGATCCAAGGGGAATAGGCTTTGAAATGCTGTGACCATCATAGTGTTTATGTTGGAAGGGACCTTTACAAATCTAGTGCAGGTACATTTTTCTTTAGACCATGTTGCTCAAGGACTCATTCAACTTGATCCTGAACACTTCCTTTGATGTATAGATGGCTTTTATTGTTATGACAGTAATTGTGATTCCTATGTCTAGTAGTTCTCATGCCTGATACTGGAAAACCAGCAAAGTCAGAGGTTGCATATTCAGTTTAGGATTGATAATAGTTCTGTGTAAATTGTAATGCCTTCTGAATGGTGAGTTTTCCCCATAGGAAAAATGCTTTTAAAGTTGCTACATTGACTGTCTGTAAAGTAATTATGAAGGCAAATGATACAGATGCGAAACATACTTGGCCAGGAGAAAAGATAAATTACTGTGAAACTAAGTGGGTAAGAGGAACATTTGAGTCCAGACTTGGGTCTCTGTAAGTTCTTCAAAGCAAGTTCAAAATTTGCATTGGTGGTGAGGAGAAAAATAAAGTAAAAGGAATAATCTGTGATTGTATCACACAATTAGTATGCAGGAGATTTGGTTTCTTTTTACATGATAGTAAAAAATATGCAATTTAAGTATAGGCAAATAATTTCCCCTGGTACTGATGTCAGAATAAGGCTTTAGAGAGGTGCTGAGAGTCTTAGGAAATTGCTTTTTATAAAGAATATCAATGCCACAAATGGGAGTCTCACTTTATGATATAAAGATATGATAACTGGAATTAAAGCAGAGACCTGCAACTGGAATTTTTTTTTCTTTTTTGCACTGATAATCAGATTTAGCCAAGGAACAGATAACTAGCCAAGGAACAGATAGAAGGAATATCAAGCATTAAGAAAAATTGCTGAGCATTAGTCACAGTAAATTGTTATGAATTCTCCCTAGATTCCACTATTGAGATCAACAATTGCTGAAAAGGAACTGAAAGCTTGTTTTAGAATATAATTATTTACTAGTTTATTGGTAACAGGTTAACTAGTCCAAGGTTCCCATGATCCCTCTTCCTTATAAAGTACCTTGGGGTTCCTGCTGACCCAAGAGATCTCTTAAATACCCATCAGTGCAGTGAAATTGTATCAATGAAGTAATGAGTAAGTCAGCAGTGCCCCCGTTTCTAATGCAGAAGACAAAACAATCATGCAGATTTCTTTGCAGACAGATTATCCATTCTAACAAAACATTTCCTCTCTGGGCCTTTGCTCTTTCTAGTAATTGAGAAGGGCAATTAATCTTGTAGGTACTATTGGTGACACCCAGAAGTTGTATAGTTCAAACATATTATACAACTAAGGTTTATCTGTCTAAAACCTAAGTGTCTTAAAAGCTTAAACAGACAATTCATTCTCTGCTCTGCTTATTGTGCCTTTCCTTGGACTGACAGCTTCTAGTTAAAATGATGTCTTTCATTCTGTGTTCCACCCTTTGAATTTAGGCTTGTGGTTTAATCTAAGTGTCTAGTGATAGGCAATTTTGTAAAATCTCTTGGCTTTAATTTCTTTGCTGAGAGTGAAGCTGAGCAAACATTTTCATGTGTGCTTGCTTTTCCACTTTTTCCTCAGGGGAAAAAGCAATAAGAGTAGGAGGAAAAAAGTTTAATCAAATATGTTTCTGTTGAGAATCTTGACCCTTTGGTATGTAGTCAGAAATATCAATTTCAGGGAAAAAACCCCAAAGGCATTTGACTAAACCGCGTAATTTTTAATTATAAACTTTGGGATTAAAATTGAAAGACTGTTTATATCCACAATATTTATCAAATGCTGTACATTTTTTATATTTTTTGAAGTAATCTAGTGTTTGAAATGCAGATGTCATGGTACCACAATTTTCTGGCTTAACAAGACAGAGATCTTTGGATGTAGAATTCACTAGATGTGTTGCATGCGTGGGGAGTCTGACATATAAAAGAGTATAGAGCCTGAAAAGAAAAAAAAAACAAGACTTGTTTTCATTTCAACTCTAATATTCCCATCCTTTGAAAATATTGCTTTCAACATTTATCATTACCCAGCAATGACTGAAGATATTTGCTTTTTCCTACACATTTTATAGCTTTTCTATTTAGACTGCAGAAGCTCTTGATCTCTGGCCTCTGTGGCCAAGTGAAGCAATCACTCTGCAACTGGTTGCCAGAATGGAGCATCAGGAATTATGTATTTTGTTGGGGTGCCCAGCCTGCACCATAGAACAGAAGCCTTGACTTGTGGTACATCCCATGCTGGGGAGCAGGTATTCCCTGACAGCCCCCATGCATGCGGTTTTGATTTACGTAAATGAGAGAGAATTAGAAGATAAAAATTAGTCCCTTCAAGAAATCTCATTCTTTGTTTCAGAACTGGCTTGGGAAATAGGCCCATTGATCTGACCCTCTGCTTTTCTAAGCTTAGAAGTATCAAGATGATAGAGGACACTCCATTATTTTCAGACTCTGTCAGTTTTCTATCTATTCTATCTTCTTTGCCATTAGTTTAAGATAGATGGCTAGCACAGGAAATCTTCATGGGCCAATTTTACACATCATCTATTTTAAATGATGGAAATTGTTAATTTCTTCCCTATATGCCTATACAATGGACATGAATAATTTTTCTGGATATATGTATATGTGTACTTAAACTAAGAGTAATAAAAAGGCAAAGCATTTTGTTAAATGATTTTTGCATTACATAATTTTTATTTCTAAGCCACCTGTGATCTTGTTGCTTTTCCTTGAAATATTCCAATTTCTTTCCCTGAACAAGAGCATGATAGCACTAAGTTAACATCTTTTTAATTCCAGGTCTTCTCAGAGGGGGCAGGGTAGGCCCAGGATAGTCTCTCTTGTGCTTGTTGTTTGTCTGTCTTCATGTTCATAACATATCTACAGTACGCTTCTAATGGAGTGAATGCATATTGCATCTCTGCGTCCCACTCACTGTGTTACACGTATGTTTATTTTAACTTCTGTCTGAAACTCATTTCTGTGTTAACAAAATTCAATTTTATGCTGAAATTCATTCTTGCACTGTTTTTCCTCAGAAAATGGCCATTCTAGTAACCTCTAGTGGGTCTGAACATTTTGAAACATACTGCTCTAAAAATTATACTTCTGATACATTCTGACATTTTATCACAAACTAGAGTCATTCAGCGTATATGAGATTAGTAAACTAATTATCCCTTCCCTTTTTTTGTTAACATAAAAAGATTAAATTAATCACATTCAGTTACAGCTGGCATTAAGCTTCCAGACATGTTCTTTTTTAAGGGGTGAGAGAGAGAGAGAGAGATGAGTGACTTTTATTAAATGCTTTTTTCTGTATGGCAAAATCTTCTTTTGATAATTAAAGGTGCTAAATTAGCAATTTTGCTTGTTATCTCTTCATTTTCTTGTTTCCATATTCTTCATTAGAAGACTGAATTAACTTATAGTCTGGTTTTTATAACCTACTCTAAAATGAATAATTCTTTGTTCTGTGAAGAATACTTTTTTTTCCATTTTTGTAATATGACATTCTTTAAGCTGTGTAGTGAAAGGACTTTGACTTGACATCAGATCTGTGCTATAAAGTAAAAGCAAATCAAAGATATGTATGAAAGTACTAGTGTCTGTGATCAGAAGATAATCTCTCTGGAAACCTTTAGGCTAACTAACACTAACTCAGAGGAAGTTGTGTAAGACCATGAGGTGGCTACAGATGAGAGAGCTCAGACACAGGAGGAAATGGGACAATATTCTGTCAGAAAGATGAACAGTTTCCTGGAACTGTTTGAGAGTGTTTTTTTGGTTTGGTTGTTTTTTTTTTTTATGTTGTTGTTTGTTTCCTTGCACTGGTTTTAGACAGAATTACATTATATAGCTTTGTGGTTGCCAGTGAAAATATATTGCCTTGTCCAGAGAATTTTACTCTTAAGATCTGATTTGCACTCATCGTAATTTTTTCTTCTGTTGAGAATCCTTGTCCTACTCCACTCTTCCATAAACTAAGTTTTGGTAGTGTTTAGTAAGCATCATCAGTGCTTGTTTGGGGTATGTGTAGCTTATTCACAGTGGGGTGGTGCTGAACAGAATTTTTCAGAAGCAGATGACATAGGAATGATCAAGGAATGACTCTTCCATCTGGATCCAAATGTTATTATGTACAACAACTCATGAGGGTAAAGACCTTAAACTTTAGATTCCTGTAAAATCAACTCAGAGTCCTTTTCTAATGAGACAAGACATGATTGAAATTCAACAACAGTACTTACTTGTAAATCTCACTTCAAAATGTCATGCAAACAGCTTTGTGTCCTCATGCTGCAGTTTTAATTTAGTATCTGTTCTCATGGCAAACTCTGTTAATTCAGATTACTCTTCCCCATTTCTTACAGCATCTTCTATTCCTTCACTGGTCTTCTAACCCTTCAAAATGAGATCTTTCCAAATTGGCAAATTCTTGATATCCATCCAGGAAATCATTCCCACAGCCAGTAAATATTTGTACCTGGAGAACATTTGGTGCTTTGCTGGCACTGATGTGCTGTGTGTACTTTGCAGCAAAGGACATCTGATTTACGAAGAGCTTGAGTGGAGAGCAGGTGATGCACCCCCAGGGAGCACTTTTGTGCAATGGAGCCAGCGTGCAGTGGCAGGGCGGCAGAGCGACCTTTCCTCTGGAGCCCCTGGTGCCCGCTGACAGTGTGAGTGATGCCTTCTCCAACCATCCCTTATGACTCACTGAAAGAAATGCTGGCAGAGGCATAGCTAAACCATCCATCACAGCTCCAAAAACATGACCTTGGCTGCTGAGTAAAAGATGTGCTTAGACATAGGTTTGCAACTGCTAATGCTCCCTTGGAGACTGCAGATTATAGCTCTGCAGCTAACTAATTTGCAGTATAATTGTTTATTATCTGTTCAACACCACAGTGCTTCCAGTTCCTGAAATTTTATGATGACAGTTCTAATATTTGAAGTACACCTCAAAACTATAGGCATAAAAAATTAGAGAAAAATACCTGTTAAAAATGGAGGTAGGAGGAGAAGAACTCCTAGCTGTCATGGATATTGACTATATCCCAGGAGTGTCAGGAAGAATTAGAGTTCAGAAGCAAAAAAAACTTATTTGTAAGCCATTATCACAACCATATTTTTGGTAGGCATTGCTAAATGTTGTACAGATTGATTCTGGTGGAGTGGTCCATACTATGGAAAACAGTGAAACTAGGAGAGTCCAATTGCAAAGACTTTACAGTCTTGTAAATGCTCAAGAACAAATGAAAAATCTGGGAATTAAGTCTGTTGTCTGTCTCTGTGGCAAAGCAGTTTATTGTGTTATGTGTTTTGTACTGATTAACTTTTATTCAATGGGAAGTAAAAAACACCAGAGGCTTTTTGGGTGACAGGATGAGCACAGTGATTAACTTTGAAAGCCTGTCTCAGCTGACTCAAAATGGCAGCTCCCACCCAACTGAAGAACTTGACTTGTCTCCCTGTTTAAAGGCATTGCAAAAATAATAGAAAAGTAACGTTTTCTTCTGGTCTCCTTTCACAGTTATAGCTTGTGAAAGGCCCAGGATATGATGTGAATAAGCAACTAAAGTTCAGAAATTTCTCAAATTCCTTTGATGTGGATATTCAGTTGAAGTTATCTCCTGAGATATCTTTTTTCCTTCAGGTGTTAGCACAGCTGGAAGTATTTTAAGACCCTCTTTTTTTTGTAGGAATTTTACAGTTAGAGCCACAAAATTTAGAGACAAAAGAAAAATTAAAGGGAAGAGCTCAGGGAACATTATCAAGGTTCACTCCATGGAGTTTCATAGGTAAAGCTTACTTTGTTGAAACTGCCTCAGATACCTGAACACTCCCTTTTAAATCCTAAAAATATTACCTCAATTATCCTGTGTTTCTTCTGGACTACTACAAAGATATTCTTAATGGATGCTGTATTATATCAGCACCGTCCACTAATACAGTACAGTAGTCACTGTGGAATCATTGCCTTTCTGCCCCTCAACAGGGAATCTGACCAAAATTTTGAATTCTGCAGTCCTAAGGTCAAAGGACCTCAAAAATATCTCCTACCCCCACAGTGTGAGATACAGGCCTTTTAATTTTTTTTTTTTTTTTTTTTTGGAATCACCTTCTTTCTTGGTACCCCACAGTTCTCATGAAGAATCTCAGAACATGATTAAAGGGGATGCACTCTTGCCAAGTAAAGACAGACAGTTGTCCCAGGATGGGGAGGCAAAGGAAAAATATATCTCTTTTCTCTGAGGTGTCTAAACAGACCTTGACAAAGTATGGGGCAGGGTCTTCATCCCTCCTTGGGACTAGCTGTAGGTCTCTGTCATGTTTGGAGTTGCAATAAAGCTGCAAGAGAAAAGATGTGAATAACAGCACTAGCATGGAAATGGCCAGCAGCTCTTTAAGAGTCAATTTACACATTCCACGGGAAATAAAAAGGTGCAAAGGCAGATTAGAAATGTCATAATTAAGAGAATTTTAAAGCAAAACCACAAATCCAAACACCACTACCTAAGTATCCAAATTAAATATATTACCTATGCAAAATAAACTTATAAGCAACATGGTTAAAGGGGCACTCAGGCTTCATGACTTTTCAGGACTTATTACATTTATTGTGTTTCTATTTAGTAGCTACTGACACTAGATCTTTTGTTCTATCTTGGGAGAAATTTCCTTTATTCCCTCTGACTTGATTTCAGGAAGGTTCTTCTGAAATCACTGTTTGACTGTTTGTCTGTCAAACATGGTGGTCTTGCTTCCCATGAAAGAAATGTATGCTTTTTTAATGTGAGCAAGTCTGGTATTTCTGCAGAGAAGAGAATGGTGGTGTGTCATTGAAAATACTTGTGGGCAGTATAGCTGCATGTTTAAGCACTAATTTTTCTCCTTTCCCTGTAACATCCAGATACTGATAGAATCATAGAACGACCTGGATAGGAAGGGACCTTAAAGATCATCCATTTCCAGCCCCCCTACCATAGGCAGGGACACCTTCCACTAGACGAGGTTGCTGAGATCCCCATCCAACCTCGCCTTCAACACTAATGAGACATCCACATCTTCTCTGGGCAACCTGTCCCAGTGTTTCACCACCCTCACAGAAAAGATTTTATGTTCCTAATATCTAATGTAAACATACTGTCTTTCAGTTTGGACATCTCTTGTTATACTCTGAAGGCTTGTGAGCTACTCTTTCATACATCACTGTGAAGTATTGTATAATCCCAGAACCAGCAGTACTGGGTGTGCTTCTGATTATATCACATCTGTATAAGTAAAGTTTAGGAATCCAATAGGTAATAATTTTTAAACATCTTGGCCAATTTAACCATAGGCTTTACCATTAAAAAGTGTATTAAAAATCCTTCCACAACGTAGACACCCAATGTAATTTTTAAACACTATTTTATCTGCACAATGAACAAGTATGCTGGATTCATACTGGAATTATGTCAGAAAGCCTGATTATTATTTTTTTTTTTTCCATTTAGTATGAACAATAAAAGATTGCTTTCAGTTTTGTTTATAGTAAATTTTCTTTCTTGGTTGTTATAAATTCTCCAACTGAAGCAATGTTATTTTTTCAGAAAAGAAGAATGTCAGTCTTTAAAAATTAAATCACTTCCACAGAAATTTTGCAACACATTTCCTGGTAGCTTCTCCATTGATGTTAGATGCTGTAATTGCCCTTTCAGTTTTTAGGCACTTGGCATCATTGCATTAAAGTTATTTGACTACACTGCCAAGTCAGAAAGAGAGCACAGATTTATATGTTCATGAACTTGTGATTTTTTTTTTTTCATGCAGCCCTTTTGTGATATGGAGCCTCTCAGGGACTCCATTCTAATTTTTAACCTATTTTAATTACTTTTATTTCCTTACACTAAAAGTCTCTTAAAATTCTGTGTATTCTATATATGCACCTGTACTTACATATCTACATTACTTAAATTTATTTAAATTATTTAATGGGCTTTACAATATTTGACAATACCTGTGAGTTGTGAAAGTTGAGTGTGATTAACTCTTCTGTCTGGAGTTGAATGCATCACAAATTGTTTTTATCAGTCTTGACAGAGAAGAAAAAAACCTGCATTGTTTTAGGGTTCAGTTTTCCCTTGACTAACATCGGCTTCTGCTGCCTTTTGGGGATCTTTCCATCTTTTCTGTGTCATTTTGTGGTAGTGTCTGATAAAGACTGACATAATTTCTGAATCTGTGAGAGTCAACTAATGCCATGGATCGTATGAATTTGTGTCATATCAATTTCCAGGTAAGTGGCATAGATCACTTCTTCCTCTGTTGAGCTTTTATTAGGTCAGCTATCCAATAGGAGTTCTACCAGAAGGACAGAAGGTCAACAAGGCAGCCCCTGTGTTATTTCATACACATCCTCTTTATGGTCTGTTTCTTCACTGGGGAGCTTGACGTTTATTTTAATAGCAGTAAAGTTTTCTTAAGTGAAACTACTGTTTGATGTTGAAGGAAATAAATCTTTTTAGCAAGGTAAAATGCTATTCTGAAAACTATTTTCATCCACCCAAATGCTTTTCTTCTCTGTTTACAACACAATTATTACCAGAGGGGTGTTCAACAGGGTTAGCTCTAAAGATCCTTTAGAAATCCCATATTACCAGCTTCTTTTTGTCATCTAACACCAGCTTTCTGAAATGCATATAATAATCCTTAAGGACTAGAATTTGCCACCAGCAAAAATAACATCTCGCCATTTCAATTTTCAATATAGCATTTGACTGCAAATTTAGTAAATAACACCTTTCACGCATCTAATGGACTAAATGTTCACACCTTTTTCAACAGAATGGCATTTTCCTGGCTTTTATTATTTTCTACTTGTCTATTCCACAATGAAAAAATACTTTAAGTGATCATCTTTATGGTAAAACCTCATTCCCTTCTGATTTTTATATTGGAAGAGGTTCTAGGGTTGATGCTAATATCTGTAACAAGTCTAAAAGTTTGATGGGAAATGAAGAAATTAAGCACGGGAAAGGAGACAAGCTTTCTTGAGAGAGAAAAAGCTCTAATTGTGCAGTACAAGAAGGACCTATCAGCCACCACTTCTACCACAAGACTGAACAACTGCTGTTTATTCTTTTTTTCATATTTATTTATTAATTCTGATTTAGTCTTGTTAGTTTTTCACTGACTAGATATATGAACCTTGCCTTTTTGGTCAAATTAAGATAAAGATATACATTTAACAAAGATACATGTAGGGAGTCAAGTGTGGAGGAGATTAGGGATTTTCTTGGATTTCTCTTTAAACGGGAAGTATTTGGAGACCAATGTATCTTCTTTGCTATAGATGATGATCAAAAGGAACTAATACCAAATTCACTCTAATGAAAGCCTGCTACTTCAGTAGTAATTTTGTTCAAAATCAAACAGGTATGATAATAGAATATTAATTATATCCCATCTATTTAGGTGTTTAGTTTAGCACTAACTTGCCTATAATGGGGGATATAGTCTTGATTTGGCTACTTTTGTAATCAGTGTAAAGAATCCTTTTGGCTTCAGCAGTGAGAGACAACCAGAGTTATCATCTCTAGCTGGAAGTTAATGAGATAAAATTGCCAAAGCATCGGGGGCACTGCCACAGGAGTGCCCACTCCCTGGGCCTGGGGCTGCCCCATGGGTGCCCCCAAGCTGCTCTGCTCCCTCCTTGTCATCCTGGGGATCCCCCACAATTCCCTCAACTCCAGGATGCTGCTGGCCCACACGGCGCCCTTACCCATCTAAAGTAAAAGAGTTATGCTCTGTGGTGGCAGAAAAAAATGACAATGAAAGAAAAGTAAGATAACCCCATAGAAATGTACTACCCTATGAAGAGTGTTTCCAAAAGAAAATGTTTTTGAGAGGTTTTTTTGCACCTGACCCTTTCAAAAAATTCACAAAATAGTTTCTTTGTTTTGCCGTCATTTTGAAATGTTTTGTTCCCTGTGTAACATTATTTTTCTTTCAAAATGTCTGTTCTTTTAACAAGTGATATAACTGCAAGTGGTCAATTAGAACAAAAGCTCATTCACTGACATTTCAGTAGCTACCAGTTGGACTGTGTATTAATTTTTTTACAAAAATGGAGGCGAAACATCTGCAAATATTTGTATGCAATACATGAATATTAGCGGAAAATGCATTTAGTTCTTTGTCCAGCCACTGTAATCATACTGATAAAATGTGATTTTTTTTACCCAGCAGTTTTGAAAAGTGTCTCTTTGTTTGCAAAAGGTTAGAAAAGCTTCACAAAATGATCATGAAGGGTTTTAGAGTGAGTACATAAGGAGATATTCACAAAACCTGTATTCAACCTATGTTGCACAATTTAATTTTGTTAGATGCTTCTTCTGGTGAGGTGGTAGATAATGCCAAAAGGTAACCCAGGTCTGTAGGATGAATCTGTCTGCTGTGTGCTCTGACTTCAGTGTCCCAAATCCATCTCCATGTTATATGGTCCTGCTCAGGCTGTCTGCTCAGAGATAAGAAGTAGTTCCTTGGCCGGCCGCAAACCCTACCAACTAATATCTCACAAACCACTGAGTGTTTTTGGTGGGTGAAATTCCTCCCTGTGTAATGAGTCAGGATGAAGTCTGAGTGCAGGTCAAGATCTACCTGCATAAGATAATTGCAGTTTATATAAGTACTGGCTAGGTGGCATGACAGCTGGCATTCAATACCTATATTATATCCTATAACTGCAATAAACACTTCCATAAAATCGTTTGTCCAATGGCTTCAGACTGCCAAATCAATAAGGCAGCAGGAAAAAGCTGAGTTAATTAACCTGATAAATAGCTTGGCAACCTCTATTTCTAATGGCCACTCCTAATTTAATAAACTGTAATCACTGAAAGACAGTGTGATAAAGCATGAAAGGAGAACATTGTAGATCCACTTATCTGGTAATTTTAGCCAATATGAAAATGTGCAAGTAATCAAGCTACAGTGTTTCAATCTAGATGGCTTTTCTGGGGTCTGTTGTTCAGAAGCATAACTACAGGCACTGTTTCTGTTCCTTGGGAGATGAAACAAAAATCCCTGAATGCTTCCTACTCTGAGGTGTTTGTGTATAGTATATGAAACACCTGCAGGATTAGACAGTTTCTGCTTACTTGCATCTATAAAGCAAAGCTGGACATCCATAACCAGATTTTAGAAACTATCAAAACAAAAACACATTTGAGCTTTTTCTTTAAAAGTTCTGGAGTTAGAAACTTGACAAGTTGAGCAATTTTCTGTTCAAATGGTGAAAGAAGAGTTCATGTTTCACAAAGAGGAATGAGAAATTGTATCCTTTCTGTGTTTACATTTAAGTTAAGGGGTACAGGATTGCTTTCCCATTCTAAGCTGTTGATCCTTGAAACACCTGGCTCCATGCTTAATTGAGATCAAGTTCTCATAATTTGCTTTTCATGTGTCCTTTTCCACAAAAAGAAAATTGTTAATGTGTTTTACGGGCAGTGTTGTGCTCAAGTAGACCACTGGCTGATGTTCTAGTGTCCTGATAGGGTGCACACCAGCTGCTGAATTTAAATGTAGCCACAGGTAACCTCATAAATGTCTATTTCCAAGGCACCTGTCCTATCTGGACCCTAGTTACATCATTCTGAGTATGAAAGTATCACAGAAGTGGCAGGATTTTTTTTCCCTGTATCCACCTTAGCAGAACCATTTACAGTGAAAAAATATAGCAATATTGGTGCCAGAATAAGACATTTTGAACATAACTGATTTTATAAACAGAGTAGTGGTGAAAGTACATTCTATCAATGAACTAAAATTGGTTGTAGTTTCATGCCAGCTACTAAGGAAGGGGAATTCATGAGAGTATGAATGGTCATGTTAAGTTTAAGGAACAAAGTTAAAGTGCAATTGTCCATAATACTTCAGGATAAGCAGCTGTCAGTCTCTTTAAGAGAGTTTGTCCAAACAAATCAGCAAAGATTTGCCTTTAAAACTGACTTAATTAATGTACAAAAATTTTAGGAAACTTTTCCCTATTGAAGGAGTCTTTTTGTTGTCCCTGTGTGACTGAAAGGGTCTGAGTAGCGCTGAGACTGTGAAATCTCTGGTGCAAATGAAGTGGCACACTGTTAAACATGACTATTAAACTATTTTCTTGGGAGTTGTTTTAGATTCATGTGGAATAGATTAAAAGTCTGTTTCAAATCCCACAAGATTTCCCATGGAGTATAATTATACATGAAACAGAATAAGAAATGCAGTCCAACAATTACTTTAATTAGATGGTAGTTACTGAAGCTGTCAGTGTGCCTAGTCCTACAAAGGACTTGGAAGGAAAAGTTAGGTAATGGAATTGTTGATAAATGTTTGCACTTCAGAAAAATTAATTATCTGTGTAAATAAATAATGGGCTAGAAAACTGCAATCAGCTGATGGGACCCTACCCATCATCGTCACTGATGGCATAATACCTAGCTCAAAGACCAATTTGCTGCCTTAATAAAGCAGCCCTCAAGGGCCTGCACTGCTCCCTTTGAGCAACACAGCTTTCTGCAGTTTTATGGGGTTTGAAGCTTGTAATAAGTCTGAGTTCCTGTAATATTATGAGCTTGGCATTGGTGACCCTTGAGATCTCTTTTTTTTTTTTTTTTTGTCTACTAGCTATTTTGTCAACAAAATTAGTTTGACTACTTCTGAAAGCAATAGAAGAGGTAAAGATACTAATTTTCTTTGACCATTCAACATTAGTTCTATTAAAGACACACTGCAGAGCCTCTGCCATTGCTCTGAAGCATCTGCTGGAAGAGGAGGGTAGGTGGAAGGGGCCAGTTTAGCTCTGGACTGGAAGTTTTTATGTTCCTACATAAACCTACATGTATTGTTACAATGGTACATAAAGAAGCTCATAAAATAGGAGGTCAGAGTCATGTAGCTGGGGGCTTTCAGAAACACTGTAGCTCTTCAGAACTGATTATGTGTGGGTTTTGCCTTCAGGTCAAGTTTTAAACTCAGTTGAGGTCAAAAAAGTATTGAAATCATCTTAATTGATGGTACAGTTTGATCTGTTTTGTGTATGTGTTCCATTGGTGCCTTTGCAGGACTTTAATGGACAGTCCTGCTTGAGAGGAATGGCCAAAAGCTTGCTGAACCATAAAGGTTTTCCTCATTATTCCCACTGAGGACAATAAAAAGATTATTCTTTCCTCACCAGAAATGAAGAACACTGAAGGTAGAGGATGGGAGCAATACTACTGTCCCTGCTCCTGTAGACCTGCACATAAACTGTATTGTGGCATTCTTTCTCCCTTGTGCTTGGTGAGGTGTAGCAATGGAGACAGGAACTGTGCTTTTGATGGGGACAAAGTATTGATTTCTGGCTCTAGCAGGGGCAGATAAAGATATTTGAGTGTGCTCACTTCGCTTGCCAAGTTGTTATATATTATCATCTTGCCACATTCCTAAAAACACCCCAATGCCATACTTCAGATCTTTCTATCTGTCTATGTATCTAGACAGAGATACAGATACTCACGTTTTAGGTTTGCCTGCTGTGGATCCAGCTGTTTTGACTATGTTGTTCAGTTGAAGCCCAACAAATAGTGCAGGAGCTTTAGGAGGGAATTGTCAGGAGATGATTCTTAGGCATGACAACATTTCAGAGGATTTTAGCTTTGAAACCCAAGTTACTAGTGCTGAGTTTGTACAAAACCAGAAGAGGGAATAGTACCATAAGAACAAATGTTCCTTGGAGAATACATTTGATTCTCAGTTGTATGCCTTTTGGAGAGATATGTAGTTGAGGAATTGTTCTTGACAGAGACAATAAAGCAATTCCCAGTTCTCTGGACAAATACCTGAGATTCAATTCCACAGATTGCAGAATCTTGCTATTTGCTTCTTGACTTCACTGATTTAATTATTGTTCACAGTTTTAATGAAAAAGAAATACCAGAGTAAAACCAAAACTCTCACTGCTTGCTTAATTGCACATTACATCTTCATAGACAAGAAAATCTGAATCTCTTCAGGGAGGTTTTAAGGCGTGTAGAAGTGTATGGTTAAAGAGAAGGAAATGTACTGTCCCCCTGAGCAGATGATGAACAAGTGAGTATCGCTCACAGATTTTTTTTCCACCTATCTCTTTCTTCCTCCCACCCCATCCTGATCAGGGACTTGATTTAGGCAAAAAGTATATACATACAATTTGCATTTTTTCCTCAAGAGTTTTAGTTTGCAACATTAACAGTAGTCTCTTCCATGATAACATAATGGGAATTTCAGAAGCAGGATTTAAAAATGGTATTTAGGCCCCTGATATAAATTAGAGATTTTTAAGGATACTTTGACGCTTAAGTGAACTCAATATTAAAGTTTTACAGATAGTTAGATAGTTCTTTGCATCTGTGGGGTAGAAGGTACACAGTGTACTGAGGTGCTATCCTTGAAATCTATTATCTTAGAAAGGACATGCCTGGAAGGGCTCCAGGGCTTCAGCTAACTGCTGGGTTCTGAACTTCTGCTCCGAATACTTAGCCAGCATGTCATCAGCTAATGCCTATTCTTGCCTTAAATCCCCCTCAACATTTTTTTCTCTGTTTCTATAAACTTTCTCTCGGCTGTGTTGGGTGCAAAAGATTTGCCAGAAGATTTGAGGTGATTGTCTTCATATTCCAGTGCATTGTCATAGCTGGTCATTTGAGATCTAGACATGAAATATGGTATCCATTGCCCAATCCCCAGTGCAGCCATTTGAACACCTCTAGCTTCACTATGTCACCAAGGGTCAATCACCTAAGAAAATGGGACTGCAGTGTTCACTGTGAAGCCTCCCTGCTTCTATATCCTGACTGCCCACATATGGAAGTCAGAACGTGGAACAGAAGGACAAGAGACAAGGAAGGAAGGGCTCAGAACAACCTTCTCTTGTGACAGTGATGCCAGCATCACCCATGATGGGGAACTGGGGACAGCAGTTGCTTGGATCTGATCCCCAGGCTTCTACCTCTCAACCAGTCCACAAAGGAGTTGCAGGGACTCTCATATCAAGAGGCTGTTTCTTGACACTTTGCCATGCAGCCTTGGTAGAAGAAGCCCTTGTACCAAACTCTGGATGTACTAATGACCTGACATGCCACAGGCATGGCTTTACAGGAGCAAGGTAAGAGCAACAGGTGTTAGGCAAGTTGAAAATAAGCATTCATAAATATTAGACAAAGCTAGGAAGGAAATAAGATCTCTATTTAGGGAAAAAATCTTTTGTCTTGTGTTGTTGAAAAGCATGTATTGAGATAAGCAGGAATTGGTGAATGGATAGGATGAATTATCCAAATTGATGAACGGATAGGACAGAACAGGCTTCACTTCCAGCCACATGTCCCAGTAAGTTCTTCATCTCTGTTCACTCTGCTGCTCCAGGGCTGTTTAACTCCACTCTCCTGGACAGCACTTCGTGCTGTGGGAATTGAGCTTCAGTGAACGGCAATGAGCCTGGGTAGTTAATACCCCTGTTTTTTGCAAGACAGGTGGGAGTTTTCTGATCATAGCATGGAGTCTTAGGGGGGGCAAAGGTTACTTGGAAGCCATGCATTGCCTGCAGATACTTTATTTCTTCTGAAGATCTTTACATTTTTAAGTTTCAGTGGATTGTCTTTACTTGGGTTCCAATAAGCAAAAATCCTTGGTGATTAGTGGAGATGTTCAAACAGACCCAACTCTGACTTTTATGAATTATTCAGCAGATAAATTCAGCAAGAGTTCTAAATCTTGCTTTTTTCATTTGTAGTCAGTGTCTTTTTACAGGTTGGAAGGTGAGGAACGCTTCCTTTGCATTCCCCAGCCTTTTAAGAAACTTTTTTCTTTACTATGCAATCTCTGCTTTTTATTTTCACCTCTTATCTGTCATTTCACAGCCATTCAATAGGTGCAATATGCCTACCCCTGCTTCTAAAACACAGTCAACCTCAAAAACAGGACAATAGGTTGAAGATAAAACTAAAAGTTTACTATTTGGAGTAGACTGACAAGGGAGAAGTTACTTCACTTCGCACAGCCAGGAGTCAGCAAATTCTGAAGGCAAGATGAAATAACACCATTTATTTTGAAACACCAAATTTTGAAATGTGCAGGCACAGCCAGGCAGAAGGTTCTCTGTCCTACCACAGCTGAAAGCTGAGGGCAAGTGTAAGGGATAGGCAGACTTGGGATCAAGTGAGTCAGGAGCATAAGCACTGAAAACTCCATCTCTATGTGAACTTTATCAGCTGCTGAAGACCTAGTGCAGGATTGTCTGAGTGTTCCATCTGTTGTGAATTGTACATTTGGACGGTTTAGGAATAGTATTCTCCAATTTTGGTGCGCCCATTAAAAGGCCACTGATACAAGGCACAAAAGACAGAGATTACAGGTTGAGATAAGAACAATTTACTGGAGACAGCAGTGAGATAACAAAACCAACAGTAACAGCAACAATATTAATGGCAAAAGTACACAAAAGAGGGGATGACTCACATGTGAAAATGCTCACCACAGACCCTGGATGACAATGAAGAAACCCAGATGGTTTTCCTCCTCCCACCATGTTTTTTTGGACTGTAAGCTGCATCCTTTTTCTTGGAAGCCAGAGAGTCCCTTACCTAGTCCTGACAATGATGTCCGTAGTCTAGAATCACTTCCTAGCCATGCTCACACAACTCCAGGCTCTGCCTTGGCATGGTTCACTGCTAAAAATGGACTCTGTCCTGGATGAAACAAGGACACACATCATAAGAGCTACATGAGTCATGGGCTGTCAGAGAGAAGCAGAGTTTCATGTGCAGTGTCCATGGTGGAAGGGAAATGCCATTGCCTCTTTCTTCTCATCTGAGAGTAATATCTAGAGTTATGACCAGTCATGGTATCATAACCAGAATTATGCCCTGGTTTTGAGCATACAAGGGGAGATGTTGAAGGTGGACTTGTCTATCGGTCAGCTGAACTGGAAACTTTTTCTCAACTTTTTCCTGTGTTTGGGAGGGTGGATCTAAAGATGAATATAAGCTCTTTTACGGGAACAGCTTTCTCAAGAAAACTCTTGAATTCATAGCTTCTAGGAGTTCATCTCTTGCTTTAAGTAAAATGGGATTTTTTTTTTTTTTGCCTGAGAAGTACACAGCATTATGAGTACCCTTGAAACCCTCTAATCAGTATGTTCTCTGGCTGTAGAAATCTTTTCAACAGTTCTTCCTACAATAAAGTGGCCTTTCTCTCTCCTTCCTTCCCTGCTTACTTTTTTAAGAATTACTTAATAGCAGTATGTATGAATCAATGTTTTTTAAAGAGGTGCTTTAATTTAGGATAAAGTGGCTCTCTCAACCATATGTAGCATTATTTGAAAACCAATTTTATATACTATAGTGTAGGTTCCCATGTCAATATCTTAAATGAGCTGCTCCTATCCCTTTCTTCCCAAGGATGGCCGAATAGCCATGAGGTCAAGTGAGTTTCCTGCTGTGCCACAACCTTTGATGCTGGGCACTGGGGAAAGATCTTCTACCTTGCTGGGTGCTTTTGGAAAGTGAGACTTGGAATAATGTGTAAACCAGCTAATGTGTAAACCTTGACCACATTGTCAAGGTGCTGTAGATTACACGATCTTCACAATACATAGCTATAGGATTGTAAGTTTTCCTACTCTCTCTGTCAGTTGTCAATCAATTCCAGCTTGAATTTCAGGCTGTTTCTGCTTTGATAAGATAGAAAATAAGATAGAAAAGGGAAGTTAGTTGATCCTTCCTCAGAGTCCAGTGCTGGACCAGCTAAACTGCTGGAGGCTCTGTATTTGCCAAGGCAAATCTGTATCAGTGACTGAGTTTAGTAGATTAGCTGGAAAATGGCGTTAGTCCACCTCCTCCTCTGGATATCATTAGTGTGTGTCAGCCCTCCCCTTTCTCACCTATTTAGAAACTACTGTCTAGAAGGAAAGCAGAGGTGGAGAAGTGAAGAAAAAATGCCAATATTGGGATGTGGCATTGGTTGTCTTCCTGGAGATGTAGCTGAGAGTGTAAGGGAATAAAGATTGTATTAGTGGAATTCTCTGTTTTCCTGGGGTTTGTTTTGGATGTGTTTTTTTTTTGTTTTGTTTTGTTTTGTTTTGTTTTGTTTTGTGTTTTTGCTTCTTTTCATCTTTCCTGGCTTGCCCATTCTGCAGAGCCCACTCTGCATGTGTTTCTGAGCAGAAATGAAAGTGAATGAAAGGAAGTCATGACACTATGTATTTACAACATCACTGTTATATGCCAGGAAAGCACACAACAGCGAGTGCTTGTAGCAGATGCATTCACTTGAACTGCATCTTCCTGTCACCACAGCTATCAGAGCTTTGTGATATGGAAATGTGAGGAAAACAGCCAAAAAAAAAAACCCCAAAAAAGCCCAAAACGATCCTAGGGATTCACTAGAGTGATTTAAATGTTGATAGAGACAGGACTGGTTTTGTGTTTATATGGAGTCCCCAGAGTAAACAGAGATGTGACTCAATTCTACCATATTCCTTGCATGAATAACATTTGTCTCTTTGTTAATAAGTCTGACATTAAATTGTGTGCTCTTTCTTTCTTTCTTTCTCTCTTTATTCTTTGGAACTAATAATACAGCCCCTAGAAGTTCATTAATGCTGGCATGTCTCTTTACTTCACTTTTGTAATGCATGAGAACACAAGCTTTAAATAAAATCTTTGTGAAGCACTTGCACTTGTCTGAAGATAAAAAGCATGTTCCTACATTTGCATTACAAAGAAGCCCATATAAGCATCTTCTTTTTCTGGCACGCTCCTTTCTCTGGGCTTGTATCGGATGGAAAAGGCCATTTCCAGCTAATCATTCTGAAAGCCTGTCATTTGTGTCTGTAATGAGGGGAAAGAGTTTTTAGTGTTGATTTTCAGTGGGCATTAGACAGTGGTATTTGTTGCTATTCTATGAGAGAGTGCAATACACAGAAACACTTCCAGGACCTCTAAATTCTGTGCTTTGTGCACAGAGAATTTCTGTTCCAGTGGATGACAATGAACAGCTCAGGATTCCTACAACGGGGAAAACAAGTCTCAGAAAGAGGAGGTGGCGGCGGGGGTAGGGGGGGAGGTGGGGGCAGCGCGATTTTGCATAATCTGTTTCTAATGCCAAAGTTTGTTTCCAATCATGTTAGTACAAAATTGGGATCGTCCTCCTTATGACAGAGGAGTGACTTCGGGTCACCCAGGGGTAACTGGTCACCTGGATGTGATACTGGGTAGCCTAAGGTAGGTGATCCTGCTCGAGCAGGGGGGCCAGACCAAATAAGACCTAGAAATCCCTTCCAATCTCAGTTGTTCTGTGAAACATATTGGAGTCATCTGGAACAATTCATGTTCCTGACAGCAGGCATTCAGTGACATTTCAAACTCTATGTGTTAACAAGTCTGGGATCCAGTTGCTCATTTCTTAAAAGCAGAAATTTTTCCTTTGATCCTGGGTCAAATCTTTCTGTTGTGCCAACAAATAAATACTTTTATAGTCTAAAATGGGACTGCAATACCTCGTAAATATCAGGAAATCAGACAGCAGTCTTGTGCAAGTACACACACCAGTATTACACCATACCTCTGAGAACAACTTCTGTTAGATTATGGTGTCTATAGCCTTGGGAATAATTAAAACTTGGAAGGTGACTTTAGTCCTTCAGAAAAGAGCTACTACAATGAAAAGTATCTTGACTTGCAGCCTTTGGAAAGGGACAGATGAGAAGGCTGCAAATTTAGGTGAGAGGGGTGAGAAAAGCATCCTAGAGCTTACCTGTCCAGTACAGTATAATGTACAGTCTGGTGTACATGAAGAGCATCCACCTGGCATATCATAAATTGGAGATACTCCTTGGAACACTGAAGCTGCCCTCATCTGGTTGTACTTTTAAAGGGACTGCCAAGAGGATCAGCTGTGCTTTGAGATATGTGATTTTCAGGATTAAGAGAGATTTTGATCTCCACACAGCAGAGGAGCACAGCTTAGCTGAGAGAAGGGCTGTCAAGGTCATAGCATTTCCCAAGATTGCAGCACAATCCGGCTGTGTTTATTTTAGATCATTCAATTTACCAAAACAGCAATCACTTAATTTAGTCCTCCTGGCTGCAGGAAACCCTGCAGTGCCCAGAGGTTGCAACCAGCAGTAGTAAAAAAACTCCCTGAATGCATCATTCAAGGTGTACAGCCAGCTAGTCCTTGAAAGGTGCCCATGTGTAGTATCATGGCATAGCTCATGCTTTTCATATTTAATCATTTCATTACTAATTAAAATGGTCATTACTACAGTGTGAAGGGAAAAGATGATTATTAAAGGTTAATGTCATTGCTGCTTATACCGTGCCTTGAATTGTTAGTTTTTTCCTAGGTATTTAATTATACTGATAAGTAACAATACAATTACATTTAATAATGTAAGTGTAACTGTGCTTATTTGTCCCTCTGTGAGAACAGCGACTATCTGCAACAATGAGAGACAGATAAATTAAATCTACAGTGCTTTTTCTGTTTTTCATGCTCATCTGCTTTCTACTTCTCTCATGCTGGGTCAGCCTAGAGGTGAAGGTCCAAGGACACATGGACATGACAAAAAGCCCGTGATATATTTGTGGGTCAAAATATCATTTAGGTGTCGTGACAGTCTTTCTTAGGGATTGGGAAAATCCCTTTCACATATTTTCCCCAACTCTATCAACTATAGAGTGAATTTCAGTCAGGATTTTAAAACACTTGAATCTTATGAGAACTTAGGGAATCAATGATAAGCCAGGTGGCTCCTGTGCTTTTTCTTCCTTGACAAGACTAACTGTTACTGAACTGACACAAAGTAAAATGTCACCAGTAAATGCACTCTTTGTTCTCTGGCTGGGAACTGCACTCTGTGCTTGGTGGGGCCTGAACCAAAAAACCTAGTTGATTGGCAGCTGGTCATTCTTAGGCATAGCTGAGGTCTAGATTAAAGACTGAATTTGTGTTAGTCATTAGCCGGGATTCAAGTATTCTTACTTGTAATGCAGCCAGGTCACAGATGGCAGACATAAAAAAATCTGTTTTCAGCACCACCTTGCTCCTAAAGCAATGTCATGGGATCTGTGCTGTAAAAACAAGCCAGGTTCAATCGCCTGACAAGAGAGGAGATATGCTATGTGTAACTCTGATACCTTACCTGGAGATATTTTGAGAATTTTGCAGACCATAGTGAAACACAGACCTCATAATATCAACTATATGTATGTAGAAAGAATGGCAGGCTCTAACCTACATGACCCAAAATTTCACAGGTACTCTACAGTGCAAACACTAAAAGCATACTAAAATTTGAGCTGGGCAACATAAAAAAAAGCCATGCTGGTATGTGTGTGCATGCTCAGGATATATTTTTTTGAGTGTGGAATCAAGACTGCACAGGAGGGTCCCAGAGATCTCATATTGCTACAACTGTGAGTATTGTTGGGAGTTAAATGACTAGAAAGTGGTTTTTGACACATAATAGCAAACATTATACCACAGCTGTCCAAAGAACAGTTAACAAGATTTTGATTGAATATTTATGCTAATAACTTGTACCTAGAAGAGTGAATGCATATGAGTAGAGATCATAGGTTGTGATTTTCTCTGGTTTTGTGTGTTAAAATATAAGGATTCTGTATAGAATACAGAGTAAAGAATTGAGACACATATAAGACCTGAGCAGAAGTCATAGAAGCTGATGGAAATACCCTAACGATTTACACAGAACTGTGAATCAAATTGTATTGCATGAAGCCACTTTCCATGTAGGAAGCTCCTCTTAGGAGAAAAAACTGAAAGAAGTTTTGGACAGCAAGGACAGTTTACATACAGTGGAATTGTACATACAGCAGTCTCCAAGCAAACCCTTGGGAAAGTTTGTGGAGAGTGATTGAAGTTCCAGAAGATTGGAAATGGACAAAGATAAATCCTTCTTTAAAAAGGCTGGGGAAGAGTGACTGGGTTGTTTAAGTTTCAATGCCTGGAGAAATACTGGAACATCAATTTATTGGCAAACCTCTAAGAGTTGAGAAATATCCAGCAAGTCTTTGTCATGAGGAAGTCATATAAAACTACCTTGTGTGACAGATAACAGAGCTTTTGCAGAGAAGTAGATACTGTATATCTGCAGGTTATTGACACTGTCTTCAACAACTGTCACAACAACTAACAAGGTTAGGGAAAACAGCTGCACAAGTGGGAGTAATAATTAATGGGTCACAAGTAAACTGAAAATATGCTATCAAGTGGTATCCCCCTGTGTTTTTTTATGTCTGATACTATCCAGTGTTTTCATGAACTGATAGGACAATGAAAAAGACAACCCTGTTACATAATTTGTATTGTGGTAATTTGCATTAATGAGTCCAAATAAATAGGGTACTCCTTAACAAGGACAAGAAAGAGGTAATATTCTTCAGTAAGAAATCCCAGCTACACAGAAGTGGTCTGAGGAATAACTGGTGTTGAGGCAAGGGTAATGGCAAACTGAAAGTAATCCAGCATAGCTTGCTGAGGTGAAAGTAGCATATTCAATATAAGGATGTATAATCATAAATGCCATGTACAAAATGTTCAAAGTAATTCTCCCAGTGTCCTCAGATCTAGTCTGGACTACACTATGTTCACTTTTGTCCATAATGTTTTAGGGGAGATGTGGACTCGCTGAAGAAGATCTAGAAGGGAATGAGAGTCATCTGAGAGCCAGGATCTTGGAGGAGATGTTGTAAACATTGAATTAGGAACAGAATAGGTCAGCATCTGTCTGGGATCCTATGTGTATTTTAATCCTAATTTGGGGAAGTAGAAGACTTCTTGACTGGCTTCTGTATTTTCTGTGGTCTTAAATCTGTGACAGATTGATTTCATGTAGGATTTACAGAGTTGCATACAACCATATATGTGTGTCTGTGTGTCTTTTGTGACATGAGAGAATCTTCATACTATACAAAAAATGCATCAGTGACACTTCATCCATTTTACTATCTCATTTCTTTTATGTTTCTTACAGCAACACAGACACCTATAGAAACAAATAATAATAAAAAAAAGAAAATAAGAGAAGGAAGGTAGGAAATCCCCTCCCTTTCTTCTGAGAAAGTTTAAGTTCATGCAACAAAAAGCAGGAAAGTTTCATTTTGACTGATGGGTTATGATGAAAAATAATCTTTCACCAAAAATTACCAATCTTGTTTTGCATTGGCAGGTAGGGGATGGAATGAACCTTTACAATAAATGTGTTCCATGGCTGTAGACTGTAATTAAAAAGAAAATTAACAAAAACCCTGCAAGCCAAATTACAGGAGACAGATTGATTGCAGTTTCCTTTCCAGGGGATTTTAATATTTTTGATTCCTGCTGAGAGAGCTGAGGAATCATGAAGGGTTAGCTGTGTTGAATTCTTCTTTTAGCTGACTGAGTTGCAAAAAGGTTAAGACTACAGACGATGTGACAATTTTGAAATAATTTCTTTATAAGGTTGGCCTTCCTGGAGTTATTCCAGGGAGCCCTGTGGCTTTTCATGATCAGCAGAGAAAGGAGAGGAAGATCTCCAGGCTGAACTAGAGTGAGCAGATGCCCTCCCTCTGGTGTTTAATTTAATTAATTGATGTTTGTTGAAATAAAGCCAATTAACCTGGCTTATCTCTTTATCAATCATGCTTCTGCTTCCATTATTCAGTTGGAGAAATGGCATGATGTATTTTATGGCAGACAGCAGGAGCAATTAAACCCAACCTGTGCTGCTTTGCCTGCAGCAGGCATTTTAAGGGAAGAGGAAAAACAGATGTTGTGGTGTAGGATAAAGCCATCAGGCTTTTTACTCTAATTATTTTCTGCCTCTGAATCCCTGTAATTTTTTTCATTCAAGAATGAGGAGTAGTGAGGGAATCATACAGTTAACAGTTCTTGCTTAGGGCCACAGTGAGCTAACCCTGATTTGTGGGCTCCTTGGTCTCAGACAGCAAGATAGGAGAAAGCAGACCATAATCCAGTGACAGAGGCTGTCAAAGATTATATACTCTGAAATCAGCTGCACTACCCATCTGCAACCATTAAAGAAGTGATTGGTCATGTATATAATAAACAATTGCAGTCTACACTGCTGATCATGAAACCTTGTATAAGACACTCCACTTTTATTTTCCATTACTTATATCCTACAGGATTTTTTTTTTCCTGTGCCTCATTTAGACAATGATGAATGTAGATACGGTGAAAATATTTCTATTATATTTAGAAGGACAATCTGGAATCTTTAAATCTAGTTTCACCTTAAGTTAACATTATTATGGCTACTTAGGTGTCTTATGCTCCTCTTCATGTGTACTGGGACTGAAAGCCTTTAGGTTTGGTTTGTGCCTGGGGTTTTTAGTTTGTCATGGTTTAACCTCAGCTATCAACTGAGTGCCAGGCAATCGCTCACTCAGTCCCCTTACCCCCATACTGGGAAGGAGAATCAGAAAGAAAAGATAGACCTCATGGGCTGAGATAAGAATGACTTAATAACTGAAACTATTACTACTATAACTACTACTACTAGTGGTAATAACAAACAATACCAATACCAATGCCAATACCAATAAATACCAATACCAATACCAATAACAATAGCAATAATGAAAGAGAGAATAACAAAACCCAAGAGAACTCAGTGATGGACAGTGCAATTGCTCACCACCCAGTGCCCAATACCCTGCCCATACCCAAACCATAACCAGCTCCCTTCTTAATAACTGGCCCAGTTACTGAGCATGGCATTCTATGGTACGGAATATCCCTTGGCTATTGTATGATTCTGTGATGGAGAGGTGGGAAGAAGGACACACCACCTTCTTTCCTGTATTTAAAGCAATTGTAACTCTCCTGAGATGAAACTTTCTATATTTGTGGATTTAGGATGCATTTTGGTGACTTTGTACATGCTGGTCCTGGTACCAGCTACTTGCTCTGGGAACTTCAGGGTATGATTGCTATTGTTGATTCATGACAATCCCAAAATGCACTGAAAAATTGCGCAAAAATTAACGAAACTATTTAACTTCAGTTAATTTTTGTGCAATTAACTAAATATTGAAACAACCACTAAAACTTGCTGAAAAAATTTACTTTCTGGTCAAAAATCTTGTGATTTGTGACAGGGATATCTGTGCCTCTCCAGAATTTTCCTTTAGTAAAACTTGAACACCAAACTCCACAACAGGAAACACTTCTTTTCTAATTATAGGTAATACAATCCTTTCATTTTGATTCATTAAGATATTTCAGGTTTAGTCAACTCTTTTACACTTGTCACACTGACAGGACACCTTGAACTTTCTGAAAGAGAATACTAAGAATAATAAGAAAGCAAGAAAAAGCAACAAAACCCGAATAGCTTCTACCTGTTAATGCAATTTTAGATGATTTAAGATTGCTTTTCATCATACCACCAACATTCAATTATTTTGTTTTCATTCTCATGCTAATTTTCATTCAAAAAGATGAAACAGAGTGGGGTTTTATGTGTTTGATTTTTTTTAAAAAAATTATCATTGTTAGAGATGCATTAAGGAGTAGCCCACAATTTGTACGATTTCCATAAAGCACTCACTGTACACAGATTAAAACCATAAATCAGTTAGTACCTTTTGTAAAAATTTATTGCTAGCATATCAAATATGTCAGTTAAATTAAAGCTAATCTTCTGGGTTTCCTGTGAAAAATTGTTGAGGGATTTAAAATATGGCTAAAATTTTCTGCAATTTCTTGTATTCGTTATGGAAGCTTTGTTTGAAATGACTATTTTGAAACTTTACTAGGTTGCTATGTTTGAAGTTTTTAAAGAAAAAATTGTAAGGGCAAAAACTATATGTCTGAATAGCACAGGTCCCATTAAAGGCTCAGAATTTTCTTTGTAGTGACTTGGATAAGTACACGCATTTTCCACTTGGGGCAAATAGTCAGGGCTGGTTAAATTTGAAAGTAGAACACTGCAGACAATTCAATATACCAGGTCAGTTGTCAGTTTTGCACTTCACACACATCTAGTAGATATCCACTATGTAGACATAGTACATAAGGCTTTTTATTCAGCTGAGATCCAGAAACAGAAGAAATGAAACAGTGATGGCTTTTGTTCTACTGGTAGTTTATTCTTTTTATGCTGTAAGCTAAGCATCTGAGACAAACATTAAGTAATTGTTAATGCTGCTATGGTCTGGATCCCCTAAAAGGGAAAGATCACCATATAGAAATCATCAAGGAAATAACAATCTAGAATGAAACATTTAGAAACTGATATGTAATAGAAATCCCCTAAAACACCACATCATGTAATGTATGATAAGGATATTGATGGAAAGATAAAACTCTTCAAGTCCACATTTGCCTTGTCTTCATCATCCATTCCTGTAAGTCTGCAGAAATCACAAGTGGGGATAAATACACTTTCTGCCCATCTCTGTAATGGAATCTATGAGACAGCTACACTCAAGAGCTTGGTGAAGCCTGAGGAGGAGGTTTTGGCTCTGACAGAGCTGTAGTTAGGCTGTCTGAGATCTAGTTCAGATGCGTATTTATTCTCTTATTAGGAAAATTGTGCAAGCCCAAACACTCAAAACTCAATTGCTTCTTGGGAGAATCAGTGAGAAGACAATGCAAAAGGATCTTAGGCTCTCTCTTTCTCAGTAGGACTGGCTTTTCTTCAAGGCATTTTGGGGAAGAGTCTAAAGTATTTGAGAAATGTGCACACAAAACCTCAAAGAAGTCTGTGATAGCTAATGGCGTCACCCATGGGCATCTTCACAAAAGTTAACAATGTGGTGAAGGTGTTTTGTTTGTTATGCTCTGCGTATGTGTCTAAGAGGAAGTGAAAATTGTGTAATAGTGCTGGGGCTTTTTTTTTGTATGTTTGGAGGAGGGCTTTTGTGTAAAATCAACAAAGTTCAGAAGTAATAGGCTTATATAAAATCCTCCCTTTGGTAGGCTGCAGCTTAGGGTATGGATACAACAATAGGACAAGCTGCTGCATGATTCCTGTAGTGCAAGTTGTTGAGATAATTTATTCATGCCTACAAATACATCTTGTTAAGCATGAGGAACATTGTATTTCATCTATTTTATAAGGCAGAGCCGTGCTTCAGTCATAGGAATGTTATCTTAACTTTCATAAAAATGCAAAGAAAGAATTTCAAGTTTTTCACTACAAGTTCCTGGGAGAATGTGATGATACGTTTGTCTTCAGAAAGATAAAAATCAAATGAACATGTGCAGTCATCCAGTAAAGGGAACATTTTGTGACTGCATCTTGTTTTTTGATACATTTCATACAAGGAAAAAAGACTTATACAGAGGCACAAATCTACCTTAAAGGGATTTGAAATATAAACTGCATAAAAAATGATTTCACAGATTTCAGAAATTGCAGTAAGAGATTAGCAGTGCACAGTACAATGGAATGATTATATGTCTCACAAAAGAGGGAAGTGAACGCATCTGATAGACAGAATGGCAGAATGCGGGAGCTGAAGTATTGAATAGAGAATCTGTACCATCCCCCAGCCTGACACAACTGTGAGATTATCCTCTGTGTGGAGGTGTTTTATCTCAAATCCACTTGGTGATGATGGTGTTTCAACATCCACCATTACAAAATCACTGTATTTTTCCATAGGCAAAATACGAAGATTCTCTTTGCAGTTCTCTCATTGATATCACCTTCACAATCCCATGGCTTTTTCCTATTGGTAATTATATCTCTATCTCTCTTACACTTTTGCACACACATCTTGTTATCACTTCTTTCACATCCTGTTCTCCATTCTTTAAATCAAGTATTACATGCAAAAAACAGTGCTTTGGTTACTTGCTTTTTAATATTGACTTGCTGAGAGATTGTAGTCTCACTGCAGTCAGTGCTAAAGTTCCAGCTGACTCTGCAAGTGGAACTGAGCCTTGTAAATGACTTATAATCAGATTGATTTAAAGACCAATTTTTGGCAGTCTAAGGTCCCTAGCTGAACCATATTTTCATGAAGTGAAAGCACAGTCCAGCATGGTGCTGTACTTTTCTGAGATGTTACATTACAAATTATTGGACCTTATGCATTTTGTAGGATTTGACCATCCCTGAACCATATTAATAATATCTGATTTATTTCAATAGAATACCTAAAAAGTCTGGCTGCTGACCATATAGATATGTAAACTTGCCTTTTGTTCCGGGTGAATTGAAAATGTAGCTGAGAGAAAATTTCTAGGAAACTATTAAATATTGACATGTCAGCATGGGGATATTGTCAGAGTGTGAAAAGACACAAGTATTTGCAGCACTGACAGCATATAATGCATGATGTAGAAGATTACCAGAACTTTATTCTTTCATATCTTAGTTAAGATCAAAGTTGGTAATTTAATTTCTGAGTATCTTCCTAACTTGATTTTTCTTGCTCTGTCACATGTCCATGTTTTCAAGTCTGAAGTAAATAAAAAGAAAATAGCCAAAGAAATACCTGAGTTTTTACATTCAGTTTTTTCTTTAGTTATCATTGAAATAAGTGCTCTTATAAAATGAGTAGCATATAAAGTCCTTACAGTTCTTGAAGGAAAAAGTTTCTGCTAGCCTCTAGAGTATTTCTCAAAGAGGTTTGTACAGAAGCAGGCACCTGTCACAATAGTTTTAGAATGAATGTCCACAGGTATCAGATTTAGCACTGAAGCAATCAAAGCAGAGTGCAACAGAGCAATGAACCCAGAGGGAGAATGGGGTGAGATTATCACTGCTCTTGCCTCCGCATTTTTGTCTCAAGAAGGATTGCACAGAAGGCTCATACTGTCTTACTAAGCAATATTGGTTTCCATTCCAGGTGTGAGTAACCTTGATGTTATCCGTTGATGATAACCATCTGATGATCAACTGTCAGAAAGTCCTCAGAATAGAAAAATTCCCAGATCACCAAATACGGCCTTCAATGATTATAGGTAACTTCATTAGCTACCCTTTCAATAATATGATTTAACTGGTTCTTAAAATTATTTGTTTTGTCCCTATTCTTGCTATGGAAAGACTGTTCCAGAATTTTGCTGGAAACCTAATTTTTGGCTTAGCCAATTTACATAAATTTTTTGTGCTTTAACTTAAAAAGTTAACTTGTTGCTTTACAGAAGTAGCTTCTCTCCTTCATGAATATTTACTTCATGTATTTTCAGCATTTCTCAGACTCTCAAACAGAGGAAACTGAGGCTAGATGATGCTATGGCAGGTCATTCAATTCACCCTCATGTTTAGTGAAGCTAAAGGAGCTAAGCTCAGCTTGTCAGTCTCAATTTGTCCTAGTAGCTCTTTTCAGACTGGCCTTTAATGTCAGCTTACTCCAAAGACTGTGTCTGTGTGTCCCATGTCCATACTGGGATGATGTCTTGCAGTCCCATTATACCTACCACATCCACTTATCAATCTTTTCCTTTATGCTCACTGACATCTTGTTTACAGTAGAAGCTCTGTTACTCTGAGTATGTGGCATGCAGTGAGGACTGTTCCATCTTCAACCTGAAACTACCAGCTTACCTAACTCCTCCTGTTTCTCACCTTCTCTGTGATTGCAGTGCCTTTCAAATACAACCCAGTAAGAGTGCCTCAAAACAATGGCTAGGGACAAAGATTTCCAAGATCTGGGTTCAGCTTTACTATTATTTCAATGAATGTTTTCAGGCAAAAGGGTGATGGCCTACTGTAAGTCACGTTCATTGGCTACTCTTTCTAAAGTGTTTCTGACAACTGACATGAACTTCTTAAACATGAAGTGTTGATGAAGACACATCAACTGGATCATGGTGGTGTTACTTTCTTCAACTAGATGTAATGATAACTGAAATTACTGCAATAGTTTTGGCACAGGAAGCTCAAGAAGCAGATAGTATCAAAATGCTGGATAAGAAACTAGACAGATTCATGGACCCCATTTTCATAAACAAGATACTAGAGTGGATTAACAGGGCTGTGATTTCTATTATTCTTAGTAAAACAAGTGTCGATACTAGAAAATACAAAGAGAATGGATTAAATGAAAAGCTCAGGCTCCCTTGCTCTCTTAGAAAGTATTTAGATAGATGCACTGGTGGTCTGATCCAGAAGAGCTGTTCGTATACTCTCAGAATAACTTGCATTCATTACAAGAACACATTAATAATAACTGTCAATGCAATTATTCTTAGATAATTGTTAACAGTTGTCTTCCATTCCATTTTTTTCAGTAAAGAACCAAGATTACAAGATTAAAATTCTTCCATACTAAAATGATGAAAAATAGAAATGGAGATGTGACATATTGAATGTTTGATGCAGAAAAAGAAACATGTGCAAAATCTCATGTGAAGTACATTGACCTGTGAGGGTTTTTTTTGCTTTTTTTTTTTTTTTTTTTTTGGTCCTCCTACAGATTTTTCAGTGGCAATTTATCACCATCTTTGTGAGCAAGACATAGACTTTTCTCTCCTGAATTGCAACTTTAGTTACAGATGGAAATCTGGTTTTTAGGAGCTGCCAAAAACTTTATGTTTCTGAAGATAATGAGTCAGTCATCCTCCTTGGAAGCAATATGCTTATGCAAAATTCTATTAGTGTTTTTATTATCCATAAAATTGCCTGTTTCTGCATGATTCAGCAATACTTGACCAGATGACCTTCAGTAACCAAGGTAACCCCGATGCATCTGTTATAACTGTGCTCCATCATACAGATCAAAAGATGCTCTGGCTTAATTCACATCTTCCTGTTCTATTATTTAATACTTTCCCCTGATGTAATTAACCTTTCATCTCCAAAAGTTAGAGAAGACTGTTGCTCCCACCTAAGTGCACAAGTCTACTTCACCCGTGTATTTTTAATATATATATATATAAAAAATATTCTAAAAACTAAGTCAAGAAATACTAAAATTAACTTCACTTATTATGAGGAATGAGTTGAGATTTTATGACTGGGAAACTGTAGTGGGCACCTGCAGACATTTAATAACATCAGAAACATCAGTTCTAGTACCAAGACAAAAAGTTATGGGCAATGGATTTAAGGGTTAAGTAAAGAAGTATTTAATTTAAAATAAAGCAAAACAATTGCGAGTTAAACACTGATCATGAAAAGACACTAATTAAGATATACTAATGATACAAAACTTAATTATCATGCAATTTATGCAAAATTACTCCTGAACAAATATTTAATTACATTCCTTTTAATACCCTAAAACAATCTTCCCTCCTCTCACACTGTCTCTCTATTTCTAGTTGTTAGGCAGGAATATGTCAGCTCTTAATTGGCACAGAGTAAGAATGACAGGTATTAAGGGAATTGAATGCAGTTATATTTTTAGTTCTTAAAAGTTAGAAGAGAAATGCTTTACAAGTGGATGACTTGAGGAGCGTGTAGTGTTTTTACAGACTAATTGTATTAATTAATTGAATTAATTAGCAGATGTTTTCAAAGAGCTTTTCAGACAGAGATTGCAATGTAAGCACTATGTTGATATTATTATTACTGAGTGTGGCAGACTTTTCATTCCAGAAGCTGGGCTGGCAAAACCTTCAGCAGGAGTGGTAATGATTCAAGAGAAACTCAGAGAGAAATGTAAGTTACTTAATTCAAGTCCCATTACTAAAGTAAAACAAATGTAAATTATTGTCCCTGTGTTTTTACATGTGAAATCCAGTGACCTGATAGAGGTGAGGCTGTCACAGTTCCACACTCCCCAGCTCTGAGTGGATTCCCAGTAGACACACACACAGAAACACACATATAGAATGCATATATAAACAACTGGATGCACGGATCAGCACAGGCAGGCTAATCAGCACTGGCACAAGCATGAACAACCTCAACAGCCTCATCTTGTCTCCTTCCTGGCTGATGAGGAGGAAAGTCCATGAGCAGGAGATATATGTATGTATACATGTGAATATTTGTGCCACGTGTGCCTGTCTGTCCAGCAGCTGGCTTTACACAGTACCTGCCCCCTGGGCCCCAGCACCTGGACATACAAACCGTGGAGGTCCAGAGCCCCTCTGCAGCCCCTGGCAAAGCCCCATTGCTCAGAGAAACACCCATACACAAATCCATGGGTACATACAGAGAGGTCACCAATGGCTGACTGGGACTCCCCTGGCCCTGCTGGTACCCAACTCCTTGCATGGCTTCTCACTCAGAAACACAAGCACATCTGATCCCCAGGCCATTTCACCAGCAAGCCTGGCTCAATATTTACTAAAGCTCACATACTGACTTATGCATTTGTACTTTCTTACACATTTGTACTTCCTCCAGTTGCTTGCTCCACCGACACCTGGGCCCCTGAGCCTGGATCCCACTCCAGCTGTTGGCACTTAGACCCCCACATATACACATATAATAGAAAAATTCTTTGAAAGGGAATTCAGTAACATAAAGCAGACTCTGCTAAGCACCATGCACAGTCATAAAAGCGCACTGAACAGCAATCTGTATATCAGCAATCAGCCCCTTTTATTCACTTTTTCCTCTGTTTTCCCATGCGTGTTCCCAAGTTACCTAGATGCCTCCCTTTCCTCACCTTTGGTTCTCCACCTAAGCGTCCCATAATGAGTCTTTTTCCCTGTATCCCATAAAGTGTCCCATACTTCTGAGCAGTGATCCCCACAATCTGAAGGGTGATCCAGAGAGATGAGAGAGCACCCATTAACTCATGCGGATGGGTGTCACCCCTGGACCACAGAGTGGAGCAGCATCTGGGGCCACCCTGACAAGGGTCTGAACAGGTGCCTTTTCCTCTGATTGTGTAATCTGGATTCCCTAGACAAACCTGCAAAGTAACAAAATTCTTGTGGTTTATAAAAAAGCAATTTTAGTATGAGTGGAGAATGTCTTTAACTCAGGGGTTTGTGAAGTCTTCAGATGAACTTTCTGAAGGACATCCAAATTATTAATCTATATGCAATGTGCCTGAACTCAGCTGGGCATTCTGCATCCAAGAGATTTTTCTTTCATGTTTTTTTACGTATCACTGTTAATGCATAAAGAATTCAAACTATGCACTTGGGTTACAAAATTTTTCACTTCCAAGGTGAGCAGAGTGTTTGGATTTCTCAGACATATCTACCACATCCTTACACTTCAACTCAGTTGTTGAAGTCTCAGTTCATTTATTGCCAAAACCTGCTGGAAAATTTGTAACCTGAGAGATAAGATTGAGAAGTTGAGGCAGTCCTTACTTGAACACATCCACCTCTTGGTCACTCAGTTGTCATACATAATAAAGAACTCAGAGTTACAGAAATGTCCTTCAGGAGAAGACTAAAAATTGAGCTTCCTGGTAGAGACATTCAGGTTGGCCTTTAGGAATGAGGCACGAACAAAATGTAATGGGACCCACTGCACAAACATGAATTGCAGTTTTGGATAATACTAATATGTAACAATTTTATATAGTGAAAACAAAAATTTTATATTTTTCTCCTAATAGATTTTTTCCTCTTTCACTACTACTCTAAAAGCAATTCTCAGAAAAAAATTAATAACACTTTTGTTCTTATATTTATAGATATGCATACATATATATGCATATATGAATAAACAGAGAGGAATGAAAGTTTTTTATTTTTTCCAAAAGCAATAGAATAGCTTTGATCTGTAACTATGACTTTGGCAAAAAAAAAAAAAAAGGAACAAATTAAAGAGAAAGGAGAAAAAATCTCCTTTTCATGTAGGAGGAAGTGTTTGAATATGGCAAAGCAAATCAGAAAGGGCAGTAGAAGCAGCAGACTTTAGCATTCTGCTCATCCCAGCAGGGGAATTCAAACAGGTGGTGTATAATCTTGGAAAATAAAATAATTTTTTTCCTCTGAGACAGTGTTTCACATTGTTAATACACTTATTTCTATGCAGACCCAAGTTTTGCCCATTTGTCCCTGAAGAAATAACTATATAGGTTGGTCTTATAATTTTAATATTCCACCTGTCCTGAAGAAGCTCAGTGGAGGCCTTGGAGAAGACTGAATATTATTCAAAAGAATTAATCCTGCAGTGAAACAAATGTCCTATGGAAATAATTTAAATGGAGTTTTTGAAGGTCTAAGTGCCCTGTAGATAGCTTTAAAAATCTCCATCCCATTGTCTCTAGTGTTGGACAGACAACAGTCCTTCTACCACACATGCGTTTCTGGGACAATAGGAGACTTGTATCTGGTAAAAAGTAAATAGTGAGATTTTTGCTATCATATTAGCTATTTTGCAAAACAATTACATTTGAGAAAGTAAAGCATTCAATCAAATTTCAATGAAATATTTCATCTGGATTTTTGCATCTCAGCTTCTGAATATGATACATTCAACAAAGGAAAAGTTGTTTGGTTTTAACTTCAGCTCAGGACAGATCACACGTGTGGAGTAAGAGGCAAACCCTTCAGTGGCTTTGTACTTTAGTGTCCTGCCAGGAAGATGTGAGGTCCTTTGTCTGGCTGCTCATGAAAATGTGTCATTGACCTCTGTTCCAGGACATGCCCAGGTCCTACAGAATATGATGGCTATGTGTGTCCACAAAAGGTGGGAGTAGGGAAAAGAGAATGGGAGAAGAATTTTTTTTCCATTGACAGCAAGGAGGAAAGAAATAGACATGGAAATTATGTTTAACAAGAACAGAATCAAAGACAGATTTTTCAGTCAGACACTGGGGACAGGATTAATCTGGATGAATGCTAACATTTGCAGCATACACATCTGCAGCTGAGCTGGATGTTGTAATTAATCTTCACTGTCACTTGTGTCCAGTGACTGAGACTGGAGGGAAACTGTCTTCAGTGCAGCCATCTGTATTGCAGATGTTGAACCTTACATGAGTTGAATACTGCTGTAATTTAAATCTCTTTTCACAAAACTCACATGCCTGGTGTCAGGGCAGCGATATGGCACACAGAATCTCAAAATAACAAAGCACAAAATAAAGTGCACGGAAATAAGTGGGGCAATCTAGAGAGGCGTAAGAGGGCCAAAGACTGAGGTTGATTAAAGATAAGTTTTTTAATGAACAGAAAGGAGATCTGCTTATGTTCTTTGTTTAGCTTCAGGACTTTGCTGAATTGTGTTCACTTTTGCTTCTCTTGCTCTTTAGATGCAGAGCTTTATTAAGCTTCCTGACAGCCAGGCACGCAAAGTGACTAAATAGAGCCCAGAAGTAATTTCAATCTAGATTCAGCTAATTTGGAAAAAATCTTGCACTCCTGTACTCTGCTCACAGTAAAGTTCTTCTCAGTCTGGAAGATGATAGAGAGCCAGAACTAAAAATCAAGAGCCATAAAAACCTGAAAATAGTAGGGACTTTCTATCAGTTCTAAGATACAACCAGTATAATCAACAAACTGACTTTCTGAGTTGTTTTGTTCTGTGTCTGTTTTGGAAGAAGATGATGACGTATCTGCACTGAAAAGGATTCTGAGTAAAACAATTTCAGCTGCTTGAATCAATAACGCATTTTGAAAATATAACGTGGCAAAAGAAACCTCATAATCTTAAAAAATTATTGTAAAGCAGTGTTTTGGGGTTTGGCACAATTATTTTATCTTTTCCCATCTCAAAAATTCGCAAGATATTTTCTTCTTTCTACACACAGCTCTTTTAAAATCTCTACCTCAAATCCTTTGAAGTGCACTCCAAATATTTTACCACTTAATTTGAAAAGGAAATGTTTTCTTGGTAGCAAGACATCTGCTTTTCATCATATTGAAAACAGCTGAAGCTAAAAGATGAGGGAGAACATTTCTGCAGTGAAACATGCTTATTCTTATGAAATACACCCTTTTGGTAAATGCAATGGCCTCTTGGGTTATGCATTTTTTGTAGCTATGTAAACTTGAAATTGTTTGGAGTTCAATTCAGTGCTGTATCATTCTGTGTACAAACTGCAAACACATAAGACTGAAAATTACACTTAAGTAGAAGGGCAACATGAGTAACACAAAAGAAAAAGAGACTTTGAAAGGATGTTTCTCATAAATTGAAGAGAATCACTGAATATTCCTGATATTCTTTATAGACTTCTCCACATCGACATGACAAATCCCAATTATATCTTGCTTTCTGAGCTAAAGCTTGTAACTATATGGACTTATTTTTTTATACAAGCTTCAGAGAATGTGGAAACCTGTACAGTGCTAGAAATCCACGTATTCAGATATGTGGTGTAGCTAAAACTTAACTCATCTGGTTATAGGGATTGATAGAATCAACAAAGTCCCTGATTTAAAAAAATAAAAAAGAGTGAAGAAATTCTTCAGAGGTAGGGATAGGACTGACATAGCAACCAAGAATAAATTTAGCTGTAGAAGAGTAAGTCTGATCTACTGATATTAGAAATCTATATGGCTAGTTAATGTTGTATTTATGTGAGATAAGTTCCACTGTGAAATCATTTCAGAGGAAATTTGCATTGCATGGCATTAAAGCAAAGCCAGGTCTGTGTGGAATACTGCATCAGTGCAGTATAAACGGTGAGAGACATTGGTTTAGTGATGAAACTGAGTGAATAAAAGCAAATCACAGGTCTTTAAAAACTATGGTGATAATATTTTCAAAGAAAATTCTTACTATCATGGCTACTTTTCAAAAAACACATTTCATAAGAAGGAGATCTCAGAAGAAATCCATAAAAAATCATTTCTGATAAAGCTCAAAATAAAAGAAGGAAGTTTCCCAATAGCAGTGATAAAAAACAGTGTGTTTGTTGCATTTTAAATATTGATGAGTTTTTCAGGAGGAACATGGCTCTTTATTGATAGTGTCCATACAACTGAGGCAATTGTATTTAATTATGAGAAATCACTGGCCCTTCTCCAGTAAAACCCTAAAGGGAGATGGAGTTTTATGTACACAAGAAATAGCTTTTCAGACAGAAACTTGTGCTGTGCTTCTTAATAGCTTTTTTACTTGCTTGAAAAAGGAGAGATTAAGTACATTCACTGCACAATCTGCACATATGATGTCCACCTGTCTCTGATCACAAAGGAGGTTTTCTGTCTGGATTTGAAATTTGTGTGAGGTTCTCCTCATAAGAAGTGTGTTTGCTATGCCAGGAAAGAAGGATCTGGTGTTCTAATAGTATGGCTCTTCTTGGGCTTGTTGTATAACAAAAAACTGTACAGGCTTTTTTCTTCTGGCTTCTGGCAAAGTGTTTGGCATGGGCCTGTGCACACAATGAATTGGCAGATTCACTCCTAAGTGTCCAGAATTCTTTGGGACCTATCACAGACAGTAGAGAAGGAAAATTCTGACTCAAACAGGAAAGGGAGGGAAGGGGTGACAGGTGCAAAATCCAGAATTAGAAAATCACACTTCTCTGCTTAACTCTTCCATTACTTGTGGTAAATAAGCATGAATGAATTTTTCAGTTTCTATCTCAGTTTCCAGTGTAAAGACAAGATGAATAATATTCTGTCACAGGGAAGGTGAACTGTGATGCTCCATCCATATTTTTTGTAAAGGCTTGTATTTTGCTACTAATAAGTCAGCCTGAATTCTTTGTTGCTGCCATGCAGACACCAGGCAGCTATGCAGGCATCTCTGAGCCCAGAATTTCAGGAATTTCAGAGGAAAAAGTACAGTGTGTGCAGACATTGGGCAGACCTGCTGATACTTTTGAGTGGGACCAGTGTGGACTACTGTTTTTCCTGATATAGACAATGCAGGCAGTGTGGCAATGGTCTACAAAAATAAAGGTTCCCTAGTCTTACAGGACCCCAGTGTGTGTGTGCACTGATGTACCAGCTTCACAAGGAAGGGAAAAGTAAAATCTGGACAATATCAAATCAGCAGCAGTAGCTGCATCAATGACCTGACCAGCGAAATGTGGGAATTACTGCTCTGGTGCATAATTCCTCAGTGGATGGGGATGATCAGGGAAGCTGTCAAAAAACATTTTCTGAAAGACAGTGTAGTTGATTTCCTGGAGGCCAAGCAATTTGAGTCAACACAGCTGCAGTGAGCTTGTTTTGTATCTCTCTGTCCATTTCATATGGATCCAGATAGAAATGGGCTACAACTGTTCCATTTAGTAAGTATTGTTGCTTTGGAAGGTCGAGCTCACAGTATTTTCACAGAGAAACAACAAAAATACAGGGATGGTTATTACAGGTTCCTGACTTAATTTCTTTACTCTTAAATAGAAACATTTGGGTAAGACAAACTGAACACAAATTAGGAGTGTTGGAAGCATGCCTAACAGCCTGAGTCACGTAAAAGATTCCCAGCACACCAAAGCTGGCCTCGGAGTTATAAGCAAGGATGGGTTTATTGTCTGAACCAGAGTGCTCAACCTCTTTGACAAAGAAATAGTGTGGAAAGTGTTATGAAAACTGCCCAAATCATGACTGTGGACTGTGCTCTCCTCTTCCCCAAATGGTCCAAACTTTATTCCTTTTCAAAATCAGATGTGCAGCACTGCTGAGATCTTTCCTGCCACACACATCTGAGGATGGTTTAATCTAGACCACATCTACATTTCATTGTTGTTACAGTCAGTGGTAGAATACTCTAATCTCCAGGTAAGGGTTTTGAAGTTGGAGCTGGAGTAAGAACTTACTGTGACTGCAGTCAGATCATGTAGTCTGAGCTGTTAAATGGGAGAAGCTGGTGTTCCTGTAGGTGCAATGGCACTGACAAAGTAGGACAATATGAGGTATTCTGAAATGTCTTCTTCACTGTGAATATTCTTTGTTCTTACATGGTCCCATCTTCCCCTTTGTTTGAAAATCAGAAATTCATTTCACACTTTAATGCTCATTTAGTTCTGAGCCACAGTGTGTCTCTGTGCAAGAAAGAAGTAATCAAATAAGAAAAAGGCACTTTTTAACTTTCCCTGAGATGGGACTATTTGTCACCTCTACACACTGTGATCTTCCAAGTGTGTGGAGGTGACAGTCCAGAGATCAACAGTGTGTTGATATGATCTGAAAGTAGTGCAAACGTGCCATGCCCACAAAGTAGATCTGTACTCTAGAATTCAGTATTATCTAAATAATAAGAAAGAATTCATTTACTCTTGGTGTAGTACCACACCACTCTTGACTCTTGACCACCACACCAGACTCTTGGTCTACCACACCACTCCACACTTCTCAGTATAAATGATGGCTTTTCCCTTGCTCTTTAGTGGAATGGAAAGACCATCCTCTACTGAAGATTATAGGACTACATGTTTAATTGTTTGGGTTTTTTTCCTTGAGGACATGGATTCTTTTAAGTGATTTGTATTTGAAATGCCAGCAGTCAAAAAATATCTTTTCTTAATACAGTGGAGGATAAACAACACAACCCAGCTTGCAGATGCTTTGGAGCAAACAATGAATAATTCCTGTTCCCCTTAGGGCCAGAAGCCCTTACACCAGCCCAAAATATGGCCAAACCACACTAAAACTCTTTACAGAGAAGGAAAGCAGCAGATGTCTAGCAGTAGAAAGAGGAAACTGGAATATTTGGCATGTCTCACTTCACAGAAAACACCCATGTGGGTGCCAATAAACTTTAAGACTTGCTGAGTTGAAGGCTGTATCTAGACCATGAGGGTTAATAGACCCCGAATGATCTAGCTGAATGATCTAGTGTTTCACTGCTTTTGAACGAACCTTTCTTTGATCTCTACAACATCTTACAACAAAATATTCTCCAAATTTATTTTGAGGTATGTGGTCAGTTCATTCTTTTGTTTGTAGTAAAACTTATGTTTGGGTATTTTATTGGGTAAACCTATTTCTTTTGCCATGAAAAATGTTGACTTATTCCTTAATTCACTTGTAGGTCTCAGAAATGACAATGCTAAATTCTGCCCAAGGTGGCTTCTGTGCATCCAACTGGACAATAGTGAATGTTGTAGAAGCACAGAGAGTGGATGAAGGCTTGGGAAGAACCTTACATTAATCATTCAGAGATTAACATGACTTGCATCCTCAGGAGCAAACAGCATAGCTGTGCCTTCAAATGCCAAATCCTTCTGCTTCCCTAAAATTGTTCTGAGCTGGAGGGGGCAGTTGCTGAGGCAGTCATTGAAAATCACCTTACAGAAGGGTTGAAATGCTGGCGATGTCCCATTTTCCCAGGGACAGAATTAGAACTAGGACACAGATGTGAACTGACATGCATGGAAATGGAAATCAAACACAAACAATGGTTTAACACTCAAAAGTTATAGGCAGTTATGTCTATATTCCCTTCCTATCACCTTCCCTTCTTTTCTTACCATTATAGCGTCAGACCAGATTTGCTCCCATTTGCTTCAACTCCTGGTTTAAAGCCACAAGGCACTCCTTGAAATCCTTTCAAACCTGGAAATACACAGGCTAAAAAAGGAACCCGGAGTTCTCAATTTTGCTTTACAAAAATTAACAGGAAAAATGTTACTTCCATACCGCCAAAGGAGAATCTCACTCCTTTGATCCAGGAAGAAGTCAGTGACTGGGAGGCATTTGCAATAAAAATGGACATTTTTCTCCTCCCTTACTAGACAGAAAAGTTATCTGCAACAAGTCCTGTAGGATAGGCTTTCAGAAAAGCACTGTATCTGTATCCTGCCAATGCTCTTATTTCTAAGTACGGTGCATGTTACCTGCTAGTTTCCATGGAAGACAAAACCCTCATCCTGCTGACTTCAAAATTGCTCCTTCCACTCATGAGCAATGAGAACCGCTCTCAAGCCCACGATTTTGCTGACAGTCCATTGTGCACTTGGTGGCCTTTTGATCTGTTCTACAGATCATATGGAGCCATGAAGCTGTATGGAAGTGTAAGAATAAGCAGGATAAATTCAGCACAGTTTTTTATGCTTGCAGTGAACACCATTGTAAGAACAATCATCTCCTCAGCAGCAGCAGCATACTTCCCAGGGGAAACCTGCAAAGTGTGAAAGCCTTCCCACTCATCCTGTTATCCATGCCCTTGTATTGATTCCTTCATCAGTACTGCAGCACTGAGCTACTTCACATGCAGCACAAAGTTGAATCATCTCTTTGGCTATATTTCTCTGACAAAGGAATCTGTTCCAGACTGGCAGATTTAGACACTAATGAAAACTGAAAGAAAGGGTAAAAGAGGAGCTCTGCTCTTTGTTAAGGCTGGTGTTTATCTCCTTAAGGTAAAACTATCATCCAAACCCTCCCTGTATACAGATTTAGGTCTTGATTTTCTAATGGCATTATTTTGGTCTCAGAGCATCCTAGAAAGACAACAAAACTCTTCCACAAAAGGCATGTGATTGAGAAGATCTCTTCAGGAACCATAACGAATGGTAAATTTGTAACCACTAGCCTGTAAGCTGTGAAAGCAGCTCATCTCTCTTACTCAGGGAATGTAAACCAGGTGTTATGGTCTTTTAAATTACAGCCAATTCTTTGGGCATATATAATAGCAAGAATGGAGGACAGTTAACTGTTTCACTGCTGCTGTAGTGGTTCCCTTATGCTTTAAAACATCAGACTGAATTCTATATAGATCCCTTGCTACTTGTGCTACTTTTTTATAGTACCTTAAACACTTAAAGACTCACTATATATGCATCATTAGAGGATTAATTCTTGATTAATTTCTAAAACCATAAATACACATACCCATTTCTTCCAGTACAAAAACATTAAACTGCCCATTTTCCAAGCCCCATTTTGTTAAGAGAGGGCAAAACAGAAAGTGAGCTTGGTTTAGTTTTCAGCAGATCATGTTCCCTCTTAGTATGACTGCTCCCTAGCAAATGCTAGTTTTCTATTTTTGGGTGTATCACTTGTGCTCCTCATAGAGTTTTGAGTCCTGTTCTCAGCTTATGTCTCTCTGTACAGCCCCTTTGGCTCAAACCTATCAATTAAGCAGATCCCTGCTTGGGCTGCAGAAACCTTCTGTGGTCCTCAGCCCTGAGCAACAATTCCTGTGCCAGGTGAAAGCCAGGCCAGGCAAACTTTTATTGGTTGTAATAACACACTGTGTGAGAAAGTCCTGCCGAGGAGCCAGCACCTCAAGTGATACATGGAGTAGCACTAATTGTTCTGGCTACTCACTGATAAGTTGCACCTTTGGTGAGAGATTAGCCCATAAATCACCTTGGGGAGGTAATTTGTTTGATGTAATCAGTTAGGTCTTCATATTTTGGCAGCCTACCACTTCCTTTCTGTTCTTTTCTTTTTGTCCTTTTTTTAGATGCTCATCACCAGAAGGAATAAGCACAGTTGTAGGTCTTCTCTCATTCCTTGCTCCTTCTTGTCACTTGCACAGTTTTCAGAACTTTCCACCTCACATCTTCTCAATTGCTAGCTTCAGTGAGTGTTCTCTTCAACTGTGTCTTTTGCCCATGGTGTTCAAAGCCATTTACAAATACATACGAGTTCAGGTTCTAATCTCTTCTGACTGCCTCATTTTGAAGGTGGAGAAGGTAGGATATATGTGACTAAGGAAACACTTTGCCCAAGCTCAGGACACTGGCAGTATTTTACACCACAGTCAATGATGTATTGGTAATTTGTACAGTCTGGACTATGCTGTACATATGCTTGGGATGCTGATTTTTTCTGTAGGAGAGTAAATCTTGAGGTTCTTAATAGGTGAGCCTGCAGTCATTTGCCTGCTTATTCTATTTGTTTATGTAGTGCCCAGAGGCTGGAGAGGAAAAGTTGTTTCACAGTAGCACATGAAGGCAAATACAATTCACTTGATGTGGTTTGAGAGCCTCTGAGCTGGAGGATGCTCTTCCTGGGCTCTTTATATAGGCTGGGAGCAGAGTCTGAGTGTACCCACAGGCATCATAACTCCTCTGACTGTCCTAGGGGCCTGGTTACCTGTGTGAGGCCACCATGACCAGATCTGCTCTGTTCTTCTTCAGATACTATGAGGCCATGTCTTTGCCAGTGAAGGCACTGCCTTGCTAGCTCTGCTGTCACCCTCAAAAGAAATCTGCTCTTGCTCCTCCTTGGAAGATCATGTTATCAGTCAGTTCCAACCTGTCATGGAATGGACACAGCAGGAGCAACCTCCTTTAGAACAATAAAGTCAAAAAAATAGAGAATTTCTAATACGTAAAGAGCCTATGGAGCCAAGACAAGTTGTGGGTTACATGTCTTCTGACAAGCTATTTCCAGATCGCTTTGTATCTTTCCAGTCTTCACTTGCAAACTTTACAGAACATCACTTAAACCTGGCTATATCCTGAGCAAAGGCTCAAAAGTCACATATCATTATCACAGGAGTTCAGCAGAGATTCTGAGCAGCTGTGATCCCTAGAGCTGTGGCTACAGGAATTCACTGAGCCACTGATAAATGATTTCTTCTGTGTCAAAACAAGTCTGTCTACCTGAGGACCCCAGATTCTCTGCACTTTGAGTGGTTCATGGTGTTACCACAATGGCCTGATTGAAAACTGGCAAAAATCAGGTAATCATAGAGATGCAGCTTGCATTTTCCTATTTCTGACTGTTTCAGATGCAAAAATAAGCAAAATCACAGTGAGAGTCCCACACAAATATTTCTAAAATTACAAGGGCTGATGAAACTTTTGTTTTGTTTTCTAGTTATTTTAAAATGAAAGCCTAAATTCTGTGAATAATACAGGATCCCCAAAGTCAACAGCTGTGTGGTCTACTACCAAGTCCCTGCTCAGGCAAATTTGTGTCTGCCAAGCAACTCAATTTTCCAAGGGAAAAATACTAGCATTGCCTCCCAACAGAAATTACATGATGTAAAACCTTGTCTGTGAAAAAAGGGTATTTGTGGATGTAATAATACTTTTGCACACAAAAAGAAATATGTAGCTAAATATGCACAGAAGTTTCATTTAATTAGCTATTTTGATTGGATAGTTCAGCATTAGTTTACTACTGGTAATCCTTTATGTTATTCTGATATTGCACATGAGAACAGAACAACTATTAGTCAATCTATGTTTCTACATAAACTTATAAATAACAAATAGAATTTCAATACTGCTATTAAAAATACCAAGGAAAATAAGCTAGTAATTATATTCATTAAAGCTAGTAATTCACTTCATTAGCATGGCAAAGAGACTTAGTAAGAGATAAAAATCACTCATACAAATAGAAGATGTATACTTCTAGAGAACCATTAACACTTCATAAGGAAAGGAACAGCAAGGGACCACAATGACGTTTTAAATATAAACTGAAAGATAGCTAGAAGGAATATGAATTAAAAATGCTCTGAATAACTTCAGAAATGTATCCTCATTCCTAGAGCACTCTCATGCCACCTTCCCTGTGATATTGTGGGGTTAGAAACCGCTCTGGTGAGAAAGAACTCTCTTCTGTTGATTGGCTCCCATGAAAGGGCTTCTGAAATTTGTCATGAAACATTTTTTGAAATATAAATTTAAGAAAACCACCAAAAAGCCGAGGAAAGAAGCCATCTACTGGGCAGCCTAATAAAGGCCAAAGTGAAAAGACACTGTATAACCAGCTTGTTTGGATCACATCAGATCTCAGTCAAAGCAGATGTTGACTGCTCTGGGAGCCAGAGCCTAAATACCAGGGTATCATTGCTTCCCTTTGGACTTTTCCCCATCAATCATGAGTTGAAAATTCCCCAATTTGCGTATGGAGTCCTGAAGCTATCTTGAACTTATGGTCTTTGAAACTTACTACTCCACTACACTGGCAAAGGCCACTAGTAGGCTTCTGTGTGTTGAAAACTTTGGGAGCTCATCACTAACTTTGTTTCTAAGAGACCTTTTAGTTTTGATTATCAATGGTCAACTGCTTCACATATACCATAGTAATTAAAAGCTACTGCTGCTGATAGTGGTTGATACCAAGAGCAAGCTGCATAAATGTGCTTTTCTGTTACCTGGTCTGTGATAAAAGCTGCAGAGAGGAGGTCAACAATATCACGTTGATTCTCTTGGACCTTATAGAAATACAGGTCATGGCATTGGTATCACCCCTCAACAAATATTCTCATTGCACAGACCAAAGTTAGTCCCCCCATCAAGTCAAGGTGTGGAAAGCTCTACAGGCTATGATCTCTTCATGATTAATAAATCTGTCAAAGTCATCTAGACCCACAAGCAGATCTTAACAGAACCCCATTTAATCCACAGCTCGTTCTTCAGCAAACAGTCAATAAGCTTATATTCCACTCAATGTTTCTAAGGTACACTCAGGAGAACTTGACCCTAAAAATCACATCTAATCTTTCAAAAAATCAAGTCGTTCAAAATCAAGTACAATTCCCTGGTGCTGTAGGAACATGGTTCATCTTGTAGTGCATTCTTGTGACATATATCAACTTCACCTTTTAGCACAGAAAGAAAATATAATACGCTGATTAGGCAAATATGCTACAAATAGAAGATCCTGTCCATGATAGCTTTTTAATCTTAGAAATGCACAAATACATAATTTTCTATGCAGATGTATACTGGGGATTCTGTTCACTATTGACATGCCTTTAATAGTTGGCAATGAGCAAAACTATCTTGTAAATTGCCTTCCAATCTTATTGAAATAGCTTGATACAAACTGCACCCTAATTGCTAAATTAAGACTATGTGCTTTGCTGAGCTAATTTTCTTGCTAAATGGGCATGTGGTGTGGCAGTTAAGGGCTTTTTATCAGGTTATTACAATGAGGGATTATATAGTTTCAATGTAATTGAATTTTAACGAGGACTACCCTTAAGCAAATACACCTCCATAAATGATGCAGCACTGATGTTATGCTGAGAAACTGAAGATGACAATTCAGTGGACCCAGCTGGACATAGGGGCCTCTTTAGTGCTTTAATTAAAATAAGTGAGAAGTCCTCTTATTTTTTTACATATTTTTAAAATTTATATTTCTTAGCCCTGTCTCTGTTCTTGGCCTAGCCAGAGAGTCCAATGGAGCTGAAGAAGGTTCCAGCTTTCATTTCCAGTTATCTCAGAACTGCTGAATGAGACTCTCTGAAGTCTGACTTGATTGTCATTCATTCTTTCTTAGATGCACTTAGATAACAAATGCAGAAATTAAACAATTCTCATTCAGCCATCTTATTGGGTGAAACAGATAAAGAAAACCAGAATGCATTGCATAAGTCTTGTCCTTGTGTGATGAGAGTTAGCTGAATTCAGGGCAGTCTGAATTCTAGTGGTGAGTTTCAGGTGCTACAGCTTTCACAGAGGAACACTAAGTGTGTTTTCTGTACCCAGCAGCAAAAGATGTCTGACTTCTCCCAAAGACAAGATTTCTTACGGAGGACTAAGGCAGTGGGAAATTACTTAAGACTATGGAAAAGAAAAATATCAGCCTCAAATTATGTTCTGATTAAGACTAAAATAAACCTCTCTCAGCTCTGATGATTGTTCAGCAGGGGTGGGGGGTAAGATTCATGTGATATTACACAACATCTGTGATGGGATGTCAAAAAGACAAGTCAACCCAGACATATACACTTCACTGCCAGAAAAAGAAACCTAGAAGGCTGGGTTTACAACAGCATTACTTAACTACTCTGTACTTGTACTATTTAGGATCAGTGTGGGGCAGATAAGTGGCAAATGACTAATTTCTGACAAGAAAAAACATTTCCAAAATACTGTGAAACATATTGCAAATGGACAGAGATTGGGAAGTTCAAAAACTGTCAAGATGTAAAGAAACTGATACATTAGGTGAGGTGTCAATATTTGTCAACAGGAATTGCAGCTATTTTCACTTGTAATATGGAATCAAACTAAGCAATCCCACAAAGAGAAAATGTCTTGACAAGCTCTATAATTATTGTGTTTTAATTGCTGGTAAATGCCAGCTCAAATAATGGCATCTGCTGTGTACCTGTGCAATCACAGTGTGCTGGAGTGAGCTAATGAGTGCAGAGCAGAAGGCTGGCCTGAAGCCACTGCACGTGTACACCTTAATGAAGGTCTTGTGGGGAGAGGGAAGCATTGAGCAACAGACTTCTGAGACTGAAGAAGCTGTTGGTGTGGAGAAGGGATCAATGTGTGTCCATTTTACTCCCTGGAAAGATGCATACACTTTAAGGATGTTTGCTTGGCAGCTGTCTGCCTCATGTGCACACAGACATAAAACTGGCTGCGGTGTCAGGGTATGCTCAGATGCAGAAATATGTCTGATAACAGTTAGCATAATGAGCATATTAGACACTGCTCATTACATCCTTGAAAAGCAACCAGGCCCAGCTCTCTCTGAACCACAATGAATTCAACATCAAAGTGCTGATTTGGAAGAAAACGTGCTAATGGCAGCTGCTTTTATCTTTACATATTCCATTACTAGACTACATGCTTGCTGAGAATAAAGGATTAATCCTGTTCTGGCCCATCCCTAACCACATGGCTCTGGAGACTCCTCAAAGGGTGTATTTGGAGCACAACAATAAGAGAACTCCTGGGGAGGAAGTAAGAGTATCCTCAGAATTGATAAAGTGATCTGACTACCTCGGGATTACTTCAAACATTAGGACACTTGATGCATTTCAAACACCTAAACATTAAACTAAAGGTGATCCCAAATCACAAAGCAGCACTAGCACTTAGTGATGAGGATGCCAGGGAGCCCAAATACTTTCTGTGCTACTGATGGGTCGTGCACCCTGAAAAAAGTCCTTTCACCACTCACTGTCCCTCTTTTCTTCCTGCTTTACTGTTCTGGCACATGCTGAGGTTCAAGCTTTCTGCCTGTGTGACCAAGGTGCAGATGACACTCTGTTTAGGTTTAGAGAGGAATGAGGGCCTTCTGTTCTCCCAGTGTGCTATTAACATGCCTCTATAAAGGGAAAGTTTTTCTAAATCTGCCAAGCCAACCTGTCATTTTATATTCAGGTAGTAAAACTTCCCCAGGTCCTTTTCTTACCATCTTTCTTAAGCCCCATCCTTACTTCTCCCTTTGCTTCTTATGGTCCTTTATGGTCCATCACTCATTGGGTCCTTTTCCCAGCTGTGTTAAACCCCATCTGCTCCTAATATTTGATACAGTGAGTACTGTATGTGTTAGCAAAGCTCTTTCTAGCTTTCTGGATCTATAAACTTTCATTCTTAAACTTCTCAAGAGAATAGGATGTGTGGGTAAATGCAGTATGTGTGATCTGCCTTGAACTTGTTTCTGTTTAGGTTCCGAGTGCTTGATGTCTACTGGCTCCTAAAAATGAACATTGAGCAGATGCATAAGCAAGAGGCAAAACCCAACTCAGCATATAACGCTGTGTGTTTCTTTGGAGCAGAGTTTCCAATCTAGACAATGTTTGCAGGAAGCATCATCATCATCACCATCTGAGAGCTTTTTGGCGGAGTGAATTGAAGCTACAGTGTTTAGAAGGTATAATCGGTAACAAACTTACCATATGGCAAGATTTGAGCTTGAGGCCTGCACTGTAAGTCACTGCTGCCAAATATTGTGTTAGCACAATGTCCTTTATTTTTGTCAGCTGTAGAATACAAAGTTTCTAGTGGTACAGTGATTAAAAGAGAACACCATGTTGACATTTACTCTGATTGGCCACAGACAATTTAATCAGAGAAGCAAATGAATATAAAAGGAGCATAAAGTAACCTCTTAACCCTGAGACTGCTCTTTCCAAGAGGAAGAATTAGATGTGTTGATTGAAGGTTCTGTGCTAAGTTTGTATTTCACTTTGTTGGTATTTCACAGTGACACTCTAAAACCAGAGATAAAACAGTTAACAATAAAAACACAGCAAAGGCCTGCAGGAGCCATTCAGCCTATAAACTCATTCCTCAAAGCACACATACCTATTGCCTCCTTTCCTGTCCTGTGCAAGTGCCATTGCATCAAACATGTTGTGTGTATTATGTTGCTGTAGAAATTAACTTTCTTTTGTTTTGGAAGTTCGGTTACACACACACACATTTACCCTGCGTGTAATTCTGGATTCTCTCTCCAGCTCAGTTAGAATTGGATTTGATCAGTCAGACTACTGTGCTGCAGAGAGGGATCAGGAGGGAATAGCTGAACATCAGAGTTCTTCACAACCTGGTTCTTCTCATTGAGCTCAGTCTGTGGGGCTCTGCTCCACTCTCATATGAGACAGGAGTGTTAATCAATAACAGCATCTTTGCTGCACATAACAGCATATGCTGTTCTTTGACCTGGCCTTGCCTAGTTATATAAGGATAGTCATGTCTACCAATTCATTTAGTGTTGGTTTTTAATCTGTTCTACGTGTCTGGGGACAGATAATTACTACTGAAGAATTAAAAATGGTAAAAACTGGATGTCTCACCTTTTTGGTAGGTCTGACCCTATAGGTATTTGACAATTAGCATCTTGCTGCTGTCCTAGTATAGGATCAATATCCCCTACCATTATTTCCCATCTCTGTGGGCTAGATTCAATTGATGGTTTTGGAGGTTTTTTTTTTTTTCAGTTGATGGTTTTGTTTTGTGTGTTTTTTTTTTTTTTAATTTTTACTTTGACTTGTACTTATTAGAAGATGAACCTAAACCTTCAGAGCTGTCTCCAGTGTCTTAGAGGTGTTGGCCAAAGTATAAACCACAAGATTTTTATAAGTCCCCTTAGCACAGGGTTATACCATTCCTTCTATGAAAGGCACCAATACTACGTGAAAGACTTCGATTTCAGTCTCATTGAAAGAAAAAGAAACATGAAAAGCTGAAGTTTTAGCCTGAAAGGATGTATATTCTGAGTATTTCTAAAAGGCTTGGGTTCAGGCTGGCATGAAGGTTCAGCTTAAGGTCAGATTTGAAAACCTTTGGTCAGTTCCAAATATTTCATTAAGATAACTTCAAGAGGTCTCTGGTATGTTTAATATAAATTTGTTTACATTTTAGCTAGCTAGATGTCTAGGTATTTGAATGGGACTAATATTTGTGACGATCACCAGAGAGGGTGCATTTAACTTAAATACATCTGTTTTGGTACACTGAAGGTCCTTGTCTCAGTGAAGAAAAAATTGTCCCTCTCCTAGAGGGCCAGTGTCTTCAGGCAGCTGCTATACAGCCTCAAGTTATGTCCCTCTGCAAGGTGGCTGGATATTTCTTCATTTTGGAACAAAAAGTGAGCCTCAAATGTATTCAAAGTTTAATTTTGTGTTGTGAAGAAAACTCAGCCTGTTAAACCTTTTTGTTCATTGATGTGTTTGGAGATGTTACTTTCCTGGGCAGGCTGCTTTATATAGTATAAATCCTGCTTTATCCAATATCATTTTTCAGGGAACTGAAAGCAAATATGATCAGTGTGGTCAGTAGAGCTGAAGTTGCCCAGGGTTTGTTTTAGTGTAATGACAGATATATATAGAACTTGGATGTAAATTGGGTTGGGTTTACTTTCAGAGACAGCTCTTTCTCCTCATCATGAAAGATGCTCCAAATTATGAATGTGTTTTGCTTAGTTTGGTTTTAAACTGGATAGAGTGAAAATTGTTTCTGGTGCTTGAATCACTTGAAAAATAGATGCTGAATAAATGGCTAGGCCAGAGTCTCACATTGAAATATCTTAATTATCTTAATAATTTGATAATTTAATAATTAATAAATATCTCACATTATCTTAATAATTTGAGAGGAAAAGCACCGATCATGTCTTTCTTGAGGACTTTACCTGCATACAAGGAAAAATTTGATAATTTGGATCAATCTTATTAAAAAGCACTCGCAAAGCCTTATGTAGTATTGATGACAGGGAGAAAGAAAAACTACTTCAAACAAGATTCTGAATGACCTCTCATGAAAGAAAATTCCAACCCCTTTCTTATTTCTTTTCTCACTTTGTTTTAACATTTTTCACCTGAATATCCCAAGTATGTTCTGCCAAGAAAAAAACCTTCCCAGTAAAAGGAAGAAATAGCATGCTGTCTTTCTAGTTTTTGGTTCAAGCACCCCAGATGAGCAGCATTAGTCACAACCCACTAGAACGGATAGCCCGAGCTGCTCTCTGGCTGCAACTGAGCAGGTGCTGAGCACTTGAGACAGAATCATGCTGTGCAAAACACAGCAATCCTGGCAAAAGCAAAATAAATCCCCAAGCCCCCAAAAAATATTGTTTGCATATATAGCTCACCATGGCTGATTACCAGGAGGAATAAAATATGTGGAAGATAGTACTTTTAACTGAGGATACACAGCTTGATTTAGATAATAAAGGATGATGGTACAGGATCTGGAGGAATAAACACCATATTTTAATGAATAATTTTTGAAATTACAGAACAGAAAATCATTATAAGGGCTATCTGTATCCATCAGCAATCTGTTGTGTCTGTGAGAGTAACCTTGGCCTGTATTTGTTCACATTATCTTTATGCCAAGAGCTTTTAGAGGGGTTGCTATGGCACATGATTGCAATACACTTGGAAAGTGGATGCCTGCTATCACCTTTGCACTTGAAAGGTGCAAACGAGTAATTAGGAAAGTAATATAGGAAGCAGGCAGTCAGGATTCATTTCTTTTAGTCCTGCATGAGTGATTGATGAGGGGGATCTTCAGGAGCTGCAGTAATCTGTCCACAGTCTGAAGCTCCTTCTCAGTTCAAGAATTTTGGAAAATTCAGTGGAAGTTCATTGTAATATGGTGAGTAGTTCTCACTTTTTATTTGACCTAATTTAGAGATTTATAAATTTTTAAATTTGATGCTGTTTTGGTGGGATTTAATTTTTGATCTTTGTTACTGAAAGGTTTGCTGTTTTGTCCAGTTAGATTAGAACATCTGGTTGCCTCCCTGAGAGGGTGTTCCAGTTCTTTGTGGCTACTGTGGCGTGGGTTTTCGCTCTCCCCGGCTGCACGCGGCTCTTGGGAGCCCGGCTGTGGCGTAGCTTCCACGTGCTGCCGGGGTTTGCTGCCGCGGGTTCCTGGACACGGCTCCGTGTCTCGGGCGCGTGGGCTGGCCAGCCTCTGTTACCGTGCGCTAGGGATCTGGCAAAGAGGTAAGGAATTTGTCCATTTACTCCGTGCTTGGCAGGAACGGTTTATTGGTCACACATGGCACGGATCGATGGAAAGACGCGACCGCTCCAGGCACTCGCATGGGAGAAAATGGCGTCTGACTGCCGGCGGGATAGGGCTTTATGGAGGGGCGGGGCGAGAGGATCCACGGCCTGCCGCCCAATAGGGGCGGCTGCCGTGGCGGTGACGCCAGCAACAGCGACCAACCAGAGAACCCCGCAGGGGCGGGCACCAAGCCGCGGGCTGAGTGGGATCGTGTGGCTTGGGGTGGCCAGCACAGGGTTCCCGGGGCCGGACGGCAGGGTGGTTACAGGAGCGGCACAGGGGTAAGATCCGGCAGCGGGCAGCTTGGGGCCAGAAACCACGGGGGGGAACAACACGGGGGAAATGCGGGATTACAGAACTTGACTTATTTTAACATAAATTAAAAACCCTAATCTAAACCCAAACTCCAGGATGCAACAGCTACTAAGTTTCACAACATATTGTCAAGCATGCATGCACTGTTTTTTCATGACTTTGGCCAGAAATTCTTACTCAGGAAGAATTGTATGTTGACTCAGGAAGGCGGAAGTTTTATATCAGGAATTCCCAGTTTGACGAGGGGCAAGTAAAGAGATGATGGTGTAATCTGTTGTCTATGCTCTTGGAACAGGTCTTGATAGCTTTCATGGAGAGAGGATGATGTATTTGCTCAATTAGGGCCTCATTTTTCCTACTGTCTTTGTGCAAGTTGTCTCTGACATAGAGCTGAGCTGTTGTGTGGAGTGGGAAGAAAGGGAAAGTGGTCCTTGCTTTAAACTAATACTTGATGTTAAGGTGAATAGTTACAGAGGGCATATGAGCTTCATAACTCCTGCACATAGATCCTTGTAACTTGAAACAGAGTGAATGTGTGTGATGAAGAAAAACAGTATTTTTCCCAGACCAGCTTGACCAGTAAGGAATAGGAACTTTGTTGTTTTATTGTCCTTCTTGAGGCTCAGAAAAACTGAAAATCCTGGGAGTAAACACTGAGATGGCTGGTAAGGGAAAACCTTTCCCCTTGTGTCCTTATCACCTGGAAAGGAGATTTGGGGCAGATTCTTTTTTTCTTTTTTTAAAGCTGTTTACGAGCCTGAGGAAAGAAGACAAGAGAGGAGTGTTTTTTGGTTGGTGGGTTTTTTTTTTTTTTTTTTTTTTTCTGTTGAAGGGCAATCTATTCTTCTTTTCCTTCCAGCCCTGCTAGATCTCAATCCAACCTGAGCCTGGAGATGATAATAGAGAGCTTTCACATGCAAATATGTCAATTTATTTCCACAATAGCAAACCACTGAGGGCTGAAAAGGAAGCCACTGGAACGCTGACAGTTACATTGTTCCAAAACCACTCAGTTTCTCAAATTCAAGGAAGGAAGTCTAATCAAAGGCCATTAAAGCTTCAACCACTTTGGAAGGACTTGCCTTCCTCATCTTCTTGATGTTTCTCATCTTTCTTAAACCTTTCTTCATAGCAAAATCACTGACATGCTCACCTGGACGGCTCTATCTGACCATATTACATCAACCTGGCAGAGTTGCAGATGTTTTTTCCGTGGCCTGAGAAAATACTTTAACCTTCTCGTTCAGGGGTGTCACTGGAGCAAAGAGAAATGGAGAGTAGGGACATGCATTTATCTCCATGGCTTCCTGGTGTCCCTAAGCCATAGGGAGATACATTTCAAGAAGACAGGCAAGCTCCAGAACTGGATGCTTTACTTTTAGAGGTTGTTTACAAACTAAATGCAGTCATTTCTCTGCACACACATATATAGAAATGGGGAGAATGCTTTTCACAGACTATGACAATAAAACCTTTGAATCCTTCCCAGAAAAAAATTTGCTCTTTAATGTGCTTGCAAATATAAAGTAGGTAACAAAAGTTCCTATTTTAGACCATTTATGTTTGACCCCCTCAGGCAAGTGGAGGTGAAATGACAATTTTCTGTGATGCAGTAAGAACTCATCACAGCACAAAGCCTGTCTCAACTCTGGAAGCAGACTAGCAGTACGAATGTGGCAACCAAATTAGACACTCACGACTGGTAGCATGGAAGTGTTTCTAGGTCTAACATCTCTTGGGCCAAGGCAGCTGGAAGGGGCTGTACTCAGCATGTCTGTGTTAGTGATTAGCAGGGCTGGAGCAGGCCTGTGCCCACCCAATCCTCTGCAAAGATGAGCTGCTCAGAAAAGAACAGGAAGACAGGAATAGAGGATAGAGAAAAAAGAACTTCTGGGAACTACAAAGTCCAGTGTTGCCATGCAAGTCCTAAAGCAGACAGTTCTTAATGGTCTTAGAGGGATTTTATTTGTGTCTTTCAAATCTTTGCTTATGTGGGGTAACCTCTTGCCCGTAGTAAACCTTAGAGTTAAGGAAGACACAAAGAAGAAGGCTGCCTTTACTGTTACTCTGAAGCCAGTGCTCAAAATAGCCTACACAGTAATAAGCAAAATCAATGTCAACCTTAGTTTCCCACAGTGTAAGTAAACCCTGGTGATGAGGGATTTTACAGCCATGCCTGTGGGTATCCATTCTTCCTGTGCATTGAACATGTCTTTGTGGATACACCTTGAAGCTGAGGTCAGCAGTCAGCCTTGTTCTGGGAAGTTTGGTTAATATGCCACAACAAACACACAAGAGAATCCATTTCAAATTCAGCTGTGGTCTTTTGTTTGCATCTTGAAAACAAATCTAAAGCTTTCAAAGTCCTGAGTTAAACACTCTGGGATTTTTTTCACAACACTTGCAGTAGGAGAGCATGCAAATCTCTCAGATCAGTGTCTCTCTGATGTCTGTGCTCTGGACAATTGTGGAAGGGGGAAAAGCAGCTTCTAGCTACCTTTCTAGAGTCCAAGTACCCACAGAAACCAGGAATCTGTTTTGTTATGTCAAATGTTGGCAAGCAGGAGTATGACTTGTAATTTTTAAAAAGTCAGCTAGTGAACAGGGGTGGATTTCAACAGTGTGAAAAAATCTCACCTTTATTCACACAGGAGCAGATTTATTGTCATCAGCTTATTTCCTCCTACCTGAAGAGTCTTTTGTTCTGTGAGAGAGAAAACATTTGAGAGGCAAAGTGGTTTGGAAGGTGATTTCCTGGTGGCCAGCTCTAACAGTTTCCAATCATCTGTCATATGTTTGTTTCCTTTATCACAATATATTTATTTGCAAGTCTCTTTGAGCTGAATTTCTGAGTTGAGCGGCCTTTTAAAATGTAGATCACAGTGTATCTACAATCAATGCATGGGAAATGTTCAGTATGATAAATAGTTGATGACTGTTCCTCCTCTATGGAAATTCTAACAATCTAAAATACCTTAAGTTACAAATTTTTTTTTAATTCAAACTTTCTGCCATTTTCCTCGGGCCTGAGATGCACAAAATATCTGTAAATTCTTTGTTATATCTGTAAGGGAACAAGTAACAATTTGCCTGGGTCTGAATGTAACATAAGCAAGATTACCAAAATACGTGAAAGCATCCTCTATTTCTAGAGGATTTCTTCTGTGTTAGTTGGTATGGATTGGGGAATTTCTACAAACTAATTTTTTTAATTAAAAAGTGAGTTGTTAAAAAGAAAAAAAAAAAGATTCACTGCCAGTTAATTACCAGAAAATGGAGAAGCATATGCTAACTGCCACAATTAATTAGTTTACTGGTGGTTCCCTAGCTCACATAAGCCTGTATTCTAATTACATGGAGACAGTGTCTGCCATGAAGCATTAGTATCCAACCACGGAGGTGTATATGCAGTGCCACGGATTTCATCTGCTGGGTCAGCTGTCAGGAACACAGATGGTGAAGACCCATTAAGTGATCTTGTCCATCCTCCTGGTTAGCACTGATTTCCTTACCTTTAAGGACTCTGTCCAGCTGGCACTTAACCAACGAAGGAAGGGAAAAAGAACCTTTCACAGTTTCAGAGGGAAGAAGTGCATCTTAATTTGTGGGCCATGACCTTGCAGCTATGCAGTTCATGGGCAGTTTATCAGCGCTCAAAACAATGTAATAATCCTACAGCAAAGAAAATAGAGTATTCCACATAGAATCTCAGAGATGCAAACAGTCCAAATATGAGATTAAATGTGGTGGTGTTTATTTCAGCCAGACATATTGCTGTCATATTAAATACTTACTATTTTTGAGCTAAATGAGATCAGGAAATAAGCTTTGATTTTTCATTTGTACTCGACAAAGGTAATAAATGTGATGGGAAATGCTGCCTTTTCTTCTGTGAGCTTTTCACCTGCACAATTTGTTTCCAGCAACAACCAAGACTGGGCATCAAAAGGACACCAAACACGTGTCCTCTGTTTTCCTAAAGATCTGACATCTGGAGGCATATGATTAAATGTGATTTCCCACCTTACAGAAACAAATAAATAAATGAAATGTAGTTGCTGTACAAGCTATAGGAGAGGAAAATTTGAAGTCAGGGCTTGTGTGTTGGCTCAAGGAGCAGAAAGCAGAAGTCTAAAGTGAGTACATTTTGATTTATTTTTACCATCTCACAGATTTTAAGTTAACATTATGATTTCAAAACAAGTAAGTAGAAGATATAAGAAGCTGGTGCACTAAACCACCATCCTTAAACTATTATACTTTTTACGGTATTGGGCTCTAATCTTATTCCTCTTTGTCTTATTTTTTAACTCTTGACTTGTGGATTGTGCTCCGATTCTTATACAATTTTATGGTTGCTTTTGGTCTTTGTATCTTTCCATTCTTCACGTTTTTCTAAATTTGGAAGGATATATAGAAATGTTCGGTTCTGAAGCCTCAGTTGCATTGCGACTGAATATATTGGCATTTTCACCTCCCTCCTTTGCTGAGTGCATTCTTTTATTTGTGCATTTGAGAATAATCCAGAAGTATACAGCTGATAGCCCAAATCTGCTGTCAGCTGTGTCAGGAAAACAAAGATGAGGAGTGAAGGAAAAATAAAACCCTTGGAGCCTCTGGGGTAGCCGTTACTTTTATTCTGAAGATTTTAAAGGAGAAGAAATAAAGCAGAGATTTCAAGGTGAGATCAGAAAGGCAGTTTTAAAGCAAAGAAGGAAATACGGGCTTAGTGATGTGGTGTTCTGCTAAAGGTCTTAGCAGTGGCTGGTGTTTTTCTTGGAAAAACTTGGCTGGATGATAGTCAGATTTGACTAAAGCATGGATAGATTGATCTGTTTCATTCATAATATTTCTGAAGTACTTAAGGGAATTGTATCTAACATGCTTAGTCCTTCAGAGATAGTTCAAGTAGCCCAGAATTAGTCAAATCTACCTCTGTGAGCAATAAAACCACTGAAGATTAGAATGTAATTGCTGTGCAATGTGTCTGTTTAAATAATGTGATTGCTGTTTAATTTTTGACAGTGGGTCTGGGTCTGAATGGTCAAATGTCGTCTTACTGAGGAGGGTGGAATTGGAAGTGTCTGTAACTTTTTACGTCAGTAGATGTAAGCGCATTTTCATTCCTAAAAACTGTCCGGTCAGAAGTGAAATTAAAGGTAGTTTTCATGGATTTAATTAGACAAGAGCAGGACAAGAAGTCATTCATTTGGGGACCACACACCAATGAGAGGGAAACATAGGTTCTTTTACATCCAAGCTCTGTATGTTTGTTAGCATTTAATTCTATTTCATAGCAAAAAACTGATATGCAAGTAGGATCTTAAGAAGAGTACTGGGTAGGGATAATAATGCTTTGCTGGCATTAGCTGGAATTTTCATATTGGAGGAGCAGAGGTCTTGCACACAGCTTCAGTAAGCTGACCTGCCTGCTTTTAAGCAGGCAAGTAACTTCAACAGATACATCAGTTTAGAAGGCTATTCTTTCCCGAATCTTTCAGGCTTTCTGTAATTGCTTCCCTGGTTCAGTTAATGGGAGCTCTCCACAACTCCTCCCATGCAAGGTAAGGCAGGTTAAGTTACTCATTTGCCTCAGGAACAAACCCTGTCTAGCTGTGTGCACAGTAATAAATTCAATGTGCTTGGGCATGTTTGTAGGCAAGGAGTTCATCTGTCAGGGAGTGACTTTTAGCCACACTTTTGTGTGCTCTTGAAGCCTGTGCAGGGGTGTATGTGGGTAGTGATTCCTCAGATGCTGAAGGGGCTGATCAAAACTTTGGCCCCGGATATGAAAGAGCTAATTATCATGGGACAGCAGGGTGGAAGGGACTGTTCCCACTGATGAATAATAAATTATATAGCTGTATTTGGCTTGGAAAGGTCAGCTGGATTGTGGAGGGTTTTTTGCTATAGATATATCCTTTATGTGCTGTAAACCTGAGGCTATCATTCATGGAACAATTTTTATTTATTATGGCATTTATACAAATGTTTACCCATGTTCTCATGCTAAACTCCCACTAAATTCTTAAACTTTGGGTGAGATTTAGCTGCTTATAATTCCATGACTATAACACAAAGCTGAGTTTATAAGTATTCTCTCTACAGCATATGCACATCACAGTGGAAATGATTGAAGCAGGACTTCTTGGGACATTTGTTATCAGGCTTTTGGCCAGTGTGAGTTGCTTTTAAAACAGGTTATTTATCATTAGCATCCTCTTTTCTCACCTTTCCTCACTCATCTTCACTTTTCCTTTTTTTTTTTTTTTTTGTTTAGTGCTTAGGCATTAGAACAGGCTGCCAGGGCTAATTAGAAACATTCAGGCAAGTAATTTACCTGCCATTCAGAGCTCTTTCATGCCCACTTGGAGCAGACTCACTAGTCAGAAACAGCTGCTGCCATTGCAAGGATGCAACATTACTCAGGTGTTGCTACATGAAAGGGAAAACAGTACCTGCTGTAAATAAAACAGCATGAAAGAGGAATATTGTTAGGTCAGCTCTTTTGACCCCCAGTTTTTGCACATTGTTCTGCTGAACTCTATGTTTTTGACCTCTACCAGATTTTGGAGATTGAATTTACTTTAAGTTACCCAGGCTATCCCTAGGGGGGAGGTTAAGGTTATTCCTGTAATATTCTTAAATCCCACCCACTATTTTTGGAGAGATCCAGTCTCCCAAAAGGAACTGAAGCACAACTAAATACTTCAATAATAATTTTAGGAATTGCTATGCCCAGTTTTATTCACATGTTTATCTCCTTACATTGCTGGTGCCTTTGGACAGGGAGCTTGCCGTGTTTTAAAACAAGTAAAGCTGTCCTGTTTGTGATATGAGCTTCCCTGCTGAGCAGGAATGTGTGAGTTAGCTGATGACCAATTCAACACTTTTCTGCAGAAAGGTTGTCTGCTGCCTGAAACTGTCCCGATATTAGTGGATTCATTTCAGCAAAGTTTCCTGAACAAATGAATGCTTTACTGGAGCTGTCACTAGGGAGACATGAAAGATGAAAAAATCAAAGGGAACTCCTTATGTTGAAGTAGTGGAAAGAAAAGAAGAACTTCTTTCAAATTCTGTACTTTCTCAAAGATTAGACCTATCTGTGCCTGTCAGTTGGATTCAGTCCCATATATAAAATTAATTTTGAAGCTGTTTTCAAAGGAATCTGAAGGTTCTAGTTAGTTGAAGTGACATCAAAATATTGACACAACACTTCTAATTTTACCTCCTAGAGTTTATTGAAGAGGTATTTGTAGACACAGGTAAATACATGCGGGCCAAGGACCTAGACTTCCTCACTTGAACTAGCCAGCAGAGAGTAGTTTTCAAAATGCTAAGACTGCCTTGTATTGTACCATTAGAATATATTCTATTCTAACAGATCAAACAGTATTTATCAAGTAACTTTTATTATCTGATTAATATGCACTTGAACTTAGATTTAGTACAGCTTAAGTACAGTCTATAGCACATACTCTTGCTCCAATAGGATAAAACGACTTCTTTAGAATGAAAGATTAAATAACATATGAACTATTAGTTCATATGCATAAGAGCATAACTGTTAGTGAAAGAAAATAGTCTATTGCTTCAAGGTTTCATGCTCTGTCACCTCAGTGTAAAAAGCTTGTGTTTATAAGCCCTTTAATCTGCATTTTGCATCCTTTCATCTGTATATTGTAACACTGAAATGCAGGCTGATATTTGAACTACTGATATTAGTGTGCTGTTAAAACTATGTAACTTTTCTTGTTGTTCAGATTCGTTCCTGGTAGTTTAATGGTATCATTGTAGCTATCTTCAAGGAAAAAACAAGCAAAGCCCTTGGATGTGTGATTTCTCTCTACAAGTGTTATGATTGTTAGATTTTTCCCCCTTGAAAAACTGCTTTAAGTCAAAATTTAAAAATTAGTCTTCTGAGGCAGTAGGGCTCAAGAGGATGGTAATACCACATGCTGGTTTATTGCACAGGGTCAGCAGTTCAAGTTCACCACAGCTCATTTTCTAAACACATTAAAGAAAAAGGAGTGCCTCTGCTCTGCCAGCTAACTCATAAAATATGCATTCACCTCACCATGGCTGCTAATTGTCTCCCTCCTGGCTGTCAAACTCAGTAGAGAGGCTGAGGTGAGGGAGACTATGAAAAATGAATTACACTCCCCTGCTTGTAACAATCTCATTAAAGCATGTTAGCCAGGAATTAGGTGTAGGTAGGGGAGTGAAATCCTTCACCGTTGTTGTCTTTACACCAACTGTCAATATTGGTCTCTTGACTTGTTAGTTTGCCTGTAGGTGTACTATGTTAGATAAATACAAATATGTTTATTTTCCTATGGACGAAAACTAGTTAATGGGAAGGAATAACTGCATGGTGGTGCATTGAGATCAAGCATAAATGACATGTCTGTCCACATGACTGAGCAGTGGTGCAGGTTCTGGAGTCTTGTGGTCAGTGTGAGGAAACCACTCAGAGGCAAATATTCAGGTTAATAGTGTGAGGTTTCAGTGTTCTGCCCCACAACAGAAGAAATGCTTTCCTAATTACTCTGGTTTCAGACCAGACCAACAAGGTTCATCCTATTACCGCAAAACTAAATATTTGTGAGCAGTTTGTGGCAGACCTAAGTAGGAAAAAAAAATTGGTGTAAGGATGGAACAGAATAGTGCCATACTGGTCAAACAAAAGGGTCATCCATTCAGCACTCTGTTTTTAGCTGTAGAAACACAAGGTGGTTACAAATGAGAAAGAGCAGAGTGAACATTTAGTACTTTTTATTCCTGTTATGTTCCAGACCTCTGACTTCTTTTAGAACATGACTCCTATTTTTCAGTGCATATCCTAATCCTGAATGTTTTGGGGTTTTTTTTACAGTTCTTTATTTGGCATATATAAATATCTAGCATCCAGTTTGGCTTCTTTTGTGCAGAAATTTCACAGATCTGCTACATTGCTTTGCTTTGGACATGGCTCCTAGGATCCCTGTTTGGTTGCCATTAGTTCTTGTGGTGGAAGAGACAAGGAGCACTTGGTCTTAATATATCTTCTTTGTATATCATTGTGATTTATGTATTAAACCCCTCCCAGGCCATTTTTTTCCAGACTGACAGTCCTTTAAAGAGAGGTTTTGACACATGTAAGCAGATCTCAGATCTTGTTTAACTTCTTTCATGTTCTCTCTTTTCTCTTTGCTGCATACTCTCTATGTACCTCTGCCTCTCTGCAACTGCATCCTGTGAGATGGTTCAAAGAACAAACATCAAATATGAAGCCTTGACTTTTGCTTCACCACTGAAGGTTAAAACTATTGAATATCTACTAAGCAGCCTATACGTGAAGGCTTTTCTCCCCAGGTAGCTGGTTTATTCCATTAGTATTTTAGGCAGATTAGGATTTTTTCCTAGCTGGACCTCTGCATGCATTTCCATAATCAAATAGATGCAGGCACTGGTTTGGAAGGCAGTCTTCAGATCCTGATATGACTGCTAAGCTAAGCAGAAGTGAGCTGACATTGAGATTCCTGAGCTTTCAGTCATGAGCAGGATTTTGTGGCTTGGCACTGGGGGAAAGAGTGAGAAGAGTGTCAAAGTTTTGGGGGCACTGATACAGTTAAGGCTTGTGCCTCCTGTGGTATGAAATAGCCCAGATAAATCCATCTCTTTGGTAGGGGCTTATTGTTTTTGCCTGCATGGTGAAGAAAAGTAGAATGGGAGTCAAGGTTCATTTCTTCTGTGACCTTTTGCCATTGACTTGAATAACTTGGGACAGATCACTTCTATCCTCTCTGTACCTTATTTTCTGAGTCTAGTTGATGCATATTTACAAGCATACTGAGGTTTTACAGCAGTCTGGTGATAGGCAAGCAGAAACCACAGATACTAGATTGCTAAGCAAAAGGAGAATATTCAATAGTTAGGTGTAGAACACCTATGTGCGCAGTGTCCTGTCCTCTGCAACCTTTTTTTGAACTGCTATTTTGAAGGCTGACTTTCTGAATAAAACTGTTACAGAGATGCTTCAGGGAAACTGGAGGTTTGGAAAGTAGCCAGTATTCAGGCTTTAAGAATGGAGAGAATGTTGCCCAGAATGTGGGATAGTCTTTGTCATGTCCCCTTTCTGTCCTCATTCACACTGATGACAAAGGTCTTCAGGAGATCTATATCCCACCTGTCTAAAAACATCCTACCTGAAGGCAACTTGTCTTTATTGTTATTGCAAGAGGATGATCTGGTAAAAAAAAAAAAAAGCTCTGCTGTTTTTCATAGGGGAAAGGTCAGGTGCTGCTTAGCTTTCAGTGTTTCTTTAAAGAGTTGTGGCAAAACAGTCAGCCCTTTAACTATGAAATGGCAAATCTGTGCTTGCTCAAGGAAGAAAGAGCATTACTGTTTGAATTCATAATAATGTTTCACCTTATGTTTTTTGTCTCTCAGCCACTTGAGAGTATCTCCTATGCTGCAGTCTAGTGCTTTTCTAGCCAGAAAAGGTGATCTCCTCCCCAGATCCTTAGATGTAAGGTTGTAGTGAAGAACTTAAAAACTCTTTAAACGTTAGTCTGCAGAGGAATGTCTGCTTCTTGACAGGCATCAGCAGTGAGGTGGGTGGAAACACCTCTATTTTTTCATAATTCAAGTTTAGTGGAGAAAGATGCTGCCCCCAGTCCCCTCTTCCCAATCTAGAAGTGAGCAGCACAGTGAGTGAAACTTAGTGAAGCTGCTATACTCTGCCAACTGGCAGCAGATCCAGAAGACTTATGCAATTAGTGAAGTTTCTTCTGAGTCATCTCCTCTGCTCTCACATACCCAACACCTGGTGTCTCTGTTTTGCAAGTTACTGCAGCCACAAGGATATTTGGGATCATTTGCTGAACTAGACAGGCTGAGGAGGAGGCAAAGTTTGAAGCCAGTAAGATTTAGGCATTCTTCTCATCTCTAGCTGTGCACCCAATCTTTGTGATTGCAAAGACAGATGGGATACACTGTGAATACAAAAGCTTGGCAGATACATGCCCTGTTGTGGCAACCGAACTGGTAAATCTTTGGATGCTTGAAACACTAGAAAATGCACATAGCAGAGAAACTCCATCCCTCAGCCATGCATGATACATTGATGATGGTGGATTTGTATTTTCTAGATATGACAATTGTAGCACATTAATAGCCTAGAAAATAAAATAACTTCTTAAAGGTACTGTTGTGGAAAATTCTGGTTAATTTTCATCCAGTTTCCCCATTAGAATACAGAATTTTCCTGTAATTTGCACTAGCTTTTTTTTTTTTTTTTTTTGGATCCAACAGCAGTCATCAAAAGTTTTCTTTAATTAGCTTCGTACATCAAATAACTGTGTTTTTTGTTTCATTTGCTCAAGTGTGTTGCCTAAGGCTAAGTCAACTTGCCTGCAAAGGATTTGTAAGAGATGGGACACAAGTAAGAAACAATTAAAAAAAAAAAAAAACAAAACCCTAGAAGTGTTGAATAAGGCAGGGGGAGTAAAATGAAAGGGCACTTGAAAGACACACAAGGATATATTTGGCAGTGCCATTAACCAGGCACTTCACAAATAACACCAAACAAAGAATGGATCAGAAGACAATACTGTCCAAACCAATAAGGACCAGTTTTTACAAGGATGAGTTATTTGCAGGGAGCTGCCAAATGGCTTGCTTACTCAAATTGGATTAAATGGTTCAAATTCCCACGTCTACTGAATCTCCCTTGAAAAACTGAAGCAGCCACTTAGAATCTTCTCAAGGGCTGTCCTTGCCCTGAGTCTTTAAATTTGCTTTCAGTCCATGCCCAGTTAGTCCTTTGGCAGTACAGGGCAAAATATAAAAAATATGTGGCTGCTATAAACCATATATATTGAAGGCTTCAGGTATTTGAAATGTGTCTGTGTTTGAATGTTTGAGATATCTTCTAATAAAGTCTTTATCCCTTGGAAAGAGGAGAATCTGCGCATGGTTCACAATTTGAATTTTGGTGGCATTATCCAGACATTTTGGGGTGTAAGAAGAACCATAAAAGCCTTGGCAGCCGTTCTGCATGGCTATATGAAAAACTACTTTGCAAGAAACTGATTATATTAGGAGAGGGCTGCACACAAACAAAATCAAATTCACCTTTTGTTTTGAATGTTTTATCTAGTATTATCTTGACTCTCCAGAACCAGTTCAGCCACTAATGGATTTTTTGCTTTTCATTTCCTTTCAGAGATGTTTTGACTGATTGAGGTTGAATATCTCTGTATTTCTACATAAAATGTGCCATAAAATATTTATATATTTACATATATATGGACTACATATGCAGTTCAAGTCCTTCTTTCATAACTTACACTGTAAGTAACCTCTAGGCAGATCAGTGCCTGCAAGCTATAGCTACCGAACTGGAAGAAATGTTATTTGGCTGCACCTCTCATCTCTTATCAAAGCAGTAGCAATTTAAAGGCCATCTCATTACTGTTTTCAAGGTTCAGCAGACATGTAGCAAGAATAAAGATCAGCTTTTTTTTAAAACAATCTAATTCTCCACCTGATTGCTCTTCGTGCTTGATTTGTGCACACAGCATAATAATGTTATTAAGGGTAATCAGTACTGCCATTGTTACTCAGGCAAAGAAAGGCTACTGCACTATTGAGCAGCTCTTCACATAGGAATCATGTGAAATAATACAGCCCATAGAATATTCCTGTGCTATTACAAAAACTGATGAAAAGCTCAGGTCAAAACTGCCAGGATCTGCCAGAGCACACAATTATATGGTGGAGTACATAGAGCTATGGGCAACACCTTTATTAGAAACCAATGCTTTGTGTCAGGATCTAATTTGCCAATAATTGGTACTGTGTGTCCCTGTTATATGCCAATACAGGTATTGATTTAACATGTAAGAGTGAGATGAAATAGCAAAGTAAATCTCATGGGAATGAAGGACCATGTGAAAAATCTGTAAGTAATGAAATCTTCTTGTCATATGGTGTTTTCTATCTGCATTGATAGCACTAGGACATGTAGCAAAGGCAATGTAGGTAAACAACATTAACAGAATAGGTAAAAAATGCCCACTTTTCATTTGAAATTTTACAAGATTTTAAATCTTTATATTGACCCAGTATTATTATAATATTTAATTTCAGAAAGAAATCTAGGAAACTGTATAGAGAAAAATGTTTCCTGCTGAAGATTTCCATTTGCTCTGTATTTTAATTTTTGTCACTCAGAAAAAAAAACAACCCAATGGAATTGAAAAATTGTTCTAAATTTAAAAAACATCTCAGTAAAATGTATTACTTAGTAAATATTATGTATTTATTATAGTAAAATATAATTACCTATATCACATATAAACCAGGGGACAAAAAAATAGCAAAGTAAACAGAAATATGATATTTGCCCAAATTCAGGCTTCTCATGTGTTTTTTTATCTTGCAATAAGGGTTTAGCTATATGATACAAGCTGTAGCAGTCTAGGAAACCTTACATCTAGATAATAATGACCATTTTTTTTTATTTGCTGGTATTATCAAAGCAGTGAAGACCAAATGTGGTATTCAGGCCTCCTTATTATTGGTGTTTGATATAGCAAAGATATTTAGAACTGTTTGATTTTGTAATTCTAATCTTTGTTTTAACAGAAACCTTTTTCCCACATTCTAATTGTGAGAAGAGATTAAAATTTATACAAAATGTGAGAGAGAACTTATTGTTATGGGAGTGCTCACTCAGAAAAGTTATACAGTCCTGTGTTGAGTTCAAACTGAGGAGTATTAGGCAGGTAACCTTTAAAGACTATTTCTCCCATCACTAGAAGTGTCTGCTTTAAACGCTTCTAATGGTGAGTTGTGCAGTCTTTTTTGGCTCTGCAGGGCTGCTACAGCCAAATTCACCTATACATGCACTCTTGTTCCCTGATCTTCACAAAGAAAAATAACAACCCCTAAAATCACTACCTTGTTATCCATACTTGTCTTTGCCATGACCCTGCCTCACTAATACTGTATATTCATCAGATCCCAAAGATGTGCCTGGAGAAGCAGCTGCCTAGCTGAGCACCTGAAGACTTTTCATCCCTCCCTGATCTCCCATCTATGATGGTACCGATTTGAGGCAAGAAAGATGCCTTACTGAGATACTGGATCAAAATGGAGCTTTTTGGTGGCTGCTATGGTGAGCCCTGCTGTAAGTGCTCTGCAGAGTTCACAGTGCACAGCAGAGGATGTTAGTTAGCACTGTTTATCTCACAGAGGTTATCTCTCCTAACCACGGATCAAATGTAAACCCTAAAATAACAAATTTATGAACAATACAGTGGCTGATTGTTCATAAATGCAATAGTTCTCTTTATTATAAATTGCAAGATCAGACACAAATTCATCTCTGTAGTGAGGGACCCACAAGCAATTTGGGTCTGTGTGAAAGAAGGTTTGGTGGGAGTTGTTAAGCTGATGTTATGTTTATTTCCTGAAGATAAATGGTTCATCTGAGCAATCTAGAAACTCTTTCTGAAATGGCAGGGTACAACTGGCAGACCACTACACAGTATGTGTGCCAGAAATCCTGCCTGATAAGATCTTTTTATATGGGCTCTCTGTGTAAGCATCAAAGTCAAGGGAAGAGCAGATAATGCACTGGTGCTGGCATCTGCAGTGCTAGGATGACTAAAAAAAATAATTTAATACATAAAACCCCCTCAATTCCAAACAAGAAAACAAAACAAAACAAAAAAAACACCCTCAAACAAAACAAAACAAAACAACAACAAAAAAAAGAGTACTATTCCTAACAAGCTACAGTTTCCCTGCATGAATAAAAATCAATATGCCCTTTAAACAGGCACAAACCTAGTCTTACCATCAAAGGAAGTAGGAAAAAGAGTCCCCAGTTTCTTATATTTTGCAATTACTGAATAAGACACTTCATCAGGAAACTGTCTCCAAAAGCAGAAAGGCTGCAGTGTCATTTCAGTCTGTGCCATGTTTGCTGCTCAGCTGTGTCTGATAATTTAGGGCAATAAAGTTGTCAGATCTCACAGTCTTAGTTCAGTTGCTGTGTCCACAATAATTTTTCCTCTGGACTCAGCTGGTGGGACTGCCACTAGGGGCCCAGCTTGAATGTTTCTGCAAAGCTCCTTCTCCTGAATTTAGAGGCCAGAGTATCAAGACATTGCTGCCATTAAGGGGTTTAAATTCCTTCTCAGGAAATAAGCTAAGGCTTTCTTCTGGGGCTAGGTCCTTGCTCTCGGGGCTCTTCAGATTACGGGTTTCTCCCAGACCTGAGGCCTGGATCATCCAGGTTGAGCCTAGATTTCTCACAAGTCTGCGAATTTGATTCTGTTAGATCTTGGGAAAGCATTACCTTATAGTCCGAGGGATTTGCCTTGTGCAAGCTCACAGAGTCATCAGTTGTTTTTAATGGTGGCCATTTGGCTCTGCTCTTCCTGAGGAATGACGTGTTCTAACTCTGGAAACAGGATTACACTGACACAAAGCAGCAACCTAAACAAGATCTCTACGGTACTGTGTGTACACATGGTAAGAACTTCTTATTCCTGCAGTGGTTACAGCCTGGATAGAAAGAGAACAAATAATGGGAAAGGAGGGACAGGTACTGAAAATTATTTAACTTTACAAAGAAGTTCTCTCTCTGGCAATAGAAATTTTCAAGGTCAGAGTCCAGTGGATTAGTTTTGAGAGTGCAATTCATAGAATCATAGAATATGCTGAGCTGGAAAGGACCCATTAGGATCATCGAGTCCAACTCCTGGCACTGCACAGGACAGCCCCAAGAGTCACACCATGTGCCTGAGAACGCTGTCCAAATGCTTCTGGATCTCTGTGACCATTCCCTGGGGTGCCTGTTTCAATGCCAAATCACCCTGTGTATGAAAAAGATTTTCCTGATATCCCACTTAAACCTACTCTCACTCAGCTGCATGCCATTTCACGAGTCCTATCTCTGGTCACAAGACTGAAGAGATCAGTACCTGCCCCTCTATTTCCCCTCATATGCTGTTAAAGACCCCAAAAAGGTCTCTTTTCTGTCTCCCCTTCTCCAAGCTGAATGAACCAGTTGTTTCCACTGAATATGTGCATTGTGATAAGTTAGAAAAGACTCTTTGTTCATCAAGACAGAGAGGAGAAGCCTTGAGTAGATAACAGAAAATCAAAGGAGAAGCCTTGTGTAAGATAACAGAAAACCAAAGGAGAAGCCTTGTGTAGATAACAGAAAACCGCCAGACAGAAACTAGCTAGCATGTTGATTACTTAAGCTGGTTGTGTAATTAGAACTTAGGCGCATATAACATATAACCTTATATGGAAAAGACCATTACAGGGCCGTGGACTTTCACCAAGGAAGAAGAGAGGAGCCTTCCTCAAACGACCACCAGAGAGTAGAAGAAGACCCCCTAGCAACAGAGGGCGCAAGCGCAGAGTACACCCAGAGATACCACAGACACGGAAGAAAGAGAGTATAAAAAGACTGTGGGAAGGGGGAAACAGTGTGAGCCGTTTGCGGAGCGGGGACTCCCCGGCTGCACCCAGCGCTGTTTGCTTGCCATCGCTTGCTGTAATCAATAAATTTCTGATTGACTCTTAAAAGGCTGAACAAATTATTCGCCTCAATTTATAACATGCATCATTCTTTAGGGAGCCACTGTTCCCTTTGGTATGTTGGAACAAATAGGAAATTTGCCTATAGCAGCCTGAGCTCAAATTTCAACTGTTTTTGGGGGAAGGCACTGTTTGGGCCCATGGTTGTCTTTTCCTTTTTATTTTTTTCATCTCATCATGCATGGTAGCATCTAGCATCATCCTTCTACTTTCTTTTTTCTTCTTCTCATTGCCAAAACCTTGCCATTAATACCTTAGTTTATCAAAGTGGTAATGCTCAGAGAATTCCTCCCATCAGAAATGGGTTCCAAGCTCTCTCTGCACTGTATTTTCTTCCTCTGGCACAGTTTAGAACCCATTTTTAGTATTTCTGTCCAAAATAAAGGAGTTGAAGGGTGGAGGTGGGTGGGTCCCTGAAAGTGCAAAAAATAATGGGTTGAAATATGAACATAATACTTTTGGAGGCAATCACAAGGTAGTGTTAGAGGAGTCTGAAGTGATATGCCCAGTGGGAACAATCTGAACTTGATTGTTCAAGTTCAAATTACCCTATTTGGACATTAGCTGTCTTTAGTGAAAGCATGCCAACTGATTATCAGGTATAAATCTGCATAATTTGCCATTATGCATAATGTATTTAATTTACTTCAGGCTAAAACTTTCAATCTATTCACATTAACACATTTTACAAAAAGCAGGAGGAGGGCACTTGGGCTATGTGTGTGCATCTCTTCCACACCTCTGGGTTCCTGTGCCTCTGGGTAGCAACTCTTAGCAGGCAGAATGTCCTGGGGGTGTGGTGAAGTATTTAACATCGGGCCAAACCATCTGCTGCGGCTGCTTTGGAGTTTGCAGGTAGAATCCTGCTATGGCAGGCAATGTTTTAACTTCCATGTTGTGTGTGAATGCAGACAGGATTTTAGCACAAGAATTAGCAGAGCTAGGATGTATCCATCTACAGTCCTGCCCAGGCTGGGCAACATATAGAGACTCCCCTCAGTGTGCTAACTAATGGTATGGAATAGGAGGATGAAGAGGACTATGAGTGTGAAAGAAGTCTACTTGACAACACACTGGTCACTCTTCATAGCATTCATCATAAGGTATAGATACCTTCTGTAAGGTTGAGTTTGTCATGAGATAGCAGCAGTGAAAGCATTGAAAAGTGTGTTTTCTGGGTACAGTATGAGATTAATAGCTCTTGTCCAACTCTGATTTCTGAACTGATTCTAGTGGTAAACTACTGGGAAATGTCTCCATTTTAAGATTATTCACTTTTGGATCACTTTTATAGAAGCTGTGGCTTGGATACATTTTTGCTGTTTTCATTTTGGTGATAATTTTGTGTATCCTGTTCTAATCATCTCATGTATCTGACATATTTTAGATTTTAGTTTCAAATTGAATCTCTACACACACTCATGTATGATTACTCAGTCTTATGAAAGTATGATTGAGAAAAAATTCCATCTCTTGATTAACAGCAGTCATTTTATCTGTTAGCAAAAATAGATAATATAGCAGATGAAGAAGACCAAAAATCAGTCAGGGGTTCACAAGAGCACAAACAAAAAAAAAAGTGTTTGCTTACCCACAGAACTTTTTCCCCTCTTTTAGTAGGAATAAACCAAGGCTTTTCCAGTAAAGTTTTTTGAAGGAGGGAGAAAGAAAAATGGAAAAAAATTTAAAATGTCGGGGGAAAAAATGGAAATAAACATAGATGTGTGTGGGCATATGCATATATATGTGTGTGTGTGTATGCACACACAAACATCTATATGTAGTCTATAGAGACTCCTTTGTGATTAAGGGTTTCCCTGAGCATAAGGAATTCCCAACTCAGGATTGTTTCTCTGCTTGATGCTAGTCCATGGATCTCTTTAAGAAGCTGAGATGACTCTATTCTTCAAGAAATTCGGTATTGATTGGGAGGTATAGGGAGAAGAAAACAGAACCAAACCTTTTTTTCCTAAGTTTACATTTTGACTAACTACTTTGAGGAACAAACACTACTGGAAAAAATACTCACATTTACTGTAGTTCCAACAGCTCTATTCAATACATGTTTGATATTCTTTCACAGTATAAGGCAATTGAGATTTTTATTTGAAATATCTTTCATACATATTGTTGTTTTTCAATGATGTCTCATGATACCCAGTGTTTTTCAGGGGTGACACATTAAAATTGAAATTAAAATCTGTAAATTCTGATACAGCTGTCAATACATAGAGTGGAAGAACAGTGAGGTCTATTAATATTTTCAGCTGTTGAGAATGTGCTACACTTTATAATCCACATTAATTAGGTAGCCATTCCATAAAGCAGGAGCTAAGAAAAGTGTCTAGATCCTCATTCTAAATCAGTAACTATACTTGTGATGTTAGGACTGTTGTCAACAAACCCATGTTTATTTCATAGGGCCATATAGGATAGAAGCCAAGTTCCAGCTCCAGTGTGAAGGAAATTGCATTAATTATGGTGAAGATATTGAAGAGTCACCATGATGGAAGTGTTATGCCTAATTTTTCAGGTTCAGAAAAATTAACTTGGCAGCTAAATTAGATTTGCCTTCAACAATAGCCAGGTGGAACAGAAAACTGCAGGAAGAAGGAAAGACTTGAAAGCAGTCTACAGCACAAACAGGACCACCAGTGCAACATACCAGATAAGAAAAGGCTAAGACTGTAATTGGAAGGCTGTGACATGATAAATAACTCCATAAAGCATGAGTTTTCTTCCCTCTAGAACCATGGTATGGTTTTCATTTTGATGCTTTCATTTTTGGGTTTTTTTTGGCATTATTGCTTTGTGTGGATTGTTGGCCCATCAGGGATATAAGCAGGGCTCAGGAGATATTGGTCTTCTCAAACTTTCAATGTGAACTTTAGAGTATGATTTTTGTATCTCCAATTCCTGTATGTAATAAAAATTAAATTTCTATACTTCGTCATGACATTGAGGCTAAAATACATCTAATAGCTTTGGGATACTCAAATATTTGGGTGGTAACACCCATAACAGTGGCTACCACAGAGAACTACACAAATTTCAGCTACCTCAATTCACTCCCCGCTGATATTTGACTCAGTTGGCTGAGTTTTGGAGTTTTATTATGTCATGATGCAATAAAGTAAAAATGGATCGCTTGCCCTTTTTTCTTCATGGATGTTCCAGCCTAATAAATTCATCTACCATTCATGAGTCTTATGAGTTTTAGAAACTTCTAAAACAGAAATATTGATTCAATCAATGCAAAATAAAGCAGACCTGTATATTCTTTTTACTGTGTCATCTTGGAGATGGTAGGACAGTTTGCTTTTTTATATTCTTTTCTCGCAACCTCTTGATTTGGGATCAAGATTAGTCATTAGCTATAGCCTGTCTTGTACTGTCAAATATCTCTGGTCTAGGATTAAATTCAACAAAGTCACATAATAAGAGGGGAAAAAAAAAAACCCAAACCCTTGAATAATTTAAACTCATTACTCTACTAATCCTTCCATTCTCCTAGGCTCCCTGGAGGTATATTAGGAGGTAATTGAAAACACTTTAATACGCTGAAAAGACATTTGAGACTAATGTAGGCAGCCCCTGGTAACTCTCTACTTCTTGGTTGTTTAGTAATAAGGAAGATCATCTTAGTAAAAGGCAAAATCACCCTGCATATTAAAACAAAACAAAAACACCTGGAGATAAGTGTACATTTATTGTCAATAAGCACTAAAACCACTTCACGGTGTCTTTGTTGTAATGAGAATTTGCTGAGCATTAAGAGTTATAGGTAGGGTGGGGAAGTGAAGTATCTGATACTTAATGCAGGGCACGGACACAGGGATGCCCCAGGGATCCAGTTTCCAGGTCTGTCGCCCTGTGCACAACCCTGTATGACACCTTGAGTCTGTCTGATTTACCTTGTGGAAATTGCTGTCACTACGCCTTTAACTCATGGAGCTTTAATTAATTTTTCTTTTAAATGACTCAGGGAACCTTGGATAAAGTTGCCATAGAAGTCAAAAAGTGTTGTTATTACTTCAAGATTCTACAGTAGGAAAGGTGTTTAAATATCAGTTCTGATAGGTAGTGCATTCATACAGGATTGCACTGTGCCTGTAAAGCACTTTGTATTAAGGACAGTATAAAGTTTCACTTCCCCAAGGAGAATCTAGGGAGGAATTATTTTAGTTTTTGCTTCTCGTTAATAATGTATTTGACACTTGGCAAGCTGTGTTTGGAGATGAGTGTTCTTTAGAGAATCATTGGACAATGTAGTGTGTGATTTTCTGTTTGCAGTCAAATTATGATTCAAAGAGACAGCTTCATCCTACCTATACATTTATTCCCATGGTTGTGCTGCCTCTGCCAATTCACTAATGAAGTCTTTTCCAAGACAGTTCAGATCTTCTGGTTTTGAAAGCAATATCTGAGTAAATAAAGCTTTCCTTTTCTTTTTTTTTTTTTTTTTTTCCTGTAAAATTTTCAGCCAAGGCACTGGGCAGAACAAAGAATCAGTGTTGAGTTAGAGAGGCACTGCCTTCTAGATCAAATTATTTTAAACCTTGTCTTGGAGACTAGCACTCAAAAAATTATTCTTATGGGAAGACTGACAGTGGCTTCCTCAAAAGGAGAGTGTGGCTTGGCTTCACTCCTGGGACGTTTGTGCACCCAGATTCCATGGGCTGTCTTTGCAAACCCGTGGGTGCTACAGTATTTTTCTGGCGCAGGTCTTGCTTCTCATCTAAAAGTGGCCAGTTCTTGCAGCGGGCCACCAAAGAGCAGGGAGTAATTTCTCTCCTTATACATCCTTATATCATCACCACTAACTCACTCTGACGGCTTTAAAACTCTGCCACTTAGTGTTGCATAAGGTAAAGCAGCTGAGTTATGTACAGTGACAGGCTTAGAAATTTATTTATGTAGGGTCTCTCTTGTGTCACTTGTTATTTACAGATGTTAATACATTATAATATTACTACGTATTCAAGCAGGATTATTGTGAGCGTTCACAAAGACTGAACGTCTTCCTGAAATAAACTGATGCTCACAAAACGTGGCTTGGATTTTGGGAAAAATCTGAATTCCTATTATGTGGATATATAGGGAGAAAAGAAGTCAAGTTCCACTGTTCATCTACTTTTAGAGACAGGAGTGGCTCCCAATTCACTGCCCCTGTATTCCTTTGTAGAAACCTAATAAAATGGACCAATCAACCCACTCTGGCCACCACTGTTTTCCTACTCTGTGCTCGTTGATTCTCACTCATCATTGATTCTTCTATTTCACCCACATTGTTCCTTCTAGTGAGGGAAGGAAAATACAAACCTGATAGACTTGGTTCTGCCCTGGCCCTTGCAGTGCTGCTTCTTACTGCAAGGAGAGAACCAGTACCCACTTTTGTCAACTAGGTGAGAACAAATGTCTGTGGGGGGGAGATAAACAAGATTTGCATGTAGCTTGCCAGTGACCAGAAAACAGAACCCAATAGGTGCTTTCCATTGATTTTCCTTAATGATTAATTTCCTTTATATTCACAGTCACGAGACTGTTTTCCTGAAACCCTTTGGTATGTTTAGAGCCTCATTCATGCACCTTTCCATTGTAAGGAAAAGTGTACAGCACAACATAGGTGCCCAGCGTGTCACAGATGCAGCCAGCTATGTGTAACATCTCTGGGGCAATCACAGCAATCTCTTGAAAAGTATTTAAATGCTATTTATTTTGAAATGTCATTTAATAGCTATTAAGTAGCTAAAATCTAAGTCTTTGCAATTCATTTACTCTCTGTAAGCTCCCCGTCTCCTTATACAATTACCCACTATGACAATTAAGGAGCTCTCTTTGTAAGTGTAGGCTCTTACAAAATATAATGGTTTTATTCCTGTTTTGATTTCAGCAGCATTAACAAGTTTTATGCCACACGAGGACCTGCCCTCCTCATTGTAGTGCTGATGAAGTCTGATCATATTTCTCTATTGCAATTTCAACAAACTGTAACAAAGAAAAAGTGATAATAATAATAATAATGATATTGACTTGTGTACCTTAGAGGGATTTTGAAGGGATTAGTAGTATTTATAATATGCTCTAAAATTGATGCTCTAAGGGCCATTAGGAAGCTACCTTCCTGAGAGCTTGACATATTTTCAGACAGTAGCAGAGCAGCTGTATTAAGCCATTGAGCAAGCAATCCCATATAAAATATCTAAATAATAGAATTTAACAAAAAACCCCATCAAAAACCCCTTTCCTCTTTGTGATGCACTGAGATCCATTTTATATGTCTAATACATCATTCATTGGCCTGGACTTCCAGCTGGAATGCACTGGTGAAGAGCCAAGATATTGGCCTCCCTGCTGAATCAATGCTGAGCACTGTTGCTATGCACAGTAAAGGCAGTGCTGAGACCCTGGCAGGTATTCCTCTGCAGAAAATGCTCAGCCTAATCCAGCTCTTTCTTCTCTCTCTGTACATCTAGTAGCATTATGAAAATGAAGAAAGATAGTATGCTTTGCATCAGTGTGACTGAGATATGACCCAGATTCATATATAAGCTTTGCAGAGATTCAATAATAATTTAACTGTCCACTTCCATGGCTAGTGAGGAATTGCCTTGTCATGACAGGGAGAATGGCAGGGAGGTGAAAATTCATGGTCTCTAAACAGAGTACCAGATGACTGAGTTTGCTGTCACCAAGGAAGAGCTATTCTATGCTATTGCTTAGCAGCCTCAAAATTCCACCTTCCCTGTAGTCGTGATGTTGTTTAATTTCAAAATTTGCATTTAGTTCCCATCAAAGAAATAAAAAAAAGCTGAAGTTCTACTTTAATTATCTGAAGTTTAGCTAACAACTTGAAGATTGCACATAGTTGTTTGAGACTGAGTTTAAAAAGTCATTTCACCTTCACTACTTTTAACTTTTTATAACTCTAAAGTGCATTCAAAATTGTAGCTACAATATTACACTGAATTTAAAAATGCAATAGAAAAAGAAATATTAAAAATCAGATAGTTTTTTACAATTTTGCTTCTAGTTATTCTTGAGTTGATGCATCAAGTAAAAAATAACACAAATTTATGAACTAGTCAATTGATGAAATATACAGTATTTAGGCATTGTTACCCCCTCTTGTTAGTTCCCTTTGGCTAAAAACCAATTATTTCAGATCTACTGTAGGAATTTTATAACCTCAGCTACTCTAATTTCCACTTGGGCTGGACAGCCCAGGAACAAAGAGGTGAAGTTGGCTAATATCAGTCCCTCAGTGTCTTGTTTCTTCCTCACACTAAGCTGGCATCTGATGCTGGGGAATGTGCAAATACATATGCAAATATGAACCCTTTTGCTTTGAAAGTCTGATTTTTTTCACCTCTTCATTTATTTTGTTAGATGTACTTCAAAGAAGACTGTCAAACTCTTAAAGTGATATGTTTCTATCATGGAGAACTGTGCTCCTCACAGCATTTCTTTTGCAGAAAGAAGCTGGCTAGAAGCCACTGTTTCACAGGACTTGTGTAACTGTGAGCTGTTCTGTGGGGGGTACAGAACAGTGTAGGTGGACTCTGATAATGGACGTTTTGGCAAAATGTGTGAGGTGCTTTAATTATTAAATTAGGATTTTTTTTGCTTTAATAATATACTGCTATTCCATAGCACCCATGCTGCAGGATGCTCACTAAGCTACTATGCAAAAATATTAGCTGGTGTAGGGAATAGCTGTAACCTTCTGCTCAGTTTTATGTCCTGTGGGGAACACACTATAAATCAATTCTGTGTGCTGCATTACCTGCCAACCAATTTCTGAATGTGCTTCTGGGACCTGAGTAGTATCTATGAGAAGCTGAGACCTGGCTGCCTTGGAAGTGGCTTTTTTTATCCCTATCTCCATCAGGATAGTCATGCAGGATGTTCTTTTTTGGCTTGTTCAGGAGCTGAAATTTGAAGTAACTTAGAACAAGTTTTTTTTTTTTCTTTTTTTTTGTCAATGCACCATGATACTTCAGATTTTCACTTGAGCAGAATCTTGTCTCTTGCCTTCAGAACTGGTCTCTCAGGAACAGTTGTGTTTGTCCAGGCATCTTGCAAAACTTGCAAGGATTTTGTTGAGATTGATGACAAGGTCAGAAAATACTATTTTTGTCTTTTGAAGTATAAATGTAAAAGGCAGATTCTAGTTGTCTGGAAGAATGCATCAAAATATATGACCAAGTAGGCAAATGAAGATACAGCTGGGTAAAAGGTATGTATGAACAAGTTTATCAGAGAAGCTTAAGTGCATTTGATGTTTCTTGAACTTCACAGAAGTTGCCAATGTGTTTTTGATTTTTTTAGTAACTGCTTGTAAATATATGATTCTAATATGATGGCAATGGTCATTAAAAACTTAATGAGGATCTTCACCTGTGGGGTTAAAAGGAATTTTGTTTTGCTGTAGATTTTACAGAATCCTCTGTTGACATCAGTGCATTTAATCTTTTCCTGTAAATAGAGGGATTGTATGTACCAAAAATTTATTTGTGTTCTTCAAAATGCAAGAAAACTTTTAGACATTATTGTAGTAATATTGTACAGATCTCAAGTCTAAAGATAAAAGGCACACACAAGTATTGTCATCCTATTTGTTGAGAATCAGATCATGCAACTTCTCTTATCCAAAGGGAGATAAATTAGGAGTAATTAAGAGCATAAATTATGAAAAGCAAAAATTAGATTAAATAACACTGTTTAGAAACCTGAACTAAGGATGTTATCCCTATTTTAAATAGAAGTATTATGGGGATAAAATCCTACGATACTGAAGTAGTGGTTATGTAGTTTAGGAAAGAATTGTGCTTTGGTAACAGGAATGGACCAGATGAGCTTTATTGATAGATTTTATACAGTAATGATTAAAATACAGAGCATCCCAATTAATGTCTTCTGTATGGAGTAAAAATTTAAAAAAAAAAATCCATTTGCCCAACCCAGAATTTTTTTTTATCTTTTGGTTCCAAGCTCATAACTACTAAATTATAGCCTTTGATATAAAGCACGAGTTAACTACCACTACTAATAAATAGTAGAATTTTTCCTTTAATGCACAGAAAATCTGGAATTACATTGTGTAATAGCTGAGGTTGCCTGCAAATAAAGAACAAACTTCTGCCTCCACAAGTGTCCATTCCTTTGCGTTTTCTGATGCAGCTCTGTAGATGAATATGATGGCAGCATATTCTGCAAGAATATCTGCCTTTCTTAGGATGTTATGCCAGATGCTATTGGGTATGATGAGGGAAATGTCCCAGTGAACACACTGACAGAGCTACTTTTGACTTCAGTAGCATTCATCTGTCAGTAGGGATCACTGAATCCTGTTTCTCTTGTCTTATTTTGATGCTGTGGGATAAAAGCCTGGACATTAATACTTAATGCCAGTAGTAATAATAGTGGCAAGTCTGTACAAAGATTTTTTAGATCATACAGGAGAATCCTGATAGGCGGAATTCAATCTCAGAGCTCTGAATCCAGCACCTAGGTGCAACAAATGCTATTAAAATAGTAATATCCCTCACGTACCCAAACTTTGTATATTAGGTGTTTGTTCTAACTTTTCATTACAAATGAGTATGTGTATTGGGACTTTGTTTAGGTAGTTGTTTATATAATTCTCTTCAAAGTGGCATGCAAAGATAGATGAAAATGAAGATATCTTGTTAACATTCCCTCCCTGTACTTCATGTGCTATAAAATCCCAGTGATCCACTGTCTCTCATTACTATGTTGAGAAATTTGATGCAACACGGCCATTTTAGTGGATTGAAAGATCTGCTGCTGAAGATCTGACACTTATATAATGTGAAGTTTAGGGCGCGCAGGTCTGACTAAAATTAGTTTTGTATATCCTTGCTATGCCAAGGCTTTGGAGATGTTTTGATTCATTGTTCATGTCCATACAGGTGTGGAGTGCACCTGATATAGGTGAGAATCTGATTTTCTGGTTCAATTTCTTCTGGAAGAATCTCACTTGTTTGCACCAAATAAGCTCTGTCTATGTGATCTGTGCATGGTGAATGGGTAGACCGAGAAGAGTCACCAAATGCCCCAAACCCAACTGCAAATAGTAATGTAGGTACAGCTTATGATTACTTTTCTTGCCTTTATGGGGTCTAAACTGACAGTAGGAAATGGTAACTTCACACCAGTTTGAGCATTTTAATTAATTCTCTGTAGATGCCAAAAAGCCAGAGAGATACTTGTGCTAATAACCACTCATAACAGCTAAGGTGGTTCTGATCTCTACTGCTAAGACAGATGAAAATACATTTCTTTTCACTAGTTTAGTGAGCCATTCAGCCCTCTGTTCAGCTGGGTTCCAAAAAAAAAAAAAAAAAAAAAAAAAAAGAGAATAATTAAGAAATAAAAGTTAGTTGTTACTACAAGTTTAATTAAACTTCTGAGCTAATTTCACAGTGTGACTTTGGGTCCTAATAACAACAGATCTAGAGTCTAATTACTGTCATACCAGGTGGCCTGCTTTACATCTAATTGCTTCCCCTGAGCCTGGCATATGCCTGGAAAGTCAACTCTGTTTCCAGTAGAATATGATTTTATTATAGGTAGGAAATGGACAGAAATAAAGATTGCTTTTGTGCATTGATTGTGCTCTGAAGCTTCCTACTGGAATTTTGAATGACAAAGTATATTGACATCTTTTCAAACTCAGGACTTCCAAACTTTCACGCAAGTTTTATGGGAAGAGGACCTGGATAGATATTTAAAAAATAGATAATGATGAGCAGTGTTTAAATTAAGACTGTAGGAAGAGGGAGGATAGGTGTTTCTAAATGTAATGGTGGTTCAAAAATACCTGCTCATATTTGTTACCCAGGACAAAACTCAAATATTCTTGACTAAAAACATAAAAGGAAGATTTTTAGCAAAACATAAATTAGGTTCAGCATCTTCACTGCTGGTTTCTTCTGTTAAACAAGCAGCATGGAGTTGTCTCCTGCTTGAACTCCTGCTTTAATGCACATGTCCGTATGGGGTTGAAGGTTGTTCTGCAAGAGTCTGGACCTGTAGCAAAGGGCGTTAAAGAAGAGAAGAAAGCTTTAGCACTGATCGGTAGAACTTGGAAGCACAAGGATATGTTAGAGCTGAAGGCAACCACTTATTTTCCCCATGGTGAAAATAGGATGTTTGGCTTCTATAAAGAACATTAATTTAGTTTTGAAAGTAAGTGTCAGGAATGATGCAGACTTGGGCTGGACACAAAACACAGTTGTATTAAAAGACACAGTTATTTCAAAAGAAAAAAGTGTAGTGTTTTAAAGGGCCTTGGATTCAGTCCAAGAGTCCACTGAGCCAGTGGGCTTGTAATGTAAGATTTTACAATAAATTATTAATTATTAGACCTCAAATAGGTATATTGTGTGAACTTAAAAAAAACTCTTAGCGCTTCACTAGCATCTCTTAATAGTTTTGCTGTGGGCAAATCAGGGAAATTCCTTTTTCCTTGTCTTTCTTTGGTAGTGCTATTAGATGGACTTCATAATCTACTCAGTATTCCGCTCAAGGCAAATGCAATTGTGAACAATTTTTGGCTTGGAATACAGTGAATTTAAGCAGCAAGCTTGATATTAATTTTCAAAAAGTCAAAAGATTTCTAATGGTGTACTTTGAAAGAGGGTTTAAAAGAAATACTAAAAGAAGTCAATTGTAATCTTACCACTGCCACTAAAATGTGACCATTTAAACTTTTTTTACATTCTGGCTAACTAGTAAACAATTATTCCTCAAGATGCAGAGTCTGAGGGCAGACCATGTTTATACCACTTGAAAATCAATTACAATATACTGAGTTCCTGTTAGGCTATGTGAACACAAAAGTCTCTGTGATAAACTTCTCTTCTTCCCAACCACATCCTTTCAGATCAGACACATGCTTTAAAACAGTTTCTTTTTTAGCTTGGAGAAAGAAAACAGCACACATACTAAAAATGTGGTGGGGAAAACAGCTGAATAATTACACAAAGAAAAGTTCTTCTTGGCACTTTCCAAAGCTTATTATTCAGTGCATTTTACAAATGAGAGAAAAAAATAGCACAGCATTGCATAGGAACATGTGTGCATGGACTATGCTTATATGGAGGTGGGAAAGATTGGATTCACTGAAAGAAACCCACTTTGGTTCATGTTGTCTCAGAGGACCACTTGGTGAGAGTGCTGCTTCCTGGAACTGGGAGCCAGGATATCTCACCACCCCAGCCTGGGCGCACCCCAGCCCCCACATTGAGGACCTCCCAGAGACAAGGCTGAGGCTGGGCTGGGACTGGAAGAGGCTGAGACCCAGCTGGCTACACCCCCCTTTCAGGCAATTGTAGAGAGTAATAAGGTTACCCCTGAGACTCCAGTTCTCCAGATTAAACACACCTACTCCCTCAGCTACTTCTCATAGCACTTGTGCTCCAGACTCTTCACCAGCTTCATTGTCCTTCTCTAGACTTGCTCCATCACCTCAAGGTCTTTCTTCCAGTGAGGGACCCAGAAGTGAGGGACACAGCACTCAAGATGCTGCCTCATGAGTACAGGGGAACAATCATTTCCCTCACCCTGCTGGCCACACTATTTTGGATGTAACCCAGGATGCCATTGGCCTTCTTGGCCACCTGGACACACCAGTGGCTCATGTTCAGCTGGCTGTTGACCAGGTCCTTTTCTGCTGGAATACATTCTCTATTCATGCTAAATAATTTTCTAAGTGGCCCATTCCAGGAAATAGGTTATTTTGTTTTTTTTAAATTTTGCTATGGCTTTGTAGAAGAGATAGATCAGCAACCTGTAAAACAAGCTAAAAAAAGGGTAAATTAACATCAAATCTAAGGAGAGGATCTTAAGGCAAAATAGGTGGGGAGGATGGCCAAACATTTTATTCTAATATTAGTACAAAGAGAACAAATTTAGAAAATGCTTGTGGCTCTCTGTGCTGTCATAGTGAGCCTCTGGCTTTTAGGTCAGGTTGCATGACAAAACAGTGCATCTTCAGCATTGAAGTCAGTTGCTGCAAAAAAAGCTCTTTTTGGTCCTAGAGGTGAGATCACCTCTTCCTGTTAGCTTTTTGCCTTGGAATTAGTTTTGAAAAGAAGAACTTTCAGAGTGCTGAAAAACTGGAAAAAAAATCCCAAGCATTAGAAGCTGAATTAGTGTCACCACAGACAGACTGCCTGAAATATGACCATAGCTGATGTCAGTGGCTAAATGTGTAGGGCTGGCTGCTCAGGCAGGGAGTACAGCACAGGGTGCTGGATACCAGAAATATGTGTTCCCATTCCAGCTCTGGATTTTCTGGGAGTTGTTAAGCAGGACACTTGGCTGCCTTCTGGTTTGTATTTTTCATGTTTCTTGACTGGTTAATGCTCATACTCTTGTTTGAACAAGTAATGTATTCCTTTATTGCCACTGCCTGTTGTTACAGATGTTTCACTGAATCATTTTTGTGATGGCTTTTCCTTTGATTCATCACATTTTTATTCCTTTATCTTATTACAAAATAATTAAAATAAACAGATAGTCTTGCTTGTATCTGTGCAATAACCCTGAATCCATAAATTGTATTATATCACTAATGATCCTTCTTAGTAATAAGTAGCTGACTGGGCTGAAATGCTGAAAGAAATCATAATGCAAACAGACATGCAGGTTAATAGTCTTATTAACAGGCAATGATTGCAAATGTTTTTTGCTTGAAATGAAGACAGGTCCCTGGTTAGGAATACAGGAAGCTGGCCACTTCCTTTTAGATAGGAAATTTCAGTTTAACACTGGTATAATAACTATCTAAAAACACCCTTGGGTAGGACAAAAAAAAAAAAGAAATATTATTTTTAATATTTTATTTTTATGGGAGTTTTTTTTCCTGTTTGTAAAATGCAGCCCCTAGGGCATATGTGATAACTAGAGAAGGTTAGAGATGAGCCTGGACCAGGTTTTGGATTGTCTATGCAAGTATTTCAATGCTTTACTCTAGCATTACATAAGAAACCACTTGTCTACACCAAGAGCCATATTCTGAGGGCTTAATACAAAAGAAGGAAGATTAAGATTAGAAATAGTCCCTTACAGAAACTGAACAGTAAAAGTAAACAAAAAACCCCAAAGGGGGAAATGATGTTCTTTCCTTGGAGCAACTTCTTGAAGGCAGCAGTGGCAGTCAATCACTAACTTGTGGGCAGTATTTCCAGGCTGTGAAATATTTTCCAGGACCTTCCAGCTTCATCAGGAACTAGTGGAGAGCCAAAAATTATTTTAACCATATGTATGTCTTTTTTTTAACAGAAACCATGCCATTGTTATATTACCAGACCTGTCTTGCTGTATAATACATCACAGACAAACTGGATATAAAATATTTGCTGGTAAATTGAATATTAAGAAAAAGTGGTCTGTGAAGCCAGACACTGTGATACTGTTGTAAAGTGTCTGTTCCTGTACCAGATACACACATTTCTACATGTACCAGTAGCAGTTGAGGGCTTTGCATCATACAAAAAACCCCAACAGTTTTATAATTTTTCAGGCCTATAATTCCCCAGCATAAAAACTGTGCTTATTATTTCTTCTTGGATGATTATTCCAAGAGATGTCTAAATTCACTGTCTTTGACATTTGAGTCATATTCTTCATTCTGACTTTTTTTTTGCTGAGTAAGCATTGCAAGAACATTCCATGTTTTAATTTTTTTTTATATTCTTTGTACATCATTCTCTTATTGTCATCAGCAATGCTGAATAAGTCTAGAATAGGGCTAGAAAAATCTGTGGTGAGTGGACATTGGAGTCTGAACCATGGACTTGTGTGCCTATGCAAAGACCTTTGAGATATAGGGGAGTACTGATGCCTTTAGACTTGTTGCAAAAGCTTGCATTGGTTAGCTGATCCTTTTTTCCTAGTAATATTTTTATATCATGCCATACCTCAAGTACCACATCTATAAAAATCTCTACATGTATCTATTTTATTCAACATGAATTTAAGAAAACTGTTTTTAAATGAAGTTAGCATTTAGTTCTAATGTTAATGAAGATTTATCCGTGATGCACAGATTGAATGCTTTCTATTAGTTGGAACTTTAGCAGGTGTATATGAACATACCTTCTTGAAATCAATGTATTTATCCAGATCTGAACTAGTGTGGGGCTATCCATCTCTTCTGATATCTGTCAGCAATTTTTGAAGACTGCTTATTTTAACAGTTGTATTTTCAAATGTGTGAAGATCTTAAGACAGACATGTTTAGTACAGCTCGCTTTTGAATACATGAGCAAATAAAGGAACTTGTCATGTAAGGAGACAGTTTACTATTTTTAAAGAAATGTAGACAATGTAGAGTTTTACAGGAGAAGGCTGTCACCAGAATATAGGTACTTCCCTGATTCTGACTGGTCAGAAAGAAACAATTCCTAAAGTCTTTTCAACTGATGTCATGAAGAAATTGCTGTGAAATTGGAAATAAATTACAGCAAGGGTGTTCATGACACTCTCACTGATAAAGATTTCTTTGAATGACACACTTAACCTCCAAACCCCTTGGTCCTCAAGAGGCTGTTGTGGAATCCTGTCACTCAGGTGGCTTTGCAATGCATCAAATTTGCTATCACTGCTGGACACCAAAAACTTAAAATGAAAAGAGAATTTTTCTGCTGAAGATTGCATGCAAATACTTAATAAGCATACTTTGGAAGTGCATGCTGATTTAATATCCTGTGCATGTGGTAAAATTCTGATAGCTATAAATTGTCTAAAGCAGGGCAGAAAAATAATGTTGTCCCTAACTCCCTATTACAAAATCTAGCTTGTGTATTTTAAAAATTCCAGCATGTTTTGTATTGCCTAGAAAGCATAGGAAGTGAAAATGGTGTTCTTATCGCATTGTTGCCAGGGCATTTGCTTTGTACAAAATCCAAACCAAACAAAACAAAAAACCAAAACAAAACAAAACCACAACAAAAAAAAACCCAAGAAAACCAAAGTGTGTAAAATGCAGAAGTCTTCTGAACAATGAAATCTACAGGTAGGTAGAGGAAAGGAATATGGAGCTCTAGCTTCTAACTCTGTCACAGATATTTTGTATCATGGTAAAAGTAATTTCACCACTCATAATTCTGCTATATGACCCAGGCATGGCCAAGAAAATATGCTAGAATTTTTCTAAAGCCATGTATTTCATCCTTTTCTTCAATTTCTCACCAGTGAAATAGAATATTGCACACAGAACAAAGCATACTTCAGAGGTTCTGTTAAAAGACAAATTCAGCAGCTCTGTGATATAATCTGAGTTTTCATAACATGCCTCAAATTTTACATTCCAATGAAATGTAATTAGAATTGCCACTGAATTACAGCAACATGGTGTCTGTAAGACAATGTAAACTATGTTTCCAAAAAATAAATTTACAGGGGAAAGCTGGAGAGGAACTGTTCTTAACATCAAGGTCCTGATTTTTCACTGTCTGCACTTCATGATGTAGCTAGCTTTAATTGCACACATCCTTGTCCTTCCGAATCCTCTGGGAATGCTGGCAGGAATCCATGTCTCAGTCAATACTGAAACAAGACTGATGGCTTTTGTCACCTCTCATTAAAGCTGCAGACTTATCACTGCCGTCAAAACTACATGGGAAACAAATGTTTTCTTCTTAAAATATCTAAGCTTTTGTAGTCCTAGTCAGCCATTAAATGAATCACCAATCTCTGAAGATGTTAGACTTGATTCATGCCTTTATTTAAATGTTTTTCACCATTCTGATTGGTGTGATTGGAACTAAAATTAAGAAAGAATTGCAATTGAATCTTTTAATATCCCTTTATGTGGTCAGGACTGAATGAGCCCTAGCATTAACAAGACACAAGTTTTTAACCTTTACCTGCATTAGGAATCCAAGTGGTGTTCATTGAATCAATGGACATCAAAGGATCATAATTTTTAGCAGTATATCAGTGTCTTTGTGTCCATTCAGCATAGAAGGAGAAATAACATATTTCTAGCTTTTTGAGGTACAAGCAGGTTAGACATTTTATACTGAGGTCTGGTTTCCTTTGGAGTAAAGGCTGGATTTTGCAATTTTAAAATTATCACCATTTTCATGTCATCAGTGTGCCTTAACTTTTTTTCTTAACTTCCTACTCCTGGTAGCCAGCACCAATTCTACTATGCAAGCTGGGACAAGGGGACAGTGGATCATTTTGAATGCTGGGTCAGTCAAAGATTAGATATAAACTCAAACTTCACAGTTTTGATGATTGGCAAATCACAATTTGATTTTTCCTGCAAGAGTAGATAACCTGGCTATCTTAGTCCTGTTCAAACACATACCATTATACTTGGTCTATCAAGAATATTCTGTGTGTGCCTGGCAGCCTCTGTCACTTCCTGAGCACAAAAACAACTGTTTGGGATGACTTTCACTGCTGGGAGGAGGAGAAATTCTTCAGTACAGTATGTAGCATATGGAATGCTATAGTAGCAAATGTAGAGATAGTCACCACATTTATAATTGACAAGATAAGGCTCAATTTATTTACTGGCAATTAGTGTGGCTAGCAAAGCATTCTTATAAAAGGTTGAAGACTCCTTTGCCCTTAAAATAAGGGGCAGAAAGGCCAATGTGTTTTACAGCTGCTGTAGATTTATTCCATGTCAGGTGCACAATTTTCTTTCCTGTAATTGCAAGTAGTAGCAAATGATGACCGTAACATGTTCTGAAGTACATAGACAAGAATAAATCTGAGTAGACAAAAACTCACCAGGAGTTCTTTAATGTATGTAGAAAATATGAAGGGTAATTTTTATTGAGATGAAAGTAAGCATGTGAAAAAAATGTCTCTGGTAAAACACTGCTGTGCCTGAGAGCTGCTTCCACATGGGAGGGGGAGGAAGAAAATGTCACCTATTATATAATTAGAAAAACAGTTGGGAAACAATGGTGATGATGGCATTTCCCTAAGGAATTTTTTTCTTGCCTTAAAAGACTTTTAGAAAGTAAATTTCAGTGAGAAATAATAAGTCAAATTAAGATAAAATGCAATTTCTCCTTTTTCTGGATCTGCAACAACAATTTGGTGTACTGGAGGCGATAACTTCAAAGCTGGCTGGGTGGGGAAGAGCTGTGAAAACAACAAACAGTTGTCCTCTCAAATTTACAAGTTTTTATTCTTCAGCCTAGGGCTTGCAAGCCTGGCTTTTCAGTAGTAACTGGCTATGAATGCCTGCATCTGTTACAATATTCTCTTTAGTTATCAGTAATTAGTAACAGTCTGATGATGAGCTAGGAGTTCTTGCATGGCACTGAGTGTGTCTTGGGAATGTGTAGAGGGCATTAAAAGATGAAAAAATGAGTAATGGGGAGGAAAACTATATTGTTGCTGGTAGTATGTTCCTTCTTTGCTCTTGTTGACCTTCCACCAGTGAAGCAAAGGACATCCCATAACCTCTCTGGTGGCCCCAAGAACTGTACCTGAGAGGTGACCAGGAAATATTCTGCTGGGAAAACAATCTGAAGCCATACCAGGCTTTATAAATCTGATTTCTGGACCAATTCAAAATATCGTTGCCTTCAATCACCAGTAGTCTGGCCTGAATACATGAGACATCCTGGCTGAAGGTTTCCTAAGCCATCTATTTTTACTTTCTTTGGTATTTATTCTATTTATGATGGATTGCTAGGATTTCTCTGGCCAGTAATGAAAGGATAGGTGTTTTATTGTACTTTCTCTTCCTCAGTCTTTTTGCCCCTTCTCTTCATTATTTATCTTTCATTTTGGACACACTGACTTCTTCTGGAAGTTCAGAAGGAGGGAAAGAGCAAGATGGGCATGGGACAGATCTAGTCAGGAAACTCTTACACAACTGCAAGTACCCCCAGACCCCACAGGACCTATGGTTACAGCAAATCTCTTTGGTGATTAATAGAAAAAAATCTTCCCTCCATATGAAATGAAATGGATATGAATGATTGTTTTCTGAGATGCCCACTCTAGACCTTCAGGAGCATCTGTCAAATATGAGGGTGTTCAGTCTCTTTCACCCGCCGGCACCTCACTCCATCTGCTCATGTTTCATTCTGGGGCAGCTAGAGAAGAGCATCTATGTGATATGGGCAGCATTCATTTAGCACCTGCTTTTTTTTCCATGAGGTTTTTCCTTTTGCTGATAGACTGATTAGAAATGTTATCTTTTTCATAGATATTTGCCAGCTCAGTAGTGACTTTGAGCAGGTTCCAGGTGGCAGAAAGCATCTTGCTTGCTGCACAGAGCCACTGCTGTAGCCACATGAGGTATTGATTGAGGATGTCAGAAATAGCCTCTCTGAAGAGCTTTAATGATGCCAAATGCAAGGGTAATTCCTGCTTATCCTTAAGATTGACAGCTTGCACATGACACCAGCCAAACATCACTGGATCAGCAGGAGAATAGACTTCTGAATGATTACTCCTAGATATGTTTCCTTTGGGGTTTCCTATCCAGAAACTGACTTCAGATCTGTTAAACTATAAGAAGGATGTGGCTATTGTGTGAAGTGATAGCACTCCAGTTTGGAATACATCTTCTCTCTTTTTCAGGCCACTTGTATTAAACCGCTTTTAAGAGAATCGTCATCCTATTCACTGGATTTTTATCAGCGTCTTTAACAAAACAAGTATGTGCTAGTAGCTTCTAATGGGTCCCAGAGAAAGCTTTATAGCAGGAACTTTAACCTGGAAAAAAAGGTAAAATCCAGGGCAATGTTTAGTCATCGCATGCACTAAGATTGTTTGACAATTTTGCCTAGTCAGGAGGACATACGTGGGAGCCTTTTACTATGTCTCTATGTATTATATGTAAATTTGAGCTTTATTTTTAAACAGATGTATATGAATTATCTTTCTTTATCACTACAAAAATGTTATATTCTGCCCAACTTTGCTCACTGTTTTTCTTATGTTATGACTCCATCCTTCCCTGCCTCTCTTTCTCTCCTTCCTAATTCTATTCTCCTTTCTTTGCAAAGATCTATTCCTGACAGGTCTGGTTGCATGTGAGCCTGGAAAAGGTTCTTCAAACTCTTCCCAATGTGCGTGGTTTGGCACCATTTATTGGAAGCAAAATCACATACAGCATTTGGTCACCAACTATTAGAGTCTACATGTGATACTACTTGTGATACACCAGAGTTTGAGATGACTCACTTGATATGGTAATCTTTAAAAGGAGTAAAGATGAATGATTGCACAAATATTTTGTCGCATTCTATAATATCACTTCAGTGCAAGATGGAAATATTAATGCTTAATGATTGTATAAGTATCACTCTTCCAATATTGATAGAGGCTGAGACAGAGAATGATGAACATTTAATAGGAAAAAAATTGATTGTTACCCCCATCCTACCTGTTTAGAAGCACCTTAGAAAAAAAAGTTGATTAATTTTCAGTTTACCTTTTCTTTAATGTAGCAGACTTCCATTTCAGGTTTAATTGTGACTATTCTAGCATGCAACAAAAAGTTAGTGCAAGATAAAAGGGCATAGCAAGAAAAAATATTCAAAGTGAATAATTTAAGATCACATCCATAATTAATGACATTTGGAAAGCTTCCTCTAGTGCTCTAATCATATCTCAAAATGTGCTAATTAGAACAGTTTGGTACAAAACAGTGTATGCAGGTGTTGAACAGCTTTTTTCTGTTCTTTTTTTTTTTCAGAAATGTAGCAGTAACTGATTCTCCTGGCATTAGCACTCACATTTAATAAATGTTTCACCATTTAACATATATTTGACAGCTGAAGAGTGTGTGTGTAACTAATACCTGGTTAGAATAGATTTGATCAAGAATGCAGAACAAAATCAGATATGTTTAGCAACTTAAGCTTGTAGTAAACAGTGAAGCATCCTATAATGTCCTTTGGGGCTATAACGAGCAAAGACTTGAAGCTGAAGGAAAAAGAATTGCCTTGAAAGGACAAAGTATCTACATTCATCTGCTTGAAATTAATGTTAACTAAAAGCAGTTCTGATACTTCAGAAAAGCTAATTATTTGCTTACTGCTTGCACTGTATTTAAGTGTTATCTTTTGGCTGAGAAGGATGTTGCTGCTCAGTTCTTCATTTATCTTGGAAATCAATGACAACTGACATCACAGGTTCCTCTCTCTAACCCCTCTGCAAAATTAATCAATATGATTCAGAAAGAAATGGGCTGTGCATTCATTTGGATTTGTATTACTGCTCTGCCAGAATGAAACAGGGAAACCTGAGGAGATGCTTAATGCCCAATTTACTCAAAATGATCCTGACAGCTCTGCATTACTGAAACAGTAGCTGGCTCTTTGGGGCTGTAGTGTCCAACAAGTAGGTGTGACAACACTGTCAAGTAAATAAGTCTGAAGAGCACAGATTGTATTTGAAATGCATGCATCATGACTCTGCAGGATTTGTTTCATGCAATTATTCTAATAAAACATTTTATTTTATTGAGGTTCTACAAAATTTCACAGAATGAAACAAATAGCTCCATAACCATGTATTATTAATAACTCATTTCCTTTAAAGTTGAGAGCAGAGGTATTCTATTATGTGTTGCAGATTAATTTTAAGACACTTTATTGGAGAGCCTGCAGTTGGAAATATTAATCTTGTGAAATTGAACACATGGGTTTAAACCTAGGATACATCGCATTTTTCAAGAGACTCAGCAATACCTAGCTCCATTTTCCCCAAGCAATCTGTATTCTTACTGCTGTATATGAATTAACTCTATTTCTATGCTGTGTTCTCCTTGCTCCTACCCATTAGCATTCAAGCCTTTTCTGTCTTCTGCAGCTAGATGAATTATTCCCTGAGAACAATTCATTTGACAGTGAAATTTGCCCTTTTTGCATTTGTTATTTCTCCATGAACACATCACAATTTGCATTAATTAGTTTATTATTTGAAATTGTTTGATGAATAGTTTGTTTCAACCCATTTCACTCATGTAGCTAATATTAATTTGAGTGTTTCATCCCAGTGATTTACTATTCAAACTGTGTCCTATTATATCATATGGTGATTGTTCCTGATCCTGCTCTGGATGACACAACTGGAGTCAATCAAAACCAGAAACATGGTTCATGAAAAGTTTTCAAAGAAAAGTTTAGTTCTATTCTCTAATTATTTCCCCCAGTTATAGTTATTTCTGAGTAAACCCACTTCTTTTTTTTTTTTTTTTTTTTGTATTTTTCTCTTATTCCCAGTTTCAAAACTCAAGAAAAGGAATTTAAAGTCTTAAAGTCTCTTTTTCTTTCTTTTCTTTTTTTTTTTTTTTAATTCCATGTTCAAGGAGATGGAGTAAAATAAATTGGGGTTTTATTTTCTTCAATAATAAAACATTTTTTCAGTTAAAGACAGTTTTTCCTGAAAGCATGCTCTTTGCATTAAAAACATTTTTTGACTGGTCCAAGTTATAGATTTTCTAAAGAGTTTCTGCCTTTCCATGACGTATGATTCACCAATTAAAGAACATATTTTTCCATATTAAATAAAATTCTAATGGTATTCAAATGTTCTTCCACTTCCTCCTTTGTCTGAGAAAAAAAAAAATACCATTAGGAAAACTGGAAATACGTGCACAAGAAAGTAAAATAAAGTTTCAGCATCTCCAAGAACTGCCATGGACGCTTGCTTTCTTCTCTGTTAAGAGTTATGGTCTTTTGATCCAAACTTCAAGTAAACTTTGGAGTAGAATTACCTTGTTTCTACTAAAATAGATATTATATCTCTGTACAGATCCAGTGTGAAAAAACATCATCTCAGGATGCACAGAAAACTATGGTGTTCATCTATACTCACAAATATATACTATCCCAAAAAAAACAGAATGCTGTAATAATATATTGGAGATTAGAGTAATAATGAAATCCGCCACATTTTAATGTTATTCATAAAGAGTGTTAAAAACCAGAAGTTGAGTACTTTGAAAAAAATGGAAAATATCTCCCTTAGACATGGATTATTTTTTTTAAACAAATCTTGGAAAAAATGGGAATGTTCCAATATATAATTACATGTATTCTAATTCTAATTACTTAGACAGTTCAGCAAATTTGCCAAAGAAACCACGGAGTGTGTACTTGTGGCAAAATCAAGGAAAAGCAGAAATGGGAGGGCACAAGGAAATGGCAGTATAATTCATGCCATCAGCATGCTTTTATAGAAGATAGAGTCTGTCAAGCAGAGAGTGCAGTTTTTGAGGTTTTGGTCTCTGATATATTCAGTGAATGTTTCTCTGTGATATAATATCCCTAAGGCATGTTTGAGATAGGCAATATACTGACACAGTGTTCTGTGAGAAAATTACTGCTAAACAAAATTAAGAGAGCCCACAGAAGCAGGGTAGGGACTAAGTGAAAGTGAATTTGAATCACGTCCCTAAAAATTTGTTTCTGGGCAGGTGCTGCCATTGTTTTCCTAGAAGGACTGCACTTGTAAATACCACATTTGTATTTCTGATGACACAGAATTACTAAATGAATAACAATGATATACTGCATATGGGAAATAGAGGCTGCTCTGGATCGTTTGCAGAAGTAATCAAGCACATATGTCCACACAAATGTGTCTGTGTCATGGCTGTATTGCCAGGTATGCAGAAAGTGTGTCAGTCTTAGGAAACTGAAGCTTCATCCTTGGAATTAACTGAAGAGCACTAGAGCAGCAAAATAGCACCAGAGCAGTGAACATGAGTGGGCAGTCTGATGCAGCCAAGGCTCAATAGAGCTTCTGAAGAGCTGATTGAGAAATGTCATATGTGAACAAGGAAGTACTACTTTTTCAGTTGCCATGGCATGAAGAAAGACTAGCATGTTTCTAGCTGTTTCAATTGCTTAAGTGAGAGTTATAACTGCTGTTATGAGTCATGAACCTCTGGCATGAATGATACGCTCTTGTTTTGAGTTCTAATAGTCATCCTTCAAAAGAAATTATGAAGAATTGAAAAGGATGGAGAAAAGAATAATAGAAAAGTATGTAATTCTAGGGAGAAACCAAGAAAACTTTATCTGTTTAGTGCACCAAAGAGAAAATTAAGAGGTGATCGTGGGAAGAGATGGCTTATTGTAGGTGGTATTTCTGTCAGAAAGATGAATCCATGAGATTCGGGATCAGGAAGCTAGACTTAGGTAAATTAAAAGAGAGCAATTAATCAGTGGAACAATTTTCTTCCAGTTATGATGGGCTATCTCACTGGCAGCTTCTAAATCAAGCCTCAGTGTCTTTATAAAAAATATCTAAATTCTCAAAATAAGATAAAATTCCCAAGAAATCATTTACATGAGATTTTTGGCCTACTGTGTAAAGGAGGAGAGGAAAAAGACCTCCATCCTGAAAATATGTTCACGGGACTTTCACTTGTAGTTTACACGTGCTATTGGTATTGAAGTCTTCAAGTCATTTTGACATATGTCTACAAAATGCACAACTGTCTGTGTTACTGCAGGGAATTTGAATAGAATCTCAGAAAATTATAGATGTGATCGTGTCCCTAAATGTTTAACATGGAGATCTGTTGGCAAAGCACTTACACATCAAGTCTTTCTGGAGCATCAACAAGTTGAAGAACTGAGTGATGACAGCCACAATCTAAACAGTTTTATCAGTATATGCAATATTTTCTGAGAACTGTGGACCTAATGGAAGTCTTTTCTTGTCAGCAGTGAGACAGGCAGCCTTGCTTTGCTGAAGGACTTCTGTCTTTCTGGTATATATTTGTGTGCTGAAATGCCACAGTGGGGCATTTTTTGTGTGGATAAGAAAATACTTCTGATAACAGTAATGGCTCAATGCTGCATACTGCTTTGTCATAAACCTCTCTAGCTAATGTATTTTTCTCTTGATCTGGGGTTCAGCATCTTAACATCTTTCTGAAATTGTGTGCATTGAAAATGTTGGTAGAAAGCAAGAAATGCAGCATCCAAGCACCAGTGCATTTAGGGATGACCGGAAAATACCCAGGAATGTTCCTGAGATCTCTATTTTGTAATTCAGAGTAGAAATCTGTCCATATTCAGAAAAAAGAGAATGGACAAGCCTATCTGTGCCAGCAGGCATTGGAACTGATTGCTTCATCTCCATTTCTCAGACCTGTCAGAACCAGCAAAAAAAAGGAGGCAAGGGGCGTTACCAGCTAACGTGGCTTTCTGGAGTAACACTGTATTTGAGCTAAGTAATGCATGCTGAAGGGTAGGATGAAATCTGGGCAGGAAATCACCTTGGGTTTGGCCATTAATCTCTGGCATTGCCTTAGCTTTTGTGAATGTAGAAGTGGGCTGCAAACAAGCAGCAGAATAAATGAGGTAAAGTGATAACGTACAATTACTTTTCACAGCAGAAAAAGCCAGAACTAATTTTAACCAATTTCTGCCTTGACTGTGGTGTCTACAGCTATCATACCCTTCTTTTTTCATTGTTCCTTTAATTAAAAGAAACCTCCATGCCTCTCTGGGGCACATCCCTGAGGAGAGATTGGTTTAGGATGAGAAGCATGCTTTGCTCTTTTATCCTTTTCAAAACCCAGAATTTATTTTCTTTCTGTTTGTCAAGCAGCATGAAAAAGCTTTTTTTAGCTCTTACTGCACTGGAAACAAATATGAAAAAAAAAAAAAAAAAACCCAGAAAGCTTCAGGCAGTTTAAATGTGGGGGAATGCAATGCTGATGTAAAGCTGCAGCAGATGTACAGCTTAATTAGATGTTAATGAATAGACAGATGTGTATAAGTGAGCAGCTCTGAGGGTGTGGAAGGAAGCAGAAATATGGGGCAGTAAACACTTTGATGTCGCCTGGGTAAAGGTACATTTCAAATTTACTCTGCTTGCTGCTGTTTCTTGTATCCAGACTGGATTTTCCTATCACTGTGTGGCAGCAAATCATTTTATTTCTTGCTGGTACAGTGAGGGAAACTGAAACATGAGCTTTCCTTCCCACAGGCCTGCTTTGGACTGCTTCAGTTCTCCCACTCCTGGGTAGAGTTTGCAAACCTGAGGTAGCAGAGATCTGTGTGGGAGAATTTTTGGCAAATCTTTGTGTCAGAGTTGTGAAGAAATTGAAGGGGCTAGCCTGAGAACATAGAAGGTCCTCTGGACTTGGAAGGAACAGGTGAAAAGTACAAGCAGAAATAAGCAGGGTACAAAACAAGTTGCAGAGACAGGAAGATCAGGAAATTATTCCAGGTAGTGAGATCACAAATCCCCTTTGACCATACAGATAAATTAGTTTACAGAGGGGCTAATCCAAACCACCACAAATACACAAGACAAATCCACTGGTGAAATAGGGTTAGGGAAGTGTGTACAAAAGAAAACCAAATACTATCAGTTAAAAACAACAAAGAAACAAGTAACATGGTAATAAAAGGGCTGGTAGGTTCAAACACTTGCTATGCTGCTTGTTGAAAGGAATACTTCTATTATTCAGTGCATATAAATCTCCTTGGATGTATTTTTTGAGGGTAGTTTCATTGAGGGCATTTTCATTGTCTCTTCTCAATGCAGCATTACAAATCTTATCTATAGATTAAAAGGAGCTATAGGCTCTGCAGCATTCCCAGCTAAATGTCTTTTCTTTCCTGGAGTTCTTGTAGCTGATGAAGGTCTGATGTATGGTATATCTCCAGCCCCTTGTAAAAACCACATAACCTGCAAGGCCAGGATAGTGAGAGTAGTCCCAGAGGAGAGGTTAGCAGAGCAGAGGGAGATGTGGATGAGGACGCAAAGCTGCTCTTCATAAAGAATTGACCCTCTGTTTTGGGAGGGTGTGTTCCCTCTTCTCAGAAGGGTAAAAGGAGGCATTGTGTGCACCCTTAACAGTCTGCAGCCATGGACCTTACTGCTGATGAGGGATCCAGAGGCTGAAGTCCAGTCTCAGATGGGAATTGCAGGCAGAGATGACTCCTCATCTTATACTTCTAGGGATGCATGCTGATCATGTAAGAGTATTCTTTGTACATTGATTTCTTTGGAAATATAATCTATTTGAGTTCTAAGGGTCTATCTTTCTGTGTGTCTGCCTGCCTGCCTTTCCATTTGCCTTTTAATCTATCTACAGTTTTTTTTAGTCTGTCTGCTAAAGTGAGACCACCCTTCTTAACAGCTCCTCTGTTTGAAACCTCCATAACTTCAGTACGACAAAGTAGTTTTATTCCTGATAATAACTTTTTTTGTACTTTACAGTGCTTGAATGTCTCAGTGCCCTTTTTGAAACTCATTATCTCCATTGCACCTTTCCTTGACCCTTCCATTGCATTAGCACCTGCCTAGGGTACTAGTAATTCCTTGCTAATTTGGAGCAGGTAGTACCTCTGCATATTCTGAGGCTAATTTTAAAGCTTTCTTGGGGCAGAGGATGATCCTGGGTCTAGTGAGAGATATTTATACCTGGTATACATGGACACATCTTGCTCAGCTTTGCCTGCCCATGCTGCAGATGCTCATATCCCACCTCTCACAAATACTGGCCTGCTGCAGGGCTGGCTCAGCGTGAAAGCTGAAGGACAGTGTCAGGTGGTGGAGGGCTGAGGACATGTGGAAGATGCTGGTTACAGGCCTAAACTGGAACTACACAGGATTTTGAGGCACATTAGTGTTTTACTGAAGTAAAAAGATCAGGTTTGGATGGTCTATCAGGTGGATTAGTCTTGGACATGACAAATACATCACAGTAAATAGATTGCATATAAGAGGAGCATAGCTGATGTACTTAGCTAAAATATTTACATAGCGTTCATGTTGTACATGTTTTCATACCTAAGCTTGTTCACGTACAACATCCTAAGAACTATTAATGAGTCAAAAAAGTTTACTAGAGCCTACATTTCTGAATTACTACATTCTTCTTTGTAAACACTGCTTTTTTTTTTTTTTATCTATTTATGCCTGCTACTTGGTATCCTTTTTATTGGTTTCTTAGACATAGCAAAGACTGGCAGTTCATAGAAATGATATGGCAAAAGCAAGTCCTTCAAGGAGTAGGAGTAGGTGAGGCAGTTGGGGTTGTTCAGCCTGCAGAGGAGAGAGGAGAAGACGATCTTCATTATCTACAACTACCTGGAAGGAAGTTGGAGTCAGGTGGGGATTGGCCTCTTCACCCAGACAACCAGTTGATAGGACAAGAGGACACAGCCTCAGGCTGTGCCAGAAGAGTTTTAGGTTGGACATCAGGAGGAATTTCTTCACAGAAATGATAGCTAAACATTGGAACTGGCTGCCCAGGGAGGAGGTGGAGTCACTGTCCCTGCAGGTGTTGACAGGGTGGTGCTCAGTCAGAAATTGGACTCGATATCAAGGGTCTTTTCCAATCTAATGGATTCTTTGATTGTGATTGTATAAAGGGCAGGAATTCCAATGTATTTGTTACTGCCAAGCAAGCTGAGTCATTCATGTTTATTAATTCTGCTGATTCTGTTATTATCACTCATTTTTCAGCAGAGTATGAAAAAATTATAATCTAATCTGCTGTACAAAGTAGGTAATATGTAACAAAAATACACTGTTTAAAATAAATCTTTCCCATCTTTTTCATCCCTTGGTCTTTTATCAGAAATGTAGGCAAGAAACCAAGAGATAAGGATCAAGTTAATTTATTGCTGTATCATTTTTCCTCCTCCCTTCTTCCAGACTTTGCACAGCTGATTCATGCCTAATGCTAAGGAGGTATTGTTATTCTTTATTCTCCCATATTGTCTTATGGGAGAAGCAGAGTGAGAACTGTAGAAGTAATGCATTTTGTCTGTAAAGAAAATAAAATCCATAATGATTTATAGAATCTGCCAGAGAAAAAGAACAAGCTGGGATCCTTCTAGGAACCTCATATTCAGCCAGGAACATTTGCATTCTATTTAAAAATGCAGAGGGAGCATTGACATCTAGTGTTTGTTCCAGTATTTTACTAGAGAGATTGAATAGTCCACAATTCAATTTGAAGTGAAAGTATCCCCCTGCAAATGACTCTTTGTAAAGTCTTTTGGAGACTGAAGTCAATATCTATGGGTCTTTGGAGATGCAGCAATTGATTACCTGTCCAAGTCAATGAGCATTAAAACCCAAAGAGACTCAGAAATGCACTTCACTGTTGCAAAACCTCACCTCTGATACCACTGATGCACAATGACTGGTCTATGCTGAAGTTCAGTATATAAATAAAACAGCTTGTTCTGAGACCTAATTGAAGTTTTGTAACAGCCAGAAAACTCAAAGTTAACACCTTTTGCTGTAATGCTGGCATGCTCAGCTGTACGTCTTGCGTACAGTCTTGGTGCAGGATGAACATAAAGTGAATCAGATTTTGAAGCCACTTACTTCTCTGTCTGCTAACACTGTCTTCCTTTGTCCCCTCAGCTTGTAAAAATAACACCACCTTGTCTTCTCAAGGCTCCTTTCTACACAAAGACCTCTTCCAGCAGTACACAAGAATCTCTTCATACCCTCTAAAATAAAGTGAATGGAACAATTACTTTGTGATTCTTAGAAAGGCAGGAGCTGTTTAAGAGAGCCAAGAGCTAGAGACTGAAAAGGAGGGAGAACTGAATTTCCAGCTGTAGCTGCATATGACAAGTAAACTGTGAGTGACAGAAACTGAGACTCAGTAGGGGAAATAGTTGATTCAAGCTTTTGGAAAATAAAACCACTTCTTTGGGGAAACTGCTAATTTCACAACTTTAAGATCTAGGTTTTACAACTTACCTGAAACACATCCTTTATCAGCACTAATTTGGGGGATTGCTGGTCTAACTGAACTGGAAGTGGGTAATTTCTTGGAAATCTGATATCATGACTTTCATTTCATTTCCTTTTCTGCTGAATCTCATGACTGAGTTCTGATGATAGGAAAGGTTTCACTGGAATGAAACTCAATAGGTCTTTTAAATATTAACTTTCATTCACTATCTATTGCGCCTTATGAAAGCACGATCTGAATGTACTCACCATTCCCAAGAGGCATTTGACTGACAATTTTCTATTAAAATCCCATAGATTATGGAGATTCCACAGTCCTGGATGACAATAATTTAGATGTCCAAACCACATTTTCCTGTCGCGTTTCCTTCTATAATTTCATATCTGCAATCTGTATGAACTGTGGGACACACACCAATGTATGTCACACCTATAGAATGTCCTGTCCATGAAGCATGTGATCTGTACTGCTTCCCAAATCAGAGTCCTGCATTTCAGAGAAGTAGCAGGCTTTCTGCACAATACTGGCCCGTAGCCAAATGCTTCTTGTTTATACTTAGCTCTTAACGATGATAATATGCATATGCAAGAAACTGCTCTTGTTTCTTGAGAGTTCTGAGTTATGGTTGTTTCTATAAGAGGACTAATGATACAAGGAAATAGGTATTGTAAAGGCTAATTTCAGTATAAAAACATAAAGTATTTTGTTTTAGAAAGAAAAACACAGGTAACTTTGTAGTGCACCAGAGTGTGAGATTGGAGATTTTCTAAAAGTGTGTAGTTGAGATCCTACCCATTTTTTAGGAAAGGTAACAAGTACAGTCTGGATTATAGGCTAATCAACTGGCCTTCAGCCTCCAAAAAGCTGTTGACCGTATCCTGATGAAAGCTGTTTCTGGGCACATAAAGTACCAGAAAGTAATTTGAAAAAGCCAACATGGATTTACCAGGCTCAAATTTGTGCCTTCTAGGGAGGAATGACTGATGTTGAGGATGAAGGGAGAAGAGTTTGTTGTTTGCAGAAGGTGTCATTTAGCACAGCTTTCTACTCAGTGTTCCATAGCATCCTGATAGCCAAACTGGAGATACATAGACTAAGAGGTGTTTTACAAGGCAGTTGATGAGATATGATTTAGAAATGCATGTGGAAATGTGCATGAAATACACAAAGTATTAAATGTGACATGCTGTCTTTCTCACAAGTGGTTACTGACATTTGTCCTTTGCTTTCTGTCTATGTCAGAGAAATGTTGTGAATTTAAGGACAAATAAGGGCTTTGTTTTTTTAGAAGAATCACTTAGTTATTAGGACAAAAGTAAGTTAAAAAACAATTTGTTGATTTTATTCCTGATATATATGATATTCCTGTTGGATTGTCACATTTCTTGCATTCAGAGAGCTGTTTATTGCTTTTCTTTTCAGTTACTTTTTGATGAGGTAATCAACAAATATGTCATAAGTAGATTTACACTATGATTTGAGATATTAAATAGCAGCAGCAATCCAGATTCAGAAATCCCTTTTTTATGAAGATAAAATCATAGATAAGGAAGAATTTTTCTTTCTTTAATTAAATACATAAATTTTAAAAATGCTGAAAAATAACAGTGTGAGAAAGAAAACGTAGCATTTCAGAAATATATTTTGAGGATTCTTTTCTTGAATTACTGTTTCTTGTCTTTCCCTGACACTTCATGCATGAAATTTGTTGTATACCAGAGTGAGCTCTCCTTGAAGGTTTCAAGAGCTAAGCCAGCCAGCCCTTTCATGCTGATTCCTCCATTAAAAAAAAAAAAAAAAAAAAAAATCCAGATCCCTTTCTGCACGTCCTGATTCAGTCAGTAGTTAACTAATTCAGTTAAATACATATTGAACTTTAAATACAGTCATAATCACACAAATTCATTTTGCTTATTCGTATGCCTAAAAGAGAGATAAACAGGACTAAATATTTTACTAAATCAGGTGTGTCCTCTCTCTGAAAGTTTTAAGCTGCTATTCCAGTTGGGAGAACTTTGGGAATCACAGTATCCCAGAAATACTCAAAATTGCTGTAGACATAGATCTGGGTTGGCCTGCTGCAATTTCACTGATTCAACAGCTGAAGACTTCTAATAGGTAAAGGAAGGAGGTCAACTCATCACTTCTTATAGTTCAGTGAAAAGTGTATGTTTTATTTTAGTTTTGGCAGTTAGTCTAGCACCGAGAAAATTAATTATTTTTTTTTTTTTAAATAGAAATAGCTTCCAAAATATTTTTACTTATTTTGTATTTTAATATGGAATGGGGAAAGCCCGTTATCAAATCAGGCCCTCAGGTCTTATAATCTGATGACATTTGTCTTCTCTAGACACAGTCAGAATTTTTAACATGAAACAATTTGTTCATGGTGGGGAGATAGCAGATGGCCCTGAAAATGAAATTAGGTTTTACTTTGGGTAATATTTCAAGCACTGAAGAGGAATTACAATTAAAAAATAAAAACTTTAACTTATTATCTGTCCACCATGGGACAGGTGTTTTCCACTGTTCTGTTTTGTTTGTTGAGGAAAAGGTATGCTAATTACTTGTCATTACATTTATGGTTTATCAGCCAAACATTTGTCTTTGGGAAGCACCTAGAGAAAGATTAACTGATTTCTAAGGATAAAATAAAAACATAGATATGAAGTATGATATATAATTGAAATTTCCTGGAGATGTGGGTAGCTGGTCAGGGAATCCCACATAATATTATTTCCTGAAAGTAAATTTAAAAAGTCGATAAAATTGAATTTAGCAGATAATTTTTGACCACTGGACATGGAAAAGGCTCAAGAAATAGTAGTGTTTTCCAAAAGGATATCATTGTTCCTCTACCTGTGAAATAAAAATATTAACTAAAGAGGAACAACAGAGCCAAATATGCTTGCTATGTGACAGCTTTGGAGCTGAATGCTCCCAGCCAAATCCTCTTCCTTTGCTTTGGAAAAAGATGTAAGGATTTTGACTATTTGGGATTTTGGGAAATTTGATGTCAAAGAGTCATAGCAACTCTGACAGAGACCTGGATTTCTGCAATGGTGAAAAGCTACACAGGTGGCCCTTAAGTATTCTCTAACTGTTTTGTCTTAGAGACTCTGTTGCTCCTGCAGAGGTGGGAGGTCTAGTGAGAAGCTGAGTAGACAGTTCAATTAAATTTTTTTTTCCTTTAAAGTTTTCAGGGTTGCACAAGCAAGAGAAGCAACTATTCTTCCTGCCATGCTTAAAAGGCTCTGAAACTTCATACACACATCGGTCATGAATTGACAGGAAAGAGCCCAAAGGATGAAGGGGAGTGTATTGGTGCATTTAGTCACTTGTATCTTTGCTATTGCTGTCAGCAGAAGAGGAAAAGCTGGAAATCACTCATAAGTGATTAAAAACAAAACAAAACAAAACAAAAAAACCTGGTTTAACTTCTTTGAGAGAAATGTACACTAGGTATGCCTGTGCACCTGAAGAAACCTCAGGTTGCTTTGTCACTATCCATCCCAGAAATAAGGAACTCTTATTTATCTTTGTTCCACTGACCTAAGACACACAGTCTCCGTGATTTGATAGGAAGTAGAATAAACATGTATTTCTACAATTACATCCAATGATAGTGTTTTTCAAAAAGATCCAGTTCACTTTGTCTTAAGCAGGGAACGTATCTGCTCATCAGAGGACTTGCTCTTCACCACACACCCTGTTTGCTACTGTCATAAATGTGTGATACAAGAATAAGGTGAGAATGAGCTGAATTTCTTCTCCCTGAACTCCTAACATAGTTTAACATGGGATGAAGGTTAATTAAAGTCACTGCTGCTTGACTGAAGTCAATATATAATAGCTTCTCTAGTTAATGTTAAAGCCACTTGATAAAAAAATGTCATTGAGATTGGACAGTTAGTAATCCACATGTGCTGGGGGTACATTTTACTTTTGGGAGAAGAAAGTAAAAAACCTAGGAACAATAAGAAAGGTTCTGTTAATTGCAAGTCTGTGACAGTGGTTGGAAAATCTCTCTGTATCTCCCAGCTGAACTGTGGGGTGACCAGTGGGAAGTGGATATAAGGTTTGCACATGCAGTATCCCATATTCTGAGCACTGGGATCTTGCTTGAAGAAGCACATAAACATCCCAGTCCTTATTGAAATCAAGTGTCCAGGACTGGAAGATGGCACTTTATAACAAAATGCCAAAGCTGGAGAAAGATGAGGAAAGTACAGCTAATGCAAACTGAAACCCAAACTCTGATAGCTGTTTGCTACAGGGAGAGAACTTCCCATTCAAATCACTATGGATAACTTCACCTCAGCTCTGAGCTTCTGATAGTTAAGTAGAACAAACTGCCTTCAGTAAAAGATTAAATATCAGATTGCACCTTGATATGAAAATTATCAGGATCACTGTGTACATTAACTTGTGCTGCTGGCCAGTGTTTGCACAGTAGTCAGGCTTCTCCCTCACTAGCTTCACAGCTTTAAACCTCTCTTATTCATAGCCTTCCTCACAATTCCTACTTAAATATATAACAAATAATTCTGGAAAGCATTTTGAAATACAAAATTAAGCCTAAATTATGCAAATCAATTAAAACTAAAGACCCCTGACATTTTGCAAAGCTAGTAATTAAGGCCTTTTATTCTTTTTTCTCCTCCAGGCTTTGAAAATCTGTGCAAAAGTTTCAATCAGTGGGGATCCAAGAGCTTTCTGGCAAACAGAAATTATTAGGAAGGAGCATTTAGTGGAATTTCCTTCTCCATCCTCCTGCCCCAACCCAGAAGAGAAAGAGCCATTTAGAACTTCATTCATCAGCTCTGGAATGAAACTAGTGGTGGTAGTTAACTGTTCTGGAGCTGTAGGAGAGGAGAGAGCTGTACTGTTATCCTTGCTGCAGGATGTGGCTGCGTTTCACTCACCTGAGAGACTGAGACCCTGGGGATTTTATGAAAGCCAAAAATGTTTTGCTATGATGAAAATGTCTGAAAGAATAAAAAGTTAAATGTTCTCACAAGAACGTGAAAAACAGTTTTCTTGTCTCCAAACAGAGTTGAGGAGTGATTTTTATTGACTTTTCTGTTCTATGGATGCTTGTTTTCTTATGCTCTTTCTCTGAAGAGATCAGTGCAGACTTTTAACAAAGTGAACAACAATTTATTTAAGGTGGCAAGAATGTCAGCACTGTTATCGTCATGAGAAGTAAATGGCTGCATATCCAGTTTGGGATAAAGTCAAGCTGCAAGTTCTTCTTAACAGAATCAAGAATTTAACAGAGTTACTGATTCAGGATGGGGCCTAACATACAGGTTTAATATATTTATTCCACCTCTGTTTCCACAATTTGTTGCTTATTCAAAAATTTGTCTTTATTTATATGATGTCGTTTTCACTGTGAATTCTGAGTGTTTCGTAGAAGTGTGTCAGTCTCCATTTATTCTTCCTAACCTCCAATCACATCTGCTGAATTCTCTCATATTTTTTTCTTTTGCTCTTTGACAGTCCTCTAGATATTTTTTCTCCCTCTTTTTGGCATCTCCTCTGTATGGGATTATTCTGATCTCATAGTGCCTCAGTCCCAGATTCTTTACAGGCATGCATTGATGTTTTTAGTCATAATGTGTTCTTAGTCTTTCTGGACCCTCCTTCATGAGGCCAGACTATAAATTAAATCTATTAAAGCTGGGTATTGATGGTCTGTCAAATGAACACTTGTTTCCTGGAAAGGAACTTATCCTGGACTACTACATATGCAGGTTTTGGGAGGGCCATGGCTTTCTGTAATACTTTATATTATAAATAACTTTTTTTTTCTAGTTCTCTTTTTTTTTACATTTGGTCACTAGGTATTTATTTAAATGGAAATTAAATCAGATTCTACCTTCTCTCTGTTGGCTGTCTCACAATTGCAACTCTGTCAAAACTCATTTGGCAACGCAAACTGTCCTTTATGTGGTCATCATCAGAACTACTCAAATTTGCTTTCAAACCTGCAAAATGAAAATGTGGAATATATTACAGTTTTTGTTTGTTTGTTTTTAAATAATTATCTTGGAGCTGTTTTCTAGTCTTAAACCCTGCCTAACTCACATATGTAGAAAACATGTTCCACTGAAAACTCAAGTACTTAGTGTACCACATGTGCTGTATAGGTAACCAGATTAAATGGAAAAACATCAATTACTTGATCAGTCCACAGAAGACACTAATAATATCCAGGTCATCTGGGTTCAACTCTGACTTGGCAATAGATTTTGTTTTGTGGCCTTGGATGACTCCCTTAGTCTGCCAACTTCTACCCCTCTGTAAGAAATAGTTATGTTGCCAAAGGTTTGCTACCTTCCCAGGGCATTGTAAATAAAAAGCACCACTGAAAATGAAACTTTGAGACTTTGATATTTCTGTGAGCAGTGACTATCTAATTAGGCAGCTAGGTGAAATTAATAATAATTTCTAGACACAAGCGTTAGCATACTGATGCTTCTAGAAATCTCAGTGCCTGTAATCTAACATAGCTCATAAAAAAAATAATTGAACTCCCACAGTGAGTCATGGACAGAGCCTGTGATTCTTTGTCCTACTTATTTCTAAGAGTCATCCTCTTCATCACTGCTTGATTTAAAAGAAAAATTGACATGCATGGTGGTTGGTCAGATAAAGGTATGCCAATCACTGACTGGTTTCAATTTATAAAGGCTGTTAGAAATTTCATCCCTGGTATGTGGCTTTGAAAATCAAGATGATTTAATTGCAGGTGGGACACAGAAACTCTAATGAAAGAAATCCATAATCTTAGGGAACAAAGGACAAATTACAAAGGGTTTCTTTTGCTTTTATCCAGTGGAAGATGAGGTCATACTTAGGAGCAAGACGGCTCTCAGAGATAGATACCTGCAGTAATAGACTGGGGGCTTATCAGTCTGCCAAGCTGTAGCACTGGGGATTTTTGAAGTGAATGTATGGTTGAGATGCTTGTCCAAAAGCTGACTGAGAAAGCAATCCCTTGATGAATAAAGCCAGCACAATTTTAAGTGAAATAACTCTAGTTCTGGTTAGAAGCTAGAACTTCAGGTTTTGCCGATGAAAACAGTTCTCCTGCTCTTTGGATGAGGACTAGGACAGGAGCATCTAAAAATAGTGGAGGAGGATGAGGGGCAAAAAAGGACAAAAAAAATCTCTTCCAGTGGGGAACTTTTAATAGGTTTCAGATTTCTGTCCTTTTAAGATGGGGATGGTTTCTTACAATCTTTCAAGCACATTGTCAATAGAAATGAAACACCACAACTTCTATGATTAATCCTATAAAGAGCCATTAAGAACCAAGCTAAAGTGACAAATCTTAGTGTCATATTTAAAAATTGTGTGCAGATGCTACTGTGCCTGTATATAAGCATATAAATATTATCATTCTTGGGCTAATTTGCAGTTTATTGCATGGAAAAAGCTAACACAAAAATGTAATTTATATTTACTAAACTTTCTTCAGAGATAAGAAAATTCTTATCTCATCCTTGACTGAGAGAAGCTGTTTACTCAACCAGGTTCACTGGTTTTATGCTGAAATTCTGCCGGCCGGTTGTGCCCTCAGCAGACATCAACCTGACCTGCTCCACTGCACTCCCAAAGCACTGTCAAACTGACAGCTATTACTGAGTTTGTGAAAAATACAAAAAGATGCTCCTGGAAATTATTGTTACTTACATGGTCTGTGTTTTCTAATCCCTGTCTAACCCCAGATGGCAAGCTGGTCTTCCCAAGGTGTGTCCCTTACATCACATTGTGTCTGGGAGCTGTCTGCTGTTGATGGTGACGACGCCCAGCTGACACTATTAAATTTCCTCTTTAAAAAGACAGCATTACCTAGCGATTTGAGTTTTCTTTCCTGTTTGTCATGTCAGCTGTGGCCTTCTCCATTTCACCTCTGCATGCCTTTCTGGTTTTTTAAATGGGCATAAAGATACTGGCTTTGCTTGTAAAACCCATTCAGTGCTACAGATGAAAAATGTTTTGTTGCTAAGTGGTTATTTTGCAATTGATTGCTGTTTGTTTCCTATTTTGGTCTCTAATAGGTGAACAGGATTTCTGATTTTGTCTTTGTATCTTCCTTTGTCTTTTTATCTTCCTTTCAATTGTGGAGAACCTCTTTCATTCAGTAAATTATTTCCTACTCTTCATGAGATGGGAATGATGAGGGTGTTAGTGCACCTGAGACTAAATGCACATTTGGGAGTGTATGCATCTGAAAAAAGGCTGTGATTACTTAAGGCACCAGACTTGAAGCAATAAGCTTTAAACCTCTTCCACAAATGAAACCAACTTCAAGGAAGAGAGGGAGGAAGGGATGTCACATTATTGTAAGGTGACATTCTTCATGTGTGCACCTGTAAACACATCTGCACATGGAACTGCTCAGAAGCCACTTGTGTAACTGTACAAGTTTGTTTACGTTGTAGCCAGGAAGATCAACACCTGAACTTTAATTCATTATACTCTTTGAGTTAGTATCACTATTGAGGCCTTAATTTTATGGTAATTTAGAACATTTTTCTAAAATGTTGCAATTTCTGGTTGCATTTACGCAGTTTTTACAATAACTAAATTGCAGGGGGAAAAAAAGACAAAGACTTTCCAAAATGACAGGCTGCTAAATCAGTCATTTCAACAATTAGAAAATGATAAAATTTAACTTTTTCAAAGCTGTGTTACTTACCCAGAGCCAGATGAATTTTATTGGGGGTGACAAAAATTCTGTAGTAATTAAAAACTGGGAATTTAAAAGTTTTATTCCAAATCAAGGGGTAGGAATGAAACTTTTTGTGAAAGATTATGAGAAATTACCAACATATTTTAACCTGTGTTTTAGAATAATTCCTGGCTGCAAGAATTAAAGTGTAATCCACAAAACTGTGGATTTGACTGTGATCCACATAGAAAGTTCAGACTGTAGTCAAAGTAAAAAATTAGAGTTCAAACCCTGGAAATTTCTTTCTTGGGAATTATTACATTTTGAAATTCTGTCTTCTCTTTCAGGTATTAAATATTTCTACTCTAAAATTCAGATTAAAAGCAAATTATAAAATACTTTTTTCAGAAATATTTGGAGGATGTTACTGAAGCTTCAATTTTGATAACATTCGAGTTGTCCCTTTCCATTTTATCATTGAGAACGTTGTGTATTTCTATTTCTCTTGACACTAATCTATCCCCGCAAAGGGAAGATACGTTAGCTTTCCCATGCTCACAGACATAGCTGATATCCCTTTAGAAGCTCTTATTGTTGTCCTTCGTGTCCCTCATCAGATTAAATTCTAGCTGTGCTTTGGCTTTCCTAATCTTATACATCCCTGCATGCTCTGGGAAAGCCTTGACATTCCTGTCAGGGCATCTGACTCAGCTTGAACATCTGTACCTTTTCCTTTTATGTTTCAGTTTAGTCAGGAGCTGCTTGCTCATCCATGGAGGTTTCCAACCACCTCTGCTCCATTTGCTGCTCGTCAGGATGGACCATTCTTAAGCTTGGAGGAGCTGATCCTTGAAGATCATTCAGCTCTCTTCTCTCTAGGACAGAGAGATCATTCTGGACCTCTCTTCTCTCTAGGACAGTCTCCATGATATTCCTCCCAGCAGGACCCTGAATAGGCCAAGGTCTTTCCTGAGAGAACCAGCACAGAGTTAGATTTTTGCTATTAACACTGTTTTTAAATGTAAAATCTTATCTGTAATGTATTTTATTATAGTAAATCGAAAATACATTTTCATATTCAAAAATGTTGATTTGTCCATTATATTGGGGAAATATTTTTGTTTTACATATCATTATAATTACAAAGATAAATTTGGCAAAGTAAAATTGCAGGTGTTAGATTGTATGGTTCAGGTGAAACAGCCCAGTAGTTTCCATCAAATATGGATTGAGAAATATTTCTATTTCTCTGGAAACACTTGTCATCTTATAAAAATTTCAGTTAAATTTTATTGCCTGTATCTGTTAGCTACATCTTTTTCTTCACATAAATATATTTATTTGGCCTTAGTAAGAATTTCATATGGATGGAATTTGGATGGATTTGGATGGAATTCCAAAACAACTGTCAGGTTAGAGGATTCTGTAACAAGTATCTGAGCCAATTTTTTTTTTTTCAGCCTTGCCAAACTTGGAAACCTGGGAAAAAATGTTCAGAAGGGTTTTGTACTAAAAATCTTTTATCATTACGGCTGCCATCTTTTCCAGTTCCACTTGTCTTTGGCAGAGAGATTATGCCTGATGTAGAATCTCCTGCAGAAGTCAAACAAAAAGCCAGGCTGCAATGTATGTGAGGAAAGGTAAAAAAAATTCAAAAAATCAAAGGGAAGGTGAGACAGGCATGAGGCCAGGCAAGAAAGAGAATGGAAATATTCCTATACCTCTTGAGATGGTTGAAGGTAACTAAGCAAATTAATTGGACTATACTGTTGGTGGGCTATTTATTTTCTTAGAAATGCTGCTGTTATTTTGCTTTTTTGCCTCTGTAGACTGATGAAATGATAGACACATTTCTTATTCTCATGCTGAAGATTCGGAATAGAAAAAGTATGTCAGAAGGTGTCACCAAATGACACAAGCAAAAACGACGCACCACAGCCTTGGTCACGATGAAGAGACTAATTTATTTTTTCTGACTCCAATCTTTTATAGTTCTCAAAAGATGCCAGTGGATTGGAGGGTGAACGTGCCACATCTCCAACGACACTGGACAAACTACCAGTACATCAAATTTCTCCGCCTCTATGAAAGAATGCAAAACAATAGGTTATTTACAGAAAGTTGTGTGAGAAAGTTCTCTACAAGAATGTAAACTCAGAAGGCTTTAGAAAACTCTTGATAACCAGAGCGACAAGAAGGGAGGACAGGAAGAAAGGAAACAGAGATAAAGACTGACTATGAAGGTTAAGCTTTGAAGAAAAGCAGAGTCAATAATTCTAGAGACATTTAAAAATATATATATGAGTCATTTATTTTAATACAGCTTTTGTTACATTGTTGTGTCCCCACTTTTCTTTTTAATTAGCATATTTAACATGATGAATACAACTTGGAAGTATTTATAAAAAAATCTTCATGGGGTTTTATTCCTCATTGAAAAATTGTGCGAGACCTTGGACTCAGAAGAGGAGGTAGTGTTCAGTAGTGAAATTATCTGAACTGTTTTTATTGGAGATCTAGCAAAAACAGAGACTTACTGTTATTTCATCAGGCCACCAGACAGGATGAATTATTGTTTTTATGGCACATAACAGTCTTAGCAAGGGATGATGATGCCTATGGAGAGGTCCCGCACTTTGGCTGCAATGTAGCCATGTAGCGCTATGGGCTTGGGGTGGAGTGGCTGGAAAATTGTCCAGCAGAAAGGACCTGGGGGAGTTGGTTTACAGTGGCTGAACATGACCCAGCAATGTACCCAGGTGGCTAAGAAGGCCGATGGCATCCTGGTCTGTATCAAGAATAGCGTGGCCAGGATCAGGGCAGTGATTGTCCCCTGTACTCTGCATCTGTGAGGCCACACCTCAAATGCTGTGTCCACTTGACATTCCTGTCAGGGTACCTGACTCAGCTTTTACCTTCTGTACCTTTTTTGTTTCAGTTTAGTCAGGAGCTGCTTACTCATCCATGGAGGTTGGATGAGCACTGTGTCCACTTCTGGGTCCTTCACTTTAAAAAGGATGTGGGAGATACTGAAGCATATCCAATGAAAGACAACAAGACTTGTGAAAGGTCTCAAAAACATGTCCTGTGAGGAAGAGCTGAGGGAGTTGGGTTTGTTGTCATGAGAAGGGGAGGCTCGGGGGAACCTCATTGCTCTCTACAACTCTCTGAAAAGGAGATGTAGTAATGTGGAAGCCAGTCTTCTATTGTACCTGCAGTGAGAGGACTAGAGGAAATGGTCTTAGGCTGAGACAGGGGAGATTCAGATCAGATATTAAGAAAAATCTTTTTCACTATTAGAATGGTCAGGCATTGGAAAAAGTTTCCCAGGAAGGTGGTGGTGTCACCAGCCCTAGAGCTGCTTAAGAGGCCCCTGGATCTGGCCCTGGATGATATGTTTTTAATGAGTTACAGTGGTAGTGCTGGATTCATGGTTGGACTGGATGATCTTAAAGATCTCTTTCAACCTTGATGATTCTATGACCTGTAGATGGTGCCAGTGTGGGGCATTCCACAACCTTGTGGGCAACCTATTCCAGTCTCTCACCACCTTCAATCACCTCTCTCACCCTTATGTGAGACACGATCATTACTCAGCTGTCTATGACTATAGATCAGATACTGACATTGCAACCCAACACAATAACTCAGCATGTCCTATTCCTTGATAATCTCTGAAGGATAATGTAGTAATTTTGGTTTCCAAGAGACGTCTTGTTTTATTTACTCCTTTCCATTTTGTGATGTGTACTTAGCCAAAGTCAATATCTATGATCAGGAGACGACTGAATATCTGACATCCCTTTGTCTACAGAATTGTCTTTCTACTGCTTAATGTATTCAGTGGCACATTTCATATGTGGCATTATTTCTTCCACAGATACAGTGGTTAATGCATGTGTCTGGGAATTGTGTTTCCCTTTGATTTATTAGCTAAGTACAAAGGCTCTGTCCTATTATTGCGATCTTTATTCACACAAGTCCTGGCACGTTTCAGCAATTCCAGCTACAGCTCATTTAAGGCTGTTTTCTTTCGAGCCTTGTTTGTTTCACCTAATTACTTTTGCAATAACTATTTTTAGGGTTTTGACATTCATTTATACTGGGGTAGTTTATTCTTTATGTGTTTTTATATCCTGGGTTGGTCTCCTAAGTGAGTCTCCTCAGCTGTGTGCATTTAGTTTGTTCCTTGGTAATTACAGGTGACCTTCCTGAGAGGAATGAAAATGTAAACATACTGGTGGCATGTGAGTGGCATCTGAATGATGTCAGTGAGCAAAATATACCTGTAAGAGTGGTAAGCCCTGAACATCTGTATGTGGATATCCCTTTCAGATCTGGTGCTGTAATTCTTGATCCTGCATCATATCAAGAGATTGGACTGGAGGATGCCTTGAGTTTTATTGTAAGCCTACTTTTTCTCACTGTCATTGATCTGCCAAAATTTAAGAGAAATACATTTTTTGATTCCTATCTCAAAAAGCTGGTTTCACAGCTTGCTTTCCTAATGGGTATATAGAATTCTATTGGCTCTTAGAGCCATCACTGTTAATTTTCAGTTCTCTGAACTTCCCACTTCTGTCTCTTTTTAAGAGAATAAAGCAACTAAAGAACCAATTAATGATATTCACAGCCAGCCAAAGCCCAGAACTGTTTTCTGCCAGTGATGACACCACACTTAGATTGTGTAGGTTTTGTTTGTTAATGTCAATAAAGCCCTCTAAGAATCCTCTGCAATGAATGACAGATATGATATCTGAAGGCAGATATAAAACATTCTATGCCTTAGCAACATGATATGGGACCTGGATTCTGAGCCCAGCTTACTCCAATAAAGTTGAGTCTTTCATTGTCAGTCATAGATTCAGACTTGTCTTTCTCATCAAGAGAATACCAGGGAAATATCATTTACTATGCGTGCCCCTTGTTTCTTCTGCAAACCCACAGTCACTTCAAATTTTGCTGGCTGTGGAAAAGTTAGTTAATCAAAGCATTAATGAACCCTTAGACAGTGCTTTTGTGTGTTTATATATTTTGTATAAAGTCATAGAGAGCAGCTGTCTTAAGAACATGATATTCCAGATAGCCAAGCACACAACTCTTGTCAGCTCAATTGTAGGTTTGAACCTGTGTCCCACTAAATGCTATCTGTATATCGACTGTACTTTTTTTAGAGGAATATTTCTTTTGTATTTGCCGTAGCTTCCACTACCTCTTAGACATTTTTCAAATATAAAAGATGTTCCCCTAAAGAACATCCAGGATAAAGGATGAAATTGTCAATAAGTATAGCCTGGTGGCTGACAATATCCCTGAGTGTTCAAGAGGCAGAATGACTTTGCTGCTGCAATGGACAGATGGAGAGGGCAGCAAACCCCCCGGTTTGGAAATAACATCATTTGGCTGTCTGCTTATCAGCTTTCTGGTAAATAGCAATCAAGTGATTTTATCACCTGAACGAACATGTGAAGTTGGTAATGTTTGCAATTAGCAAAAAATACTCTCAAATTTTTGAGTGGTAGCTCAGACTGTCCATTATAGCCAGAGGCTTTTTACAGAATGTACCAGGCAAAGAGAAAACTAGAATAGTCAGAGAAAGAAGCTGCTAGAAAAGGATTTCTGCAGGTGATCAACTAATGAGCATGAGGATTTTCATATAAACTGTCAGCTTATTCTGGTGCTAGTACTTGGAGTTCATGACTTTGATTCTTGCAATTCTGCTCCTGGCTTTCATATGGTTGTATTTTTTTTAAGTTCAGCAGCGTTTTCGTTTTTTTTTTTTTTTGTTGTTGTTTTTGGCTTGGCTGACTTCTTTGCAAAATGACAGTAGTATTCACTTACCTTACAGAGTTACTGTAAACCTTAATTAAGCTTCCCCTGAGCAGCTTGGAAAGAGCTGGACAAAAGCTGCTGTCGAGGTAACAACAATTTTCTGAGACCAAGCAGTGTTCAGCAGCATGGGGTATTTCATATCCCAGCTCTTACCTGCTGTTGTGTCAGACAGGATGAGATATTATATTAGTAGATTAAGAGGTAGCTAGAAAAAGTACACACATTTTCAGACTTTTTTTTTTAATAAATAGAAACTAGACAAAATTGATTTGTTGAGGTTGAAATTATGCATGCCTTTGGCTATAGCTGGAAGATTCAAGTTCCATTAAAAGAATAATTAAAAAGAAAGAGTCCATTCAAAAACTAACAAGAACATTTCCCTTTGCCCTTTCCAGAATTGAACTATTTTTGTTTGTAAATGCCAACCTGTTTTGTTTCCACAAACTAAAAAAACATGCTTTCACTTTTCAGTTTGAACTAGCATTTTTCATTTTAACATTAACATTGTATGCCACAAACATAAGTCAAAACTACCAGTTGTATGTCTGGAAGGACTGTAAATGAATATCATATCCTTTTAAACTCAGAACATGAGAGAGGCTTCACTCCAAGATCTGTACATCCTTCCTAGAAGATGGAAATAAAACTGTTGCTTCTTTTCTCTCTGACTTCCTTCTTTTCGCCCATCTCCTCTTTCCCGGGGCGCTGGCCAGGCGCTTCCGGGAGCAGCCGGAGAGAAGCAACAAACACCTTTGTGGGTTCGTTTGATACAGACAGAGCTATTTAGAGAGCGCGATCAAGACCGGGATAAAGAGACTCAAGAGATTGGACACTTGTTGTGCAGTCCAAAGTAGGTTGTATTTGCTCGAACGCCGCACATACAAGTGACAATGGTTTGGGCTTGAGTTACAGGTTATATAGGGGAAAATAAGGGATAAGGTGAAACCAATAGAACAATGCCCAGTATGAATACATTATAGGTAAAATCCAATGAGAATAGCTTCAGAGGGAAGGATGAATACATGTAAAAATACAGAATAGAAACTCCAGCTTTAGGTTTAGGAAACAGAAACTCCCATTTCAAATTTACAAAGCCTTTTTGCTCCGTTTGCGTAGCTGTACACTACAACAGAAACTAAGCTCACAAGGGGCTGTTTTAGTACCCTAGATGAACCTGAGATAAGCAGCTGTTGAGGGAAGCTAGAGCAGTGATTAAATGCATTAATCTTCAGGAGGTCCAAAACCAGCAGACTCAGCTTCATCCCCACCTCACTGCCAGTGCTGGGTGCCATTGTCACCTTTTCTCTTGTGCCTCAGTTAGCAATGTTCCACCTCATGGTGATCAGAGTGGAGAAGAGCTCCACTGACCTCTGTTTTTCATTTGCAAGCTTGGATTTCACTCGAATCCACTGCTTTGTGTCATTTTCTATCTGGATGAAAGGAGGAGGTTGGATCTGTTGGGCAGCAGTCATGTTCTTTTCAGCAAATGCCTGAACCAGTGATGGCCCAAAAGGTCAGTATCACTACCATGTAAAATACTTCCAAATGAAGTAAAGCAAACAAAGCCATTCAGGAACAAAGAATGGACCTCCATGTGAGTTGGAAGCCCACAGTAGATTTGTGAAATATTTTGGGTGTGGCAATTCATGAATAACATGCCATCCCCTGCAAGCTCTGCAAGTTAATTCAGGACTGGTAATACGGGTTTCTGCATCGAAGACACTCTTCCCTAATGCTTAGCATTGGTCATGGTATATAACTCTGGAGCGAGCCCAAAGGAGGGCCACAAAGATGATCAGAGGGATGGAAAGAGCTGGGGTTGTTCAACCTGGAAAAGGCCAAGCTTATCTTGTCCTTCCAGTACCTAAAGGGGTCTTATGAAAGGGAGGGAGAGGGACTTTTTATGTGGACAGACAGTGACAGGATGAGGGGCAGTGATGTTAAACTGAAAGACGGTGGGTTTAGAAAAGATGTTAGGAATAAATTCTTTACTCAGGGGGTGGTGAAGCACTTGAACAGGCTGCTCAGATGGGCTGTGGATATTCCATCCCTGGAAGTGTTCAAGGCCAGGCTGGATGGGGCTCTGAGTAAGCTGGGATAGTGGAAGGTATCCCTGTCCATGGCAGGGGGTTGGGCCTAGATTATCTTTGGGTCGCTTCCAACCCAAACAATTCAATGATCCCATGAGAATAGTGGAAAAAGGACAAGGATGCTGAGGATTTCCAACAAATGCAAAAAATGTACATTAAAAATAAGATAATTAATTTTTTATAGATTTATACATATATAATAGCTTTAAAATGTTAGTAATTTCAACAGTTAATTTTGTTTTATAAATAAATAAATAAATAAATTTTATTTATTTGTTGTGGACTCCTCATCCCTCAAAGTGTTCAAGGCCAAGTTGGATGGGGATCTGAGTGACCGTGGGGATCTGAATAAATCCATGCCAGGGTATTTAGAACAAAATACCTTTAAGGTATTTTAAGGTCCTTTCCAAACCTAACTTTTCTATGATTCTATGATTCTATGATTTTATTTTCAAATGGGATGGAGAATCTAAAATGGTACATTTTAGCCCTCTGTTTTAAACCAAAATTAAATATTTCAGAAATAAGTAATCCTATATCAGTCCTTCAAGCCCAATTGCCAAAGAATATGAGGTTGAGGAAAACAACCCAAATTATAAGATTTTAAGCAGTCATTCAAGGTTTTTTTGCCCAAAGTTATGCTAATCCCAGGGTAGACCAGCAGTCTTCTCACAGTCTTGCAAAGTCAAATTGTTTCTGGAGGAAATAATAAAACCTCTGCCTTGCTTTTCAGAAAACTGTAACTGTGAGGATTTAGTGTTATTTAGGATCAGTAGCAAAGCAAAGGAACAAAATGATTGAATGCTTTGCTTGAAAGTAGAAATTTAAATTCCTATGTCCTTTATCTTGAGCCTTGTAAAGCTTATTGAATCGCTGAGGTTCAAACTCTGGGTTTTTTTGTTTTGTTAGCTGCAGATCTTTTGATTCTGCTGTGATGGCACAGTTTGTCCTAAAGTGAGAATCAAATGTAGAAAGTGGAAAGACAAAATGGAAGCAATATGTCTTTAAGTGAATGATTCCATAAAATTTAATGGAGATGTCAAGAAAGATAGAAAATATGGAGAAAATTAGAGTCATTGTTTAGCTAGACAATCAAAGTATCTCTTAGTAAAGTAAAACACTTACTTTCCTGAAGAAGTGAAATTGGATTCCAAAAACTGAGAGCACCAAACACTCCTCTAATCAATTTAGAGGCCAACAAGTAAGAATAACTGTGTTGTGAAATCAAGTTGGAGCTGTGGAAATTGAATTATCCAAAATGTTTCTACTTTAAAACTAGATTTTGAAAGGACCTCAAGCTTAAATAAGCCTTCAATTCATACCCCTTGAGTAGGAGAACAGCGTTTTAAAGAAGGCACAAATCAGGTGTCTTTAATAGCTATGAGGTGCTCTTTAGATGTGGTCTGACCTCCACAGTGAGGGGTTATACAAAGAACCACTTCCCAAAGAGATGCTGGAGGGCACTGATTCTTAGAGATGTGATTATGACTTTTACAGCAAATAGTTCTTATTGGTCTTCCTGTTTGCACTGGGGGTGAAACAGGCAGAGTTTAGTATCATTTGGAGGATGCAAAATATTTTCTTCTCTCTTCATATAGGCAGATGACCTGTGTGTGGAGTAAACCAAACTCTGCTTATCACTCCCCCAGTTACCTAGCTCCTGACAGGGTGTTAGTCACACCATCCTACAGATGCCATTTCCCAAATACCAGGCAGCAAATCCGATCACCTTAATGTATCCACAGTGTGCTAAAGACAAAAAACCCAAAGCACAAAAGTGTTTAACATTCATGTCTGGATGCCCTCCTCATGCCTACTTATTGTATGAGCAATAAGGTAGGAATACAGAATACTGTGGCACCAGGTACTCAGATAATTTTTTATAAATCTTGAGCACATGAATAAGATTACATGATAAGATTACATTCCTTGTGTTAAAATACAGAAGTCAGTGAAGCTATCACAGAAAACAGATTCATTGAGATGCATCAGTTTTGCAAGACTAGGTCCAAAAAAGCAAAAATGTGGATAGATACAGATATTCTCAACAGGAAGGGACTAGAAACTCTGGAGTGATATAGCTTAAAATAACTTCTGCCTTAGCAAGCAGCTAGCCGTGTGTCATTACTAACACAGAATGGAGAACTCCCATAAAGAAATTATGTCTAAGAGAAAGGAATTGTGAAATAAAACTGCTGCAGAGTCTTTACAAAGAAAGGGCTTTCTACAGCTTTGCACTCTCTGGCTTCATTATGGAGTGTATAATTGGTGTGATAGGAATAATTTATTTGTTTGCATCTTAGGTTTAATGAGTGGCACTGGGTAAATAAAGAGAAGAACAGCAAGCCACCAAACCCCAAGTTGCTGCAGATGATGTCTCCTGTACAGCTCCTGGTGGATCTGCAACTTGTCAAGAGCAGTGATTCTATTAGTGAACACAAAGTCAATATTGCTTTCTTTTCATCCAATTATAGTGAGTAAAATCATCAGGGTTATGGATGTTTGAAGACATAGCTGGTGCTTTGACTTCTTCAAGGAGAAAATGTTTCTTGACTTACACTTCCATTCTTGTCAGATCATCTGCATTATTCTGCACTGGCAGTGATATGAGGGGAATGGGACTCAGAGTGTGTGAGAGATGCTTTTGGAATATACGTCCTGTATTAACGTCTGAACAGCTTCATGCTTGGGAGCAGCCTTATTCCAGCTTGCTCCAGTAGTACAGGTTAAAAAGCATAAATTGTCCTCTTTATTAGTGCAGTACATTTTGTTTGAGGTTTTCAAACAGCTCTGCAAAACATAGGAAGTTTCACAATCTTTCTTAATGCCTGAGAAAGCTGTGAGGAAAAAGTGGAAAACAACATACTCAGAAGTATCTATTAGTTTTGATTACAGTATTTTAGGGGTTTTGGAGGGTTTTTTGTTTGTTTGTTGAGGATGTTTTTTGTATACAAAATAGAACTGAAGCTTGGTGACTCTTCTGTGCTGCAGGATCAGCAGGAGGCCCTGGCATGTGCCCAATTCCACATGCTCCGGTCCTGTGTGCGCAGCCTGTGCTGCACACGGACTCGCTGTCCTGACATGCTGAGTGCTTAATTATCTCAATGGGATTTAAGAGCAGCTCAGGCTGCTACACAAACAGAGGAAAAAGTAGTTTGTAACTGCTTCAAGGAGTGCTCTCGCATTTGTGGTGATTCCTTGAAGGAAAAGGTTGTTGCCAACAGAGCAAGCTAGAAACACATAGAAATACCCTGATGGTAACGCATGGAGTAACACAGAGCCATGAAATAGTTGCTCTAATCAAATTGCTGGAAAATCAACCATGAGACACAAGCTGATCTGAGGCCCATGGCATGGGGACTTCTGGGAATAGTTTGATATGGGTCACTATGATGTCTTCTTGAATGGAAAAAAGTTTCCAGGACTGCAGCAATATCTGTGCTGAGTTCAGCAGAGCTAGTCAACCCTCCAGTCTACTTGTCTCCTGCCCTGGCTCCCCATTCTTAATCCCCAACTGAAAAATTACTTATTGGCCAGCTACTCTTGTGAATAGCAATTTCTTTTAGTGATGTCATTTCATTTTCATACCCCCATGACTGACTTTTGAATCTCCTTTATGGATAGTTAGCATTATCCTCTGTCATCCTTATACTCATATTTTTCATTGATCCACTACCTTTGAGCAGTGTCGTAATCATTTTGTGGTCCTAGGTGCAATACCAGGCTAAAAAAAGAAAAAAAAGAAAAACCCCCTTGGTCTGTTTTATTCAAGGCCATGTTCTCATTGCAGGACTAGCTTGAACAGATTGAGATAAGAATTACACTTTGTTTAAGGTATCAGTGAGACATTGCCATTTGTAGCTCATGCTCTGCTGATATCCGAATCTCATTGTGCCTGTGGATATCAAGTGCTCTGATACTCACAGATCCTGCTGAGTAGCAGACTCTGACTACATGTACTTGAATCACTGTTGAGATGTGGTTTCATATCAGTCTAGACTTAGTTTGGCTGGGTTTCTTCATGATTTATTTATTTATTTATTTATTTATTTATCTGCTTTGTTGGCTCATCCATAAATGGTCATCATATTCTGTTATTACTGGTTAATATAAAATGTGGAAATATATTTTAATATATTGATGGGAGAAATGCAATTACTGTAAGTAATTACTCTAGCAGTATCCCCTGAATTTATTGATGGGAGAAATGCAATTACTATAAGTGGTTTCACTTTCAATAAATGGTCCCAAACCCTTTGTATTAGGAAGAAGTTTACTGGAACTCAGACTAATGGCTGCAAAATGGTACTACTTTAGACAATATTGTCATAGCTGGAATAAATTGGCTCCTTCATATGGTCATAGTGCCCAACAGCTGCAACTGTTTGCAAGTAGCTTACTGGAAATTTCTTGTTCTTCAGACTGTGCTAGTACTACTAGAACTATTTGCATTTGCTCACCATTTAACTAAATTTATGAAATTTGGGTAAAAAGACAAGCATTTTTGCTGTGTTATGGCCACACACTCTGTTTGACTTGTCTAAGATTCTGTTGCCTAAGGTAGGGCACTGAATCAATTGTGTTATTTTGTTGATATAGAGTATTATAAGATTTGATGACTTTATGTTTACTGTGGTGTTTTTCTTTGCCCATTTTGTTACATACTGGGTTACTTTAGATGTGTCTTATCTCAGGTGGCAGATAGTAGCAATTAGCTGTCCCTTGGCTGAGATCATTGCCCTCAGAAATGGGGCAGTGCATTTCATTGAGCAGGGGAAATTGAGTTTTTTGACAGCCAGTTTTGGCTGTGATAACCACAGACCAAACTGAGATGCTCCAGTGCAATTACAAGGTAATATGCTTCAGGCCTTGTAGCTTGCTGAATTTTTCAAATATCAAAACTGAGAAAAAATGGTGTTTTAGTCAGAAAAACCATTAAGTTATTGGGATTGCTAGTGTTGCTACCGCTGTGTGCTGTTACTTATGTAGATGAAGGTGAACGTTTGTGACATACTATGTACTCTCATCACAATCACTTTGTATCTCTTACAGCATTCACTCAGGAATTTCTGGATCACTGTGGAAGATTAAGTCACCTCTATCTTGATAAATGTACTCTGAAGATGTGCCAGGGGATACTGCTGGTGCAATGCCAAAAGTAAGTGATTCTCCATGTAACAGATCCATGGGACTCCTTACTAATGGATGTTGCAGATGGGCTCACTGAAAGATGGGAAAGATGGGAGAGGAGCTTGGTGGAGATATTCATTGGTGTTGCTACATAAACAAAACACAAAATGCCCAAGAAATGCATGGATAAGTATTACAGTAGAAAGTACTATATTTGCTTATCCTGTTCTTGCTTTTCCTAGGTTTCCTCTAGTGACCAGTGTTGAAGACAGAAGTCTGGGCTAAGTGTGCTCTGAATCCAGGATACAGTCTTATGTTCCTTCTAGGTCCAGCCTGCCCTGTCCTGTTCTGTTCGATACATACCCAGTCTTGCTCCATCCAGCCTACATGTCAGAATTCTTCCATTTTTCCAGCACAGAAATGTTGTTAAGTTCTTCTTGTAACTTGAATGTTAGTTGGGGCTCTCCACATCAAAATTATCTTGCACTTTTTTAAATGGTGGGAACATTCTTTTACTTTTAACTACTGTTTCAACCATTCTTATCAACATGCCACTGTTTTATGCTTTATTCATCCATGTAGTGTCTCATCTTTAGTATTTTTTTTCCCTTTATTTTTGAAATTCTCTAAGAACTTGCTCGTTGAACACCAAAGATTATTTTCTTTCCCATAGTTATAACTTCTGGATTTTGCCTTGAATCTGTTGGTAACTCATATATTTTTAAAATTATTTTGAGAAAAAAATATTATGGTAAATTACTCTGTCATCAAAAATACATTTGATGAATTTGGGCACTTGTAAATCGCTGATCTGCATTCACATGGCATGCACACTGCTAGTGCTGCAATGTATAGAAATTAATACTCTAGACAGACTTTGTACTGAGGGTAGGATTACATAGGTCACATGTTAAGATTGAGGGACATGAGCAAGTAACAAGAATAAGGTTGGTGTCACAGAACCACTTAGGTTGGAAAAGGCCTCTGAGATTGAGTCCAATCTCTTACTGATCATCACCTTGTCAACTAAACCATAGCACTAAATGCCATGTCCAGTTGTTTCTTGAGCACCTCCAAGGATGATGAGTCCACTACCTCACAGGGCAATCAGTCCCAATGATTGACAACTCTTGCAGTGAAGAAATTCCTCCTGATGTCTAACCTGAACCTCCCCTGGTGCAACTTGAAGCATCCTGTACTCTCATCCTGTTGCTGGTTGCCTGGGAGAAGAGGCTGATCCCCACTCGGCTACAGCCTCCTTTCAGGGAGCTGTAGAGACTGATAAGGTCACCTCTTTTTCTCCAGGCTAAACACTCCCAGCTCCCTCAGCTGCTCCTCACAGGACTTGTGCTTCAGACCCTTCACCAGCTCCATTGCTCTTCTCTGGACACACTCCAGCACCTCAGTATCTTGTAGTGAAGAGCCAAGAATTGGACACAGCAGTCGAGGCGTGGTCTCATCAGTGCCAAGTAAAGGGGGACAATCACTGCCCTGGTCCTGCTGGCCACACTATTTTTTATAAAAACCAGGAAGACAACGGCCTTCTTGGCCACCTGAGCAAATGCTAGCTCATGTTCATCCACTGTTGGCCAGCACTCTGAGATCCTTTTGTGCTGAGCAGCTTTCCAGCCACTCTTCCCACGGACTGTAGCATGGGGTGATGCGGTTCACATGTAGGACGCAGCATTCAGCCTTGTTGAACTTCATACCATTGGTCTCTGCCCAAATATCCAGATCCCCCCACAGAGCTCTCCTGACCGCAGCAGTACCATGTTCCCACCCAACTTGGTGTCAGCCACAAATTTATTGAGGCAACATTTGGTCTCCTCCTCCAGGTCATCAATAAAGATAAACACAACCGGGCCCAGTAATCAATGGTCTTAAAAATCAATTACTGGGTCAACCCACAGAAGAGACTGGGCCAGTTTGATACTATAGGAATATAAAATCTGACAGTTTTATTTATCAGGACAAATATTTTACAGAGTGGGACTGGTTTAGATCAGAGAAATTTTAGAAATTTTAGCAACAAGTAAGAGGGCAGAATGATGTCTCTCTTCTGGCCTAGCATGTGCAGCCCCATCCTTGGTGAATATTTTGACAATGCAAGTGATCTCGCTGATGCCAATAGCCCTTGAAAATGAATGAGGTTGTACAGATCAGTTCTTATACTCATAACACCTCCTAGTGTGCTACTCACATCCTCTATACTTAAAACATCACTTTTGCCTGTGGCCTGCTGGGTCCATCAAAGTAGTGAGTTGAAGCAAATACTGCTGAAGCCAAAGGGTAGGAAGAGAGAAGACTGAGAAGAAAAGCATTTGAAGACAAGGGAGGAGGTTAGTCCTACCTCCTGAAGAATTCATCCTAACTTGATGAGTCCAACTTCTATTAAAGGGTATAAGGTCTAAAGTTCCATTTGCAGCCCACAGAGCATGTTCTGAGGAATCAGTCTGTGTCTGTACGGTGTCTCTCCTGTCATCTCCAAACTGGGTCTTCATACTCATACACATATTCATATCTACAACAGTTTTGCTACCTACACAGACCTTTATAAATAAAGACATTGCTGAGCCATGTGTTTGGGTGCAGAGGCTCCTTAAAAATATCCTGGGTGAAGTGCAGGTTCCAGCACTTAGTGGCAGGATGGAGATGAGGGGAGAGTACAGCTGGGATGTTGGGGAAGAAGGATTTGTGGTAGCTTGAGTGTTAACTATAAATGTGTATGTACTTTTTTATTTATTAAATCTATATTTTATACACAAATACACTTAAACAGGGAAAAAAAGGAAAGAAAAAAAAAGTTATACATAAAATGGCACAAGAGAGAGGAAGAAAAAAAAAAAAACAAAGATAAATTACAGACATGGTTGGGCTTTATAAAACAGTTTGCATTTAAGTTGCTGTTGGAGGACAGAAATTATTGCCCAGAGCCAATAAATAGCAGGTAGCAAGGATCACATCTGTTTTGCATTCTAATTAAAATTTCAAATAAGCAGCTGAGATACATGTTTTCTGTAACAAACTGGCTGTGGTGTTTTGAGAGCTTTCTGATGAGATGAAAGCTGTAAGGATGTAAGAGAGGTCATCTGAGTTATACCATCAGCAGCCTGTCCTATCAGTCATTGGTATTACCAGTTATTTGTGTGGAGGTAGCACATTAAACCCATAATTTTAATAGGAGCCCAGTAGGTATTACTGTCTACACAGCACAACCTTTGCCCCAGAGAGTTTACAGTGTGAATACACAATTGAAAAAAAAAAAAGATGAGAGAGAAAATGAGCACAAGGAGTTACAATTATCTGCGTCAATGATAATTTTTCATGCCAGAGAGATATGAATGAAATTGAAAAGTTTAAATTCCTAGTCCTATGCGTTAGGCATAAGAGAACACATCATGTTGGCCCACAGTGCATGCTCATGATACTGTTACTTTTGTGAAAGCGTTTTCACAAGCAGTGATGACTTAGAAGACAATAGAGAAAACCCCAAATATGCTTCCTGGCTGCCACTGGGAAGCTTCAGAATTACGTCGACCCATTACATCCATTTACATGCATAATCTGTTTTCCTCAGTGCTGATTTTTGTTCTTGCCTAGTAAGATTTAAATGGAGGCAAAGAAATTTATGTGGTTTATGCAATAGTGGAAGTAGGCAATAAGGCTCATCCTCCACAGGAAAGGGCAGTATTAAGCAGTATGTGTTGAAAATAAACATTTAAAAACCAACAGGCTAATTTCTGCAAGAGTAGTAAATAAGCTATGGATTTTTGTAAATGACTTATGTTAATATGTAATATCTCTTGAAAAAAAGAAAAAATCTAAATTACAATCTGTATTGCTGCAGGGCTGCCATTTATATAATTTATATGTGTTAAAAGAGAAAAATGAAATAGACAAGTGAACAGCAGGCCATTTAGGCTAATTCTTTCATGGAACAATTAATCTGGGATTTCATTAATCAAACATTAGAAAGTAAAAATGTAAATAATATCAGGCAACTAAGTTTTGTGGAAAGTAGGTCTTGTCAAATAAACCTTTAATCTTTTTTGGCAAGATTACAAGTCTGGTTAATTACAACAACTTTGCTGATAAAAAGAATTTGCTGGATTTCTCCTGGGAATTTGATTTAGTACAATACAGCACCTAGAAAAAAAACCAAAATAAAGTTTATGGAATAGACAGGGCACACTTTAGGGGGATTAAAACTCTTTCAACAGCAGAGATGAAAATGCAATAGATTATACAGATTATCAGCAAGCCACATCTTTGCTAGTAAGATAACTTACAGGTGTGTGTGACTCCCCTCCTTCTGTTTGATTATTCTGGAATATCTTTCTGGTAAAATTCACCACTGATATAGGACCTGCATAATGGCAATATTCTGAGGATGCTCTTAAATTCCATAACTCTCCTGAATGACACGGAGGGTGAAATTAAACTACTGAAAAAATAGATATAAAGAGGTACCATTTTAAGTGTTCTAAGGAACTGAATTCTTCTGCCTGGTGGATGTGACACAGGACATAAGAGAAACCCAGCAGAGCAGCTGGGGCCATGTGGGATATTTCGCCACAACTTGAACAGGACCGCACCCCCCCTGTTTAGGCAAGCAAATCCTACCACAACTAACATCTGTCAGCTGGAGGTTTCTCTCCTCAACCACGGCTCCTACCTGCAGCTTCTGATACAGCACTTGCAATCTAATAGAAGGAGGTTACCGGCATCCAGGAATGACTGAGCAGGACTCTTGAAATTTTCCATGCACCCTTTGTTAAATGTACTACTTCCTAGTAAGAGATTAACAAGTGTTTTCCAGCCCCTTTGAAATCACTTTTAGCAGCACAACTTACATTTAAAGAGCAGCTTAAAAAAAAAAAAAAAAGCAGAACTGGGAAAACTCTTCTCATGTGAACACCAAGAATTTATCTATTCAGTTTATCAAAGAGAAGATTGAAGGATTACCTTATTATTTTACTGAAGTCCTTAGACATGGAAAGCTATGATAATGAGAAGATTTGCAATCTTGCAGACAGAGATATAATGAAATCCAATTTGTTGGAAGTCAGACAAATTTAAGCTTGAAATAAAACACATTTTTGAACACTGAGGTTAATTAAACATCGGAAAAATTTTCATGGAGGAGGTGATAGATTTGACATTGCCAAGAGTCTTTCAGGGAAAAGAATAGGTTTCATTCTGAAAACCCTTTGTCCAGTTTCTAGGAACAAAAATATCATGGACTCTGTATGGAAATTTTCAAACTAGATGATCAGAATGGTCCTTTCTGACTACAGAACACACAAGTTTATAAACACGAGGAAATGAGCCCCGATCTTTCAAAAGAGGCTATGCTACTGAAAAATTTGTCCCATCTGATAAATGAGAATTATTGGAACCACTACAAAAAAATTCTTCCATGGAAAAATGTGTGACTATTTTCTCAGTAGACGTTTTTTGAAACTGCCTCAGTAGGTGTCAGCTTGGCATACTGCTTTGATAGGCATAAACCTGGAGAGAATTACAGATTCAAATTCATTTGAATAACCATCTGGGGCAATAGAGTAAGCATGTTTTGTGCCTGTATTCTATTACACGCTTAAGTATTAGCTTTTACTGACTGTTGATTTCTTCCCTTGTACATTTTTTCATTGTAAACATTGCTGTCCAGAAAATGTCTTTTCCCTCTTGGACAATTACCTTCACTCCCAGGCTTTCCTGCTTCTTCAAGAAATACAAAAATTTAGCCAAATACTTTGGTGACCTTTCATTCTTGAGCAGTGGTCAAGGGAAATGTGTTTCACCCCAGCAATCATGCTGATGTAAAGACTGTTCATGCAAGGGGATAGGTCTGAGGGAGAGGCAGTTGTAAAGAAGGAGATTTAAGAGGAGAGTCTAGATTGATGCCCATGAGAAGTTTTAGGTAGAGTAGCTATGAAAAGTGTAGTAGAACATAATGATGGGCATACTAATGACATAAAGACACGGAAAAGGAATTTTTGTGTTGGACCATAATCCCTGTTTATCTTATTATCAATTGACTCATTCTTGCTCCTTGGGCAGTAAGAAGATGAGATGTGCAAGCTACACACCTGCATCTAGATTTGGATTTCAGCTTAGGATTTGTATTTCAAGTTCTTTCCAGAGGTATGGGCATTCAGCTGTGATGGTACAGTTCACTGTGTTGTATCACAGGGATGACTTATGACTGAAATTTAGATTTAAATATGGATTTCATGTAACTTCTGCAGAAAATATGAAGCACATTTGATTTTGCATTTGAAATACCTTCCCTCTCACCACATGTATTTGATTGAAAACAGGGGTTTATGAATATATGTATACAGCTTTAAATGTGTTGAAGGAAATTGATAGCAAAGGGCTGGAAAACCTGTTAGTTAGACAATGGACAGTACAACAGAGATTAAGTGTAGTTGTGGGAATTATATTGTTTATATTTGATCTAAGAACAGATTGATTCAATTTACAGGAAATGATTCTTCATTAGCTTCACACAAGTGTGCTTCTGGAGCAGCATCAATATTTTAGCTGCTTTTAGGTTTAAATTCTACATCCATGAGTGTTCACTGCACTGCTTAGGTCCTTTGTCAGGATTTGTTAGCTTTGTACTGGTCTGGTGATCCTCATGCTCTAAAAGAGTGCTTCACCAAAAGAGGCTTCTTTTCCACAGTGTTTTTGTGTTTGATGTTAGCCAGCTGCCCATCATCAGTGCTACCCTTTCCAACAGTGATTGCCCTTGAATCCTAACTAGCTGTCTTCAAGCAGAGATCTGCATGCTGCTTGGCTCTGTGTCCTAGGTCTTAGCTTCCATCCATTTTGCCACCAACAGCTCTCTACTAGCCTGGCACTTTCTCTCTATGGCATCTCACTTTGCAAATCAAAATTAGGAAAGTTTTTAACATTGCTAAGGTTTCCCAATGAAAACAGAGAGGAGAAATCACCCTGAAGCTGATTCTCACTCTGCACAGTATTGGGGTTGGTATTACCTAATGCATGAAATTTTAACTCTTAGACCTCAGTCAAACTGGCCTGCTAATCAAGCTTTCTATGGCAGTGAAATAAGAGAGAAAATACTGTCAGAACTTTCAGCATGGGAAGGCACTTTGGGTTCTTATGATGAATGCCTCCTTACATGAATAAATGGAGGAACATAGTAGGTGTGTGGATGGATGGATGGATGGATGGATGGATGGATGGATGGATGGATGGATGGATGGATAACTAAAAGAATGACATGAATCAATGAATGGATAGATGGATATATATACTGCTGCACATACTGAGAGAAAGTGATGGCTACAAAACTATGTCAGGAAAAACTGGGAAGTTTCTCATGTGGTGATCTGAAGTTCTGGCCTTCATGCCATCTAAAAAAAAAAAAACAAAAACTAGAAATGCATAAAGGAGATATCTCAATTAAAGGCCACAGCAGCTTTAAAGGAAATGTGCTGATTTCAGTAAAAGCATCTGAAATATCTCCAAATGTGGAGGAGGGTCCTTCAAGCTGTGGATAGCAATTGCCAGCAAACTTTGCATCTGCATAGAAAAATAGAATACAGTTTACTTTAAGCATTTAAAAAATGCTTTGTACTTCTTATGTTTGATGCTTAAAGAGAGTGCTGACAAGTATGGAGCATCACAGACAAAAGTCTTACCAGCACAATCAGTGCTGGTAAGTGCAGTGCAGTGGTTGTGCTTTTTTATTTGCATTTCCTTCATTCTGTTCTTTTCTTTCCCTTGCAAAAGACTAAATTGATTACCAACTTTGTATCAATGAGTTCCAATTTTCATTACAAAATCAAGGCAGTTGTCCATTACATGTTTTTAAATAAATTTTTGCTGCAAGTGTATAGTCATCACTCTTTAATAAGACTTTCAATTTTTACTTTAATGACATATGCCATGTTATTTCAGAGGTGAAGAAAAATCAGTCCTAATTTTAGCCAGGCATGCTGGGCCCACAGCTGAAAAATAGGAAATTTGGCCAGACTTGTGAATTCCACCGAAAACTTGCTAACTTGTATGTTCTCTGTCACATTCAATTTTTAGGGTAAAATATCTGCCTTCTGTCCTGAGTTTTATACTTGAAAACTTTTAAATTGGTTTGTCTTTGATAAACGTTATTATTTCTACCACACTATCCAGAAACATAATTTATTTTGCATGTAAGAATGCAATTTCTTGTTTTTCAGGTAATTCAATCAGGTAAAAGGTTCATAGAATCACAGAATCACAGAGTGGTTGAAGACAGAAAGGACCTCTGGAGGTCATCTTGTACAACATCCCTGCTCAAGCAGAGCCACCTCATGCAGCTTGCCCTGCAGTGTGTCCAGATGGCTTTTGAATATCTCTAAGGATTGCAACTCCACCATCTCCATGGGCAACTTGTGGCAGTGCTTTATCACCTCACAGTGTGAGTGTGTTTCCTGATGCTCAGAAGGGGCCTCCCGAGTTTCCATTTGTGCTCATTGCCCCCTCGATCCTTCTGTTCTCCATGCAGAGCAGTCCCTTCTCTCTCAGCTTCTCCTCACAGGAGAGGTGCTCCAGTCCCTTAATCACCTTTGTGATCCTTTACTGGACAGCAGTTTGGGCCCCTCCATGCCAGACTTGGGTCTTTCTACTGCAGAGTCTTTCAGCATTGCCTCTCTAGGACTCGTATCCTTGAGTTCCCATGCTGCTCTCATGCCATGGTACATCTCAAACATGCTTGACATTATGGTATAAAAACCCCAAACTCTTGGTGTGCTATGATGTTTCAGGAACCTTAGATGGATAAATCACATGTGATTATCCCAAGGGTACCTGCAAAGTACCTGTGAATATATGGGTGGTAAAAGCAAACTTAAGTTTCTCCAGAAGCTGGCAGTGTGGATACAAGCCACCCCATGGTACCATGCCTGGCTGATCAAGATAGTTCCCTGAGACAGATGAAGGAATAGCCTCAATGGAAAAAGCAATCCTCAGGGATGTTAAGTCAGAGGACAACCTTTCAGCAGATGACACATTTTTTATAGCTGAGCTCTAGGTCTTAAAGGGGTAGGAAAACTCAGTTATTCCTCATGCTGAGAACTGCTGAAGCTACAAGATCAGAGAGCCCCTCCATGGCAGCATACATGAAGGTCAGATTTCCATATTTTGTCAGCTCCAGAAAAAGGTCACAGTTATCACAGTTACATACCTGTGTGTCTGAATTTTCTGTAGCACAGCAGCAGTATTTGGAAATCCGTCATAAGCCAAGCTGAAATAGACTTGCAGAAGTTGAAGTGTATATTAAAATGTAAATAGGTAGACAGAACAGTTTGTGTAAGATTAGGGTGAGAAATATAAATATATGATGATAATAAAACCTGATGTAATGCAACATGGCAGGGTGGGGCCCTAGGGCTGAAATAAACTAGATTCCACTCTTTAAATTACATTATGCAAGAGTGAAGATATATAAATTGGGAAAAGTAATGCAGTAATAAAAATGTTTTGGAAAATGAGACAGGGTGAACCGTGAACCAACACACTTTTTAACCCCATATGAATTTCCTTTCTTTGAATATGAGTTTTATCTTGTTATTGTTTCTTTCAAGAGAATTTAAATTTTGAAAGGATTTGTGGTTTATTTTTTTCTTTCAACTGAGTTGAATATGTAAATAACCCCAACAAAGAAGAAATTATCATTAGCTGAAACACAGATGGAGAATTTGTACTACAATGTGATCTGAGTGTTTGTGCTCTCCATAAGTCCTTTTGCAACCAGCCCATGGGAGAGTGTGCACCCTCATGCACAGTTACAGAGGAATCTTGCTGCTTAGATGTTTCAGGGACAGATTGCAGCAGTAATCAGATAGCAAAGAAAGAAATGCAAAGAGGTAGCCTCACATGGGACAAGGAGATGTACACTACTACTGACAGGGCTTATTTCCACCCAAGGGTCCAGTGCCTCTACCTCATTTTTCCTTCTACTTCACTCCATGAACTTACTCTTTTGTGATCACAGATGTCTTGTATTTATGATGGATCTGCATAGAGGCATGGCTGTGTTTATTATACAGCCAAAATTTGCTGCACTGGAAGGGACTTAAAAGCTGCTCTGGCCTACAGCCCAGTAATGAGCTGCATCAATCAGTTTCAATAACACTCTGGAATCAAATGCATGGATCTCAGCATGCAGGGCTAGCATTAGTGTGTTTTTATGCCCATGAAATCCACATGGTACAGGAAATCCAAATGGTACAGGCCTTTCCATTTTATTGACTGGGAAACTAAGTCAAAAGACATCAGCAGCCTGATTCTGTTGCCATGGAAGTTGATAGCAAAAATCCCTCTTACAGTCACAGAAAATGAAAGGTTGAGTGAGAATTGATACATCTCAACAGAAATGCCAGATCTGTTGGCTCCTAAGCTTTTACAATTAAGCCCGTCTTTTGTTTTGCTCCATGTTAGGCACCAGAGGTCTGCCATGATCAGTACTTTCTCTCTGCTGCACATCTGCGATGCTTCAGAAGAAAGTGACTCTTTTATCTGTAATGAACTGGTATAGATTTCCAACCATGTACTGGAGGAAATGAGATAGAAGTGGTCCTCTTTAGTCAACAGTATTTATCCTGGAGGGAGAATTTGCATTCCCTTTGTATATTCAGGTATTATTTGGTATGTGTTATAGGTGGGAAAAGTATTAAAACTCCAAAATCACATATGGTGTATTGGATCTGTCTTCAGTTACTAATATTTAGCACAGGAGGTCACACAGCACTCTGTGGAAAAATGTGCCTCCCTTGGATTAGAATACTGTTCTTTAATGTCATAAAATTACACATTCTTCATAAATTATGGGTAAAATCAAGGGAGTGAGAAGTTATCACTTGGCAGTATCTCTTCATCAACAAGTTGCCTTCTGAGCATAAAAGGATGCTGCTGTGTCAGAACAGATAAAATCCTTTGCTCTTTTTCCTCTTTATTCTGAGTATGGCATTGGTACTGTGCATCCAGCTGTTTGAACAGAGAGGATTAACCTCCTCCTGGGGCCAATTATACTGCCCAGCTGTCTGCTGCCACTGCAGAGCTACTAAGGAGCCCAGCCAGGAACACACATGGCAGGGTCCTGCTGTAATGAGTCCATGTTTTGGATGAGCGCTCCTGGCTTTTCCAAAGATGTGGATTCCAGGATCTCAGAGAACTGGCTGTTCTGCTCTCATGGGGATTTCTGGTTGCTGAAGCTCATGTTTGGTAACTCTGCTCAGGCAGCCCATAGGAGTGGACCACAGATCAGATGTGATGCAGTCAACTTGTATTTCACTGGGCTGTGCGAATTGACCTCATTGTGGGTCAAGAGATGGGCATGTGAACTCTGCTGATTGGGATACTACCAAAATCCTGGGCATTGCTGGGGTCCTGGATCATCAGTCTCTGCACCTAACCTTGGGATCTTGAAGACTGGTGCTCTAAAGCTTTCCAAACACTTGGTGGTCTGACCCCCAGCTTGAACATGATCATTATCCACCCCAAACCTCCTATGTCAGAGGTAAAATAGACTAACAGTAAAGAAAGAGCAATTATAATAGTTGCTGTAATCTCTGTATTTTTGATTCAAATTCTTATTTGTGCAAGGTGCTAAAATACTGTAATATGGAAAATCTGAAAGAATGTTCACTAGATTCACCACAGGTAAAAGAAAAAAAAAATTGAGCTGTTTGGAGAGCCATCCCCAATGAAAAAATACATGGACAGGAAGCATGCAGGGGTTGCCTGGAGAGAATCTCACAAGTGCATAAAGATTGGTAGAAAAAACAGTGTGAGGCTGTGAACAAAGTTTTCCCTCTTGCTGAGGACCATGAGTCATAAGTTTGCAGAAAAATCAAAGTAGTTTTCTTTCTGTTGGCTGCAGATGGACATTCTTTAAATCAAACATCTATTCTTTCTTTTTTTTTTTTCTTTTTTTTGAGTGCTGAGAGAAGGTGGAGAATGGAGAGAAGGGCAAAGTAAATGATGCACGGAAAAATATCTATTTAACTGTGGGAAGAAGCCCTTGAAAATTAGAAGGCAAATTTGAAAGCATTTGATTTTAGGAAATGATCTTTTAACCTCAGAAATATTTTCCACCTAAATTTCATATTGTATCAGGATATGGTGAAGCGTGACTGCAATACAAGTTTTCAAATAATACCTTGAATTACAGCCACAGCTGTAAAAGTGAACACTAGCATATTTTGAAAATGACATTAAACTTTAAGCCTATTTCTTACCATTAGAGAGCAAGCTGAAACATAACAGAAGACTGTTCCCAAATCTGTTTGCAGTGAACTGCTCCTATAGTTTCCACAGACTTCTCTCTTAGGATGAAGATTTGGGTCAGATTTAGTTCTTCTCATCTTCATAATTAAGGCAATGTTTGGAAAAATAATTTTAAGATATTAAGAGTGATATACATGCTTACATTTCAAGCCCAAGGGACTGTTTTTCCATGTTCACAATCCTTGCTGACCCAGATTTCCATCTTTTCAGTGCTTTCCCAATGCTTAATAATAGCAACAGGATATTCATGTTTGTTTCTGGCATGTTTGAAAATTGGGAGACTCTAGTTCATAGTGATCTAAACACAAAGCAGCTGTCAACTGGATTTTTGCAGTAATTTCTTTTAATGCTGTGACATAGAATATGAAATGCCCCACCAAGTATATGGAGATTGCATATATCAGTGCCATAAAATATGACGATTATTTTCCCACTGAAGAGGTTTCAGTAAAAAAAAAATATTTTTTGATGCAGAAACTGCACTAGAGAATTTTGAAATCGTCCTGTCTCATTTTCTTTGCAATCATAAATTAAGAGTATGGATACCATGAAATGTTAAATCAATCTCTTGACCAAAGGTAATTGATATGTAGTGTGGGGATGACTATTATTTGTTCAGAGCTCAAAGCTGTTATACATCTAGTGATGAGAGCAAGGTGATGTAAAAGAAAAGGCAAAGCAGACCAAAAAAAGAGATGAAGGCCAGTCTTCTGAAACTGACAGGAATATTGCATATCCAGTACTTGAATTATGCATTATGAATACTTCGTCTGATGCATTTAGCCCACACTCCCATCTTTAATTTGTGAACCAGTTGCAAAACAGTCTTAAATTTAACATTATTCATCGATAACCTAAAAACACAGTATGAAAGTTGTGCTACAAGCTCCTAAACTTCTGGATGTTTTCACTCCTAGTAACTCCACTACCAGCATACACATCCAGAATGAAAAAGAGGATCTTTTCTTATTATGCCAAATATCCAAGTGATTACACTCACTAAGGTTTATCTCACATGCAACCACTGTCCTGTGGAACATGATTGAGAACACTTGTCTGTGGTTTTGTCAGACTGCCTATGAACTGTGCTAGACAGCTACCTGACTTTCTGTGGCCTATTTCCCCTACTGTTTCATTACCTATATAAAGTTGTGGCAACAGAAAAATACTCCCAGCTGTTACAAAAGTAACATAGCTTGAAAATGGAATTTGTTCCAGGAAAACTGGGTACATCCCTCTACCAAGCTCTGGTCCAGAAGAAGTAATGAATCATGCCAGTGACATAGATGGGCTGGACAAATTCAGAACGTGAATGGATGGTGCTTTGTAACTTAGAATCGTTTAATGCCAGTATCACATGAATTGGCATACAGATAAGAATAGAATTATCACATCCCACATTTGTGAGGTCTGACTCCACACTTTCAGAAACATAGCATAAAATAAGGCTTATTGAAATTTTTACATGGAGTTCCCAAATACTTTCCTGGAATATGACTGTCATGTTACTGTTTCACTTTTCTCTTAAGGCTGTTTGCTGTATATTGGATGAGTACCAGGTTGATAATGCTTCTCTGGCAATGTCACATTTCAAAAGACAAAAATCAAACTAAATGACTTAAATGTTCAACCTGACCATGTTTTTCCTGTGCAGTTTCTTAGTCAAATAAATACCATGGCAGAATCCATCTTATAGCAGTTGTACTTTTTCTGGCTTACAATAGCAACCAGAAGCTCTCCCAGGTGTGCATGGGGAATAGGGACATTTCCATAGCTCATTGTCATTGTCCTTGCTGACGGTGCTGCCTTAGTCTATCTGGACCTGAGTAGGCAAAGGATCCAGATGTACCTTTTAAATCCCAAAGAAGGCAGCACAATATAAATGTATGCCAGCAGTTTTGTGTGGATTTATGTGCTCTGCTGAGCTTAATTTTGCAGTAAAATGGAGTCTCTATCCCTCTTGTGCTTTTGTTGTACTCAGTAGGATTCTAGATAAGGGTGCATTGAATAGGTTTTAAAATCACCATGATATTATTGAGAGAAAATGATAACACTGAGTAATAATCATAATAAAAATCTAGTTTTCCTTAAGCTAGCTCCATTAAAATTCAGTGGAGCTGCACAGATCTCATTTGGGACTATTATTTTCTATTAAGTTTTGATGTAGATCTAGGATTTCATACAAATACTTAAAAATTGAAGAGATGACAATTACTACATGCCAGTTCTGTGTTCTGGAAACTGTTGGGTCAATTACTCTGATTTGAGTTTGCAACTAAGCACAGTAAAAGCAAAAGAACTACATTGGAGAACTAGCAGTTTGTTTACTTTGTAGAGGTAAAAAGCAGCCATCAGATTTATTACTTACCCAAAATGTGGGTCCACTGTGGTGGGCCAAACTGATAGCGCAGGACTTGTAGAGACCATGTGGTCTCTCAGGTAAAAGTGGAAATATGAGAAAAAATGGCCTCAAGTTGCACAGGGGGAGGTTTAGATGGATATTAGAAAATATTTCTTCACTGGAAGGGTGATCAGGTATTGCAACAGGTTGCATAGGCAGGTGATGGAATCACCATCCTTGGAAGCATTCAAAAGACGTGGATATGGCACTAGGTGATATAGTTTAGTGGTGAACACAGTGGTGCTGGATTAGTGTTTTGACTCAGTGATCTTAGAGATCTTTGGAAACCTTAATGTTTTTATGTGTGTTGAATGATATTTAAGGGTAGATGCCAGCAGAGATTGCCTTTGTACACATACATTTTTGCATATTATGCATGTGTCTGTTTACAATTTATGCATATACATTTACTTATATGTAAACATGCAAATATTTATAGGTGTATATTTTGTGTTGTCTTCAAGGATTTTACACCTTTCTGACTTACTCCAATGAACTATGAAAGGGGAAGCAGGGCAAAAAGAAAAATATTTATTTCAATGTCCTCTGATTTCTGTGCAGTTTCTTTTGCTTGTGAATACAGTCATCAGAAAAAAAGTCTGCCTGAATTCATGACACCGATTGCTGCTGACTGCAGCAAAAAGCAGCTCTTCCGTGACTGCCAGCCAGACAAAGTGCAGGATGAGCTTCCTGGTCGTACCTACACGTGATCTGGAGAGATGGTAAAAGGTTTTCATATCAAATGTCTCCAGTTAATTAAAACAAGGGCAGAGAGGAAAAGGTCTAGCTAGTAGAGTAGCTGCACTCCCTGTGCTTCCAGCAAGCCCAGCTGCTTGTAGAGTCATGTATAAACTCTAAAACAATTTTTCATTAATAAAATTTTCTGTTCCAGCTCCACTGATGCAGAGGTTTCTGCTTTCACGCCCCTTGCTGTGTTGCAGAGCTCGTTATCAGTTATTATTAATCTGTCCTCAATTCAGTGATCAGATCTGTCTGCTGCTGCTTTAGGAGTCAGAGAATCTAGCCAAACTTACTGAGAGAAAAAATATAAAGCAGGAAAGCATAACCATTGCATTAAGCACTTTTCCTGTGGCCTGCTGATCTCACCCTGACATCATGTAGATAAGAAATAATTTTTAATCAACAAAGACAGGGCCACTGAAGATGAAGCCTGAAACAAACAGAACAAAACATCGTGCTGTCCTCCTCCTCAGCAGAGCTGATCCTGAACATTTCTCAGAGATATGGATGGCTGCAAAGTACCATCTCATCAAAATTCCCACTAACATCCTTCATCACTTTTCCTCACAGAGCGTGAGCAGCTAAAGAGGTTCAAATAGGAATATTAAGCTCTCTTGTTGAGGGACAGTTCCAGCGGAGAACTGTCCCAACAACTGCTACTTCATGGTGTGGAAAAACTAATGGCTGCTGATTACACTGAGAAAGAAGGAAAAAACAGACATGGGTCAGTCTTGCATTTATATATGTACTGCTTCCAGCTGAGCGTGGTCACAGTGAATAGGAAAGCTCATTCCTCATGCAGGTAATTTCTATGCAGCCCAGGCCATTGTGTCTGTTTTTGACCTCACTCCTGAGCAGTGCCTGGCAGTACAAGGTAAACAGCCTGGGGAAAGTCCAGAAGGAAGGCTTGGGACTGTTCATGCCTTCCCTTCCAGAGCCACTGAGGTCCTCTTCAGGCAATTGCCAAGAGTAGAGATTTGTACTAAATATCAAAAATAAAATTAATCAGGGGTAACCATACACTAGTATAGTCTGGGGGCTGACCTGCTGGAAAGGAGCTCTTTGGAGAAGGACCTGGGGGTCCTGGTGGACAACAAGCCATCCATGAGCCAGCAGTTTGTCCTGTGGCCAAGAAGGCCAATGGTATCTTGGGGTGCATTAGGAAGAGCATTTCCAGCAAGTCGAGGGATGTGATCCTGCCCCTCTACTCAGCCCTGGTGAGGCACATCTGGAGTTCTGTGCCCAATTCTGGGCTTCTCAGTACAAGAGAGACATGGAGCTCCTGAGTGGGTCCAGTGGAGGGTAACAAAGATGATTAAGGGGCTGGAACATCTCTCTTACCAGGAAAGGCTGAAGGAGTTCGGCCTGTTCAGCCTCAAGGAGAGACAACTGAGAAGGAACTTCATCAATGTCTATCATTATCTGGAGGGAAGGTGCCAAGAGTACGGAGCCAGGCTCTGCTCCATCTGTGCAATAGGACAGGAGGCAATGGGCAGAAACTGATGCAGAAAAAGTTCCATCTGAACATGGGCAAAAAATTGTTTATTGCGTGGGTGACCACACACTGGTATAGGTTGCCTGGAGAGGTTGTGGAGTCTCCCTTACTGGAGATACTGAAAAACTGTCTGGACACAATCCTGTGCCATGTGCTCTAGGATGACCCTGCCTGAGTAGGGAGGTTGGGCCAGGTGACTCACGATGATCCCTCCCAACCTGACCCATTCTGGGATTCTGTAAAAATTAATTTTGAGCAAGTAATGGACATAGTAATTGTGCATTTTGCTTTTTTTTTTGGCTCACTAAGAGCTACCCAAACCTGACAAGGACATCTATTTGAGGACATTGATAAGTTTTGGTATGTCAGACACAGACCAGTGACCACAACTGTGTTTATCTGTGCTGGCTCACAAATCACAATTAATCTATTTTACAATTTATTTATTGGACTATAACCTAGAAACTTAAATCCTTATTATTTCCACATCTTGACAAACTGTTCATTTCTGGAACTCTTAGCTGGAAATGGTAATTAGCAAGGCCAGTATATGTTTGAAGAAGGACAGCAGGAATGAGTGAGGAGATGGCATGGCTGCATTAGTGACTAACATATGAACCTGAAAATAGTGAGCACAAACCTCCAGAGAAACCCCATATCATATGACATGTACCCATGTCTAAATTCTACAGAAAGCCTGAATACTTGGCTTAGCACCCTTCATTTTAAATGTATAAAGAAACTTCCATCAAAGTTCAGATGCACAGCCTGAAATGCCTTGTCCTGAGGAGCTGAGCAGAAAAACCAAGGCAAAAGCTCCTGTACGTGGGAGGTAGATATGAAAGTATATATCTGCTGTTTTCAGCCAAGGGAGAGCTGGGTACCTGCCACTTTGCAAACCCACAGATTTCTGAGATTATCTTCTGATGAGCAGAAGTTTTCTTTAAATAGCATGCTGCAAATTAACAGTTCTCAGAAAACTCCTCTGACAAAGCCCTTGACAAAGTTTCTTCCTTAACCCTTAAGGTGCTGATGTAATGGAGTGATAGAAAAGGTAGGGCCTGATACAATGATTACCAGTAGGGATAATAACCTCATGTGGCAATGTAAGAGTGGGAGATACCATGCTTGCCATGTGGGAGGCAGCAGACAGATTAGATTTTGAGCTCAGAGGCATCTGATTATAACTATTTTGTCCGTTTCAAAGCAACTTTCAAGGTATTTTACATTTTATTTGCCACTCCAAATGATAATAAACACAAAATATGTCTGTGAAATAAAAATCAGGGTTGACTCTTGGTTGTTCCCCCTCTTTGTCACAATGAATTTGTTGAACTGTTAAAGCAAAAAAGAGTACTTAGTTATACAATTCACAGAATCTCACATAAGTTGACAAGTTTGTTTTCACTACCTCTTTTGAAATTTTAATTTTTTCAGAATGGGCATTTTCTGGCAAACAAGAGCTAGTATTTCCTTATGAAAAAATGTTTCATTGAAAACTCACTGATACAATGACACAATGGAGAGGAGGCTAAAACTGCCTAAGTAGATTTTAAAATGGAAACGTTTTGTATTTTTTGCAAACCAAAGCACACTAGTGTCTTCCAGAGAAAGAAGCAAGACTTCTACAGCTAAATCAGTGTAATTCCATCTATTTTAATGAAGCAGTGTAAATCATGCTGGCAGCAAATTTTGTCTCTTGTGCCTAAAGCAGAATTTCCTTTCACAAATAGGTTAAAGCCTGGCTCTGTTAATGCATCATTTCTGTCTCCTTACACTTTTTCTGCACCAACCACTATTAGAAACTGTTGTCTTGAACTGTAATAATCACGTACTTTATCACAACATTGCTGCTGATTCTTCTCAATATGTTGTATAATATTACCACTTTCTTTAATGAAAACACCATTTAGCCTTTAAAAAAATTCCATGGGCACTTACTCTGTCTGAAGAAGATCCCTACACCACCTTTTGCAGCGTTGCCACAATACTTTTCATTTGCAAATAAGTACAAATTAAGTTAAGGATTTCTCTTTTATTCCTTTCACTTCTTCCCATTTTGGTTGTTCACTTGAGTGACTGTGGGTGGGACTGCCTTTGTTTGTTATTTTTTTCTCTATGATCATCTCATGGACCACTTTCCAATCTCAATGTCTCACAGGCTGCCACTAGTCTATAACCTACAAGACTCACTACAAGACTCTACAAGAGTCACTGTTGTGCAATGCTGCAATGCTATTATTCTCATTCCCTGTGGAATTTATTTTCTGTATTCTCTCTTTCATCAGGTTTTTCTTCATAACAGTAAAGCCCTAAGTCCAAGGTGTTTTGCCAGTGCTGTTCCACTGAGTTTTGGAAGATTTTACTGGCACAAGTGGTAGTGGAATGCTGTCCCTAATTAAAAGAGATATGTAAGTCTACCTATTCTCATAGCAAGGCACATAGATGAAAAGCTGCTATCAAATGATGTGTGTTGTCAAAAGTATGACCTGCGGCAATAAAATTTGAGCTGTTTCCTTGATTGTTTCCCATGTTCAAACACATATGATATCAGCTGAAAAATAATGTAAAAATAACAGGTATCATAAGAAGAAAATATTTTTACAAAGGAATACCTTCTTGTAGCATGGTCATAGCATATTGCTAAGAAAAACAGGACAGGACTTTTTAAAAGGTTTCTTTGGCAACTGGATTGTCACAAGCTCTGAGGATCTCTTGAGTCTGCAGGCTTCAAGATGCTTTTGAGAAATGTACAGGTGGAGTAATTCAGGGCTGTAGGCTGTGAAGGTGTAATGGAGCAGAAGTTAGAAGAGTCTTTTGCCCAGGTGCATTTCAATCCAGGTACCAAAGACTACTCTAACTCTGCTACCCTGCTCCTTGGAAAATTAGTCCCGAAACAGGAGAATAGGAACTGAGGATTTTTGAAAAGGCTGTGAATCTTTTGTTTTGGTACTTACTAGGATGCTGGTGGAATCCAGAGCTTTTGTTTCTCTGGATATGTGACAGATATGGATATAGATATGGACATGGGTCTGGCTCCATTCTTCACAACACAATTGGATCTCAACTCAACTTTTGGTCTCTTTTGTGCTAGCTTTTGTCTTCAGTATCTCCTGCTATGAGAATCACTATCTGCTGGCATTTTTCCACCACATTCCCTAATAGGAAGCTTTCTTCATGTTATTTTCTGTGCCTTTTAAATATAAGAGCTGAGATGAGGAAATTCAGTTTGCAATAGGTGTACGCTGGGGAGCTCTAAGACTGTCATAGTTAGCATCTGAAATAAAAAGAATCTGAAGGAGAAAGCCAGGCAAAAAAATGGAAAACAGAATTCTAAACTTACTGTATTTAGCAGAAATTGTACTGCAGCTGCAATTATCCTCAAGAGTACATTAGAAATCTTGGGACATTGAATTACTAATGCATAATTCAGGCCCATTCTTGTAAACGGGACTCACTGTTATATTTGCATATTAATATTCACAACTCTCATCACAGCTCCAGTTTATTGAAAATGGCTAGCTCTCTAGAAGAAAAACTAGATGATATTTCTATGTAAATACTTATTCCAAGATGTATATCCTTTATATAGAAACAATTAGAAAAAGATAGCATTTAGTGAATTCACTAAAAACAAAACCAGGAGAAGCAAACAGTTTGTCTTTTCCAGTGAAATCAGAGTCCCAAGAGCAGGACCTTTACTTGGTATACATGTCCAATGTCCAGTGTTAACAGCAAAGTGTACAATGATATCATCCTGTTCTTACTCAAAAAACCCCACTCATTCAACGCAGCATATGAAAAATATCCTGCAGTTCAATGGTGCTGAGGTATACCTTTGCCAAAAACTATATTAAATACATATCATCAGGGTTTCAAAGACCCACTTCACTGAATAATCCTACTGTAGCTAAAGAAAAACATGGACCCTTGCACCCATCTCCCTGGGAACGCAGGGTAATGATGTTCTTGAAGGAGATGGCACAGTGGTTGTCAATTTGTCCTTAAGGCCAGGCTACAGCTGCCCCTTTACCTTGATAAGGCCAGAGCCAATAACAGTCAATCAGTTCCAGCATTAGCCTCCACCAGACCACTTGTAAATTACCTTTCAAACTAGCATAGAGAAATACAATCATCTATCATCATGTACCTTAGTTTGAATGGAGAAGACTTCAGAAAATTAATTTACTAAGGTACTGAAGATAGAACAGAGAAACTTTAGGTAGCAATAAGTTTTATTTTCATTTATAGCATAAACTCATCTCAGTAACATGAAACACTGTCTGAGCTCATTTCTTTACCTGTTGATCTTCATCAAGTTCCTAAATGAGACAGGTCATATGGAATAGAAACATTTTTTGATAGAAAGCCCCTGTTTTATTTATAATTTTCATAACTCAAGGCCATGTTAGATGGGGCTTTGAGCAGTCTGGGCTAGTGGAAGGTGTCACTGCCCATGGCAGGGTTTTTTGAACTAGATGTTAAGAAGACCTTGGAAGATTTTGTTGTGAAGATCTTATTCTTTGGATAACAATCATGACAGACAAAAACAAAACTCCTTTACTTGTTTGTAGTTTGTAATCTCCTGTTTTTTCTTAGGCTTTTACCTATCCTACACAATAGACCCTTCTTTTAAAGGCTGTACAAACAGCCTTTAAAGAAGGGCTGTGCAAACTGAACAATAAATTATCTAAAACATTTTGCAAGTAACTGTAAAGCACCTCTGCCATGTACTCTAGTTGTAAGATGAGAATGTCGAAGATCTTAAATTCAAGTTCACTTGAAATCTCTATCCTTTGTCTGCTGTAATTTCAGCTCTTTAGCTCTAATTATACAGCTTTTTACTTTAAAGGTACTTCATTGTTTTATTTGTGTATGCCACTTTGTGTTTTGTTAAAGAGAAGAAAGCCAAGTTACACAGAAAATCTACAGTGACTGGTTTTATTCTTGAGACATACGTTCAATACCAAAGTGCACACAATGTAATACATGTAATAACAGCATGTATTATTTTATTGTTTAACTTCCATGGACAGCTGCCTCAGTAACCTGAAATTCATGCCCCATTACTCCCATTTAGTATGATAGTATGGTGGTTTTGATGCATCTTTTTCTCAGGATGGCCACAGAAAACCAATAAAGCAAATGAGTCCTTTACATGCTTAAGAGAATTGCAGATGAATAAAACACAGAGCAGTCTCTGTACTTCAGTCTCTGTACTTCATTAAAGTTAACAAACGTGCTGATCTGTAGGGGAAAAAAAAAAAGAGAGAGACTAGAAAAGAGTCAAGCAGAGGAAAAGAGAAAAATGTTGCCACAGAATCTTAACACACCAACATATGCAGGGAAAAGTCACTTTGCATTAGCCTCTCTAGCTTTCTTTTCCCCTTTCTTGCTCTAAAATTAGACACATCCATTTCAAAGGAGCCATCTGGGCAATCCTAAGGAAAGCAAGAGAGACCAGACCTGACATTCTCTGAAACTCAGTCAACCAGAGGAAAAGTATTTTCTTTCTCCTTCTCTTTCTGATTTGAGGAATAAAGCAAAGAGACTCAAAAGAAACTCCTACTGTGAAGCATAATAGGGAATGTCATTGCAGCTTTTCCTGAGATGATTCAAGGAGCTTTTTCTTCCAGCATGTATCTGCATTTGCTTTATAACAGAGAGCAGCAGCCAGTAGGTTGAATGCTTAACATAAGTCTATGATTCAGCAAGCGACCTCCATTCAGAAAAAATACCGAAGCTTAAACTCTGCTATATTTATGGTTTCTCTTAGGTGTACTCTCACCTCTAGTACTGTGAGCAATTTTGGGCATGACAATATAAGAAAGCTTTTAGAAAGCATCCAAACAAGGGCCACAAAGATGTTGAAGGGTCTCTTGAGGGGAAGCCGAATGAGTTGCTGCCGAGATCACTTGGCCTGTTCACCCTGGAGAAAGGGAGACTGAGTGGAGACCTCATTGCAGTCAATAACTTCCTCATGAGTTTGCTTATGTTTATATTTTTCTCAATTTCTCCTTTTTTTTTTTTTTTTGCCTTTCAGTTGTTCATATTAAGAAGAAAGTATTTTTATTTGAATCTTTCACATTTTAAAATATTTCCTATAAATTTTTCTACAAATATTTCAAGAAGTTCCCTTCCAGCATCAACAGTCATGAATCCCAGGTCCCTAATTCTGCCTCTCCCCTCCTCCCCTTTACTTTGAGTATTATTCCTCATGCTATGTCTAACCCATGTAATTTTAACTGTACTCATAATCTCTTTCTGATCTGCTTGTGCTGGCTCCTCCATTTCTTTCTCCACTGGAGCAGTTACTGGGCTTAGAGACTGTCAGTGACTTTAATTTTTTTATTGTGTCAAGGTACACTATTTCCTGCTTATCCGAGATAAATTTAATCTGCCACCATGCTGCCTAGAACTCCAATGACTTTTAAGTACATCTGGGGAATTTCACAATCCTCTGCAGACTGTTATTAGCTGAAACAACCTCACCTTTATCAGTTCTCAATAACTTGCTGTCTACTTCTTTTACAGGCTTAGTTACGTGTTAAAAGCTTTGGTACCAATATTGACCTCTCGGACACTTAGGTATTGATCATATTTCAAGCTCAGAAATATTCATTTTGTAGGTTCTTAAAATTTAACATACTACCAGATTTCCAATATTACATAGCCTTCTGATACTAGTGGTATTTTTATTTTAAATCTGTACCATTATTTCTTTTAGGAATGATCATACTAATTGTCTTAAAAGTCCTGAGCGAGTGCTATTTGTATGTAGTTTTTACCTAGTTAAAGAAAAAGAAAACAGTAAAATGCATGGTATAGAACAAAATACTGTCATTATTAGCAGGATTACCTGTATTTTCCCTTATTTCTTAGCAATTTGAATTGTAAGATCAATAAATATTTTAAGAAGGAAATAAAATAAAAGCCACTCTAGTTCACTGATGTGGAAACTGATACGTGCTGTACCTAAAATTGCAGAGTTAGTGGTAGAACTTGAGCCTTCCAAATTCTCATTGTGTCTCCAGTGAGGTGTGCTGCCTCTTGTGCTGGCATATCACTGCTCTCCCAGTTACAGAACCTTGGCTGCTGTGAGGTATAATTTCTCGTGAATGCCTCTGATCACTTCCAGTGGTACTGAGTACCCAAAGGTGGTATAAAGAAATGGAGGGATGTACCCAAAGAATAGGTAACTGTGTTAGCTTGGAAGGCACTCAGCTCCTGATGAAAGTGGTTTGCTTTTTTTTCATTAGGGTAAAAAAAAATAAGAATCAAAATGAAGTAATTTTATTTAACTTTGGGTAATAATTTGATTTGATGTAACTGGGAAAGAAAGTGAAATTAGCTGGATAACTAGAATGGATTTGTAAATGAATGAATAACCTTTGGAACCAAAACTGTGATGCACACAAAATGAACATTTCCATTCTCTTTTATTTCAAAATATTTCTCATGATGCAATATTTTGCAGAGAAAACCTGCATTCAAGAAAATTGGCGTGTCTTCAAACAAAAAACGTGTGCAGAAAATGAGTGAAAGAAAGGAAAGGGTTCAAAGTAATGAAACATATTCAGCTATAAAAAGAGCAACATACATAAGATTTTTTGGACACATCAGATGCCTTTAGTATCCCCTACTCACAATTGTATCATCCTGGCTAGAAGAGGAGTGATTGGTACTATCTATAGGCAATGTACATACATTTAGGAAGTACTGATTTCAGGAGAGGGATATGATTTCTGTTCAGGGATCAATGCATTTCCTCAATGATGTGTATGCATACTCTTGCTTCTTCAGTGCTAATTGTGTTCCAAACTCCTAATTAATTCTGTAGGATGTTTTTGGTTTGTTTCCTTTTTCTCGCCCCCTCCTACCAGCTGACATTGCACGTTGGGAACCAGGATAGTTTTCCAGAGATGAGGGTGATGCTCATTGCTTTGGAAACTGGCCAGGATCCGTGGTGGCTAACAGAGACACAGGATCATTCTAATGGCTTTTAAAGCCTTATTTTAGAGACAGGAATCACAAGACTTCCTGTTTTTCTTGCTTTTTGTATTTTTGTGCAACATGAGTCACTGCCAGCTTTACCAGCTGAACCAGAGTGCAAGCTGCCCTCTGAACTTGTTGAAGAAAAAGATACTTGTTTTCCCCTGCAAACAGCAAGGGGGATGTATGAGGCCAGTGAAAACATGGTAGCATAAACTTGTTATTATATCTGCATTGTTGTGGTCTAGTAAATATGGGTAATTATATCTGCAAAGTTACAGCAGTATGGGCGCCAATGTGTGCCAACAGGCAGCGTAAGAGTGCTTTGGAGGTAAAGGCTGTGTTGTACCTCAGGCTGACTTACATTTGTGACTATAGGACAGTAAATACTTTTATACAGATATGTTATTGAGTGCTATTGTAAATCCACCCTCACAGGTCTCTTGAGCAAACACACTCCAGTGTGTTTGGGTTTCTCTATATGTAGACATCAATAGACAGATGTTCACTTGTGAGCTGGTTGCTCTGAGTATGTGGTTAGTCTGACCCGTTTTAGCCAAATAGTTCAGGAGGGAATTAATGACAAGGGTACCAGGCTTCTTCTTGCAAGAAGACTGTACCCAGCTAGCTCATGCATAAACATCTGTGTGGGCAACATCTGCATTTACTCAGACGATTCTCACCTAAACTCTCTCTTTAAAGATGCTGCTTTGTATAACAATGAACGTACTTTTTATATAAACATACTTTGTAATCTTGATTTCTAACTTTATCTGAATTCTCAGCATAGACAGACAAAGGTACCAGGAGGAACTCAGGCCAGAAGCAGTGCTCTCAGAGCTTATCTTCTGTAGGATTAATTGACAATAGTGCTGTCACTCCCTTAAATGTAAAGCCTAATCTTTGTTAAATCTGCATATTGTCTGCTGAGCATCTGACAAAAGGATGTCATGAAAATTTGAAAAGGAATTTTCCTTTTATCTGTTCCTGCAGTATCTAGAAGATTTTCCTTCTCTTCTACCTCTTGTCACATTGCGACACGAAATAACTCACAGAAGCAGGCTAGATGTAAAAGGAAAGAAAAAGAACCCAAAAAGCAAATTTTATTTTCTGACTCCACTATATATATAATAGCAAAAATGACAGTGGATTCCAGGGTGAAACTGCCACCTCTCTAACCACACTGGTCAAACCAACAGTCCATCAATTCTCTCCACCCACAAAGAAGAATGCAAAACAATCATTATTTACATGAACATGTGTGAGAAAACTCAGTTGAAATATGTAAATATCAGAAGGCATAGGAACTTCTAGAAGAACTTTAGAACTCTCAAAAGAACAGGGTGACAACCTCTTTTCTTCTTCAAAGACACACAAAATCTAAGTTATTGTTCCTTGAGCAGAGAGTTATATTTTAGTGTGTCTGCACTACATGCTGGATTGAAAATCTTTCTGGTGTTCCTATGCTTGTGGGAAGCATACTCCAGACACATTCACTGCTGTGGGTCTGCTTACCGGGGTTCTCTGCAGACACTTGCAATTAAAGATCGGACATGAGGGACACAGATTTCACAAGCAAGGGGAGACTGCCTGGGCTCCGTAGGGTTCTTCATGAGACTAAACTTGCCTCCGAGATGAAAGTGGCTAAGTGGGCAAGGTGCTCAAATAAATGAACTAATGAAATAATTAAGGCCTCATGGGGGTAGTAGGACAGCACCTGTATGTGGGTTAAGCACAATGTGCAATTCAGTAGGGATGCGGTTCTGATGATGTGGCCCAAGAATCTGGGTGCACAGAATATCATGCCTTCTGAGATGCTAAAATAGTAAAATTGCCTGTGTGCAAGCTACCCTGATCACTGACTTCTTGTTGCTCTGGAATTTTTCAAGTTTTGGCTTTGAAATTTAGCAAAGAGCCTTTGTGATGTATTTGTTTCCTGCTCAACATGTAAGTGTGGCAAATCATGTAAGCATGTAACAAACATCTAAATGGTTTTACAAGTTATAGGCTTCTACAGTGGAATTAGAAAACTTTATTAATTATGTATTTGGGGAAACACATAGACCTGGGAAGTACTGTCTCTTGGCACCTAAGACCAGAAGGGAGTTAATAACAGAATTTTTTCTTTTAATGATGCTATCTTTGCTTAGTCCTCTGTGCTACTTACATTTTTCTTCAGCTAGTTTTCTTTTCTCCAGAGAAAGAGAAAAAATTGTACAAAATTTGTACAAAAATAATTTATAGATATATGGGAAAGGTCATTTGTGTTCTAGGGCTTTCCTATTGTACATTACCCATCACAACTTTCAGTTCAAGGCTCTGATCTGCTTTTATTTCATTGCTAGAGTAAAGCATGCATCTTTCCCAGGTGAACTTTCACATGTCCATTATTCCTTCTGTGCAGTGTGAAGATCAGTTCCTGAATGGCAATGAAGAGCTGAAAAACTGTGATGTGGGAATGACAGAAGCCATGCAGTGTCAGAGATCTTGTTGGTATCCTCCACTTTCAGGAGAAGAAAACTTTGACAAGTCATGTGACTTACTACATCAAAAATGCTGGCTGTTGTACTTATCTTTCCTGTGAATTTGGGAGACAAGTGCATTTGCAGGCAAAGTGAAGGAGTGGAAGAACTCGAAATTACACAATAGCCAAAATATTACATATCCACACAGTTTCTTTGGAGATCTGTGAGAAAAACACAGAGGAAAAACAGAGGAAAGAGACATCTCAGATGTCTCAATCCCACTCATTGAATCATGTGACTGTGTAAGAAAGTGAAGTTTAGCCTGTTTCTAAAGCAATTAGATGTTAGGATTCCGGGCTGAGGTTGCCTATTAGATTAGATTTGTATAGTAATAATGTGATGGTATCAGTGTCCAGTTTTGTGTGCAGGATCAGAAGTGTGGCTAATTTGACATTGCCTAGGAGACCTGTCTCACTGAAGCAGAGAGGATATGCATTATCATGAAGTTGTAGGGTGAATCAGTGTTAGAAATGTGCCTAAAACTCCTGCCTGTTCCTGGTCTGACTTCCCATACTTTCATTTTCCTAGATTTTAATTTTTCCTCCTACCTGAAGGAAAGTGGTGAGGGAAGGAAGGCAGCTGAAGATTGCAAAAAGATAATTACATGAAACCCTGTTGTCAGTCTGGGATTCCATTCTAGGCAAAGGCACATCTCAATTTTATTTCTAACCTTCCCTGCACATACTTTCAGTTTTACCTGAAAACCACCTGAGAAAGTTTCTTGCTCTCAATCTAAATAATGTGTGCATCCACCAACAGTAGTTGGAGAAAGACATTCCAGTGCTGCCCACATTATTAAGAAAAATGCCACCACAAACGACCTAACACATTCCTTGAATTACAAAATCTGAATGTACACACCATCTATTATGAATGAACCATTTCCTGTGTAAATGCTAGGAAATCCAAGAGAGATTAGCCTGACTAATGGAGTTAAAGTCAAGCTAATTTGTTTGTGAGGTTATTGGCAAGTCAAAAATCTCCTTCACTGTTTTGTTAGCCAGAGGGCTGGAGAAAGTGTGTGTGTTAGGTTCAGAAGCAATCAATGTAAATTGGTTTTTACCGATGAGGCTGGTTCTGCTGAGCGAAATGAGTTATATTCCCAGCTGTGTGGCTGAATCTGAGTCCAGTGCAGCCAAAGGTCTGCAAATAAATGGTTTGGATCTGTGGAAGTATAAGATGAGAAAGAGTAAAGAGGGCTGCAAACAGTTCTGGAGCTGAATTAGGGTACACTAAATATAGAAGGAAAAGCAGAATCCACTTGTGCTTCTTTACTGCGTCTAACGTGTGCCTGGCAACCTAGGAAATTATGATCAGACCTGTAAGAAAACAATCCTCCTTTTGGAGTTTTTTAATTGAAAGCAAAATGTTAATGTCTCTAGAGCTGATTTTCTTCAGCTACCCATTCTGTCCTTTCTTACATTTGTCTTCCCTTCAGACACTATTGCCCTTTCCTGTTTTTAGGTGCTCTTTAAAACATCAATTTCTTCATGCTCTTTCCACCCACTGCATGCTTCCCATGAGCAGTGAGTCCCACCTGTCCCACCAGTTCCACTTTTCCCTCTGCTTTCCTAGCTGTCTTGTTCCTGTCCCTTTCCTTCATGGCAGCTGAGATTGGAGAGCAAAATTATTGAATCCTCCATCCCACAGAACCTCCTTGTAGCTTTTCTGTTGACTTTGGCAATTGTGAGTGGAAATAATTTGATGAGATGTGAGACACAGGATGAGAGAACCTGTGGTTTTTCATCCTTCATCCTTCTTTCCTGCTAAAATGTCCCTTATATAACTTCAGCTTCACACATAGCTAGTAGGGTTTTCCACTTTAAATTTTGAATTCACTTGGAAAATAAGTTTATTCATTACATGAAAATTCTGAAGCAACATGCAGCCTTTTTATTTCAAGTGAAAATATATTATTAGTTATGGTTTTCACTGTTAAAAAGATGAAAAATAAGTGTATGTAATGGAGAGTTAGACAACTGGGAGAGGACTCATCTGAGCAGTAGAAGGTGTCTCTGGTAGATCTTCATTTGAGATCTTTGTAGACTCATACCATAGGCAGTGGAGAGAGACAGTAATTTTAAGATCATTATTAATCTTAAAGTAGATATTTAAAATAGGTCAGAGAAGTCACACCTTAAATGTACCTGTTTCTTTCCATTAACTATAAAGGAAACCTGGAGTGACTAGGTCTGAGGTTGACACCTACAGTGTAGATGTCTAAATTTAGGCAAAATGAATCCCACTCTGTCATCTTAAACGCTCACCATAACATGTAATTTATTTTCCTTTTTTTAAAAATAAAATTCCAAAGCAGAACAACATTTTCAGGTAAAATGAAAAAAATATTTCAGCTTGAAACTTCCAACAAAAAGATGCGTTGAAATCTTATAATTGTCTCAATGTTCATGTTGAATTTTATAAAGTTCAGTCTTGACAAAAGTACATTTTATGAAGAAAGCTTTTTAAGTGAAGAATGTGACCTGATTCTCCCTGTCACAAAATAGAGTGTTCCACCCTACTTGTTCCTGGGTGTTTGCATTAACACAGCTTCATTGGGTCCAATTTGTGTCAGAAGGGGCAATTTCATGACCAAGTCACAAGGACCTGGGCTAAGAACTGCCAATCAATTTCACATGTATTTGGTTCTGTTATCAGGTGGCAATAACTTCTGGTCACTATTGAACTGGACTTAGTTTGCATCAGTGGCCTAGAAGACAAAATAAAATTTATTATCAGTTCTTTAATCCATCCAGTTCAGCAAAATAGCCTTGCATCAAAATATACCATTTATTTCCTTATACCTACCTGGCAGGAGGCTAACTATAACAAACCACCTTTAAGAGCAGTAGGATGTAGTAATATGGAGCAATTTAAGCATAATGGAGCTTAGAGCTTTCCAATACTGGGAGATGGCAGGTTTTGGAAGGTAAGATATAAAGTCAGGAACAATTCTGTCTTATCCTCAGCCAGCAATCACTGTCTGTGAACATCCTACCTGTTCATGCTTGCTGGCTCAAGGGGGATTTTCAGAGCACTTTGAAACCTGCATTAAAACTGTCTTGGACTTTGAAGAGGCCTAAGGTAGTTTTCTGCTGAGCCGGCTGTGACTTTCTTTTCCATGACATAAAATTGCATGACTGATAGAAGGGTAATTTCTCAATTTCAACCTACATCCTTCATCTTGGCCTGTAGTAAACCTGAAAAGTGTATCCTCGTGTGGGGAGCAACTGTAACTATTCACTAGCCTATGTGCTCTTTTACATTTGTCCATTAACACCTTCACCATTTGTCTTTCCCAGGTCAGACTGAATGAGCTGAAAGAAATCAATGTCTCTTTGTAAGTGCTGAATATTTTTTCCCCAGTAAAGTATTTCTCTAAAAAGTGGTTGTGTTGAACAACAGGGAAGTTGAGATTTGTCGCCACTAAGGTCAATAACAAATTCTCCATTGCATCAGTCATTCACTTTCTGTCACTGCACATAGTACCAGCCCAGGTGTTTTTTCATTCATCTCTTTCATATGATTTTTCTCAACTATTTGTCTCTGACAAAATTTTGGCATGCAGTCCTTTATGACCAAATGGTAATTCCAAACCATGTGTCGTTCTAGTAAATTCTATTTTGTTAGAGGGGTTCAATCTATCTGGTGAGCAACTGAAATAAGCATCTTAAACTCTCTTCCTGCCCAGAGACAACAAAAATGCATTCAGCTCCTGTGAGCTGAATTTAGAACACCTAAATGCAAGAAACATGGCAAAAAATGCAGCACAGTCACAAGGCTGTTTAGTCCTGGGGAAGACAATTCAACAATAAGTTCTGTACAAGGTACTTATGGCTGCCTGACAACTATATTTTAATTTCTGAGACTTCTGTGTCACTTCATACTTTCTATACATTTCTGTTCCTTCAGAAAAGCTGATACCAACAAATAAGGATTTTCTTTGATGGCTATTATTTTGTCTGCATATTTAAAAGAAAATCTGGATATTTCTTCGTGCCTTTTGGATGCCCTATTGTAGTTGGCTCAGTCAGGTTTTTCAATGCCCTAAGTTAAGAAATGTTTCTGAAACTGAAAACACATGAGGAGTCAAATCTTGTATTCATGTTCTCTTCTTTTGGACATTTGAGATACAGCTTAAGATGGCCAGACTTGTACAGTGTGAAAGGCTTCAGAGCCAGTGGCCAGAATTTTTCTGTGAGGAGGCAGTTCATTAATCCACTCACTGACACTTAGAAGATTAGCAACGTACTTAACAATGTATAGAAGTGTGAACAGCTTTCACACCCTTTGAAAAACAAGTTCACCAGCCCATGCCATTGTCTCATAACTGCAAGCGGGCTCTCAAAGCATCAAAATGTATTTTGAGGCCATCTCACAGAAGCACAATATACAGATCAGAGCAGCTATCTGTTAATTTCTATGAGAAATAGCTTGTTCATAGGACCTAAGTGACTGGGGATGGCTCTGGGAACTCATTTCAGGAAGCTCTGCATAGTATCAGTATTTTTTTTCAACAGCACCTCATCCACTATATACAAAAATCTCAGGAACCCACCCTTCAAAAGTAGCAGGAATTTTTAGGAAATATGGCCTTTGCATGAAAACATTACATTTCAGTTCCTCTTTCCACAGGTGCTGAAGGTCACAGATGTTTTAAAAACTCCCTCCCTTGCCCATTTCCTGTTGTCAAAGTTTTTCAACCCTTGAGCTCTGCTAGGTGAGTTGATTTTCAGAGATGAAGATAATATTGCAGAAATACCACTGATCTTGCTCGCAGTCACCTTGGATTTTTCCCCTTTTTCTTTTTCCTATGAAAGGTTAGCTGTTCTACTTAGTTTCTCCTTTTATTTATATCCCTAGTTTATTTATTTGCTTCTGGCCCTGAGCTGTTATTAAAATTAGACTCATTGCAACAACATAATGTGTAGACTGTTTGCTGACTGTGTCAGATCAAGCTTTATAATATTTTATGTGTTCTGAAAGGGCATACACACTGCCAGTATAAGTATAGACCATTCTTTGGCCCAGGTCCTGCTATGTATCACAAATCTCAGAAATGTGGTCATTACTTTGTCTTAGCTGTAAAATTACTTTCATTGTATTGCAGTTAAGGTATACTGTTATTTGCAGTTGTTTTTTTAGATTTTTCCATGTTCTTTCCCGGCCCTTTTCTCCTACATTTGTGGAAATATAATAATGCCATTTGATCCCCATAATGCTATGTAGCTGACTTTTCAACCAAGGTTCGCAATCTGTTTAACACCATACAATCTGTGAAAATTAAGATTTATACTTGCCCAACCATGGTTTATGATTTTTGCCAAAGTCTGGGTCAATACATCATTCATGAACTTATGTACACTTGTATCTATTGTGTCTGTAATTTGCAGGTTTTCTTTATTTAATATGAATTTGTAGCCCATAAATAGATTGGTGGTATGTTTCTTATAGAGATTTTTTATATCACATATAACATGATTGATTATATAACATATTGCTGTACTATTGTTTAGACTTCATTATTGGCTGTTCCTTTGGATTTAAATAAAAATTGCCAGCTCCAAGCTGATTAGTCTCCCAGTAGAGAAATACTAACTCAAGTATTTTTCATTTTGTTTCATGTGTTCATTACAAGAATGTAAGGAGCATGTGGGATTAAAATACTGCTACTTTGTATGGTCATGACCAATGCAAGCAAATGTGTTATAATGGGAAAAAGAAAAGAAAACAAAACAACCCTCAACAACCCTTAGGCAGCAGTTTATGGGAATGTTTTAAAAACCCTTTCCACACCCAAGATTTTCCATGGAGCAGATAGTTGCTCATAGTATGGGAGAAATGCACTATTGGAAGTAGACACATAAAGATCCTTTTGTCTGCGTGTGTCTGGTGAAATGCCCTCGTATGTAGAAGATAAGCCCAGAGCTGTTTCTCATGCACTGAACTTTAAGAGATGGAAAAGTCTGTACATACAGCTTACAGATGTGTATCAATTTAGTCTATAAAAAGAGGCATTGATGCAAACCTTCACTTGAAATCCTTTCAGCATGGCAAATCCTATCTTGAGGATTTCTAGCATTGTGGTTTGGGTATGGCATCTTGTTTGAACAATTATTCTAGCTTATTGCTCTGTCCACTATATGGCTGTTTTTAATTGTATCTTTAAAAGGATTGATTCCTGTAATAAAACTGAGTTGGAATACTGAGATAGCTCTCAGTAATTTTTCCAAGCCAGCACTTTGTTTCTAAATTTGACCCAAAAGAGTTATAGCTTAGTTATGGTACAAATAATACATCTTTCAACAGGCAAACTGCTTTTTTAAAAAAAAAATTCTCAATTGACAAACAAAACAAAATAAATGAAATCCAGATCCTATTGTTAAAATAGAAATGGTGAAATTTCAAATCACAAAGAGTTAGAAGAGTTAGAAGGACTCTTGAGAGTATGTATCACCCATGCTCTTGCTTTGGTGATGTCAGCAGTAATCATCTGAGGCAAGTTTCCCCTTCTTGTTCTTAGCAGTGCCTCATGATGGATATTCCATACTCACTTTGGTGATTCATGAGCTCTACCACTAGAAGGGTATTTTAATGCCTAACCTGTATCCTGCTTACTGCATTTTAAATCCCTTTGCTTCCTTTCTTACTCTCATGAATGAGGAAGAGAGATGATACCCTCGGTATTTGGAACATCCTTTTGAATATTTACAGGCTGTCCAAATTTCCTCTCATTATTCCCTTACCTAGACAATCGTTCTGCTCCATCTTTCCTTATATGTTATTATTTCTAGACCTCTGACAATTCCTGTTGCTTTCTCTGTCTCTCCAATATGGCTAAAAAGCTCTTAAGGGGTGTACTATAAGCATTTTTTCTTGAGAACTTCTTTAATGTCAGTTTTTAAATTTATAAATGTGTGTATTTCTTAATGACTGCAGCATAAGGCTACTAATGATATATCAAAGATCATAATTTTTCAGACTACTGTAGTAATAAATAAATAATGCCTATGTTTGTGGTACTATTGAATTCATGGGTCTTCAAAGAGTTTCCTGGATTATAGACCTATTGTCTGAAACAAAACCCAAATAACCAGAAGAGATTTTTTTCACTGAGTTAATGCACAGAACTTTGATGCTTGTGTCAGTCTAAATGACCAGAATTTACTTGTATTTTAGACATTTTCTGTTTTTTTCTGGTGCTGGATTAGCAGCAGAAATTTGTCCTTTTTACAAAGGAAAAAGAAATCAAGAAAAATATTTATGCTGAAAATCATAAAAGTTCTTTCCATTCTTCTTCTTCATTTGAAATCTTCATCTCTCGTTCTCTGCTGCTGCATTTTGTGGGCTTTTTTCCTTTTTGTCACCTCGACGGTGGCTTTTGACCAGTCCACAGTCACAGCCAGGAACTGAATATACAGATTATAATGACAAGTGGTGTTTTAGTCTTCTTGTCCTTATAATCTGTATGCAGTTCTTTTAATGAGGCATGCACAGTACCTGTGATTGTAATGGAAGGCTGCTGTCCTTTGACCTCTTTTTTCATGTGACTGTGAATTTCAATTTGTGGGCAATTCTGCTCCTCTTCCCCAGTATTTATGGCCTTTTCTAGCTGCTAAAAGCAAGAAGACATCATGAAAGTCAGCCTGTTAAATGCTTAGTGCTTTAGTTGGACAGTATTTGTATTCTATTCAGCAGAATTTCAGCAAAATTCAGTAGAATCTTTGGAGTGCACCATCTTACTTCACTTAGGACCCACTTGCCTAGGTTACAATATGAAGCTCACTGTCTTTTCCTCCTGCAGCTGAGGAGGGTGTGACTTCCTGGGAGCATTGTTAATGGGATGTGTGGAGACCTAGTGTGTCATCGACTGAACACAGTTCAGATGGCATGCCCTGTTGTGTCCTTCTGCTTCCCAACAGCAGACTCTCTTGGCCAGCTCTGCTTTTTCTGTACTTCTGTGCTTTCCACACAGCCTGCTCCCACCCAAATTTCCCTCTTGTAAATAACAAAGAATAGTTTTGATAGAATTCATTCTGTTCATATTCCAGGTAGCTAAAATGTACTGGCTCCTAAAGCACAATGGTGAGGTAGGAAATGAAGTAATGCCTTGTCGTGACTCTGTCAGATTAGGCATCGTAAACTCATTAGAGATGTACACGAGGTATTTCTGCACTCTATGACTGCTTTTGTGGGCAGGTTGCTTGCATCTAGGTGTTTTATCCTGGACTAGCTGATGTGTCAATAAGATACTGAGTCAGGCCTGCCATCTGTGTCTTTTCTTTGCTTCTGGCAGTATGAAGTACTATGGCAAAGAATTATGGCTTCAATTCCACAGAATTATAACAAATTCTAACATGAAATTTAATGCATTTCTGCAGGAAATAGGAACTGCTGTATGTCTCCCCATGAGGGTAATTCACTCCTTACGAGCTGTGAGGTAAGTGGAGATTTAATGATCCGAGTAGTGGAGACACAAGCCACTACAACTGTGGTTACTTAACAATGCAGTTCTCTTTTCTGATTCACAAATTTTCTGAGGGCACACCAGATTTTTTTTTTTTAAAGTAATTTTGAATGTTCTCATTGAATGAATTTCAAAGATTTTACCATATGAATGCCAACACTGCACCAGGTAGAGTTGTTACCTTTATGTGGAACCCTGGAGCACACAGGAAGTCAAGGTCAGAGCCAGGAGTTTACTTTAAACACCTTTACTTCTTGTCTAGGTGATATTCTCTGCACTGGGTTGTGTCTCAGATCCATAAAAAGCTGTGTGCACCTTCTCTCACACTGACACCCACACACTCTTCCTCCTCCTTGTCCTCCTCCTGTTTACATGCTTTTGTCAGGATAGTGTATAAGCCCCTTCCTGTCACCCCACATAACCTCTCAGTTGGAGACAATATTGCTTAATTGCAAAAAAACAAAACAAAACAAAAAAAAACCAACCAAAAAAACCACCAAGCAAAAAAAATCTTGTTCTACAGCATTTTGCTTTCCCATTAGGAATTATTTTAATCTCCTGCCAGAAGGACTGCAAGAGCTTTTCTCCGCCTAGGCTTGTGCTTAATTTGCTGCTGTTTTTTACTCACATTAGAGCTGACCCAAGGCTCCTGTATTAAAATCACTTCCACAAAACTTACACACATATCAGCTTCATGTATCATTGGATGAGGAATTGTGTGTCTTTATTTTTATTTCTTTTTACCACCTCTATTTAATGTGATCCATATATTTTGCACAGAGCTTTTGTATATGATTTTCTAGGATGCTATTATGGCTTTGTATCCTTACCTGTGGCATATGAAAGGGAGGAATTGGAGTACAAAAGGGATGAGGCAGGCAAGGTATGAGTGAGTAGGTGGGAAAAAAAGGATTACAGGATGGAAAAACGATATCTCCTTCCAAGAGTTAGAACTACATTTTTACATCTTGGAGTCACTCTCTCTGAAAGAATCTGTTAGTCAAAAAGTGTTTCCTCCCACTTCGTTTGAAAGAAGAAGAAAAACAAGGAGCACAGTTTCACATCTACATGAAACAAAGCTGAGTGCTTGGCTAATACATTGGCACCAAGACTGTTTTATGTTTATGATGAACTCTACAGTGAACATCATGTAGCTGATAGCTTGACTCAATTTCCCAAAAGTCCTAATCCAAGTGTCCCCTTCTTCGTCCCAGAAGTAGATAGGAAAATTCTTACAGAGCTGGACTGTTAATCACTGTGCAGCATCTTTACATTTTTTCCCTAGTGAAAAGCTCTTGATATGGGCCTGAACATGACTTAAGACAACTTCATTGACTATATATGCTTCCAAAGATGTACTTAGGGGTATTAATATTTCTTAATCATTGCATTCAAACCTACTGACAGACAATGTCTGAGGATCCTTTTCATGAAAATATGTTTTTCCTATTTCTGTAAAGTATGTAAGAAAGATTTAACACTCCACAACTCCCACCCCCCCAAGAGCATTAATAGAGTTTGCTTTCAGGCAGACCAAGTCTGTTGCTATTTTTCAGTTTATCCATCTCTTTTTTTTCCTGCTAAAAGACAAGGCTCAGAATACTGCAGTCAATAATAGGAGAGGGACCACTCTTTGAACAAGACCTACCTCAAATGAAAAAGCCTCAAAAATATAATTCTGAAACAGTTAGGAAGCTGATTGCATTATCTAATAGCTCTGTGCCCTCTTCCCTAGTTTACATGAAGAGAAAAAGAATAACCAGTGTTTGGTCTTTTTTTTTTTCCTCCTTTTTCAGTTTTTTTTTTTTTTTTTTTTTTATGCTAAAAGACAGTTTATCTAGAATGTTGAAGCCAGTTTCATTCACAGTTCTTTTATCTTCTCCAGATGGATTCATCTAACACATACTGACAGCCTGTAATTTTATGCAGCCAGTTATGGGTAATAAGCTTTAGGTGTTTCTTGCATTAGATAGTATCTTTGTTAGAAGTAAATGGTCCTGGCTGCAGGCAACAACCATGTGAAGGACAGGGCCATCATCTCTGAAACAATGTGTTGGATAAAATAAAGTGGAGCTTTGATAGGACTGAAAGCAACCACCATAATTTCCCTTATTTGTTACAAATTTAGTGTTCTATGTACATTCCAGGTGAGCACTACAGAATGCAGCTTTGAGAAAAAGAATCATGAAATTCTACCCATCAATGTATCAGTGTTCAGTGCATCTCTGACTGCTTTGGACCACTCTTGCACCTTCCATTGCCCTTGTCCCAGTTAGCACTTGCGTATGCAGCACAGCAGTAATCCCAATGAAAAGGAAATGTTATGAAGCTGAGCTAAAAGGCAGCATTTATGATAGGTGAGGAGCTGCAAACATTCTAAAATTTTTGAATTCTGTAATTTTTGAATTCTGTATTTAACCCATGCTTTACCATTATGGTATCCAGTACACAGCTATTACAAGTGTAAGAAATTCAGTTTCTTAGACATCTTATTTATTGCCTGAATGTTTTTCTTGGATTCAGCCCAGGTGTCAGAGTAATTTGTTACAGATACTTTTTTTTTTTTTTTTTTCATGGTGCTACTCCTTAACTAGCATGTGGGTGGCAGAAACACTTCATTCAATACTTCCCTCTTCTGTATTGTACTACTGGGTTATTTTCATTAGCAAATATTTTATCTCTTCTTTTTGTTTGCCCTCATCCTTCACAAAAGCTGTTCACTTAATCGCAGCCCATGCACTGAGAAGTATTCCCTTCATGAATCTGGGGGAGATTTATAAATAATTTTATCAACACCTTGTCATTCTTGAGGAGAATCACAGCAGACCATAGCCCAAGTTAGGAACAGAAGTGCTGATCCTAAATTGCCAGGTGATCTTGGAGTCCTTATTGTAAGATTAGGGAGTGGTAAAGTCCTATACAGAGAGAATAAGATAAAGTCTTGAATATTCTTCTGTTCTCTTTATGCTGAATGACTTATAATTTCAGTCTACATCAGCTTGAATCATATCAGCTACTCAGTGGGTATTTTCAAGAAGCTCAGTGATTTGGGATAAGTGTGGATGAATAAATGGCTGACATGTAAGTTTTTCACTCCAAGCAGCTTTATTGCTGACATCTCATCATTTATCACTGACATAGGAGTGTATCATTAGCCAGTGGCAGCATCTGACAGGGAGACTAATCCTAACATTTAATTAATTGTCATAAATTGTCAATTCATGTAGGAGCCTATTCAGTAGATTTGGCCAAATGACATCTTTCCTTTAGACCTTGGAAAAATAAGAAGCTGTGGCAAGGCAGTCATTAAGGAAGAAAGCATAAAGGATCATGTTAATGATATTTAAAACTTATAGGTGGGCAAGGAGAGAGAGCAGAGGGAGAGAGAGAGAGTGAGGAGCTTGGAGGAGGAGAAGTGAATTTGTTCCCTGGCTCCAAAGCAGATTTTAGTTCCTGGAAGGCGGTGCCATTCACTAGCTAACAAAGGAAATCTTGGCTGATAATACCTCCTGTGTGGTAGGTACATATGCTGCTCCTCGCTTGGACAGCATCAAATACCTGTCCTTGTGCTGCTTGTTCCATGGTAATTTTAGACAGTGGTAAGCGTACCTACATAGACAAACACAATTATGTATGGATATACCGTGTACATTTCTTTCCAAGAAATTGATAAAATATCTCAATCCACACATTGTGGGGACTGTAATCGTTTACCAGTTGTTGGTAGACAAATAAAGTCTGGCTACAGTGCTTCTGAGAGGTTCTTTGTAAGTATGCCAAAACACAGAGATGACTAATTCAAGATGTTTAATTACCTTGCCAAATGGGAACTCTGATGCTTGAAGAAGTTGAGGAGGCCTGTAAAAAGTACTGACAGACTCTGCTTCTGACTATATTAATTTGTTTTCATGGTCCTCATTCAAACTCAAATCCTGTTGTAGTGACTCATTACAAGGAAAGTTCTATCTCAGACTTTTTGCCATGGCTGAGCATGGATGCTCTTTCAAAAAGCAAACAAGAGGGAAGTTCATTTGAGAGAAACATCAGCTATGTGTCTGAATATTTTTAAAGGTACATTAAGTTTTGGATGCCTAAAGTTTCGGAAGTCCAGCTTGAAAAGTAATAAAGGGAACTTATTTTCCATAAGATTCAGAGAATCATTAAAGTTGAAAAAAAACCTCCAAGATAGAAGAGTCCAACATTTTACTGCACACCACCTTGTCAAATAACCATAGCACTGATTGGCACCATGGCCAATCATTTTTTTAATATCTCCAGAGATAATGACTCCACAACTTCCCTGGGCAGCCATTTCAATGCTTGACAACCCTTTCAATTAAGAAATTCTTCCTGATCTCTAAGCTGAACATCCTCTGGTGCAGCTTGAGGATATGTTCTCTTGTCCTGTTGGTGGTTGCCTGGGAGAAGAGACTGATCCCCACATGACTACATCTGTCTTTCAGGGAGTTGTAGAGACTGGTAAGGCCCCCCTGAGCCTCCTTTTCTCCAGGCTAAACATCCCCAGCTCCCTCAGCTGTTCCTTGTCTGACTTACTCTCTAGGCCTTCTGTCATCCTCATTGCCCTTCTCTGGACACGCTCCAGCACCCCAGTTCTTGTAGGGAGGGGTCAGAATTAGACACAGCACTCGAGGTGTGGCCTCACCAGTGCTGAGTACAGGGGGACAATCACTGCCCTGGTCCTGCTGGCCACACAATTGCTGATACAAGCTAGGATTCCACTGGCCATTTTGGCCACCGGGACATACTGGCTCATGTCCAGTTGCTGTTGACCAGCACTCCCATGTTCTTTTGTGCTGGGCAACTTTCCAGCCACTCCGCCCCCAAATTGTAGCATTGTCTGGGGTTGTTGTGACCAAGATGCAGGACCCAGCACTTGGCCTTACTGCATCTCAACAGGTCTGAGCCTGCCTTTTCAAAATATGGCTTTTGAAAGTGCCTCACCTAGCTCTTTTATAGGAAACAGACACAAGCTGCCAGATATTTTTATAACTACTTGTTACTCCAAGTCTATAGTTAGAGAAAAAATAAGCTGTCTCAAGCAATCATCAGAGACTCCAAATGAAAATGAAAGCTGATGACAGATATCATAGATGTAGACACTGGGATCCACATCACATCCTCTTTACTGGTGACTGCCACAATTAGACTTTCACAAATACGTTTGCAAGCCTGTTTGCAACCTGTCTTTTGTTCCATGGTTTCATGTGTTAGACAGATTTACTGTGTTAGTGGCAGAAATGGCAGTGCTACTTAGTAGTGGCCAGTGGCTTAAAACATCCACCAGCTGACAAACCCTTCAGCTGCTAACTTGTATCAGGTTTTATCCCACTCCCTGTCACATCTGTGAGCTTTACCTTTAGTAGGTAAAGCTCACTTCATAAGCTATAAATTAAGGTTTTTGTAAAGACCAGGAGAACAAAACAGTTAAGAACTGCCTGCATAAGGAAGTAATTGTGAAACATTGGTATCTAGGTATTTTGCTGTGACATGATAGGAGTCTCTGCTTGCCATTTGTAGCAAAGGAGAAATGAACAATGGTGTGTCAGAATGCCTTGGGGATATATTTCCCTCTTCTAAAATAAGGCTGAAGCCAGTGAGAAGTTTTACTCAGAGCTGCAATGTCTTAGATTGCCCAGAATTGTTCTGCTATTGCCATTCTTTCTGCGCTAGATGAGCTGTGGAGACAATGATTTACAAGTTAAAATATGCTCTTATTAATAGATTTTCAACAAATTAATATAGAGGGCCAGCAGAGCCACACAGAATGTTATTTGGTCCATGAGGAGCAATACACTTTATAATTAGTTTCATTTACATATGTTCAGTGGCCACTGCAAAAGTAATTTGTTTTTATCCCTATCTCCAGAAATCATTCTCAAATAACTATCTTTGCATGTGCAACACTGATGAAAATGGAATAATATGCAGCCAAGAACCTAATACATTATTCCTTCCCCTGGAAGTCATCAACAAAAATAAGGAGACTGAAGAGGCTGATAGGTCATTGTGATTATTTTCTTCTTTGTAAATAAATATCCAGCCTACTCAGAGATTCAAAGAAATAAAGGGTTTTATAAGACAATGTTTTAATTCTTGAAAACTAAAGCTATTTCCTAAACCATTCCCACACTGTCAGTCGAAAGGGGTGTGTTGATGAAACCAGAGAATTTTGTGCCTCATGTGGTGATCAGAACTCTGCGGACCTACCACTGGTTTAATCAAGTTACCCATGAGTAGAGACAGGAAACTAAAATTAGAGTTTTAAAAGCCTGTAGAGAAGTCAAATTCACTATAATATTGCAATACAGCTCCAGAAAGTTTATCTTTTTTCTCTCACACACATGCATATACTTGATTTGCCTCTCTTCAACAGCCTTCCTCCTCCAAAAAGCCCCTGCGTGGAAAAATGCTTGATAGCCCCATAGGTCCTTGACTATGTTTGTCTTTTGGATCACATAAAGCATGGAGGGATTTCCATATCCTGCTGAAAACACTGAATGTATCCTACCATAGCACAGGATTTGCTGTCTCTGCTGTCTCTGAGGACAGACATTGTCATTCCTTGTATGCTTTACAGACTGGAACACAAGATGACCCACTTCTCAGATGCCATTTAAGCATTACTGGAGTAAGTGAGAAAAACACAATGAAATATTTTAATGAACCAGAATCAGTTACTTTTATTCATTTATTTTCTTACCATGGCCGTGAATCAAGACTTCCATTATTTGCATATCATAAGAAGTCTTTTTCTGAAGCTGGAAAAACTGGCATTAACATTGATTTCCTACCATTATTTTTTGCTAAAGCATAAACCTTTTTAATTACTACTTCCAGGACTCAGTTTGAGTGACAAGAGACATGTTCTATTTTTGTAAAGATAGAATCCAGGGAAATCCAGACAGAGAGAAAAATTGCAAAAGGCAGCCTTCCTTCAAAATACTTTAAGTAGGATTTGATGCATATTTTAAAGTACTGTTCTGTAGTCTGTGCACTTTAAAAAAAAACATACATTGTAAAAGTTGCTACCAGGGTGTAAATGGAGAAAATTAGTCACAGGAAAAAAAAATGGCTGAAACTTCAGGACACTCCTAATTCGTGTATGAAATGGCAGAGGGTCATTGGACAAAAAAAATTTGAAGTATGACTCATGATATATATGAAAACAAAGAGAAGATAGTTAATGGGAATGAGAAACTGAAATCAAAATGTTGAATCAAGTGAAAGTGTGTAGATCATATATTGAGCCCAGAAACCTGAAAGAACTGGAAAATGAAATCTTCATTCAGAATGGGAAGGTTTAAAGTCTGTGCTTGAAGTGTGCATTGGCATGAAACTGGAAAGAGGAAAATGCAATACCTTTTTGTAGAAACAGAAGTGTAATGGAAAATAAGAAATCCATGGATCAAACCTTGGAAATATGTTAAGAATTCATAAGAAAATAGGAATTGAAGAGACTGAGGAATAGGATATTGCAAGGGTTTATTGAATGTAGATGCTGCCAGGATAACCTGATTTTTTTCTGTGTTTTTGTTTGTTTGGCTGGTTTTGTTTCATGATTTTTTGGTTTTTGGTTTTTGTTTTTTTTTTTTTCCTATACAAAGGAAGTGTGTCTGATCTTATTTACCCAGAATTATGTGATTTCAGTTATGAAGCTGTGTGAAGAATTGAGGAATTACTAGCTCTGTGTAGAAAGATGTACATTAGCAAAAAGCATGACATAGTTGAGAAGGAGGTTCAAGTCAGACCAAAAAAAGAAGAAAAAAAGGAAATGTTAGAACAAGAATTTCTGGGCTTTAAAATAATTAGTGGTGGATTTTCTGAAAAATTAAAGTTAGGAGCAAAATTGTATGTTCTTATTGTGAACAATCCTGATCCTGGAACAGAGAAAGAGGAGCTGATGACACAAACACAAGATATGGAAGTTATAGAAATCAGCTTAAGAATATTATACATTAAGAACAAAATATTAGAAGAGTCAGCGTAACAGAAACATGGCAAAATGAGCTAGTGTGTAACATCTTGCACCAGGAATACCTGCAAATAATTTCTGCAGTGTCCTGGCATTTTACTGTCCAGAGCAGAAAGAGAAGACAAACTATTTGAACATATCTGTTAGTCCCCAAAAGACTGTGAGCCACGGATATGATGGCATCATTGAAAAGTCAAATGTTCTCTTTGGATATATCAGGAGACATATGGGAGTGTTATAGCATAGTCGTGGGGAGGTGTTGTTTGGAATATTGTGAGTCTCACCACCTGCAAGAAAGACAGATGAGAGCAAAGAAATGGAAGACTGCTAAAATGATTAAGAAAGTGGATATCTACTTGTGAAAGAAGACAGTCTAGGCTGCCTAGCCTAGCAAAATACAAGCTGAGGAGTCAGATGATTGATACCTAGCAATAAAATAGAAGGATAAGCACCACAGAAGGAAGAGAACTGTTCAAACTATAGGACATTGTTGATAAAAGGATAAAATGGATATTAATTTCCCACAATTAAATATATGGCAGATGTGGGAAACTTTCATATTATGCCAGTAAAAATATTTTACAACACTGAAAATTCTGTAAGGCTATACTCAAGAAAGATTTAATCAAACTGAAGTAGGTGCAGGAAGGAATTACTAGATGAATAGTGGAATAATTAATTTATTGCTCAAGAGACACTAGAAGAAAACTTGCCTTACCTAGCCCAGCAAAATAAAGATGGGGAGGGAATATTACTGAAATGAGCTAAGGGAATAAAGATCAGGGAAGAAGAAGAACCATTTTAAATGAAAAGAAAAATGGTATGAAAATAAATAGATATAAACTGTCTTTGAATAACTTTAATCTTGAAATGAGAAAAGGGTTCCTAAAAATTGGAGTAGCAGTGATAATAACAGCAAAATGAGTGAATTTAATAGTGAACTATACTGAGATTACTGGGAGACACAAAAATTAATGCTGTTTGGTAGTTACAAGAGATTGTTATTTCTAATAGCGTGGAGTCAGTGACATAGGTGATCTAAATGGACAACTTAGATCAATAATTTTTCAATAGATTCAGACACCAAGATCAAGGAGAAGAAAGTGGCATACATTTGATATTTTTCTGTACATTGCATTTCCTTGATCTTCACTTGCCCTAAGTTCTTATTTAAATTTTATTCCTTATGCAGTCAGTAAAGAATCAGGAGTGTCCTGACTCAGCTGCAGAACAGATAATGGTTTTGTGCACAGGATGGGTGTGTAGGTCCTACACAAACTTCACAGCCCCATCATATCTACTAGAAACTACACTGAAGGTCCAAAGTAAATGTCTTTCCTTACTTTTCTAAATCCAGAGGCAGCAACAAAAATTAGGTTACTTCTAGTGCTTTCACTGTATCATTTACTTTGGATATAAAAACGGTTAGAACAGGGGGAGAAAGGAGTATAAGTGAAGAAATCAGCTCATGGTTTGTAACCTTCTGTTCTTCCAATGGTTTATGACACAAAATGACCCAATAAAAGTAACAGTCATAGTTTTTGATGCTGGCATAATATCCTCAGTCTAGTTATGAACTTTTAAAAGTTCACAAAGAACTATGAGTCTCTCTTTTACACTGTTGTCATATTTGCATGGCAGGAACTTTTTATATCAATTCTAATCCAGCAAAGTTCAATATTGAGATTGGATAAATGTACAAAAGCAGTGTTTCCATTAACTTATTGGATCTCTCTGGAAACATTCCTTATGTTGTATTTTTCTGAGATTTCCAATCCTTTGCTTATGCTCAAAGTACAAATAGAACTTTTTCTTCTGGTGTTTGAGCACTTTATCTTTGAGGAACCCAGAAAAACACATTAAAAATAAGTGTGAAGAGAAAGAAACAAAAGCTTTCAATACGTTAAAATGAAGTCTTTTGATGCCATATTGAGTTTTCAGATAGTTTCATGCAGATCCCATTCCCAGCACTGATTTTCTCTCTATAGGCACAGTGGACTTGATGATAAATTTATCTTTCAGTTGCTTCCAACTACTATACTTTATTTACCTTTAGAAGCACGGGAAAAAGGCCTCCTCATGAAAACACAGGCCATAACTCTATTATTGCCAGCTGCTGAATGTGTAGAAAGAGGCTTAAAAAGAAATCAAATTATTATGTCAATGACAGGATGATTCACTGGGATCCACTGTTTTTTAAAGGTCAGGCACCAGCCTGATTTATTTCCCTTTTCTTGAGTGATACAACAGAGTGAATAAACTGAATAGAAAACCATTGCTCTAATTGCTGTATGGGGACATATAGTTCATTGCAACCAAACTTTGGGCATATTTCTTTCTCTGGTTGACCTTTTCCTGTGGCTTTTTCTTTCTCCCCTCTGGTTTATTCTTCAATCATGGTAGCCAATTATAATTATCCCATACATGTCACCTGTCTTTTCCCCCTGTGAATCCTCAAAAAATTTGTATTAATCTTTTTTTTGTTGTTGTTGTTTCAACAGGTATTTTGATTATTTTGCTAGTTCTTAGTTATATATGGGAGTAAAGTCCAAGAGATATCTTTCACTCTGAAAACCCTACATCACCCAAGAAATACTAAATTCAGTCATTTCTGAAATGTTATGTACTGTCCAGGCATGCTTCCTGGTCTTCCCCCCTCTATGGGAAGGAATGAAAGGAAAGTATCCATCCTACCTGCTACTGAAGGTTTATCTAGAATTGCTTTTTCTTCTGTTCTTTGCTTTGTTTTTCCTTTCACAAATTTGAATCTGATTTTCATGCTACTTTTTTGTCCTTTTCAGATTATTTCAGGGTGTTTCTTTCAAAACTCAAGCTTTACATATCATTTTAGTTAAGTGTACACTGAACAAGAGCTGTCTCAATCCAGACTTGTATTGGGACCTTCTCGGAAAAAAAGCCTAATGAATTCTGTCAAGTTCACTACAGTCTGTAGATTTGCAATATGAATAAAATGCACAAATCAAGATTTATGATGCAATGTCCTGCAAAATTGATCTTTGTGTCTGAATCTATTGAAAATTTATTGATCTAAGTTGTCCATTTAAATCACCTAGGTCACTGACTCAATGCTATTAGAAATAACAATCTCTTGTAACTACCAAAAAATAAATGAGACTGGAGTGAAATGAAAATTGCACTCATCACTTGATTAAAACCTTTCACAGCTCAGGTTTCCCAAATGGTTTTATGAATTCCTGTCATTGGAACTGAAGTTTGGAGGAGGGATTAATAAGAAGTTAAACAAAAGGAGGGAGAAAAGGGAAAAAAAAGGAGAATCAATGGTAAATGGCAAATGGTAAATATAATGCTTACCCAAAAAAAAAAAAAAAAAAAAAAAAACCCAAACAATCAAGTTATCATTGCACTTAGACACAGTTCTGTTTAGGAGAAAATCTGCTCTATGATTCAAAATCTCCCCACTTCTACCTCCATGCTGACTTTGGTCTGGCACCTTCACATGCATTGCCTTTGTCACACTGCTTTACTGAAATATCAGATCTTCAGATAAAAGATTGGACATAATTCTTAGCTATTACCATGATGTCTAGTTAGGAATTAAAGAAAGGAAGAGATTGAAAAATACACAAGGTCACAGAAAAAAATATTTAGTGACGTCAGGGACAGAGTTCTGAGCCCATTGAACTCAATCCTGTCCTGTAAGTGTAACACTATTTCTTTCTATGCACCCCCATGCTAAAAATAGGAAAAGTAAAAAATTATTTAAAATGAGGTTTGTGAAAAAAAAAAAAACCCCAGAGACTTATGCCACTATAACCAACTCATACAGATTGATTCATATGCATTGATGTTTTATTTCTTCTGATGCAGAGAATTTATTTGCGGAGCAGGTACATTTCATCCCTTTCATGTTTACAAACTGGATATATAATGCTGTTTACATTACAGAGATTTCTTTTTTCCTTCCCAAAATCTTTCACCTGTCATGAAATGCTATTTAGCCTCCACAGCATAGAGATGCTTTCATCAGGTGGTGTATTTCTGAGTCAAGCACCAAAGTCATCAGATATTGATTGTGAGTCAACTTTGATATGATTTTGGCCATAAGCATATGGTATCTAACAAGGCTTATTTTTTAAAGTGAAATCTAAGCCATGTTTTGAACTTCACTGGTGTCCAGTGACGCATGTCTTTTCATCCAATACTACAAAAAACTCTTGGCTACTCATTTAAAAGCAAGCAGCAATTAGATTGCTTCTTTATATTTAGGTAGTGTCTTAAATCTTCAGGCTGAAGTGAATTAACACTGTAATTGATAATGGGAAAAGACTGACTTCAGGAATCACTTTAGGACTGTATCCTAATGAGACAAAAATTAGACTATGAAGCAGATGGTCTAGGTTACAGTGATGCTATTCACAGTAACCTGTTGGGGAGGGGTAACAAAACTGTCTCGAGCATCATTTTTCCTTTTGCAATACACCAGGTTTTCCTCCACATGTACTTAGAGACATTTCTGTCTCTACATTTCTGAGACTACAGACTCAACATTTCTGAAAAGATGGTAATTAAGGATTATTATTTACAATGTATTTTATTTTTAATAATCATCCTCAGCTAGGAGAGTCTTTCCAGGTGCCATGACCATAATTAAATACACAATACAATAACGATAAAAACTCCTTTAATTATTTTTTGATAGGGCTTTGGTTGGATTACAGAATGTCACTGAAATAATAACAATACAAAACAAAAGATTTGTTTTCTCTTTGTGATTTTCAGAAGCCAATGATCTGTAACTGCCTGTTAGCTGCTACACAGTTGTGTCTCTAGGTATGCATTTAATACTTTTAATATGCCCTTGATTATATGATACCTTGATTATTCCAACATCTTTCAGGTTCTGCATAATAATCAAGGCTGTGATAGAAGGAACTGATCTAATCCCAGCTGATGTCAAAGCCAAACCCAGCACTAAATACTGCAGGAAATATTGTAGGTCTTCAAAGTCAGTGTTTCCTGAAGGGGAACTGTACAGCTCCAAATTGGACAGCTCCAAATTGGACAGTAGTGGCCCCTATCATGGTTTTCCTCTGATGTTTTCCATTATGTTGCAAAGAATTTCCTCACCTTTTTTTTTTTTTTTTTTTTTTTTTTTTTTTTTTTTTTTTTTTTTGTTGCAATGATCTATTTGTAAAATTTAGATTTAACTGGTCTCATGACAGAAACCGTCTGTTCAAACTTCCCCTTAGCTCATTCCCAATGTTTAATCTCTCAATAATGACCTTGTCTCCTTGTGGTTCACATATCATGTGGTCTGCAGGACAGAATCACAGGAGTTAGCACAGGTCCTCAGACTCAAGGTGACTGATAACCTGAGACATTCCTTAAAAATTCTCTTCATAGGGAAATACATCAGCCAGCAAATACTAGAGAAATAGATAAATAACTAAACAGTGGAAGAATACATAAATAGGCAAACAGTAGGACAGATCTGTTATTCCATCTTCAAATCCCTGGCAATGCAAAATGGCTTTTATTTAAGATTCTTGCTAGTGTTTCTGCCATTATTGATTTAAAGTGCCCTCTAGAAGAATCTGGATTACAATAGTCATCAAGCCCTATGTATTACCATCAATGGTTACAAAAGTTCTCCTCATTTCTTCCCTATCCTACAAAGTCTGAATGATCATGGGTTTTTTCCCTGCTGTATTTCCCCAGCACTTAGTTGTATTTTTATTAGACACAATAAAAATGACCTGAACAGACATGTGGAGAACTTGGGAAGGGGATAGGATGATGTTATCATAATATCTATATAGACTAGAGCATTTTGTTTAGAGTTTAATTATCATTGTCCAGTGCCTGAGGCACCCATCTCATGGACATCTGCAGAATAAATGTCTGAGCTAACATCTGAGCTAATCCTACCAAGCTAATTTTGTGGGCAATGAGAGAACATCAGTTTTCTCACCTGAGTTAAACATTTGCTTTAGCACGAGTTGAATCACATCCTATGAGTGACTATGCTCCCTCATTTGTTATAAAGCTGGAGTACAAGAGCCCTCAGTGAAATGGTCACACTGTAGACACATACAGTCAGATGAGATAAATTCCATCCTCATATGTTCCAGCTTTAGGTAGGACTCTGAGGAAAACTCAGTTTTACCAAGCCTGGATGGAAAACAAGGGTCATAGTACCTAATCCAATACTGGTAAACACTAAGATGTCTTATTCCTGGTTCTTTGTTTTTCAAATCTGATGTTGTAGTCAAGAACCTATGGCAGGATCCTATATCCTCTTCCTCTACAATAAAAGCCTTCAGATAGTCATTAGTGTTCTAGGTGATTTTGAAGTGTCATCCATTCCAGTCTCTTCCTTTAAAATAGGGATAATACTTTCCTTTTGTTGTACTGCTGTAGGGTGAAGATCATCCATCAGTGTGAGGCACTAAACTGTGAAAGAGATGTTATTAGCTCGGTTCCACATCTTGTGCTGCAGCATGGTCTTAGAGACAAGTTCTAATCACATCTGCAACAAATTGATTTGAGCTGTAAGCATTTTGAAGTATTTCATACTGTAAATGGAAATCCTTCTATAGTGCCAAGCTCTAAAACCTAGTTGCATAAAAAATTCTATTTGAAGTGTGGATTTTTCCTCAAATAATGTGAATCTGACATCACTTCTGATTACTTCTCATCAAAGGCTCATCTTTATCTGAGGCCTCTGCTCCAGTTCCTTATTCCCCCCCCCTTCTTCCTCTCTCTCTGCATACATTTTAAAGTCTAATTTAGGTTTCCAATACCATACTAAATGTTATCCGTTCCTTTAGATCCTTATTTAACTGTTCTTGTCTTAATTTCATCTCTTGCAATTGTAACTCATTATTCAGGTTATTTGTCACAAGATTGATTTGAATATCAGGGGATCATTTACTTTTCCATTATAACAGCCACTTCAGGTTATAAATTCTGACTGTAAGGAGAAAATGTGCTTATCAGTTTTGTCAGTATTTGTGTGAAACAGGACTGGGCTTGTTCTGCAGAGACTTTCATGACTGATACAATTTCTATCTTTGTATTTTATGTGGCTAATCCTGCAGTTACATCTCCTGTATGTTGAAGTGCAGAGGAAAACACTTGATTTTTGTTGCCATTTTTCTGATGCAAACTGAATGTGTGCCTGAAGTGAAAAGATCTTTCAGTCTCATGCCTGTGTTAAGAGCTGCTGCTTGGGGGAGCAGATGGTTCAGGTGATAACTAGCTATGGCTTATGCTGCTATTGTTGGAAGCAATTATGGCTTAATTTTCTGTGTGTTGCATCTTTAAATTTCTAAGTGTTTGCTGGAGGCTGCTGCCATTTTGTGTTCATTTCAGATAGCATATGTTGCAGAAGGTCCTCTGCTCTCCACCATGGGGACTTTTGTTCTTGCTATTTGTTTGGCTTTTCCTTCACAGAAATTAAATTTTTGATGGAATGAAGCAGGAACTGATCTTTGGACATGTAATGAGAGTGTCTGTGGAGACTCCCAAGCTGTGTTTCTGGCTTGAAACAAGCTAGATTCATAAGAATCAGTAGCAAACACTAAAGTTCGTTCTCAATTTGGAGGTACAAACTTAGAAAATTCTGATCTAAATTGTTTCCCAGCCCTTGATGTGTCTTACCAGTTATTTTAGGAATCTCTTTAAGCAATGCATTAAGCACTGAGTATTGCTTGTCTGATACTCATTCTTCCAGGTCAGGCATTTCCCAGGCATTAGCAGAAAGTGTTTGTAGGGTTTTAGTTTGATAATAGCATTGGATTTCAAGGGGGAGTCCCCAGGTAAATGAATGGAGACAGCTTTGACTCCATGATTACTGTCATTGTAGCTGCTATTTCATTGGCCCCTCTTGGCTGGACCCAGGATGCTTTCATTAATTTTCATTATGAAGGAAACACAGACTTTGGCCAAGCCTCTACCATATGTCATGGGCTTGTCAGCTTTGTGGCAGCACTGAGATATTCACCTGAGTTGCTTAAAGTCAGGGTCTTCCTTGTTATAAAAGTCTTCCACACAGTTTCTGTCTACCTGCCAAGCCCGAGGGGGCACCACCAGCCCTGCCTGCCCTTTCCCAGGACTCCAGGGCTGTTCCCACCTTGTCCATGGCCCAAGACCCCATGGCAATCTCCCAGGGCCACCAACCCCTGCCCCAGCAACACCCAACAGGGCTGGGCTGCAGCTCCCCACAGCCCTGCCCACCGAGACCCACCAGCCCTTTTCCCAGCCTTGCCTTGGCCTCCCCAGTCCTCAGGGGACATGCCCAAAATGTCCTGGGCTGGGGCTGCCCCAGTGCCACTCAGACTGCCATGTTCCCTCCCTGCCAGCCCAGGGATCCCCTTCAGTTCCCAGCACTCCTGGTCCTGGGGAGCTGCTGGCCCACATGGTGCCGTGGCACCATCCACTCTACCCCTAGCTGGAAAGCTGCTCAGTGCTCATGTGGTCTGCACTCACATCCCACAGCAGTCAGGCTTTAGTGCCGGTTTTATATGAGTGATTGCTGGGGAACAGCTGGCACTCATAAAATGAAACACAGAATATCTTGTTAATGACTTGTCACCATTTTTCTTCTTTGCTTTATGGGTCAGGGGAAAACAAACAGCTTCACGAGTCTGTGCAGAAGGGCCCGGCAGCCTTTCCCAGCATCCAGATGCTGAAATGACAGTGATTAACCACAGTGCCTAAAACTGAAACTGTGCAGGGTGCGCTTGCACTGCGGGGGCACGTGGAGATCTACTGAGTAAGAGATGTGACACATCTGGAGGGGAATGGCAAAGTGGCAGAAAGGTTTGCCGGCGAACATCTCTCCTGCCAGTTATGTGCAGCCCTCAAAACACCAGTGGCAGCAAAATTGCTCAAAGAGCTTCCTTGTACTGCAGCTGCTGCAAGGATTGGGCTGATGTTAGCCCTGGGGGTAAATGCTTCAAAGTGCCCCTGAAGCAGACAACACCAAAAATGGGGGAGTTCTGAAGCCACAGTTTTTTTCATAGAGGCTTCAGATCAGCTCATTTGGTACTAAGCTGCTGTTTTCCCAGAGAAAGCTCCTGACTATATTAAGCCCCCTGATGTTGCACTGGAAATTCCATCTTGTTTAAAATACAAACAGAACATAATTCTCAAAATAAAAGCGCTTTGTGTCTATGTCATGTAAAAGGAAAAGCAGGAAGAACCCACAGACAGCTATGGGTAAAAAGACTGAGTTGGAGTAGGAATGCACCAGGTGTGACAGACAAATCTAAACATTCTCTTAGTCCAGTATGAATATTAAGAGATTTCAAGATTGCTGGATTAGCATCTGAAGGGGACAGAAATCTTATATTTTTTTTAGCAAGAGGGGAGAACAGAGAGTGCAGAGATTGCTTCCTTGGCTTACCAGGAGTAATCTGCTGCACTGCAAGACACACCACTGCCTGGAGTCAAATGAGTTGAACTAGTTCCCTTATTTGGGAGGAACAGGAGCATTCTGTGCATGTCTTCAAATCAGTTATTCAAGTCAGTAGAGGAAAAAAAGGGATGTGTCTTATGTTATCTCCCCTCTCTCTACCATCAAAAGTCTCTTTTTAGAGATATATCTGTCTTTGATCATTAGAAAATCTTCCCAAATTAGTGATGTAGGAGAGAAATCCTCTGGCCTGAGCTCAGAAGAGCAGTTTATGTCCTAATTTGCCCATTCAAAATGTAATGGGAGACAAATGCCTGGGGGCATTAAGTACTTAAATGCATTTGCGGATCTGAGCCCTTCTTCCTTTTATTAGTACACTAACTCTTTACAGTTATCTAGTTGGTTATGAAACAACATGTTTTACATGGAATTTGATAAAACTAGTATACTATTTAAATGCTAGATTAGAAAAGCACCTGAGGAGCAATGGTGTTTTCTTGGGTGTAAAGAAACATTCAGCTACTTAAAGCCATATCATGTGCTCAGTTCAGAGCTATTGAAGCTATCAGCTACGTCTGCATCCATATGTACAGCATATGGCACCGAACTACTGCATTTGAACTGTTGCAGCAATGATATGGAGATGCATTCCTGAGATTGTTTCCACCCTGTGGCAAACGAGGGATGTGCAGGTTTCTGAGCATAACTCCATCCTAGATTCAGAGATGTCTCCTGTTAAGCGTCTCTCTCTTACAATTATCCCTTATGCTTCCATTTTTACTGAGCCATAAGCTAGTAAATGCATGAGCCTTCTTTGGTGCATCAAATGCATTGATGAACAGGAAAATAAAAAGTACTTTTAAAACTAAGAACATTCAAGTAAACTGATCCATCAAATCTGTGGATTCTAAGACAGCACAAAGCTAAATGGGCTCATTCAACGCTCTGTCAGCTGAGAGGAACATTAAAGACCAATACCTAATTTCCATCACTACCAGTGGGATTTTGTTCCCTAAAAAGGGATGTCAATTATTGTTTTAAATACCCGTCTGTATTCAAATTAACTGCACAACTGAAGGGCATGGGAGGTAAAATAGGCTTACTTTGTCAGCCAGTTGCCAATTCATGAATGCATGTCATCCCACAGGTCTCACATTGTGCCAGCCCCATTCAACACTTGATATGCAGCTGGGCATTCAGAACAGAATAAGACACCCTCTTTAATGAGGGAAGAGAAGAGGAGGTGATGCAAATGATACTTGCCATTTCAGAATTTCAGAATAATTTATTGCCTAAAAGTGGAGCATTACTTTCCAAAAACTTTGTGTCAGATGCTGAAGGTCAGGGGAAGACTGGAATGTAAATCTTTTCTCAGAGCTTCTCAGTTGTTAGCTACAGAGAGATTCTTAGTCCCTGAGACACCTGATGTTCTCCATCTATCCCACAGACAGCATCATTGCCATACGTGGAAGAAAGCCAGACACCTGCTTCAACATGAGCTCTAAAATATTTGACTTCTAGGTTTTTAATTATTTGAGTCCCAGTTTAATATTTGCTGAAATATTATTGAGTTATGTAATGAATATACATGTATGTTATGTACGTATATTGCATGTATATTTAATGATTTTATATATTCAATTTGTATCTATAAATAAATTGTGTACAGATTGTGTGTATAAAGAGAAAAGAGAGAAAGCTCTTTAATATTGTTTGCATATATACTCATGATTGGGTCATTGCTCACTTTATTTTGTATTTATTGACATATTTCTTACAAATCAACTTTAACTTCCTTAGACTCCACAAGCAATATCCACAAGTCACAGAGCAAGGATTTGGAAGTCAAAACATTGTCTTAAGTGCAGCTGACTCTAAAGCTGAAACCAGATTTCCATATCCTGCAAAGTACTTATCCCAAGAAAAGGACTTATTTTTTAGCATCTTCATTATTTCTTCATGAATTTCACAGGATTACAATTGTTCTCTTCACATCCTATTTCTAGAAAGTCATGAATGGGAACTATGTCAAAAGTTCAAGAACTTTGATGATACATTCTGGGTCCTCATCTGATCTCAGAACTTCATATTAGGCTCTCTGAGGTAGCTGGATTGCTTTCCCAAATGATACATAAATTCATATATTTTGGTCTGTCTGTGAAATTATATTGCAGTTATCACTGCAATATTTGAGGTTTTGGCTGCCAATACCTAATGGCTGGGGCATTGAATTGTATGACTTCAGTATTGCTTTTAATGAGAACATCTGATATTGACTATGTAAACCAGACAACACTGGCCCACACAGGACTAGAGTTATTCTCTTCCTGCACGTAAAACATTAATCAGCATCTTATTGCAGTGCTCAATCTGTAGGATTATCCTTGAATTTAAAGTGGTAAGAAGACCAACAATGAAAATGTCCAACAGGACATTTGTGTTAATAAAATGTATAATAATTACTAGTATCGTCTGTGGCAAAATCTGATTTTGCTTGCATAACTTTAAAAGGCATAGTCTTGTGTTTAAAAATTGAGATGTATTTGGTTATACAAAGACCTCTTATTTTTAGTCCTTTGGATATTTACTTTGCAACGGCCTTAAAAGTATCAATACCCTTGAAATCTACAGTGACACAATCACGAACAACCATTGGTTTCATTTTTTGGAGCCATCTGTGGACAGTAATCTCTGGTTGTGAGTAAGGGGCCTGTGATGTGGACCAAGAAATGTGCAAAAAAGTCTACAAAGCTTCCATCAAACTTGGAAATATTTCTGTCATGGCTTTTCAGTGCATGGAATATAGCACCTCCACCATCTTAGTCCAAAAAGTGTGCTAACTCAGGTGGTGATGCTGGTATTCCATCTGGTTAACCAGACTGATTTCTCTAACAGAAAGTAGGATCCATGAAACTGAAACCTGTTACAGGTTTGAGTGTTTGTGTACATAAGTTTGTGTCTTTTGGGGTTTTTGTCTTTGCTTTGTTTTGTGGTGTTGTGAGGTTTTTTAGCAAATATGAATCCATAAACTCTGATGTTTCTTTTTGTCCTTAAAAACATCTCTTTCTTGTCTTTTTGGAAGAAATTTGTAATATATGCCTTTTTTTCCAGTAATTAGACACCTCCCTCAACTGTCACAATTCTTTAAAGATGATGGAGTGTGACCTTGCACTGCCAGCTCCTTCAGCACACTAATGATGTTCATTAGTAACAAACCAACAAGAAGAATTCCTGTCAGAGTGGCAAGGGTATGTGATTGGATGCTTCAATTTACAGATCTCTCTTGGATGTTGAATGTCTTCACATTTTGTGAGAACCTGTGGCTGAAATGTCAGTGGTGGTTGTGGTGGACCTGTGGTTGTAAAACTCAGTAAATGGATGTTAACATTAACCATATATTAATATTTAAATAAAACAAATTGAAGTATTGTGTGGCTTGCAAATCTCACAGAACTGATATCAATGCACTTGATATGGTTCACTGTCCACAGTAAACTCCAGCCTGGCTTAAAGAGATATGGAGGTGTGTGCTGCAGAGGACTATTTAGGGAAAGACTGGCTCCTTAGCCCAGGACCTGTGATGAGGATTAGTTAAAATGATGGAAGTAGATTTTAGTTGTCTGGGGGAAAGCTGTCCAGTGTTGCTAGATTAAAATACACTGACGTGACCACATGTTTTCTTAGTGTGCTGAAAATATGAATCACTCTTCTATGCCACAATACGGTCGAAAGCAAGAAACTTTTTGGCATTCAACACATCCCATTTTACACATACCATGGGTGAGATAAAGCTGATCTTAGTGGAGCCAGCCTCAGTAGCATTCTGGATGTATCTTTCTCCCCCATCTCCTTCCCCTTCCCTCACGGACAGTTTTCACTTAGCTTTCTTAGTTAAATTTGAAGATTAAATCCTGTGAGTCCAGACTTGTGTCATCATGGGAAGTTATCAGGGCTGCATTCTCTTCTCAGCTGCTTTGTGTCTCTGGCTGCTCACTTTTCCCATCTCTGAAATGAAAGTAGTACTTGCACAGCTTCTGATGCATTTGAAGTTCTGCAGGTGAAAAGTGCAGTGCTGTGAAATGTTGTGACTGTGCAGCAGCATTTATACTTGTGGAACAATGACTACATTAAAGTTTAGAGCCTTACCCACCACCCTGCAAAATAATATGTATGGAGCACTATGAATATAAACCACTTGTTTGGCTTCCTGATAGAACCCTTGCTAATGTAACAGCTTAGATAATCTAAATATTCCCTTTGGGCAGATACCAAGGATATTTAGTTTATCTCTCTTCTGCAGAAATGAACACTGGACCATTAAAATAATTGATTTTTAATGAAATCTGATGGAATTTATACTGTTTTGGTTTGGTTTTCTTTTTCAAAAGAATGAAGGAATAATCATGTGTTCTACTGTTGTCTAGTATTTCTTCTTAACTTCACAGTTTAAGGGGGCTCATGAAAGGAAAGAACCAAAGGGTTACTTTGTAAATAAATTATGGTCTGAGAAACTTTCAATCTTAGCAGGACTCAGTGAATCAATTACACCTGTTTCCTCTACCTGAAAGGCAACCAGTATTTAACTATTTCACACATATATTGGAAAACATATATTTATTAATATTTCAAAAGCTTTATGAAATTTCTCAATTAGAACACTTAAAATTGAAAAGCTTTATACTATGATAATCATTATTTTTAGTGAAGGAATCCTGCAGTTTTGGATTTTCTTGTTCCTGTGAGTCTTTTCTAGTTTTCTCTAAATTTCCTGAACATAAAGGGTCTGGTATGTGAATGTTTTATGAATACCAATAGTTCCTCAATTGTTTTGATGCAAATAAATCTCATGTCATCCACGTGACCACTTTTCTATAGTCTGCACTTTTGCATTTCAAAGAGCTTTCTATCAATTGGAAGAGGTGACATTTTATGTTGATTTTGAGATGTAGGATGGTCCAGAGGAGAGGTGTGTGCTATCTCTTTTCATAAGAGAATTTCTTCCTTGTCTCCTCTTTTTGTTTTTCTTTTTTTCTTTTTTTTTTCTTTTTTTTTTTTGCCTTGCCCTATTAGAGTCATTCAGGATATGAAAAGAAAAACACAATCCTTTGTTTACAACAAATACAGCATTAATGTGTGTCGTTCTCTTTGCATTTTATTTCTGATCGTCCAGTGGGCAGAGCAATTTGCCTGCTAATTCATTTACAGCTGCTTTTGTGAGCCTGTCTGAACACCCAGTAGAGTAGGAAAATTTGCAAGCATAAACAGGCAGAAATGTTTCCTGCACTAGCCATTTGGAATGATACATTGGAATGATACATTTGGAATGCTGGCATCTCCAGCAGAAGGGTTACATGCATATGCAGCACAGTGACAGTGGCTGAGCAAAAGGCTCATGGGATCCTTTGGCTGCTCAGGGGTGAACTTGAAGGCAAGAGCACATCTGCCCTTTTGGCTGGACCAGATCACCTGGAGACATCCTTTCTGCATATTAGCATCATTCCTTCGCCCCATCATCTCTTGCAGCTGTCACTGGGTGCTAATTTCTAACCTCTTCTAGTCAGAGTGACTGTTTCTGTGGCTGGCCTTTGCTGATATTCATGGTTTTGCCTTACAGAAGTAGGTGAGCCAGCATAGCTGGTGATGATCCCTGGAATGAAGTCTGTTCACCTAGAATACCTGTGAGTGAGGAGAAAGACTGAGCAAGCTGCTGCCATGGGGAAGAGACTCATCACAGAAACTGATACTGAGGCCCCAGCATGGCCATGACCCAAATCATGATAGCAGACCCTGCAGCATGCCAAGCATCCACTAAGAGGCACCATTTTGCACTGAATTTTCTGGCATATAATACACCTATGTACTGCCATCATAAAACAGTAACCTTACAGATGAACAGGACTTCTCTGTTGCTCACTCTGTGAGTAGAGAGAAAAATTCTGCTTAGTTTGGTACTTGTATACTTTCAAGCACGTGTCACTCACCAGTTCTCTTGATTCTTGATGGTTTCTCCATAGTTTTACTTTGCATCTTCCTCCAGGCAAGGATGACTGATTCATAAAGGTCACAGTTGTACTTTGCAAAGTCAGCATTGGCAATATTATCACTGTGTTCACAGTCTACAATCTCAATCAACTGGTTTTAAACACTGAGTGCAGAGGAATACAGAGGCTGCTAATTGGAAATTGCCATGTCTCTCTCTTCTTTCTTTTCTTTTTTCTTTTTTTTTTTTTTTAATATATGACTGAAAATGAAGCATTCTTTCTTGTAAAAAAGCAGAGACACTTTTTATTTGCATTGTATCATCACAGTGGATAACGGCCAGTTAAGCTGACTGATGATGACTGAGTGTTTTTTTGTAGGAGTAGAAGCACAGTAAAGGTCTTCTCATACTCAGGGCCCAGCATAAGAAATTAGAAATACATGGTTGAAAGACCAGAATATTTGTGAAGAAACATGGAAGGAAGGATATTCCAGAAATGTGTCATCTTGGGTCTGAGGCAGGGGTCAGTTTTTGACTCTCAGTGAACAGGATTTGACTGACAAAGCAATGTCATGCAATCTGTGTAAACACCAGGGAATTAACCCATGCCACTGACTTTAAACTTCCTCACCAGACAAAGTGGAATTTCTCATGCTATCAAGTGTCCAAGAACTTAATTATCAATTCAAGGTCAGAATGATTTGATTCAGTCATAATTTTCTTACCTACTAACCAACAACCACCTTTCTCTTCTCTATCTAGGACACTCTAGGGAGAAAATCTGAAATGTTTAAGGGACGAAGAGCACAGCTTTTCCACTTATTTTCTAAAGGAAGACAATGGATCTGGTGACCTTGGCTCTCTACTGAGTGAGAAGGAGGAACTTTATTCTTGTGGGCCAAAGGATTACACTGGGGAGCATAGTCCTCAAAGGGAGTATACAACCTGCTCAGATTTCTCATGGAAATTAAAAGTGTTGAAAGATCCCTATATCCATGAGACATGTAGCCTTTTTAAAAAAATTTATTCCAGGTTTTCCCTTGGACATGTTGCAAAAGAGAAGAAGAGAGTGAGAGTACAACAGAGAAGGAAAAGAGAACTTGACAAGAAGGTAGGGAATGAAAGAAAGAAGACATTATCAGAAGAAAAAGAATATAATAGTAAAGTCCAGGATGTCTACATGTGAAGGTGCAAGTTTAATGCAGGCGGTTAAAGGGAAGCATGAAGTGAAAAACAAAAAACAGGGTTTTTTTTTGCTTTAAGGAAAAGTAATTCTGAAATAAAGAAATCTACCGCCAAAAGACATTCTCCTCTTGCACAGTGCCTTAGGTGCTGCAATCACTGTGAAGCTGAATACTTTCTATTTGCTGCCTTTGCTCAAAGCTCACTGTAACTTTGAGCTCCTGTGGCAGGGCCTTGAGCTGTGAGGGCAGTATTTTCACTTGTTTTATTCTGTTGGACACATAGGGTTGGCCTCCTGTTCTTATACCTTCAAGCCCATATACTGACCATATAGACAATTCTTACAGGATGCAGTGCCATTGGCATGAAGAATTGTCCTTCCTACCCCTTTGCTACAACTCATCTTATGACTTTTAGTTTTTATGACAGAAACACAAAGCTTAGAGCATAGCAAAGTAGGCAGTGGTCACCTACACGCCTGGTCAGGATTATCTGGTGAAACACCTGCACCAAAGTTTTGTGCCAATCTGTGTGCAATGCCTGTGTCCAGCTAAGTGTGCCAGAGTCAGCATGAAGAGCATCACAAATGGGAACAGCCCATAAGACCTGCTAGAGGTTGTGATGTAGGTATGAAGTGCTGGGGGATGGGGATGAGGAAGGCTGCTATCACTATTATAACCTGCTGCTATGAGGGAGACTGCGGAGGGGAATGCTTCCCTGGCAATGACTCCCAGCTGGTCACAGGGAGAAGCTTTCCTTCCTTCCTTCCAGGCTTTTCCCCCTGCTTGTGTCTTTTTATTCCCATTGTTTTTAATACCTTTAGTAACTTTGAAGTTGGTATATATATCTTCACCTCCAGACCCCACTAATAAAATTTTGTGCATTAAGCCTGTCTCAATACCATTCATGCAACACTTATTCAAATTCAGTGCTACTTAGTAAAAGTTAGCATAATAAATGTGATTTATTGCAAAGTTGGCTTACTTGGAACATGTCAGACATATCTGTGTCAAATTCTTCTAGGCTTGATCAGAGTTTTCATCTCACAAGATGTAATAGGCACACAAAAATTTCTCTGTGTCTTATGTGGATTCTGTGTCATTCCTTCCTGTTGTTTTCTCTCTACAAAGAGAAAATTTCAACTTGAGAGAAGGATTGGGCAAACTTGTACTGTCACAGCATCAAGTGCCAATAGGTAGATTGTCAGGAAAGATCAAACCTGAAATGCAGAGCCAAAAGAGCAAGATATTTCTTACTCTCATTGTTGCTCGCTTGCCCCCATACATCTCCACAGTACCTTAGATTTAAACTTTTTTTTTTTTTTTCCTAAAATAATCTACTCAGGTCGTCTGAGAGTATGAATTTACTCCTTGGCTACAGTGGACTAATATATATCCAGTTAAAGGCAATGGAAAGCAAAATATTGTGCTCGTTAACTAGAGTCAGATTTTGGGTCATCTCCAAAGGATTTAACTATCTTTGTTGCTGGTGGCCATCCAGAGAGTTTATGTGACCTGTTTATGGGAGACTACATCATCCTAATTCTGTGAAAGACACCCCTATATACTGCTGGTGGAGCAGAAAGGATGAATTAGCCTCTTGAAGTGCATCCCTCCCTCTGCAGAGGGAGCTTAAATGACTAATCTATGTTAGGTACTAAAGTTTTAGATGGCTAAAAGTAGGTAAAATTAATCCCAGCCTAAGTGCTCTGCTTCTCTTTATTGTCTGTTTTTCTAACAGTGCTTTTGCTCTAGCCTTATCTAAAGAGCATGCAGCAGCACTGTGTCCTTGCAAAGCACCTGCTTGTGCTCTCCCTGAAGTCAGTGGGAGGTTTTGATTGCTTTTCACACCTGCAGAAACAAGCCTAATGCCCCTTCTTGTTCGCTACAAACGAGAGTATTAACTAGCAAAGACAGATGCTGTTATCACAGCAGCAGAACGTGTTCAATGACTTGGCCTGTGAATCTTCCCATGCTTCTCGTGACTCTCCAAGTCTCTCCCCACCCTGGCTGTGCAGGAGATCACTTGCTAGGTTTCCCTAGCAAGTGAGAGAGGCAGCCCCTTCCTCTGAGCCATGTTTATTTCCACTTCCTAAGGTAACCAGGTATGGATCACTCTTATAAAATAGTTGTCACCCAGGGAATAGAAGTGGAGCTGCATTTTGCTCCTGGTACACCTCATTAGGTCCACAGCCTTTGGCTCAGCTCCTGCCAGCATAATTGGAAGTGACAACGGTACTGTTTTGCCACATAGCAGTCAGCTTTGACAGGAACAGTTGGATCAGAGGGACACACAAGGAGAGTGAATAAAAAAATTACAGAGATATAATGAGATTACTAAATAAGTAAGACCTCCAGAATAGTGTGTCTTAATTTCATTAAGAGCCATGAGGACAATCATCTATCTTAAATAATAGATGGCTGAGCATGTAATTATGAAGTGCCAGTTAAAAGAATTATCAGCAGACCACAGAAACTTCCAATATCGGTGGTAAACAGAGCTAAATGAAAGAGACAAACTGATATTCCATTTAATTTTCTTCTGTATATGCTCCAGAAAGACCTGCATGTGTGGACATCTTTTTTAACGTTGTAAATAAACTTCAGTGAGCTGTTTACTGGTGTATGAAGGGATCACCCTGGCTGGATGCCACATGCCCACTAAAGCTGCTCTGTCACTCCCCTCCTCAGCTGGACAGAGGAGAGAAAATACAAATTTTAGGGTTGTGGGTTGAAGGAAGGGCAGGGAGAGAGAGAGCACTAAGAAGTTACTGTCACAGGCAAAAGAGATATGAGTGGGGGAAAATTTATTGCCAACCAAATCAGAGAAGGGTAATGAAAAAGAAAACCGAATCTTAAAACACCTTCCTTCCACTCCTCTCTTCTTCCAGGTCTTAATTTTACTCACGATTTTCTCTACCTCCTCCCCCTGCAGCTGCCCAGGGGGACAGGGAATGGGGGCTATGGTCAGTTCATCGCACATTTTCTCTGATGCTCCTTCCTCCTCAGGAAGAGGACTCCTCACACTCTTCCCCTGTCCCAGTGTGTGGTCCCACCCATTGGAGACAGTCCTCCACAAACTTATCGAAACATCAGCCCTTCCTACAGGCTACAGTTCTACATGAACTTCCCCTACCACATGGTTCAGTCTTTGGGAACAAGCTTCTTGAGTGTGGGTCCCTCATGGGGTCACAAGTTCTGTCAGCAAACCTGCTCTAGTGTGGGCTCCTCTTCCATGGGTCCTGCCAGGAACCTGCTCCAGTGTGGGCATCCCACAGGGTCTGGCAGCAATTGCAGTTTCCCCCTCCCCCTGTCTAAAATCTGTTATGCCAGAGGTGCTACTACTGATGCTGATGGGTTTGGCTTTGGCCAGCGGTGACTCCACCTTGGAGCTGCCTGGCTTGGCTCTGTCAGAGATGGGAGAATCTTCTGGGAGCTTCTCACAGAAGCTGCCCATGAAGTTCCCCCTGACAAACCTCATCACAAGAACCCAGTACATGGAGACTTCAGCCAGGCTTGTAAGTCCTGTTGGACAGAATTTATTGTCAAACCAAAGAAGGGGGTTGTATTTAGCTTAGAATCACAGAGCACCTGTGAACCTGCTGCCAAAATTGTGAGAGATGATACAGCAAGCTAGGCTTACATTTCTCTAATCCAGTGTGATATCTGCTGTAGTCTGTAAGTAATCTCATTTTACCTTACCTTTACTTGTGCCACTTAACATATAATCTTGGGGTCATTTGGAAATTAAAGGATCACAATAGGCAAATTGTTCAACTCTTCCCTAAAATATGGGAAATTTTCTGAAATGTGTTGTAGTTTGGTTTAAAAGTGGTCAAGTGTGAACAGAATCCAGGAATATTTTGATCATCTTTTCAGGATTATTCTAAAAATTTGTATGGAATTTGACAACAGCATTTTCTCCAAACTTCATCAAGTAATACAGTTAAGTAAGTTATATTGCAGTAATGTGCAGGGAAACCTGTGTTGTACCACTACTGGATCCCATTCACAAGTAAGGTAGAAGATTATGCCTATCAAAAGGACCATAAAATCTGAATATGATACTTAAAGGATTTGCCTGCACAACTTGTAACTAATTTAATTATATTATGTACAGAGCTGTTCAATCAATATGACCAACCAAAACATATGCTAAATATGAAATTTCTATTAACTTTTGCAGCATAATTAAACCACATAACACAGCACACTGCCAAAACTGTCATGTAGCTGATACGTTCTTAAGGGACATAAAAAAATAGAGCTTTTGGAAGTACAGCATTTTTTTTATGTCAAAGATGATGGCATTGAAACAAATAAGATTGATTAGTCACATGGTTGTCTTTATTAGTACTTCATAGGAAATAGATTTCTTGTTCTATGAAAATTTAATACTGAAAAAAAGCATTCATTTACAACTAGAATACAAAAGAAAACCATTCTTATATTTATTTTGCATTATTGACTTGTGTTTTTTCATTTCATAATGGAAGAAAAAAACTTTTTTAATGGAAAATGATGCCTTTTATTTGTGAAAAGTAGCTGAAATATCCTTTCATGACAGTTCTGCTGTATTTTAATGAAATATTGTGCAAAAATACACCTCATGAGGAATGGCCTACTCACATATATTTTTTATTTTATTAATCAGTAATTTCTGACTAGAAATGGCAAAAAATCCCCTCTTTCAGTCCTAGACAATATAAATCATACAGGTCTGGGATAATTCCATTGGTTTTAATTGATTCTAATTTTTACTATTGTAAAAGAGTTCAGTATCATGTATCAAAATTTGTTTGAAACTGTGTAAATTCTTCCAGTTTCCTGATATAGCAGGGATAAACTCTGATGCAGGTCTAGTTTTGCACAGGATCTGGAAAGAGAAGGCATTTTTCCTTCTTATGACATATTCAGAACCTGTAGTCTCTGCCTTTACTGTAATGTTTCTCTTCTTCCTTTTTATTTGCTTTTATTCAAACCTTGCTTCAGATTCTTGCATGGCACTGGGTTCACTGTTCCCCCTTCTTTGCTCCCAAACATTATAAAGGCAAGGAGAGGTTTAATTTTAAAAGAGTTGAACTGTAGATGTAAGTAAAGTGCACCCTACTCTGTATTTGGTTTAGGGAGGCAGGTACAGGACTTGACTTCATTTAGAACCGTTTCTTTTTTAGTTCCTCATAACTAGAGACTGGCATCTTTGTTCCATTGTTGCCTTATGTTTTCTACTGTGCTTCATTCTCAAGGAAAAGTGGGCATTTTTAAGGCAGAACCAGCAGCTGTTTAGAAAAGAAAGAAGAAAATATTAGCTCTGCCAAAGGGCCATTATATAGGAGGAAAAAGCATAAGTAAGCACAATCAGTACCTCACAAACCCAAGGGCTACACAGCCACGGTGGATCTTGACCACTGGGTTCAGGACAGCCTCTCAGGGAGCAGTATGTATGCAGAAAGTAAGCAAAATAATGATGAACTCGATAAAAAGTACAGGCTCCTGAAATACTAACGACAGACTTACTCTACAGCTCTTTTTTGTTTGTTTTGTTGCTTCCATGGCAAGACAACCACCTCGGAAAGTCAAGAATGAAATGGATTTTGGTTTTGGAGCTGTGATGTAAATGGTGCTTAAGGATATTTTGCCTCAGATTTGTCCATTCCTCTTATGTACTCTTCCTCTCTGTAAAACTATTATGAATCCAGTGCTATTCGTACTGACTTCTTTGCCTACCTGTGTCTTTTCTTGCCTTCAGAGAATCCTGCATGGAGTTTTTGGTACCTGTCCTGATTTTTTTTTTAATATACTGTGTGCTGGGGCTATCAAAAAAAAAAAAACAACTGCCTGCCAAAGTGTCATCTCTCATTTAGGGGTGCTGTTTATTTTGCCTGGCTGTAGACACTCTCCTTGTTCTCTGCCTTTCCCTAGCAAGTGAGAGAGGCAGCCCCTTCCTCTGAGCCATCTTTCACATGGGATAAATCTATCTCACACAAGCAGCAGGAAGGGATTTGTCTATGCTGTGTCTCTAATCCAGTCTAATTCAGAGCAGATGGCTCAGGGAGCTGTGCACGTGGCCACCTGCAGTACTGGCCTGACTGTCCCCATGCCAGCATTTGCTCCCATCAGTCTGGCAATCCCCACCCACCCATGCAACCGGAGGGGCAGAAGGCTCCCATGCTGTGTCCCCCTGCAGGAGTCCTCAGAATCTTTTCACATGCCTGTCTTAATTATTTATAATCTTCTGGAAGAAGGTAGTTAACCTTAAACCTCATTTTGTCCCTTAAAATCCCGTGACCTGGAGGGTGTGGAGGAGGGCTGCTATCCCGTTAGCGGCTTAGCACGCAGGGGCTGGGGCCCCCAGGGACGCAGGGAGCTGCAGGTGCAGTGTGTGACACTCAGCTGAGACACATCGAATTGGCAGTGAGAAGTTAACTTGCTATTTTCCTCTTGAAGAGTTGGGTTAAACACACCCTTAGAATAGCAGACAGTGGATTTGCCTAGTGGGGCCTGGAAAGGGCTGACTTCTCTAGTGGGTCTCATGGAATCTCCAGTTTAAGTGTCCTATAGCAGGCTGTCAACTCTGCCAGGTGTTGTAAAAGACAAAGTCAACAGGCTTTATTCTGAAGGAAGAAAGGATATGGTTTCTTTCTGACCCAGTCTGACATACAGGATGAAAGGCCTTAAGTTTTCAAAAATCATGAGCAAGGCTCACTGCAACCCAATCACAAGATATTATGGTGTTAAAATAAAAAAAATAAATGGCATTTGAATTACATTCTGATCTTCAAATTTAGTCAAGAGGTTTTTTTCCATAGTCTGGAGGGCTAAATTTTTTTTTTTTTTTTAATGGAAGCTGACAATCTGTCAAAATAATTTAAGTATAGGACCTTTATGAAAGATACCAAATATAGCAATGTCATGATAAAAATCACTGACTTTGGATCCATTCTTTGCCTTGAAGCACACAGAGTGACAGACCTCAGAATTTTCACGCCGGCAAGAGCAGTTGCAGATCCCATCATTATTTACCTAAATGAAACATATAACTGTTTTACTGAAATGTTTTCAGCTGGAAATCAGCCTAATAATTTAGTGGATTCAGACTGGAAACTTATTCTGTCCCCATCAATTCAGTATCTGAATGGCTCATAAAATTAAAATATACTAAAATTTTCAAGGTCACTGTCTGTTCACAGTAATTGAAGTAGACTTTCTTTTCTATGAAGAACTATTTGCTTTTTTTTTTGTTTAGTATGTGATTCAGCACTTGATTTTGCATGTGATCTGTTAGTGCTACAAGTTTATGGGGTGATCATGTTCAAAAGAGATAAGATTTGAATCTGAAATCAAGGTAGTTTGTGGTTTTGGTCATTAATCAGTGTAAGGTCAGCTATTCCAACAAAAATATTGGTATTTAGTACATAAATCCTTCCCACTTATATCGACTTAAAAGAACACATTGGCAGTATATAGGCATGACTATATGCCCATTCCCCACACAGCAGCAGAAAGAAGAGCAGAATATCACATTAAAAGGTGTATTTGACAAAAGGATAAACTCAGTAATTAAGTATTCAAATTCCAATGCTCCAGGAGGGGATAAGCTTAGAAACCCAGCCCCAAAGTAATACATTTATTGCTATTGAGTTTAATTTTACTCTTCTGCTTCCACTCCTTCTGTGGAAGGGAAAAAAATCATGGGAAGATCACGTAAACCAATCCTGCAAACGTAAGAAGATAAGTTTGCTTACCCTGCCTCATCTTGCTGTATTCTCATTTCCCTGATTCACACAGGTCTTGCATAAAAATTCATCCAGTCATCACTGGAAATGAAGAAGGGAACTAGATCTGAAGGGGCAGTGTCTGAAGTTCTTCTCTTTTGAAAAGAAGTATTCACCAGGGGGAAATGAAGTATAGTGAATAGAGTCCCTGATTTTCAGAAAGGAATTAATAGCATGATCAGCACTAGAGACAGACAGCTGCTTGTACAGTGTCCTTGCATCCAGCCTCTCTCCTTGGACACCCTCCCTTTCTGAAAGCTTGGCCATTTTACTCTTTTTTTGGTGAGAAAAATGAAAATTCCATGTCTGTCACTGAATTCTGACAGAATTATTATATAGATGTGTGCATGGATATATATATTTACAAACTTCTCTGGACAACCTGTTTCTGTGTCTTTACTTCACAGTAAAGAATTTTTCAGGACTGTTTTTTTTTTCCCCAGATATTTCTAAACTGCCTGTATATTTTCACAGTTTTATTGAAAGACAGCAATCAAAACCCTGCATATACTTCTTTTCTTTCACAACAAACCTACAAAAAGCATATCCTAAAAGGAAAGGAGTGGTTTGAAATCTCCCCTGGAAGAATAGAATAGTTGCACTGTCAATACCTGGATCAATACAGACCTATGTGGTGTCTGAGCTTTTAGTTTCAGACAGAGAATATATAGTCATATAAACATATCTATCAGAGATAAGATGCACAATAAATTGAAACAGAAAATTTGTATGTGTGTGAAAGAAAAGGGAAGAGAGACCAATGAAGAGGCAAGGACATGCTTCATTTCTGTCAGTTCTTACTGTAAATTTGAGGAAATCAGCTGTTGCCACCAGTAATCAGTGAACTATGTGTAAATTCAGTTTTCAGACAGCTTCAGAACTGTGTACTGGTCAGACAGGAATGGAGACAATGGCACTGTGTACTTTTAGTGCCTGAGATTTATAGAGTCAGTCAGCCTTTGGCTGATGCACTGAATGGAAGTCATATATGAAAACTATTGAAGAAACATATTTTCATAGAAGTTAAAAATCTTGTGCCATGTAGTGGACTGCAAAAAACCAAGCCCTATTTTTGGCCTTATCTCCCATACATGGAGAAATTTCCGCACGGTCTCCAAGGTTTTCTGCAAGACCAGCACTGCCAGGTCATTAGCACTCTGCTATTACAGTGACAGAATTCAGCAGAATTTTAAAAATTGTAGATTATCTCCTGAAAATTTGAGTGACTTCTTCCTTCTGAGACAAGCAGAAGGTCCTAAAAAAATGTGTGGAGTATGAATTCACTCAAAAAATGTCTCAATGGAGTAGTATTTCTCTAAGTGCTGTAGGATGTCTGCACCTTAAGATAGGTCAAAATTTAGTGAATAGGAGACCAGGTCAATACATCTAGTGATTTGGCTTTTTGTTTGTTTACTGGAGCAAATGAATGTTTGCTCTAGGTCAGCAATTTTATTCAGGCACCCTAGGCCAGATTCTTTAATTTTAATAAATTGAAAGAATTATTCAATTTGTGTAATTGAAATTCAGATTATACCCATGTATACAAACGGAGAAGCGTCCCCAGTTCCTCTAATATTTCTTCTCAATGCTTTAAGAGAACTCTGCCTTTGAGGGAGAGGGCAATACAGCCAGAAAAAAAGTGTGAGTGATGTAAAACTTGAATACAGACTAATTTAGATGTTTTTATAAAGTCCTGCAGACTTCTCTCCACAAACCATTAAGTCCTAATTGCCACACTAATGTTATTTTATATAGTAAGTGCAGCTCCCGAGTCCTAATATTATGGCACCCAGTGGAATTAAAGCAGGCACTTAGCTTTACCACCTTCTCTGCTGTAACCTTTTCAATCTGTGATTATTATTCTGTCAATGCACACTTGTTCATTATTACTTAAAGGTGTCGTCCCTTCCTCCAGGAAGACTCGCTGCTGTGTAAATTAGGGCCATAACTAACCTCGTTCAGTGCTGAAGCAAGCGCCTTTCTTCTGACAAGACATGAATTAAGGGCTTCTTTCCTCTCAGTGGAAGTAGCCTCTCTCCTTCATTCCTAATAAGGGCAATGCTGAGGTGGTTTAAAAGGCTCTTTTCTTTTAAAGGGGTTTGATCTGTGATAATCTCCTATAATCTGGATACTAGGAGCAAACTGAGTATTAGGTGTGGATCGCAAATCCATTCTCAACCTTTTAAAAAATAATTTATTTATTTCAAAACTCATTTGAATACATTACCTTCCTTTTTCCTTCCATAAAGGACATTAAGGAAATGCCTTTCAAATTTGATTAACTAATATTAGTTAATCCCACTTCTGGTAATTGCATTTCTACTTCAGGAATTTCACAACCCTTTTAGAAATTGGGTTGCAAACTACATGCTACAACCCCACGTCAGCTTCTCAGCTCATTTTCTTGCTCTGAGTGTAGATACAGCACAGTTCAGGAAACATTATAATTTCCATTTTAAATCACCATTAAAACTCTTAGAGTTACATTTTCCAGATAAATGATCTAATGAATTTTGTTTTGTTTCTGTTGTGTTTTCATTTGTGAATTGCTTCTGATCTACCCTAATGTTAGCAAATCTTAGTCTTATTTGCAGATATTTTTGCAGAAGGAGGTTTTATTCTAGGATTTGTGATTATATTGCTAATTTCAGCTGTTACAGTTCCTATACAGCTATTTGTGGTAAAACTAATGTTATCACTTCTAGTCCTTACTGTAACAGAATATGGCCAAGTGATGAAGAGGACATGACAAACAGCAAAAAATGAGTGGAGAATACTTGTACTCATGTGAGAGTACTGTACTCTAATACAGGCAGTGGTAGAAAGACCATTCCTCATGCAGTCATATGCATGAAAAGTAACTGACAAAAATATTTAATAGTTGAAGACAACATGGAATGAGCAAACCACACCAATACCACACACACTTTGAATCTGTCTGGGTTGTCACTAACAGAGGTAGTAAAGAGAGCAGCATTCCTTCATCAGCTGCTTTGTATCAGGTAAACAATAACAGGGGACAAAACATTCAAGGGAAACTATTATCATTGTTGGAAAATATCCCCCCACTCTTTTGGGAAAGACTGCTAAATAAATGCTTTGAGAGATGGAAATGACAGAAAAGAAGATAAGAATTTAGACCTGTAGAACTGCTGTAATTTATACAGGTTTCTAGGACTGGTTAGGTTATACTAAGGGCTGTGAGGGAGTTTAAGACCAGAAGAATTCAGATCTACCTCTGTTCAGAATATTTGGGGTTGAAGTTTTGGGCAGAAAGCATATGTAGATATTCCTGTCAATAGTTATTTCATATTGAGCTCTTATTTTCCCACTCTGGTTTGCACTAAGGGTATAAATCCTTGAATGGCTGGATATTTATTTTGGTGGATTTTGAAAAACATATAGTATCTGTATGGGATTTCATTCTGAACAGTAGTGTGGCCCATCTATGTATACCACAAATAATATAGAAAATAGGAACACGCTACATTGCATTCTACATTTATGGGAATGAAGTTATATAACTACCTAAAATAAATATTTACAGTAATTAGCTTACTAAACATATAGAGCAGATACTCAAAAATATTCAGGAGAGGATAAGGCACCTGAAGAGTAGGAGATCCTCTCTTCACTAAAATCCAGGTCACCTGTCCTGGAGATTAATTCTGAAGCTCCTCACCTGGTATCATCCATATTAATGCCAGATGCAATTTAAACATGGTGACATTAATAGCAAATCTAACATGTCTGACATAGGAATACGTTTTAGCTCTTTAAAAACTGGCTCACCAGTTTGGTATTCTTAATGTCTATCCTTTGCATCCTACTGGAAGCATGGTAAACCCACCATGCTCTGTTTAGTCTATATTTATGGTCAGTTGTTTGCTCTATGATTGTTCTGGAGAAATCACACTGAAATGGCCACCTCCAAATTATTAATTAGGAGTGAAAATATAGCAAGTATTGAACTGAGTTTATGCACCCATTGAAATAAAACTAAAGGATGATAACAGATACATCTCCAGAAATTTGGGTCCTCAGTTTGTGATTGATGAAGGATCTCAGTTCATTTGGTTGTCTTGTTACACTGAATAATTCAAACAATTGTAATTGTAATCATCAATTACAATTACAGTTGTAATTGTAAGTCAGTGCAGTCAGCAGCAAAGTTGCAGCAGAGTAACTGAGAATGGAGCACAGACAGAAATAACATCAGCCATGTTCATTCTCCTGTCATGTGCAGCTACTTCATGGCACTGACTGGGCTGGTGTGTATAGCAGATGAAAAATAGCCTCTTGCCCAAAATCAAATGATAAATCAGTAAAGGAAGGAAACAGAGAAGGAATGAAATCTCATCAGGGGATGGGAAAGGGGGCTGGAGGGCTAGGAGAGAAGTCGAGGTGGGGAAGGTGGTGAGTCCTGGAAGGCCAGGATAGAGATGTAAGTTCCTTCCATTTCAAATAAACTCAAGTTCTTACAGGCTGATCTAAATGGCAGAAGTGGGGTTCCCCTTCTGGACTGAGGTTCTGCAGGATTCTGTAACCTAAATTCCTCAAGGATGGAAATGTTCCTGAACCTTATTGAAGATTGTGCTCAGTGGTCCTTGCAAGGGAAATACAACACAGGTGGCTTCACCCCTCAGATTCTGGTGGCCCAGAGCAGCAGTAATGCTCGATTTGGGTACCCAGCAGGTACAGAAAACTGTAGCCCAGAAGTTGCAGCCAAAACTGTATTGATCTCATCTGCATTCATGACTTCTAACCAGTGCTACCCATTAGTCAACACTCAGCATATCATGGGCAGCTACATTTCAATCATTTGGGTCTGTGCAGTCATTTTGGATGTGTTTGTGTAGCAGCCCAAACATACAGCAAGCTGAGGCTCTCTGGCAGCTGTTAAAAGCATTTGTACTAATGGCCTCAGGCCTGTTTGCATTTTCATGCACCTGCTGAGCTTGGAATTGACCTCACAATTTGATTTTAAAGGTCCACAATCCTGCTGGGGTTTCTTCAGTAAAAAGCCATCATTTATGGTCTTCTATTAATGAAGAAAAAAAAAAAAAAAGACAGCATCTCCTACTGGCCCAAAAATTCAGGAGCACTAGTTTCTTAGGATCAAATTGGTGCTATATTGAGTGTTTCTTATCTGATTTCCAGATATTATTATACAATCTGGTAGTACTTCATCTTAGAAGATGAATCTTTTTTTCTACAGAGGTTTTTTATTATATGTACACCCAGTGGTATATTTGAAAACAAGAACAAATATCTGGTCTTTTTTTCTCAAAACTAGGTAAGGAAGTCAGTGTTTGACGTGATGGAGTTTTTGTTTGTTTGTTCATTTGTTTTTCAGTGTTTTTTGCATTATGGGCCAAAGTTACATATTTTATAAAGTTGCTATGTGTTTTAATGTTGCTGTTTCTGTTGCCAAGAACTTTGGTCTGCATTTAGTGACAGTGAAGCACACAGAAAGTGCACTGTATCGTTCTTGCAAATTAGTAATATTCTCATAATCTCTGCAAATACTTACCTGTCCATTTCCAAGTCCCTCAGGCAACCCATCTCAGATAACAAGAACTATCTTGTTTTAAAGTCAGGCTTGACACACTCAAAGGCAGGAACTCCAAAAGAAGAGGAAGCATTCAGAGCTTTTTTTTTTTTTTTTTTCTTTTTTTTTTGTCCTAGTTTTAATTCCGCTGTGCTTTATTTTTCAGGGTGTGAATTTTGGAAGGAATTGCTTCTTTATGGAGAAGGGGATAAGGATGTGCAGCACATCAGGCTTTGGGACAGAGTTCTCTGAAGTTTTCCTAATGGTACTTTCTCTGAAATAACTAGTGTCCTGTCACAGGATACTAGGATAGAACAATTTATTAGACATGGAATAGCTGGATCTAGCATGTTCCTACATCTCCTTGCCTCCTGTCTCAGCTGTGACCTGTGCAGTGATCCTCTTTGGATCCTGCTTCAGCAGCCTTTGTGCATGACTGTTCCACCAGTGATAGCATGCAACTCCCTGAGTTGCAACACTTGGATCTCATCTGTCTGAGGAGTACTATTTTTCTGTCTATGGCATATCCCATTTATGAGCCTAATTATTTGAAGTTTTCATTCTCTGAGTCATGTTCAAAGGAAAGAAGATTAACCTATCCACTCTTTGGATTTTACTTTATGTCTCATCAAGACTCAGGGTATAAAGATGGTGTTTCATCATGCCTTTGCCTTCTCAGATCAGGCATTTCATGCCTATAAACCAACAACATTGTCAAAGAGGAACAGCTTCCCTGAAACAAGTCTTTTTTTCCTGTTCAGACACCTATCTTGTGATTTGACACATAAATGGTACAGGTGGTGTTTAACAGCCCAGCATTAAACTAGTCTGCATTATTCATTGAAGAGAAGTGGATAGGAGTATTAATACTTTTAAAATAGACTAGTCCCACAGAAGGAAATTGAAAAGTGTCATCAAATATGGATATCTTTGGATACTCAATTTCTCATTGCATGAAAAATATTATGGGCAAACTTTTGACATAAGTTGATGCCCACCTCTGTAACTCTACAAGTAACCAATGGAGCATTTTCCTCTCCTATTTGCAAACTAAGATTTCTGGATTTCAAAGTTATTATTTTCTTCTAATACAGGTCATTGATTTTCAGTGTTTCTCTTTCCCACCAGTTTCTCTAGCCTGGCGTCTGGGCGCCTCATGTGACTGAGTATAACATGTGATGCTGCCCTCTCCCAAGAAACAAGGTAACTAACTAAAGCACAATGTCCTCAGGGCACATTTACGAGTCCAAATAGGGACAGAGAATGCAGAACAGTAACTCCTTGTGGTTGCTTACCTCTCTGCAGGACACAAGTCCTCATTGACAGGAGACTTATCTGCTTCATGTGGTGGAAGCATCAGCTGAATAAATGCCCTAACAGAGGAGTCGAGACTTCGCTGTGGTTGTAGGAAATGAATGAACATTTTCACCACCAGTTAAGTTCATTTGAAGCACTAATGTCTCCCAACTCAGATGAGATGCAGCTTATCAAGTAATCTACTTCTTATAAAGAAGAGGTTTCTGCTCTGTCTCTCTCTCTCTTTCTTCCACTAGTATTTAATGAAAAATGTAAATGTTCCTTCATTACCAAGCTAGGAAACCTGTACATCATAAACCATACAGATAAAGAGTCCAATGTGTACACATGTGCATGGGGATGTATATGCATGAATACAAATGCCTGCACTTGCTGATATATCTGTATCTGGATGCGTATTTATATCTCTGACATTTGCCATCTGTTGGAAGTTTAATATCGGGAATAAGCATCTGGCACAGTTTCGTGTAGTAGGGCCTTCTGACAGCTGATGCTAAGGAATGCTGTACCTTTGGGGATTAAGGAGTGGTTAATTAGGACAAGGAAAACATACTGCAGAACATAAAATTCCTATATTGAAAGCAAGAGTTTTGAGGCACTCTGATTTGGTTTTCATCTGGCCCACAGCCTAAAACCAACCCTAATTTAATGTTTTCAGAGGGATCTCATCATCAGGTTTAGGGGAATTTAAAGGTGAAACAGGCAAGATATTAATAAAATTTCTTGATAATCCCACATCCAGAATTGCCCAATTACAAATACTGAACACAGAGAGTCACTGAGAAAAGGTTCCAAAGAAATAGGCTGCAGGGGGTAGAGGGGGGTACTGTGAGCACCATATGGTGTACTGTGGGTTACCCACAGGTTAATGGGTGCAAAACATTGCAAGCAGATGTAACATTCAAGCTGTTCAAACACTAAAATGTTTTCTTAGCTATCAGGTGCAATTATTCATTGCCCACCAGGTTAGAATGTGCTTAAATTTGCTGTATTAAAGTTGCTGCATTTATTGCACTCATTCAGAAAACCTCCAAGGACTGTCTTTTGTTATCTGTCTTTGCAACCCTTTGCTAGGTGAAAAGTGAGAAATGAAACAAGCAGGCATTTGGAATATTATTTTCTTCTCTTGCCAGAGCAGATCAGTCTCATGATTTGAAATATGAACAAGTTTAGCAAAGGAAAATCTACCACCTTTTCAATCTCACATCATGTCGGGAAAAGACACCTCTCATTTCTTTCTTCTGCATTGCTTTACGATTATAACCAAGTACAATATAACCAATTATAACCAAGTACAGTGTGTAGTTTGGAGGTATATCAAATGGGTTATCTTCCTCTAAGGAAAGTGGGAAAGTTTGCTGCTCTCTAGAGCTGGCAAATTCAGAAAGAACATTTGAAACCAGAAGTATATTCCAATTCATGTAATCTGTAAGAATATAAATGTAAGGAAATAGGCTGGTCTGCTTTGCTATGCATATGTACATACACAGGCACACACACACACTTTTATTTTCATTTCATACAACCATTTGGTTCTTAGCAGACATCAAATGAAATCCACATAATCACTACTTTCAGAATTTTCCATTTTGTCATCTTGCTTAATATTCTCCAGAATGATAGGATGATATTTTGGGGATTTGGGTTGGATTTTTAGCAGGCCTAACTGTGTAATTTAACAGTAGAATCATATCTTCTTGTTTCAAGAAAATGACATACATTTGTAGGAAAAAAGCTAGTTCCACTATTATAAAACACCTCAAAAAATTAACTTACAGGAGTTACATATGCATATGCAAATGTCTTTAATTATTCCCATAGACTTCACTTTAAATTCTCTAGCCCCCCTAATTTCTCAGATTTCTCTTTTCCAAAGGCTCCTGTTGATGTCTGTTGTTTTCTTTACTATCTGCACTACCTGGCCTTTGCCCCTAAACATGTTTGGTGCAGCTGCACATGAGACTACCCCATATTAACTTGAGAGACACCATATAAAATTCTCAGTGTAGAAGTTCTCTTTTCTTCTCTCTCCTGAGATGAGAGGGCTAGGCCATTGAAGCTATCTCAACTCCTTAATGATGAGTGAAAATATTTATTGCACCAAGTAAAGGGGCATCTATGTGTCATTTCAGGAAGCACTGATGTGGAGTTGTGCTCAGAAGTGAGGCAAAAAAGAACCCCTACTATGGTACTGTGGCAGCACTACAGAAGAATAATCAAACCCAGAGGTGCTGAGTGAGGTACACGCAGGAAAACAGAGGCAAGGTAGAGATTGGTCAGATTGTGTGTGGAGGACCCTGAGGCCATAATTGCACTTTAGCAATTAGGGCATGGATTCAGAATGTAACCCAAACTACAGAGCTGCCTTCAGCAGCTCTCAGAGGGATACAGAGGAAGCCACAGGATAATTCCAAAGGCCTGCTTTGTTGATAGTGGAAGTAGGGCAGCATCTGATGGCACTTAAAGGATGATCACAACCCATAAGTAGCTCCAACTCTTTCTGAGGGCTGGCCACTTGCTGACTCAATGTGAGGCTCCCTGCCTCACCTCTGAGTCCCTGAATCCTCTTCCTCTCAAGTACTGTGAGCACAAAAGGTAGTTGTCCAGCACCTGTTTAATTTTACTCAGTATTTGCAAATCAGCTGGTGTGGATTGAGCCTCATTCATTAAAGCTAAATGAATTAATATTATGATTAACCATAATAAATGCAGCTGCTAGAGTGTGAAATTTATTACCTTGGTTCTTTGGCAACTATCCATTATTTTAAAACTGCATCTGTTGGCTTACTTCTTTTAATTTTATATGAGAATGTGAAAGAGTATTGCTCTTTGAGTATGTGATATACTTTGAAAATTCATGGCTGCATATGTTACTAATATTGAAGATTAACTCAATGTCTAAATTAAAAACAACCCAGATGTCATGTTCAGAGTGAAGTAGCAACATAAAAAATCCAGCTGCACCACAGTGGAACAAGGAAAAGAAAATTACTAACTCACTACGAGAACTTCTTTAAGAGTTTTCAGTGCAACATAAATGTACATGTCATTAATGGTTAATATGAACTGCCATCTGGACAATTGGATTGCGTAGATTCTGGCACTGGAGGTGTCATTCATCTCAGAAAGTGTGAGAAAAACAGAGTTTGAAAAATGTTCCAAACAAAGTTTGACTGGATCTCTCTTGAATCTATTAATGCTGTTGGCGAGCAAGAATCTGAGCAAAAACCTACAGAAGGTCAGGTCCTAAGTCTAAAAATGCTACCTCTTCTGTCTGCAGATTTTAGATCAAGATTTAGAGTACTCTAGTAATATAGACTTGTATAAATGTAACAACAGAAAAAGAGGTGAAATGCCTTTTACAAAATCTCTTTTCATGCATTCCAAAAAGGTATGTATTTCTTGATTCCTACTTTATGCCTAAAATCCTGAAGTCAAATACAGTTTGTGGGAAAGAAAAAGCAAATATCTAAATTTTAAAGATAATTTTAAAAATAATTACTTGGTAGGTTTCAAAGCAGACCACGGAATAACAAATAAATGAAAAGCAGGGACTTTTTTTTCCCAAGGATGTTTTTTTACTGTACATTTTGTAGCAAAAAAAAAAAAAAAAAAAGAGAAAGAAAATAAAGGAAAAAATATTCTGATCACAGGGATGTTGTTATCTAAAACTCCAAGTAGGAAACATGACGAATACAAGATCAAGTACACAGCCATGTCACAATATATTAAAAAAAATATACATAGAGTTTTTTCATGTGTTATTTTCTCTGTGCCTTGCATACTTTCTCCACCTCTTTTACAAAATCATAGTAACAATGTGCAATTTCGGAATGGTTCCCAACAGCTGCTCAAACAAATAAATAAACAAATGACAGGACAGTTGCAGTAGCCAGCAGAATGCTAGAAATCACAATAAAATTGTTAAGGAAAATAAATTCTGCTGGATGGGCCATGTTTATTTCTACAACCACAGCAATGCTCACCAAAACCAATTTGAGAATCCATTTACAAACCCTGAAGAGCTCCTGTTATAAGTGTCTTCCTGAGGATGAGAGACAGGGGAGTGCACCAGACTGGGGAAGGGCTTCATGTAATACAAGGGATACATGGGACACCCCTGTCCTCTGTGATACCCAAATTTTACTCAGCTTCTGTGGCTAATTTGGAACATAACCAATACCCTGAAATATACAGAAACTTAATTTTCCTGATGTTACTGATACAGTCAAGACATGTCATGGTGACCGTACAGACAAGGAGTTTTCATCACAGTAGGGTGCAAGTCTGTCATTTTAGTGGGGTGAGAGCATGACCCCTACCAGAAGCCACTGCTATCCATAATGTGGAGAGCTCCCAGGAGCTACTTTTGTTTTCCCTTTCTTCATCCTTTATTAGGGTATGCTGATAACTATTTTCCTCACCTTTGATAGCAACATCCCTACAGATATCAGTATCTGCTGCAATCTGCCTTGAGCATTGACAAGAAGAGGTTATGAAGGAGATGGAAGAAAGAGGGTTATTTTTTTTTTTTATTTGTCCCTAGATTCAATTTTTCCTGGGACAAAAAGGGATGGTATTTGAAGTGGGTATACAGTACATCAGATATTTGACCTTTGTATATATCCTCCTTTCCATCTGGGGTATTTGATGAGGCTGAAAATCAAAACAAAATATACATGGAAACTTACCTTGTGTTGTGGGGGGGGGAGAAAAGCAGCTCAAAAGCAGTAACAAATCAAAAGAGAAGAGAAATAATTAAATACCAACCAAAAGTCCATTCAACAACAAATATTGTTTGCCCAGATATCACAGTTAAGACCATGAGATTGTGCTGAACAATTTACTCTGATCTGCCCCTGTGGGTGCCCTGCCTGAACTTTTGAGAAAATTCCTTGGAATGACAACCAGATATATCCTAGCACCAGTCATATCCACAGAATTGTATTTCTGTGGTTAAAAAAAAAAAAAAAAAAAAAAAAAAAAAAAAAAAGAGGTGCCATTAAAAAAAAATCAAAAACAAAAACAAAGAAATAAAGTAAAAAGAAACCCTGTAAAATTAAATTTCTGCTGTTAAATCCCTTTTCATCCTCTTTGTTTAATCTTGTGTGAAGGTTCACCAGGAGTCTGAGTAACTTTTGGAAAGCAATGCTAAATACAACTAGCAAATTCCTTGAAACATTCACGCATGGTTTAGTTGGGGCCAGACAGGAATGGTACCATATGTGCCTATTCACATTTCATGACCCTCTTTCTCTTTTACTATTCCTGTAACTTGCTTGCCTATCTTTTTGGCCAGTACAACAGAAAATGTTTCCTCCCCTCTCTTTCCAATTGCATGACCCTGAAGCAAACCACGCTTTATAACACATGAGGGGAGAAGAGAAGGGGGGGAGACACTGATATTTACACTGTGCTTTCCATTACCCACTCTGAGCTCCCAAAAGTCCCTTTGGCCCCTGTTAGGTCATTGTCATCATACTGCAAAAGCATGCCATTGACCGAGAGGCTCCTCTTTGTCCAAATGTTTGTTATCTTTTTTGGGTAGGTGCAACACTGAGATGTGGCAAAGTCCCCCATGTCAAAAGAATGGCTACGTTTAGTTTTGCCCTCCAGAGGCAACATGAGGAAGCTGCGGAATTTGGATTCTGTCTGGCCCAGCAGTGGCTCTTTGTCCGTGTGGCGGGCCACCGTGGAAGTTCTGGAGTCTGTCATCTCCTCCTTTTTCTGACATTTCAGTTCCAGGGAGGCAAAAGCTCCCATTAGCCGGTCAATATTGTGTTTTGACCGGGAAGGAGGCCTCCATTTACTGGACAATGTGCCCTGTTCACTTTGGAGGCTGTAGTTGTCGCAGTCACGGCTATTCGCAGAGCTGGAGGACGAGGAGATGCTGCTCCGTGCAGACTGACAGTTAAACTCCATAAGTTCATTTCTCACCACCACTTTGGGATTGACTTGGGGCAAGACTCCGTTCTGAACTGGTTGTGCTCCATTCGTCTGTGAGTAGACGTTGCTGACATTAGACATCTTGCCCTGGGAATTGTTGCAGACCTTATAGCGGACCATGAGAATTACAATGAACACCAACAGAGTTGCCACAATGATGCCTCCAATGATCAGAATCATGGTCCCACCCAGGAACTGACTGTGCATTGACTGGCACTGAGGGTAGTCTTCTTTGGTGAAGAACTGGGCACATCCCACAATATTGGTGGCAGTAAGGGTTGTGGCTGTGTCATCCCACATTGCCAGGACGCAGAGGTCATAGCCTGTTCCAGAGACAAGGTTGGTTACAACAAAGGCCTTGTTTGTAGCTGGTATCATCCTTGAAATTAAAAAAAAAAAAAAAAAAAGAAAAAAAAAAAAAGAAAAAGAAAACATTATTGGTTATTGACAATTGATTACCTTGACACAAAGGTAAAAGAAAGAACAGAGATTAGAACAATGTGGTATTAACTGTTCCAAGTACTGGCAGAGAGGAGCCATAAAATTCAAACAATCATTCCAGCTTCCCAGTTCCTGAGGATTCAACATCTCAGCATTCAGTAACACGCAAGTTTTGAGGGCCAGCTCTCAACTGTGCAATAAAGGGAATAAGAAAAAGCAGACCAAACTAAACTGGGGATTCTTTTTCTCATCACTTGCATCTGTCCTAATCTGAAATATATTCAAAATTAAACAAATAACTCAGAATAAAAGCATACAAAGAGCAATTCTTTCTGAGTATGCAAATGACCTTTGTGTTTGCTGAGTCAGCGTGGCAGTTGTCATATCACTTCACAGGTGCCTGAACATTTACTGTCTAACATCAGCAGGTTACTTACCTTGTGAAGGCAAGGCTCTACACTTAGTTTTCTCATTGACTGAGAATGAAAGGCAGGCAACCATTTCTTTCTTTTTCTCCACTCTCCCAGTTATTTTCCTCATCCTCCTACTCCCTACTGTGGGAAATATCTTCTAAAAATGCAGCTACCATCATCATCTTTGCCAGAAATTTACCACTGCAACCACCTTCCCCTGTGTGAGTAAAAAAGGAATGGTGGCAGTGGCTGTATGGGCTGTGGAAGTGTGAGGATAGGTAGGAAGATATAGGTATGGAAATAAGAAGGTTTTTTTTTTTTAATAAAAAATTCTACTCATGTATAAATCCATTTCCAAAAAACAAAGAGCTAGGCTGAAGCTGTGCTCCAAGTTGGGACATTTATGGACATTATTCTTTGCTGCCATAACACTTGAGCAGTCATTTGAACTCGTGCAATATTATAGCATCACTAGCATTCAAAATTAGCAGATGGGGATGAACATGGTCTACCCCCATTTCAAACCGGTGAAAATTGCAGCACATTAGTGGAACAGAGAGGAGAATCCCAGATTTGGTGCCTGGTGGGTAGCCAAGAATAACACCAGAGAGATACCCCATGCATGTTTCTCATTACTGCTACATTACAGGCTTGGGCGAGAGAAAAAAAGCTGAAATTAAAACAGCCATTAATTATGACTTAGATCTGCAGGTCTTTTGCACCAGCAACGAGGGAGTCCTACAGGCACTTAGAGCACACAGTGAGCTGGTGTGACTATTTGGGAGGGTAAGGCCTGGGCACAGGAACAAGGCAGACTCCTTGTCGGAGCGCCAGGCTTCCTTAGCCTCAAATCATTGCCACAGCTAGCACAAACTGCAGCTCTGCACAGCACCTTCTGTGCAGTGGGAGGGAACAGACTTGCACAGAGAAGCAGCAACTTCAAGGCTCTGCAAAGATGATTTTCTGATCATCTTTGCATTTATGCATTCACGCCACTTACTCAACACTTGAGTCTGGCCACAGGTGAGGATGTGGCTCTGTTTTAAAAAGCAAACAAACACAAAAAAAAATTCTGTAAGGAAAAGAAATATCGGTGAGAGACTCTTGGAATATAAACATCATCTGGCAGGTTTACTCAATGTTGTATTTGAAATTCTAGGCACATTTATCATCCTAATGTAGTTGTTTGACACAGATATAGATGAGCTATTCAGAATGAGCTGAGAGGTCATAAAGCAGCCCTCATAAAACACTCCAGACACTGTTGCTAAAATGGTTCCAAAAGTTGAAATATTTGGTCTCAAGCTATTTCTAATTGTTCTGCTCTCCCTGTGGCTCTGTGAATAGAACATCTCTGCTCACAGCAGACTGCACTTTGTTAAATTGCTCAAGTACATATGCACACACCAAGGATGATATATGGAATAACAGAATACTATTGACTGTCAAACATTTGATTTTAAACCTTTGAATAGTTTCACCAATTGCTTCCTATCTCCTTCTGTAGTGCTATACTCCAGTTTTCACCACCACTCCCAGACCAAAACTTAAAAAATTCTGTAGTTGTTAAGTCATTCAGAAGTCATTTCACTGTAAAACCTCAATACAAACAAGTTGTGCTGTTCACAGAAAGAGTAGTCAGCCCCACAAGCTCGGTCTCGGACTTGGGTCATAACCCTTGGAAAAACAGGACTATAACACCACCTGTTAGAGTGGTTCCTTTGGCTTTGCACAGATGAAGCTCAGAGACAAGAGAGACCACTGTCTCCAAGCAAGCAGCAAACACCTGGGTTTACACACTTTATAGCTTTGCATGTGTCTGGTCATCTTTGCATGTAGGCTTTCTCACCACTTACACAACCCTTCAGTCTGGCCTCAGGTATAGATGTGGCTCTTTTTAAAAAGCAAACCAACATACAAAAATATGTATTTATGTAACTTAAAAATTTTATATGTAACTTTAAAAAAATCTGCATTCGTTAAGTCATTCAGAAGTTATTTCACTGTAAAACCTCATTAGAAACAAGTAGAAATACAGTTGTTCAGCCTCACACACTAATGCCCAATTTCAGTGAACACTGATAGCCCAAATCATTTACAACTTGCTTTCTTCAAACACAATTACACACAAGCTTCCAAGGAAATGTAACTGCCTAGAATATTTCAAGGAGTGGCAGGTAGTGAATAGTGGCAAGTGTATAGTCAATCCATTTTTGAATGTACAGAAGTGATGCCATAACTAGTCCTAAAGCTTGGACAGGTTAACTGTGTTGAAATGTGCTATAATAAAAACCTCATCTTAGCCTTAGAAAGAAATTGAGTAATTTCTAAATTCAATGAATCCTGGAAGCTAAATCTGTGATAATATTGGGACTAATAATGTGTTTTTAAAAGATTACAGTTGGAATCTCAATCAAGGAAAAAACAATCAACTCTCCATATACATCTAAAATAAAGAATTTTGGGATGTTTCTGTAAATAAACTTTAAATGCACTTGTAAAATATTCAAATTATTCTGCTAAGCATAGGATTAAGCAGCAATTTCAGTAGTATTAGGAGTTAGGTAATTAATTTCAGACTTATTTTTCTATCTTACAGGGGAGGCAATCTTGTTCTCTAAAACTTGCCAGATTTTAAGAGTATTTTGGCATGGCTCCATGCTTTGGTCTACCCTCCCCAAACATATTGCCAGTCAGATATGATGGATGACATCTCTTAACGCTCCCCACATCTAAAATCAATGCAGACACATTTTCATTCTGGGATATTGATGACTCTTTCTTTGATTGTCCCCACAACAGCAAGATGTCACTTCAATCTTTGCTTTGCTGCCTAAGAGGGGGCTTTCTCTTCATGGCTGCTCCATATGTGCAGTGCCATTAATCATGGACCACCATGCCCTTAACTCTGGGACTCAATAGCACAGAGGTGCTGTAAATCTAAGAGGGGACACAAAACTGAATCTAGGCAGAGATCTTGCAAGGCTTTGTTCAGTCCACTCATCACCTAAACACAGAAAGTTGGTTTCAGATAGCAAGGATCTGGTGCATTAGAGTTCAAAAATAGCTTTTTAAAGCTGTTAGCTTTTGCAATTCAGAAGATCTTGGTGTTCACTTGCAAGCCCTCAGATAGCAAACATACTTTACAGTTGTGGTATTTTGAAGCAACAAACTTGATATTGGCCATCTGCTCTTCAGGGCAGGTGGACAATCACAAAACTTCTTATAACAAAAGAGGAATACAGGTCTAAATTTGATTCTAGCTTTTCTTCAGGAAAAAAAAAGTGACAGTTGACTAAGTGCAGGAAAAGATCAACTAATGAAAGACTTGCTTATAGATTATAGGTTATGAAAGGTGTTAATCTATCCAGTTTAAGGAGTCCTGGAGCAGTGAGGACTAGGAAAGCAAACAAACACACAAATATATCAAAGGGGAAAGTGTAAATTGAGTTCCAGCTAGGTCAAGACACAATTTCAAAATCTTATGGAAATTTCACTGTCCAGACACATAAGACACAGTAATTTCTGCCATTCTCATTTAGCTTATTTTCTTTGGAGTAGGAGGAACAAGCAAATCTCTACATTCCTGCCGGGATTTTGTTATCTGATTCTTAATCTAGCTTCTGAATCCTATCTGAAGGTCAAAATATCCCAAAGAAAACTATTCATATATTAACATATGACCTCTCTGAAAATCCTGCCTCCATAAGGAATGAAACGAGGATGGGGTCTTACCACTGTCCTTCTTAATTTACCAGAAAAAGCCCCCTTCTCTCACTCTTTGGTACAATAGCTTTAGTTACTGGAAGAGGAGGAGACCTGTGGCCAGGACTGGGGCATGGCATAAGTGTCTGAAATAGAACAACAGTAGACAGATGCTCCTTGGAGAGTTAATGTGGGATGAAGAGCTATGGAGCCATGAAGGTTTGCAGGGCTTTTTCAAAAAATGCATTCCCTTCAATCCATGGAGAATTGTGTCTCACTTTGTCAAAACACCAAAAAGAGTCCATGAGACACATTTTAAAAAAAGGGAAGGAGAGTGGTAGATCTTATTTGAAGTCAATTTTATTTTGTATCACCACTGAAATGTCCTTGTTATGTCCTTGTGGACACAACATACAGAAACAAGCAATTTTGTAATTATTCACTTCGGTGTGTGGTGATATTAAGAAAATTAGAAAATAAACTAGTTAGAAATGCAGGGGGAATAGGTTTGCTGCAGACTTCTGTCATAATCCCAGATGCAAGTGAGCACTGAAGCTTGCAGAGAGTGAACTGTGCTGAGAATTTAGGATAACTGAGTTTTATTCTTCCTTTATCAGCTTCACTGATATCAGGCTCCACTTTATCAGTAACTCTCAGTTCCTGAGAAATCATTTTGCTGTACTGTAAGGCTCCTAATTTATAAAATGGGGATAATGCCAGCAATCTCCTCTCAAAAGAGGCCTGTACTGTATCAGAGGAAATTAGGAGATATTGTGATTACACTGTAATAGACAAATGGTTCTTTTCTTCTATATAGCACTGGGGATTAGCAGGACTGAACTGCTGGTTAATACTGTGGTTATGCAAAACAGACAAATTAGACAAAACCCAGATTAAGTTAATTGGCTAGGCAATTCTCTTCCTTTTCTCCATCAAAAGAGGGCTATGATACTATCTAGTTTTAGTCTAAAACTGCTTTAATCACAGAACCTGTCAAGGCAGTTCCTTTGGGAAGGTACTTGCAACTTCCAAGACTCATTTCTATAGTAACTAGACTATGTTGCTTTTGTCATAGTCCTTTTTCTTTTCTTTTCTTTTTTTTTTTTTTTAATATATTTCTCAGGACTATTTACTACCTATGCAGAATTTTTGTTTTATCATCTGAGTCTATATGCTACCTGTATACAACTTCTCCTACTGAAATGAATGCTAGGACTTCAAAATAGAATCGTGCTAATTTATTAAATGCTGTATCAGGAAAAGGTGAAAAAAAAGTTAAAAAAGCTTAATTCCTTGGGGGTGAACTTTGTAGCTGTTGTAGACTATACACTAATTATGGAGCAACTGCTAACTGATGGTGTTATTATTCGCTATAATTTGTGATGAGGAGGGGAAAAGAAAGAGAAAGAGGGGTGCAAGGATGAAATAGCAATTGTTTTGTAAAATTATATTATAGTTAGTTAGCACACTATCTTTTCTGTATAGTAAAGCCTTATTGTGAAAATGCCAGTCTCACTGTGCACTCCTAAACTTCCTCTTAGATAAAGTTGCTTTCACTTAAGTGCAAAATCTTACTCTCAGAATTAGAAATCAGTCCAGAAAAGTTAAACACTGGAATCTGAACAATTTTCCTTTTTCAGGGAGAATTTAATGCCAAAAATGATCCTTTTATTAATTAATAAGTTTGTCCCCTCTTTTAAGATTTTTTTTTTTCCTTCAGTCCAGTTTCATATGTTTTTTTCTGGAGGAAAAGAAAAAAAGAAAATATTCCAGGTAATTTGCCATTGAGTGTTGTAGAAGGGTCTTAGAGAGTCCTACATTTCAGGTAGAGTGTCCCCCTGCAATCTCAGTAGGATAGAAGTAGGCTGGTAGAGAAAGGGGAGAGGGGTATGCCCCCCACTTTTCTCCTGTGGGGGCATAGTGGAGAAAGATTAACTGAAAATCATGTAAAAATGTGAAGATCTTTCAGCAAAGACAAGACAATTTTAAAGATAGTAAAGTGAAAAGCCCTCAGATGGTGGACAGAGATTAAGAAATCAGGAGAAAAAGGCAGAAAAAGATCAGAGGAAGACTAGAAGAATCTAAATTGAAGTGAAAATGTCACACATGATGTATTGCCTGGGAGCAAGAGCATGCAATTGACAAATTTGGGCTGCACACTTAGCATTCTTGTTGGCTGCCAACTTTTGTGATTTGCTTGAAAGTTTTATGGGATATACTGGTGTAATTTTTTTCTGTGTTTTTATCCTGGAAATCCCCAGTTTCTGTAGTGATGGAATGAAAGTTGAATATAAAACATTTTTAAAAACTAGTACACTAACAATGGAGATTAATTACTGACCCTTCAGATTTCAAAAGAAATCCTTGAATATGTGTCTTCAGAACATCCTAAGGCCTCAGGAATTAAAAACAAAAAACCCAAAAAATACCTAGGTAAAAATTACCAAGTAAATTTCTGTATGAGATTGCTCTTTTGGCACCTGATCAAAAAATTTTAATTTAAAATCTGGAAAAGACAGAGACCTATTGTGACCTGCATTTTCAAAAAAATGACAGTTTATTTCTGGTATCCTGGGAAAAGAGATGTTCGTTAGTATTAGCAACAGGGTATAATTCCTCTGTCAGTCATGTCAACATAAAGAAATGTCAGATAATATCAGGAGTTAGCCAGACTTTTTCAGTAAACACTAAATCAACCCAGCATGAATAATTTCTTGCATTTTTATTTTATTAGTTTTAGGGGGGTTTTATGAAATGCAATCATAATTTTGCCTTCAGATGGAACATTTATTATTAAACACAAATAATTTTCTGAAACTTATCTTCTCTTCACTCATTCATCCAGCTGCCCTTCAGAGAATCTATCTTGTCAAATAAAACTCATAGCACATATCATTTAATTATTATTTCCTAATTTGCTTAGGTTCTTTCCTGCTCTTTTGGAAAAGTGGGGTTGGAGGTGGGGAAGAGAGGGTAGAGTCAAAAGCAATTGATATGTCTGTCAGAAGATGGTGAGCCAGAGAGATACTGATATTAAATATATGCCTTGTGCTATAAGGGAAAGTAGAAAAAAAAAAAAAACCAAAACAACCCAAACTTTAAACTATTCTCTCAGAGAATATAAAAATTTTTATAGGCTGTTCAATAATGTCCCCTGGGGGTACTTTGAAGTAATTTATCAAGTGACAGAGGAAAGTGTAGGCCTCTAGGGGACATTATTTCACAAGGCTGAGAAAGGGGAAGTATGGTACAAGATATTCTGCTTCCCTCCATTGCCATTGCTCTCTTCCCTTTATAATTCTCAACAAAATTCTTGCAAACCACAAGGGGCTGCAGTCAGGCTCAGTGGGTGAGGCACTTGGATGAAGATCACCCTCAGAGGAAGCATCCTCTGATCCTTTAAATCAATGAAGGTGCTCACTTCAGCTGTTCAGGTGCAAGCTACTGCTCTAGGACAATCTCACTTGGGTTCATGTTGTATGACAACACAAAATTAGACTTTCAGGTTCCCTGATCTGTGCTATAATTTCTTTCATGTGGACACAACAGAAGCAGAAATTTAGCGCCCTGAGCTTTCAATTTTATCTTTAGAGGGAAAGCAGATGCACTCTAGGAAGTCTTGTCAGCACTAAAGATTAATCCAGTCACACCCAAGCTATTCAGAGGCACACAGAACACCTTTCACCTCAATTATACTAACTGCCTCAGAAAAAAAAAAATCCTCACACTAATTCAAATCCAACTAAAACATATTTAAGCTCATTAGTGGAGTAATTGAAAGCCCACACAATATTTCTGTTAGTAAACGTGAAGCTGAGGTATTTATGGCAACAATGCAGAGGCACACTAATGAATTCACTCTGTATCCACACGTAAATGTAGAGTTAGAAAGCTATCATAATTCACAGCAATGTTTCAAAGAGCCAGCCAGAATATTAGAGATTACTCAACAGTATGTAAAGTTAGCAACTGACAGTGGAAGCAACATATTGCAACCACCCTGTTTCTAAAGATGGGGAGAGATAAAACTTTTCTATGGAAGGGGTGTTCAAGTCATTAAGCAGAATTTGGGACCTGGGCACACACTTTTCCCAGGTTTTAATAGACAAATGGCTCATACACTTGGCTGAAGGGTCATGATTATTCTCTCTGACTCAAGTAATTCTGAATTCTTTTTTGCAGTGTTAGACAGTTACATCAGAAAAGGTCATCCTTCCATACCAGCAGAGGTTACCAGAAGGGAGCAACATTATAAGTAATGAGCACATTTAGAAACTCAAATGAAATTAGTTTGGAAAAGCGAATCTGCTATTTTCCTGGCAGAACCCAGCTGTCAGAGTCAGCCATATGCTGTCCTTGAAAGTTACAAGCGGGGTTTTCCACTTATTTCCAGGCAGTGAGATTTGTGTAAATTATAATGAAGGGATCCTATAGTGGTTACAGATGCCCACCCCCTTTTTCTGTGAGAGCTCATGTGAGCTGAGATGAACAAGATCCTCAGTGACTTGCTAGCAATTTTGTCCCTGCTTGCAACTCAGAGCACTTATGCCAGGCTAAAACTCACATGTCCTTTAGAAACTTGGTGTCCTACCACACAGGATAATTTTATGTCCAGAAGGTCGTGCCAGAATGACAAAAACTCCAGGCACTGCCTGAAGTTATGTTTGTCCATATTTTGTAATTGGCTGGCCAAAGCAAACTTCAACATGCTGTTTCAAGTTCTTCTATCAAAAAAAATCTTCGTGCACTAGTAAGAGAAATGTGAAGTCAGCTAACAGCTGACAAAACTATTCTAATTATTCCAACCAAAAGAAAAAAACATGAAATGAAATGAAATGAAATGAAATGAAATGAAATGAAATGAAATGAAATGAAATTAGATGAAATGAAATAAATGAAATGAAATGAAATGAAATGAAATGAAATGAAATGGGCATCACTACCCATAGAAACTGTGTATACACTGATGTATTAGTTTGTGCAGAAGAGTGTCTCAGCATTAGTTTAAGGCACAATTTATGCATTATTAAAATTTTTAAACACATATCATTCAAGACTTTCCCCACCTCATTGATTGAACTTGTTGTGGGTATTCTCAAGATATAAGGAATGGTTATCTACCAGAATCATAAGTATCTCTCTTATCATGAAGGTTGAAAAAATAGTTTAATTCCCAGGGGAGAGAAAGGGAGAACTGCATTTATCAATTCTAGAAAAATGAACTAAAGGAACATCTATCAACTCACCAAAGACACAGACATAGTTTACCTGTGTTTGGAGAACCTACCCAATTAGCAAACGTTGGAAACACCTTTTACTCTGTGAAAGGGATACAAAAGAATTGTTTGCTTCTTGTAAACTGAGGAAACTTTTTTTAAAAAAAAACATATAAGCAAAGTAATCATCAAACTTCTGGATTCTGAGCTGGAAGAGAGAGAAAATATTTTGGAACAAAAATTTCCATGAAGCATGCCCAAGGTAAAGAAAAGCAAAATGATTCAAGGTTACTTTGCAGTAACATTCAGGAATTTTTTTTTCATATGCAGAATAAGAACAAGGGGTGCAAAAATCACTAATGGTCAGAAAATATTGTCTCCTAAGTGGGAAAATAAACAGAAAACAAAAAAAGGAAAAAAGTAACATAGATATGTAATGAAAGCATTTCCTAAAGCAGAGGTTTGACATTTTGTAATTTTCTGGGTATTGCACATAAAGCAAAGGAAAAGGAGGGCTAGAAGGACTGGATGGCCTAGAAAGACATGGAGATCTTGGATTTTGGAATGTTCTACTAAATGATAGAAGACAGTCACATCCTTTCAGTTTGTGCTACCAAAATTAGACAAAAGCATTGCTCACCAGTCAGACACCCTACTTCTTTCAAAGTTGAACCTGAACTGAAAGTGTTCTGTGTGAAGAGTGACAAATTCATTACCGAAAAGGAAAGTAACACCCATCCAGCAAGAAAACAATTTTTAATTTATAATGACCCCAGGAGAAATAAAATGAGAAGTCAGTTATAGCTTCAAATAGTAACATGATATTATTGTCTAGAAATATGTTTTATCATTTAGCAATATATATATATCTAATAAAGGACCTTAGATAAGTGCCACAGATTTCTGGTACATGAACAAAATTTAGCAAAAAGTACTCTACTATTTATTTACATTTTACAAACTCTCCACAATTAGGAGTCTAAAAGCAGATTACTAGCAGCCTAGTAAATATCAGCAGTCCAGTATCCAGGCTATGCATCCAATTAGTGAACTCATTGGAAAGAGAAAAGCTTGAGCAGTGTTATTTGGAATTTTTTCTCTTCCACGTATCAGCTACATACTTTTCAAATATATATTTGGCCATCCTAAAATTAGTTCTTACTCACAGAAAGTGTGCAAAAGATTTTTTAGTTCCAGAAAAGGAAAGAAATCCTACTCTTTACCAAAGCTGCATATTAAATGAGTTAATAAATATAGGAGTAAAATTTTGCATCTCCCTCTTATTTAAGAGAACTCCAATTGTTCTCTTTAGATTTGATGGTGTAACATTAAGAAGAGAGCAGAATTTCTTCTTATGTTTCAACATCACCAACTGATTAAAATTTTACCTGGCTCTTGAGATTTACCCACTTATGGCTTAAATTTCTGAATATGGTTCTAACATCAAATAGACATCAGACAGTGAGCAGGTAATCAAGTTAATTTGTTTGCACAAAATCTCCAAATACAACAAATGATAGGTATGGCATCAAGCCTGTTGATGAGCTACATCCAGATCTGCTACGTTTATTATTCCTTTACCATGATTAATTGCTAGTCATCATTCCTGCAGGTTTTTGCAGGCATGGGTATTTCATTGTTTATCAGGAGAACAAAAGCTTTTACTTGTTATAGGCATCCATATGAGGTCATTAGAGACAATGAAAAGCAGCTTATGAATAATTTTACTGAAAAATTATAAATTCTGTGGAATAACATGCAAGAGTGCTCTGTACTGTTGAAAGGGAAATGAACAAAAGGATTTTTCTTTATCTTTGCTTGAAAAATTTTCAAAGAGTAATGACAGATTGCTCTGCTTTGGAGAGCTTCAAGGGTAAAGACTGAAAAACTCAAAATTTTCATTCTCTAAAATCTTCTCTGAGCTTTCCTGCTGTAACTCCAGATAGCTTAAATAAGTAGAACATGCAAAAATTACCCTGAGAGCTAAAAAGGAGTGTGGAATAAAATGCAAATCAAATGCACAATGGTATTAAATGCACAGTTTTTGTGTGCTTGAAGAATACAGCATCATTAGTCACTTCTACTATCAGATAAGGGAATGCTGTCCTAATCCTGTCAAAATGAGGAGTAGTAGAAATTTGCCAAATATTTGTTGATCTTTAGGAACAAAAAGGTTGAGCTGAACATTGATTCATTGCACCAAGCAGCATCAAAACCTCAGTGCGATCCCTTCAGAAAGACTAAGAAATCAAAAGTTTGACTCATTCCTAGAAAAGTAGCACAGTAAATACTTTTAAAATCTTACATAGAAATGTAAGATTTCAGGCTTCTTTGGAGAGCACAGACAGCACTGCATTCTAGGTATATTAGTCATAGGACTCTGTTTTCCCATACATATATTTGTCTTGAGTATTACCAGTATAGTAATCAGCATTTGACTCAACTTTTCTAACACCTAATGTAAACCTGAAGAGGAAACTTAAGCATGATCCCTGTAACCACTGTATGGGCTGGAAGATTTCTTACACCTGCAGTGATTAAAGAACAAATTATGTTGCACTCAGGAAAGCATTTTTCCTTCTTTTGCCGGTAAATGGTTACCTTAGAAGTATCAGAGTGCAGCTCAGAATGTATGAACATGAGAATAAGGAAATTTTACTCCCTTATGAAGTCCTGCAAAGTTGTGTTTCTTTAGCAGAACTGCTGATTTTGGCTTGTCTGCACTGGGCTGGGTTAGAAGGAGTCCTAAACTTGCTTCTGTACCACTTGATACACAGCTGCTGGGCTTTGAGTTCACCTCTCTAAATGTTGTTTCAGGCCTTTTCCTAGGTCACACCCAGATGGTGCCAATCCTGTGACATGCGGAATTAGGATAGGCAGAACTATCAGTCTGTGGCAGGACTCCAGCAAGGCACAGTGTCTGTATTTGACATGAATAGAGAATAAGGACCAGATGAGCATCTTGACTGGTGAGATGGCCTTTCTTATGTTCTTGCTGGGGATGTCAGCCAGTTTTGTTTTAATTTTGTTAAAAAGTTTAATTTCCTTCCTTATTTCTCTCTCTCACCAAAATGATGGAAGGATGTTTACCTGCAGAAGAAATGAAGCTGTAAACCTGCTGAAAAGCAGCTCTGACTGTACAAGATGGGAGAATGTAGCCTGTACCCAACTACCTGTCAAAGTTTCCCTCATATACATTGTAAAAGAAACAAAGTGGGAATTGTCTACTAAGAGCTGTCTTTGGTCCTGAAAATCTGCTTGGGAGCTGCCTTTGTTTCCACCGTGGCTGGAGATATCGCAAGCAGAACACACCCCTGTTTCATCCCTTGTGCCTCTCTCAGGAGATAGTAGTGATGAAAAAAATCCTGTGTCCAAGTGTCTCAAGGGCTTTTCATTCACTTCACGATTGCTTTCAAACCCGACATTTAGGGTGTAGTCATTTCCCTGCCATGGTCTGTCTGTCTTTGTAGATGTGTATTTGTACCATTCCCCCACATTCAAGCGTGAATCTTTTATTGATACTTGATATTGATGCTATTGATATTTACCCTACTGTGACAGTGCCAAAAATCATTACTTGATGGTTTGAAAAGGCTGCATTCAGAGATGAAGTGGAGATAACTGTGGCACTGCAGAAAACTTCTATGAGCTATTGGCTTAGCAAAACTCTTAGAATTTACTTTCTAATATGCCTCATAGGCAGACTAAAATTAACTTACCTGAGATAACAGAAACTCCAGACAGAGCCAATGATTCCTCATAGTGCATATGTTTTTCTCTTCCACAATAACCTGACTATAAGCTACAAGTCAAAAATTAGTCTGATCCTAAATTCACGTGGCTATGTACCTAATGAAGATAAAATTCTGACTCACAGTGATTAAATTTCAATGAAATATTGAAGAATGCTTAACTGGTTCCAATACTTCAGCAGTAGAAAATAATTTATTCTGTCATGACTAAAATTCATAACCATGCTTCAAAAAATGAGTAGATCTTTAATGACCATGCTGACAACATTTTGGAGTGCCATAGAAAAGGTGAATGAACAGAAAAGTTTTTATAAATACCTGGGTAATTTCTCACTCCATGGTGTAAATATATGGTAGCCTGTCACAGATTTCACTCAGGTCTTTTTTCCTCATATGCACTCTGGGTTTGGCAAATACTGGCCTCTTTATTCTCTAAAGTGTCCCAGAACTTTCATAGTCATATTTCTGATGCCACTGCTATGTGGATATTTTTTTACCTTGCTATGGAATGAATCACTCCACCCTCCCTCCAGCACGAAGACAAATGTGACTGCTGCTCCTGAACATATGGTTGAGCCTAAAAAAAGGGTTATCTTGTAGGAGTGTATCTGTATGCATCACTTATCACACCGTCCCCACCGGAGAATTTAAGAGACGATAGCTTCTCTTTTTCTTTCTCAAACTGCTCATGTTCAGCATTTCTCTGTCTACTGCTTTCCAACATGCTGATGATTCCTCGAGAGAGGAAAGCCCACTCCCAGTACAACTGGCCTTTTACATATTGCTCAGCAGGCTTGGATTTGCTCTACTTTCAGTGACAAGTTTTATAAGGTTCAAAAGCAAACATACAGAAGTTTTCCTTCTTTCTGTGTTCATAGTTTCTGTGTGACATTATAGAACACTGTCTTATCTCTGACGAGAACAACCTGTAATCATATGAAGAGACAGATTTTTGAAGTTACAAATTTCTACGCTGCTCTCAGTTTGAGAGAGAAGGTGTTAGCATAATATTTTATCCCAAATCAATCTTCTCAGATTCAAAGTCTGTCTCCCTGAAGAAGCTGTGGACATCTTCAGAGTGACCCATGTGATGACAGCAAAGGGTCGTTTTTCTGTGAATATTCACTAGTGTCAGGCAAATACTTTGAGGATTTCATAAAGCTTTAACCAATATTCAAAAGTATTTAACTAGAATAATCTCTAATGGGAATGCTTTCTATAACTCAAGAGACAGCTACCATGAGTTGAAGGAACAGCTGGCTTTTTGTCTATAAGACAATCTTATACAGGTGGAGATGGTTCCTCCAGTGGTTCTGGCTAAAATAGATTTAAAGCTCGGTAAAGAAACAGCTGCTGTAGTTCCCCACACAAAAGTTTACAAAGTCATTAAAAAAGCAGACCTAGCCAGGAAAACTGAATGAAACACAGCCCCCTTACCTAAGCAGAAATTGCAAGTTTGATGTCAGAAATTAACACTTCTAAGGATGGGAGGAAGGCAATTTTGCTGTGGACTCAGGATGACTCAGATAAAGTTGAATTTTAAGTAAATGGGTCAATCTGACCATAAAAGAAAATGTAGAAAAATTGCAAAGGCACCAGCTTTTCATCTTGTTTTAAATCAGAATAGAGTCATGGGTATGTGCACAGGGCCCCTAGTGAGCTCTCTGGTACTGAGATTGCTCACCCAGTCACAAGCACACTGTGTCTTAATAATTCCTTCAGTGATGACTAGCAATTGTTTTAAGGCTGAGCTTGTGCTGACTAAACCTGGCCTAATCTGTACGAATGCACTGAGCCTGTGATTATTTCTTAAAAGAAATCTGCTGTTGCAATCTCTCACCCCTAGCCTTGCTGGCTTTGCAATGCCTGAGGCCATCACACAGACATATCAAAACCAGCAGGAGGGCGACACTGATGAATGGCTGCAGGGACCACTGACCTTCCCAGACAGCAATACACTCCAAAGGGCACATCTAGACCAAACCTCTTCCACAATGAACCACAGCACCGAAGGCAGCCTGAAAGGCAGAGAGGTGTGTCTGCAGTGCTCAAAATACTGTAGATGCAACAATCCAAGGAACTACCTAGTGAAGAACATCCCTACAGTGAAGCAAGAAAGAAGTATACATTTTCATATTTTTCCATCTCAGATGCAGCCTAATGTAAAGTGTTATCATATCCTCTTAGTTTAGTCAAGTGCAAGTGCTTTTTGCAAGCTGTTTCTTGTTGAGATAAAATCAATTCATGAGACTTCAGTGGAACAGGATAGGAGACACTTCATGGATCACAGCTTAATAGCTTACCCAGAGGAAAAATCAAGGATAGAGAAAGACTTTGATCCTGCCATATGTTTTCTGAACCTGTGGACACTGCTTAAGATTTGGTGGGGTCTTTCCTACCAGACTTGTAGACAAACAGCAGTCCCTGAAATGGTCAGTACCTGTTGTTTCCACCAGCTTACTTTCAGTGATGTTCAGGAAGGGCTTGTACTTGGAGGCAAGTACTGACTGAAAGCTTGACAGCCCCTGCCATGTCAGTTATAAAGGCTCTGCTTAGACCTCAAGGAAGACAAGGCCATGTAGTACCTTTTTTTGATACAGCCTAAGAAGACCCATATGACTGCTGTGACGTGACTGCCAGTTAAAGTAATGAGTATTCATTCACAAAAGTTAAGGCAATTGAAACCTTAATGCATACAATTGTATCATTAGCTTACACAGAGATGCTCAGTTTTATTGAACCTGCAGACTCACCAGAAGACTTTGATTGACAGTTTGACTGCTTTTATGTTCTTGCCTTTGTGGGAAGGGGTGGTTCCCAAATGTTCCTAGCAGCATGGATAGTCATGATCATCTAGTCTGACTTTCTGTTCAGCAGAGTCCAGCACAGGCTGGGGACTTTATCCAGGGATTCTTCCACTGATCCACAGCACTGTGGTTTACTGGACACGGGGACTTAAGGATTTCTCAGGGGATGAAAAGTTGTTGACTCTATGTCTGTCTACTGGTTCATACCATAACATCAAAATGTTACAACTTATTTCCAGTTTGAATGTATAGGTCCTCACTTCAGCCCAAGAAAGATAAAGAGTGGTTTACACATCTGCATACGAAGAAAAAACAGCAAGCAAAGAAGAGACTTTGAGGCAGGATAGAGACATAGTCTATGTAAAGCTGTTGAGAATTATTAAAGTTCTGAAATTTACTTTTGGAAGAATCAGAGGATGGTATGAACTTCTATACTTGTGGAGAGGAGGCAAAGTGTTGTGGAGATTTGGAATATAAAAAATAATCTCATGGGTGATGGATGGTCTACTACTGGCCAAGATGGCTTGCTAAATAGTTAATGGCTTTTGATAAAATAATTTTTATAAACTCTGTTCATTGTTCTTCACTTTGCAGAAAGAAAATGTCAGAAAGGCAATAATTTATTGTCCACTCTATCTGTGTCTGTGGCAAACATTTCATTTGAGTTGTGCTGAGAAGTGCACTCTGAAGCACACGACTTACCCCCAAAACAGCAGTATAATAACATCACGAACCAGCTTCCAAAAGGGCTGCCTGTGGGAGTAGTGTATCAGTCACTTGTAGATATAGCTGCCTATTTTAGCCACCAAAAGCTTTTATTTCTGGTAGCTCTGTAGAAAAAAATTCATGCATCAAAGAGAGCTGGACTATGTTTAGGCTAGTGGATTGTCAAGAAATGGCTCAGCCACAAAAGCTCAGCCTTCCTGGCTGCTCAGAGCTCCAAATCACTATGTAGAGACACAGTCTTGTCCCTATCCTGGCAAGATGAGGGGCCAGCTCTGGTGAGTCCAACTCTTGCATCCACCTGAGATGTGGCCCCCAGAAAACGGAGAGTGGCTCTTACTCCACTCCAGCCAGGTCGTGGGAGCTGGCAGAAGGAGGAAAGGCAACCCTCCTTGAGCTGCCTTCTGCAACCATTGTCTGAACTAAATACTGGAACTTGGGGGTACAGAAACCTCTCCAGGGGAGCCAGGCAGTCTGTTTGTGTAGGCTGACACCACCAAACTTCTTTGTAAACAAAACATAAGGCATGTGAGATTGCCAAAATGCTAACTCTGCTACACACTGTAATTTTTGGCTGTGAAGTTTAACAGAGCTTTTCTGGATTCATAACAGAAAAGTATCTTGTAGTTCTCTGAAGCTGCGCTTTATTAAAAAAATGAAATTAAATAGCTTTGTATGCATCTTTTGTTCTTAATAAGAGTATTCATAGGTCCAAGAAAAAATGTTAGCCTGTTCAAATATCCATTTTCAAAAACAGAACTTAGGAAGCTTGTTTTTCAGTGAAAACTTTTAAAATATTAATGGAATAGAATCCTACATATTTTTCTTATGCCTTCCATAATTTCACTTTTCATTTTGGGGGAAATAGATCTAAAATTTTCTGAGGTGTTCTACCTATAGACATTTAGAATTAACAAAGGCCTTATTAAGAAAAGCTTGAATATTTCATTGAATAGTCAGTCTCTGCAAAGTTTTGGTGCTTATGTAGATCTGATTGAACAGCAGTTAAATTTTCATAGTTTCTAAGGATGAAAAATAGGACTGAAACCCACAGAAAAGTCTGTTCTGCTTCCATTCCTGGCCTGCTCTACAGCAAAAGAAAGCACCTCATTTTACCTCTGTGGTGGAGTAGAGAATTTAGTGGATTTTTAGGGAACTGTGTATGTTAACCCATCCTTGGAAGCAGCATTGAATTTCTAATCTCTGAGTCCTCACTGAAGGTTGTTCCACTTGTGATTATCTCAACTGCAGTTACCATGTTTGTGATGGACACATGCATAAGGAGCATCCTATACTGGCTCATGAAACTGTGTCCTACGTATATATTCATCTATTTGTGCTCAGAAAAATATTGGCTATCAAAAGAGGTATCTAAATATAGTAGGGTGAGAAGAAACCGCAGACGGATAAACAGGCAGTCAAATCATAAAACACAGGCTCAAATGATTTGTCTAACATTTATCTAACATTTTTAAAGAAAAAATCTATAACAGAAAAGTCAACAGTCATACATCTCATAGTTCACTAATTAGCAAAACGTCTCACAGAGCCACAAACTTGATAATTCTGAATAGAAAATAAAAACAGAGAAATTTTAGTCTGGCCATAAATTAAATCACAAGTGGGAAAAGAGGATCCAGTCCTGGCATGAGGTCTGTTGTGACTTAACACTACTAAGCTCTTGATTTGTAGAAAAATCCAGAGTGGAACAAAATGAAAAGAAGGAATACATTAAGCAAAGTTGGGAACAGAAAGGGGGAGTAAAGCTAAAGAAGATTCCCCCCCCACCCCCAAATTGATCTCTCTGCCTTCATGTACCTTTCTATGTGCTCATGCCACTCTTTTCAGATTTTATCTTCCATCTTCATTCCTCTGCCTTTAGCTAAATGTTGTGAAGCTCTCTGCCTTTTTGAACTGTCATTAAAACACGGTGTAAGAGACAGCGCTGCAGATAAACAGCAATGCGTGTCACCTGCTGAGCAGTGCTGTCACTGCCAGCAAAAACCCTAAACATCACACACTCAAAATTGGGCAAAACATCTCAGAATATATGAGAGGGCCTTTTTGTTTCACCTGTAGCAGGGAGGGTACAGTTGGGATGGTACAAGTGTGGTATCTATTGCTACTGTCAGGGAAAGGCTGACAAATGTGATGACTCCCAGGACAGAAATTTCAGCTGGAGGTTTTTAGCTCCTACAGCTGTGACTGTGTGAGGCAGAGCTGTTTGGTTTGTGTCTGGCAGATGGACTCATTACCTGTGCCAAACAATCCCCCCACAAAGGAACTTGTGTAAAGTATTTTGCATTACTTGGATGTCTCCTGGACCACATGTTCAAAGCTCCTACATGCAGTAACGCTGGATGTTAATAAACCCATGGTACACTTTGACTGTAAAGTTGATTGGATATCTCAAATTAAACATAATTTTAGTATTAAAATAGGTGGTTCTGCTAGATCCATTTTTTCTTGCCTCTTGTAAGAAAAATTAAAATGGAAGCTATACATGTGGGGATCCACAATGTTCTTCCTCTCCCTGGCACCTGTAAGGGCTGCTCTGCTCCCAGCCCTTGCTCTGCCCCTCCACCATGTCCTCTGCTCCTTTCCCACTCACCCACAAGCAGCTGCCTCCTCTCCCTGCACATTCCAGCCATTCCTTTGCCACTGAAGGAGGTGAAAGCAGGGACAATATGGGCTGGAAGGAGGAGCTCTGTGGTGACGGGGGAGAGAGCAAAATGAATGTGATGAATTTACAGAGCCTTACATACAGGAGGAGAGTAACTCCTCAAGGGGCATGATGTATGGTGGAAATGGGACTGTAATTCCAAAACCTGCTACATCCACAAAGAGATTGATAGCAACACTTCCACATTTCCATATGAAATGCTTTTTTTTTTTTTTTTTTTTTTTTTTTTCCAATAAGCAAATGAAACAACTGTTATGGAGAATTTTCAGTCTCCAGAAACAGATGTTGCAATATTGGAATTTCCCATGGGAGAGGTATTCCAGTGTTTGTTCCATTTTAAACAGGGCTAGAAAATAAAACTGAGTTGATTCATGGTTTGTTTCTTCATAGCCATTGCAGAGGCAGGTGTTTGGAGGGTGTGCTAGACAGATGTTGCACATTGCTGCAATGACTGTAAGACCAATTACCGTAGATCTGGGTTTTTTAAATCAGTTTTTAAATCTGCTCCTTGTTCGATGTCAAGAACAGTCAATTACATCGTGGTTCTGTCCCATTATATGCCAGATTAAGGTTTGCTTTGGCTAAACTGAGGTACTAGTTTCAAAATTTTCCCACGATAACATCTTTTGTTTGGGAACTAGTAAATGTGACCTGATTTAAAAAACAGCCTGCAGCACTTTTGAGTATATGCCTCCTTGTCATCAGCAAGCTTCACTGGGGTTAAGCAGAGGAGATGGAAACAGCAGGAGCCAGGAAAACACAGATCATGTCCTCAGGGACTTTAAGTAGGAGGGACTCCTGTAAGTTTCTATGGCTTTTCTTGGACTACCTTTGCTACCTTAAAACCACAGAAAGTTTTTGGACTGAAATCACATAAAGAGGGTAGAAAACAGGTTTTAACCTAGTGCAAACATACATGGTTTGACTAAGTAATGGGCATGAAACTCAGCAAGCACATTAACCCAGGCCTTAAATGGGGAGGTATGGGGAGCTGCAAATTGTCAAGAGCTGCATCAGAATGGAAGCTGTTTAAGAACAATGAAATAAAGGATTTAGTCCAAAAAATGCCCCAGCTGTGGCATAATTGGTTAATTAATCCACAGCCAATAAAATTATCTACAATGAAAGAGCCCAAATAGGGAAAAAAGAGGAAAGGTGAACCAAAAAATTATACTATGTTTTAGTGAGAAAAAAACTTACCTCTTGAAAAAACAAGCAGCTAAAACCTCATATGTTTTCACTGGGCAGAGTTTGTATAGCACAAGGTCTTCACCCCACACCAACCTGTTGTACAAAGGTGCAGTACTGTGTCCTGAAATGGGACTGCTGCAGTCCCTCAGACTTTTTTTAATACTCTTCACAAGTGGGAATCCTGCTCCCAGTGTTCATTTCATCTCTCCCTTTCCAAAGAGTTCTTCACCTCATAGAAGTTGCTAGAGTCCCCAGAGAAAAAAAAGCCAACCTTTTAAACTACTAGTCATACATATAGCCTTGTGTGCTCAGTGGGGTCACACCCCTAGGCAAATCATACAAGAGACAGAGGTACTTCTGCACTGTTTTTTTTTTTCTAGCAGATTGCAGCATTTCTAGTGCCACTGAGAATGCAGGAGGTTTGTCTAACACCACCCAGAGAAGACAGAGCTGTCCCTGCCCCTCTCTTCAGCCAGCAGCCTGTGACAGTAGCCAGCCTGGGCTCTATTGAGGCCCTGGGCTGGAGGGGCCAGGTTCTGAAGATGACTCCAGGTGGCTATTCCTTCTTCTGTCTGCTCAGGGGCTGCCACATCATTTACTGAAACAGCAACCTGAGGAGGCTGCAAAGACCCATGCATGGGTGGAGGAGAGAAGCAGGGGTCCTCTTGGCTTTGTTGCCTGCTCAGCTTACAAGAACATTTGGCCCCCTTTCAGGGCTAGAAGGGAAGAGGCACAGAGAGACAGGACAGTTCCAAGCCAATTTCTTTTCTCTTTCCCTCTCCCACTGCCCAACCTTGGCAGCGCTGTTAAATTCCTCCCCATGGCACTTGTAGGCTGTGAACTCCACACTGCAGCAGAGAGAAGAGCAGGCATCAAGCTAGTGACACATCCTCACCCCAGAGTAACCAAGCTAAAACTCTGCCTCTACGCACCCAAATTAGCCAGATTCAAGTTCATTTGGACACTGCCAGCCGTCCCAAGCCTGTAGTTCAAGGAGCGTGGGGGCTGCACATCTTTCCCATTCTGAACCAGCCTTCTGGAGCAGAGGCGTCCCCCACGCTCCCAGCGCCAGCAGAAGGACTGATTCATCAAGCCTGACTCTCTGAGGCAATCTGCCAGACGACAGAGCTGCTGGTGGGGTGTCTTGATGCTGTCAGCTGCCCATATGTCTATTGGGCAGATACTGCCTGTGCAATCCCCACTCTGAGAAAAATTCAGAGCACGGTTTGGGATAGCTACATAAGAGCCAATTAGTTCCACAAACTAAGCCGATTAAATAAACAGATAATTAAAAAAAAAATATTAGGTTGAGCAAACAGCACTCTTATTTGTTTTCTACTCAAAATGAAGTAAATTATGAGACAATAAATATATTACAACACTTAGGCAAATTTAAAGTGATGGAAGAGGAAGGGGAGGGACGACAGATGGGCAAATACAGTATGAATTCACACCTAGTGTTGGCTGTCTCAAACTGTTCATCTCTGCAAATAAACTAATCTGTAAACCAGGAGTAGCTGAACAAAAGAGGCTTAAGGCATAACCTTACCTTGCTGTCTCCAGGGGTTTTTCAGCCACCCTAAAGCTGTAGCCATGTAGTGATGGACTCTTTCCCATCCAAGGATGCCAGACTAACATCTCTCTTCCTTGCCCAGCACAAGTGCCTCCATCTCTGCTGCTGTGGCACACAGGCGATTTTGCTTCCACTCTATGGTGTCCTCTGCCAAAGCCTGTTTCCTTTCTGGACAGAGCTACTTTATTGGATTCTTGACAAATGACCTAATATGGTCATGCTGTGACTCTGAGAGGTCAGTTAGGCTGTGACTATAGGGCAGATCAGCCTGCTGGCTGGGTTGCTTTTCTCTGCTATGAAAATCAGAACATTTCATTTTAAACATATGCAATTCTCAATGGTATTGTAGTTTCAAGGTTTCTTTAGGTGAAAGTATTAGCCTGCTATCCTCAGCTTGGGCTGGATTACCATTTTGCTAGGCCCTATAACAGATTATTATGGGCTACAGGGTACATGTTTGTACTGTCCTCATATTAGACTGCAAAACAAGACACATTTGGGGGAAAGGGTAGTATGACAATGGAATAACCCATATCTTGTTTTCAAAGACGTCCATTACCTCATATTTTCTTTCTTTACTAGTCAGAATTTGAGCTACATTTCTCCTGTGCCCTTAAGAACAAAGAAAAGATAAATGACTTCCTTGTAGTACAAACCTTCATTGAAAACCTAAAAGTAGAGCATTCAAAAAATTACACGGAGCATGAACCTGATTTCTGCCTCAAATTTTAAGTTCCTCAGCTTGTCTGAATTCTCTTTTTTCATCTTTCCCTAACCAAAGCATTAACACAAAGACTACTCACCATCAACATCCCAACTGAAACCCCAAAAGAGGTTAAAATGAGAAGCAAGTGCTGCATTCAGCTTGTACTGTATCATCTGAAAAGAGACTTTTTCTCACTCTTGAGTGCAAATGTTTTGCTCAGAAAACCTGCCTTTTATAGGCAACTCCAAAAAATAACCAGACTTGTAAGGTCTAAAGCTAATGAAGACTTTATAATATAATTTATTTAGTCCACTGTATTCTTCTCTTTATTTTTTTTTATTTTTCCAGTGCTGTGTCTTTTTCCAGTTCTATATTTTTAAGTCATTTCTCTAGGAAAACAAGCTGTATCACTGTTATTGTGTGTTAGGATTAATCAGTTCCATCATTGTACAAAAAAGTAGATTTTCTTCTGAAAATAGCCTTAGCCTACAAGCAGAAAGCCTGGTGTGAAAGAGAAAGGGTATAATAAAGGGTATAATAGGAAATTCAGAGCAAGCAATTAGGTAGGTAGGTCTGCAGCTATGCCAGTGAAATAAGGCACTATGTTCTGGCTGTGTTTGTAATTTTGACTTATTCTTTCCCTGTCATCCTCTTTGTCCTGTCTCATGTATTTGATAGATAAAATAGTCCTACATAACCAAATGAATATAATTGCTTGCACAACCCTCAAAACAATATTCACAGTCATAGCTCAACTGTTCAGCACTGGAAAGACAAGGAGAAATAGGAGCCTACTGCAGGAGAAGCAAGAGGTCTCTTTGAAGACCCTCCTACCAAGAATCTAAAAGCACATCAGCTTTGAAATGGGTAAAAAGGCTTTCCAATGACTTCAGATGGAAGCTGTATGGGGTGGGATGTCAGAAAGCTGGGGAGGTAGGAGCTGTCAAGGCATCCTCTTTCACCTGCCTACAGCCTGGAACCTGCACATGAGCAAGCGGGAGCTCAGTTGAGCAGAATGATCTCAAACTGGCAAGGCAAATTTTAGTAATATAGTCTTCTACAGCACAATATGCTTTTATGCATTTTTTCATTTGTAACTCTGTTGCAAAACATCTGTGGATAAAAATAAACAATCCTCTCCTTCAAGCAGGTATTTTCCAGCCATTACTTTTACTAATGGTTCAACACCCTTGGCGGAGATTTCTAAGTAGTCTGAATTGGTGGTGATCCAGTTGAAATGAAGGGTGAAGTGAGGGAAGGGAGGACGTTCTCAGCTACAGATTTAGAAAGACTAGAAGTAGTTGTCACACTCTGTGGTTGCTGACACCTTTTCCATTCCTCCTAAAAGTACCCAGTTATCAGTAAATGTGACCCAAAATAAGGAAGATATTAGAGTGGATCTCTGACACCAACTAGAATTCAACGGATGAGCAGTAGAGAGAAAAGGAGTATTGGGAACTTGCTGCAGGCACTGCAGTGAAAATGCAGAAATCAAATAGAGCCTCTTGGGTGGTTAAATGTGCATTACATATACAAATTATGGACATGGTAAAGATTTTCATTTAGAGATCAAATTGGTGACTCAACCGAAGCTAAATAAAAATCTTATTTCAATAATTCATTTTGGCATCAGATGTATAACTTTTTATTGCATTAAAGGTGGTGGGGGGCAGATATTAGCACTTAGGTTCAGAGCATCTGGGAGAGGAGATGTGGCAGATGTTATGGGCAAGAACTAGCTCATCTTGAATTCCCCTCAAGTGGAAATGCTCAGCCTTATTGACCTGAATTAATAATTGGTAGCAGAGGTACTGGTAACAGGGTACTGCTGTCTCATGCTGAATCACAGAATTACAGAATATTCTGAGTTGGAAGAGACCCACAAGAATTGCCAAAGTCCAACTGCTGGACACGCACAGGACTGCTTTAAAAATTACATCATGTGCCTGACAGCATTGTCTAAAGTGATTCTGATTTCCTTTTCACCTTGTGCAACAACCCTAGATGTGGGGTGAGATAAGAATCAGGCAATTTGCCTTCATATTCAGATCCTGAGTTTGGGGATAGAGCTGTCACATACAACTTCTCCACAGGCCTCAATAAATGTTATTTGGTAGGAGTTAAACTTTGAAGGAGATGGGAATGCCTCCAAGCCAGCAGCAGGTGCTGTCCTGCCCTGCCCTGCGCTGCTGGGGTACTGCAGAATGGTCAGGAGCAGCACCAGCACTTTCTCATGAGCCCTCACATACATCTCACATGCTCATGTCAGGGGCATATCTCCCCTAGGGATAAGGGGCCATGTAGCATTTTGCCTTTCTGTGTCAGCAATCAAACAAGAAAATGGTCTGGGCAGCATCCACATGGTCAGGCTCTGCTCATGCTGAACTGGACTTGCTCTGACCAATGGATTCCTCATCATTTTCTATGATTCTTACAAGCACCAAGTGGATGATAGTTTGTCACAACAATCTAGGATGCCTTTAGGGACATTACTGAGATGTACACCTACTTTTCTTGCATATATTATTTTTTAATATATTTATTTAATATTTTATATTTCTATTTTCCACTTCATTTTCTGGTAATACATGTATTTTTTTCTAATTTTCACTACATTTTCTTTTTTATTCTTTAAAAATTTCTCATATTACAAGGGTGGGGTGGTGGGGAAAAAAGCCAAACACAAACAAAAAACAACCCCAAAAAACACTGTCCCTGTACTTGTCCTAGCAAAAGAAAATAAATAAAATAAAATAAAATAAAATAAAATAAAATAAAATAAAATAAAATAAAATAAAATACTAGATGAAAATGTTTTCAGCAGACACAAATGAAACCCCACAGTCCCAGAATACAGGCATCTGTAAAGCAGCTTTTTCATTATGACTGATTCCTTGTAGCAAGCTTGCACTTGCTGAGGGCACTCCAGAAGCCAATAAACTCCTTCTGCAAACCACTCTCAAATGATCTGAAGTACCAAATGTCCATGCCAAACTTCCCTCTGCACTGATTATATAAATTTTGTTTCCCTTTGGACTGTGACTTCATGTTTTTATTTTTATAAAGTGGTGCTCTCTACCTGTCAAATATAAAAGATTAACACATGCTGATTAATGTCTTCATGTGCTGTCCTCCCTCCTAGTTGTTCTATTTAATGTTTAAATATGTAAAAGCTTTGGCCAAATCAAGGGTTGTATCCTGCATACAATGGAACTGGAATAGCTCAGCTCATATGCTGAGGCTATGCTGGGAATTTTGCTCCAGGTGTGAGCCATGGAGGCAGGTCAGTGCCTAGCGAGGCTGGAGACGGGTGGAACTGAAAATTGGGTGGAAGTCTTTATTTGTCTAAACCCAGTGACCAAATCACAACTAAGGACAGATGTTTGGGTCTTTCAGAATAAATGAATCCTCTGTCATTTCCAAAGCTAACAAGTACTCCGTATTTCTAACTTTCCTCAGAGAGAAAGTGACATAAACACACTTTGCTACAGCATCAGGCTGTTGAGACAATTTGCCCTACCAGCAAGAGGACAGGGCTTCCTCTGTTTTCAGTCTTGAGCTGGAAGATCTCCACACAATGGACTTTTCTTGCAAGAAGCATTAGACAATGGCATCCTCTCTGATGTTCAGTGTGGCACTGCTGTTTGAGAGAGCCTCCTTACGTGAATTAGATATTCCTGAAGTTTGCAGCACCTCAGTCATGAAGCACTTTCTTATTGACATGCAGTTGACTAGAAGAGCGCATGGGTATATTTATAACACCATGCAGTGGGAAATTCAAGCTCAGTTAATTACTTCCTCCCTAGTTTAAAGTATCCATGAGTGCAAATGCCGAAGCTATTTTTTGCTCATGAAAAGGAACTGAACAATCACCTGCGGATTGCTAAACTGCAGCCAATATTTAACTGAGAGGTGACAGGATAGTGGGGATCTCTGTTCAGCCACCCTGTAAAGTACTTGCAGTAAAAGGAGCTGTGTAAATACAAATCATTATTATATTGTTTAAGTAATCAAATCCATGGCACCATTGTTTAAATAAACTGGAGATGTGGAGCCATTTATTCATATTTTAATGCTTAGACTACCTGCTACATAAAATATATATTTAAAAAATAAGCTTTCAGAAACATATAAAATACTTTTCCCTAGTGCTGAATTTATAAGTTAGGGAGACTATAGCACTACAGTAATTCCTAATTTGTACAGCTGTTTTCATCACTTTTACTATGAAATACCACAAAATAAAACAGACCTAAATCTCTCATAAATCTAATGGCAGTGTCGCACTTCAGATGCACATTTTTAAATGGCTGCATCTTTGCTTTAATTCAAAACACAGCCAGAAGGCTCAGTATGACCTGGGAAGTTCTACAAAGCACATGCAGATTTATTCGCTTTTGAAAAGTAGTGAATGTATATATTACACCAATGCCTGCTGGCCAAAACTGAGACTTGGTCCCCCATCATGTAGGGTGCTCTATGCATGAAAAAAACACAATCTCTCTCCCCAGATGCCTTACTTGAATTCAAGTGTTGCAGTTATGTAATCCTCCATCTTAATAATTCGTGACTATCCCTGTTGCTGCAGACCACACAATGACTTCAAAGCAAGTCTCCCTATTTATTTATATGGGCTCCTGTTCCATAATATTTTCTAACGTGTTTATCCCCACGAAGCAAGGTGGTGCTGTCACCCAGGTTACAGATGGGAAACTGAGACTCAAAGGTATTATTTTCTAAACCTTTATATTTCATTTCAATTCCTTATTTAAAATGAATTAATCTTACCAGTGTATATGTTGCACTGATCTTAAGTCTGATGCTTTTACACATCTAAAACACTTTGGGGTCCTGACTGAGAGGAGTAGGTAAGATCTTGATGACAGAGGAGGTTTCCTAGTGTTCACTCCTTTAACCCTGATTCCAAGGACAGACATTTTTTGGTAGACCTTGGTCTTATGCCATCCCTTCCTCTATTGGACATTGGTTACTCTTTCTGCACGTTTTCCCTTCAAATAAGGAGTGACTTTCAGTTCTGCAATTTGTAACAAGCTTCTGGTTTCAGCTAAAAGTGATGGGTACAATACACATTTACTAGCACTGGTGCTGGTATTACAGAAAAGATGAAAGAATGGAAAGACTGCTGCATTAAAACCCTCAGAATGCAGATCCAGGACCTACTCATGAGACCACAAATATGTACCCTGAATGCATTGAAAGAGATAAAAACCTGCTATGAGCTTGAGCAAAGGCCCTGAGATAGCAAATACAAGGGAAGGTCAGTTGGGAAAGCAAACAAACAGTGCTCCTCTTTCATTATAATAGCACTGGTATATCCAAACCCAAAATTCAGATGCTGGTACCATTTCAGCTCAGTGAAAATTGGAGGCCCAGCAGACAACATTTGCCAGAATGTCCCAAAACTTGAATTTTTTTTGAGCCATTGCACCCTACTGTAGTCCCTTTTTGCACCATCCTGCCAGTGGAAAATCACAGCTGACATGGAAGAGGAAATGAGACTGGTGTCCTGAGTAATGATCAGGAGAGAAGTTGACATCAATGGGGAGGGCAGAACTTCTGCTTTCACTCTTTCACAATGCGTAAAATGTTCATGAAAAATTCTTAGCAGAGAGAGCAGCAGATTTCTGTCTTTTGTGCATACATTTCTTGCTAGTGAAGCAGGATTCCTAAAAGCTGAGCACAGCTGATGTGTCTCAGTCCCGGAATACCGACTGTCTTAGCGTATCTTAAGTGCCCATCATTTTAGCAGCTAAGCAGCATCACGTCCCATTTAGCACATACACAGCATTTTATGGAGCAGAGCACTGTAGAAATCCTTTTCCCTTAGGTTTTTCCACACACTCATTGCAGTGATACGCATCTGACTAGTTAAAGCAAAACAGCTTTAGTTAATTAACTCTAAGGGACTGAGAGGTTCCCTGACTGGAAGTTTTAAGGACTGGTTTTGATATTATGAGTACCATTGATTAACTCTCAGATGCTGGACAATCACTTCATCTTTCTAGGCTTCATTTCTCCCTGGTGCAAAATGTAGAGAAAAAAAATATTGTTTTCTTTGCTGAAGTGCTTTTGAGAGCTGTGAATGAAAAGAGCTATGCATCATCAGTGAATCCTCAAAAAAAGGCCTGATGGGAGATTTTTCAAAATAACACTGTCCTCACTGAGCTTCTGAAAAACTGAGCCACAACCAAATAAATCAGCAAAGGGCCAAAACCTCACTGGGAGATGGAAGTAGGGACATAATAAAAACTTTTGGGGTTGCCTAAAATCTCAACAGCAATTTTTTCTTCCAGACCAGGCTGGCTAGATGGCATCTTTCTTAATTTCTGCCCGTGGCACCAAATTCTCACCCATCCAGCTCCTAGGCTACATGTCAGTGCTTTTGCATTGTTTTGTTTTTTCACCTTGGCCATCTTCCTCCCTAGAAAATTGACACATCCAACCACTTCCAACATCTGACAACCCCTGCAAACTTCTCTTTCTGGTTGCAGGAATATTCCTGTTCACTTGGCCAAATTAATTTTACAATGAATATATGACTTATACATCTTTTGGAGTGTGTTTCAGCCTTACACTGTGTTTAAGATCTTAATTACTGCTGAGCTTTTGCCAAAAGCATTGCCTTGGGAAAATAAAAATTGCACTAGCATGTTTTCTTCCATTCTATTCCTAATACTGTATCATTACTTAACTTTATCTTATCCTTTCATTCTACTTAATTCCACATATTTGCAATTCTCAAAGCTAACACACTGGTTCCACTGTGCATTAGCCAGAGCAAAATAAATAATTTTCACTTTTTAATTGATTTATTCAAATATATTTTTATAACTGAGGAATGGAGGTGGACAGGACTGACTTTCCTCAGATTAACTCAGTATTTGAATAAGTACCCTTTAAATTTTTTTTTTAGACTTGCTGGTCAATATTCCTGCTTTTGGCAATGAGTGAGTGAATTTGGAGTACCTAAATTGATCACTTAATTCTTTCTGTTCTACAACTGACTCAGATAAAGGTATTGTTGGCACAAAATTTTGTCCTTGTCAACTAAACATTCTGTTCTAGAGAAACTTTAAAATTAGATTTCATTGCAGGAGAGGGGTGAGGGGAAAATGCCACATGAATGTTTACTGTCTCTCCTTTTGACTTCCTCATGCTAAAGAAAACCACCCTGTGGTAAAGAAGAAAATAACAAGGCTTGTTGTGGGATCTGGAGGCCAAGTACCATGACTTGATGAGTGCCTTGGCTCTCCCTGCAGGCAGCAGGAGAACAGAATAGCCACCAGGCAATAACACCAAACCTACCATGAAAATCAATGCCTTTGACTATATTTTGGCCACAGTTTATTCACAAATTAGATTCAAATCCCAAATCCCATAATATCTCTACCAGATCCAATTTTTCTCCACTGCTTCAGGATGCTTATAAAGCTGTAAGAGTTGATATGTTTGGTTCTATTTTTTCCATGAGATTCTGACTTCTGCTGGTAGATCATATACAACCAAAGATACAGTTCAGTTCAATGAAACTTTGCTATAAAAAGGAAGAACAAGGTGGTTTCTAGGAATTCACCACTAGCATGAATATGTCAATCATTCTTCCAATACACAAGGAAAAAACAGTAGTACTGTTTTCCTGTACTGTTCCTACACATTTTTAGTCCCTAAAAATTTATTGCTGCTTCACTGCAAGAGCAGTTCCTGCTTTACATCATTAGAAGTCAGAGCAGTTGTGGAACTGGAGGATCATAAGGAGGACTCAGGGTTTGCTCTTGAAATTATATCTACCTTTTCTTGCATTTAATATGGTATAAAAAACCAAGTGCTCCAAAGTTTTCACCCATTACAGTTGTGTAGAACAGATGTTAGTAAAATAAGAAACAAGCTTTTTCATATAGGTGAAAAATGTCTTGTTAGCAGCCTCAAATCTTGAATCACAGAATAATTAGAGCCTGTGTTATGGGTAGACAGCACAAACTTCCTCCCACGTTGCTTCCTCTCTAAGTAGTCTGTTTCAATCCCACCTACAGGAGGTGGAAAAGGAAATTTCTGACTTCTAGTCTTCAAGTTTTCCTTTCTTTGTTAAGCCTACTAAGGAGGCTACCAGCTGCAGCACTATTTTTTCCCAAATTGAAAATTTTACTGAAAACAGCTGTTGGAAAATGAGTACTACAGAGATTTGCAATGTGTGACTTGGACAGAAAAGCAATGAACAGACCAACAGGCAAACTGACAGAGAGAATGTAAATTTATCAAATACCACTAATGTTACGGGTCACAGTGCCATCTCAGGTCCAAGTCATATCGGTAAAATGTCAAAGAGTAGAAGACTTATGTTGATTTCTGCCCCCTGCCTCATCAGAGGATCAAACAGAAAATGCATTTACCTGTAGATCAGGACTTCATCATCTGAGCAGTTATACTGCAGCTGATACATTTTTACCCGAGGGGCCGACTTGCTGACTGTCCACTTGACCAAAGCTGAGGTAGTGGTCACATCTGACACCAGGACAGCCCTTTCTGGTGGACCTTTTGTTTCACCACGATTGGTCTTGGTGGAGCTGGTGATGTCTGAGAGCCTGGATTTCGGTGGGGCTGCTTTGCCTGTGCCGTTGCTGAGATGGGGGAGCTGGACAATTGAGAGTTCAATTGTAGCAGTGGACTCTCCTGCAGCATTGGCTGCTATGCATGTGAAAGTTCCGTAGTCCTTGGAGGTGGTGATGTGTATATCTAAGGTGCCATTGTCATAGACAGCTGTCCTCGAGGAGTTTCCAATGAGACGGTCATCAGGGGCCACCCAGTGAATGATGGGACTGGGATCCCCAATGGCTTTGCACTTCAGTGTGGCAGTTTGCCCCTCCAAAACCAGCAGCTTGTGAGTATGTTGTGTAATAAGAGGAGGCTCACAAACAAATTCCTCTTCCCGTACGTACCAGAAGTACCTTCCCTTTAGACTTGGAGGAGAAGCACAAGTTTCCATATCGTCGTCTCTGTCAAGCCGCCTTAACCACAGCAGCTCACAGTTGCAATGCAATGGATTTCCCCCAAAGCTGAGGGACAGAGGTGGCGAAAACGGGGTAACAACCAATGGAATTACTTGTGATCTGGCAAATATAGGGTCAGGGGGGAGCTTCTGAAGTCTGTTGGATGTTAGATCCAATCTGGCCAATTTCTGAAGATCTGCAAATGTCCCCTCTGTTATATAATCTATTAGGTTGTGATCTAAACTGAGCTGGTGCAAGTTTATCATCTTTCTTATAGATTCCCAGGGAATGCTTCGGAGATTATTGTAGGAAAGGTCTAAGTCTTCCAATGTCAATAAAAAATCCTCAAAGGCTTCATCAGAAATGCTGCTTAGCTGGTTGTTGTTTAATATCAAATGCTGAAGGTTAATTAAACCTCTTAAAGTATCCTCTTCAATCTCAGGCAACCTGTTGCTATCCAGATGTAAAGATCGAAGGCTCTCCAAGTCGGTGAAAGAGTAGGGCTGTATGTAACTAATGGTGTTTCTGGACAAAGTAAGGTCAACAAGCCCAGACATATTGGCAAAATCTTGTCGGCTGATATTGATAATAAAGTTGCCACCAAGACGGAGTTCAACAGTCCTTCGATCTATGTCCAGTGGTACAAAAAGGAGACCCTTGGAGGGACACAAAGTCCCCAGTGACTCAGACAGGTTCTGACAGACGCAATATTTGGGACAAGCATTGACTGTGACAGCCATTCCAAACACCAGGATGCCGCAGAGCAATTTTTCCATTGTAAATCACGCAACAGTACCTGGAAGAAATTAAAAGAGTGAAAAGGAACATCAGTAATTATGAAATAATAATTATGATACCTTTCTTCTTATGTTTTGCCTAACATCTACCTCCAGAGAGACTTTGTGATGTCTCCTCTCAGGAGTCACATCTAAAAGCATCAGCCCTGCAGGATGGGACAGTTATGTGTTATAAAAACATGATAAAATCTCTCTTTCTTTCTTTCTTTCTTTCTTTCTTTCTTTCTTTCTTTCTTTCTTTCTTTCTTTCTTTCTTTCTTTCTTTCTTTCTTTCTTTCTTTCTTTCTTTCTTTCTTTCTTTCTTTCTTTCTTTCTTTCTTTCTTTCTTTCTTTCTTTCTTTCTTTCTTTCTTTCTTTCTTTCTTTCTTTCTTTCCTCTCTTTCTTTCTCTCTTTCTTTCTCTCTTTCTTTCTCTCTTTCTCTCTTTCTCTCTTTCTCTCTCTTTCTTTTTTCTTTCTTTCTTTTTTCTTTTATTTTCTGTTGTTTTGTTTTTTTAAAATTTTTTTTAAAAAGTTTTTTATACTTTTTGATGTTTACATAATTCTACTAGAATTTCTCACACACTGTTCATGTAAATAATAATTGTTTTGCATTCTTCTTTGTAAGAAGAGAGAATTGATGAACTGTTAATTTGATCAGTGTGGTTGGAAAAGTAGCAATTTCATCCTCCAATCCACTATCACTTTTAAAATTCTGTATGTTGCGAGGTCAGAAATAAAATTAGCTCCTTTTGGTCTTTTACATCTTAAAGTAAGTACGTAAATTATTTCGTGTCATAGTGCGACATCTGGACTGCGCAGGGTTTCATCCTACACTTTCTTTCTCCCTCTTTCTCTTTTTCTCTCTTTCTTTCTTCTATCACAGATTGCAAGACTTATTAAAAATCCTGAAAGATTTCATTTGAAATAGTGTCTGCTTCTTTGGGAGTAGAAGCTAGAATCAGTATCTATAATAATTACTTTCTGCTGTATAATAATGTGCAATTAGTTTTAGAGTTGAAGCAGCTGACTTTATGGATAAAAATAACTGCATTTTTACCCTTCAGTAATGTGGTTAATAATGACCATGTAATTATCTGGCCAGTTCTGAAGCAAGTCACTTGCCCACTCATAATAAAATTAATGATAGACAGCATTAGAAACAGAAATCACTTGTGTAATTGCCACCTGGTTTCACCCTGTGCTCAGCCAAACCATGGAAAGGGTGACATCATCTAGCTCCAAAGAGAAGAGATCCAGGGGAAGACTGTGCTACCTTAGGCCCCTGGCAAGCTTTCTGACAACTACATGCTCTCACGCTGCAACCCCTACTACTGTTGTGACAGTGAAGCTCTTGCCCATTTTCATGGCCCTCCCTTGCACACTGTCAATTCCTCCTTGCACCATTATCTCCCTTTTTTCTGCTTTCTCACACACTTTTCCAGCTTAAACTGCAAGGATGTGTCTTTGAAGGATAAACAAAACGCATGATTGGGCTGGCTTGGAGAGAAAATTGTGGCTGGGAGAAGTTGAGCCCTGCTTCAGGTTTGGGAATATTTCCTTACACAGGTTTGCTGACATTCTTCCCACATGAGCAGGATATAGGGAAATTTGCTTTCTTTCTGTTTATCCCTTTCCCAGACCCTGCTATCCGCATTGGCTGAAGAATGGGTAGATCATTCATTTCTAGCCCTCATTCTCCTTCTGAGGAAAGGGGCAGGTAGACAAGAAGCTATATTTTTGTAAGGGCTCTTAGGCTTTTTTGCTAAGATGATGTGCCCCAGTCTCCAAGACCCTCCCCTGTGGCACTAGCTACAGGCACAATTCAGGCTCTCCTTTTGAATGTGGCCATTTTGCCTCTCTTTAACCTTCAGTCACCATATACACTTGCAGCACTGTTTGGTCTATGCCATATCCCTTCTCAACATGCAGGTGCTCATACACTTAGCAGTTTTTTTGGCATGTGTTTTGAGTTATTAAACCCCCAGTAAGACACACCAAACACAAAACAAAAACTATCGCTTCAGCAATTTTTTAAGAATTCTTTAAACAGGTGCTCTATCTTCTTGTGAAAGGAATGAAAACCAAGGGCCTATGTTTGGGGCTTTGCCCAAAACTTCTTGATTTATGCCCTGGGTACGGTGGCTTGGTATCTCCTCTTTAGGATATGCAAGATGAGTCATAAAGAAGGAGCTGTAGAAATGCAAGATGCTATGAGTGCTGAACTATGTAGAGTGTGTTCTTTACAGCAAGGTTTTCTGCATGGTGTGATGATGGTAATTATATACTGTTATTACTATTTCATAGCAGAGGAAATGACTGAAGCATCTGTGTTTGCTGAGCTTTACAAACAAGATGAAAGCAAGACACTTTTAGAAAGGATGGCTTGAGAAGAGTAATCTTACCTTCAATAGTAAATAAAGGGCTACTGAATAAAATGTCTGGAGATAAGCAAATGTGTTATTGATGCAAATCTGTGGCATACATACCAAAGAGCTATAAATATCCCTTACAATATTATCAATTGGTGGTTCAGTAACAGGCAATTGGCTTTTTCAATCTTAATTATAAATGTATTATGCAGCTTTAATTTAGTGTATTACCCTACCAGCTGAAATGATAAACAAAAAGCAGTTTAAAAGGGGGAGAAATAGATATAGTTAATTAGTAATAAGCCCTTTCACAGCTTCTCCCTCATCTACATTCCCACCCTCTGAATATCTATTCAAAAATGTGAATGCACACTTACGACAGCCGTGTCTCCTTTAAGTGTCTCAATTCTCTAACCACTTTTTTTCCGGATGCTGGTAAATATCACAGCACTTTGGGGAGATGGTTGACTCTAAGCATCAGAGTAAAGAGCATTCACGGGAAAAAAGGTAAAAATAGGGGGAGGAACAGAAGTTAATTACATAAAATAGGGATTGAAGCACCAAGAGGAGGATGTGAAGCAGGAGGCCTAAATGGCAGAGCAAACCCTGATGGGGAAACCATCTGTGGATAGCTCGAGAGCACATCATCTGCCTGTGTGTGCTTGCACGTGTGCATGAAAATCACAGAGAGTGCAGCATGTGCTTTTTGCCAGCAAGAGGACAAATTGGCAACAGCTACTGTCATTCCAGCTATTGCATGCACTTGAAAGTACTAATGTAAATATTGTTTGTTTACAGTGGAAATTTCTGGCCTTTGTGATCATTTACTAGCATTGTTATTTCAAGCTTCCGAGCCCTGAGTTTCTCTGCAATGTAATCCTGAAGTGAACAGTTCACAATGCAATGAAGGGTGTATAAACCGAAAGGACTTCCTATAGGACACTGGAGACAACAGAAATGGACAGGACTCCTTAAGGAGAAAATCTGAGACTTCCATTGGGCAAATTATTTTCCTTTCTCTCTCCAGACAAAGCACTTGGGGAAAAGATGAGGTAAGAATTCATAGACTAATAGAATCATGAAATGGTTTGGGTTGGAAGGGACCTTGAAGATCATCTAGTTCCAACCTAACTGCCAAGGGACACCTTTCACTAGACCAGGCTGCTCAGAGCCCCATGCAGCCTGGACTTGGGCACTTCCAGGGATGATTCCAGGTAATACTGCAATGCTTGAGCCTGCACAATTATAATAATATCCTTTAAAATCTAGACCATCCCACAAAGTCATGGCAATTTCTAGTTGCCAAGGAGATGGATGTATAATAAAAATTGTTTTGATTTAATTCCTGGTAATTTTCTTGTAAGACAGAAAATAAAGTGTCAACTTTAGGGTCTGTTTTTGCTGACCAGTATGTTCACCTTGTTCACAAAATCTCTTGTTAACTGCAACACCAAGAATTTTATAAGCTGCTAATGGCAGTCTTGTGATAAGCTCACTATTCTGATTTACATTTTGAAGATATCTATCAGCCTGATAAAGCATATTTCTCACAGCAAGTCAGTAAATCTGGAAGAGTTCCTGTCTCAGCCCAAGATGAAAAACAGCCCCTTTAGTCCTCTTAGAACATGGATTGGTATGAATTAATATGTGCAAGAGCCATAAACCTTGGTGTTTTGTATTCAAATTTCCTCATAAAGATACAAATTCTGGGATTTGGCATCTCATTTCAGCCATGCCTCCAAGGCATTTTTAAATTCTATATTCATTGAACTTTGCATTTAAATTCCAATAACCTTTGCCTACCACACGCCAAGTGCAAGGTAACTGTCAGACAAAGAATATGCAGCATAAAGGCTGGGAAAAGGGAGAGAAAGAAAAAATAAAAAAAGAAGAGATGGATGGGTAGTGGCTCTGATTCTACAGTTTCCAAGCACCCTAGGACCCAGGCTCCAGGGACTGTATGGGTGAGCTAAGATACCTCCTTACAGTTTTGTAGGTGCTGTGGAGGAACTGGGTTTCCTTTCCTGAGAGCTGCCCTTTTCTTTATTCTTTATCTTCTCTTACCTCTGTTTCAAATGAACTTATGTGACTAGGAAATCTACCCTCAATGCAGACCTTGAAGGATTGCAGTGATGGGTTAAGTTTCACACCTATTTTTGTAAGCAGTTTAATCAACAAGGCATAAAAGAGGATGGGACTATATTAGGACAAAACTTACTCCTTATTCCCTTGCATCGCCAAAAAACTGTGTGGAAAGGTAGGTTATGTGTTTTCCCTGATCCACACAAGCGGTTTATACTTCACTCACCAAGCAATGCAAAACCCATAAGGGACATAAATATCTGCATCTGGATGTGTCCTCAGTAGTACATCCATGGAAACACAGGCTTGGTGTTAGGCCACTGCTGGCTTCGTGAGCACCTGTGAAACTCTTCAGGTGTTTAAAGTCAATTTGCACCTAGCAGCTTAGAGGCTCAAATTCAGGACAACCAACACTGCTTTTGTTGAGCTTTTGTATTTTTTGCTTGCCTAGGCTCCTGCATTCTTCGGGGGTAAAGCTGATCTTCATCGGGTGCATACAGACAATGCAATGGAGGTTTTGGATAGGCCTTTTAAGGATCTGGTTTCATTGAAAAAAATTAATAGCTCTAGCACATGAACTGCTTGCTTTCTCCAGCCACCTTACATTTTACACATCATAAAGGGGGAACATTTCAAAGAACACATTTCTTCAGGTACTTGTGGCTGTCTATGCTAAGCTCCACCCATATTAATGTGGTTGATATTGTTTCCACTGTAAAAGAAAACAGGGAGCTCTGAGTAAAGTGTAACAATTTTATTGCCTTTTGTACAACTCTTTTTTCTTGAATATTGCAGCCATAGCAAGGTTGCACTAAAAATATTTTTTACCCCCTCACCACCATGAGGTTTATTTATGTAGTTTGATTCTTTTGAGTGCTGTTCTATTGTTTTCACATTTCCAAGCAGCTGTGAGTCCCTCCTACCTGCTCTGTGCTCCCTAGCTTGGAAGCAATTTTAGCTTGCCAGTGTTTATGAAGAGCCAGGCTAAAGGGGTGGATGTGACCAAGTAAAATTACCTCATAGGGTGGTCCTAAATGTAAGAACATTTTTTGCTAAGGTTGCAGTCCTTAAAAAACTGGTTATAACTGGACCCAGAACAGAGGTAAGGATAATGCATAAAGCTGATTTCCAAGAGGCCTCACTCTGTGAAGGCTGATTTAATCCATTCAACTGATCCCAAAGAAATAACCAAATATTTTCTTAGGCAGGGCTGTCTCACACAGGAAGATACTGCCCTCATTCAGTCTTTCATGGGCAAAGCCTGTGTCTCTATGTGTGCATTCTTGGAAAGCTTTTCTTCATTTTTCATAATGCTTTCCTGGTATTTTCCTGACACCAGTCATGTTATTTCCATTTTTAAATAATAACATTACTCAATTCCTTACCACTCCTAAGATGGAAATAATGCATCTATCAAAAGCCCAGATTATCAATGTAGCTTTTATCTCTCCTAGTTTACTAAAGTATCTAATTTCTTTCATTAAAACCAGTACTTTCCATACATCCTAAAAGAACAAATCCATGTGCTAATAGTCCAGCACAGTTAGTCTCTGCAATTAGTAACCTCTTCACATTTCAGGTTACTTAGGCAAAAAAAAACCTCGGACACTTTTATGAAGTTTTAACATATAACACTTAAAAGACAATAGTAACCCCAAATCTTATCAGACAAATTTTGGAATCAGTCAAAAATTTTGTTTCTTTTGGTATAGTTAACCTTCTAACAAATGCTTCTTTGGTGATCTCTTGGAAAACATGGTACAAATTCCTTCCTAGAGTCGCTTTCTTGCAGCATATATGGAAAGGGTATTTTGAGCACTAATGTGTATGTCCTCACTGTCCTGGTTTCAGCTGGGATAGAGTTACTTTCTCCTCAGAAGATATTCTAAGAAATATGTATGTACATAAGGATTTTCATTTTTCACAGTGGTATTGATCCAGGAGAAACATTTTATGTTTTTTAGCTTCTCTGCCAAAGATGTCCCTGATGGCTGGGCAGTGTGTGTGTCTAGTAGCCTTAGTGACCCTAGAGCACTTAGATCTACAATGCACCTACATCCTAGTTCCTAAGAAGTATAGCAAGAGCTCGTAAGCAAAGAAGAAACCAGGTGTAAGTCTGTTAGATCACTCTTCGTTATTGCTAGCACTGGGCTGAAATGAAGTTACTGTTATAAGCCATTTGGTTTTAAGAAATGTGCAAAATTAGTCAAGATTTTGAGACTCATTTTGTGAGAAAATAAAACTTAGTGAACACATTCTGTGTACTTCCGAGCATCTGCCTGTCTGGCACTTCCCCACAATACATTTGGGACATTTTTATCACTTCAGATAAAATCTGAAGTGCAGAAGCCTCAGAATTATTTACTACTTTCACTTTTCAAGAATACAGAAAGTTTCATGAAAGCAGAGAAGAGACACTTGGTTAGCTTTACTGAACCTCTGTGAAGGAAATTATATATTGTTGTGTCCACATCACGTTTGGAATCAGTATTCGCATGGAAGACAGACATTATTAACATTTTGGCTACTGAGAAGGCTTTAACCCGAGTTCAGCCTTTTTAGACAACAGTCCACTCTGCTGTTAAGATGGTCTGATCTTAAGTGCAAGTTCTCCATTGTCTGATAAGCAGTGAACTTGTTCCACAGTCATGCTGTGATTCAAGGACTTGGAAGTTAGTTAGGTCAGTTAGGGACACACATCCTTTGGAAGCTGGACTTTTTTCTAATTTCCATCCAAAGGGTACAGGTGCCACTACTTCCTCATGACTAATATCTAGACCTTGTCTGATCTGGCATCATGCCACTTGAAGCTGGGACTAAAAATCCGTCATGCACACACACAGAACAGAGCAAAAGAAACATGTGCCTAAAATTCCTCTTGGCAATTAGCCTAAATTTCTTGTGCTGCAGAAGATGGAAATTTTTACTCTAGAATGATGCCTACCTGCAATGCCAAGGTCAGTCTCATTTGTATTTGCCCTGAAGCTTACTGTTCAATTTTTAATTGCTGAGTGCTGATTGTAGTAACTAAATTAATTCAGTCCTGTAGCATAAATCCAATAGGCATGCTGGATTTACTCATTTGTTAAATATTGTACTTTAGAAAAATACGTACATGAAACGCATGGTTTCCAAATTAAAACATTACATTTCAGAAACACTAGGAACAAATATTTTGAATGCTTTGTATAATGCCTTTCTTAAAGTGGTCTCATGAAACCGGAACAATCTCGCAAAGAAGTTTTGTCACATGGGCTGATATTTGCCAGTGGGTAAAACTTCTAACAAAATAGAAAAAAAAGGTGTATTGCTCTATCCAGAACTTGTGAATGGCATATTATAACCTTAATAATCATAGCCAGATTTTGTTGACTAGTGTGATTTTACCTGAAAAAATAGTTGTACTTGTATCATTCTACCTTCACTGAAGCACAGGCTTTAGCTGCCTGATTTGTTGGCACAAAACAGTGCTTAGCTACCTGGATGGCTTTGGTAATGCACAAAATTTAAATGTGTAGGCAGTTACTTGTAAGCATACAGAAACAAACTGAAGACAAAGAGGCCATTTAGAAAATCCCAGTGTGTCTGCTTGGTAAACAGACACACTTAGCTGTGTTGCATCAGCAACAGGTCCATCTGGGCAGTTTCTTAGAACTTTCCACTGCAGTCACTGTACATCTGTGCAGGATGGTGATTTCCCATGACAGATACACAGGAGATGAGGCAAGGTATTTTCAACACCACAAATTAGAAATGGCTTGAGCACTAATTATAAATGTCTGTTTTGGTTTTTTTTGTCCCATAGACCATTTGAAGGTCCATTCATTTTTGATTGTTCATTTAATGCCCATCAACATTTATCCTGTTTTAATGCTGTGTGCCAGTCTCTATCAGATTTCATCTACAAGCTCATGAGTCAGCTAAGCTGGGCCCCTCTGCTATTTTTAGCCACTCAGTTCATTTATTTATCTTGTTCTTAACAGCAATCCTACATTTTGCTTCATCAGCACAGTAGAGAAGTTAGCAGTTACTCTGTTTCTTACTGATTTTGAACACAAACAGAAGCTGCAAAGGTGCTAAGGAGCAATGCCTGTGGCATGAAACATAAATGTCCATCAACAAACCCTACTGCTTTCTGCAAATACAACTGAAGGCCTCTTCTCATGGTCTGAATCCAAATTCTCCTTGGCTCTGAGCCACAACAGAAAATCCTTAGGTAACTCTTTATCTCTAGCTTACTTTAATTCTTATAAAAGTCTTTATGCATTCTTATTTCCTTCCACATCAAAGGAAGATCAGGATAATTAAAATTGGGATTCTCTTCTTTATCTGGGATGTTTTTTCTTTTTTCTTTTCTGTTACTTCTTTTATTTTTTTTTATTGACCCTTCGTCCAGCCCTAGAGACAAAGTCTGTCCAATATTCTGTAGGAAGTATTCTTTATTTGGAGTGCAGACTGCAGTTTTTCTTCCATGTATAACCTACATGCAGAGAGATACTGGTAGGAAATCCAAGACATATAAAACTAAAGGTCTTTTTCTGATTTTTTTCTCGTAAATTTAATTGGGCACACAAAGTGACATACAAAGATCTGGAAATCCTTTGAAACATAAGCAAGGCAGATTTGAAGTTCACATTAAAAAAAATCCAAAACAAACAATCACTTTTGCTGAATGCCCCAGGATTCCTAAGGTTGTTAGCATAGGCATTTGGTGGCAGAGGTCCCCTGTTACAGGGAATACAAGCCCAGTGTCTTGTCTCTGTGTTTGGCTCATGGGTCAGTGAGAAATTAGCAGAGTTCTGAGAAGGAAACATGAAAACCCTGTGATGCCATTGCATGACAGAGCACATGGCCTCCACAGTCTCTGGGCCCATTCAGCAGTCTGGTAAACTTTCTGCTCTACTTTCTTGCTTTTCACTTTGGGTGGGATTAGATCTGTCCATTAAATTTCTCTTTCTAGCATTTCTCCCTTTTTGATTCACATACAGGAGGATAACTTACTGTTTCTCTGGAGAACTTAGCATTCATATTACTTCTACCATGAGAAGAGCAGCTTTTCAAAATTGTAGACTTTGTTGCACCTGGTTACACAGATACCTATTTCCAAAGAGCTGTAAATGGATGGGAAAAAGAAAGGAGGACTTTTGGTAGCAATACCAGCACTTTCACACCAACATCTTAATGCACTGTGAAAAAGAGACAACTTCTACCTAGTTTTAAAAAGTGAGTAAGAAGAGGCACAATCTACCTCAAATTTCTTGCCCAAAATAATTCACCAAGTTTCTCACGGAAAACCCAACTCTCATACCTTCTCTTTCCACAGTGATGTTTCCACACGTAAGGCATATCACTGCACAATTTTTTAACACAAATCTAGTGTCATGGACAGTGTTTACATAATTACATTGAAAGAAGAGATGCAGTGCTTTTGTCTCTGGGGAAGAAATCTGTCTTTAACATTAATATTAACTCCTGGATTACTTCATCATGTCTTGCTATATATGTGAGCTTGGACGAGTTTCAATTCACCTCTCTTTCTCCTATGTAAGATAATTGTAAGTACTGGCTTCTGCTAATCAGTTGTTTGCGAAATATCTGGAAACAGTGTGTGCATGTAAGAACAGTTTATGGGGCAGTCTGTTGTCATGGCACAGGAAGGGAGATTGCAGATAAGAGACATCTTGTACAGCGTTTTCTCTAGCTCAGTCATTGGTTCTTCATCACCCCAAGAGTGACAGTCAGAAGAAGGCAGAGGCAATGTGTGTCTGTGTATGGCTGAAGTGATTTTGTCCCCAGTGCCCCATTTGCTGCCCTGAGTCCCTGCAGAACAGAAGCCCCTGAAAGACACTTCACCTGCTTTCCTGACATCTCACATTCTTCTTCTCCAATGGCTTAACCACAGCTCAGAGGCTCACCTGTCACCTGTAGGAAGCTCATATATAGTGGAGTAGGTTTCAAAATTTCCTGACTGTGAAGAAACCTTGACTAGTTCAAATGAGTACACTGGGAAACAGCACCAGGAAAGCAAACAGAAAGGAAATAAAAAGCATCCCTAATCTATTACTTTATAAATAACAACTGTATAAGTACATAATGATATCTCAGTCATGCTAATGAGACTGAAGGCTTTTTCCCTTTCCAAAAGGCAATAGAGCTAGTGAATAAAGCTAGCTTCTGCATGAAGCAGAAGTCTTATGAGAAGTGGCTGAGAGAAATGGGGTTGTTTCATCTGGAAAAAGTGAGGCTCAAGGGGAACCTTATTGTTCTTTACAGCTATCTAAAAGGAGGTTGTAGGCAGGTGGGAGTTGATCTCATCTCTCAGGTATCAAGCAGTAGAACAAGATGAAATGGCCTGCAGTTGTACTAGAACGGGTTTAGATTGAATATAAGAAAAATCTCTTCACCAAAATGTTTATCAACCACTAGAACATGTTACCCAGGGCAGTGGTTAAGGCACCATCCCTGAAGGTATTTAAAAGACACGTAGATGTGTCACTTAGAGACATGGTTTAGTGGTTGGATTCAGTGATCTTAAAGCCCTTTTCCAATCTAAACAATTTTATGATTCCATGAGTGTGCTGTTTGACTGAATCATAGAATGATTTGGGCTGGAAGGGACTTTAAACTTCATCTAGTTCTAGCCCCCCTTCAGGGACACCTTTCACTAGACCAGGTTGCTTGAACCACCAGCTAACCTGATGTTGAACACCTCCTGGATAGGGTATCCACAACTTCCCTGGGCAACCTGTTCCAGTATCTCACTACCCTCACAGTAAAGAACATTTTCCTAACATCCAATCTAAATCTACTATCTTTTTAGCTTGAAGCCATTCCTCCTTGTCCTGTTACTACACTTCCTGAGCAAGAGTCCCTCTCTTGCGTCTCTACAGGTCCCCTTCAGATACTGGAAGGTTCCTGTGAGATCTCAGTGCAACCCTTTCCTCTCCAGGCTGAACAGACTCAACTCTCTCAGCCTGTCTTCATCAGGGAGGTGCTCCAATGCTTTTAACAAATTCAGGGCCCTCCTCTGCACTTGCTCCAATAGTTCTACATCCTTCCTATGCTGGGGGCATAGAACTGTACGCAGTACTCTAGGAGTTGTCTCACAAGAACAGAGTAAAGGGGTAAAACCATTTTCCTGGCCCTGATGCTCACACTGCTTTGGATGTGGTCAGGCACAGGATTGTTGGCTTTCCATGCTGCATAGTGCCAGCTCCTGTTGAGCTGCTCGTCAAACTCCATCTGGTCTGCAGAGGCCTTGTTCCAGGAAAGATAGACAGTCTTTCAGGTTAGTTTGGAGGAAGGTGAGTGGAAAGCAAGATGAGGAAAGCTGATTTTCTACTGCACTTGCTATGTTTATTTATGAGGAAACAAAAGTCTTCAATCCCCAGGGCTCTCTGTGCAGCACCTTTCACTGGCACTAAGTCAGCAAAAAACGAACAAGTCTCTTAAAATTAAAATGAAGGGAAAACATGTGATAAAATAAAATATATAAGACCCCAATATTCCAAATATATATTCTGCTTCACTTTGCAGTTTCTGCTCACCAACTATGCTCAGAATGAGTCTTATCAGATAAAAGCAGCCAGCTGCTATACGCTGCAGTTAAATTTATATTGCCAACAACAGGCTCCATTAACCAAGGATTTTCTTGTTGCATTCCTAATACTGCCTTTCTGCATGCTTTATTTCTCATTTCTTTACACTCTTTGCTTTCTAGTGTGTACCAGCATATCCTGCTATTTGTTTCACACGTTATGGGTTTGTTTACTTTGACTGTCTTTGACTAGTTTTCCTTTCTTGTGCCTCCAAACTCTTTCTGCTTTTCAAATACCATCTCTGAAGCTTCTGTCTTATACACTCTTTGCTGTGTCTTTCTTGCTTTCTGCTGCATCCCACCCCCCCCTTCATTCCCTAATCATTTGATCACTGCAGTTCTTTGATGTGTGAGGCTTCCAGTTCAGTCCAAATTTAATTATGTTTTTCAGAAGACTGACCTCTGTGGTCCCAATTTGCTCAAGAATTTTCCTTCATTGATCCAAGGCTAGATCCCTTTACTGCCTGTTCTAAGCTAGATTCCTCATATTAGAAACAGACATGTATTAGCACTTAAGGTCAGTTTGCATATATCAGCAGTTAATTGCACTGATTTATTTGTAGTAGATACAACACACTCTTCCCTGCCCTTAGGTCTAGATGCATTAACACAAAATCAAGGGGAAATAATTAGAGGTATTCTCATACTACAACAGATGCACTTTCTTCACTGTTCATAAGAATACTCAAAGAATAGATTGCATTTTTCAGTAAATTGCAACATATCCAAAAGGTTACATATTTATTTTCTGTTGGGCTATTATGGAAACAACATCCAACATTATTAGGCTTTCCCTTCTGAAATTCTCCAGCTATCATCTACTGTTTGAGAAATAATCAGAAAGATGGTTCAAGCCTTGAGGTGGAAGGTCAAACCAATGTTTTCCAGAAAGAATAAGAGTCCTGTAGAACAATAACAAAGCAAAACACACTGTCTTGATGGTACCCAGAGTGGCTGGAAGCTAACTCTATCTATAAAATACCAGTCTGACACACAGGAAAATCTCCCCTGTATTAGTAAACAAACATCTGCTTCCTTCAGCAGAGCAGTAAAATCTTCCTATCAGTAGCAAAAAAATATTGTGGAAAATTGAAAGATGATTTCCCTTCCAGGGAGGGAAAACTGCAATATTTCAGCCAGGAGAAGTGGGGAAAAGTGATGATTGCTTCTGTTCATTGCTTCCACAGAGTCTGCAGTCAGAGGAGACCCTAGTGAAGGGTGCAGAGCACAGTAAGGGCACTGAGCCACTGAGCTGCGTGTCCAGCAGGCACGAGGAGTGGCAAAGGTCTCTCTGCATTAGACTGAGCTAATTAAATACAGCTCTGTGCTTGACAGGATCTACAAATGCCTCAATCCGCTTTGGCCAGTTGTACCCAAGGATGATGTCACATCTAAGCAGACCAGCATGAACACGCTATCCTCGCTTGCTGCCAAAAACTACCAGCCTGAATAAGATCAGCACAAAGGTTACACTTGATCTGACTGAGAAGTGTCAAGGAAACTGAGCCTCTGCATAAAACCAGAGCTGCTTCAGGTCCACAGCACTCCTTCCCCAAAGCAGGAAGCTGAGACTAGGATGACATATCTGCTACTGTGAGAGAAATGGTGTTGGCCTCCTGGATTGAGGTACTAGCCTTTAAAGTGAGAGGTGCCAAAATTCAGAGTGATCTTGACAGTCTCGCCATGATCATCACGAGATGTTGCTTTTCATGTCAATGGAAAATTTTTGTTTTGAATGATTTTTTCAGTTTAAATATAGGAGAAAATCTCCATCTTCTCCCTTATGCTACTTGTATACATATCATCACAAGGTGTGAGAAAATGCAGAAATTCTTCTCAGGAGACAGATGTTCATATAAAAAAAGAGATTAAAATAATCAGATAATAATAATTCAGGAACAAATAAAAATTAAATCTTGGATTATCACAGTCCACAGTGATCTTCCAACATATGTTTAAATGACCTAAGAAGCACATCTCTTACCTCAACCAAGCAAAACTTACAGACTAGCACCTTTCAGTCTCAGAAGTATTTTATAACACCCAAACTGATTTCCCAGGTGAAATTTATCTACCCAACACACACTCAACTAATTTTCTCACTTCTGAGTTTGCTCACAGCAAGGTCTGCAAACACATGCACATCCTTGTAACAACTGCTCAGAATGGAAGGAAGCGTCCATCCTGCAGGAATTACTTTCTGGTCGGCATTTTCCCACTCATGCTGCTTTATGCCTGTTGACTCATGGAAGGCATTTTGTATGTCTGAATTCTGGAGACTGATATGTTCCCTCCTTTTTCTGAACTAGATTCCAAAGTCTTCATTTTTATAATCTGTAGGAGGTTTGCCCAAGTGAAATGTGAGAAAGGATTTCAAGACATGGACCTCTGAGTCACAAACTCCTTGAAAAAGCCACCAAAAAATGGCAAAATACCCCTGTCCAATGTACTGGAAGTTGTATAACAAGGACATCTCAGTTCTTCTTATACAGGGGTACTCAGTGGTACCTCCTGACAATAAAAATATGGATGATGAATACAACATCTGTGGAAGGCCCTCTGCAGGGTGTCATTTCCAGGATAGCGGAGAGTGTTTGACACTTCTTTGCTCAAAAAAAGCATCAAATCTTTGATTTTCCTGAAGAGCTCTAAACAAACACAACAGTTTAACCTCCTCTAAAAGTATTTCTTGATTTCATTCAGATAATCTTGTTTACTTTATCTCTTTTCAATAGCTTGTTTTTTTCTTGGATCTCTGACATGCACTGGAGTATACTCACACTTCCTTTCCTATTCATCAATGGTAAAAGTGCACTGTGGGTGTGCCAGATGCCCAGGAGTCTCTCATTTCCTTGGTAACAGCAAAGAGTTACTAATCCACAGCAAATAAAAGTAAAATACAATGCAGGCACTGAGATAAGGGTTAGGATGCTTGATCTCCTTTCCTGGTAATTTAGTCTGTAATCTCTGTTCAGATGTTATCCCACTCTTTGCTTTATTTTCATCTGTAACTGAAGAGGCAAATTATGTTGCCCAGTAGACAGTACTGAGAGTCAAAACATAATGTTATATTTAAGGATTTAATAACACATTGGGACCTAGAAAAAAGACAGCACAATAAGAAGTGCTAAATACCTGTCAGCATCCACATAGTTGATTCAGCTGCAAGCCATGTTTGTACTGGTGTGCACCACAAGCACAGAGCAGCAGCAGGCAGCAGACACAGCAACTGGTGCCCAGAGTGAAACCAGAAACTTCCCTGAGGGCTCTCCAATGGTGCTGACACATAGCAGGGAACAGTCTCCAGAATCCCCTGGAGGAACTATCTCTAGTACATCAAAGACCTCCCTTTGGACCAAGCTTCTGAGGGAGAATGCATCCCTGCAATTTGGGACCTCTTGGTGTGACTGGGGCTTTGCCCACAGGCTGCTGGAGGGTCTGTGTCACCACATGATGTGGCTGTGACAAGGTCAGCACACTGCACAGCTCCAGAAACAATGAGAAAGAGATCAACTGGATCTTCTCCAGGACTCTGCAGATACAACCAAAAACCCCAGCTCGTGATGGGGCTGATGAAGGGCCAGCCACCTGGAAAACAGCTTTTTGAAAGTGATCTGGGAGTCCTGGTGGACACCTTGTTGAACCTGCATCTGAAACATGCCTTTGTGGCAAAGAACAACAACAGTCTTCAGGCAAGTGTTACCAGCAGTTGAGGGAGGCATTCCTTCCACTGTACTCAGCACTGGGGAGACAATTCTGAACTGGTGGGTCCACTCATGACCTCCCCAGGGCAAAAGACACAAGGCCATACTGGAGTGAGCTCAGAGAAGTGCCATAAAGATGGTTAAAGGGCTGGAGCCACCCTATAATGAAGAAAGACTGAGATAACTGGGACTGTTCACCCTTGAGAAGTCTCAGGGGGAATCTTACCAGTATCTACAAATACTTGATAAGGGGGAATAAAGAAGATGGAGCCAGAGTCTTTTCAGTTGTATTCAGTGACAGAATAAGAGGAAATAGACAAAATTGAAATGCAGTCAATTCCACTTCAAAAAAGAAAATACCTGTTTTACCATGAAGGCAGTTAAATACCAGAATGAGTTTTCCAGAGAAGTCAAGGAGTCCCCATTCCAGGATATGTTACAATCCTGCCTGAACACAGTCCTGGCCGACCTGTCCTAGCCGACCCTGCTTTGAGCAGGCAGGTGGACTAAATGATCTCCCAAGGTGTCTTTCAATCTCAACTATTCTGCAGGGTAAATAGGCTGTGTATTTTTATGTTACTTATCTAAAGGGCATTCCTGGTCTCAGTGCAGAGGCAAAGCAGCTTCTGCCCTTGTATTGTACATCACCTCTCTTGCAACGCTGAACATAATACAGACAAGTAACCAGTGAGTTCTACAATAATGAACTCTGTTCATAAGGAAATTAATTTCTACTGAAGATGATTCTGTCAAACCAGCTCTCATTATAGCAAATACCTCACTCCAGAACACAAGCTAATGATTTCCTTCATCCATCACACTTCGTAGTCCTGGCTCAGGTACCAGGCATTGCTGAGAACCACCAACATTCATGGATCAATATTCCATACACAAATAGGGTGCGATTGCACTGGTTGATAAATTATGGTAAACTCATTGCTAGAAATCAATTCTTTGTTAAAATGACTGAGAATGATTGGAACAAAATTTTGCTTAGGGAAGCAAAGGGACTCCCCCTTTCATTATTTCTCCACTTAAATCAACTGAAATAACTTTTTTTTTTTTTTTTTACTTTTGGTTTCTTTTTTTCCCCCACTTTAGGTAAATAGTGGATGCAGCTGAAGTCATCACTTTTTCCTATGACTGTCAGAGGAGTGGGGTGCAAAGAGGGGCTGGGTGGGGTGGATGAAGGAAAGCAGATTTGTGCTCATCACTCTATGGAAAGAAACTGATAACACAGATAAAATAGGATTAATGATGACATATAAAAAAAGGAAGTGTCTCAGTTCCATCTCTCTGCTTGTCCTGACTTTTTGTATTTCCTGGCTTGATGGTTCAGTGCATGTGGTTCATTACAGCAATGAACCTGAACATGCAAATTTTCTGTGGTGAAAGGTGAGGACTAAAGATCAACTGGAATTGTGCATTTTGATGTCTTTCCAGAAAAAAGTGTTTTATATAATATGGCTATGAATACAATCTAAGGGATTCAAACCTGTAAAGAAAAGCTCTGTCCCCAGAGGTATAGATGCATGTTTGTCATAAAGCAAAGAGCCTTGGAACACAGAAATGACACAAACAAGGTCAGAAAATAGACTGAACTTAATAAAATATGGAAATATTTTCCTCAAGTATCATATCTTCCATTTGACCACAGCTCACGCTGAGGAATATGGTGAGACATGGCAATGAAAGATGACAGAGTATAGCCACAGGGAGAACCTGCAAACAGAAAGGCACACCCTAAATCAGTGATGGAGCTTGTAGGAATACCTGTGAATTGCTTTACTGCTCCCCAGTACATGAGGACCTGATAACAAAGCAAGTTTTATTGCTACCTGTGGAACTGGGTACATCATTGCTGCAGTGACACACAAGCCCAAAATATTTGCAGCATGTTTCATCTCAAATACAGAAAGTTTCTATCTCTGTGTCAAATAGAGCCAAAATAATCCCTCTGTCAAACTGTTCATAACCTGACAACCACTGCTGTATTGGTGAAGTATGAAAGAAATATAATTTCTCTTGATAAAGTGTCTATTGATGAGAAGCCTTCAGTTTCTAGGATTTTACCACCCTCAAAATCCAGTAAATGTGAGTTACTCCTTTACCAGCATGAGTCAGGAAGCAGCTGGCAAACTGCTTTGCATATGATGCAATGTCCTGAAATAATATGAACATCTCAAGGTTGGAATATACTCACACAGTGCAGCTGCTTATCAAAATGCAAGCAAATGATTAATCAAAGCACAAAGAGCTGGGAAAAAAATGCAACAGGTCTGTTATCTTTTCAGGCACCTAATTCACTATTTCCCAGCCTTTCCAAACCATTATGCTTGAATTGGTTCCTTGTAGGAAGTTACAATTTCAGCAAGAAATTGCTGGCATGAGAAGAATATTCTTTAATGACAGGCCTGATTTTACAGACTGCTGTCCAACCTCTTTGTACAGAAATGATCTAAATAAGAGGTTGGATGAAGAAAACATGGGAGGAAAAATGCCAAGGACTGAGGACTTCGTGACCCTAGTTATACCTCAATTGCAGGTGTGCTGGAGTCAGTTAAACCCTTCAGCATTTAACTTTTCTTTATCATTCCACATTTAAAATAATTAGTAAAAAGAGAATTACTTCCAGTAGTTTAGGAAAATTTGATCATCAGAATTAAGGTAAAATCAGCTTCTCTATCTGAGTATCCCAGTCATACATAATTTTAAAGAGTTTTTCATTCCTGTAGTGCAAAAGGAAATTTAGTGTGAAATTTAACTATGGGACTTGAATAGGTTGGTTAAATTGGTCACAAATTGATAAAACATGGAAGAATTATACAAGAATTGTTATTTTTCCTGCAAGGTTTTCACCTTCTTATAACAATAATTGTTTAAGATTATACAACTTTAATAATTCCATTTCATGATATTCCTGATTAGGAATCCTGGAGTGATGAGGTATGTATTTGGCCTTTCATAGCCTTGCTTTTGTAAAATTTTATGAAAATTTCCATGGCTGGAAATGGAAAGAAAGGGAGGAGACTAGAGATTACTGGCAGTGGCACAACTGCATGCCCAGGGCTTCAACCTTGCCATCTTGTTCCACCCTGACTGCTAAAAACTGCAGTCAGAGCACATTCCCTTAAGGAGGCGGCATATGATAGATACATAGTCTTGAAATGCTTTACAGGGTATTAATTTCACAGATGGATTCATGGATGCTTTAATAGAACTTTTTAATCTTTTTTTTTAGGAGGACAGATTGGAATAAAAAACAAAACAAAAAATGAAATATATATAGCAGTGACTAACTGTCTACAAATAGTTGAAACATCTGACTGTTAAAGATGAAAAAGAATTGTTTAACACATTGCAGAAGTATATAAATAATCAGAATTTAGTGTGTATGAAGCTGAAGATGAAAAGGAAAGATGATCTTGTCGTGCAGAGGCAATTAAATTCACAGCTTTGTCACAGAAAACTGGTATTTGTCCTTTGGAAACTCTCTTAATATTTTTCCATGTGAGTTCTCTGTCCTTACAATGAAATCAAAGATTGTCACTCCTCATTGTTTTTCTGTCCTGGCCACACATTTGAAAGCAATTTGGGCCAAAATGGTTTCTTTTGGTGCATTCACGTAGTATAAGCAAATTATATACCAAATTGCTTTGGGGGCCTCTCAGCACTGCCCTAATTAAATAATTATACTTGCAGAAAAAGTGCCTTATAAATGTTAAATGTCATATTCTACCTAGTCTAATTATATTATGTACCTAGTGCTATAATGTATAATAAATTACTGTTTTCAAAGGCTAATTCAACCTAAATATCAGCAGTCTCATTAAAGGCAAAGGCTGAAATTTCAAAGAATCTTAATGGCTTAGGAACTGCAGACATATTTAAAAAAGTATAAAAATAGTACCTACAGGCTTTGGGTATCGAGACCCTTTGGGAATCTCACTTTCGGGTAAATAAGTAATCTCTGAAATTTTTATAAAGTTATGAAGGAATGTTAAAGACTTCTGAAATTTTGAACCCAGAAGTCTTATCTGTGGAAAGTCTCCCAGGAAATCAATGGGAGTCACATTGTTAAAAAGAATATTTAAATTATCTGGACAAAGCACTCAAACTTTGTCTCAAAGAAAATCCTAGAGTAATGAATACAGACCCCATGCTAGAAGTATAGACCACTTTAAGCTAACAGGTCTTCTTTTGATCTCTTTTTTTAGTTAGTGTTTGAAGAGAATGATTTTTTCCTAATAGCAAAACTTATAGAAGAAACCTTTCTTCAGTACAGCCTTGCATTCACTCTTTTAATACACTGGAGAGTAAAGTTCCTTTATTAATATACTCTACACTCACACACATATCAAATAATATGTCAAAAGATAAGAAAGGAAAGCAAAGAACTTGGGTGACATTTGTTGACATTTCCAACACGGAGGAAACAAACAAGTTACGCTGTGGCTGAATGTTAAAAAGGCCGTGGAGAGTGAGCTTCCCCTCATCAATATGGCCCTTGGGGCATTTTTAACTCAGCCTGATATTATGTTCCCTAGTAGGAGGTACTCCTGCAACACGGGAAGACAGGGAAGGCTCCTCTCAGCTCTCTGAAGACCTCAATAAAAAGGTCACCAGATCTTTTATTTTCATTTACATTTTTAAAAGATCAACATCACTTTTAAAAGAGAATAATCAGGATGCTCAGCCTGCATCTAAACAAATCTTCAGCTCAAAACAGAAATGAAAATCAAAATACAAGTGGTTTCATTTTTTATTTAAAATTTAAAAAGCAGTTGGAAGTTCTTTTTCTTCTTTCCTTTTCTGAAATCATGTTAAAATCCCTTTAGAGTGCAACTGAGAAACATCAAAAACCTTAATGTGGCCTGAGGGTGGCTTACTACAAAGCCATGTGCTAGTAATACCTCACATTTATAGCTCTTTTCAGCCAGAACTGGATCCCCAGGCTGTGCAGATACTGTGTATGCAGGAATTAATAATTTTGAGCCCCCTTGCTGACATTTGACTCTCTCCATGGGGGCTCAACACCCAGCCCCCAGTACTCCATACTTTGGAGCTGGGGGGTACCCTGTGTCATGGAATCTCTACAGAGAACCTCAATAGAGGAAAAAGCAAGCAGATGAGCTGGAACTCGCTAGAAAATAGAAGCAGTGGGACCTACCCTTGCAGAAGGTGTCTTGGGCTCACTAAAGAAACAGCCACATTGCTGCAGGAGATGCCCTGGAGCCTTTTGGAGGCTCTGGCTAAAGCCAGGAATGTACAGTGGTTCCCTGCTGCCATCCTGACAGCATTCCTGGTGTGCTATCCTTCTCCCTGCAAGGCTTCCCAAATGAGGAGAAGCAACACTCTGACTAGATCTGATCAATGGTCTCAAAACCACAGCACAAGCCACGCAGCTCATAAAAAATCAAAACTTCATTTTTCTTGTAACTAATCTCATGCTTCCATTATCTTAGCTTTGCAGAACACCAGCTCATCAGGTAGGAAAATTTGATATGATGAAATCTATTAACAAACCACCAGGATTACTCTGAGTTCATGTTTATCACTTGCTAAGATTTGAATTTACATTAACTTAATGCATGGTATTTTACAGGTGTCTGTTTAACTGTACTGGTGAGTGAAAAGGTGATATACTAATTTATCTCAGATAAAATAAAACCACATTTTCTCTATGCATGGGAACCTGCCCTTGTACCCATGTCCAAATGCTGAACTACTCAGTGATACACATCAGCATGACCAAATTAAAAGTCTACAGAGCAGAGCTCATTTACATCTAATGTGTCTATTTCTAGATCTTTACTACAATGGTAATAAAATAATGATTAATAACAATCCCAGGTCACATTATTTAGTGGTACTAATAAAAGAATATCTCAAAGCATGTGTAAGCTATTTACACAAAATTTGCACAAATATTTGCACAGGGAGTTGCACTCCAGTGATGTATACACATAGAAGAATCACATCAGTTAATAAATTTTCTTTTGTAGATCTCATAGGTCCAAAATCAAAGACTGATTTAGTCCTATCAGTTCTACTCCCTACACTGTTATGTTGTGTCTTTTCCAGTATTCATCCATCATAACAATCTGAGGGTTTAAGATCATAGAAACATGTTCTTTTTCAGACTTTCTGCAAATAATATTACTACCAGTGGTACTGTTTTAATTAAATTGTTCCTCATTTAACACTCTGCTATGGATTATGCATATGTTTAATTTGCTCACTTTTAGATTTAGTAAACACTTTATACAGTCCACAGCTTTATGTTTTGCATATTGAAAAAAACAGCAGAATTTAAACTGCAGAAAAAAATTGTCAATCATTCCTTCCTGTCATCTTCTGAGGAAGCTGGAATGTTGGCACTTATCAGTAGCTCTAGTGGCATTTACATTTTTAATGAAGTAGCTTATTTGCTGCACAATACCCTTCCCCTTGCAGTTGTTCTATGGATTATGCCTAATTTCATGAATGCTGTCTGTGCCAGATTTCACAGAGGTTTATTCCTTTTTTTTTCTGCTCTTTTCTGTGTATGTGCATAACCTGAATTTACCAATCCATTCCCTCAACAGGTATATATCCTTGCCTACTGACTCTGCACCTCATAATTCAGTCTGAAATTGAACCTTATGCAAAGTACAAGGAAACTTTCACCTAATGAAGGCAGCTGACTTAGAGCTGAGTGATGTGGAGAAAATAGGGCATGACTGTCACTCACCATTAATGCTATTTACCACCGTCTCTATCACTGCTCAGCAGAAAACCCTGCAAAGCCTCTCTCTTAGGTGGGACCAGCTAAGTCCGTAACTCTCTGTAAGCACTTGATGACAAAATGCACCCAAGAGACAAACTGCTGCCAGGTGTGGTTTCCACAGTTACTTTGATCAATTCTATTTGATACGGGCTTCCACATCCCTAAGCCACCAAGCATAAAAGCACATAATCTCGGATATGACTTTATAGCTTTTAAAAGAAAGGAGGACAAGGTAAATACAGAGGTGTGAGATGTAGCTGAGTCCTCTTGAGCCTGCAGTCACTGCAAGAGCTTTGCTGGATTATTTCAGGGCCTGGCAGCTGCCTCTAACATGGACAGGGACAGGTTTCCAGTAGTAATGGTGGGGACAAGGAGACAGAAAAACTCACTGTCCTCACCCCAGACAAAGTGGATGCTGTCAATGCTTATCAGTATGCCAGGACCAGCATTGCTCCACATTATTGCTGAGTCTGACAGAGGAGCAGATACCAGTCCCACAACAGGGTCTCGCTGTATCTGCCACCTTCCTGTAGTTCTTAACTCTTAACATATACGATACCTGTCTAAAATACATGGCCTCCCCAGTTTCCCATCTTCCCATCTCTTCCTGCCTCCTGTGATGGACCTCCATCTGTGTTTCTTTTTGTCCCCTGGGTTCAGTATTTGGGTCAGTCCTTTTTAACAGCTTTATCAATGACCTGCATGAGGGGATCAAGTGCCCCCTCAGTCAGTTTGTAGACAACACCAGGTTGGGTGGCACTGTTGAGGGAAGATAGGAAGTTTTGCAGAGGAAACCAGGCAGGCTGGATCAATGGGCCAAGGCCAACTGTATGAAGTGCTGGATCCTCCCTCTAGGCCACAGCAACCCCATGTAATTCTACTGGTTTGGGGAAGGGTGGCTGGGAAGTTGCAAGCAGAAAAGGACTTTCAACAGCAACTGAACATGAACCAGTGTGGCCAAAAAGGCTGATGGCATCCTGGCCTATATCAGAAACAGCATAGCCAGCAGGACCAGGGCAGTGTTCATCCCTCTGTACTCGGCACTGGTGAGGCCACACCTCGGGTGTGGCAAGTTTTGGATCCTTCACTAAAAGAAACACATTGAGGGGTTGGACCATGTCCAGAGAGCAATGGAGCTGGTGAAGGGTCTGGAGCACAAGTGCTATGAGGAGAGACTGGGGGAGCTGGGGTTGGTTAGCCTGGGGAAAATGAGACTCAGAGGGGGGAATCTTATTGCCCCTGCCTCTATGGAGGCTTTAGCCAGGTGGGGGTTGGTCTCTTCTCCCAGATAACAAGTGATAGGATAAAAGGAAATGGCCTCAAGTTGTGCCAGGAGAGTCTAGATTTATATCAGGGAAATTTTATTCACTGAAAAGTTGTTCAAGTATTAGAAGGAGCTGCCCAGGGGAGTGGTTAAGACACCATCTCTGGAGGTATTTAAAAGACATGTACATATGCCACTGAGGAACCTGGTTTTGTGCTGGACTCAGAAGTGCTGGGTTAATAGTTGGACTTAATGATCTTTTCCAACATTTACAATTCTATATGCCACTGGTATTTATTCTGACTGGCTGATGTATTGTGACTTCTCAAAAATTAATATTTGTGGTTTGGTTTCAGATTATTGAACACCAGGCTTTTATTCCTTTCTTCTTCTTCTTCTTCTTCTTCTTCTTCTTCTTCTTCTTCTTCTTCTTCTTCTTCTTCTTCTTCTTGTTATTATTATTATTATTATTATTATTTCATGGGTTTCCAACTTTTTAAAAGATTGGTCAGCCCTGTTCCTGCAGTTTTAAGTAGCAAATAACTGTCTGAGGTGAAAAAAACATGATACATTTTATAAAAATATTTTTTAATCATTTTCAGAAGTTCCTTGAAAGTTCACAGTGGTCTTTCATTACATTTTATTCCAAATCCAATTTCCTGTTTACATGCTTAGTTTCTATTTTTTTTTTCCTACCCGTCCTATTTTTTCAAGTGCAGATAGCAGAGAGCATCTCTAATGCAGACAGAACTCATGTTCAGAACTAAATCTCCCCCACTCATTTATTGAAAGAAATTGGCCTTCTACAAAAGAAAAATAACTTGCTTTAATCTTATCACTAGGTGAAATGCCAGTTGGCTTTAATTTGTACAACACCATCTGACTCTCGGGGCTATTCTTAGGAAGTCAGGCTTAGTGTACAGTAACTCCAAGATCACCCTTGGTGGTCAGTGGAAGGAGATGGACTTTTCACCATACCTCAAAACTGAATTACCATCTGAAAGTTTTTATCTCCATCCTGTGACAACAGACATAGGCTCAAGTGACTACTGGGAGTTTTCAGCTCCCAGACGAGAATCCAGACCTGACTGTTTTATCCTAGTAAGAAGATAAAGATAAGCAGGCATTTATCCAATGCACATTTTTCATTTCATTCTTACAGCAGCAACACTAATATTTGCCTTCTAACTACTTCTTCTTCCATATTAAAAAGTTGCATGTCCGTGTGCTAGTTTTAAGTGGCAAGGTTGAAATTGATTTTATTTTGATAGGTTTATACTATTCGCCACAGCTTTACTAGAAGTGTCTTTCTGCTTCAGAGAGTTTTGTGAACAGAGAGAGCAGCTGCAGGACAATCTTCTAATATAAAAATGGGCTTTATAGAACTTCCTTGTGTAGCTCCCTGAATATAACTGCCTGACCTTGAGAAAGGAGCAGGATGTGTGTGTGTTTGAGTTAAGTATTAACAGATAGGCTGGACAGTGAATCCTTCAATAGTCCACTAAAAAGCAAGTGATTAAATATAAAAGGTAAGTTCTGACCTTTAAATTTAAACCTCCTTCAGCTACTAGGGAAAAGAACTGTGGCTTGTCTATAATGTTAGTCAACAGTACTGTCCATTTCTCGTGCAAAGTAATCCTCTCTCCCATACTGGGAGATAAAACAAGTAGAAAAAAGGCCAAATCCTTCCTAAATGACTCTACTCTTCCCAAGAGGATGAGTAAATGTCAGCCAGCTGCCCTGAAGTAAAATCTTTACTCATTAAAATAGTACATTATCGCTTAGGTCAGTATGGAATGAGGCACAGAATTTGCTCCAGTAGCAAGGTTTTAATCCTTCAGCCAGATTCATTTGAGTAGCTCTGGAAGTCTCAAATTACCTATTCTGCTGATCTGCAGGAAGTAATATGCCTATGAAGGGATTTAGTTGCAGGAACATTACTGGCAACAAGCACCTTAGGTTTTCTGTAGTGACTATTTTGCTGTGAAGGCTTGACAATCTAATACTTCCTAAAAACTTCGTGAATTTTTGACTAAATACATGATGTGATCATTTTGGTCTTTTTTCACTTTTAGTCACACTGCACAGGTTTGAGGTTGCACATACAAGAGCAGAGGCTGCAGGTAGTCAACACTCTGACTTCTGTGGTTGAAATCTAGGCATACAAAGGATTAAATATATTCATTAATAGTTACTCACATGACAAAATAGGTGAGGAAAGCTGTAACGACAACACTCAACCAAGAGTGAAAGAGATTTAATTTTCATTTTTTCCCTCCTGACACTATATTTTACAAGAAGACTGTGCTCCTCTCCCAACAGCATTGTTGAAACACAGTCTTATACAGCACACTCAAATTATGACAAGTGCAATGTTGATTTCCATCATAACCTTAAGAAAAATTTTTAAGACCCAAGCAGAATTTCTGAGGGAACCAGAATCAGTGCTTTCTGTTAGCTGAAAAGGCCTCAAAAGCCAGATCTCCCTATTCTGACTGCATTCACATCTGTCGCTCTGCCTGAAAGCAAACGACAGATTGTCTCTTGCACAAGCATTGCCCACCCAGACCTCAATCTGTGCATTAACATCCCCTGGGCAGAGCTTGATATGTTGCTCCTCAGCAAGTTTAAGATCTCTAGGAGCTCCTTATGGACAGTCCTAAAGACTAGGTTTGTCAGGTGAACACAACCATCATTTGCTATTTAAATTCACTGTAGTGCTGTCAACACTTTCTTGAAGTGATGACTGAACAGGTGGATTTATTTCAGTGGCTGACAGCCAGTGCTCTTTCTCCGAGACCTTTATTTTAGAACTTGGCATTAGATCATGCTTTTAGGTACTTAAGGAAAAAAAAAAAGAGGAAAATATATGTTCACTTTTCCACTTTTCTTTGTTTCCTGCCATCCCATTGGAGCTGCACCTGCAGCAATCACGTTGAGAAAGAGTGCTATTCATCAAGGTGGAAATTGATATGTTACTTCTCTCTGAACCTAAACGAAGTGCAACTGTTTTTTTAAGTGCAATAGAAAAGAGCAAGTGCTGCAATGTGTACAGGATAAAATATCCCCAGTGAATTTGGTGCATTGGTGTGTGATGTGACAGTTGCCTGGTAGAAAACCAAAATGACCAATAAAAAATCCAGTTAAAACTAGCCTGTTGTGTTACAGCTTTTGCCAGTTGTCTCAGCAGATATGTCACTGCTGAAAGGTACAGAACTAGAGACTGAAATCCCCTCTGCATTGCTAAAAACACACCACACATGATGTGCAACATTGCTGGTACTGAAATGCTGGTTCTTCCCTTTTACCCTCCCCTCCTGTTACCCCAGACAAAGCTGTGCTACTGCTGCAGCCCACTGTTTCCTACAGTATTTGTTGCCTCTGCATTTAAACAGATCTCTGTGTGTTGTCTTTGGGATGGGTTCCCTCCACATACTCTCTATTGTACAGCGTCAAAATGTAATATAATTTGGAGGCTGAGGAAATGTATTATAATTATTAGGAAGTAAAGTCCTGCTACCCTCCGCACACATCCATATATAATTTTATGGTCTATCCAAGTAAAGACTTAGAATTTTAGAATCATGAAATGGTTTGGGCTGGAAGGGACCCAAAAATTCATCTATTCCTACACCACTTGATAAAGAGGGACATCCTCCACTAGACCACATTGCTCAAAGCTCCTTTCAAATCTTGAATATTTGGAGGGATGGGGTGTCAACCACCAATTTGGGAAACCTGTTCCAATTCATATTTCCTAGAGTTAGCCCATAAATACCTTACAAGTAGTCCTTACCGCCAAGAAAAACAAAAACCCTAAAATGATAATGTCTCTTGTAAATCCATCAATGTAAAAGGAATATGACAGTGGTCTACATGGATCTGAAGAGTAAGTGTAAGTCAACTTGCAATAAGAGATCCAACAGAGAAGAGAATAAGAAATTTCATGAAAACTCTAAAATGAAATTATGAATTCTGGAAATATTCTCAGAAAAAGGAAAGTTGTCTGTTATACACACAAAAGAAAAATAGGTTTCCACAGATAAGTCAGAAATGGTCATAATAAAAAAAGTGTGAGGAAAATTACTTACTGGTAACACACTTTTAAACCTGCAATGCTCAGCTGCTGAATTAGATTTTGAACACAAGGAATCCCACAAAACAAGTGTTGTGCTCATACTCCCAAAATTTTGAAAATCAGTGTCTAGTAAAGTCATACATACCTACACCTTTTATTACTTTGTTATTTGTCTTGAAAAGGGTGACATTTCTGGGCTTGATGGTTGCTCTCCTGTGTCTTGTGTATCCCACATATACCTGGGGAAAGGTAGAAAATACACTCAACGCACTTGGAATCTGCCGTCTAGTACTGGCATTTCCATAAAAGCCAAAAATTTCAGGAATTAGCATTTTTGGTTTGCAGTCTGTTCATGGTGTTGCGTAGACATCTTGTGAGTTGCACCATTTGAGTGGGATTAGGAGGCATGCAAGGAAATGGTTTGCAATTGAAAGTGGGAAACATTCTGGTGGCTCTGATAGGAGGCCAGTGGGATACTTGGGCTGTGGGTCTTTCAGGAGACAGCAATTACCTCTGGTAATGGTGCTCTCACATGGATATGAGCCATTTACAGGCTACAAGTTGAAGGATTCTCATCATCATTCATAGACCTCCAGACAAATCTCCTTTATACCAATGAAAAGTTGTCCACCCATGCCAGTGGATTTTGGAGCAGGCTGGGATTCAACTAATGCACTCAATGCATACACAGAAATCAACACTAAAATGGATTACCCTGAAGGCTGTCTTGATAGAAAACAAAGAAACTGGAAAAGACTGTAAGTCTCATTCCCCTAGAAGTCTTCAGAGAGATCAAGAACACATTGCTGCTGTTCATGAAGTACCTGCCTTTTCACTCCAGACTTAGGGACTTCCAATCTGCTACTTTCAGCAGCACTAAAATTCTGTTCAAGAAGCAAAAGAGATGATTATTTCTAGCTTCATAGCTCAATTATATTTCTTTAATGTCATATCATAAATGCTGAAAATCTGACCTGCAGCACTGTTACTCCTCCCTGAAGGCACACCAGCATCACTTGTCTGCCCATTCATGATGCTGTTTCCTGTCCAGAGCCATAAATTTCAGTACAACATAAAATTCCAAACTCACCAGTCTTACAGCTCTGAGAGGCAGTTTGCTCAGCATGCCATCTGGGAAAAAGCTTCTTTACTGTTCTTCAAGACAACCCACAGGAACCGCCCACTTGCAGTCACTGACCTTGAATTTGATCTGTATGGATATTGTCAATCCGTGTTAACATGTTTCTGATAGGAGGTGGAGAAGACGCTTTTTCAAACTCTTCAAGAGAGCTCTTTCATTCACTCAAGCGTGGGGACTGAGCCTCATATGACTACAGCACAGTGCAAACAGACTGGCCCAAAGCCTCTGGGAGGTGTTTTGACAAAATTTCTCATCAACAGAACACTTCAGCTGGTTCCTCACAGCTGAAATCCCTGGTGGAAACACTGGGAAAATGTTGGCAGTCAGATTTCTGAGTTTCCAAGAGTCACCAGTCACATATGAGGGAAGCAAAGGAGAAATCCAGACGAGCCTTCTGCAAGAAAATCCCACTCTACAGACCTCCTGACCTCCTGTACCATTTGGGTTTAGGTATTCAGAAGACACATTTCAGAACACTAAGAGCTATTTCAGAATTAAATTCTAATTGGAATTTTTCCTTGACCTTAGGGAAATAATTTTATTCCCCTTGCATTGGTTTTCCCTAAAAATAAAAGAACAACGATTTTCTGTCGTACCAACCTCTAAGTGACAACATAATTTTTAGCTGATTGGTGTTTGCCAAAAGCACTGAAACCTGTCAAGGAAAATGCCAACCCCTGCTACTGTGCCGAGGGAGACAGAAGAAAAATGTCGAAGTCATAGAAGCTTTCCCTTAGTGGAAAGTTCTTGGCTTTATACAAACAAATATTTTCCTGTCAGCATTTACCACCAACTATATGAATCATTTACATTGCATTTTCACGGTAAGCTCTTTAAAAATAAACTCAACATCTCTGGTGAAAAGTATTTTCATGGGATTTCAAAATGCCCAAGAGCATAGTCTGGCACATCAGATTCAGCTACACCTCACTGCGGTGTGCAGAGACAATGGAAGAAGTTTGAGAAATAGGGACATAATAAACATTTTTTGCACGAATAGCAAAAAGAGTTGTTAAAAATTAATTTGAGTGTTACAATTAAGAGGTGCTCTGTAAGGAGAAGCTGCTTCATAGGAACATAAGAAAAGCTACACTGGTTCACACCTGATGTCCACATCGTCCATCCCCTAAGCAATGCTATTCACAATTCTTAAGACAAACATGAATAAAATTCCTCTCAAGTGTCTCCCATTGTGTTATATCTTGTTTACTGCATATTATTCTCAGAAAATATGAAAACCTATGCTTTTCCAAAATACATACATGTCTCTTGCTGAACCACCAAACCAGCTGCATTTACCAAAACCATGCACAGACAAAATTGGAAGTGGTCTATTTCAATACCATCACCTTCATTGTCAATGTAATAATTTTTAACTTGTGTACAATTATGTTTTATTGTCTTATGTGAAAATGCCTATTCTTACTGAAGAAATGCTCAATAGTCCTTGGCAGAATGATTTTTTAGTAGTATGAATAGCGTTATGCTCCAATGAGTTGGATTAACAAGGTTCCATTGCAGAAAGAGAGGGACTTCAGCTGGGAGCCCTTTCTAAAGCTGTTAATATTCCCCAGTTTTCCTCTTCCTCTGACCTCTTCCTCCTGTATTGTGCTTCAGATATGGCATTCCCACAGCAGTACTTGACTCCCCAGACTACTAATCCAAACAGATTTGGATCTTTATGCTGGTAGCACCTGTGAGAGTACTTCAGCAAATGGGGCTCACGTTTCACTTTGCTGCCAGCAGACATGCAGTACAGCAGCATGTTGTAGGCTGGCTGCTCCAGAGAAGTAATCAGAATATCTCCTTGTTTTCAAGCATCCCTGGGCATGGATTTTAAGTTCTGTATTCTATAGAGATACAAAGGACCCATCTATCTGTTCTCTGCCCATGTGTTTCCTCAGTACTGGTGTGATGTAGCTGTGTAACAGAGTGTGCACTTACCTTAACAGTTGATGGCTGACATACTAAATTAATTTCTCAAAGAATTCCCTGAAGCCTGTTGGTCCCCTCTAAAAGTTCAGCTTTGGCTCCAGAGGACATCAAATAACATCTCACCCAGGCCACTTAGCAGCAACCCCTGTCATTGTTCTTCCCAGGGAATGTAGATAAGGGCTGGGTTCAGGATGTGGAGATGCTAAAAGTTTTGCAACATTGTGCAAAGCCAAGAGAACACAAAGAAATTCTTTATCCTTATTTAATCCTTATTAATGTAGCATCTCTTAATATGTTTAGCGTTTGGTTTATGCTTTGGGATACACTACAGAACACACTCCCTTGGAGAGGAACTGCTTTCACTTCAGATTTCCTCTCAAACAGTGATAATTCCTCACCCAGGCTCTGAGAGACACTTTTGCACTATTGATTGCATTTATTTAAATGAGCAACAAGCAACCTGTCAACGCTCACATAGCAAGTTTTCTTCTCTTTTCTCTTTAAGTATGCTAGATTATAAAAAAAAAAAAAAAAAGTTTACCAAATAAATCAGGGGAAAATAAAAAAGTTAAATATCAAGGCAAAGTTTTTCATATCTGAAGAGACAGAAATAATGCATCTCAACCCCAAGAAAAACAGTAAAATAAAAATTTTAATTGATCTCACAAATCACAAGATGTTAAATACTGCTGTCTGGTTTGTAGTTTCTGCAACAAACTGCAAATATTTAAATCTCATTCACCCTTTCCACGTTCTCATAATTAAGAAAAAAAACCAAAACATTTTTAGGACTTTGGAGATTACCCAAAATAGGCATGAATAGCAATTGGTTAAGATGCAATAATCTTTCAGGTTTTTTTAACTTAAGGTGTAGCAGTTCCAGGTGTCTGTACTTTATCCTAGAAAGATCAAAGTGGGTAAATTGATATGCTGCTCTTTCACAGCAGCTCTCCCAGTTGCCTTGTCTGGGTAAATTGACACAAACTCCCGAGTTCTCGATGGTTTGAGTTTCATTCCAGAAAATATGACACAGTTATGGGTACCATCAAGCCACAAAATGTGTTGTGCTCTAATGTGAGGTCATCACAACTGTCATGAGATCTGGGCCTCTTCTCTTCTTTACTACTCATCTGCCTGTTGTGCTCAGCACTGTTCTGGACTATGCTCTCTCCTCCCATCCCTCTTTTCCCGATGTAAGTAGACTGAAAGCTCTGGAGCACTGTCTCTCTCTGTGTGTGAACCAGAGCACAGGTAACAGACCTTCAGTTGCAATTGAGAGCTCTCAGTAGTGCTGATAAGTAGCACAGATTCAATTACACAGACCAGACGCTTACTCTAATCTCAGCTACCCACCTGTGCAGATGGAAAATTGCTCAAAAGGAAACCCCTAGTGCCAGCCTGATAAAGTACAACAAATACTCTGTCCAACAATTACTTTGGAGAGGGTTCATTGCCCATGCCGATGCTTCCGGACCAACTGTTTTCTTCCTTACACTGGTGATTTTTTCCTTGTGAAAGGAAATCCCTCTGACATTATTTTCTTGCTTTTCTAAAAAGCTTGTTATGAAGGATGTCAGCACCAAATCCTTGTAAGTAAACTGAATGCATAGAATAATCCAACTTCCATGCAAAGACAGACAGTAGTATCTAACTCTCACTCTTGTGTTATTACAGAAAACTGCAAGGCATAGCCAAGACAAACTATGCTACAGGAGGCCGACTTGCAGCACTCTGAGGGTGGAGCATTTTTCTGGTTTATCCTGTTCTTGGCTTTAAACATCTGGTACCAACACAAAGAAATTGCATATTTTCTCCCTGCTAATTGTGAAGTACCTGACTGATTGCTTATGACTGGCAAGTGTCTGATAACAGGAAACGGTGGCATGGCAGTTCGATGGGTTAAGAAGGATGAGACAGGAAAACCAATTATGTCATTCTTCATTTAAACATTTATGCATATTGACTGAGGAATGTCAGCCTTAGATTTGTTGGAAGTGCTTGGATACAGGAATCGTTAAGTGCCAACTGTTATTATCAGTGTTTTCATTACCATAGCTGTTCTGAGACCTTGTCACAAATCAGTTTCTCACTGGGAGAATGAAGCACGGAGAAGCAGCTCAATGAGACCTTTTTCTCAGCTGCCTGAAATCTCTTTTTTACCATGGTATTGCAGCTGTGCCATTATTCTCAGGGCGCCAAGAGCACAGCATAGATGTTCTTTGGAAAACTCCATGTCAGCACTGTGGTCTTTGAGCCTCCACAACTAGGCACTAAGCAGAAAAAGCTCCAAGGCAGCCTGATGATGAGAACACGTGGCTTGATCATGCCATGGGTTGATGGGTTTCTGGGATCCCAGGGACCATTTAGTCCCCTGGAGACAAAATCAGCTTTCAGCAGTCTCAGAGCTGGAGATGGACAATGTGCTGTCCCCTATTACTTGCACCACTGGTGATGGCATCAGAAAGATGAACCAGGGACCAACAAAGGGCATTTTACAGTGGACAGATAAGGCCCTAAAGGAAAGGTTTGTTCAAAACTGATGTCCTGTGGCTGGTGTTTATTAGAAAATATTTCAATATCAAGATGAAGAGCAAACAAAGTCATAAGAAGAAGCTGATGAAAGTAACTACTCTGACTTACAAGCGCTCATAATTGAACCGGAATAGGAAAGTGATATTGATTGAAAATCCAAAGTAAAGCAGAGTGGTACACTTTCAGACCCAGCAGACAGGAGGGAAAAAGTAAACAAGTAGTCTGAAAGGTGCAATTATTTTAGCAATGTGAATTAGATGTTAAAATGTCAATTATTTTTCATAGCCCAAAATATTATTTATAGCACAGATAAAACCTTCTAATTTCCAATAAACCATTCTGAAATTAATATTTTGTACTAAATCCTGCTCAAGTTGTTCAAGCATATCATTGTATCGAAGTCATTAGGACTGTACAAATGAGTAATGGCAGCAGGAGCTGGTCTCTTATTGGTATGACTTTGAAATGGCTGCCTTACTCAAGCATGTCTATAAAACACTCTTGCCAGACTATCACGTATTCCATTTACTTCCCTTTTAAGAGAGAGGGGAAAAGGTTATTCTAGAAATACTTTAGAGTAATAAAATCTTTATTGCTACAATTTCTTTGTATCTCTTATGCCAGTGAGGCCAGTTGATTTAGTTATGTCCATAGTTCTGGGAGCGATAGAAAGTCAGTGCTTATACATTTTGTACACCTCTAAATATTACTTTAGCTGAAGTGTCTACAACTGTGGGGTGCGTGTGCGCACGGTTTTAAGGATGTACAGCTCACAACTTGACATGAATGAAAAAACACATGCTGGATATATCATGGCCTCACAGTCCCACCTTCCAGTGGGACACAACAAGTGCTTCTGGGTATGATAGCTTGCAAGGCAACAAATCTAAACAGGAGTTGAATTGAAATCTGTTACTCTAAATGAAAGACATGAAAGATTGAGAAGGGATATTTACCAGAAGCAAGGAACAATATAAACCCACACACACATACAAGTTTGGGATCTTTTCAAATCTACGTGAGTAACACAGACACTTTCTAAGCTTTATTAATATTTAAATATCTTACTAAATATTTGGGATGGCATCTTCTTACATTAAATTCGAAACATGCACTATTGTCCAGTTTATCTATTTACTGTGCAATGAGCCAAATAAGTATCTCTGCCATCCCAGCTTTTTATTCATTGAAACCATAATATGCACTATTATGGAAGAAGTACTATATTCCTTCTACCACTCCTATCTTCCACTGCTGCAGGCAGAGAGATTACTAAAGAAACCAACTCCCTCCCTGCAAAACCAAAATTAAGCCAAACCAACAAAACAAAACAAAACCTCAAAACTAAAACAAAACCAAACAAACCAACAACAATAAAAAAACTTCACCACCACTGTGCTCAGCTATCTGAGCCACTATTGTTATGAGAAGTGAGCAAATTCCTGATCTGTTTTGTTCATCAGGAAACTTGCCAGGTTTTGGTTTTGTGTGTTTTTTTGGTTTTGTTTTTTGTTTTGTTTTGTTTTGTTTTGTTTTGTTTTGTTTTGTGATCGTGCTACCTTCCCTGGTATGAGTGCAAGAGAAACAGAGGAATCTTGGTGCAATTCTCTAAGTGTGAGGTTGCAGTGCTAGCATTTAGAAAAATCACTATGTAACTTATAAATGGAACAAATTTGCTCAGAAAGTCATAGAGGAAAAAAATTTGGAATGCTACTCTGTCATTTTGACAATTGCTTTTCTTCTGTAACTTCACTTTGAAAGAGAAGCCAACGTCATTTGGAATAAGATATCTGCTTTCTCAGCCGAAACCAGTCTGCTGAATGACAAATATCTTAGTGTTTATTTAATTATTTACAGCATAATATGCTATTATATTTGAAAATCTCTTTGCTCTGTGGATAAACTATAATGCTGAGCAATTTTTCCTTATGAAGGAACAAGATTATCCTCTCATTAAACAGCCTCATTGGCCCAAAAGGAACATCACTTTACAAAGAGAAACTATGGCTATGAAAAAAATGAAGCAGAGATGCTGGTAACTTACAGAAAATACAAGACAGTACTCAGTCCCTGGAGTGAGTGAGAAGAAAGAAAGCTCTGGGGACTTGGAGCAGCAGCGCTGCCTGTATGGGCAGAGGAAGTCAGGCTGCCACTACTGAGTTGAAGATCAGCTTTCCCCTTTTGGCTGCTTGGTTTGGTTTGAACTTGAGGGGTGGGGTCTGAAGTGGCAATGTTCATAGCACACTTCTTCCTGCTAAGGAGTAAGCCAGGTTGACAAGGTCAGTGACAGATACACCTGGCTTTCTCTCAAGATGAAGATGAAAAGTTTAACCATATCAAGAGTGTTTATGGCTATGGTGAATCCTCTCACATCCCTTCTAGGGAACCTGGATGCTTGATTATCATTCTAAAGTGCTTGTACACAAACACATGCATCATGGAGAATAAACAAGAACTAGAAATCTATGGGTGGTCACAAAGCCAAAATTCTTGGAGAAAGGGACAGATGCCTGATTGGAGGAAGGCTGTTGTTAGTCCAATCTTCAAAAAGGGCAAGAAGGAGGACCCAAAAAACTATCGGCCAGTCAGCCTGACCTCCATCCCTGGCAAGGTGATGGAACAGATTGTTTTGGAGGTCATCACCAAACCTGCAGAAGAAAAGGTCATCAGGAGTTGTCAGCACAAATTCACCAAGGGGAAATCATACTTGACTGATTGTGATGCCCTTGTGATGGCATGGCAGGATGGATTGATGAGGGGAGAACAGTGGATGTTTTCTACCTTGACTTCAGCAAGGCTTTTGTCACTGTCCCAAAACATCCTCTTAGATAAGCTCAGGAAATGTGGGTTAGATGAATGGACAGTGAGGTGGATCAAGAACTGTCTAAATGGCAGAGCTCAGAGGGTTATGATCGGTGGAGCAGAATCCAGTTGGAGGCCTTTAGTCACTGGCTTTCCCTAGGGATCAGTACAGGATCCAGACTTATTCTACTTGCTTATCAATGATCTGGACAAAGGGATAAAATATATTCTGAGCCAGTTACGTTCCCGAGTAACCTGCTCTAGGTGGCTCTGCCTTGGAAGTAGAGTTGGACCAGATGATCTCTAGAGGTTCCTTCCAACCTTAACAGCTCTGTGATTATGTGTGATTCTGTGGTTGGCTAAATTGACCTACAGACCCCAGGGTGACACTGGTTGAATTATGGTAGCATCCCATGGGAGCAGAGTCAACAAGCCTTGCTATGATTTCCTGGGGCTTCTGAACCAGTTTGATCTAGAACCCCAGAGATATATGTAAGGTTTATCTTTTTTAACTTGATTCCATCTGACGTGCATCTTCAGACAGAAATGCTCTGGAATTCATTAAATAAGTTATATAAGTGAGGACAGAATGCATTTCAGGATGCTTTGATTTTGCTGCATTCTGCATGGTGATAATAACAAGCTCTAAGCTATCAAACAGTGCTTTCCATTTTAATATGGCCAAATGGTTTCACAGAGCTCTGTCACCATCATTTTACACAGGAAGAGGCACAGAGAAGTATTTTTCTTGAGTCTGCATTAGAAACCAGTAACATATCTGAAACTAATACTTAGCTTCCTTACCTTCTACCTAATGCTTTAAACTACTATTTTTTTCCCTAGAGAAAAAAACATGGATAATAAACTTTTTCATATCACCACTAGCATAGTTTACATCACTCTGAAAACAATAATGATAAGAGATAATTTTAATAACTGACTGCTCTGGATAGCCTACAATTTTATCTTAACAGTGCTATGTCAAATGGCAAATTGAGTATCTTAGGAGCTAATGGACATATGGAAGTTAGACCTTGTATCCTGGCTTAGATGAAAGGATCAAATGAAACAGCCACCTCATCCGTTTTCCATCTCTGATAGTGGCCAAAATGTTTATGGACCAAAGGAGCAGACATTTATCAGTGTATTTCTAGAATATTCTCAGATGACATAAACGTTTGCAAATGAAGAAGTTCCTGAGACAAAAGATGTGGTTTTTATTTGATGGACAAGTAGCAAGGAGTGCCACAGTTTACCCTTCAGAGGGTAAGATCCCACAGACTCTGCTCTTCAGAGGTTCAGTAAAATATCACAGGCCTTTTTCCCATATGCCTTGCTTAGGAATGTGACTACTTCGATTGGCTGACATTTTTAAAAGCACATTACTCTTTGACATCTACAGCAGAATAATTCAGTATCTCTGCCCATTTTACTTTCAGTCTTCTCTGCTTCTTCCACCATAGATTCTTTTTGGTGTCAATGGCAGTGCGGACAGCAATTAATTTCACATGTATGATTTCATCAATTCATCAGACACAGACTGGCATGGTACAACTGACTTTCAATGAAACAAAATTTGAAGTGGTGATCTACAGGTATAGTGTTCTGTGTCCTGTTGACAAGCCTTAAAGTGCAAATATTTCTGTAGAGAACTCTTAAAAATGGCCAGGTCTCTGCCCCAGCAGAAGCATGCACATTTAATTTGCCTTTTTAATCACAATTTTTTAGATCTTTAAAGTTTTTTAAGGTGAAGTTTCAATAAATGTTTTTCAAAACAGGGTGTCTGGTGCACCTAGAGTGTCTTTTGAGCCCTTCAGCTGTGTTTAGGACTGTGACTCTGCAATGCCATTTGGAACCAAGCAGAATGCCAAGGTCAGGCTTGAGAATAAGGCTAACATAGTTTTTTCATAGGATAATGTGCCTGGACTTAAAAGAGTATATGGCAAATGCAGCACTCTGCTAGCTCAGTGACACTGCTCCCAGCCCAGCCCTGAGTTAGTCTGACCAGCTTTGAAGGGCATTTCTCCATACAGAGAGACCATCCTAGGGCCTTTGATGCATCATTTTATATACCGCAAGTTCTTAACAAAGCATTTGTCTCATTTGAAAGCAAAACTTGCTTTTCAGGATCTTGTGGAGGCTTTCCAGGTCTCAGCTTGCCTGTCTGCATTGAAATGCCAAAACAATGCGGTGTGGCATGCTTTAGTATGGAAAGGACTTCTAAGCATACAATCCCATTGGTCATAATTAGCAATATAATGCCTAATAACCTTTAGTCAAAGAGGTCTTCAGTTAGCTGATTTTCATCCAAAACCTGTTGATTAGCAATCCCCCGTAGCTGGGCCATAACACTCTCCTGAAGAATTGAAGAGAAACTTGGCCTGAATATAATCATTTGATTAGCATTCATCCAAGCAAAACATCCACTTCTGTAGAGAGCAAACATATTTCTACCTTTGCTGTCTTTTGACAAGAAGCAGGTGTATGAAGCATAGGAAATATATACAGTACAGAATGTTTTTAGACTAAGCACATGGAAAAATACATTTTGCGTAGACAACAGTGACACTCCCTTGTACATCAGTAAGGTATCACTGAGCTGTCATCTGCTGTGCTCTCAGATGGCTGAGAGATGATGCATACAGAGAAATGCAAAAAAATAAAATAGGGAGATGAAAAACACTTAAAAATAACTACAGCTATGTTTTCTAAAATTTATCACAAGATTATTGTTGCAGCAATGTTGCAATTTTTTTTCATTTAAAGGAAGTAGCCAGCAAACTTTAGTTGCATCTCTCTTTAAGAAAACATAAATCAACAGAACAGCTACCAATGTGTTGATTTTGTTCCTGTACCGCCTCTGCCGAAAGCCAGGAAACCTCTTGGAGTGCATTGCCTAAATTAGTAGTAGCTACTCTTGGTAACCACAGATGCTCATAAACCCCTGCAAGATGACACACATTTCAGGAGAAGCTGGATCAGCACACACATATAAATTGCATGGGACAGTGAAGTAATGTATGCCAAGAGCAGAAAAGAAATCCCTTTCAGTTTATAAAACACAGAAATGCCTGTTCCAGATCACACTGACAGCTGCCCTTTGATGGGTGTTGCTGTGACTGTTGACCCCTGTACACCTCTTTTAGTTATATCCAACAAGATGTGTCTAATTTTTTGCTTCCTTCAACAGCTGTATTTCCTGATCAGCCTTAGAGCACCTTATCTTGATCTCTCACTGCCTACTTTAAGCTAACTTTTTAATGACATACAGCATAATATTACTATTCCCACCTCCCAGATGATTATTGCTTTTCATTTTTGACATAGCTGTTGGGAGTATTTGGAGAAAATAAAAGCACATAAAAGCACTGAATGGAAGTTTCAACCTTCTGCTACCTATCTCAGGCTCTCAAAATTTCTAGACCCCTATTTTACATCCCTTTGGAAACTTCAAATAAATCTCTGAATCTGAGTTGCACTCAGCAACTCAACATACAAGAAACTATTTCCGCTACTGACAATATCTACTTCTATGTGTATTTTTTTTTTTCTTCCACCACTTCCTATCTTATGAGTTAGGAGGGAATTTCTTAATCTTCCTCAGTTGATGTCTGTGAGGAAGCACAGCCCCTGAAGCTGCCATGCAAGAAAGAAGATATGCTGTACTGTCAGCAGATTACAGGACAGGAGTTTTCTTGTTTGTCAGTTCTAAGTCCCTTCTGGCTACAAAAGGAGGTGACAGCAATAACTAGGAAAGGAAGGAACATTAACGGTGTGTATAACACAGTAGAAATGAGAAATAATCATACTCTGCAGAAAGGAGCTTTCCAGAGGGAATTGCTCAAGAGAAGAGGATGTAGGAGCCAGTAACATCCGTAACTAGTCATTTAGCCAGCTCATGCAACTGCTTGATAAACTTCATGCAACCCCCTGATAATAGTTGTCTTCTGACTCAAATGCCACACAAAGCATGGGGTTCATGATCGATGTCTGGCAGGCACAGGGTCCGTGTTACCAAACAACACAACTTCTTTTGCAGACCCATATTTCTATCTTGATTAATTTCCATTTATTTTCTACAATTTATGCATTAGTGATTGAAAGGAGCAGGTACGACACACATCAATGAAGCATCTGTTAACTCTCCAATGCTCATTATGATTCAGATCAATCCTAATGGACACAAACAGAGAAATTAATATTTAATTCATATCAACTCTTTCACAAATAAAAACAAAGAAACTGTTGCCTAGGGTAAGATTCAGTTCACTAGCTCTTGTGGACTGTGCAGATGCTTTGTAGAATTTTATTATGCATAGGGCATCCTACACTTTGCGCACTGAGATAAACACATAACATGGACACAAGGACATTAGAAAGGGAGGTCAGGTGGCAAAGGCAATAAAGGAGCTACAATATGTGAAAAAACAGACACTTCACTGTACCAGGTGCTAACAGGAAAACAACTTTATCAATGGGATTTGACGAAAGACGATGAAACTTACAGAAGAGCTTCTAATTCAGTACACAACTGCATTAAGAATTACTTATCTTTCCCAGTAACCTTCTGTGAAAAAGCATGTTTCAAAAAGACTGTATGTAGTTGCTTAGAGTTAAATAATGTTCTAGACACCTGAGTGTAAGATGGTGAATTACATGTCTGAGCCAATAAGTTCTTAGGTGCTACTCAGCAACTTTCCTAAAAAAGATTTGTGTGAGTGCTTACAGTTGTTTTAACATTTTCTGGTCATTCAGCATGACATTTGGTGATTCAGTTTCTAGAAATGCTGACATTTTCTGTCTACAACTAAGAACAATGAATCTGTGCCCTGAAACAATAAATTTATATAAACTAAAAAGGGAAAAACTGAAAGCAAATTTTCCCAGAAGTTAAGAAGTGCCTGTAACAATAAATTTGCATTGCCATAACTCATGTCTTGAAGAATAAAAGGAGAATAATGGAGGATGGCAATGTGGATTGGATGTGGGGCAGTCATAGCACCTAATGGGAACTGAAAGTTAGGTCCTTTTCTATACTTTTCACCTCCTACCCCTCCCTTTGGTAAAATCTAGTGATGCATCATGTAAGCTAGAAGACAGTTGAGCTACAGAAGGGAGAGAAAAGTGTGCCCTAAATACACCTTTACTGGGCTATGTGAATAGCTGGTGAAGATGTAGTCCTGGCATTTGAGAGATCAGGAAACACACTTGCAACAGCTTTTCTGCTCTGATCACTGACCTGATGTTCAGAATGTGAGGAGAAGCAACCATGTGCTCTCAATTCCTGTGAAAACACAGCCACCCATGGAAGGTGTTGCCTCTCTATAGCACTAGATAAAATTGGATTTGTGGAGGAGATTTCGATGGATGGAAGTGGATGAATCTTTTTTTTTTTTTCTCCTGTAGATGTAAAATTGACACTAAGGTTTCAAATACTCAGGGTCTGTGTTATTCTTACTGTCGATTTCAAAGAGTCCACCAGTTTTCCCCTCATTCCTGACTTTGAAACAAAATGTTTGAAACTTTGAAAAAGGCCATCAGAAAATGTGTTAAAAATTTCCAAGCACAGTATATAATTTTGCATATGTACTTCGGGGAAATACTGTACCTGTGTCCCTTACATTTGCTTACAACAAACCTTCTTGAAAATGAACTCTCAGTACAAAATTTTTTTTTTTGCTCTGAGTGAAATACTTATCATCTCAACCCCTCATTCCGTTATTTTGCTTCTGGTGGTATCTTTGATTAAATTCTTAGATTAATTTATAGTAATGACACAGCAAACCTGGCAGCCATAATCCCTTTAGTAGTTCAATATGTTTATGAGGGTTGAAGGATGTTAAATGTGGCAGTTTAAATGCTAAGCTAAGCAATCAGTTCATTAGAAATTTGCTCAGTGTGTTTGTTGTCTGCAGCTGAAGCATGCAGAACCAGACTCTGATAATTCACCAGACTGTTTAATGTATGAACAAGGTAAACTCCTCACAGATTTATTGACAATCCCTGGAATTTTGTTAGCAGAGATAACTGCATGTTCACACCCATGGATAACACATCCACTTCCAGCACAGAGGAACTGTAAAACAAATGTATTTGGCAGTCAGGTCTGGTATGCACAACTCCACCTGCAAGATCCTTACCGTTACCCAAGCCTCAGCCAGCAAAGTCAGGCTTCAGGGAGTTGATAAGGAAGATGGAGAGCTGCATCCCAGCCACGGAAATCTTTTGACCACTATGGGGACTATGCCACACCTGTGTGTCATACTGCCAGACTGAAATACCCATGGCTCTACAGTGGCCTGTCTTTCTGTCTTGAGGAACTACATTCCCCATTGCAGAAAAATCCTGTTGCCTTCTTGATGCTGTTTCAGTTTTTTGAAATTAAACTTCATTTTATGCTGTTGCATTTCTCTCTTCTATAGTGGCCTGAAGAGTACCATTCTGCAGCCTGCATTTTTTTTTTCTATGTTTTTCCCTATACATGTAATTCCTCTTATTGACCCTTATCTCATTCTTCACAGTAAACTTTATTTCTGCTAATGTTAAAAAACAGCCACAACCATTAATAATTTAACAAAGCTCAGAAACAAATGACTCAAATTTCACCAAAATAGTGATGTTAATATTTTTTTCTGACTGAGCTTATACCTGTAAATATTTCTGACTCCTAAGATGCATGGAATATAGCAATTTAGGCAGAGTTCAAATCCCTGGTTAAGTGTCCGATCCGATAATCTCCAGATGCAACATACAGCCCCAATATGGCAAATGCCTTTGTCTAGACAGCCAGAGAAATTTGCTTAGATCAGTTACAGTTTGAAGAAAATGGCCAGAAAAGGCTGAATCACACCAGACTCCATTGCTTCCTGAGCATCTACCTCTTTCTTTCAGTAAAGGAGGATGCCTCTATCAAAGTAATGAATTATAAACTCTTCCTGTCAGTGTCTGAGATGTCTGTGAGGATAAGCCTGAAGCAGGACCTCCTCCTCCAGCACTCCATTAGCATTCACTCAGTTCCTTTCTAGCATCCTATTAAATGCAGAAGCAATTCATGAAACACCGAATATTTGACTGATCAAAAATCTCACGAGGCTCTGCTTCTGCAACAAAAATTTATGTAAGGAGAGAAAGGGGAGCAGAGGAACAACAGTACAGAAAAACTCTGCATCATGGCTCGGCATGATAAACAAACCTGTGAAGGAAGGGTGCACTGTGGGGAGAGGGAGGGGAGAAGTGATTATGTGGCAAAGAATAATCTTCCCCCCAAAATGCCTCTGGGAAGGAGGAAGCAAGAAAACATGAGAATTCTGCCAGTACACACAATGACCCTTCAGAGCGCCATGGGGAACCTACTGATGAAGAGCTGCTCTCTAATCCCTCCTGCCAACTCGGTATTTGCCAAATCCCATTTGCTACTAATCACTTACAGACAGTTGCTTGGCCTGAATCTGCTCACTCTTCTGGTGTGAAGCTGGAGTTAGGCTGCAGAAGCTCTCTTGATGCTGGTGTATGTTAAAGTAGGACTGTGTCTGTATTCATGATCCACAGAGAAATAAAAATGCTGACTGATCTGCCTTGGTGGCTGGCTTGGACAAGTCCTGGAGAAGAAGGTGGGCGGTAGGGTGGGCATGTGGACCTGCATGACATTATTACAAGCATTATCCTTATAGGAAGAGAGAGCACACACTTAGGATGTTCCCAATAGGTGCTCTGGGAAAAAAATGGGTAATCAAAGACACAATTACTTTTCTGACAGCTCGGGGAAGTGAAACTGTCCACAGAAGGCTATAATGACATTCATCTTGCTCCAGTTTGTTCCATAATTCTGCCCCATGAACTGTTACCCTTTGTTATTAATTCACTGAATTTTGCAGCATACTACAAACAAGGTCTGGCTGCCTGTCAGAGGCAACCCCAGTTTTCTGAAAGATGCTTTAGGACACAGCAAGCACAAAGAGAGAAGGAAGTCCTTAGCAGGGGCTAGTCACACAGACAGAGCGCTAAGGAAAACTTAACCTGGATCTGAGCAAAGTGTGCCAGTCTCTGTAAGACCGGCCATTCATCATGTCCACCTTTCTTCAACCATTGAGTTGTGGCAAAGCATGAGGAAAGGGAATTGCCTTCTGACCCTCCCCTGCACCCTCTCAGCAGCAGAAGCCATCAGCTGACACCATGAAGCACAGCAGCTGATTGCATTTCGCATGCATGATGATGGCTGTTATTATTGGCAAAAACTACAGTTGTTACTATTCAACACATGTGTCTTAATAATTTTCTGCTTATGTAACACACCATATACAAGTACTAATGCAATCAAGTGCATTCTAAATACTGACTGCAGAAATACTGCCTGCAGTCTCCTTTTACTCAATAAACTTGGTACTGAATCTAAAGATCTGGATAAAAAGCACACTGCAGAAAATGGGCAGTTTGAGGGTATTGGTCCAATGTTGAGATATTTCACAGGAAAAGCGATTATGGGTTTAGACTCTAGTTTAAGAAAGGTGAAACTAAAATCCTCCATGTCTCTGACCTCTTTTGCCACTGGGCCATCAGGATTACTTGCACTTATTTCTGTCTTATTATTCTGAATTTAGAATCTTGTATGTAAGACCAAATAAAGCCTGTATGCAGTAATAATCTAATTTCTCTGGATAAAAACATAAAGGAAAAAAACCAGCAATTATGTGTGTAGATACAGAGATTTTGCTTCTCATGCTCATAAATTAATTATGCCAATACTCCCTTTAACACTGAAGAGAACAGTTACAGACTGGTGTAGAGCTGTACTGCTGAATTCCCTCTTCCTTTCAACAGGGTAGATTCATCTTAGCTACCTACTGAGAGAATCTTCTGGGCCCTGCTAAGACCTGAGTGATCATCTGGGAGAGTGTATGAGCCAAATCCTCTGCAGGTCCTTTTCCAGCAATGTAACAGTATGAATAGTTAGATCTGGCTGCCCAGGACCTTTCTGTCACTCTTTAAAATCATGAACTATAGTAATCTCAGCATTGCTGAACCAAATTTGCTCCTTCTATAATGTTTTGGACTAGTGATTGATAGCAAACTGAAAATAAAGGTTACTTTTAAAATATATATTTATATTTAGCCATACACGTGGACCCAGTTTCCATCTGGAATTAGATTGCTTCCTGAGGAGCTGCTCTTCTATAGACTTAGAAGTAGCAGTAAAAGATACACTCTTTTGTCAGTGAACATGTCATTTCCTCTTAATGTGAAGCAGGAGAACAACAAATTCACTCAGATGGGGAGACAAGCAGTTCCCAAAGTGTTCCTGGAAACTCATTTCTAACTTTGAACTGTCTGGGGAGCTTAATAGCCGTTAAGCATTTTTCACATTTACACATTATTGCAAGAAAAGCCTTGAAATATCATTAATTCCTGAAAAAGGCAAATATCACCTTGGCTTTTTGGTAGAACATGGAGTACAGTTCAGGTAAAGTTTACAGAAGCATGCTTATTGCCTAGTTCCTCTCCTAACCAGCCTTTGGAATAGGCGAGTTTTGTTTTTCTTGATTCTTGGTTCTGACTCTTCTCTGCAGGAAACCACACAATTTAATTGAATACCAAGGTATTTTTCTGTGAATTCTTTGGTGACTTGGCCTGAGAAAAGACCACAGATCCATGTGCTGGGGGTCACTTCAATTGACTTGCAACCAAGATTTCAGATTGGAAAAAACACTGTGCACATCTGTACTGCTACCTTGAGCACAGTAAAGAGCTTTCTGACCTGTGAGACTATACAAGTCAAGTCTGATTGGTTCCCTGCCAGCAACATGAGAGGCTTTCTCAGCCCCTCTAGCTAAGCTTTGGGATAACCACTGTCTTGCCACTGGTGAGTAAGTTTCTGCAGTTGCTATTTCAAAGATAGAAAAAAATAAGTAGCCCTGCATTGAACACTACAGCAAACTGAGCAAATGGGAGCAGAATCAGAACTGAGACCAGCATGCCTTCTTGTCTTCTTGATCAAAGAAATATTTAATGCCATAGACAACCCCAGGGGTTGAGCCATGCTTTTCCCTAAGCTCAGGTAATTACTGGAAGGAGAGTCCAGACATATACTGTGCTCTTGACAATTAGTTTTGCCTAAATATTGTAATGAATATTCCCAAGATTTTAGATTATTTTTTATGACAGGAAAATGAACAATTTTATTTCTTTGCTGCTGGGATCAAACAGTCAAATAACCTGTGGCTTTATGATACAAATACAACTAAATAAATTACTGTAGGATAAGGAAGATATTCAATACAAAGAAGGTCCTCAGAGGCACTCAGCACCATGACCTTGCCATGTTAGAGTTTGAAAGTTAGAAGAATCGCATTGCACTCATGCCCTCAGCTTCTAGGGCTATTTTTACCCTTTTGCTGGGGTCTCATGGCTTTCTGTAATGGTATGTCATTGACAGATATCAGAAAGAAGAAAAACAAAGATATCTTGCGCTGGGGGATGTGAAGGTCCAAGAAGCGGATTATGCACAAATAAGTCTTTTTCAATGTCTTGTAGGAGTCAGGAGATGTGTAACTGGCTTTATTTCCCTAAGAGGAAATAAAGGCTGGCTTTCACAAGTTTGGGAATTATGAATCTCTATGTTTCTATAGCAGGAAATGCAGCACAGAAAATAGCAACATCCACATAAATGCAGAGCAGTCCCTCGACGTTTAACCATGCATAGCAACAGCACATACCATTATGACAGCCAATAAAGAATACAGTACCCAGATGAATGGGGGGTATTTAAGAATTTGTATGCTAAATGTATTAACAGTAAAGCCTGGACCACAGCCAGGATGTTAAGGATCACAGAAGTTTATAATCACAAGGATGAGCAACTTGGTGTATGGGGCATCAGGTCTGGTTAGTGTCCTGATCACAACCATTCTGGATCAAAAAAAATTAGAATTTGTGAATAAAATAGAGTCTTCTGACTTACCAGCACCTGAATTCTCCTGTTTAATAAATTCTCTTAGACCTGTTTTGGTTACAAAACTGCAAAGGTACAACAGACAAGTTAAGAAGAATTACATAAGTGACAGCTTATCTGAATCTCTTGACTGAAGAGATGTCTGGTTTGTGAAAGGCAAAATTTATCTTGCGTTGTCTTCAGCTAGCAGAAAGAAAAAGAAAGAAGCAAATGCAAGTACAGAAGAACTGTGAGAAGGGAGAAATCATGGAAGTTACAGTAATCAGATGTAACTGCTTTAACAAAGTACTGGACAAATGAGCTGAGAAACACTGTAAGGAATAGTGGTCCTGTATCCTCCTGAAGTAGTGGGCAGAGTGAAGGGCCAGAACCATTTTCTCTGAAAAACCCATCCTGAAGATGTGTTCCCTGTGCTACGTGGCACCTCTATTTATTTCAGGTTGCTGATGCCAACCACATGTGTTGGACTGAACACAGTGCTGCAGGCTAAGAATCCCTCCAAGTGATGATCCTGGTTTTCCTGGTGACTAAATCCATGACAAACCATCTGCACATCATAGGCCTCATTTTCCCCACCCGTGAAAAATCAGCAAACACTTTCATTTGTCAAATTATCAGTGTGAAAATCAGTCAAGAAGAGTCAGAGCACAAAACCTAAGTCCTCAGATGAATAGTTTTTCACCTAGCTAATCTGTCCAATTTCCCTGGAATTAGATATTTAATTATTAACTAAGACTGTAAGATTTACACAGTATTTTTGAAGCTATCTAATTGACACCATCTTATAAGACTCAACACTGATTTTTTTTTTCCTAAGTATGACTTTTATGAACCAGAAGACAGATCGTAGTTAATCATGATGCTAGGAGCGATTCTGCATCCCTATCTCATGAGCTGTATTCACAAGAAAATGTGAGGATGGAAGAGAGTTCTGCCATCTGAGGTTTTGCCTGACATGGTTTGAAAATACAGTTCAATTCTGAGATGACAATCTGGTATGCTGTATGTTGTTTTACAACCCAAACATTGCAAAGAAGCCAAAATGCTAAAGGTATTTACAGAGTTAAAATTAAAGCAGTCATAATAACTAGAAATATTGAAACACAAGCAAACTTGATCATCTAGAAATTTTGTTCTTTTGATATCTTTAAAGATTAATTTGAAATGCCTTTTTACAAATCACCTCAAACTTGATTTTTCCACCATTTAAAAAAGAGACAAAACACTAACTGTTGGTATAACTTCTACAGCTCTTTTTTCGCTTGGCTGTGAGTGCCATACATGGCTGAGTTAGCAAATTAATTAGGAATCCAGAAAACATTGTTTCATTACTATAATTGCTCCTATTATGGCTCAACCTAAAAACTTCCAGGAAAATCAACATGTCAGTATTAGGGTCCATCCGAACATCTAATACACTCCTTCTGTATGAAACATCAAAGGGTAACAACATGCCAAGGCTACTCAAGAACCCAGTGGCAGAATCAGGGATGAGATTTTGACTCTCTGAGAGCATATTCAGTGTGAAAGCATCCTTGACCACTGGAGAGTTATGACATAAACAAGTTATTCTGTGTGATCAAAAAGGGAAAACAGAGGCTGTGTCTGTATGCTACTCCAGATCCAGGATTAGTTTCTTACAGTAATGAGATGACTAAGTAATTCCCCAGGATTTGACCAAGGTAATCAAGTCCAGCTACTGCATCTTACAGCCCTAAGACAGTGATGGAGCCAAAGCCTTTGCTGTTATCAATTAACATAGATAAACAGCAAGAAAGTAATTTGAAAAGTACCTTCTGCTTAGAGCTGCCACACTTCTTTCCTAAAGCATGCCCTGGCCAGAAGTGCATTTCAGACAGCAGGGGTATTAAAATCCTTCCTGGTAGGAAGTTGCCAATGATGCTGGTGCGTGTATGCCCTTGGAGTGCCCAGGCTGTCAGCTGCACCAGCTGCTGCTTCATTCATTATACATGAGGAGTCACAGGCAGCGTGAAGCACTGAAATTAATCCTGACAGAGTCATGAATAAAATGTAAATATATTTTGAGAAGGAAACATTTGCAAGGGAATTAAAAAAAAAAAAAAAAAAAAAGAAAGGGGAGAGAGAGAGGGAGAGAGAAATGGAAAAAGAAAGAGAGAAAGAGAGAGAGAAAGAGAGGAAAGAAAAGAAAGAAAGAAAGAAAGAAAGAAAGAAAGAAAGAAAGAAAGAAAGAAAGAAAGAAAGAAAGAAAGAAAGAAAGAAAGAAAGAAAGAAAGAAAGAAAGAAAGAAAGAAAGAAAGAAAGAAAGAAAGAAAGAAAGAAAGAAAGAAAGAAAGAAAGAAAGAAAGAAAGAAAGAAAGAAAGAAAGAAAGAAAGAAAGAAAGAAAGAAAGAAAGAAAGAAAGAAAGAAAGAAAGAAAGAAAGAAAGAAAGAAAGAAAAGAAAGAAAGAAAGAAAGAAAAGAAAGAGGGAAGCTGATTGGTTACAGGAATGTAGAAGAATGAAGCAATACAGTCTGCAGGGTGAACACCTGGGTCTTGCCTCATTTCATGCCAACAGGAAGCCAGTCCCAGGACTGCTAACACACACCACAGTGTGGCAGCTGCCTGAGAATATAAACATAGCACCTCAAAAACCAAACCAAACCAAACAACAACAACAAAACCTCCAAACCAAATGGAGTGTCCACCCTCCCCATCCCCACAAAGAGAAAAAAAAAAAAATTACCAAACCAACCAAAAAAAACAAAATCCCATGTGTGACTGGGGAGTTTTTAAAGCCAAAAGAGTTGTGGAACTTGCCTTGAGGGCCATAGAATAAGGCTTCCTCTGTGCATGGATTTGGCAGAAGAGGGAAAAGCTGGTGTCCACTTGGCTTTTAGCCATGTCTTTCTATTGTCTCAGTGCCTAGATAAAAAGTGTTGCCAGCTGGGTTTGGAGCTTTAAGACAAGCAACCTCCCTGCCTCTGTTTCTGGCTGCTACCTCCTTCAACAGGCAGTGACTGCATGAGCTCTCCTAGGTCGTTTGCCCCATAAGACAGACCAATTAAATCACCTTTGGTAAAACCATGTAATCCATGTGGGAGGCTGTTAGCTTCCTGTGACATCCAGACTACATTGCAAGCATTCACATGACTGTTCACACTGCCTGGTAGCCATAAAGTTCCTTCACCCCACCTGGCCCCAGATTATCTGGTCTCACAATCCATCAAATTATATTAATCTGCTTCACTGGGGAATGAAGAAGAATTGAATTATTCTGGATACTTGATTAAAATGTTCTCTAGATGCAAAGTCTGACTATAGCACTGATTTTTTCCCAGCCTCTTCATCCCCTGTGGTTTGAAAACTGCAGGTCAGATATTGCTCTCAGCTACACCCAAGCAATTCCAACCAATTTCAGTCGCATGCAGGACAAAAGTGTGCATATGCAGGGCTCATTCTAACATCATCACAATTTGTATATGTATGTACGTGGAGCGCATGGGGGTGGCACACAGCAGTCACTCTCTGGCAGCAATAGTGCCTACCCAGTGGGGTGCAGGAGGGAGAAATGAAGAATCATTTTCCCAGAGGAAACTACAGAGATAATTTTAAGCAGGGAGAATGTAATTACCTGAAATGAAATCGTACATTATACCCATCACACCATTCCACATAAAAATTTAAAGCATGATTTGCAACTGAAGAAGCTGAGGTGAATTTCTGAGTTTTATTAATTTGGTTCCTCCTTTTTAGCACAGTGCTGCTCATGAGAGACAGATTCACCTGCATGGAGAGGCAGTGTCACCTTCTCTGTGCTCTTATCTGGAGGAAGAAGTTGGGAGTTGTGTTGTGCTTTTTTTCTGAAAGGACCTCAGCTACACATCTTCCATCATAGTCTTTCTACTGCTTTCTCCCCACACAGCTATTTCATCTACACGTTAATGTATGCATATATGTAACTAAACCACAGTGCCTAGCACTACATGGCACTGGATACCTCAAAATCCCTAAGGCTCTTATCCTTTCAATTAATCCTTCCTGAGACACAGTGACAAGTTTAAAGCAAAGAACTGAGGCTCAGAAACACTCAGAGTAGAATTCATCTCATCTAACTGGAGAAGTCTGAAATGTAGGTGTGTGCACCTAAGCAAGGAAATGAGGTTTTTCTGTCAGAGACATTAGACAAAAAGAGTCTTATAGGGCTGAACTGTTCTCAGTGTCTGGTTTAGGAGGGAATTGATCATTCCCTGGAAATGCCTGCTTGCTTTCTTTGCCTATAAGAAAAGATTAGATAAAAGCCCTGTTATTTACAATCTGAAAAAAAAAAAAAAAATGATAGTGGAATAGGGAATTGAAAGCACACCTCCTAACTCATACACAGATTTCTTGAGTGGAGAGCCAAGAGCCTAGTCCTGAAATAATGATAACAAAATCTTCAAAAATATAGTCCTGCAAGTAAAATTGCCTTCAGACCTTTGCAGATGTGTCCCATGAGTGAGTGGGTAATTCTGTGTCATCTCCCACCACATTTTCAAAGAAACAGTGGGACTTACAGTGTGCTGCTGAGGCAGAGGAACATTGCCTCCAAGGCTTCAGTCGACAAAGTTTGCATATTAAAAAGATAAGACTGAATCACAGAGAATTTCCATCTGACTAAATATGGGAACTGAGCTAGATTGATGAGTGACTACAGACTTTTAGGTCACTCTGGTAGTGCTTAATCTCATGTGGAAGAAGGAATTAATTTATTTGTAAAACATATATAACTATGAAATAAACCGACACAACAACATAACAGCAATCAAAACCTTGGCATTATTTGACTATGGCATCAATGACTAAAGGAAAATTGCCTACACACATCTTCAGTATTGTCCTGGTTTGAGACAATTTAAAGGAGAATACTCAGCAATATTTTGGGGTACCCAAGACAAGCATGGAGAAGGAAAACTCGGGGGGACCTAACCTTCTAATGCATACAACAAAGAAACTGAGAAGACAACACCAGGCTCTTTATTGAGGAGTAGGATGGGACAACAAAAAAAGAAGATTGTCATAAATAAATCAGGAGAGGTTCAAACTGGATACAAGAGAAGATTTTTTCACAGCAAGGACAGTCAAGCATTGAAGCAGTGTTCACCTATGGAATTTTTCAAGACCTGGCTAGATAAAGCCCTGAACAGGCTGATGCAACCTCTCAGCTGACTCCATTTTAAGCAGGTTGGTTGTTCTAAAGACCTCCTGAGTTCCAAGTTCCCTTCCAAAACATACTATTCTGTGATAAAAATATTGTTCATGGACAGCTTCCCGTCCACTGACAAAGCATGCAAAGAGTAAATAAATGTAGTTCTTATTGAAACTTCATATGGAGTAGAGTGGCCTTCTCAGTTCTCTGTGTGATGTGAAAAAGGACAATGGAGAGTAGAAATTCACATTATGTTTTGCAGTTTATAGGTGCTTAAGCAGCCCAAAAGCTTGTTCAGCCAGAGTAATGAAAACTAGCTTGAGAAATCTTTGCAGCACATGAGAGACCAAAGAGGTAGCTGCTGTGATGATGAGGATAATAGATGTGACTTTTTGTCCCCCGTGCCCCAAGCTGCAGACAGCACAGTTTATAACAGAGGGATCTGGCCCTAACTTTCTATACAGAAATCTAGCAGTGTGCTATGAAACAGCTTAGTCACCTTTACAAAATGCTTTCAATAAAAACACTTTACTTTCTCTCTATGGAGCAATGCCCTATCTTGTAGTAAATCCTAAAAAATCCACCAAAATGAAACAGTAATGAATTCCCTGAACATCCAGAATTTAAATTATTTTGGACCTACACAGATACTGTGTGCTCCAAAAGTCACCCAAGATTTCTTTGGTGACTTCTAGCTCACAGAGGTCCCTGAAGGAAAGGAAATAATCTTGAATTTTTCTTATGTGAATCACTTTTCTGTCATGGGAAATTATAGGAATCACTTGACTGAACACGTGAAACAAGTTATGTCAGCGTTTGATAGGAAGTTGGATTCCAGAACTACGGTGTCACTGAGCCTGAGTCCATGGGATTCTTCACTCTTGCCAAGCCCAAACAAGCACAGAACTACATTGCACCTGCAAAACAGCTACAAAAAACTTTCAAAACCATTGGTCTGTAGAGATGGCTTTGCATTCCTATTCCTTCCAGTTTCATTAAGCCCTTTTATATTGAGGATTAAATCACTTGACTGGCCAGCAGGACTTCTGCAGGAAGTACAGAAGGCCCACTCACACTTCTTGGGGATTTTTTTTTTTACCTGTTGTAATTTGAAGAAAAAAAAAATCTACATTGTACTCTATCTCAAGTTGTGCCTCTGCTTATGAGAGGAGGAAAATTCCTCTAGCAGACAAAACTCGGCAAACCTGAAGGACAAGTCATAAAGCCATTGAAATGGAAAATTAGAAAGCAGTATAAATAGCCTCTTTGGAAGAAAATAGGTCTTCCCTGCTATAGTGAGCATGAATAAACAATAAATGATCATGTCAATAAGGAAAACACTTGCTAGGCAACATCTTCCCTCTTCAATTACAAAGCTTCCATTCAGAGGCAGCGGTGCACAGGCAGAGAATTAACCTTGCTAGGCTCTTTGGATGTGTCAATCTCCAATGAGATACATTGCTACCTTCTTTCCACCCCTAAAATTATGGATAAGGTATCTTGTCTCATGATAAATATTTGATCCTGACAGATACAGCAGTAGGAAAGGTGATTTCACTTTTTCAAGACCACATAAAAGAGACTTGGATGAGCAGGAGCTCTGTCTTGTCAACTTCTGTCTAAGATGCAGGATGTCAACCAAATTTGAAAATGTGTCAGCTCTTCAAACCACATTTCTTAGGAGCATCTGAAATGCTTAAATTATTTACCTTTGGGTAAGTAATCTGCCCATCTTAGAAGAGGTTTGAGAGTTCATGCTCAAGCAACGCCCAGCTGAACCACATCAGCAGAAAAAGAAAGGTTTACCCTCTGTTACATTTCTTCATATTCCGAAATGGTACAAATTGGCAGAATTACACTGGAGTTATGCTTGTTACACTAGATATTACTGCAACTTTCATCTTTTGAGAAGAAAACTTATATTTTAATATTTTTTCTTCCTTTATTTTTGATTGTCAATAATGAATATTTTTTTCAGAGAAAAATTGTACAGCAAAGAAATCATTCTATTGCCTAAAATAAATTTATTTTGAATCTCCTCTTTCTGACCACAGAAAAGGGAAAACTGAAATATTTAAAAGTCAGTGAATACAATCAATACAAGGAAATATTGTGATATTTCTATCAATATTGTGATATTACTATCAATACAAGGAAATATTGTGATATTTCCAAATATCTCCAAAATGAAAGAAAACAACTAGGACTAAATTTCACAAAAAGAACCAAGCTGAGACATCAAGAACCTGGAAACTATCTGTGGTGAAGAGAGACTGGGAAGAAAAGAATGAAGAAATAAGCTTCAAGAAAACCGATGGATGATGATGAGATGAACCAATAATATAACACCATATAAAATCTTGTTTATTTGTTTTAGAAACTCTTTTAACCCAGCCAAATGCACAGCAGCATTCTCAGCAATGTGGGCCACATCTATACAGAAAAATAAACAAACAAAAAAAAACTCACATCCTGGGAAACATTAGCTCATAAATAAGCCTCTGGACTATGACTGATAAGCAACTCAGATTCAATCTCTTAAAATGGTGCATGTTGTTGAAGAATTGTGGGTAATGCTGTTTGATCCCCATTTATTAAAGGAAAATTATGGAATTTAGAAATTTTTAAAAATTAAATGTTTTTCTCCTCATTCAGGCTCATTTCAGTTTGTATTTCTGGACAATTAGGCATTCCAGCTCTCTTTACTGGGATATGGCATTATGTCACTAATTTTTTAGCTACATCAATGAGTTTAATTTTTCAAAATTGCCCTGTTTTTAGTGAAGTCTAATGATGCACTCAGGATTGCTTCTATTTAACTTTGTGAAGGAAGTATAAATACTTTTGGCTCTCTTCCCCCTCATCTTCTACCACCTCACACTGAGAGAATCAGATACAGTGCTCTTGTCAAGATTTAAGCTTAATGTGGAACAATTGTTGCTGGTAATTAGTATAAAATTGACATTTTCTCTTTATGCCATTTGCAACCTATGCTAGGGTAGACTTACTTTCTTTATCTATCCATAGAATTTATTCCAGTTTTTTTTCATGAAAGAAATCTGGGGTTCAAGTTCCACTTGAGTAATGATAGATACAACTTACTCAGCCTGAAATATCATCAGCTGAGGGTGAAAAGTGTTAAATAACTATAAATTCTTGGAGAGAAACCCTTTGGGATTCTTTAGAAGCCTTGAGTGGATGGCACAGGTTAGCTCCCATAAAACAGAGTTCTTCATCATCGTCATTACCATCGTTGTCTGAATTTCTTCAAAAGGAAGAATAAATACATGGAATATAAGATATTTCTGAGGATAATAATGAGAAATACAGCTTGTGAGACAGAGCACGAGGTCAGGCTTAGGACTGTAATGAAAAGAGGCAATTTTCTCTGCTCATTACACGTCTTTCATGAAAGGGGCTTTATTCTCCATTCCCATTTTTCTATTTATTCTTTCTCTCTGCTTAGAATGTTTCATTGTATGGAAAGTGAAAATGCAAAACTTGATAATCCACAGCATTTTTTTTGGATCAGTGCAATGGCTTTTGCCACTGAATTTTTTCAGGGCTGAAATAGTCTGACTAGTCCCGTAGCTATTAACTCCCCTCCCCACTCATAGAGGTTTACTGGGATCTCAGATCTCTACCATTCACCTCTGTTCTTAGAAAGAAAACTTTCCCCAGAGAACTTAACTATGCTACTGCAATGCCTCATCCGTCTACTAACATTTCAGGAGACGTGCTCAGTACTCAGCAAAAATTAAGTACCATGCAATTAAATAAGGCTGTAACTACTCTATAGCTCAAAGAGATATGGCTGTTCTCATGCAATTATATAAACTGGGTTTAATTGAGCCAGACTGATTTATAGTCACAGATTGAATGGGAAAAAGGGTGTCCAGTTTCCTTTCCACCCCATGAGCACTGTCTGGAGTAGCTGGGATACTTGTCCGACTGAAAAAAGGAGGACATGGGCTTTTATGTGGTTGTAGGTCTGACAAAGGTTATGTACACCATTAAATCCTGGACTGACAGTGGCTGTATACTCAGGTTGATCAGCAAAGTCACCATAACAGATGCACAGTCACTGAACCCTACAAGAAATCTCGTACTTGTATGGTTTCAGTCCTATAGTACCCTCATCCTGATGCATTTTGAACAACCGAATAACTAATGAGTTGGGCATTGCCTTCAGCCTCAAAGGATGAGCCTCTGACCTGCATAAGCAGCCCTAGGATGCAGGCTCACTCATCATGGCAGTAAGAACACAACTTTTGGGTAAATTTTTGAATTTCAGCACTTATTCTTCCACTCCAATTGGGACCAGATGTAAGAGCTTGTTCACACTTGAACACTATTAACTTGGGTAACATACACCCATTCCTAAACGCAGCAGTTTGGATCATAAATAACATCATAAACTTGACAAGGACAGCCAAATATTGCACTTTTTTGCTTTGCAGAAGATGGTGGGAATTTGAAGGCAGAAGAATTACTTCAGTGGTTACATATAATTCCTTATTTCTCTGTGTAAGGAGAGAGAACTGCTTGTTAAATCTGTATATTTATTTATTAATAAAGCAACTTACACTAGCTTGAAATCGCTTCAGAGAAGTAGAGCTTAACAGATACATTATTTTCTTTGATGTAATCAGAATTTTGCTTTACATATTTATCAGAGACACTTTTCTGGAGCTGAAGTTCAGTATCTTTTTCTTCCTTCACTGCAACCCAGTAGATAAAACAACAACCCCAACTATAACTGAGACACATCTAGGGCAGCATCTTTCCTGCACTAAAGCATATTTATTACTAAATATTCAAAGATAAGGGACAGAAATGCTGGGCTGGGAGTGTTTTCTCTCCTTAAGTGGGTTAGTTGCTTCAGCCTCCACACAATCTGTCTCCTTGAAGGGCCAAGCAGATGAAATTGTGGTCCTCTTGCCTTTATGAGGGCTCGGACATAACTGTCATGGGAAGAGCTGTGCAGCATCATGGATGCCTGTCTCATGCTCTAAGGCTTCCAAGTGGGAGTGTTAATTAAGGGAGATTCAGAGCTCAAAGTCCCTTCTCTGCATGATGTGTGCAGGGAGTGGAGCAGTGAGGGAAGGGAGTGCGGGTATGCTAGTAAAACATAGATCCTTGGCCCAGCCTGGGCTGTTCCTAGCAGAACAGCTATCAGCAGGTCCATCTCTCTGGTACAAGGCAGGTTACTGGCCTGAGGTACTGCTGAGGGCTATTGCTCCCCCCAGTTAGCGCATGCAACCCTGTCAGGTCGCCCCTCAGGGGGAGGTTGCGTGGATTTTCTGCTCAATCATGACCGGTGTTCAAACCTGCTGCATGTGAGGCAATGGGAGTTTGGTCCCTCAAGGCAGGAAGCGATTGGGCTCTCCTGATCAGCTTCACATTGTTCACATGGGAAGCATAAAAAGCAAAGTTCAAAAGTCCCTACATTATTTGGTTTGTTGCAAGACACGGCATTTTCATTACTTCAGATGCTTTAAACCCCTCCTTTCAAAGCCTGGAATAGTTCCTGCCTTAAGTCCAGCAGAGGCTGGCATGAAGGCTTCCATAGTTCTGATCCCATGATGTAACTTAACTTGATGGAAAAGGGAGAAAAAGCAGAAATAAATCCTAATCTAAGACTGGATGCAAGTCTTACAGAACATTTACATGTTGCTGCCTTCTCAGTGTGTGGATCCATGCACGTTTACTCAGAGACCACAGAAACTCCATCTGTTTTGAGTACTAAACCTTATCTAATAGTTTATCACTAAGGAGCTCTCTCTGCAATGAGAACACAGATGAGATGATGCTGGCAGTGACACGGCTGTCACTCTATAAATGTATATCTCTGTGACTTAGCTCAGGATGTAGCTCATTGTATTCAAAGACACAAATAGAGATGTGCATGCACAAACTAGTAAGTGATCCAGGCATTCCTTGGGGAATTTAATCCAAGTCTTACACATCATATAACTGAGATGGGAAGCAGATGCCTAATAATAGATCTGTATTCTAATACCATCTGCTCAGACCAAATCCCCATAACAAACTGTGTCTGTCCGCATGTCAGGCATTTCTGCAGTTTCAGCCTTTCCGAGGCTCCTTCTCCAGGTTGAAAGAATAAATCCCTGTCATGTACACCCAAATCAAAGCATTAGGCCATCGGCCATCTGTTGTTTATTTGTGAGGTTATCTTATTTCTGCTGAGCCTCAGCATCTGGGCAGACACTGTAAATTCAACCACATACCACTTTTCTCTCTTCTCATAGCAAGACATTAAAGATGTCCTGTTAAATCACTTCAGCCAAAATATCTAAATGAAGAAGGGAAATCTCAATGGTTCTTTTACAATATAAAGTCAACAAGACATTTTATTTCACTCAGACTAAAACAATTGATTATTTTAAAAATATCCTTACCAAGGTATAATGACTGTGAAAGGTGCTATCCCCATCAGTCCTCAAAACAGAAGACAGGCTCTTTCATATCCTGCACAAATGCACAGTCCTACAAACTGTTTAGATATGTGTTTTCCTTTCTCCTGCTAATAAGAAGACTTGATGACAGAGGGCTTGATGACCACGCTTAACCCTTTCCTGTTTGGGAAATGGCAAGCAGCTGTACAGATCAAGGGGTTATCGAGGTCTATAGATATTCATAATGTAGACTGGAGAGCAAATACTCCTGAGAGCTGGTTCTGAACACCTTGTACCTGATTTCCATAACTGGCCAGCTGAGCTCAACCATTAACACCATCCTCTGTACAGTGATAAAGTTGATGGCCCCAACTTTGGTTTAGAAAATTATTCATTGCAGGCATTCAAGCTGGTGCTTCTGTTAGCTGGAGAAGGTAGAATGCTCCTTGGTTTCTATGGACCCATTTGATAGCAAGAATCCCAATAGCTCTAGGTTAGTTTACTGATCAACAACTAGGAAGCAACTGGGATTAACAGGAATCAGGTTTTTATGGATATCTTCTACATGATCACTGCAGGGATTAAAAATGTTTATACTAGAAACAATTTTTTCCTTTTTTTAATTCCTGCAGATCAAAACAAGGTAAGTCTCTTGTTTCTTTCTACTTCTCAGGCACCTAGATAAGCAGTACCACTCTAGCCACTATTAATAAAGCACTAGAAAACTTTCAGTGACAAGAACTCAAGGTGGATGCAAAGGCCTGGCCCTCACATTGTTACTCCCGAGCATTTCTTTGCTGACACTGTTGTTTATGGAAGGGACTCCTCTGTGCTGTACATAGATGCTCCAGTCAACCCCATAGAATTCAGAGTCATGGGGATGATTTAAAACATTACAGACTTAGGGCATCTCCATTTCCTCTGTTTTCGCTCCTCCCCTGCCCTCACAATAGCAATTTTGAAGCAAGTGGAGGGTGCAAGTATGAGGGCAGGTATGCTGAGCAGCACTACTACAGACCCTGGGTAAGCAGCTAAAGACAGCAACTCCTGCTTTGAGTGCTTAAGCAAAATCATCACTGCCAAATGAGTTTTCCCCACCAAATGGCTTCTGCTGCTACAAAATGCTAATCACCCACCAGGAACTTCAACTGCTCTCCACAGCCCTCAATACAAGGTCTAACTTGTCAGGCATAGACCTGGTCTCTGACAAGATTACATATCTGTATCTAGACTTTCCATGCCAGCCCTTTGAGGGATGCAACCCTTTCTTGGGTCCACTGCAAAACCATCTGCACCCTTCTCTTTGAGTCCATTGGATGAAATGCAAAGCACCATTTCAAACACTTTTGACTTCAGAGTTATTTAGCATGTGTCTGACTATCTAGGGCGAAGGTTTTCTAGATGATTGGCAGATAATTCACAGACATATCTGTGGCCTATGGCTGTTACTCTTAACTTAGGTGAGCCTGTTTTGCAGTGCTAACCTGGTAAACTAACACTTTCCTTATGTTAGCAGAAGAATGGAGCTGTCCTATCAGGAGGGAAGGCTGTATGGTCAGTCATGGCTGTTAGGAAAAGCAAAAGTGGAGTCTGGGGACAGGAAAGGAGCTCACATCCATTCCTTACCTGGAGCCTTTAATGGATTCGAAAGCTAGCAGCTCCCTTAGCAATGTGTGGCTACAAAATGGAAGTCAATGGTTAAACCACAAACAACACAACAGTCACCATAACCCTGGAGTTTGGCTCTTGCTGCTCAGCAAGCTCAGTGGATTGTCCTCCCTGCCACTGTCTGTTGCGGAGATGCCACTCCCAGATACTGAAAGTGGATTTGACCATATCATCAATATCCAATAACTACTAGCCAAAAAGTAAATTGTTCATCATGAAACTTAAGCCCTAGAAAGAGTATTTCTTTGGGCATTGTACCTAAGAGTAGAAAATCCTCTGTGACAGGAAATTTTTCACAAAAACCTGCAGAAAATCTATCTCACCCATTCCCTCTTGCCTTTTACTGCCCTGTATTCTAATAGTGTTGGATAATGAGGGTTGAAGATTTGTGTAACTTTTGCAGCAGGGAACAAGGCAAGTCAGGAGCAGTTCTGACATGTTGCCAGGAGTGGCTGCACGGCATGATCTTTGCTTGGGAGCACAGCATTTGCACCTTGTGATGTGATACCAGTGTCACAATGTTGTGACACTGCAAATTGCTCTGCTCTCCTCACACACATTTTTATTATAGAGATGCTTTCACCTTTGGTGCCTGGTAAAAATGGATAGGAATCACTCAAGTTACTGAGAAAATGAAGGAAAAGAAGGAAAAAGTGCATCGCTGAGGCTGGAGAAACTACACAAAAATTAATAAGTGCAAGAAACCCTGACATGGAGTCAAATGTCACTTCTGTAGAACACTGCTGAGCATTTAGCATAGGGATTGTATAAAGAAAGTTGTTTACAGGAGATAAGTCACGGTAAATATAAAACAATATACTCTAAGTCAAGGTGTTATTTTAATTTTGAGTCCTGGTGACCAAAATTTTTTTATTTATTTGAAGTTAGATTTTACCTGATAAAGGTTAATAATAAATTCAGTAACAAAGGCATCTGGGAAAATTTGGTAGTCAAGCAGCAATAAAGAAAAAGATATTTTTAAGACCTAATGTTATTGTTTTGCATCCAAGAACTGAACAGAGTAAATCTGGTTTGTGTTGAAATAATAGCAGAAGCAAAAGCTATGAAAACAGGAAATCATCTCTAAACTGAATGCATCTCATTTCAGCTCTGTTGACTGTGTGAAGCACAAAGCTTTTCTCATTCACAAATATCACACCAATTTTATTTTGTAACTGCACTGGTTTTGGTTTTGTTTTTTTTTTTTTAAGAAAACCACCAGACTTCTTAAGGATGATATAAGATTCAACAATAGAACAGGAATGCACCTATTTTCTTTTCAAATTTACTCAAGTACCTTCTTGTTGAAATGATGCCACTTCCTGGTTTTTTTTTTGTTTGTTTTTGTTTTTGTTTTTGGTTTTTTTTGTTTTGTTTTTGTTTTTGTTTTTTTTTTTTTTTTTGGTTTTTTTTTGGTTTTTTTTTGTTTTTTTTTTTTTTTTTCCTAGCAGAAGCAAACCAAGTATATAATAAATACAAAGATAATTTTGGAGCACATTGAATATACGTGTCCTAATTCTGTGTGGGTTTTAAACCTTTCATCCATATTGTCTCCTTAGTTATTCATATGCATACTAGACCTTTAGAGTTTTTCTATTTTTTCAGGATGAGGGTACATACCAAGAATTATAGCAATACTTACCTAAATTAGACTCTAGAGCTTTGGTGTTAAAATGCTGGTTAAAATGTTTGAAATATTCATCATAATTAAATCACACTGACGTGAAATGCTAGTTGGTTTTGTAGGCTTAAATTCTCTGTGAATTTCAGAAACAGGTTAGCAATATTAAGATGCCAGAACATTCTCCCAGCAGTCAGTGGATCTACGTGAGATTTGTTAACTGAGCTTCTAAGATGGGTTATCACTTGAGTTAAAAATTAAGGCAACTTTTCATATCTAGTCTGATTGTAGATGAAAAAGAAGAGATAGACCATCTGGTAAGAAAATATTTTAGAATGGAAGGAACTTGGGAAAGCAAAGACAGGTGGCAAACTTCAGTCAAGATGCGTGGTCATTTTGTGTAACAGACTCCCATTCTCTTTTAAAACCTTCAAGGAGCTGTCAATCACCTTTACCACAAATATTTTTAGATGCATTTATGAATGTGGTTGAAACACCCTGCCATTCATCAAGAAAAACACTGCTGACCATAAACTGTCATTTGAGTTAATAATAATGCTAATAAGTCTGAACAGCTACTTTCACTCTCCAGCCCTTTGATCTTATCAAATGCATAAATCTTGTAAACTGTTTCAGCCTCCTGGGAGTAAGTGAATGAAAAGCCATTTTCTGCTGTAAGCTGTACCACAGATGCAGCCCCAGGTCTTCAGTGACAAAGCCAAGAGGCTGGAGCTAAGTGAACCATTCTGCCACCACTCTGTTCAACACAATCTCCAGTTATTGTTACAGCAGACAGCTACTAGGGAGAGTGCCTGGGCACAGACTACTGGTAAATGGAAGTTTTAGTGAAACAGATGTCAAGTGTATTTACAAGGCACAGTTCCCAGGTGTGCTACTCATCCTTTGAAAGGATATCTGAGGAAACAGATATGTGCAGGAAGACAACCCCAGTTCATTCAGAGAGACTGCCTACCTTGGAAAACTTTGAAGCAGGGATGGGGAAAACAGGAAATTTCCTCAGTGCAGACACAGCCATATAAGCCTCAAAACCAGCATTATATGCTTTTGGGGATTGATTTCCTTTCCTTTGATTGCAAGGATTTTTTTTTCCAAAGTTCAAATGTTGTCTCAAATAATATCTTTCTTGGTCTCTCAAAATTGTATAAAAATAAATAGAAAGCATCTCCAAAATTTTTACACTATGGAATATGCCACAAAAAATATTTTTTCTGGACAAAAAATCTAATGATTATGTTGTTATCTAACAATCTTGCCAGTAGTCTAACCATCCATATAGCATAATTCCCTTTGGGAATGGAATAAACCAGAAAGCAGCAAACAAAAAACGTAGATGCACTATTCATTCGTAAATACTGCATGTCAGGTCTGTTGTTTGCAGCAACTAGTTCATTTTTCACAGAGTTTTTTTGTTCCTAATGAAATTTTCCCCAATATTAACAGCAGCTAAGTATTTGTAAAGGCTAATCTCTCACTATTCCCCTGTTTCAAGTGATCAAAAGAGGAAATCAGGTGACCATTTGCACAAATAAACCTTTGCAAATACCTAGAGGGACCTTAGATAAAAGAGAAGATGAAAGTTGTTCCTTGATATTTTTTCGAGGAACACTTCTGGGGAGCAGACATCTTAAAAGACTGTCAGGACTTTATGATGAACCTGCCAATGATGAAGTTTGGGCTGTGAATAAGTACACAGCAAGAAGACAGTCTCTCTGCCATGCTAAAACACAAAATTCTGCTGTCCTTATGGAACCCACTTCATAGAGCTAAACATAACTAAATTAATTTTCAAAAAGCCCATATTTACAGCAAATATGGCTCAGAATATGTATATAAACAAAATGGTTGATGATAATATTATTTTGGGGAAATCTTCCATAACTTACTAACAGATTGTGAATGACCTTTAGTAATCTAGTTTTGCACCTCTGTCTTCTACACAGTTCTGTGTTATAACATTAAAAGTACAGATCTGTACTGCTCTTTTGCAATCCTATGCAGCAGAGAAGGGTGCTACACTCTGTATAAGTTATTTATATTGGACCAATAAAGCTCCCCTTTGATTTCATGTTCTGGGCTCAATCAAAATACCCTTAAAAATACTGCCAGGACATTTACATTTTTTGGTAAGAATACTTAAAAAGTCAAATCAGCGGTCAGAGTGAAAAATAACATCCTTATTGATTTCCCTCTGTTAGTTTGGTACCACATCACTTAACAGTCAGATAGAAACCTTCATGGATTTCTTAGTGCCACAAAGAAGTCTATTAGGTATAAACAAAATGTTCGTACTTATCTATCCATAATCATGTTCAGAGATGTCTCTTTATGCATGACAAAATCACTAGTGAAAGAAATGATACGTGATTTGTTTTTAAAATCCATACTTGTCTGCTTAACAGTCATCATCTTTCAGAGCTCAGAATAGAAAGTGTTTATTCTAGCATGAGAATACAATATGAACAAGTGAGGAAGGACAGGAGAAGAAATTAATTGAACTATTAATACAAAAAAGTAGTATTTGATATAATGAACAACATATTAGACACAGTCCTCTCCAGTGGTTGTTGTCTATGGATTTGTTGTTTTTTTTCTACTGAGTGAGCAACAAGGGTCAAGAGGGCTTTGGAAAAGGGCTTCTTCTACACGATCAAAGCATTAGGAATACAAAAACTCCCTCACAGGTTCCTGCTCAACACTGTCCCTCCTCCCACCTCATCTTTGCACTCTGTTTGCCTTCCTCAGCCTTTCTTTTGAGCTCTGAACATGTTTCTCAGCCTGTTTCTGCCAATCACCATTGTCAGAACAGCAGCTGCACGGAAGTGTCCACAGAATTATTTTACACTGAAAACTCATCACTTAATGTATCTGAAATCTGCAGGAGCATTACTGGCAAGGAAATGTTGCCCAATTGCCTGCCTGCCTGCTATCCAACCTCCTAAAGCAGCTGGTTTGGTGGGATGCTGCTGAGCTTGCTACCTGACTGCTGGTAAAGTGAGAGCCAGCAGACCCAGAAGTCTTCCCCTCAGCTGAAATTAAACTCATTTTATTTTGGGTATTTATATTTTAGCATGGCATTTGACCTGCAAGTATGTCCATTGTTTAGTTCTTTTTCTGGTTAAGGAAATTATGAAGACTGAAGTAATAGTGGGACTAAAAGGAGGGAAAAGAGCACATTATAATGTTGGGACACCTACCAACTGAGCCTATTCTGTGAGCTCATGGCCCTGCTGGAGAGATGCTTTCTCCAAACACTCCTGGTCAGAGAAGTTCTCCCTCTGACTGCACACCTGTGATCCACCTTACTGGGACACTCCCTGTGCAACTGAATTGTCCCATAGGAAATATTAGTAGAGAAGGAGAAGGAAACAGGAAACATCCCCTACTTGGAGAGTATAACTGCAATCAGAGTCAGGGACTATACTGAGGAGCAGAGCTGATGAAGGGAAGAGCTAATGACCACATATGGCTTTAGTTACAGGTGAAATGGAGCATAATCTTTCCTAATCTATTTTTGGCTGCAGATTCCTGTCAGCAATACTTTTTCTGGAACAACTCCTTATATGTCTTTTACATTAGAAAAAAAACCCAAAACTATGGACTAGGAATTGACAAATATCTCAAACTTGGCATCTTTAGCCATGCCATCAAAGCATTCAAAAATCTTGTAACAGAAAGTCTCAGCTGCTCACCACAGATCTCTCTTCACCTTTTAGTGACACATTATAGGGACAGAGGTTTCCTCCTTTGGTGTTGTGTAATTAGAAAAATGGAAGTGTCCTGGACAATTTTGAGTCTTCCATCCTAGACAGTTTCAGGGGAAATAAAAAGCCTTTCAAACAATACTGATGAGGTTGAACATGAGTCCAAAACTCTAATTCCTGTTTACATACTGGAACAGAACTCAACTAAAAAGTACAATATGTAGTTTGAGAAACAGTGTTCAAAACTGACCTTTGGCACATAAAGGCCCAAGGCTAGGAGAAAAAAATTCAGTCTTTGAAAAACAACAAGGATTAATACTTCCTATTCTGAATTAGAAACAAGTTAATTTAAATTAAATAAGTCTTGATTGGTTTATAGGCTTTTGTTGTTCTTTATATTTTTTTAATATTGACTAAAATAATGAATGGATTTGGTTGGAAGTATACAGCTGTACAAAAAAAAAGGATTATAAGTTATATCTCATTTCTGAGAAAAGCTGGTTGACTGGACATTTGGATGCATTTCTTTACTGGGGGGATGGTCAAACACTGGAACAGGCACCCTAGAGAGATGACTGATGCTCCCAGCCTGTCAGTGGTTAAGAACCATTTGAACTGTGCCCTTAATAAAGCATTTTAGTTTTTGGTCAGCCCTAAATTGGGTCAGGCACTTGGACCAGAAGATCATTGTAAAATCTTTTCAAATTAAAGAACCTAGTTTGTTCTAGCTTTCCTACTATCAGAGCATGCACACATCAACTGCAGTAGTTTTTTCCCACTTCTGATTTCTCTAATGAGCAATGAAAAAAAAAAAAAAAAAAAAAAAAAAAGACAAAATCATTCTGAACACTTAGTTGAGAAAGAAGAGATGTGATTTAACCTCACAAAATGACACCACATGTGTAACTACTAACCATAAGAGTGCTGATCACTGGCATTAGAATTCATGTTGCTTTTCTCCTAAATAGGCATTTACAGGCATTGTGCTAGCAGCTGAAGGCCGATCATTAGCAGCTCCTGAGACATGATTCACAGTCTTTTAAGTTTTCCCTTTTTGCACTTCTTTTTAATTTTTTTTTCCCCTTGGCAGCTTGCTGAGAAACACATGAGTGTCACAGCCAGAATATAGATATCTGTAAAATGAGAACACAGGTCATGGTCCACCTTGACCACAGCCTGGCACAAAGCCCTGCATACAGTGATGGGGTCCTATTACTATTCTCACTGATATCATGTTATACAGCCCAAAGTAAAAGAATAATCTCCACCTCAAATCATTCACAAGTTATTGGTACTGGTTCATATAAATCCATGGAATTTCCAGCCATCAGCAGCAAGTACTGAAAAAACAACTTAATGACATGAATATCTGGAGAAATTAAATGCAATCACTTAGTCTAAGCAGTGAATAAGTGGAAGTCTTTCTACTGCTTTTCCTTCCTGCCTGCTTTTGGACAGAAGGCAGCCCAAATTCACCAAATCCACCTCTGTTTCTACAAGCACACTCACACTGCAGCAGAAGTCAGTAGCATTACTAACTTCATTACAGTGGTGCCAATTAAACTCACTTAAGCACTTTGAATAATGTGTTATTCAAAATGAATACATATTTCCAGTAAATTTGCATAAAGGTACCATTTTACTGCTTGCAAAAGAGATGTTCAAATGGAAGAGATTGTTATTAAACAACTTTATTTGCAAGTGAAAAAGGGGACTATATTCACACAGATGAAAACTGAAGGTAAAGTGTATTCCTTCCACCTCCAGATCCCCTTTGAAGGTGCCTCAAGAGACAAAGGGTCACCTTGCTGGTGGATCAGTCTGTTTCTACTTCTCTTCTCAGTTCCCAGGGGTGTGAAATGTTCCTGGGTGCTGCCTGCTGCTTCACTGATCTTGAGTGTAAGAGCATTACAGCACAATGCTGAGAAATGCCTGAGATCAAGAGAAAGCAGCTACTCAGATGGACATTGTCACATCTGCTGGCTTTCTTGATGAATTCTCCTCAATATGCTCAAGTTCAACAATTTCCATCTCCTTCTGGATTCTACCAGAAGTCCAATAATCAAATGTGAGCACACACTGAAACCACTTATTAAAAAGAAATTCATAAACAAACTATTTTGCAGAATTTCTACCCATCTTCTCCTGTACTGATACTCCATCTACTCCTTTTAGTTGCTTGGTGTAGTTGTTCTTAGAATCACTGTCAGGACACTTTTGATGCTGTTGAGAGCTAAAATAACCTTATCTGAACTTCTTCTGTCCCTGAGAATTAAGATATTGGGCGATTCATATGTACATAACATTGGAGTAATTTTTGACACTCATATTTACTATCAATATTAAAAACTAAGAAAATTGATGGGCAGAGATAAACAAATACTCTTTTACTAAAACATTGAAGTTATGGATTAATTTCAGGGTCTGCTTTTTTTAGATGCTTTAGGAAGGTTGAGCCAGAAAGACTTCACACTGTGAGGCAATCAGAGAACATGATACCATCCCAGTACAGCACCTGAATTTTTGACACAGATAAAAAGCTTCCACAAGTTTTTCAGAAGCCAATATCAATATAAACATTATTTTTCTGGTTAGGAAAATTCTTATTCCTAAAGTTTTGTTACCTGCCAGGACTTTGCAGTGAATCCTTTATATTTTGGAAACTTTCATGACACAAAAGTTGAAAAGTTTATAGGAAAGTTTAACAAGGGACAGCTGCAATGATTAAACTACTACAGTACAGTACATTCTCATTCAAAAGTTCTTACTTTGAATTATTAATTAAGAAGTAACTTCTTAACAATGGCTTAATGAGACAAAAAACAAAAAAAGAGTCTAGGTAGAAGGATGTGAAGGAAACAGGAGTCTCCTGATGATGGATTAGATGGTGGACCAATTCTTCTCGCTGTAAGAATTGTCACTTGAGGCACATGGGCATTGACTGTGCAAAACTTGAGTAATACAGCATAAATTTTAGAAGTTAGGAAATTTCTAAAGAAGCCTAGTACTATTAAGTTTCCAAAGTACAACAGTCTAGAAGTAAAAAAAAAAAAGAAAAATAAAAAAAAAAATTTAAAAAATTAAAAAAAAAAAAAAAAAACCAAAACAAAAAAAAAAAAAAAAAACCCTATCTCAGCCAAAACCAGGACACCAAATAATTAAAGGTGCAAAAGTTAGGATTTTTTCCCCATCAAAATTTTTCCATCTCTCCTATCAAATCAGGAAAATGTCTTACAGATTCAAATAATCAGAGTAGGTCCTTATTTATTAAAAAAGATTGTACCACCTGACACTTCTGTTACAATTTGCAGTGTAGCTCTCTACATGACACACCTGTCAATTTGATTTCTCCAGTTAAGGGATGGGAGGAATTCCTTAGAAGCATCTGACCTTTCTGATATTTATCTAAATTGAAAATCAAAATGCTTTGAGATTCACAAGCTGCTCTCCCTAATCAATTTTTCCTCTGCCAAGCCATTCACCACAAGAAACAGCTCATGGGCCAGAAGGAGGGAGCACACAGACACACCACACCGCTCCTGTGGTTTGAACAAATTCTCCTCTGTGGTTTGGCCACAGAGATATTTTTTTTCCATTGCTACGTATAGAAGTGAATACTGGCTGAAATAGCTTTTTAAGAGCTAAAGTCAGGATTTGTGGCTTCTTTCCTTGGACTGATGGCCACGTGACCTACAACAAAACACAGGAATCAATTTTCCCCAAAATTTTTGTTTGGATTTAGATGCTGATCTTGACACCTATTGGAGTGTGTACAATCTCAGAAACGCTGAGATTTTTCAGCTCTCACTGGAGTAACCTGATATTTGTAACTCAAAAACACAGTTCCTTTCTAACTCACCTGAACTTCACAAAAATAAAATTACTGAACTTCCTTCAATTTTTTAAAATATGTATAATTATGTCTTTATGGAATTACACCTTATTCACCTCATGAGCAAAATTCTCCTTTCTCTGCTCACAATGTGTTGTGAACTGACTCATATTCCAGAATCGGTGCACAGATGGAAGAAACTTGAGGACATGCAAGGCTTCTTCATTGGTTTTCTTGCTTTTCCAGGAGCCAAGGGTCCATCACAGCCCTGCTTCTGGCACCAGACAGTTCCTGCTGTCTGGATCCAGTAAGAATCTGCTGAAAGCCTCTCTACAAAGTGAGAAAGCTGTTTTTATATTGGCACTGGATTAGTCCAAGATGAGCCACTGAGGGCAGTACAGCAATGGGATAAAGCTCTTACGTCCACGGCTGTGGATTAGGTCTGGTAGGACAGTGCAAACCAGGGAAAGGAAAGGGACATGAAACAGAAAAGGTGAGCATAAAGCCCCATGCCTCGTGTAGAGCACTCTGCCACCCCTACAGCCAAATGCCAGCATAGGTGACACTGCAGATGCTGCTTGGTGAAGGAACTGGCTGGATGAACACCTGCTTTGAGTGCAGGTACTGTAGTAAAACTAAAAGCAATAAGGCATTTTCAAAAATCACAACCTGTTACTGAGGGAAAAAACATCTAATGGGTGATCTCATCCAAACATTATTAGTGGCATGACTTTATCCATGGTACATATGAAAAGGTACCACTGCTATTCTGGCTGGCCTCATGGAATCCTTTCCCCACTCCTGAACACAAATACAGACACAGATTTTTAGCCTGAATGCTTAGAGACTGAATGCCATCTGTTGCTGATTCCTTGTTGCCATTCTTTTTGTTCTTAGAGAAAACTCAGTTTATTTACCTGTGAGTAATGCAATCATTCCAAGCCCACGCTGGTAAATCCTTACTATCCTGTCTGTAGCTTATAGAAGGCTCTGATACACAAGGCCAATGTATAGATTTACAGGATTATGGCAATCTAGTTTGATCTGCTTTATAATTGACTCTCTAGGTCTGAATGTACCTATTTCAGCTCAGGAAACCTTCTTGTATCACACTGTCTGTGCATGTGTGAGGACACAAGCATGTGAAAGCACACACAGAGACCTGCTGTAATGCTGCATAGCGCTGGGTTGTGAAGAATACTTGAAAAAAGAATGGAGAAAGAGAGGAAATTAAATGAAAAGACAAAATATCTGTGTTCTAATGGCACACTAATAGCTACCTTAAGATAAGACCCCATTATTCTGATGAGAGTTCAACCATGTAGCAGCTCCTGATGTCATTCACCTTCCCTCAGTGCTATAACATCAGGGTTTCAGTCATAAACTATTTTCTATGTTAACTTTCCCGTGTTTCTGACTTGTTTGCACTTGTTTCACTCTCCCTTTTTTCAATCAGTTCCTCCAATGCACCTTCAAGGTACAAAGAAACAAAGAAAATAAAAAACCATCTGTGGGAATGGCATTAATATTTTCAAGTTTGAATCCCATCTCCTGCACAGAGCTAGAACATGAGTAGTTGCTCTATTTGCTCACATGTGTGTGGAGAATGGATGCATGCATCCCATCATAGGCAGGGGTTGAAGTCAATATCGTAACAGATGGCCAGGGGATTTTAATAGCAACTGGGAGCTGCTTAGGGTATATTCATGACTGGTATCTCAGTATACATGATGAGAAATAAAAACCTGGTCTCTCAGAAGAAGGTGAGATTTCCCCAAACAAAGGCATGCACCAAGAATCATGTCCAAGATTCTTGGTCAACAGGCCAATATATATTTGGTCAACACTTGGAATGTTTCAGAAACTGGCATATAGTATGGTGTTTGGGGGGAGGGGGTGAAGTGTTTATTGGGGAAATTTTTAATTGATTTTGTTGTCGTTTTGTTTGCTTTTTTGTTGATGTGGGGTTTAGTTTTGTTTTATTTGTCTGTTCTTGCTTTTTCTTTCTCCCCAACCCAAATAGATATGTCTTGCAAGCACTGTGAGACTGGTTCTGTATACAGTGGTCTCTCATCTCCAGGCCTTTCTAAACCAAAGAGCAGAAAGAACAGGTGTCTACTTTTTCAGAGGATGTTATATCTGAAAACATCCCTGACTGGCTTGCCTTCTTGCACATCCAGATGTTTCTGTCTCCCCCACTATTAAGGGGTATATTAGTGTTAGACAATGATTTTAAACTATTTCCCCTTTGAAGAGGTGATTTAAGTACCAGCGTTCCCTACATGGATTTTTCTATCATTGCAGAGAGCTGTGAAATTTTACAGCTTTAGTTTTTGGGATGGTATCAATTCAAATCCAACCCCATTTACCCAGTCAACATAGTGAGGAATGCCACCTTTCAGTTCCTGTTCCCTGATAATGGAGAGCCACCACTGACTAAATGCTTTCAGGGTGTATTTCATCCATATCTCCAGCTGGAGATCTTAGCTGCTGAAAGGAGCGTGATACTAGCTTTAATGAGAGATTGACCTGATAGATTTTTTTAAAACTATATAATGGATACTATCTTCCTCATCATATTAAATGTCTTAATATAAATATAAATAATAAAAATAATTATATAATTTATATTTAATATATAACATTAAATTTAGAATAATTTAAAATATAAAAATGCCCTGCAGTTAGATATAATGAAATACAATATATTGATGTATAGTATATAATATTTATTTGTGCCTGAATTTTCAATGAGTTTTTGTTTTCATTTTGGGTTACTTTATAATTATAACAGCTTCATAATTGATACTAGTTATAATTGCTTAAAAATTCTGTGTTTCTCATTTTTCCAATGAATCTGCAGAAAAAACACCATTCATGCCAATTGTTAAAGCTGCATATTAGTGTTGTCAGAGGGAAATAAAACCAGAGCCTCTCAAAGAAAAATTGTGTCCACAGCTTATGTACCAGTCTACCCAAAACACAGCTGCATTGTATAAACAGCAATCCATTCACACCCCTGGGAAAATCGGATCACAAATAAAACTACCACAACAGACCAAAATCTACATCTGAATGACATACATCCCAGTGAAACAAACAATAACAATCATCATCACCATTATTATTAATAGGCAGTGCCTGGCAAATTCTTTGCAAACTGAGGCGAATGTTTCTCTATTAGTTCACTCCTTCTGAAAATGGTCCTGAAAAAATCCCCTTGACAATCCTAATGTGCATAAGACATTGATGGAAAATATTGAGTTATGAGCTCTTGCATGCTGAACCAGCTGTCTGGAAAATGTATCCTGGGGACAGTAACAATTTGAAATGCACTGTGAGATCCTTTATCATAAATTGCCTGCCTGCAGAATCATTCCACATGTCAAAGAAGGACATAAAAGTGAAGTACAGGGATGGACAACAGAATGGCCAGCAGCTGAGCCAAAGAGGGAACAATTCCTTTGGCCTCACCATGGGGATCAATGGAAAAAAATGGCAAGCTAGCTCCTTGTAGCCCAAATACTCTTCTGATCAAGAGTAATGGAGGTGAATGCTTTTACTTTGAAACAGTAGACTTTTTCTTCACAAGGATACGGAAAATTCTTATCTTTTGATGGGATCACAAAGCATAAAAACAGGGCAGGTCCATGTATTAAATTTGAACCAAGTACAAACTAGGAATGCAGAGAAAGCAAAATCCACAGCAAACCACTGTGTTTGGCATAAAGCATGGTTAGTAGTGAGGGTCTAGAAGCAGGGATGGAAAATCCAGTTTGACAACTGAGCTGGAAAGAGGGTGAAAAAGCCAGAAGTATGGGAATCCCAGTAAAAGTGAGGGAAATAAATTTTGAAGAGCTGGAGCATGGCCAGTGCATGGTTTCAGAAACAAAAAGTTGAGCAGGGATTTGGAGATAAGCACCAGGAGTGAAGTTGTGCAGTAGGGGGTGGGCACCATGAGCTGCCACAGGGCAGGGACAAATATGGATAATATGACGATGCTGTAAACACTGTGCAAAGTAAAGCACTCAGAGAGGAAGCCTGGGCTAGAAAATAGCAAATAAGATCTAGGTCAGAGACAGTACAACAAATGACATCATGTGAGGCTCCCCTCCCTACTGCTCAGACCCAGAGGCCAGCCCTGCCACAGGAGTGGCTGGAGGCACAGCCTCCCAGGAGACAGACTGCAGTCAAGGCATTCACAAACACTTGATTGCCAAGGTAGAGCTGTATTAAAATGAAGGCAATCAAATCGTGACTTTCCAAACTATTTAGCCGGGTAATACCATGGTGACACTTCATCATGCAAATAAAAAAAAAAGGTTTGGATAATCAAAGTTCAGCCCATCTGTAATTTGATGAGATTGTGAGCAGGAATGTCTCTAAAAGGCGTGGGTGCTCTATTCATGAAAGCAGTCAAAGCTCAGATTTTTTTCTCCCAAAATCTTCGAAATACAAAATGCAAATCAGAGTCCCGCAAAACCAGAAAAGGCTTCTTAATGTTTTTTTAATTTTTCCTGTTTTTACCTGAGTGGTGAAAATTGCAAAGGCTTTTTTTTTTCCTAATATGGCATCAGAATTCAGACAAGCAAATAAAGGGACAGAGACTTCAAAAAAAAAAAAAAAAAAAAAAATCACATCAAGTAAACATGTCAATAAAATGCCTGTCTGGATTTTTATTACATAGAATTTTGTGAGTGCTTCAGTCTGGGTCCCTGGCTTACAAAACTCTCTAAATTTCAGAGGAATTGCTTGTCAGGGATTAACTCAAGGAACTCTAATTTGAATGAATCTAATGCACAATATATTTTGGATGTTTTGAACATTACCTTTCAAAATTTATAATATTATTATAAATTTAAATCAAGGCAGAAGAGAGGACACAGTACACTGGTTCCCAAAAACTAAAAAATAAACCTTTGTAATGCAGTCTAAAATCACTCTGGTGGGGATGAAATCTGAACTTGGGCTTGTGGCCAGAGAAACACAGCCTTCCCTCTGCTACCTTTCTGTCAGCAGCTTGCAGCACAATTTTTTTTTTTTTTTTCATTGAACCATGTGAAACCTCAGACTGAAGGGAAGTGGAAATCCAAGGGGTCAGACAGTCGTGGATTTATCCATTGTAAGCAGTGTGTCAATTTCAAGTAATGTTTGACATGCTTTGCTTTTAAAACAGATGCTTCAGGAGCCTTTTGCAATGTGTTTCTGAAGTTTGGTCTTTAAGTGTTCATGCTGGGTGTCATGGTGAAAAACATTGGGAAGAAGGGGCTCACACAGTGAGTAAAATGTGAGTAAGAGGAAAATGGTCTCAGTTACTGCTCATGACTAAAATTGGTGACTGAAACCCCAACATTCTTGACCAAAGGTTTTCAGGTTCATTCATGCCTTTTCTCCTACAATCCATTTCTTTTGAAGAAGAAAGGGAAATAGGGTCTTTAAGCAAGGAGAACGTGTTTGGGGGATTTTTGTTTTTTTCTTCTCCAAAGTATCCTTTCCTTGTGAATTTTTTTATTGAGATCAAGAGCCCAATGTTTGTTTTCTTTAAAGTTATGAATAGCAAGTACCTTTCCTCTCCCATTTTTCACATGTAAGTACCTCCATGTCTTTTCAGGCAATAGAAGTCCTCCCTTATGAGCTATATTCTCCACCTGGCTCCTTTGCCAAGGACATCAGTGATGAACTATAACATGCCTGCAAGACAAGGACTTGAAGCTTGAAGGTGAGTTTCATAAAGGGTGTTCAGAGTGCAGGGCAGATTGGCAACATAAACAACCTAAGCATCTCTGGAGAGACACAGAGGAAGAATTCAAAAAACAGGTTTGTGGCTAAAACTTGTTTACCTTTTGAGCTCAAAAGGATTTTATACTTTCCAAAAAGAGAAAACTCTGACTTTTTTTTTCTGACAAGATCTCACAACTACGTTCTGCTTGCTTTGGGAAGCAAGCATACTTAAGGAAGTATGATGCTGAGCCTACTGGCATATTACCCTGATTCAGTGTCAGGGTAGAAAGGGAGTTAGTGAGCCTGACTGTCAGTGAAGTACTACAATAAAAGCCCTAATGCAGATATAGTCTGAAAAATATAAGGTGATTTATGGGTGTGCAAATTATTTCTCCTGTTGAAATGGAATAAGACATACTAACATAAGCACTTTTATTCTAGCCTTAACTGTATTCACACTACAGGGGTTTTGTCAATTTAATGATATCAGCATAGCTAAAAAGCAAAACTTCCCCCTGTCAACAAGACATAGTCCGCATATATAAGACAACAATGTTTTCTACAGAAAACAGGAGAAAAAAAAAAGAAAAAAATGTACAATATTTTCTTGTGAAAAAGATCAGTAACTAATATAGGTAGTTCACTCACTCTTTCTCCTCCATTGCTGCAATGACTTCATTCCTGGACTATAAATTCAAGTAACATCACACCAAACTTTTACTAACAATACTGAAGCTAAATCTAATATTAAAAAAATACCTAGACTGTGGGTGCAGATTTAAATGAAGTAATTGATAATTAATGTATGCACTTGAAAAGTTCTTGAAATCACATTCTATTTGGCTTTTGTTTCTTAACATGACTATCACTTGAAAATTGAGATAGTTTGGCACAAATTTATACATGCATGACAAATTAATTTTGCAGGTAGCATCATGACACTGGAGTTATACAGTGCCCAAGATATTGGTCACCTCTACACAAGGAGAGACAACAAATTAGATCATCTCCCAAGCAAGGACATTGTCCCTGTTGACAACACTCCTTTACCAAGATATTTTTCTTGTGCCAGGGGATTCATGTGAATGTTTTTCATGGCATCTATTACATCACAGATTGATGTTGCATTTGAGAATGAGGGTTTTCCAGGGCTTTTGCAGGATTTGTGAACACTGTGCTTCCATCAAGGACAGGATGACACATCACAAGACAGCTTAGACTTTTACAACAGAGCCCGAGCAGACTGATGTTCTGTAGGTTAGCAAGACTCAAAAAGACTTCAGAGTACAAGGACTACTTTGGGTCATAACCCCTTTTTATACATTTTCCAAATTTATTCTTACCTTGCTGTAAACAGATTTCAAACCTTCTAGTAAATCTCCTCTCCATTCTGCCTTAGACTGAAGACCTTCTACATCCTCTGGCCTGTAGGAGGTCATGCTTGATAAAACCACCCAGAGCTGGTAGGGGGGGATTTGTTTGATTGTTTGGTTACTTTCTTCAATAAATTTGTTAAGCTTCCACAATTTTAGTGAGAGGGAATAATATTTTTTTTTTTTTTGCATAACACTCACCATAAGTTTTCCTTGCTTCATCTCTAACCCACTATGAACTGATGGGAAGAAAGTTCACGGCAAGCTGATATATTTCAGCATCACTGCAAAAGGCCCAAAATAAAACAGGTATATGTGAGCTCCTGAGCAGTTCAGGGCTCATCAACAGAGAATTATTCCCCACAATATATATGCTCTCATGTTTACCAAGTTTTTATAAGATAAGTCTTTCATTTCTGTCAGGATGACATTGAACCACCAGGATCTGGTGCTGTGATACACTGAGGACACATTGATTTGCCGTGGAACTTCAAAATAGCTGGCAAAGTCTAAGTGCTGAATGACAATTACTGTGTGGAGGTACAGCACTATTGGCAGCATAATGTTTTAGAGGCAACAGTAATTCAAAATTCACAATGTCTGCTCTTGTGGAACGTACTGGTCCCAAGGTACTACTGCATAACCATGGTGCCTTGGCCAACAGTCCCCTTGCCAATAAAACAGCTTTTATACATCCCTCTATATATGCATGAACCACTGTAGAGTACATCAGAGCACTTACTTTTGCCTGCACAGTCCCTGCAGGATTTTGCTTTCTCCTACCCTGCTTCAAAGCAAAAGCAGTCTCAGAGAAGACGATAGAGACACTAGAGAAAATCTTGGCATATGCTGCAACAAGGTGAGCCTTCATCCTGTCCTTCCCTGGGACGGAACCTGCTGATTCGAAAAGGGCTTTGGGGAGTCCTTTCTGAAAGAAGACTGTGGGGTAAAAACCTAATCTACTTCTTTCTATAATTTAGTTTATTGAATTCTCTTCTTTCAAATACCAAGAGTGTTCTTCTTGAAACACGTACTCCTGCACAGCAACTTAAATACAGTAAAAAAAATTGTAAAACTTAACAGAGCTGTAACAATTTAGGCTCAAAGAGTTTGGTTCAAAACCTTACGTGCTGCATGAAGGATAAAACAGTTTTTGTGGTGCTCGTTGGCTTCTATAGATTAAAAACTAGTACTACCAGTTTCAAACTCCTCCTTCCACCAGATGTCATGTAAAACTTTTCATTTAGATTTTTAATTCAGAATTCTTCTCAGTGACATATTCAATTGACATGTTTACTGCAGCACTAGAAATACTGATTTACCTGGCTTAAATGCCTTTGGATACTTGGTATACCAAGTACAAACGGTGGGCAACAAAGGGGAAAAAAAAAGCAACTGTTTAAATCAAGGAAGAATCTTCCAGCTGCATGCTGCAGTAAAACCAAATAATTTATAACTCTAATGCTCCCAGAGCCCTTCTCTCCTTTTGCTGTCTGCATTTACTGGCTTCTTTTATGTAGTTTAGCTTCAAAAACATTCCACAAAATCTTGTCTTTGCTGATAAATCTCCTTGAGAGAAACCAAATATCTTTAACTGAGTAATTTAAAATATAATATCAGGGTTATTCACTGCAATAATGCTGGACTGTGAGCTTTGCATAATGTTATTTTTCTGCATTTTCTGCAGCAATCAGCTTTTTCTGTAGCTCGGACACAGAGATTTTCTTCCACATAATTTTATTTGGGAAATACTAAGCTTCAAGTTTATGTCAGTACTGACTTGTTAAAAGAAGTCCATTATATTGCAGATATGACACACCTGAACTAGAAAAATACTTGGATACTGCTGTCAAGAACAGTAGTTTTTTTCAGCCTGGTTATCATATCACATAAGTATAAATCGTGGATAATGTTTGGAGAGCTCTTTCCAGTTAGAGTTATAAACAAACCAAACTCCTAAATTTGAGGCCTAGTAACAGCCAGTCATCCCTCTTCCCTGGAAAACACTAATTCATCATCACTGCAGACAGTCTACCCATGAAGTGATCTATAATAAATATCACCCATTGCTGTTTCCATCACAGTAATCAAGGTCCCACTCTGCTACACATTGTGTAAAGGATGACACCAGCAGTGCCCCTATTTTCAGGCAAATGTTGATCTACTCACACAGCTAAATTCCCCTAGGAGTCACACTGCTCGCTCAGCAGCCTGCTCATCAAGCCTTTTCACTGAGGTTTGATAAAGACAGAAAGCCTGGAGAAATCCAGCATCAAGCCTTTGTACTTAGGCAACACTACCAAGGCTGGCCCAATCCAATGATTTTTTTATTATTTTTAGAAAATCCTAGGGACCACATTAATGAGCTATAATAGGAGTGGAAAACCCTAAGGCAGATGATCCTCAGTACCCATAATGCCAGCTCTCATGCTCCCTTTCCCTTTGCAGTGTTGGCATGTTCAAAGTGCTTGCCACCAGCATTTGAGCAGAAGAGACCACAGGAGGATTTTACATACATGCAAGAATGTGTTTGTTATATCCACAATACTTGCCCTGGTACTGCCAAAGAAATTCTCAAATAACTCAACTTGGACATCTGAAAGAAAGAAATAAAGGCCTTTTTACTTTTTTAAGCTAAGTAGTTCTCTGAGTAGTAGGAATGTACCTGTGGTGGGACAATCCATGTGATTAAAGGTTTAATCACAGAGGCCAGGCATTCACAGTTGGATTTCAATTAAAGTGTGTGTTATTTATACCTTTTAATTCCTTGCCTCCAGCCATATGCACAGACTACTTGATCATTGATGTAATAAAAGAAGGTGCACTTGAAAAGGGATATGGATGAGAACAAGCTAGTTATTACCCACGGTGTTATTCATTGCTTAGTGTGCCACAATAGTCTCCATTAACTCAAGGTCACTCCTCCCTCTTCATCCAGTCCATTCCATTTCACTTCTGTAAGCAACTGACAACTTAATAACACCTCATTTGTGAACACTGACAACCATATGGTGTTAAGACTTCGCTAAACTTGAGAAACATGTGTTTTACAGCTGCTATTACATGTATGAAGCTGGCACCTGGGGCTTGCAGCCAGGCACAGGCCTGCTCGGTGATGGCAGGAATTAATATGCCTCCTCCAGCTGCTGGGTGAGCCACCCATGCTGAAGGTTTTTGGTAGAAGAGGAATCAGACAAAAAGAAGAATGAGGAGTTCCTTGAAGAAGCCAAAAATAGCATTCATCTGATATTAGGTTAGCGCAGATTGGATCTTTATGCTTGTTATACTCCTGATCATCATCAATATATCAGCACTTCCTGGCTTCAAAGAAGATTTGAGTAGTTGCAGGATAAAGGAGCATTGATCTTTAGAGGCCAGAAGGATTACACTGTGGGTCCATATTTTCTGCCACATTCAGATCCTCACGTCCTCACTCAGACACAGAACTGACATCACATTTAGTTTACAAGAAATTAATTTCTTCTCTGCTCAAAGTGGTGGCACAGTGCTGGAACTAAAATTTTAACAAAGGGACCCCTGACTTTTCACTCAACCAAAAACCTCTGAAAGTTGTAGAATTTTATTTCAGGAAGTCTAAAATAAGGTCTTCAGGGGTTGAATGTCAAAACCACACACACAGAGAATAATAAATTGAGCCAACAGAAAATCAGAAAATGGTTATCATGCCAAGATGCTTTATTATTTGCTTTTTGGGTTTGTTTTTGTTCTGTGGTTGTTTTTTGGATTTTTTTTTTTTTTTTTTTTTTTGAGCTGTGGAGAACGGGAACAAATCCCTAAGCATTCACTCAAAACTATAAAGGTTGAAATGAATTTCTTTTAGTGGCAAATGAGATTTGTAACACAGTCTATGTTTCCTGGGGCTGGGAGAAGAATAAGTAGTTTGATACATATTTGTAAGAATGGAATACAGCCCAGAAAGAGTTCAGGTTTTAGATGGAAGCATGCCAGCAAATAGGCTGATCAGACAACACTAAAAATTATAAGATGCAGATTATGGTGGGGTTTAGCAAACCTGTTTTCAGACCTGCCTTTCAGCTGGAGCAGGTGCTTAAAAGGACTACAATACATATGTGCAAAGAAGTGTGTGTTAAGAGGGTAAAACAACAAGTGACAATACTAAGCTGATAATCACAGTTTTGGAAGTAGCAATTAAGACACTGTACTCAAGCTCATCCTTTCTTGATGTAACACAACATGAGAAGTAGTGAGTATGCTCAGGTCAAGAGGTTATCCAGAGAAATACAGCATCTTAAACAGATTCCCTAGTCAATCCAGTGATTTTTCAGCTAAACCATTGTCTACACAACAGGGAAGATTTTCAGCCACCACAGCTCAGAACCCAAGGGAAGATTTGGGCTCACTTGTGTCAGAGCAAGTACAAGGTAATAAAGTGTCTTTAGGTCTTTCTGAATGGAACTGCAGGTAGGCAACAAATTGTGGTAAGACTTGAGGTCAAACTGATTTTGGGAAAAAATACAAAAGCATACACTTTCATTATCCCAAGCAGGAAAAGAACTTTATACATCCTCAGAGATGAGGGTTTTTTCATTACAAAAGCCCCTCATTTGAAACCTAAAAGGAAAATCTCTGTGGAAACGGAATATTTCCCCTCTTTTGAATTCTACAAGGAAAGCACCAAATTAACTTGATATTTGGTTGTCAAATTAGATAAGCATTTTATTTACATTGAGACTTCCACTGGAAGCCAATATATTGTGAAAAGTCTTAAGGATCAGTCCAGTTGTTCTAATATTTGATATTCTGTTGGAAAGCTGCTTCTCCCAGGAGTTGAAATATAATCAAGATATAAAATAATATATTCTAAAGCTCTTGGACAAGGAGGCCATGCTATACCTCCCAAAGTTTTATTACTGTATTAGTCTGTCCTGCAAAGTATGATTGAGTATTCCCAAGGAAACATGAGTCTGGTGGCCTCTGACTAGATATTTCTATTCTCTATATTTCACCAATTTCTTGGTGAAATTGCTTCTATTTGCACCTCAGAACTTGGAATGATCCTTGTCCTTGAATAGGTTTATGCAACCCAGGAAGTGAGATAGTGATCCACAGTGCAAATACAGCTTGGGATTTTAATTCAAGTCCACTCGCGTGTGGCAGCAGGACACACACTCATGTCTGACAGTTTTCTGACCAGCCACTGAAATTTCAGGCTCTGGTTCTCTTTTTCTTTACACTGCCAGCACAAATTAATGTAAAAGGGCTGTTGCCAAATCAACATGATAGCATTTTAAATTCTCATTTGCAGATTGATAAATGATGAAAAGTAAAATAGTTGAGAATTAAACCCTGTTTCCATAGAGAGAAATGTGCAAGTATTTACTGACTTTTAACCTGACCATACATATACACAAATGCAATTATTTTTTTTTTTCCTATGCAAATATATTTAATTGGCTCAGGCATGTTTTCCTTTCTCTAACACGCCATAAAAAACATGCAGTGAGAAACCCTCATGAACTTTTGGAGACTTCAGATAATGAAAAATTAAAGACTACATGTTTGTCTTCATTTCAATAAGTTTAATGATACCTCACAGATAATGGACTGTTTCTTAACACTCATTACAATATAAATATATTTTTCATTTTAAAAGTGCCAATTTAAGCTTAGAAAATTCAGCTTTTGTTTGTCTAATAGTCAAATACACTGTTCTTGATGCCTTTCTTCAAACTCTTCAAATTAGCAATTATGTTCTTTACCTTTTAATACTATGCACATTTATTTTGTCATGGCTCCTTATCGAAGTGTCTTTAGCTAAAATGGTAAGGCAGGAACACAAAAATGATGCAGTCTATTTTTCCCTTTTCTGTTCATATTCATCCCCAAGTAATAAAAGTGAGAACCCAAAATTCAACAAAGATAACCCTAAACCTCAGGGAGTAATAGGACCATCTGCATTCAAGAAAGGAGCTTGGCGCTTTGCATCATCATCTCGTGCTCAATTTGTTTTCCAAGGCAACACAACACACTTCCCATGGCAAAAGCAATCCTATAGGAGACCCCTCAGTTATAAGCTCTTGGCTGCCCTAACAATGTTCATGGTATAATTATAATGGCACTGCAGACTAGTTTAGTTCACTACATGAAAAAGTGTGTGCTGCTATTACACCTTACTTTTCATGCAGCTTGCCCTATCCAGAATTGCAGTTTTAGTCCCCGGTATGCCTCTGTTTTCCACCATCTACCCATTATCTCAGGTTAGTGTTGAGGTTCTTGATAGAAAATTTTATACAGGCTTTGTAACACTTATACCCTGTAACAAAAGATCATATTTTGTCTCTTGACAAAGGATATTCCTTTTATTCAGGATCAATGTATTCCGTTTAATTCCATGATTTGTCCTCTGTTAGGACACTAGAATAGATTAGTAAAAACATTCAAGTTCAAGAAATGTTTATAGAGATTTTTTAGACTTTTGCCTGAGACTATACATCATAGACATTTATCCTTAATGTGTCTGATATGTCACTTTGGATGGACTTCATCTTTAATAAATGTAGAATGGTGAGAGAGAAAAAATCCATCTCAAGCTTTTGTAGGCACAAGTGGTCTACTACTTGCTTATTTCAGCGAGACCGTGCTTTGCCAGGATACACACCATGAACAAGTACATCTAATAAATAGAAGGGAGTACAAAACAGTGTTTTGTGTCAGCTTGGTCATACAGGTTATCAAATTTCCCTGAACTGGTTGTTTCTATTTAGGGCAGATCAGGAAAGTATGGTGGCATGCTAAACCTACTTTGCCTGAGAGTAGTGATAGTCTAAATCAATTTCCCTCTCTGTCTGTGGTTTTTAGAAGCACACAGGTAGAGAAAACTTTAACTTCTCTGTATCACACTTCTAGAGTTTTCTCTAAGGTGACTTCCAAGGAGAAGAATGCAACATGCAGAAGAGTTTCCCAAGGTTATGAGCCTCCCATTCTCTTCTCACACAGTAAAGGAGAGCTGATATCACATTTCACCTGGCTATTCTGCTAATTTCCCACATATTTATAGACTATGCCTTTGCCAGAGGGAAAGAGAAACAAAAACCATTCTTACTTAAATTCTATTTTCTTATCATGGCATCATGTTAAACTTAACCTCAGCTCAATAGTCTCTTTTTTTTTTTTTTTCCTAATGAAGTTCCTGATTGCTATAAACTTCAAGCTTATCAGAGAACCAGCAGAGGTGAGGAATGACAACATTTCTTTGCCCTGTTCTTGCATGTAGAGATTTCTGCTTCCCTCCTCTCACCTACCCCAACCCCCAATCAAAAAAGACAAAAATCACCCATCTTTCCTTTATTCAAAAATGAGCTCATTACCAGGCATACCAGCCTGAGTAAGGGAGCACTTGAGGTAAGGGAATGCCATATACACCATATGGTACACATCACATTGCAGCAGTTTCCAAGCATACAGTACAGATTGTACAATCATCTTCATAAAGCTTAGCCAAAAAAGCACATTTCTTTTTATTTAACAGCCAATGCTATTTCCGCCAAGAAGAAACTGTTTCCTTGGCTTTGGAAACTAAAAACATTCCTGAAATCATTATGAGGTGAGATGAAAACAGGATTAAAGGAAAATAAGTGGCACACACTGCCGGGAGCAATTTCCAATAAAATTTATACCAACTGCCCTGGGAAGGAGATTGCTGGGGACAGAAATTGTGTTCTCTCTACATCTGCCTTACACATTGATTTAGAAACTTCTGTAAGAAGAAACTGGGCAAAGCTGTTGAATGTATAGAGGTAGAACTGTTAACTAGATCTTAATGCCAAAAGGAAAAGTCCATGGATTTATGGATCCTTTGAAAAATAGGCATGAGAGAACAGTCCTGTGAAAAGATGGACTTTGTTGCTCACTGAACAGCATTCAATTAATCACCCAAGGACAGAAGAGAAATACAATCATCCCTAACTATCCTTTTAGGATGTTTCTGCATTGCATAATTAGAGTGGTGTGTTTGGTACCTCTCCTAAAAATACTGTGTCCTTTACTGTCAAAAGCAGGCACGAGAATAGGTTTCTTTATGTAGGATTATTTGATCTAGTATCACGCTCCTCTATCAAAAAAAAAAAAAAAAAAAAAAAAAAAAAGGAGGTTACATTGGACTGATACTTTGATACTTTTTCCAAGTACTGAATTATCCCAGCCACCAACACCTCCTATTACCACTGATAACAGTGCCACTTACCCCAAAAAGAGATTAAATTATGCCTTATGTTCTCTCTTCCTGAAAATAAATTTAGGGGAAAAAAAATATATGTCCCTTACAGATTGACAAAACCGCCAGATCTTTATCAAGTACTCACACTTTCACACCGAAGACTTCTGCTGGTAATGTACAACTTCACAACCACTTGAAATATGCAGTGGCTCAGGGCTGAATGCTCAGTCCAAGAACCAAACAGGTGCCCTTGTCCTCCTCCTCCTCACTGAAGTAGCCAGAGATTTACTTTTATTTGATTTCTGCTGCTGATTTATATTTCAGAACTTCAAAAAAAAACAAACTACAATCTGTAGTGGAGGGCTGGATCTTAAATCACAGACATAAAAGACAGAAGAAATCATCTTTTTGACATGTGCAAATAAAGTGTCCTAATAAGAGATTAGTCAGATATTAAGCTGCTCTCACTAGATATCAGTCAAAATACCCCATTACTAAAGTTAACATTTCACAAGAAAGCAAGAATTTTCTGGTTGTTAAGTAGTCAGCACATCCAACATCCAAATATTTATGTTTTCACATAAAATAGGGACTGATCAGTATTTTCTGAATTCAAGTCTCAGGTATATTATTTTTGTCTCTTACTTTTAGTGTATTCCTGCTTTGGCTTTCCTTCCTCTACATGTTGATTACTTTTTGTTTATAAATACATTTACATAATGTTTTAACTAGATCATAGTCATCTGAGCAAACAGCAAGTAGGAAGGTTATTAAATGATAAAGCTCCAATTTCTGTAACTTTCAATTACTGAAACAAGATTATGTGAGTGCCACAGGGAAAACATAATGCAACATTTAAGAAATGCTGTGTAGAATATTTGAGTATCTCTGGGAAACACATGAAGTTCCTCTGAATATTCCAGAGCACTGACAACCTTCTTTTACCTTAGAAATTTCAGTGGACACTCGGAGGTTACTTCAGAGGACACTTTCCCAGGAAACAGAAGGCAGTACTTAATGGGACATTTCAGGTTTACACTAAGGTATACTAACAAATTTAAAATTAGAAACACAGTGGGGACATGGAGAATCTGTTAGGGAATAACATTTAGTTTCAAGAATTTGTGACCTAATGGAATCCACAGGAGAAGGCTACCAAGAGAGGGAAGTTCAAAGCGTTGCTGCAATATCAGCAGGATGTGCAAGACAAATACTAGGAGGGTGGGGAAAAGAGAGCAGTTGAGACTGGGGGTCAGGGCTGGGGTACATTAGGCCTATATTCAGCCACAGCTATCATCAAAAGACCAAAGCAGACACCAGAAAGATGACAGCAAAAGAGGACAGGATTTACTGTCAGACTTCTTTTCACCCCCAATCCACTTAGGCATTTATGTTGGGCATCTTAGTGGTTTTTTTTCCACCAGATACTCATATCCTGAAAATTCCCTTGCTAGGAGAAACCAAATCAAAGAATGATTTCAGTCCCTGCCTTGAGCCTGCTACCCTTCCCTGCTGACAGCAACAATAGTTTTTGATATAGGAACTTCTGAAATACTCCCAGTAACCAGGATATGCCAGCCCCTAGCATTAGATGCCTCAGACACACACATATCAGCAGATTCTCAAGAAACTTCTCTTACATTGAATGGTAGCAACTCCACTGATGCATCTAATTTGCAATAAATTCTATTATTTAAGGATGTGTTAAAAAAAAAGAAAAAAAAAACCTAAAAACCACAAAAAAGGCAAAGAAAACCCCTAAACCATCCCCCCACCAAAAAAAACACTAACAAAAAAACTCCAAACCAAAAACCAAACAACAAAACCCCACACAGTAAACAGAAAATTATTCCTGTTCATTCTAAAGAGATGGCCTAGTCTCTTATAAAGAAAGTAGTTTCAGGAGCAATACTCTGTAAACCAAGGAAGTTACTGCTAGTAAGGACAGATAAATAACACAGTAAGTTTTCTGATTTAACTCCAAGTGGTCATAGTAACATCACTTTTCATATTCTTATTCAATGAAGATAAAAAAAAAAAAAAGGAAAAAAGGAGAATTAAGCATTAGCACAGCTAGCTATCATTAATATAAAAGCCTGCTAAAACGACTCTTGTCACAATTCAGTGTAATCTCTCTCCAGAAGAGTAGCACCTGTCACTTACCACTGGACAGATAATTGAACAAACAGAACTCAACTAAAAAAAAAAATTGAATGAGCATAGCCTCAACCTCTTTTGTGGTATGGAGGGATCTTTTCCATAGTGAAAGCATCAGTGACTACCGCCAGGTCACACATAGAAAAAGTATAATGACATTAGCATGGGAGGAGTGGTGTAGGGGAATAAAAGGAAAAGAAAAGAAAAAAATAAATAGAGCAACATTCCTGATTATGTTAAGGTGATGAACACAGGATGCTTCCTCTTTTCATATTCTGCCAGTTATAAACTAATAGAAGCCCTTTTCTCAGTTTGTATTCATCACGTGTCTGGGCTGACACTGTCCCTGCAGCCCCCAGGATCACGACAGTAAAGGCCTCCAGAAATAGCTGGGGACCACATTTGCCAAATGATCCACTCTGGACCTGGAGCAAAAGTCACTTCAATGCCAAGAACTGACAGGGAGCCTGGGTTGGTGATGTTTAGCATTACAGTGTTGCTCTGCACAACTGCAGCACTACATGAAAAGGAAGAGGACCCAACATCCAAGAAGCTCCTTACAGACCTATATCCATGTGCAAATCATTGGTGTTCACACCCATGTAGTAAAGGCTTAATGACTTCTCTGGACTGATCTTCCTGCATATGGATCTGTCCCTGGCATTCTGCTACACTGCATTTCCAGGGTTTTTTTTTGTTTTGGACAAACTCTTGTTTCCTAACATTTCAGGGGCTCCATCATGTCTCCCTATCCTATTCCAAAAGGTTTCCCCTATCATTCTCTGTCATTCCTTTATTTCCCTTTCATCACCTACTATGTCTTGGAAGAAATAATGTAAAGGTGAAGAAAGACAACAGTTGTGATCATAGAATCACAGAGCAGTTGAGAGTAGAAGGGGGCTCTGGAGGTCATCTTGTCTATCCCCCTGCTCAAGCAGAACCACCCAGACACAGCTGGTCAGGATCATGACCAGGTGGGTTTTGAACACCTGCAAGGATGGAGACACCACATCCTCTCTTGGTAACCTGCATCTATGCTTGGTTACACTCAGAGAGAAAAAGTGTTTCCAGATGCTGTGATGCAGCCTCTTCTGTTTCTGTCTGCTACCCCTTGTCCTGTCCTTGGCACCACTGAAAAGAGCCTGGTCTTGCTTTAAAGGAAGCCAGAACCAGGTATAATTATCTTGCTGTTCAACTGAAAAACAATTAGAAGCATGATTGAAGTTGAGATCATACTAAACAGAGGTATGAGATCATGTTCTCTGCCCTTTCCTTGCTTTGTTTGATTTTTAAATTCAAGAGAGTTCTACTGCCTGGTACGGTCTTAGCAGACTGTAGCATGAGCTACTTAGCATGAGCTTGGATGATTAATGCAAAGAAAAACTGTCCAGTTTTAAATAGAACCCTTGCAAAGAAAACTATAATATTGTTTGTAGGCTACCAACTGGAAATCAGAAAGAAATCTGAGCCAGTAAATTTATTGTTTCAGTTCCTTTAAACTTCTAGGAGAACTACCGCCAGTAATGTTTATGATTACCACTATTTTGGGTAAAGTAGTTGTACATACATGTGTGTACACACAGAGTAACAGTAACTGTGAGTGAAGCACGCTATCATGCTCCTGGGACTTGCTTCTCTGCAATTTACTTAGGGTTTTCTGCAAGGAATTAAAAAAGAAAAAATATTCCACCAACACCAAACTCAGGAGTTAATTAAATAAATAAATAAATAAATGTGGGGCATTGAAATTGCTCTAAAAGAAATACCTGAAGAACACAATGTTGGAGATGACAGCATTAGCTTCAGAGAATACCTAAGGAAAACCATTTCACCTCTGGCCTCATGTTAAGCTGTCTGGAGAAATGCCAGTCTAGCAGGTGTGGGGAAAGACTGCATGCTATAGAAATCTGCATGTTTGGGACCTAGCACATCTCACTTCTTTAACAAATGCTAATGGTCATGCACTGTACATCTCATTTTGGGTATATTAACAGCATTTAAAAGCAGGAGACTATTTGCCCAGGGACATTCACACAGAGCTGGTTTTGAAGAGATTCCCCCACGATATCATAGAAGAGATATCAGTCAGAGGCATGGCAGGATGCAAAACTAACATACCCCGCAATGAGAAGGAAAACCACCTACTGAAATCCATCCCCAGCAGCCAGGGCTCAGCCAGCATGTGGGTGGCAGGCAGCCAGGCTGGCCTGAGAGTTGGCTGGCTCAGCAGCTGCACATCACCCACGGGATCCACGCCACTTTCTATGGCAGCAGAGAGATAACCACCAAAACAATCACGTGCGTCACTTACAGTTCTCTGTTAAGAGCCACAACATTGAATGCAGAAAGCTGGCCAAAATTTTTCCAAGTTTTCCATGAGACTGGTACTTCCTCTGGTTGGTCTCCTGCTGTTTGGACACTGTGAAACAGCTGTTCTGCCCCAGAACGGAGGTGCTCCCACCACTCCAAAATCCAGAGTCACTGTACAGGGACTTGCCTGCTGTCATCATTCCCTTCATGCTGCTCAGGCATGATGTGCTTCTGCAGAGGGGGAGTTGTGTTATGGAGTCACCGGTGTCTATTTCTGCACTCCATTTAACACAGTGTTAGGTCCTCCCTCATTCTTCTGGGATGAAAAAGCTCCACTGTGTGTGCAATTGGCAGTATTCATGCTGTATGTGCAAAACTCCATATGCAGAGCTTTCTGTGCTGCTCATTCAGAAAGGGCACAGAGAGAAGAAAAGTGAGGTAGAGCAAGGTAAAGACACCATCAGTCCTTGGATGTTTTGGGGACATAGAAATATGGATGCTTTTACAGGGGCTGAATGCTACATGAAGGAAAAACCCACTCATTCTTCTGTGAAGGGATGTGGGAAAGCAAATCATTTGCTACAGTGCATCCATAACTCTCAGAAACTGCAGAGCTATGTAAGTAGGGTAGAGGAATCCAGATATACAGTGATAGATGAGGCCACCTCAAAGCTTTTGAGAAATGCAGTGAGAATTTAACTTTTCCAAGGATGAAAATTTAAGCCTCTAACAGGGATACATAACTCCAGTTATGGAAAAAAACAAGATAAAGATAACAAACAGAAAAAGAGGAGAGATGAAGAGAGTAGAATTTGCTGTTTGCAAGGGAGAAGGATGGTTGCTGTATTTCTATAGAATAAGCCTGTTCCGAGGCTCAGTTTTCCAGGCTCCTAAGCACAGTCAAAACAGCACAGAGAATCACAACCTGGTCTTTTGCCTCACAGTCATTTTGCTGGCAAATGCCCACTTTGCCTAAGCCTAAAGTCAGCCTTGAGAATTTTGTTGGCTAGCACCACCAAAACCCACAGCACAAAATAATAGCATATGGGCATAAACAGGTGCCACATTACTAAGCAGAGGAACTATGTCCAGAAACCTGGAGTTAGTCTCAATTCTTTGCAAAAAAACAAATTAACTTCTGGCTAAGCAGGTGTCAGTGAGAAGGAGGAGGGACCCATTAATGACCAAGGCTGGCACTCAACCATCATACGGCCTCACACCGTGTGTCCCAAGGAGGATGCTGGGAGCAAGGAGCTCCCCTCTTGCTAAGATAATTCCTGTAGAAACTAGTTAGTTCACAGGGCCCAGAAAGCAATTCTATGCTTCAATCAAGTCATAAAAAATATGCTAACTCCAGCTGCAACATTAGTGTTTGTAAGCATATTCCTCCTGACAGGTAGTCTGCATTGAAATGTGCCAACATGTTCCTTGTGCTCAGCCAGAAGTGACAAGATGCAGATAATCAAGGCAAAACAGGACCATTAAAAACAAGCACACCCATCTGTCAAATAACAATAAAAGTTGTAGTAGCTAGAAGTTTGCTCAGCATTTGCTTTACTTAGTAGCAAAATGGTTTCCCACAACAGGAGCAGAATAAGATAGTATTTTTTTTCTTATTGTTTGTAATTTTTTCTTTTTCTTTCTCCCTCACCACCTAGAGATGGTCTAAGTAGTCAAAATTGATTACCCCAAATTACACCTTCATTTCCACAAACATACATACTTCTTCAGGCCAATTAGACAAAGCTGTGTGCTTTGAATTGGAAAAAAATAAATTCCAATAAATTTCCTCATCCATCTCCCTCTGCTTGTCATGCAGGAGATGTGAACATAGAAATTTCATATTGTCATATTAGTTGGTTAAATAAACCCAGATAAGTCTTGAAAAAGCTTCTAATGTTAAAGAAACAGAACCCACAAAGAAGATTCTAAGATTAATTCTTAGTGTTTGCGGTGAACAAAACTTTATGCCAAATTTTTTTTTATTTGTTCCAAGTAGTACTGCAGTGCAACAGAAAGCCACAATGATGTAGTTATCACTCCCAAATAAACATTTCCCCTTTTTAAGGATATATCATTTCAGATCTTGTCTACAGTGTTCTCCTGCAAGAAAACTTTAGACTTCAGATTTGTCAAACACAGAACTTCTGATTTCATTAGTTTTGGTTTTGGTTCTGGAAAGAAAAGACTCAGTCTTCCTATAGAGACATGGAAATGACAGTCAATCATTTGAAGTGTGATTACACAGCTACAGATGTGTAGATAATAGGTTCTTGCTAGTTAATTTTGTTCCCCCCAAAGTATTTCTGATTTGGAATGAGATTTTTCAAGCTGAAATAGGTTTTTTGGGGGCAGGGATTTAAAAAAAAAAAAAGAAAAAAAGAAGGCAGCCTTGAATATTTCATTAAATGCAATATGATTTTTTTTTTTCTTCATAATGTATGGGTTTAAATGTCTTTGCAAACAAGTAGAACATGCTGAGACCTTCTCTAACATTTCAATGTGACAGCTTCCAGCTAATTTCATGCCATCCAGATAAGCTAAATTCCCCCTCCACAGATGGACAGTCTTTTTGTTCATTTTGGGAGAGACTAGTGATAAAACAGAACATCAAATCTCCCCACTTACTCTGTTGAAAGTCACAGAGAAGGGAGCAAAAAGCCAGCCCAGAGCTCTTTAGTTACCTGCCAGTTCAGACTGTCATTTACCTAGGGCAGGAGACCTGGTCTCTGCTCCTCCTAACTCAGACACGTTACCAGAAAAGCATCTCTGGTTGTGCTCACTCACTTGCTCTCACCAGCCTGAACATCTGTCCATTTTTAAAGGTGCATGTGCAGGAAAAACAACCATAAGCAAACTTCAGAGCAGCCAGGAGAGGACAGTGACTTGCTTGAAGATAGGAAACAGGAGTCCGTGTTCCTGCTCTACATCAGGGGGGACAAGGCTTTCTACAGAATTCCAACTGAATACTCAAGTCTGGTTATCTCACCTCTCCTCATGTGAGCAAGAGGTAGATTTCTGAAACCACAAAATTGCTCTGCAGGGCAAGAAGGTATCTAGCCCAGTAACAGTACTGCTGCCTTTTGCCCTTAACTCTGAGGGCCCCCTTTAAAGTTAATTCTGTTTTTCCTTCCTGACAGAAGTCACTCTTTGACCTGCAGGGAAATCACACTGTAGAGGTTTATCTAGCAGAAAACTCCCTTTCCATGGACTCTGACTCACTTCTGTAATCAGTGTTCACAACCTCAGGGAAACACATATATCAGAAACACCTCAGAAAACACTTATCACCTCCTCACCTTCTGAAGGCGAGATGAGGGGACAATGTATGATTTAGCTCAAATTATCTGCTCTAGTGAGATTCGGGAATTGCTGCCAGCAAGTAGGGCACCTGCTGGGACTTGGGGAAAGGAAAGACTTATTCAACCATTGTTGAGCCATAATTGAAGGTTTAGGTTTACTCAAATTGAGTATAACAGGAGACTTAGGACATTTTATCTGTCCTCTAAGCCTGTACTCCTTTCCTTGTACCTTTGTGACATGAAACCAATCTGTTACATGATTTACGAAGCTAAAAATTGAATGCATCACTACCAAATTAGGAGAGAAATAATTATCTTCCTCAAAGCAGAAACTGGAGGAACAATTTACCCAAAAAAACATAAACCCATAACCAAAAATATAAAGACATTTCACTCAAGTCTCTGTTGTTTTATCATGATTTCCCAATTCAAATGAAGGTCTCTGTTTAGAGACAAATATTATAAAAGCATGACATACAGCACTATTGCCATAAGACTGACTCTTTTTGTCTCCCTGGTTTTCATCACAAAACATGAATCCACGTGACAAAAAAAGATGCAGAGTTTAACTGTCTTTGTCACGGTTATTTCTGGTTACAAATAATGCAACTCCAACCACTGCATGAAATCTTTTGTGGCATATTGTGCAGAGCTTAAATCCCTTCTCAGCCACAAGAATAGGCAAGAATAGAACAGTGTCTCTTGTGTCTGTCTTGTGCTTGTCATGTAGTCACTCATAAAGGATTTACTCTGCTTATCACAGTATAGGCAGGGCAGCATAAGACAATATAAAGGAAATAAGTGCTATATGAAACAAAGACAGCTGCTGGAATGTAGTGCCTCAAGGAAGGTGTAGGTCCCAACAAACTGCAGAAAACTGAAAAAGCAAGGTACCAATTGCAAGGGAGCATCTTGCACCTCCTCAGGGCTTTCCTGCCCCATGAGTCAGTGGTTGCAATGGCTGTCTGCGTTCACGCTCCCGAGGAGCTGAGTAAGAGAAATCCTGCTGTGTGCTCACCTCTCTTCCTTTCTCTCCTGTGGTTGTGGAGACATAGGCCTTCTGCAATGTGAGAGCTCTTCTTTTCCTGACTTGGTGCTTTGGGAAAGCCCTGCTTCCCTGGCTCTTCAGCCAGTAACAGAGATTGAGTATTCACCTGCAACATAGCTTGAATCATGCCCCGATTCAATGGTCCCACAGGTAATAAGCTTTCCTTTTCACTGTGAACTAACTTGTAACTGCAGGTTTCTTGTTTAACAGAAAGTCAGAAACATAAAAATTACCTGTAATCTCAGGGGAAATGTGGCTCTTGATTCCTTGCACTATGGTTTGCAAAATGCTACACAGATCTGTTACTCAATGTATAGATCTTGGCTCAGTTTCAAAGTCATGGTGACTTTCTGTGCTACAATTCTGTAAACAAACTGCAGTTGCCTATTCATCAGGCTTTGCAGTTTCATAACATAGCAGTGAAAGCTCTACACTCAGGTCACCTTGTCTTTTTTGGGTGGAGAAAATCAGACACAGAGTCGATAGTCTGTGAAAGAAAGGTCCACATTTCTAAATTTTCATTGCATGCAGAAACAAAATAAACAAAAAAAACCCAAAGAAAAAAAAAAGAAAAAAAAGAAAAAAACAAAACAAAACAAAACAAAACAAAACAAAAACAAAAAAAAAACAAACCCAAAAACAAAACAAGGGTTCTGATAAGATTAAGTTTTCTGCAAATGTTTTGTATGGCTAGACTTCTTGCTACCCACGTTAGCATCTCTCTTTCTGGTAAGAAATTACTTTTTCACATTTCCATTAGGAACAGAAGCAGTTTTCAAACTTGAAAACTATCTTGCTGGTCAAGCATCCAATGTTCCAACTGATGTGTGGAAAACTATCCAATTCACTTGGTTAGCTTACCAAGAACCTTCATCCCTTCATTCAAATGATACAGTCACAGTTGGATTTCCTACTTGTTTATCTTAGTAACTTTATTGACCTGGTTGGGATTTCCCTTCTCATAGCAGAAAATACTGACAGAAATAGAGGAAGAAAACTAGGCAAAATGCACTTTTTGCAACAACAAAAGAAGTTGACTAAAATGCTACCAGAGTACAGGGTTTCTTTCAGAAACAATAAATCAAGACTCATAAGTGAAAGTGATTACTTTTTCAGTACAGCTTAGAAGACTGCCTAGCACAATAATTTAAGAATTTTTTTACTGCTAGTTTGGTTTACTGCTTGGCTATAAATCCTGTTTAAACAATCCTAGAAGAATTGCTGCAGACCTCAGAAGGACAGGGAGCTCCAAAACAAGACACCTTCAAACACTGGAAGGTTGCAAGCTTCAGTGCCTGCTACCCCTGGAAGCTTAATTCATAAGGGACATTTCAGAAGAGTTCTTTGTCTTAACCTATTCATTTCCTAGAGGTTTATTAGAAAGCTGCAAGGTCAATCAGTGCCTAAACATCTATTAATTAACAATGTTGGATCTATTGAATTTCAGGATCTCTCTAGCATGTAAGTCTGGCATGTGTCATTACTGAAATTCAGTTGAGGTCTAGGTTGAATTCTAAACCAAGAGAGTTAAATGCGTAAATTGAAAAATCAATCAATCTCAGCTGGATAATTTGCAGCAGATGCTTTACACTAATCCTTTGCTATGGGTGGCATTCTCAACATATGCTCTAAGAATGTAGGAGGTTAAAAGAGGAGGAGAAAAACCATACAGATTTGTATTAGCTTGTAATAAGTCAAGGAATTATGTATTCATTTACCATAACAGTACCAGAAAGCAATGATGTGCTAGGATCTAGTCTCTTTTATCCTAAGTTCATCTGTTAAAAATATTTTCATAAATTGAGAAAAAAAAAACAACCCAAAGATTCCAAATATCTCCTTATGCTCATTGTGTCTATAAATAATAGTGATAACAACAACACAAAAGCTTAAAAAATGACAAGTAAATAATTTCCTAAATTAGCATTTAGAGAGTTCAAAGAACATAATCAAATAAAGAAGGGTATCGTCACAGCACAGATGGATACAATGTGAAATACATGATGTCTTAGAGAGTGAACCAATTAGTCACTGGTCCATTTCTGTGCCTGTGGTACAAAAACAGTCCCAAGGACAAGTTGTTTCACAATGAAAAAAGCAAGTAATTTAAAGGGAAATGGCCATAGTGTATGAATCAAAATACTTAGACAGTTCTGAGACATGACTCATCATGCTTACTATTGATATCTACCTTACTGAGTGCTTCATCTACTAAAGCTGAGCACAGCTGCACCATGGAAGTATATTCCTCTTCACCAGTCATAAAGAATTGCATATGGAAAACCCCTATACAGCCATCTAAGCCCCAGATGTTTGTTTAGGTTTAAGGAAAAGCCACAATTAGTACATGTGTTGGCAGGTATGAGTCACTGGGCATTACATGTGTCTGATCCACCCCCAGCACAGAAGCAAAGAGCTGGGACCTGGGCTGAGGCACAGGTCTAGTCCTCTGTGACCTCAGATGAAGTTTGTTCCTAAACATATACTATGGACAAAAGGTAAAGAAGACAAACAGGACCAGAAATCCACATCAGATAACATTAATTTGAGATAAAATTATTTTCACTGTTTTCAATGAGAACAGAATTTGGCCAGTTGGGAAAATGCCTGAAAATCCCACAGCCAAAGTGCTTTTTCCAAAATGAAAAAAGGTTGTTAAGAACCAGCTACTGCAGACCTGAGAATTTACATAACAGCTGAATTTTGAAAGTTATTTTATGCCCATAAATCCTATTGTGTGATCATTAAAAAAAAAAGCAAACAAAAAACAACCCTCAGAACACCAGAGCACTTAGCACCCCATCTGCATTCAGTATGCTGAGTACATTTGAAAAATCTGACCTTAACATATTCTCTCTAAATGGCTCAAAATGTATTTTTTGAAGGAAATGTGCTTCAAAATGTCACTAACTTTATGTTAGTGACAAAAGTAACAGGGGAGAAAAGTGTAATCACAGTCATTTGAAACTGGCTATCTAGTATGCCAAAGTACACCTGATTATTCTTGCCTGTTATTCACCACTTTGTCTCAGGATGTGCTTGTACCAGATACAGGCATCAAAACTGTGATTTTTGTTTTGACAGAATCTCTGTACTAGAAAGAGAATGTAATTAAAAAAAATTGTTAAAATACACATGACATTCCTCATGCAGGGCTACAAAAGACCTTAGAGCCTTAAATTAGCAGGGAAGGATAGAAGAAGAAAAAAATATTTTTAAATTTGGAAAGTGCTGTACAGGTTAGAAAGATATGACTTTGGTGGTTGCGAAAATTCTGTTCAGCTATATCTTTTAAATTGTGAGGAGACCAATTTAAATAAAATTATCTTCAAAATTTTCTCCTATATTCCTTACACAAATCCTTTTGCTTGGGCAAGAATGAAAGTATTTTAATTTATTTTTCTACCTGTTATGTTGCTGGCTTTTGTTTCATTTTTCTTGTCTGGATTGGCAGGATTAGGCAAATGAGTCCCTGTCTCTGCAGGAATCCATTCCATGTAATGGTTTTCTTGAACAAACAGGTAAACTGATGCTCAAGTCTGGCTCTCAGAATACTTAAGCAACAACTTTTAAAAGTATATTTTAAATACCATAGTGAAAAAAAAAACCCAAACAACAAAACACCCCAAAAAACCGAGGTTAAAAACCCAAACAACAAACTCCACAAAATCCTGCACAGCCTTGTTTTAAGAAACTGTCTTGATTCAGTTTGAAATGCAGAAAGAGTAAATAATATCAAGTGATCCTTTATCCAACTGCACAGGGACCATGGACACATGAACATACAGGAGCACAGGGCTCCTGGAATCACATGGTTAGGAAAGAATTTTTATTTTTTTTAAAGATGGTCCAGTTTAGAAACTGGAGAAGGGAGCCTAAAAATAGGCAGTACTACAAAAGGTAGATTTTGCCACACTCTCATTCGATGTTCAGAGTGATGATTTCTGAATGCTTATGGTTAACACGACTTAGTATTACCTACTGTTTCTTCACAGCCATCTTACAAGACCCTTCAGCTCTACAAAACAGAAGTGGTTTTATTTGAAACCTTTCCCCACTGAGATGTGCAAGCAAGAGCAGAGAATTCTGTCTGTTTTCCCACAGAAGCGAAAGAGAGTCCATCTGCCACAAAGCTTTACTGATGTCTCTTTCTGGCCTGAACGCAGCCCCGCCAGAAGGAACCACAGAGCCCACTGCAACTTATCACCATGCCAGGACTTGCAAAATTTACAACCAGGAAATGTTAAAATCCTTCTTTTTTGTCTACCCAGAAGCAAATCTCTCTTCCATGTGCATCTATTTATAGATAAAAGACATATATATATATAAAATTTATCTCTGTGTGTATATATACATATATATATGTGTGTAAAATCTTAGCTGGGAAATATCAGCACAAAGGCTGATATGCCACAATTATTGCACTTCTTTCAGTCTCCTGGTCAGGCATAATGGACAGACATGGTGAATAACAGTCAAAAGAAAAACAGAATTGACATAAATTAAACTATATGAATTCAGGTGATACAAAATGAGGCTGTTAAAGGCATCCCTCTGAAGGAAGCTATCACTAGGAGAGGTCTTGCTTGGCCATGAATATCATTATCTTGACAAATGGGGTGGATGATTTTGCTTAAAGAGAAAGGAGGGTAGATACTTTTAAAATTACAGCAGTAATTCTAAAGCTGAATGGTAGTTTAAGGTTTCATCCTCACCTGCAGCATATAATTGAGGCACTATCATTACCTCATTAGACAAGCACACTGCTGTAAGCTTGGAAAATGGCCTCTAAAGGGCTGCTGACACCGCTTGAAGAGTTTTGAGGAAACCTTATATTTAGGGACAAATATAATTATTCACCACATGTTTTCTTACTCAAATGAAAGGACCACATTGTAAGACACAAGCAGCAGACAGCAAGAGCAGCATGAAAGAAAATGCACAAGCGAGAACCATGCCAGCACCATGAAAATTTGGTCCTGGTTATTTATTGATGCAGTTGTTCACTCCCCAGGACCACATGCCAAGCAGAACCAAGAAACAGTATCATATACCTGTGCCGCAGCACCACTGACCCTAATCCTATTCCAGGCTTTGGGTTTCACTTAATAACAATGGTTATATCATCTCTTCCTCATCCCGAATATTGTTCATGCCTTTTTTTGGGTTATTGTCAGCTCTTGCAATTTTTCACGGTCTATGGTGTCAAAATTCATACAAAATTGAAGACAGGAACCATAGCAGTCTGAAGAAAACCACACAGCTCTTGCACTGGCTCTGGAATCACATGTATGAGTTTTGTGTGCTGCTATCAGTGACACTCCAGAACAGGTTTTCTTTGCTTTATATGGCCAGGCTTACAACCACTTGCTGTCTGTTGAAGAGACAGCCTCCACCCCTTCCCCACCTAGGTGTCTCCTGATTTCCATGATGTCCATCTGGACTATCTCCTCCTGGCCAGGTGCTGTCATAAAATGATGCTTCTCAGCCCACTTAATTGTCCTCAAGTAACAGATGGGATTTGACTATAGCTGGTAAGCCGTAAGTACATGAGGCAGATGAGCAGTTAATTAGCAATGCTAGTGTTTCTATGGAAAGAACTATAGCAACTACACATCAAAAGATGGTCTTATCAAGCCAGTTAGTCCATCTTCTCTCTTCTAACACATTTCTTATCTCCTGCAGTGCATTAAAAGGTTTGAGTTCCCCTGCGCCCAATAAGCTACTTTTAAAATCTCAAAGTTTCTATCAACTTTCCTTAGGAGACTGTTTCACAGCCTAATGAATCTTGCTGTCAATAAATCTTTTCTTTTGTTCAGCTTAAAGATAGTTCTTGAAATATTGAGCAGGAAAGGAAAGAAAAAAAAAAAAGGGAAAAAAATCTGATAACTCTGTAGAACAATTTCTAAAAATGGTACTGTGCCTTCATGTTTCCTAGGACACATTAGCACTTCTGTAAATGGTTGTATTAGAAAAAGAATCAGTGCAGTTTTCTCTTGGGGGTAAGTTTCATTTAATCCTATCACAGAGCACAAATCTAGATATTCTGAATAAAGAAAAAAAGAATAAAAAAGAGAGAGAAAACAATAGAGTATAGGGTGGAATTGAATGGGGTGATCCAAGGAAGAAAGGCAATGCAGTCATAATTTCTTATATTGCAGGCCAAAAGCCAACAGTCAATGCCTATGAGTCTATCCAAGAAGGGAGTCTCACAAATTCATTTATTTATTATTCAAAATACACAGAACAGACTGGAGAATTTTGGCTAAACAATCCCCTCCTGGGACCCAACTATTTCATAAAATAACTCAGGATTTCCTTAGGTTTTCAGAGTATCTTGACAACACCTGAATAAATGTTTTAAAAATTTAGCCTAAGAAAAAATACTGGAAATAAAGACATTTTAATATATAATTTATAGCACATTTAATATATTTCTTCCATATAACAGCCTTCTGATGTTCTGAGTTTTGGGAATTCTATCTGTGGTTTATCACTAAAGAAATTTAACAGAACAAGACACACCAGCCAAGAATGAAATGAGCTCTTCTGTCTCTTCATTTATCTTGTTGGTAGTTCTTTAGTCTCCCCCCACATCCTATTTTGTCTTGGCTTAGAGGCTTCCATCTATTCTTGTCTGTCTGAAAAGTCTTCTCTGAAAGATCTTCCTCCATCACAAGCAAAAAATTCCTTGATAATGCAAGGCAGGTGCCAGTGAATAATTCCACCCATATGAAATTCAGGTCAGCCAGATACTAAATGCACACCAAAAATACTAAATTAAATCAATAAAAGTTAAAGAAACCATATCTGTTTATTGGTCAGATGTTTACTTGAAAGACTTTTCCCTATTTGCCATACCTTCTAATGTATTATAGGGATTGAGCACCATATGCAAGAGCTCAGACTCCTGCAGGATCAGAAACCACAGTTTTCCAAATGATCTCTTGTCTATACACTCAGATGCTATCATTATTAAACTTCTTAAAGAACAGTTTTACAAGAAAGAAAGAAGAATACTCCTCCTTTTTCCAGCTTAAGAGGTGCATATTACCATTTATTTTTTTTCTCAATAAGTAGATGAATGCCTACCTGTTCCAGCTGCCAGAGCTCAGTAGCAGCTTCCTTGTGTTCACACCAACACAGCCAGCCACTGCAGCTATTGAAGAAGTCCAAACTGCAGAGAGAACAATTTTCACCTAACTGGGAGTGAAACACTATAAAAGCTATCGGAAATTTTTGAGCCAGAGACCACAATTACATCAGCATAGTTTCAGAATCTAGGGTGCTAATAACTTAGTCACTTCAGCAGTGAAGCTTTATCTCCATATCCTGGTAGAAGATCACTGCTTCTGCCCACATGTGCAAGCACCGAGTAATTTGCACCTCTTTGCACCCTGCTGGTGCACAGCTGTGGACTCAGCCAAACACGACATCCTTCTGTGCCATGAGCACCATAGGAATCAGTATCTTGAGTCAAATAAGTCTGAACAAATCTGAATCATGTCACATCTATGGTATATCCAGCCCACTATCTTGTCTCTGCTAGTAACTAATAGGGAAAACAATCAAAAAACTTAAAAGCAATACAAGCCTTGGGTGATAATTTCCAGAATACTCTCTCTCAGCTTCTTAGCTGCTTGTGGTGCAGCTAACATTGTTAGCTGAAGATAATGTCTTTGTGTGTAAAAAAACACCATGTTTTTCTCTTGTTTAGTTCTCCAAATGGTCTATAAATCAAAGCAAACAATTAGAAGTCCCTGAATTCTGCAGAAAAGTGTTTCACAGCTTTTCATTATCCCAAGATAAACAATGCTTCATTATTTTTTTCTGGACCTGTCACTTGCCAGTTTAATCTGTTGTCCTGTAAGACTTGTATTGGAAGAGACACAGAACAAATATATTTTTCATGGTTTTAGATATCTTTATCATATCAAACTAGAGTAAATTCCTTCCAAGCTGCAGTATTCAATCATTCTTTGTTTAAAAGCTTATCCATGCATCCATCCATCCATGGTCTCCTTCTCTGCATTTTTTTCAGTTCCTCTTCTAGGACCAGAACTGTGCAACATCATTGATGAGAGCACTGAAGTCTCTTAACAGTTGAAGCTGCACCTAAATGGGCTGTTGTAGAGACAGGATTGTACTGGTGGATCTCTGTTAGGATCTCTTTATCGCCAGTGGCAATGGCCGATTTACTGTCACCAGATAACCATCTGCAGTACCTACAGAGTAGTGCCACTCTGTACCAAGCAGAAAAGCTCACACAGCACTTTCCAGGGATGCTCAGTAGTCTTACAGGCTCTAGACCCCTAAACTTTAATTTCTCAAGCTAGAAAGTACAGGAAGACATCTCACCAAATAAGGAGATGTTTGTGGCTCAGCTAAAATCTCTCCCTTCTGCTATTCTGCTTCATTATACAGTAAAATAAATAAAATCATGAATGAATCATCACCTAAAAAGTCTCAGGAAATCACAAATCACATGTTTATTGATGACACAGTGAGTAAACCATCTATATTTAATAACTACTGCTCTTCTTACTTCTCTTATGGATTATGTGTGTTAATCACACTGGTGATTTTTGAATATTTACTGTTGTTTTTGTCTCTGCTGTAGTCATATATTAGATGCTTTCACATCAAAAAGAACAAGTAAAACTGCTGCTGATGAATGTATTATGGGAGGAATCAGAGTGAGACATTAAAATGAAGTTTTTAACAGGCAGTGCACCTTCATTCAACTGAATGTCATGGGAGATGAAGCATGTCCAAGTAATTATGGGAATTATCAGTGCAGCTAACAGACACAGAGGTCCACTATCCTGTTTTGGGTGACTGAGGTTTGGACAGCTGAGACAGGATTGTAGTCTATAGTAGGAGGGACTAGTTGCAATTGAGACAAACTGCACCAAATGTGAAATGGGTACCAACAGCTGCAGTGCAGAACTTTATTTTGTTTGATGGATTTTTTTTTTTTTTTTTTTTTTTTTTTTTTTTTTTTTTTGTTGTTTGTTGCTCAGTGTAGGCTTAAAGGCTGTCCTGTAAAAGTGGTAAGAAAAGATTTGATCAAGGGATTTAGGTATTTTTCTTTTCTGAGTTTACATAAGTAACTATAAATCTTCTAAAGTATAAATTCTACTATTTTTTTTTTTCATATGAACCATTTATGAGCAGTTTGCTTATTTCCTCTGTGAATAACTAGATCAATGATCTTAGGTCACCTGAGCTTTCTGATTTTGCTAGATTGACCATTTTCACTACCAGAGACTGAGGTTATGTTTACATGCACAATGAGGAGAGAGAGGTGAGAAGTTCTTTGTCTCTTCATCTGAAAACTAAAGGAATAAGTCAACCATGAGCTGACATAAAATACATCCTTCAGAACTTCAGCTTTTCAGCTGAAGGAGCCCTAAAAATTAAAAGGCCAAATAAATCTTAGGTGTAGCATAATAAAAACAGAAAAATTGTGTATGTAATATGAATAAAAGGTTTCAGTCCATCACTGGAATAAAATAATTATATCATTTGAATTTCTCCTAGTGTGATTTTCATCAGTAATTCAGTATGCCAATTCATGATAATAAGTAAAATATACATGAGGAAGAGTGTGTTTGCCTGGATGTATGCTTGGATGATTTCTAGCATCCCTAGCAAGATGGAAAGCTTAGTATAGCTATTTCTGCTTGTTTTTTTTTTTTTGTTTGTTTTTTTTGTTTTTTTGTTTTTTTGTTTTTTTTTTTTTTTTGTTTTTTTTTTAAATTCCAGTTGCTGGTATATCCATATCCCTCCCAAATCACTATTAAATAAACATAGCAAAAATAAGCAGGAAGATAATGCATATGATGACTACTTTCTTCAACTCTATTAGAGCATGTAAAAATTGTACAAAAGAATTCAGTGGCCCCCACTTTAGCTAAGGCTTGCTATTTGAGTACTGTTTTCATAATAGTCTTGCTGAAATGGAAAGCCTAAATGAAGCTCCCCAGTGGGCTTACTTGTGTAGGCACAACTCACTCTGTTGCTGCTGCAGCACAGCTCTGGGATTTGGTCTATTTTCCATTCCTCTGGCTTAGCACTACCTCACCATTGCCTCAGCCTCAGCAGGATGACAAAAGTCAGTTTGATGGCTAACCCGACCAAAAACTCTGCTGTAGGCACTGTGCGTGATCACAGAGCAGTTTAAACCAAAACCTATGTGCCAATCTTCTCAGTTAAGGAATAGTAACTCTGCCTCGATTTTCATGGAAAGCACCAGGGATCAAATCATTTGCTCAGAGATCTGGGTGGAAGATGTGCTAAAAGCAAAAGTGTTCACTGCAGTGTCAGCATGCCGACATACAGCCTCCAAAAGCTCTGCACTCTAGGAAGATTTTGATATAAACTGTCAGGATCCCCTCATTCCCCTTTGCCATGGCTTAGAATGATGAATCACATGTTAATGATAGTCCCTAACACATTTAAAAGTGGAGCAGTTGCAGGTTCACTTTTACACGTAGCAGAATATGAACCATGGACCACGCAACAGCATTTTAGTATGAAGGGTATTGAGCTGCTGCAGGTGGCTCCTCTACCACAGGAAGCTTTCTTACATTTCTCAGCTGCTTCTTTTACTTTTCAGTTATCACAGAGCATTGACGGTGAACTCCTACTTAATTCATTGATGATCACTTGTGTCCCCTCTCAGCCCCCATTGCTTCTGCACAGATTATATTTCAGAGGTTAATTTGGAATTGTGATGGTCTGCTTTGCCTTGGTACAAGCCTCCAACTCAAATACCACACATTCCTTGCCATTTTACCTTCATGTTTCCTGTCCTATTAACCTTAAATTTTTATAACCTGCTATATTTGGAGAAGCCTTTGAATTATCTGTTCCCTTTCTGCATAACCATCCACAAAGAACAGACCTACCAGGACAACAAAACAAAAAAATTAAAAAGGAAAAAAGAAAAAAATTATAAAAAAAGAAGTGGTGTTATTGCTGTATGGCTATCAGTGAATGTTAAGAATTATTGTTTAGAAATTATTTCGAATTATTGTTTAGAAGAATTATGTTAAGAATGCATAATTTTATCAGAAATTGAGAGAAAATTTTGACTTATTTAGATTAGACTGTCTCATTAAAGTTTGAAGAATATCTGCTTTCCAGAAAATATAAGAAGTTATTTTCTGTAAAAATAGCACAAAATGCAACATTAAAGCTTTAAACATGATGTAAAGTTCAATTTCATTTAGAAACACAACTCATAAACATTCCAGCCAAAAATATTTTAAGACAGAACAATGAAGATATTGTTGAATAATATCCATTCCCCCCTCCCATAAAATACTTAGAAAGCAAATTTGGAGAAAAGCCTATTCCCTAATGAAAAAAGTTCATAGAATTACAGAATGGTTTAGATTGGAAGGGACCTTAGAGATCAGCTAGCTCCAAGCCGCCTGCCATGGACAGAGGCAGTTCTAGTAGCCCAGGTTGTTCAAAGCCCCATCCAAACTGGTCTTGAGCACTTCCAGAAATGGGACATCCACTACTTCTGTGGACAACCTGCTCCAGTGCTTTACCACACTCAAGGGAAGAATTTTTTCCTAATATCTCAGCTAAACCTGCCCTCACTCAGTTTGGAGCAATTCCCCCTTGTCCTGTCACTGCCTGGCCTTTTAAAAAGTCCCTCTCCATCTTTCTTGTAGATTCCCTTCACGTACTGGAAGACCGCAGCCATGACATCTGAAACCTTCTCTTTTCCAGGCTGAACAATCCCAGTTCTCTCAACTTTTACTCATAGGAGAGGCACTCCATCATCTAAGCAACTTGATGACCTTCCTGTGGATGTTCTCCAACAGCTTCATATCCTTGCTGTGCTGGGGACCTCAGAGCTGGATGCAGCACTGAAGTGAGTTCTCAGCAGAGAGGAGCAGAGGGGCAGGATGCTGCCCAGGACATGTTTGTCTCTCTGGGCTGTGAGTGCACATTCCCAGCTCATGTCCAGCCTTTCACCCAGCAGCACCCCCAAGTCCTTGTCCCCAGGGCTGCTCTTGATCATCCCCCAGCCTGTGTTGATGCCAGGGTTGCTCCATCCAGGTGCAACACCAGCACCTGGTCCTGTTAAACCTCATGAGCCCTGGGCCCACTTCTCGAGCTTGTCCACATCCCAGGCAGACTGGGAATTCTTCACCAGCTCTCATTAAGTTGTGTGTCTCCTTTTGTTGACACAGGTGCTCTCCTGAGTGGATCCTTTATCTTCACGGGTCTATAAACACTTTGTAAACATCAGTACTGCTAGGCCTAAGTCAGGTCTCTGACATTTGCTAACATTATCTCCTGTTACAAAGGCAGAAGTGAAAAACAGAGTTTATACCTATGGCCAAGAATGCATCTAATTGCATGTACACATGTACACATTATACATGTATGTTTAATTTTTTTTCAAAAATGGAATTTAAAGGGTCAAAATTAATCAAAAATACATTTTTTTGAGCTGACTTGACATTTTCTTATTTAAACAGGAAAAAGATCTTTTGTTTCAGTTGGACTCATTTCACCTTTCCAAAAACATTTATTGAATCTGAAGTAGAAACATAATTACCCAAGCATTTAATTTCAAATTACCATTTCCATTTTAGAAGTGACCTAATGTATATTGTACGAAAGAGGAAATTGGAATTTTGGAAATGTATCTTTCCAAAATTAAATAAATTGAAAGTTGTTTTCCCTTTTTCTTTGCAGTCAACTGTGGGCTTTTGTAAACCTTAGTAAGTCCTGCACAGACTTTTTCTTGCAATTCTACTTTGTCTTTAAGGCTTTAACCAAAGCCTTATTTGAAAGGTTTTCCTTTATTTCTCAGTTTTTTCCCTGCAAATAACTGAAAATATTTCAATACACATATACGTCAAAGGGGCTGGTACTGCCATTTCTTTCCGCTGTTAGATGCCAGGATTTACTGGATATCAATTTTAAAATGCACTAACTGTGATACAGTCTACACTTTATTTTTATTAATTTTTAATAGTGGTTAGAAGTATCAATTTAAAAAAATCTGGGTTTTATGATTTAATTCTTACTTTATTTTTTATCTCATCCCAGGGTGTTGATGCATCTCTGAATGACTAAAACACCTGGACATTTGAATATCACACTAGTCAAATAATCTCAGAAAAATTAATGGAAATCCCAGTGACCAGTATCAGTTCATGTCACCAAAGCTTAGAATTTATCAACAGAATTTTAAGGAATCAACTTTCTCTTGAGTATCAATTTACAAAGGCCTACTAGTAGGCTCAAATATCCTTTTCTTGTGTGAGATAAATATGATTTTACTCCTTGGTGCCCTATAAGCATTCAGAAATATCTGTTATTCTTTGACATGATCAAAGAAAAAGAACTGTGTGTTGGCAAGGTAAATGTTTTTTTCTTGTTCCTGGTAAGACTACAGAAATAAACACAATATTTTTTAACAAAAGGATGCAACAATAGAAGGAGTATAAAATAGATTACAAAATAAATTTATAGCTACAGAAGAGATTGTTTTGAAACAAAGTGGAAATTATTCTGAGAATGACAACATAAGATCCCATATTCTTTCCAAACAGCTCTCAGATAATGCTTTGTTTAAATGTTAGAAAGGCTTTGAAAATTTAATCAGGAGTGGAAGGAATGGAAGCAAAGGTCCAAAACTGTGTTCTTTTGTTCTTAAATATTTTTGTCACCCCATGACTAAAGTCTCTGCAAACATGGTATAATCAGCTTGGGGCAAGAACACACCCTGGCTTCCCATCTTGAAATACTGTGACTGAAAAAGCATCCCTCTGAAAACAGACATGATTTGCTGCAAAAATGAAGTCTCAAAATACAATTTGCCTTTTACCTGAGCTAGCAAGACAAGACATATTTAGGAAGAACATCTGGCTGCAGAGTTCATTTTTGCTCTTCATGTACTTGTCAGTATAAAGAAAAGAGAGGAGTGATTGTGAGAAATGTGAGGAATGATAGTGAGAAAATTACATTGTGCACTAAACTTGGGAGGCTTTCTATTTAGGATTTCCTAAAAGATACTTGGTTTCTATAACAGGACTTTTGTGGAATACTTAGTTTTAACAAATATATTAAGCTCATCACCATTTCATGCTAAAACAACACCTGCTATTAAAAAAAAAAAGAAAAAAATAGTTGAAAGCAATTCCTTAAAGTGAACATGATTAGACTAACATATAATAAGCAAAAAAAGTTATGTAAGAAAAAGAGAGAGCACAGCCTAACAAAGATTTTGTTCTCAGGTCTTCCTCCACTCTGGTGAGATGGTGGTGTAAGGACTGGTATATCTGTGTTCAAAGTCTACCCCTACTAGGTCTCAGTTTCAGTGAGGTCACTACATGATCTCCCTGTGATTTAATGCTAACTACAGCACCATGGGAGTAGCAGGATATGTCAAATGAGAGGACAAGATCAATGAGCTGCGCTGGAAAGAACTGCAGCAGCTGTTACTTGGCCCGAGGGCATTATTTATTTTTAAATGTAAATCCTATGGTTGACAGAGAATATGGCATAACTTTGATTTTTCCATTCTGTGGTAAGACACTGACATAGGATAGAAGTCACCAGTGCACAGAAATTCACCATGTCCTCTCTCAACCTTCTTACAGGAGGATGGATTTGTTCCTTTTCTTGGCACAATCCAAAATGTAGTGAGGTTTCGTGAGACATAGACCCAAAAGGTCATCACAGACCTTTGTTTTGCTGCTCATAGCATTAGACAAATGAAAAAAGTTGTAAAAGAGGTAAATAAAAAAACTAAGATGAGCAAGAAATGCAGCCATTAGACATCCAGCACAAAAGGGAAAGATCTCTTGCCCATCAGCTGCACACTCTCTGGAAAAGATACAAGAAGAGGGACCTGGCATATTTTAGAGGGTCTTTCACATTAACCTGAAAGCTTGTTGCTGGGTTCTGCTAGGAATTGAGTGGTTATAAGTATTAGCTGATGATAAGAAACTCTTTATGTTCAGTCCTGAGGAAAAATAAAAAAAAATAGCTTCTTCACTCAACTCATTGATCCAGGGAGGTGAAAGACTGAGACATCAGAAACAAATGCACAAAGGGCTTGAGTACATTTTCTCATGTTCACCAAAAGGCTAGAACAGGTTAGATGTGGAAAATAAAACAACCTCGAGAGGCTGAGAGAAGTATCAGCTATGTACAGTGTGGCCAGTGACACACATCCTAAGTCTGTCTTTAGCCTAGCCTGGTACTTTGACTCAGTGGAAAAAAGTGTCTTACCAATAATAAAGAGACAGAAACCTCTTCTTAGCTTTACCGCTTTACCACAGCTGATTTTGCTTTCTGTCTTCCCTCTCATCCTACCCAAATTTCTCCATTTTTTCTCCCAATGTTATTCTCTTTGCTCTCAGGGTATTTGCTCTCATGTATATGCATCAGGCTGCACTTCAGTTTCTCTGCTCTGACTCTCTGTCAGTATGACCAATTCTCTCTAGTTCACATGAAACAGCTGTCACCCACTCTTGGATCTGAAAGAAAACATTATTAATTAATGCCCCTGAAACTTCTCCCACCAGCCAGAGGCCTGCCGGGTCAGTCAGGGTAGGGTGAAGGGAGACCATGGACAGAAGAAAGCTCATTCTCTGTGAGACTCCTGGCCACACAGCAGAACTCTGAAGTCCATGAACAACTTTGCCCCTCATCTCAAGAAGGTATCACTGTCAAAATGCATCTGTGGAGCCGTGAACAGGAGATGTAGCTGCGCTAATAATGAAAGGTCACACTATCATTCCAAAGTGGGTGTCAACTGAAGAATTCATGGCTCAGTGGGCTACTTGGTCATGTGAAATGGGATTAGTGAATGCTCACATATATAACAGAGGAATTAGTCAATTTGCAGAGATAATTACAAGATAGTTTGATTACAGGCAGCTTTCAAAAAAAAAAAAAAAACCAAACAAAAAAAAAAAAAAACCACAAAAAAAACCAAAAAAAAAAAAAAACAAACCCAAAAAAAAAAAACCAAAACAAAACAAAACAAAAAAAAAAAAACAAAAAACAACCCAAGCCAGAAAAACACAAAAACCCTTGATCTTCTTCTTCATGAGAGTTTCTGGGAACAAACACATTTTCACATTTTTCTACTGAACATTTCCAGAGGAGATAAGTTATCTGACCTGACAACAGGGAGAAAGTCCAGTCAATAGTTTGGAGAGCAAGTAATCAATGTTGTACCCTTATTTAAAAACCAATATACAGTAAATATCTGCCAGCAGCAGTGATAACATTCACTTACACTAAAGATAAGTCATACAAAATGCCAACTACTGCTCAATTTATGGAAATCAACAAAATGGTCTCAGTCCAGATAATTTATTTTCTATCAATACAGTTTGGTCTTTTTCTTTCTCAGTTTAGTATTCTTGTTTCACACCCAAAGCATGCAGAGCTTTCCGAGTATCATATATGTTTAGCTATTCACAGGAAAATTCACAAAGGGAAGGAGATCAAATGTCTACTGAAATGATTGAAAGGTTCTAATATTTATCTCTAAGGAGACAGACATTTGTTGTTGGCTACTTTTAAACCAGACAGGGAATGTTGTACAAGCCATGACAACAGGAATTTTCTTCATTCGACTTTTCCTTTTGCCATTTGACTGCTCATTGTTTTCATTCTGTACTGAAAAGTCAGATATCTTTTTTTAAAGACTGTTAACTGAGGGATCTAATATAAATCCTGGTACAGTCAGTTCTTCCTTTGTACACCCATACAGGTGCTGCTCTCTTGCTGATAATCACAGCCTATACATCCTGCCACTGCAGCAGAGGATGTGGCATGTTTAAGACATCCTGTTTTCCTTTCCTGTTCTTAGCTTTTATCTTTGGGCTGTAACAAAAGGAGGATTACTCATTGTGACCATCATGTAGACTGAAGTTTTTCTTAGACACGACAAAGGAATGGCTAAGGGCTCTTGGTAACTGGTGCCATTTTGAACCCCTTTGCTCCTCAGCCTGTTAAAGCAAATTGCTTCTCTAAAGGCAAAGGAGGAAAAATTCCTTACTTGTCCACCAATGCATGTATTTCCTCCAACCTCAATTGTGCCTGGTCACCACAATCCATGTGACTTGATCAGATTTAGATTTTTCATAGTCTTTCCTTCTCCCAGCCAAGTCAGCTCAAATTCTACTCTCCTAACTGGACAACTGCAGCAATTTGTCTCAGTCCTTCATATAAAGATCTATGCACCAGTCTCACCTACCTCTTCTGACTTCAGCAAAAGAGTCACACTGGTGATTTTCTGCACCAGTGCCACACACGTGTTTTCCAGGGATTTTCAGTGCAACATTAGCTCTATTAAAATAGACAAGATGCTTTCAGCCATCATGTACTTTCTGTTGATTTTATCCTTAATCCAACTTCTGTTCTGCTCAGAATCTGCCTTGCTATGCACTGGGATGCACCAGCCCTACCTCTCACCTTCTGACCAACCATTGTCCAGGACCCTGGATTTACTGCTATTCCAGGACCCTCTCCTTATCTCACCTCTTTCTATAACCCCACAGTGGCAGCAGATCTGCCAGAGGATTAGAGACCTGTTCCTTCTTGAGGTGTGATTAGCAGAAGCCTCCTAAATGCTCCATTGTACTGCTTATACTATTGCTGCAGCTATCCCCTCCTACCTGCTGTTATTTAGCTGCCATATCCTCTAAGTGTATAAGTTTTCCATAGCCGGAGAAGTGATTCCAAGACCAAGCTCTCAGAGGCCTTGATATCTCACAGCATTTGTTGCCAAGACACCCCTAGAATAATCCCATTTGGTGAAATAAATTGATTTCCAGGTAAGGCTTGGCAGGCAAAAGTTTTTTAAGTTTTTTGGTTCTTGAGTTAAAAAAAAAAAAAAAAAAAAAAAAAAAAAAACAAGACAATGTCTACAGTTTCCTTGTCCCAGACTGAAGGTATTCAAGCCTTCTAATGAGCCAGAAATGTTTAATTCCAGTTCAACTGACAGATTTGCTTGTCCTTTACCAAAATGGGATTTTATGATCAAGTTTCATATGAATTATTTTCAGTTTTCATACAAAATGCATGAACTGGAAATAATAAAAATTATCTTCCAGAAAAAATGTAAGGTAAGGTGTTCTGAAAATTTTGTTCCTACAGTTTTTTAGTCAGGAAATTCCTAAGACTGACCATTTCCCAATGTTTCTCTCTGTTAAAAATATTTTTCCTGCAAAAACAAAAAACATTTATACTCGAAAACTCCCACTCAGCTCTGCCTTCTATGTAGGTCAATAGTGATTCTGCATGAGGGCAGACCCTGACAGCACATCTTTTTCTTTCTCCCATGTTTTCAAATCAGCATTTTTTTTAACTGAAAAGATGTTTTCTGACTTTTACTGCTGCTGCTCATTTTATATGCTGAAGTTGCTATCCTGGATTTGTCACCAATGTTTTTCCATAAAGATGAGGATATTATCAGAGAACCATATCATGGGTAAAACAAAGAAAATGACAGGAAGAGAGAAAAATCAGAAAAAATGTTGTATAAATATTCTGAAGTACAGTGACAATCGGTGATCCAAGGGATGCAGAAATACTTCTAAATGACACAATCTTTTCCCAGTTTTTCATGTCACATCACTGTGGGCCTTCTAATAGCATATCTGCATATGTTAATTTCATGCCAAGGTTTGTCGTTTAGCCATGCAGGAGGTAGTTTGAGATCCTAGAACCAGAAGTATCACTTAGAGGCTTTCCTCTCTCTCTGTGCATCCTGGGTGGAGCTGGTTTGGGCAGAGGGTAACAGCCGGCCCTTCACTGTAGCACTGCATCACGCTGATTTGTGATTTGTGGGGTTTGTTTTTATTCTGGTGCACTCAGATGAAACCCTGTCTTTTGTCACAAGTTTCAGTTGATAACTGGAAGCTGTTCAGCCCTTTCCAAGCACATGTGGCCTCTGGACACTGACAGAGTAAATCCCAGCCCCTTGGTGAGATCCTCAGTTGCTAGAATTAGTTGCTAGAATTAGTTGCTAGAACTAGTCAAATTCTACATGGTAAAAGAAAAGAGGGAAAAGAGAATATAAACAATGGCCTGTTTGGTGTCAGGCTGTAAATTCCAGTCATCTGGACTGGTTTGAAAGAGCCACAGATGTCTTCCTTTAAAAAGAGTGTTACTGCTTTTCAGTTCAGCACCTAGAAGATAATTAGCCTCTCCACAAAAAGAAACCCATGACAGCACACTTGGACAAACATGAAGAAAGTAAGGCTGAGTGCTCAGGCCAGAAAAAAAAAAAAAAAAAAAGACTAGTACACAGTTGGAACAAATTATCCCTCTTCTCCCACAGGTGATCTTTGTAGGTCAAGGCACAAATGCATTAGCAATGCAAAATGGGATTTGGGAGTGAACAGGCACTGTCATCATCCCCTCCCTCACCTCTGTGAGGGTGGGTAGCAAATGCAGCTTCAAGGGTTTTCAGTCCACAGGTTTTTCAGCAGGGAGTTAAGTCACTTGAAGAATATTCCCGCCTACTATGAGTTAAACCTCGATAATTTTGAATCAGTCTCCCATTTTGCTTTTTGCCCACAAGTACAAAAAAAAAAAAAAAAAAAAAAAAAAGAACTGGGGGAGGGGGCAGATAAGATGGGTCTCTAATCATTACATTGCAAACTTGAGTCAGTGGTCAGGTTCCTCAGCAAAGAGGGGGAGCAGAAGCACTCTGACTAGTTGCTGGGGGCTGTCAGCTTGGATCCACCTGAGCAGCAGGCAAAGTGGAGGCTAAGGGGCAAGGCTACACATGCCATTTGTACTTCCCATTAGGAAAAATGGTCAGTAATGGCCCAATTGTAAATCTAAACAAGAAGCACCGAAGCTGTGAAGTGCAGCATGGGGCAGAGAGGACAGCAGCAAACAGGGGCTCTGAGGCTGGGTCACATTTCTCACCCTTTATGGTGCACCAAGGGGGGCCAGCCTGCCTGTGTGCCAGTGCTCTATACAGCCAGATACGGGGCACACCTGGTCCAGAGTTACCCTAAAGAAACCAGAGCCGTGCTAGGGAGAGCAGATCAGATACTGTCTCTGATCTAACAGGTGATGCAGATCTTTGCTGGGTTTCATGGGTTAAAATAGCTTAGCTTAGCATGAATTTTTTGCTACCTGTCTCCTGGCATTATTTATTTTTTGCATCCCCTCTCTCCCCGAGAATTAGAAGCAGTTTCAGGGAAGGTCTGGAGCTCTTCGTCGTGCTGCTGCGACGTGGCAGCTCCGAGCAGAGTGCACATGAGAAGCACTCTGTTGTGCTCAAGTGGTGATCTCTGGGCAATGCAAACTCACCAGTGACACAGAGCAAGCTGTAAACAAGGGGACTGCAACCAGCCTGAAATGCAGCAGGAGTGGAAGTAATTATTTGTCTCTCTTCTTTCTCATCACAAGTCTAAATTTGCCTTAGTACAGTCTCTGTACACATCAAGGTCCAATAAGAAACTGATCCCCTGCATGGCAATGTTTCCTCTTTCTGGAGGAACAGAAAATCCCCATGACAATTGTGCTGCATCTGCTGGACTTACCCATGCTGAACATTTTATTATAAAGTTAAGAGATGTTGATTTAATTAACTGTGACTTTATAGACTGATATGATTCTTACTGTTTCTCTCCCTCTTCTCATCAAAAGAGTTTTTCTGTCATAGTAATCCCAAAGATTGAATAGATAAAATAAACCTTATTTCTCTTAGTATCTCCATGGCACTGCACCAAAAATACTAGATCAAGCAGTCTGAAAAGAGAAAATTATTCTTGCTTTAAATCAATATTATTTATCTCTTCTGTGTAGGTAGGAGTTAACCAGTCCTTACATACACTACCACAACTGACCATTCTGCATTTCCAGTGACTAATCTACCATACTAGGACTTGTTGACTTCACTGCCAATTTCTTTTACCCCATCAGTTCCTCTCTTTTATTCTGTCATGCACTTGCTTTGTGTCCTAAATGTGTGCATACATCCATGCAAATCAGAGATTGTTTCCATTTTTCTGTATCTTGCACTGTGCTGCCACTTAGATGCTTCCCGCACCCCAATTCTCAGTACATTTAATCTTGCTGAGAGCATATATGTCTGCTGACGTCAGATAGACATGACAGAGCATATACCTGCTTGTGTACTCCGTCCCCCACATGCCCACCTTGCCAGTTCTGGACATCCATCACTAGTGGCATCACCTTACCAAACAACAGCCTCTGTGACAGCAAACACTGAAGTGGGTGCCCACTGCCCCTCCACACCCCTCCCTCCCTTCCCTTCTCTAGCTGTTCCTATGCCTTCTGTTTCTTCAAATGACATTTGCCAATGTCCTCACTTTTGCTCTCCTGTTTTATACACAGCAGAGTTGATCTGTCCAGCAAAGTTCTTCCTTAGCTTTGTAGGATTTACTAATTCCTCAGAAAACTGAAATTGCTTTCACTCTATTCCTCAATTTTTGCTTTATTAGAAACCAAATGATTATTCTTTCTTTTAAACATTTTTCCATCACTTTTTAAAAACTATCATAAAAAAATTCCCATTGACTCTAAAAAAATATTGATTTTGAAGTGCCTTTTCATACCATGAGGGGCAAAAACCAAACTGAAATCCATTAATCTACAAGAACAATCTTATCTAAGCTAACATGAAAAGGGAGATAAAGTTATACATTTCTCCAATGCTTTAAGATGCATGACTGAGACATTTTTTGCCATCAGAGGTAGCTGTCTATAAAATGTTTTTGGTACATATCTATGTATAGTTTATGTTATAACTACACAGTTTATACATACATAGCAAAAAAGCCTTGCACTTACCTTTGAGAAGTAACATTTATCCCAGGTTTGGTAAAATAGTCTCAGACAGGCACTTAGACCTTCTTTCTATTCCATGCATCTTTTTCAAAAGAAGATAGAATCAGAAAAATCCCAGCTGATCTCTAGCAAACCAAAATACTGACAAGATTGTTTGTCAGATGCAGCCTGATTCAGTGAAGTCCGAGTGTGTCAATCCCTGAGACTTCTTGTCCAGTAATATCCAAAGCACGAAAAAAGGAAAGAAAAAAAACAGGAAAAGAAAGAGAATAAAAAAGAGTGAATAACTTGTTATTTTCCTGTGTGATTTAAAAAACCCAGTCTTGGAGGACTAAGCAGCCTGCAGGCTTTTTGAGCATTCTGATCCTAGTGCATCCCAAGGTAACACATGCATTTCAGTACTGCAAGTCTTCAAGTTCATACAAGCGAGCCCAGCTCCTGTGTGTGTGCGTGTGTGTTGGGGTGGGGGCCGAGCTGTACCGCGGGGGGAAGAGAGGCAGCGAGATACAGACACACACAGTCACGCAGAGATGGAAGAAGGAAAAACAGCAAAGTGGAGTGATCTCACAAAGTGCTCTAGATGGCAGAGCCTGCACGGCTTGTAAGACAAGTAATGTGCACACACAGGGAAAAAAAAAATAAAAACGAGGAAAAAAAAAAAGATAGAGAGTGAAAAACCCGAGAGAACTAGCAGGCAGCTTCAGGAATTTCTTCTTACCTCTTCTGACGATGCAACATGCAGCAAGTGCTTTGTACTGCATAGGAATCCATGCAGGCACGACTCAGTCAGACCCCTCACCTCTGAAATAAACAAATATTACCATAGGAAAGGGAAGAAAACCAGAAACCAGATGAAACAAGGGTACAAAAAGAAGCTAATAAACAAGTAAGAGTGTCAGGGAGGAGTCCTAAGTGGGCAGGAGGCAAATAGCTGGTATAGAAAGAGGCATCCAAACTCTGGGTCCTAACAGAGATTGGCTCTGTAATTATGTGGCAAAGCACTGCCCTCTAAGCCATTGCATAATAATAGAAACCTAAGCTGTGTAGACACAGACTGACATGCTAAATCCTCAGGAGCTACACTCAACATTTGTCAGTAGAAAGCCTGTCAGTCCTCTGGGGGCGGAGGAAGAGGAGGGAAGACAGAAGAGGAGAGAAATTTTACTGCAAAATGCATAAGCTGCAGTGGCAAAGAGCTCTCAGGTGGTGCCAATGCTTGAAATGTTATAGTGGAAGTCATATATATCTGTATCGATGTAGGAAAAGATAGATAAAAACCATATGTGGTGCTTAGGGACACAGTTTAGTGGTGGATTTTGCAGTGCTGTGTTAACAGTTGGGTTTGACGATCTCAAAAGTCTTTTCTGACCTAAACCATTCTGTGATTCTAATAGCACTGTCAGCTTCATTCATTCTATTTAATACTGGAAACAATTTTCCCTTGCTATGCTTTAGAAACTTAAATGACAAGGAGAAGAACATGCACAGGGGTTGCCCATGTTAAATAGTATTATTTCTAATGCTGATGGCAAGAAAGTAGTAGTAGTTTTCCCTTTGTACTGAATAGTATTGCAATGTTTAATAAAACTTGAATAAAAAAGAACTCATGAAGATTGATTAGCCTTTCCCATTTACTAGTGGGTTCCTCTCTCCGGCCCTCCTGACACAGTGACACTCATTTTCTTCTGCCTCTCTTGGTTGAAGAGGCTCCTAGACAGAGCCAGGGAAAATATGAGCACTGACTATAAAAGAGGAGGAAAAAATCCATCTTGTTCAACTTACTACACACCAGTACAAATACATAAACAGAAGGAGCTACTAATAATGCACATGGAAGGAGTAGAAAAAAACAAACAAACAAACACCAAAAAAACACACAAACCAAGAAAGTGGTATCATTTTGCAGTGGAATACCTGAAAACTGTGGCCCTAGGTCACACCTACGGTCCATTTAATCCAGTGTCCTGTCTCTGGACAGTGATCAGCACTACATGCCTCTGAGGAATCTGAATGAGTTTGTTCAGCCTGTGCTAGACAGCCAGGGCTAACCTGTTCATGGGCAAAGCTTCTCCTTAATCCCTGCTCTTTAAAGATTAGTTAATGCACTAAGGCACGAGCAGTGAAACAGTCTGCTTCTGCACATCCAGACTAAACATGTAAGGGCTGATTCTGAGGTCCTTTGTATTTGGTGTAAAGTACACCTCTTCTAAGGCACTCAAGATCTAAAGAGTAAAATCTTCTGATGCTTTGTAAACATCCCAGTGTGAAAAAAGGCCAAGAGTTCAGAAAGAGCTGTAGTATTTCAGTCTGAAGGGTAAGAAGATATTTTTATAGCCTCATCTAGCCTAGTTACTCTCCTCATTCACTCCTTACTCTCAGTGGAAACATCAGATGTACTTCAAGAGGCTATCCAGTGTAGGTAGAAGAACCAGGTCACACAAATAATATGCAGATATCAAATTTGGCCCCTAGAAAGTCAGACCAGACTGAACTGAAAAGTTTGAAGATATTTTTGTGAATGACTGCATAAAGTAATACATGGGGTTTTCTTGGAGATGCAGATTCTGCTGCAAACTTTAGATCCCTTACTGTTACCAGTCTCACTCCTTTGACCTGTGCCTGCTGCATTCCCAGTTACTCTGTATCCCCAAGGTGCAAGCTGCAGACTTAGCACACACAGGATCAGACTGTGGTTAAACAGATGAGGAAGGACTGCACAGACAGCAGTTGCCTATTTTTCAGCCTATTCAGCTCTCCTTGGCTTTATGTGGAACAGTGCTGAAGGGTTCTTCTCGGGAGGAAGGCCAAGAGCTACCACTGTCAGTAATCCTACTGGGCACTGAAGCAAGTGGCCTGGCCAAAGGAAGACTTGAGAAGCTGAAAGCTGCCAAACTGGGAGTTGAAATATTAAGAAATTACTTCATTTATAGATGACTGAAACATGAACTTAGAAAGCTAACTTTAAACATAACTCCTGGGAACCCTGTGCCAGCATATTGGCTAGAAAATCAAATGAAAGCTCTAATCATGTCAGTGCCTTATAAAATAAATGTCAGTGCATCACAGACAGAGAAGACATCTCTTAATGACATCAAGAATTAATAACAGACTCTGAACTAGTGTTTCAGAGTCTGATTTGAAAGCAAAATATTGCTTGCAGTGACAGAAATCAGTGTACTTCGTCAATGCACTCAAAAAAATCTTCCAAAAATCTTTCACCAACTACAGTTTTGACAGTGAAAACTCCCAATGAGAAATAAAAGATGATACAACCGTGGAAAAAAGTAAAATCACCCAAAACAAATGTTTACATGAGGCTGTTGTGTTGTGGGTCCCCAGAGTATGAGGCCAGGGTGCTTTCTGCGATGCTCTTTAGAATTTAATAAGAATTCCCTGGCATTTGCCCCTCAGCTTCTCCTTCATCCCTGGTATTTATATATTGCTTTGCTCTCAATTAAGGAGCTTCTCAGTGAATCAACAGTTTTCTTTCTTGGTCCTCCTAGCAGGCTACCACTTCCACTCATCTTTTTTGCTCAGGCCACCCCTGTCTCCAATCCTTCCCTAGCTCCTAGTCAGCCAACAAGGGTGTTTGAGCTACATCTGCTGTTATTTCCACCTCCACAGAAATCCCATCAGACCCAAAGAGCCACAAGAGAAGTCTCATTCTGCCTGGGTTGTGATCATCTCACAAGCTCACAATGCTCACTCCTGGAAAGAACTGTCAAGGTTCAATTTTCCATTCTTGACTTAGGTCTAGAAAATACATGAGAGACCAGGATTACAGATGTCTAACTTTTGCTCCATGAATCTTGCTGAGCAGCTGAAGCTTTCAGTGATGCAGGAAATCCTGTGCCCCAACAGAATGCATAATTTCTCTATGAAAAGAGACTCATAAAACTCAATAAATCCTTAAAATCACATTCATACAAGTTTCCTTGAACAGTGTCAATCACTGAAAAGACCTAACTTGACACAGAAATTTTGTAATGGAATCCCTTTTCTTTGACATACAGTGCCAGATACAGCAAAAACATCAAAAACTAAGAAAACTGAACTAAGATAGCAGACCAAGACAAAAATAAAATTGAGATGTTTTTGAGACTTCCAGGACAACTTCACCTGCTGCAAACACCACTCGCCTTTCCAAGTCTAGCAGGAAAAACACTGAAGGCTTTGGCTATCTGATTGACAATACAATTTAGCATGTGCTTGTAGACATTGGTGATTCCCATTTCCTGCCCATTCCCTTCCAAACCGAAGTTGTCAGCAGTGGTCCACGTGACCATTTAATCAATGGCTGCCAATCAATTACACTGATTGAAAGGCAGTCTAAAAAACCTTTAGTCTATGGCCCTACTGACAGAAACAAATGTCAGGAGCTGAGCCCACCAGCTTTCAAACATTGGAGGTTTGGGGAAGGATTGTGTATTTTTTGAGTGTTGTACAGCTCAGTTCTTTACAAATCATTGAATATCTGTTTACACATGTATATGCCAGTACAAAATCTCCTTCTCACATTCTCCACCCACACATCCCTCTTCTTTTAAAAGCAGCTCCAGCCAACAGACAATCTGAATGTGCTTTCTTTCAGTTTCTTGCATCTCAGCATGGAGGCCACTTAATCCAAATTTCTAGACCCAGACATCCAATGGAGAACAGGTGCTGCACTCTATTACAGTGCAGTGAAAGGAAAAGGGTTTTTGAAGGTATTGATGAGACAAAAGCGTCACAGAAGGTCCCTTTTGCAATACACTGTTATAAAAAGCATGGAATAATATCACAACAAAATATGAGATGAACTTCATTAAAATACTTCAACAACTCTACAGCAATCTTTCATTGTCCATTGTGCAGCTAAATGCAGAAGGATTTCCAAATACCAAGAAAAAGTTATTTCAGGTCATAGAATAAATTAAATATTCATAATCTACTCCATTCTAAGCATTCATCTCATCTGGAATAACCGGGATGCTTGTGCTAACCTTAAAAGGACCCACTGTAACTTTGTAGATGCTCTGAAAGAAGGTCAGCATAATATTTTTATCCCAGGGTTATTATTCTTTCCAAGTTCTCCCTTTACAAGCAGGAAAATCCTTGTACTTCTGTTTTGCATAATCACATGTCCAGCTCAGTGAGTAAAATTTAATGCCCTTTGATTGATAGGTTAAGACCAGAAAGGATCATTATGGCCATCTCATTTGACCTTCTGCATAACCTCAGTTACAGAAATCCGCTCTGTGGCTCCTGCATCTATCATCATATTATTGGATGTTGCAAAAATATATATTTTATAAAGGCAGTCAATGATTAAATCTTGATTTAATGATGGTGTATTCACTCCCTAATCTCTTTATACCTTTAACTGCTGCTATTTTTAAAAAAATGACCACACGTCATTTTGTTACTCAAAAGACTTTGGTATGTAATCAAAACTTCAAAGTTATAATTATGAATTACAGCTGAGCATCTCCTGTTCAGAAAACTCAGAATTAGGAATAGCAGAAGTTTCTTCCAGCCAAGTGGACTGGTTCTACTGGGGACAAATGAGTGCTCTTTGAGACCAGTGTAATCTATTCACTCAACAAACAAGCAAACAAGCAAATAAATAAACTTCTTATTTAATGAACATCTGTTTTAGCACAGTGTTCATCAGAATAAGGAGACTGCCTTGGCAGTGCTTTCTCAGTTCTCTTAATTTGATGAAAAGTACAGCATTAGCTTCCACGGTACACCTGGAGGCAGCAGTACTCTGCCACCTGCCCACGAGGACCTCATCCTGGTGGGTTTGCAACCTCTGGCATTGATACGCTCTGCACAGAACACTCCCAGTCACCACTGAAATCCAGAGGGGCAGCAGATGCCCAGTGCATTAAAGGCATGGCACAAGAGGAGTGTGAATATGAGACTTCATTTTATATTTTGACACTTTCCACACAGAATAAGAGATGTCAATGTTTTTCATAATTGAAAGAGGATATGTGCACTTGCCATGCAGCAGGGGGTCCCTCTTTGGAGAGGATGCTGTTAGGCTGTGCTCATCTGTTACAATGGCAATAGGAGCAATTTAAGGGAGGTCAGACTGCCCTGGCTGGCACTTGCTGCAGTGTCTCCCTTGCCAATCTCACATCTGCACCAGCTGAGTCATTTGTCTTCATGCCCTGTTACATGCTACAGATCTTAGTTTGCTTTCTAATTGTCACTTAAAAAAGAGTTTGGAATAAGAGAAGGTTGTTTGGCATTTTTTAACCTTTAAGGAGAGAGGAATTGTGAGAGACTGGGGACAGGTAACCCTCAGAGAGGATTTGTCAACCAGGGGTAATGTTGTGAAACCAGTCTTTACGCTAATCATGCGAGAAGACTAGCATACAATGGACAAGAGTCCATATCTAGGACAAGGTTGGCTCTTAAGCTGTTGGCTCTTAAGCTGTTGGCCTTAAGCTGCTCAGGAATCATTCTAGTCCTTTCAAAATTGCTTGTCTCAGCCATGGAATTGAATGGTTAAAATCTTGTAACTAAATTAAAAGTATGTGGTGGAGATGAGAATCTTTTGGGCCAACCCTTGTTTTGTATCAAAATTACAGCCAACACCATAAAGTCAGTATTTGCTAACAGTTGTCACATTATAGCATGGAGGTGTCAAAGAATGAATCTGTCAATAACCTCAATAGTCTACCTTGCAAATTGTGGGAAGAATTCTTCCCAGCCACAAAGCACTTAGTTTCTGTGGTCAGAATTGTCTGAAAGCTACTAAGTTTGCCAAGGATGGGATCAGGCACTTAAAAGGAACAATCCCAGACCTCTGAAATGAGTTAAGATTGTAACACAGGGCTTGCAGTACACAGAACAAAAGAAATAATATAAGGTGATATTTTTCTTAATGAATCTTAAACATGATGCAAAAAGTACAGGTTTTATTCCTAATATTACAAAACATTTAGGTTAGAAAAGAAGAAAATCACAAACTAGGCATGACTCGGGATCTGACTTGGAATCTAAATATTATTGAAGTTTGATGCAGAAAGGAACAGGAAACAGAAGAAGGTGTGAAAGCCTCAGAGGCAAAGCAGTGTATGATTTCTGCCTTCTCTGCTGGGCCCCAGTTTGGGGGAAGATGAACTCCTTACTGTTCCAAAATTATTGCTCGGGTCTACCCTCTCCTATCCTTCCTTCCTGAGACTGATGCCAATGAAGTGTGGATATGTAGAGAGGAGATTCAACAAATTCTTCCTGGCTCTTGCCTGAGGCCTTGGAAGCTACTGAAGGACATGCATGGGTGAGATTCCTGCTTCCATTCATAATCCAGGTGGGTACATCCAAATAAAGGAGGAAGAGGAAATTTTGTGGTACTGCAGAGTAGCAGTGTCAGGATAACAAGTGATTTGGATTCCTCTCTCAGCCTCGGTTACTATTTGAGTCTACCAGAAGAAAAGAGGGAAGGAGAAAATTAGTCCATATCTTCTTAATTCTTACTCCATATCTTCTTTCTTATTTACTTCATAAAGTTAAGAGAAATCAAAGAAAAATGACAGCTGTCTTAAAAAAGCATCAGTGAATGCAAGAGCTAAGTCAAAGCAAGTAAATTTAAACTGTGATCAGAAAGAGACACAGCAAGAACTACTTGGCTGTGAGGATACAGCCACAGTGTACAGGGTACACAGAGGAATTTCAGAGGTTTCATGTTATTTCAAGCATGGTATGAAGAAAGACAGCATTTTAAGAACAATCTAAGTAGAGAGTATTTTGACATGGTTTTCTCTGTTCTCTGTGTTCTCAGCTCCGAAAGGGAATCGGGACCTCACCTTCAGTCAGACCTTGCATGTCCAGGACATTGCAGAATATCTTCCCTCTGCTGTTCCTCTGCTCAGAGACACTGGAGAAAACAGAGCACATGAGCAATAAGCATACATGGAAGAAAAGTTTTCTCATGTATTAAAAGCCTGAGCATCTATTGCAAGGCATGTGTGATGCAGTTCAGTATTTTAACACCCAATGCAAAACTTTGGGAATTCAATTTTTGCAATAAGTTTGCTCCATAAGGGTTGGACAATCTTTGCATGAGCTGCTACTTCTCTTCACCAGCCTCCCCAGCCTCTGTGTTCACAGAGATTACACATGGAAGAAAATCTGTACTTCCTAGAGAATCATAGTAAGTAAGATGGACTTAATTTCTGTATTTCCTTATAAAATGTCAATGTATTTCCTTATAAAATGTCCTTATATTCATAGCTAAGTGAAATTAAATTAGTTTCTTGTGCTGCTATTTTTTTCAGCTCATTGAGTCCTCCTCAGTTGATACCTGTCCTACCATTACATGATCTATCTCAAGAGACTTTATCTAACATTATTCAATGCAAGCTCAGTTTCAGATCAGAATAAAGGAAAAAATATGAATTTCAGAAGAACCTGGATACTGATCCACTGCTATGTCTTTATCACAGTTGTATTAGAGAAGAGACAGAAAACGCCTTTGTGGTTACAGGCATAAGAAAGACATACAATAAGGCTTGGAATTTGGTTCACTACAGAGCAAGTAAATACTCCCTAGAAGTTAAAAAGAAATTATTCTGAAATAGCTACAGAAATCTCTAAGAAACCAGGCACATAAATGTACAAACCAGAATGAGCAATTCTTGCTTTCTTTTTGACGGCTGCCCTGATTTCTGTACACAGGCTTGAACATGAGGCCACCAGAGCAGAAGCCTGAAACATTTCCATGTTTCTCTTGTACCTAGAAATCATTATCGCTGTAACTGGGCATAAAATGGGATTTTTAGAAGGCATTGATAATTAGCTGGATGAAAAACTATGGAGAGAGTAATGGCTTTCAGAAGAATTAGGCATCAGAAAATATTAAAAATAGAGGATACTGAGAGAGAAGATATAGTATTATAAGATGAAATTTAGCCACGTATAAGGCCTCAATAAGTGTCAGAATATATACAAATGTGGGTGTACATACATACACAGGGATGCATACAAGTTCTGTGGCAGCTGCTCTGGACAGCTGCCTCAGAGCCTTTGGGGTCCTTCAAAGGTTATAGTACTCCACACATGACCAAGTACATTACAAATGGAACCTTACTTGTCTACAGAACTTATAAATTAGATGGGTCTTCAGACAGATGAATTAATGTGTAGTAATGCTGATGTAGAGATTTGGGCCCTGTGATCATAATTTTGGTCTGAACAGTGTCCCCAGCAGCAGAGCTTTAGGATGTCTGATGACCCAAGATGCCATGAGGGTCCTACTCCTGTCATCCCTGGAGTGTCCACTAAATTAATGGATATCTCTATTATTACACTTTGTACTCCTGTAACTTAACTGGAAGTTTCTATTACTGCCTAGGACCTGGCTACAGAAGCACTTACACCTGCTGCAAATAGATGCCATCAATCTGACACCATCCTGCCTTATAAAGGGACACAGATGAGCGCTGAAGGCACCCCAAAGCATCCCTGCCTCTAGATCTCATGTATGCGCTCATGCTACAGCAATGTAGGAGTCGATGGTGCTGCAAGAAAGCAAGGGTACAAATTCCCCTATGTGATTACTCCCTTCATGCTGGCCAACTTCTCTGCAACTCATCCTAAGAGTTCAATTCCTGGTTTGCAGAGGAGAAAGAGAAGGAAATAGAGGTAGTTCTGTCACATCTCCCAGGGTTGCTGGGAAAAGACAGGGAACCTGGCAGAATTAATATTAAAAAAACAAAACAAAACAAAACTGATAGACCCCAAAAAACCAAATGTGGAGAGAGAACAAATGCGTGAAACAAGAAAACAGAGAATTAAAGGGAACATCACAAAGGGTTTTGAGACTTACATGTGTATAAGAACAGAGAATTTGAGTGAAAACAAGAGAGCAGAGAAAAAAAAAAATAAGAAAGAAAAAAGAGGGAACTCAAAAAGGGAATTGGTGAGGAAGCCAAAAGGGGCAGAAGGAATTGTTTGTCATGTTTTCCCTTACTACTCTGGGCAGCAAGTAAAATATGGGCTGATGACTTCAAGACCACCAGGCAGGACAAACCATTTTGTGGGACATCACTGAAGTGTGAACATTTTTTTGGAATGCTTTCCCAGAATCTCATACTAGTGTATTAACCATGAGGGCTGCAAACCTGAGGTGGTTGCTAGTAAACAAATAAACATAACAGAAACTCCCTGATTCACATCAGCAAATAGACATACCCACTACAATTGTAAAAGCTGTGAAACTGAAATGTTAATTTCTTTCATGCCAAAGGTTTTAAAACAAACACACTCTTTAGTTAGAAGATTGTATTTTATAGAACCCAAAACAATTACCCTTACAAAAATAATAAAAGCAAAGCCTTCCCTTGGTAATAAAATTGCAATGTTTCCTGAATGTCTGATGAGAATGTATTTAGGGAAGCCTGATGTGCAATCACACACCTAATTATTTCTGTTCTCACATGATTTGTGTAAGTGCTTTTCTCTAATGTATGCAGGCAGAAGAAAGGGACATTTATACACACACACACACACACACACACACACACACACACACACACACATATATATATATGTTCTAATTTTGGCAGCACATTCCTTTTGATCAAACACACCATTGCTTCAAGAGAGGAGAGAGGAGCAAAAATAGAGGCAGATATTAAAGAGAAGGCAGCATTCAGCACTAAGATCCAGGGCCCTTCCCACACCTGCATTTGTGTGGGGGCTCAGTGGTGGCTCCAGGTCCAGCTCCCATCACTGGCTGCATAACAGTATGACACACAGGCAGACACCAAAAAGCAGCTCAATTAATATTTCTGTCTAGGAACACGATCTGTTCATTTACATAAGGGCCATGGCTCAGCCACAGACAGCATCCGAAAAGACATAAGCCAAGGAATAAACAGCAAGAGCTACACCATGATTAGGCACAAAATCTAGTCACAGGACATGAAACTCACTCTCAGTTTAAATAATTAATTAAGGCTTGCACTCAATTCTTGGACTATCCAGTTACTTAAATTGGAAATGCCTTTGTTGGTGCAGGTGTTTACCCTAATGCATCCACACAACATTTGCAGTCTTGCTGAGACAAGCAAAGAGTGAAATTATGTGATAGAAAACACCCTAATTCCTGGATAAAGGGGACACCCATGCAAAGCTGATGATTTAGGGAACTGATGTTACCACTCTCTGTAACAAGCAGACACCAAAGCTGCTCAAGCCAGGCAAAAATGCCCACTAAGCGCTCAAGTGCAGTGTCAGGCATGCAAATGTCCATGCAACTTTGATCTGAGTTGTCAAACCATTGACATTTCACGGACCAAAGCCCTTCAAATAACACAGAAATGTACTTCAGCTCCCTCAGTGGGTTTTGGATCAGACCTTACTGAACACATAAAGCCGGCCATTCACTTTGATGTTTGATAAATTTCCTTCTCTTTGAGGTGTGTATTTTAATAATTTAGCCAAATAGGCACATGTACTGCCACATACATTCTTTTCATGCAGCAAGAAAGGAACCCATTTTCTGTGAACCTCATTTATCTACTCTCACACAGAGTACAGCTCTCCCCAGGTGCAGTACAAGGGCTGAGACAGTTAACGACAAATATAACCCAGCTAGAGGCACAAGGTGCTTTCCAGAAAAAGAAACAGCTTCATTCTCTACCTTTTCCCAATTTATTTATTAAACATTAATTGGTATATTTTTCCTTCTGTTTTTCAGCCCGAAATATAGTCTCCTAATCTTAAATTTAAACCTAAACCACAACTTGGCCACCTGTTTTTAATCTTGATGTGAAATCAGTGCCTCCATCAAATCAGGTTTTGAAAACTATACAAGCAAGTTATGAGGCAAGAAAGAATGATAATAATATGCAGAGACCAACAGGAAGTGGTTTTCTTTACTTTCACTCAGAATGGAGAAACAAATCAGAGGCAAAATGCTCCAGAGGTTTGAACTCTTCTCATACACACTTAGTCTGTTTGAATCTGAAATTTTGATGAAAATTAAAAATAGCTTTATTTTTCTACTAGAAAGAGTATTATATTGAAAATAGACCTATTTAAAAATATTATTTCTACTGATTTTCATATGAAAGCTATCAGTTTCAGTATATGTTAAGTCACAAAGTGTCTAAATAAACCTGTGAAAATTAAATTGACCAAATTAAATTTCATTTAACTGCAATTGACAATTCTAATTCAATGCTATATCTAAACACCTAAATCAAGCCTCAAAGTAGCACTAAAAACAAAGTCAAGATTCCAAGTGTACTGAAGTTCAACTGAAATACATGGCAACTGTGCCATAATTCCAGCTGAATGCTTGTACACGCAAGCTGCTATTTCTGCTGGCAGAAAAAAACCCCACCTAATTGTGAAAATTTTTTAAGAAAACTGGAAGTACAAGTATCTTAACTAGTTCAGACTGTGAATGAGGGCAGTTTCTTTTGTGGGAAGCAATTAAACTGAAATTGAGATCAAATACAACCTGTAGAAACAGTATTTTGTAAATCGCTGTCAAGCAAGTGGGGTGAATATGCTTCAAAAAGACCAATAACCATCTAATGATTAAGATTCAGGCTTCTCCTTTCTATTATTAACTTCAGCTAACAGCCTGAGTTCCTGATTAGGAGAAACATCACCAGTGCAAGGCTGTGAATGAATGTAGATCAGGCCACTTTTTTATGCTCAGAATCTGGCTGAGGTTTCAGAGAACATGTATGACAGGATTAGATTTGAAAAAGCTTCATTTTTATAGAAAAAAGAAAATGTAATACACATGCAACCTTTAGAAACTTTAGCTAGTCCTCCCCCATATTACTCTTTGTCAGCTCTGTGCACATCACACAACTTCTGCAATAATGGCACTATTTCCTAAAACTGTTGTCAAAGGCATCTTAAAGAAAAGCAGGCAATTTGCAGTCATATAAGGTTGAGTCTGAATGTACTGTTTTTATTAGAGGAGATGGTCCCAAAGGGAAGATCTATTCAGATGAATGTCCAGGTTGCAGAGCCTAGTTGTCAGATCCAGGAGACTGCTGCAAGTCAAAGTTTCCTCAAGAACCTGACACAAAGTCTTTACCAAAGGCAGGAAAGGTGACATTGCTCAGCTGACATTCCCCCCGTGGAAACTGCTGTTGCTTATCATTTCAGCTGTGAAGTGCCTGCACCTCAATGCAGCAGATGTATGAAACCTGACAGGGTAAATGTGGGCAGAGTGTGCACACAGCCTGCGTGCTGCGCTCCTGATGCAGCCTCCTGAAAGAAAACACTTTCAGCTCTATCACTGCAGTCATTTGCAGCTTCTCTGGATGATGCCCTGATAAATACCCCATAGAGAAGCTCTGCATTGAATATGAGTGGGAAGGCTCTCTCCACCTCCAGCTTCTAGGTCCAGTCAAATAAAAAAGAACAGGATCAAAATTACTAAATTTTAGGCCCTTAAACCATGGGAAAACACCACACACAGCAGAACTGATACAATTCTACTATTCAAGACCCATGCAGAGACAAGTCTAGGGAGCATGAACCAACCAGAGAGCACCTGCATATATGTCTCAACCAGCCCTAAAAAGTGGTAGTAAAGGTCTCGTGGTGTCCACTATGTGGTTTCTTGTCTTTATAAAGAAGCAAATGACAGACCCCAATAAAGCTACTGTGGTAGTGAAGGTTCTGTGAAACAACTTTGTGGGTATGTGACTTGTTTCTCCTGTTTATTTTGTGAAACAAACTGTGCATTTACTTGGATGGCGAAGAATAAGGGAGTCCAGGCCAAATGTACATCTTCCACCTGTAAAGATGATTATAAGGAGATTAATAAATCTGAGTTTTCTTCACAGGTCTGCCTGCCTGTATCATAGAGACCTGCATCTTACACCAGGGTTGCAAGAAGAATAACCATCCACTCCCTAAAGTTTCAATTCACCACTCTGCAGAGATTCAGGGCACTGACTCAGTCTTACTTGTGCCTATTCTTGATGTCTTAGAAAACCAGTGACCCTGTGGTAGCTGTTTTCAAAAGGATGCACATCACAATTGAAAGGTATACACTAAAGGGAATTTACCAATGTGCAATTGTCTCTCGAACTGCTCTGGTCAATTTTGCAAAGGGAATTGCAGTTTTATTAGCAAATTGTCTATATGGAGGATCTAGAATTTATTTGAAAAGGATTTTCCTTTTAAAAAAGAAGTTACTATTCTTCATTGTTTAAGAAGCAAAGAATGTCACAGTTAAATCATGTTTCCATTACATTTTCTGAGACTGTAAGAGTTTAGTAGCATCTAAGGAATATATTTTGCTAGATCTTATATTCAAGTTTTGTTGTCTTTCCCAATATACCTCTATTACATTGATAGAAAAATATGTTCTCTATTGCCAAGTGTTGTGTGGTAGATGAAGTGTCTGTTCTATGTGTAGAAGTAACTGAGGGCATCAAAAAGTGTGGTTGCTTTTACAGTCAGCCTTACTTCAGGTCAGAGCAAGGAAAAATATTCACAGCAAGACCCTAGTTCACTTTTTTCCTCCCTTGAAGAACATATGTGCTGCAATAAATGACAAATTAAACTTTAATTAACTAAATGCTGCCTGACTCCCACATAAAGGGTACAAACACACTTTGTAACTCACTCCAGGGGTTCTGGGGTGTTGGCAGAGGATCTTCTCACTTTGTTTTCTTTGCCTTGATAGTTGGAAAAGTGGGTTCACTTTGATGGCCACTACCACAGGTCTGGGAAGATTCACAATTGATTAAGCCCTGACTTGTGAGAGAGACAATTCAAAACAGCTTTCTGTGAGAGGGGAGAAGGGGAAGCATCATCGTTCCCTCAAATGTGCTGGTACCATGCAAGCAATGTAAGCACAATAATGCCTTTAAAGCATCAGGCCAGCTTCCTGACCATTTCATTATAACAATGACAAGGCTGCCCAGAGTGAGAGATCAAAAGCTCTGTAAAATTAGGTTGTGTGAGTGTTTGGCTTAAGGCAGCTGGGTAGCTTTAAATAGATGTTGAGGACTGTGACCACCACTGAAAAAGTTCTGAACTGAATTAAAATCAAGTCCAGCTCCTCTTCTGAGAGCAGCCAAACTCCTGCCTCCAGAAATTGACTTTCCATTTTAAAGTGACAAGCAGTGCCGGAGGTACTCTGCCCTTCTAGATTGGAAAAGCTGGGGCTTGCAGTATATGCCTTTCCAAACACAGAGGAGAAAAAAAAACAAAAAACAATAAACCAATCCCTTACAGAGAAAACAGGTGATATAACATGGTGATCTCTTGAGCCTCTGTTGACATTTTCTCAAATTTTAGAGGCCATATATTGGTAGAGCAGAAAATTAAAAGAGGAAAGAAACATGCAATCTGAATTATTAAAAAAAAACCCACCAAAAAGTTAGCCCTTAAGGATATGGAAAAAAAAATATCTTAAGAATATCTTAAGCATAGGAGGAAAGAAATGTATTAGGGAAATTCCATCCTACTTTTTCCCTCTCCCTATTCTGTCCCAGATAACTTAGCCAACTGATGAATTAAATCCAACAGGCAGATAGAGGCCTTGGAAGTAAAAATGTCATGGTTTGATGCTGGCGCAATGCCAGCACCCCCATGAAAATGTACCTCCCCAAATAAATGCTGTGAGATGCGATCAGGAACAGAGCAGAGTAGGCCCAAGCTTAGAAATAAAGGGAAAAAACTTTATTAAGCTACTACTATAATAAAAGACAAACACTAGATCTGAAATTAAAACCCTCTAAAACACTCCTCCTCCCCCCACCCTAACTCCAACAAACCACAGTGAGACGCAACTCGGACCCTCAATCAAGTCATCACCCTTCAGATAATCAATACTCAGTCCATCAAGGGAGCTCTCTTGCTCCACAGGCCCCCAGGAAACACAATTACCACCTCTTGTGTTTCCATGTCACACATGGCACCACCGGAAGGAAATCTGCCAGTGTGACACTCTCCTTTCCAGGTCACAGTGCTCTCACCACCATGGACAGACTGCCCATAGGGCTCCTTTACAATTGCTTTGCCAAGGACCAAAAGAAACAACAGTTCAGCTTCTCATTTTGGGACCAGAGTCCCCCCCATTTTCTTCCTCCCCTGGGGCCGAGGGTCTCAAGAACAGAGATCATCTTCTTCCTGAAGACAGAGGGCACCACCACACCCTCCTCAGCTTTTCTCTGTTTTCTTCATTCCTGTGCTGGTAGTTGCTGAAGCAGGTCTCTTGGCTCACCATTGCATCCCCCTAAAATGCAGTCTCTGTTGCAGGAGAAACTGGTTCAGTCTATGGCTAACAAGAAAAGTCCAGCCAAAAGCCACTCCATCATCTCCTCCCACCTAGAATTTCTTCTTCTAACATCTCAGGTCCCAGACTGTCTCTCTTCTCTTTCAAATCGAGGAGGAGTAATATTTCACTAAGCTTTCATTTCCCAGAAAAGGGTTAAAAGTCTCAGAGTCCCCGGATGGCTGAAATCTCTGCCCAGAACTCCAACACCCACGGCTGGGCAACTTCCCCCCCCTTCTCCTTCTCCTCTGCCAACAAATTCCAGGTGCTGTCAGGCTCTCTGTCTCTTTCCCTCTGGGGGTGGGGGGAACAAAGGCATCTCCGCTTCTCTCCACCCGTCTGTCCGCAGGGGGCTCGCCCAGTTCCAGTCCCTTCGCACCCTGGTCCTACCTCAACCAGCCTGCATGGCTTCCCCTCTCCCACCCAGCCCATGGCTGGGCAAGGGAGCTCTGCACTGCACTCTGACCAGAACCAAAGAGACAGTTCCCCTGGGAGTTCTTGCTTTTAACCCCCTGTGTTCTCAGAGGTGTGTCCATGCCTTCAGTGGTCACTCCAAGTGCCACTATCCAAACCTGACCACTGATTGGTTCGACCCCAACTTCCTGAGAAAATTCACTTCCATGTCAAACCACAACAACAAAGAAAGTACTAATGCCACAAAAATAACTGGGAGGAAGAGCCATTATTTTTTGTCCTTAGATGAGAGTTAGTTAGCCAGGAAGTAGTACCTCACTAAGAGTAAACTATTAAATGCCCCATCACAGGAAAGACATTAACTGGAATTTGCTTCTCTCCAGGCATTCCAGTTAAACAATTCCCACACACAGCACTGGCATATACAAGGATCTGGTGTACACACTAATAAATTATTTTTTTCTGCTTTCTGGAAATATGCCTGTATATTACAAAAAGCTTCTCAGTAGGAAATATAAATCTATGCATTGTAAAGATGAATGGATAAGAAGAAAACCATCTGTTCAAGATGCAGGACCCCAGGCGCAATTAGGTATTTGATCTGAATCACCAAAACTCTGCTTCAGTTTGTATGACAGCAAATCAGGTGTGCAGGAGTTGAGTTTGCTCAGAGATTAAAGTGAAAAGGGCATAAAATGTGATTTAATAACCCTAGTAAGGAACTTCTGCAGAAATAAAAAAATCATGAATTTATAATGCATTTTTAACCAAGAGATACGTGTTTGCTTTAAACATTTTACTAGAGCATGTTCCAGGCAAAAAGTCTGAGGAAAACAGTATATACCATGAGGACTGATCTCCTGAAAATAAATATTTCTCTGTTTCTTCTCAAAAATCATGACATTTGCCTAAATACTGTCATTTGCTTTTGTCATCTGAGCAGCAACTCTCACCTCAGAAGTAATGCAGTACTCGGAGAGAAGTGAGGTATCTGCCTCATCTGCAGGGATAGTGGGTTTTTCCTTGGAGAAGAGTGGTTACCACTTCACAGAAGTCACTGCAGACACAAATGTGATACTGAATCACTGGGTGTCCCTCGTCTTTCTTTCCTATTATTTTTATTTCCTATTATTTTTATGTTTAATAAGCATAAATTAAGTCTGTTGGTCTGTTTAGATTTCAGCATCAAGAACAGACTTCATGTGCAGGTTTTTGAGAAGAATCATAACCTTAGAAATTGAATAGGATGTTAATGGGCTTTAGGATTCAAAAGATCATAATGGAAGTTGAGCACTGCCATCCCCCACCCCACACTTAGAAGAGTGATTGCTCCCTAAAGCAGCCTACAGACTGCAGAAGACTCCAACCCTTCAGCAATGGACCCAACACTACAAAGGCTACCTAGGACAAGTAAATAAATTAATTTCCTTCATCGGAGAAAATGGTAGCTATGGATCGAGAAACAAATATGTCAACATAAACCTCTTTTTGCAAATTGGCACAATATTGTCAGCTATTTGCTGTTCTTGGAGGTGGTTTTACTCTTCTATCCACAGGTCCAGGATTTATGTGAGGAGCTCTGATGATAGTTCATGGATTCAGAGAAGAGCAGGGAACCGAGTCTCACAGACACAGACCAAGACCATGGAGTGTCTGGTACGATCATGTCCACAGGGCACTTCAGCAGAACATTATTACTCAGTTCAGCAGCAAACTGTCATAAGCAGTAAATTACAGAAATCACGAGGCTTGAACAAGATAATTTAGAAAAATAATTGATGGAGACAGGAAAAGACCAAGATTTTGATTACTTGTCTTCACACATACCTGATTACATTGAAGATGTCCCTGCTCATTGGAGTGGGGTTGGATCAGATGACCTTTAAAGGTCCCTTCCAACCCAAACTGTTCCATGATTCTCTAATATTTGTATTAGAGGATCTATCTTTGGGCAGGGGAGATATTTACAAAGGGGGTACACAATGAAGGGACCTGATTTCTAGCCCCTTCTTGCCACCATATGCGAAAGAACTTCATTGTGTACACTTCACTCTGTGCTGCAGAACTGGATACACAAATATCATTCATGTTTTTGGCAAGTAACCTGCCCTGTGTTAAAGCAATTTGATGGTTTAGCCTGCAATTGAGAAGATTTCTGCATAAAAACTTATTTTCTGTTCAGCTTTTACACAGTGGCTTTAGTCACAATTTATGTCTTTCTGTCAACAAACAGCCATTAATTTCTTGCAGTTACAGCCAATACCTGATGTCATTCTTCCCTCTTTATGTTTGTGCCTGACATTCCCTTATTCTATTCATGGCTTTTATGCTGCTTGTGCAGCAATTTAAAGGAACATTAAATCAAGCAAAATATTAAAACATAAAATAACAAGAATTTTAAAACAGAAACATGAAAATAAAACTGAGAATTCTTTCATAAACTTTAAGAAGAGGGAAAAACGAGTGGGTACCTGAAAACAATGTCTCTGCAAGAATCGTGCACCTGCCCAGCTGGCGGGTCATGGGTCAGGTTCTTTCTAATGGGTCAGGTCTTCACCTGGGGGCACCTTCCATTCAAGGAAATGTGTAGCTGTTTCAGTTTTTTTGAGCCTTTAATTAGGAGGAGAGAAATGTTTCTCTCTCACTGATGATGCAGAAACCACAAAACACTGGAAGAAAGATTTCCCCACTCTCTAGATTGGTGGTTAGTCCAGCAGGTTCACTAAATAGTGAGAAATCTTTGAAATTATTTGCTTACAGAAAAAATTCAAGATAATTAATATGCAATTTGATTGAAAAAAAAAAACAACAAACTTTTCTACTTCAAGCCATTTTAAATAACTTCTCCATACACAAAATCTCATAATGGATATTCAAAAACGTTTGGGTGAGAAAGGTGAGCTTTTATTAGGTTTTGAAATAATCTTCCTCACTAAGGAAATGGTGCTGGGAAAGGAAAAGCTTTGGGGTGACAAACCAGTGTGTGACATATTTACTACAAGGCTATTTTGGGGGAAGCTCAGATGAAGGTAATGTGAACTGAGAGAAAACTGAATGCTTAAAATTATGTGAGGTGGCAAAAAACTTCAACATCTGACAAGTTTATGAAAGGGACTCAAGAAGCTAGGAATTCTACTAAGAAGGAAAACAATATGTCAAGAATTTAAATGGGAAATAAAATCAACCCGCTGACAATACTTTGGATTTCAAATGAACTGACGATTGTGGGATTTATAAAGAAAGAAACTAGATGTTTTCATTTAGGGCACCATTGAATACGTAGCTAATGTTCAAATCTTAAGCACCCTGTCTGTAACTTTTGCATATTAATCTTTATTACAAAATCCCACAGTCTTGACTTACATTCTGTGATATAACTCGTTGCTTGGCTAAGGAACCCATATGGAATTGTCACAAGTAATAGGCTAGTGTTGTCTGCATTCTTACTTCTAACAAGCACATTTGACAACAACTTTAATTAAACAGAGAATAGCTATAAAGTTCTCCTAACAATTTTTATGTTGTTTTGTTTCTAAGCAAAACATTTCTAAGTAAAATGAATAAGTGCTTCCAATTGCTTTAATACTGGAGAGTTTCAGTTCTCCTGAAGTTCTTTCTAGAATATTATTTACAATTTAGAAGCTTAAATAAAATAGTAAAAAACCCTGGTACTTTCATTCTGAATAATCTTTATAAAGTTTATGTTCCTTCTATAGAATAATTTTTACATTTCACTGCTACTATCAGACAGACACGTCTGCATTGAGGAGCAAAAGGGTTCAACATTGCACAGGTTTGCTTCAATAATCAAAATGTAGAAGGACACACATGGAGTTCGTTGAGATGGCACAAGATATCCTCAGTCAGCTCAAGCTCTGAAAAAATAATGTTTATTCTTTTAGTTCCTTGTTATACCTGTATCTATTCCATTTAAGCATCCTCTCTTTATAAAGAAGCTTTCTAAAGTAATATCTGGAGGAACGATAAAATCTATTTTTCTCTTAAATGTCTGATATAAGAAAGACTACACCAAAACATGAGCACTGAAAAGACAAAAATTACCTGTTTACGTAAGTACTGGTTTTAATGCAAACCTCTTCAACACTGAGACTGTTTGAATTTTATTCAATTATTTGTTCATAGTTTAATCCCATTTTTATTTGAAAGTGACTTTACCAATGTCTGAATATAGCTGGGTGAGCTGTAAGATAAGCTGAGCCTGGAAATATATATAAATGTCAGAATGTTTAATATTTTGCTGAAATTTCCATTATCACCTTGCTTCTTTCTTTCCTGCCTTGAAAACCTCTTGGTTTCTTGACTGCCATCCTTTCCTATGCCATCTAGGATCATGCTGGAGGCTGAGGGCAGAGAAGAATGAATGTGAATTTCCAAGGACCCAGGAAATCACTCAGCAGAGGAGAGGGATAGTTGCAGGAGTGCAGGCAGGAAGGAGAAAAGAGTTCGCCAAAGAGTGAGATGAGATGAGATGAGATGAGATGAGATGAGATGAGATGAGATGAGATGAGATGAGATGGAGATCTGGACAGCCAGCCTGCAGGGGGATAGATATGCTGAGAATTACAGGCGACAAATGGGAGCAGGAAAAGGTGCTCAGATACTATAGAACACTGAGAATGCTGTGGGAAAGAAGATAAAAGTTTCTCTCTGTTCATAAAGAAGACACCTAATGGTCTGGTGATGGTTAGGCAGTATGACATCAGCATTTCATGGAACCTGCAGGATTTTCCAAACAATCAACATCTCATACAAGAGTATTGAAATAATTTCCTAAATAAAATGGAGATTCTAACAGTTTTTCCATTATTATTTCATTCAATGCATAAGTAACATTTGCAGAGAACTGGAGGAATAGAGATGGTATATCATCTTGCTACAAGTCTCACTCCAGTAGGTTCAGACAGTTCCAGACAGTCTCCAGACTTGTGCTGATGATCTGTGACACTGCAGTGAATACATGAGAGAAATCAACCTACAGGCACCAAGGTCAGTGAAGAAGGAGAGGAACGAGTTGCTTCAGGCATTGGAGCAGAGATTCCCTGCAGCTCCCAGTGAAAGACTGTCCCTCTGCAGCCTGTGGAAGTCCATGCAGGCCATGGAGCAGGTGGATGCCCAAAAGCAGGCTGTGACCTGCTTTTTTCCTGGGTGGAAGCCCATGTTGGAGCAGTCTCCTGGGAGGGACCTGCAGACCCATGGAGATAGGAGCCCACATTAGAACCCACTGGTAGAACCTGTGACCCACATGTGGAGCAGTTTGTGAAGGGACCACACAGGAGCAGTTTGTGAAGAACTGTAGGAGAGAAGGACTCACACCAGAGAAGTTTGTGGACGATGGTCTCCCATGGGAGGGACCCCATGCTGGACCAGGGGAAGGACTCCTATCCCTGAGGAGAAAAGCAGCAGCAGAAATGTGTGATGAACTGGCAGTAGTGCTCATTCCCTGTCTCCTGCACAACTGGAGGAAGGAGGTAGAGAATTGGAAATAAAGTTAAGCCTGGGAAGAAATGAGGGGTAGGGAAATGTGTTTTTAAGATTTGTTTTATTTCTCATTATTACAAATCACAACCAGAGAATGATAAATTCAACTTACTTCTTTAAGTCAAGTCTGTTTTATGCCCGTGACTGTAATTGGTGAGTGACCTCCTCCTATCCATACTGCAAATTATAAACTTTTGTAATATTTTCTTTTCCCTGTCCAGTTGAGGAGGGGAGTAATAGAATGTCTTTGGTGAGTACCTGTCATTCAGGCAAACCACTACACAGGATGTGGTCCTTCAGACTAAATGGAGAAAGGTGTAAATAGCTTTGCTTCAGACCATAAGTCTTTTGGCAGCTTACAGAGAATACCTGCTCTTGGCCACTGGCTTATGTGTATCATGTAGGAACAGGATGGAAACTGATTGTCCTGATTAATTTATAGACAAATTCAATTTGGCTGCTTACATTTTTTCGTGTTCTTCATAGAATTAAAAAAAAAAAAAAAAAAAAAAGTGACACTTTGACTTCTTGCTCCACAGTCAGGGAGAAAATGACTGCTGATGCTGGAATTTCTCCAGGGATGAGAAATGCAGTCCTTCCAACTCTTCTTCTCCACAGACCTCTCTAGATGCTATTTGTTCCCACCAAATACGGTTTTGGTAATATCTCCTGCAGCAGAAGTGGTCTGTAACTGAATGGTGCCAGGACTGCTTGTAGGTGACATTCAGGAAAGCAGGAAAAACAATCAGTAGAGTCACTAGAGAGAGCACACAGGAAAAGAGCAGGGCTGCTCCTCTCCAGCAGGGCACTCACCTCTTTCATGATGGATTGAGCAGCATAAAGCAGGTCATCACAAGGCTGGGAAAGGACAATGAAAGATTCACAAAAGATGAAAGGTAAGGAAATTAATTAGCAATGTAATTTTAGAGAAGTCACAAGGTCAGCTGGTGAGACTTCATGCACACAATAATTAGCAGGAGGAGGTGTAAATATTTCTCTGTCTTTCTTCTCATCTCTCTTTTTACCTTTGTCCTACTGTTCCGAGTTTCAACCAACACCCACAGTAACAGCCCAAATATACTGCACATATTGCTAAAGATTATAAAATAGAAAAAAAAAATACATATGATGGAAAAAATCTAATTCTGTGTCCCTACTAAGCCTCTAAAACCAGAACTGGCTAATGGATCTATAACCTTGTGAGCACTGTATGTGAGCTTCTTCCAGCTAAGCCTAACTAGTAGGCTTGGTTCTCAAGTTATCTCCTTCAGAAACAGAACATAGGTCCCAAGACTTTTAAAAAACACTGTGTTATTTTAAAGTATCTTCTCAAGAGAAGGAATCAGTATTCCATTTTATTGAATATCCTTTTTAGGCTATGCTGCATGTGTTAGAAATTTCTCCTGAGCAACAGGGAGATAGCAACAGTTTAACCACTCAACTGTGCGTTAATCAGGTTGGGACATTAAGCCCTTCATATTAAATCATTCTACTTCTTATGAGAAGACTGTGCACACTGAAATAGAGTGCCAGAATGGAACTACAAGTTAGCCCAGTTCCCAGGGAGTCTTGGGAACCTGTCTGTGTTGTAGGGACTGTACAGGTGTGTTATCTAATAAATGTCTTCAAGAAGGAAGTGCAAAAGAAGATGTTAGAGTTGGATGCAGTATTGGAATCACCTTTCTTAGCTCATGATTGCATACAGGGTGATGAAGGGCATCAGGTCTGGTTCTGCAGAGGTGCAGGAGGCCAGCTTGACAAACCGAGCACACACAGGTTCAGCTGGAGAAGAAAAGCCACAGTAGGTTTTGTTGTGTATAACTTCTGCCAAGTTATTCAGGACAGCCAAGAATAAAACTGACATAAGAGCATTGGGGGAATATGGCAAAGATACATCCAACACTACATACACATGAAATTATACTTGGGCAAACCACTGATTTAAAGTCATTGGCATTAAAGGTTGAATTCTCAGGAGTACTGTATATTAAGGGGGAACTGTGCTGTTAATATGAACCACCAGAGCTTTACCTCCCAGGACAGAAGAGATGTTTGGTCAAACAACCCACAGTATGCTTGAAAGGGTCAGGACAAATCCCAGCACTCTGCTGGTGGGCAGTTCACTGGAGACTTTGTCTCAAAGATGTACTGTTTGGAGTAACCTAATTGTTGCTTCAAGCACACCAGGGCTAAACCATGCCAAGAGCTGAGGCCATGGTTTTCTCCTTATTGTCCCCCTACTCTCTCCACAGCCCTGCTGTGGCCAGAACTATGTGACCTGTCTCTTTGTACACAGACATTAGCACAAACCAAAATCCCATGTGTATGTACCTCCAGAATGAACAATTACAACTTGGAAAGTGGTCAGTCAGGACACACTCAAAAGTTAAAATATAAGGGTAATACTTTTATAAAGCAACCACAGCAGTTTCAATGAGTACACTGAAGGGCAGCATTAAAGCAATCAGTACGAGGTCTATGGTGGACATACAGCAGGAAATGAAAATCACTGGGAGAGGCTCAGGGATTGGATAAAGCCAAATTTCTAGATCAAATCTTTAAGATCCTTCAGTTGCAGAAGGAAAAGAAGAAATAGAAGATAAAAGAAATTTGGTTCAGCTTTACTCTTATGGAGAGTAATATCAGGCATGAAAATTACTGAATATGTAGAAAGAATCTTTAGTTGTATGGAAATTAAAAATGAGATGACAAACTATTCAGAATGTAGATAGTTAAAGATATGACCCATCATTTTCCATATCTCGATTTCCACATAAAAATTGCTCAGTACTTATTTTGCCTTATCTATTTTATAATAAATATAAAAACCAAGCAATTGTAAGGACTAAATGGGACAAAACAAACAGTGTCATTTCATAAGCCATTTAGAGCTCTGTGAAGGAAAAACGTTGATGGAAAACAAAAAAAAAAAAAAAAAAACAAGGCTGATAGAAAACACACAGGAGACTAAGAGTTAAAGTACAATTCTGGTTCAAAACCAAATGAATATAAGCCACTATAGATTTATTTAAAAAGAAATGTATAAGTCTTATAACCAATGGAGATGTGATGATCTGGGACAGTCTTCCATTAAAAAAAATCAGCATTAGAATCTATCCTGCTTTCAGTTGGAACACAGTAGGTTTCTGAAGGAGTGGAAATGCTGCGATATCTGCAACAAAATCATTTTGTTTGCCCAGGAAATCAGGTGGTTTCCCCTCTAATATTTTTATAGCCAAACTGGCAGCCAGTGCTAAATGAAGAGAGGTGTCAGGCTCTTTCAGAGCTGCAGTAGGACATACATGTCACCCAAGGAGCCACTTCTCTGCAGCATTTCACTCTTGCAAACATCTGGTGCTTCTGACACCCAATGTGACCCATAAAACTGTTGACTAGGAGAGCATTGGTACAGAGCGTCTCAGCACACTGAACCATCCCCTTTTGAAGCAAGGGAGGGAGTAGGCACGTGGCATCTCTCCTTCAAACTCATTTCATTCAAAATTGAGGAATGAAAAAGAAAAAAAATGAAAGAAACAAACCCCACAGTTCCCATCTCCCTTCCATGTTGTGATTTCTTCTCTTTTTTGTATCTGACTGTAAAAAGAGGATCTGTTTTTCCAGTGAAGGCTTTAATTTCTAAGAATATTTTAATATTTAAAATTAGATTTTTTTTTTTATTACTGTTTTCTGGGAACTAAAGAAAGCAGAATGGTTGGCATTTATGGGCTAGTCTTTCACATTCTTGTAGCTTGGCATTAATTGTAAAGAAATCACACATACTGTGACAAACTGAAATTATCTCCAGGGTGTTCATCTGTCAAAAAAGTTGATTCCCATCTCATCTGCTTTCTGAATGAGAGATGAAAATGAATCTGCTACATTACCTCTGCTGTCAAAGGAGAGGATGGATTCAACCCCCTTTAAAGCAACAATGAACTCTTTGCTGTCTCTGTCTGAAGAGTCTGACTTTATCTGCAGGGAATTAACCTTATCTCAAAATATACAAGGAGATACATCCAAAAGATTTTCAAAGTTGGTCCTTCGGGTCTAAAGCAAAATTTCATTTAACTTTTAGCTCATATCTGCCTTCTTGAAGTTTTCTGATTGAATTGATTGTGAAAGATGTCTGATTGGCAGCACTGTTTGGGGAGAGACATAGTCCCAGAGCACCCTAAGCACTTGTTTTAACCACAAGATTAGGATTCAGCAGATTGCACAGTGAAGGAGGGCAGAGATGCCAATGTTCTTGAGGAGCAAAAGTCAGGAATCAGCTGTTACAAAGACCTCTTGAAAAAGTTAATACAAAGCCATCACTATCCAGCATGAGACTGAACTGATCATCTGAATATGAGGTGAACTCCATTTCTTTGCTCTATACCAAACATTTACTCAGTCTTTATTTTTACATATTTTCTTATTCAGCTATCAAAGTTCCTGTCAGCTTATCATTCTCCTCCCAAAATCCCTAATAACTTCCAGAAACAATGGAACGTCCAGATCAGTTTAACACAAATTTGAGCCTACTGCCATTTCCATTGTCTTGTGTTTAGCGTGGCATCTTTTTTTGTCCCTTCATTCTTCCATCTCTTTCATGTTGCATTTTCAGCTTGTGGTTCTGCAAACTGGGACCTATCAAGGCAGAGATCTTTCTGTCTTCCTAGGATGCCACAGTCATAACAACAGCAGAGCATGTATGCAGAAATTCATTCCTCCAGCACTGAATTCACAATGATAACTTTGTGAGGGTGCCTGTTGGGCAGAGATCTAAGCCCTGGTGACGTTGGAGACAGAGAAAATAATTCTCTGGCTGAATATTCATAAACCTTTGTGGTGGAGCAGCAGCCAGAGGCAACAGACCAGAGAGCAACATGGAGATTCTTATGCTAAAAGAGCTAGAAAGTGATAAGCATACAGCCCAGTATTGATCAGGCAGCTTGAGCCAGTATCTGTTCAGTAAACACATTTGCTTACTGTTGAATCCTGTGACACCACTTTCTCTATCCTTCCTGTCATAGATGTGCAATTAGAAGAAAGAAACAGAGAGCATGAGCATTTACTGAGGCCGAAATGCATTTGGGAGGCAGTTGTCTGGGTAACAGCCCTGATCACTGAATTATTTTTGCATTTTTAACTATTGTTCAGTAAAATAGGGGAATTCAGACCACAATTCAGGACTCTTCAGGAGATCTTTTATCTTCACAATAGCTACCCACATCCCCATTTTACTATAAATCCATCAGCACAGGCCTTAAGATCCTTGCTCAATGACTGTCAGACTATGGTGATTTCTGTTTTCAGGGTGGGGAAGGTGCTGTAGGTGTGGCAGATCAGGCCCTTCAGGGACACGGCCAGAGGAACACTGAAATGTCAAGATCTAAAAAGGGTTCAGTGGGAGACATGCTGAAAGCTCTGGCAAAGTGGATGCCGATCTGAATCTGTGAAAGAACAGAGGGCTTGGCATCTTAGTCCTACAGACCTGCAGACACTAAACAGGAACTTTCTGGGTCACACTGCTGACTTTATGTGTCCAAGTAGTTTTCTTAATCTGAATCAATACTTTTTTCAGAGGTATTTAGGCAGCACATTGGGATGGATGTTTTGAAATCATGACATTTACTTCAAAACAATTTTATTTTGAAAAATGTAAAATGTACTGCAAGTGCAGCTATTATTGTACCCTCCTTCCCATTCCCCAGACTTTCAAATACCCAGGCAAACATACTGTCTTTGCAATGCACCTGGAGTACACATCCCCCTTTCAAGTATGCTACAATAATCTGATATTAATGAGACACAGAGGTTGCAAGAACAAAGTTAGGATCCTCAGCAATGTTCACTTAAAAAAAAAAATTAAAAATGCAGAGATTAAACAAGACTTTCCTAAGACCTGCTGCTGCGTGATTTGCTGGTGAATAACAATGTACCACAAGGTCCCAGTGGAGGACAGACATCCTCAATTAGCATGGTTACAATCCTCTTGTACCAACTTGCTTCAAAAAGAAAGCCAGCAGCAGCACTTCCCTTGATACCTTTGGGGTCAGGAGCAAATCTGTTGCCATCATGGTGGCTCCTAAATTATTTCCTGCTTTTATTTTTGCTGCAGATGTAAAAAAAGATGTCTCAGATCTCCCAAACCAGTTCAACATTAACACATATCTGTGAGAGATCTGGTCTGCATGATGGTCCTTCTATTTCAGCATCTGATGCAGATTAGTAACCTGAATCCATCTGTCAGACTCCACAGCCAAAGCATCAAAGACTGCAGTCAGGTAAACTCTAGCCAAGAAAAAATTATTCATGGATAGTACCCAATATGATAGGAATCTCCCTCTCCTCATATCATGACATTGATAAAAGCTTGGAAGATTTCCAGAATTCAGTGAAATGACAGTAGAGACAGTCAGCACGGAGAAGATTAGCAACTGAAGAAAATTTCCATCATCCTGTAATGCTTTCATCTACTTTACTGTTTCCAGATTAAAAGATTTAATTCACAGTAGAATCTGTCCTTAGAACATGGTTGGACTAGATGATCTTAGAGCTCTTTTCTAGCCTAAAAGATTCTACAGTTCTATGACATGTCATTTCAGAAACATACATTAGCCAATTTAACACCTTATTTTCCTAAAACCCAAAAAGACAACTTTTAACTTCTTCATCTTGATTTTAAAACTGAGAAAATTTCTGTTACAAGCTGTGCAAAAAAAAAAAAAAAAAAAAAAGTGGAAACAAAACTTACAACCCTATCAAAGGAACAAATCCATAGCCCTCAGGCCAAAATCCTTACTACCATCACAGTGTCAGCTTAGCTTGAGAACAGAGCTCTGTTTTGTCTTGCATTCACACACAAGGATCAGCTCATCTGCTTCTCAGGAAGAGAGACCAGTTGCATGATTTTACCTTCTGAGGCAGAAAACAGACAATAAGGTGCATGGAAATTGCACAGGAATTCTGAGGTGACATTTTCAAAAGTCATTAGTACTGGTTTGAGCTTGCTTTCACCAAAAGTATGATTCTATAAATTGTTTCAATGGGAGAGTAACTACGTCAAAATCTCCAAAATTTCGTTCCCTCTGCAAATGCTCAGATTTGAGTACTTATTTACAGGAACACTTCACTGATTGTTAGTGTCACAAGTTTTGCAGAGGTTGATTTAGTATTAACCAAGAAACAGGATTTCCAAGAGTTTTGCTGCAGTTCTGCTTCCCTGGTTTGCCAGGGTGCTCCACCACACCCAGAAACCACTGAGTTAGGGTCCTTACTTCAAATAACACTTTATCATGTATTTACATAGTATATAATAGACCACTAACAAGCCTTTGCCTAGAGGAACCTGTAGTTTCAAAGACCCAGCCAAATGCTAATTAAACTGAAATACACCACTTCCTTCCACAATAAGTCTCCTCTGCAGTAGATCCTTGCATGTGTCCATTATGGTTATACAAAAGATGCAGAAACACCCTGGTGTTTAGAGCACTCATCAATTAAAAACAGATTAAAACATCAATGTTATAATAGAAAATGAAGGAACCACACAACCATTTAGGGCCTTGGGCTCTGAAATATTTAATTTTAGAAAAACCAACACAATATCTCTGCAGTTATATTACTATGTTTATTGTCTTCTCTGTCTCTCCAGCAACAACTTTTCCTATAACTATAGATCTCAAACTACTCACATTACCATGATGTGTAATGTTGAGCTGCAGGATAAGAACAGTTTCCTTTATGAACTGAATACTTATGTTCATATGGTAAAGTCTTTCTTTGAAAACCTTATTCAGGTTGTAGCAATATACCTGTAGTTCATGGACGTTCTAGAAAGGTAAGATGACTTTTGCATCTTAAGTAATTAAACCTCTTGTTTAAAATCTCTACTGTAAGTGGAAATAATAATACTGAATGTAATAGTGGTTATACTGACTCTAGGTGGGAAAAAAGGTACAGACTTAGAAGTGTGAGCATGCATCTGGAAGAACTGTATTCACTGAGATATCCTTCCCTTGCTTATAATGCATTGATAATTTAAAGATTTTATTAAAAAAACATTTACTAGTCAATTAGCATTTGTTTAAAGAAAATTATCCTAAAGCAGTAAACCAACTGTAATTAACCTCGTACCATAAAACTGATCAAACACATAATAAGAATAATAGCACAGCTCGGTCCCTTAAGAACCATTTGTTACACTGGGCTCTGACAGTGAAATATATAGAAAATATGTAACTGCTTCTAATCTGAAGAGACACTTAAACAGCAAAGGAGATAATTGTACCCTATAATCTCAAAATGCCAATCTCTATACCGGTGCACATCCCACTATTATGATATATCAGAATATATCTGATATATATCAGTACTCTGATATATATCAGAAGTCTGCATTTTCTTCACATGACTGCAGAGTATAGGCTATCATGGATATTTATGGTGAGACTTGAATATGAAAACTGTAGACAACATTTTAATTCAATATGTAAATGAGTTCAGGGTACTGAACTGATCATTTTTGTAATGATCATGCCTACAAAAATCTTCTGTAAAACCAGCAACGTACTAAAACTGTGGGCTGGCATAACAAGGTTGTCAGAAAGTTTCAGACACAGAGCTAAAATGCAATGCAAAGTGAAAAACTGACTGCAGCAAATGAATCTGATATACAGGTTGCCATAGGGCTTTCACTGTGCTTTAAAAAGCTCCTTCAACTCTAGTGTCAAGACAAGATGGGAAGAGCAGGACTTGTTTCCTCCTGGGGATGAGCTTAAGGACAGAGCCTGGAGCAAAACGAACTGCCCCAGAGTGGCTCCCATTCAGTCACTGCTGCTCTGCTCACACCAAGCCCTTAAATTGCCAGGTACTCGCCCCAGGGCTGAGGGAGGGTGGGTACAGCAGAGGCAATGACAGAAGAGCCCTTTTTGCATTTAGTTCCCAGCTGACAGCATTGAACTTAAGGAACAGTGAAAATATTTTCCTAAGGTAGCAAATTGCTACACAGGTCAATACCAAGCAAAACAAAACTAAAGAGTTGAGTAATGTAAAACCCAAGAGATTTGTTTTTAATGTTTTTTGCATAATGACACATTAAGCACAGCAATGAACAGTACAGATGAGCACATCTCTAATTCAGATCATTGACAGCAAAGTAGTTAAGAGGTTGCAGAGAAAAACCATGCCAGAAGACTTAGAAAGCAAGTACTGTCGCCAGGGCTATAACTTGACTTTTTCCTGTGCAATATATATTAATGAGGAACAGTGGGCTGGAGCTCTTGCTAATAGTTCAAAGAATAAAAAAAAATGTTTTAAAATAATGACAGTTTCAGGTTATTATGTGTGTCAACACAGACTAGGCTTACCTCTTACAATTAAGGTCAAATGCATGTACAGCTTTACTCGTGCTGCCTTATTTCTGAGCAAACACATACAGAAGGGAAATCCAACCCTAAGCCATTAGGTGTGTTTTGGTTGCAAGCAGTATTTGCAAAATGTGGCTCCTGTCCTACACATCTTATAATTCCCATGTAACAAAATATATAGAAATATTTTGCCAATATTTTAATAGAGTGCAACCACTTTTAATTCTATGAATAATTTAAGGATCTAGTTATTCTGACTGAAGTATTCCATACAAGGAATATCATATGACAAAATCATTGTTTCATGAGGGTGCAATTTAAAAAGTTACACCAAGAAAATCTATTAGTTCACACAAACACAAGATTAATAATGAATTTAGAGAGAGATTTCAGTAATACCCAAGGCCCACAATATATACCAGAATTAAAACTGTTGCTTTTGAACTCTTAACTGCAAGGGTTGAGGGGAACAGAATTATACTCTATGTGCCAGATAGAAACACAGATAATATCATATAGGCATAGAACCACGCAATCCCATCATCATGCAACAGATTAGTTATCACAAGAAATGCAGCTCCAGTGCTTTACTTTTTTTTTCTCTGCCCAGGGAGAAATAATTTTCATACTGATGTGTCTATTTTTGGATGATTATAATTTATCACGTGTAACACAAAATTCCTGTTTCTTCTCAGACTTTGGATAAGACTTCTGAAGAAATATGTTTGTGGAGAGATAATCAGGTTCTGGAAAGATTAACATCATTTAGCAACTTTTGAGCAGATAACTCCCCTCACCTCAATAAATGATTGGCACTCTTTTGCAAATGTTGAATGCTGAAAAATCCCTTGTGACCATTAGCACATTTTCAAGGGGCCAAGAACCACCTCTAAATAAAATATCTACCACAGGAGAGGAGCATGCAGTTTCCAGACAAATAGCACACAGTAGAGGATGAATAGTAATTGAACGCTTATTTCCATCACATCACCACTTGCAAATGTGAAACTCAGTAATGTACTTGTTCAGTATTTTGAATGTAGCTGCTCATGACTGGGTAGCACAAGGTAAATCTGTTTTTGTTTGTTATGTACAGCACTACTGATTCTAATTTTCAGTTTCATGAAGGGTGCTACTGATTTACTGGAACATATATTTCAGAGAGGTTTAATCCAACTCGCAATAATATCTAAAAGTAATTTTACTTGACTGTAGAAATACCACTTCATGAACTATTTTTGACTGAACTTTTCTGTTCTTTCTTCCCTTTTTGATCCCCAAAAGCAGAAAAGGTTAATGACAGCAACTTTGGTAGATGATCATTTTCCTTTTCTTGAAGTAGTACCTGTCGAAATGATTCAGCTGCAATTACTGTCTCTTTTCTGAGCCCTGTCTGCAGAAGAGTTTTAGATTTTATCTCACAAAAGGCATGAACAATCTAAGTAGTTCTGGGAACAGGGACTGGACCAGAAGTCAAACTTCCCCTACTGCCCACTAGTCTACAGTTACTCGACTTCATGCACTGTCACAGCCAATGAAGCAAAACGAGCAAGGAGGAGGGGAAAAATAAGGGCAGTTATTAGCAGATATAAAGTAGGAAAGTATAGAAAGTAGGAAGCTTGTGTCAGAGCTATCTCAAATCAAACAAAAATTTGAGGAGACTCCTGCTTCCTAGACAAAAAGCCTCACCAGCGACTGATAATACATAAGAAAGGCAGACACTGGCACCTTGTCCAGCATTTGTATTTTTTATAAGGACAGGAAAAACTTAATGCTCTGAAATTATTTTGTCAGGCTTTTCACTTTGGGGACATTCAGATGCACAGTAGTGCCTTAACTCCATATCAGAAAGGGAAAGCAAGAGCTGACTAAGCATCAACCAGGACATTCTTCAATGTTATGGCCTTTCCAGATCTAACTCAACCCATTTCCTTCCACAGCAACTGAGCCTCCTACCAGACAGATACCATCACTCTTTGCCAAGTTCAGTTTTTAGGCATTAAGTCTGCCACTGGTTTCGCTACTTACAGGCCCCTGGCAAAACTCATTTCTCAGGCTGCAGGTCCTTGTTGACAATGAGAATTTGATTGTTATCATGGTACAAGGACCCTCAAAGAAAACCTGTTCATGCTCACCTGAGAAAGTATGGACAGTTGTCACTCCAGTATTGCTGCAGACTGGATGTTACAGAGGTATAATAGCCACATAAAATTTGGAAGGGTTTATTAGCATTAGAGTTCCCATGGAAAAAGCATTGAGCTGAATCATCTTTTGACCTGTGATATTCTAGCGTGCTTTACAATCTAAAAGATTTTTCACTGTGGCCTTAAAGTGTATTTCATGCTCAGAATGGCCAGGGTGTTTTTTTTTTTTTTTTTTTTTTGCTTTGGGCCTTCTGTGTACTTGCAGGAAATGAACAAGAAATAGGACAGGGAACAGAGAAAAATAAAACCACCGATCTTCACAGCTAGGGGGTCTATAAATGTACTTATGACACAGGTGACAAACAAGGCTGTATGTGAGCACATTGATCAGTTTGGCTTGTTGGTTCAACCCTTTCTTCAGATAAATCCAATGTAGATGAAAGGCACCAAACTAAAGAAGCAGGGACTTTTAATTATCTGAAGAAACCACCATACGAATAGCTGAAGTGTGCACCTCTTTCATGTTGCCTAGTCCTAATTGCTGACAAGTTAAGCATACAAGATGGGGAATATTTGGGAGAGATGAGACACACATGAGCAGAATCTCAGTGTGTAAATCTGTACTACTCCTTTCAAACTAAACGAAGTGCTACATTCATTTTTGATTAAAAGTACTAATGAAATAGAAAATTATATTGAATTTTTCAGGGTTTGGAATGTACTCTTAAAAACTCAGCCATTCTTCTGTCAATGGCTGTTCTGTCTGAATAGATTTCTGCTTTGACCTCAGAAGCAAGGAAGAGTCCAAATTGCCTTTCCATCTAATAGCTCCTAAGGAGGTGTTAAAACAGGAAACTACATAAATAAGGAAATGAGCTACAGCTTTTCTCTATTAGGCACAAGATTCGGATTAATTCAGTCCTGAAAGGGAATATAGGATTATTGCACCTCAGATAAGGGGTCTGGTCTCTTTGTCTGAAACCTGAAGAATCTCCAGACAAACTCAGCTCCCTGACAATGTAGAACTTACCACACTGGAAAGAAAAATAAGAGAAGAGACAAAGAACACACAGGGCATTTCAAAGAGATACCTTCCTAAAGGTACTGTTCAGTAAGCATGTTATAACTAGAAGGAAAAGAAAGAAAAAAAAAAAAGGCGGTGGACAGTGAAATAAATGCCACGAGACGCAGTTCTGGGACGTGCTCAGTGTCTGCAGATCATTTCCCAGTGCATATCACCATCAGTTGTGTAGCAATTTGCTACAATTTCTTTGTCCTCTGGTATCCTCCAAAAAGGCTCAAATGAAAATCTGTGGTTCTTATAGAATGTCTAGTTCAAAGGAAGAGTCTGTCCTGTTTAGTGTCCCAATTCTGTACAAAAGAAATACAGAATAGTCTTGACTACAACTGCTGTATCAAGAGATGTATGTTTCCATTTCTTAGAATTTAATGACCTTCCAGGTCAGTGCTTGTACAAGAACATGGCAAACTTCTGTTTTAAATCTTCTACCTAATAATTTTGTCAAGTTTCCTCTGCTTCTTCAACTGTGAGTATGGAACTTTTACTCATTATTTCTCATATTTTCCCTGTCATTTGTGATTATGTAGGCCTATATCCCAGTTACTTCTTTTGTGACCTAAGCACTCTTTTACAATCTAATTTATGTTATGCAGTATTCAAAACATGGGAAGAGACAGCACAATGAAATAATACAATGCATCACAGAATAACGATGTATCCAGTTTTATCTTCTATTCCCTTCCCAATCATTCCCATCTTTCTAGTTGCCTTTTCAACTCATAATTGAGTATTAAGACATTTTGTAGCATACTTTTGTAGATGTCCTGTATTTGTTTCCTAGTTTTATATAACTGAGGACGTGGAATTACCTCCAGCCTGTCTTCTCACTCACCTTTGCTTCTAACATATTTATAATTTTTTTATTATTTAAAACAAAACCAAAAATCTCCAATTATTATTGTATCACTGTTAATTTCTTTGCAGAAACAGCCTATGAATTTGTTGAGTAGTACTGACCCAAGCACTTCCAAAGATCCTAGTGGATTACGTTTAAAACTCCTCTCAGCTGTAAAATCTGACCATTTTACAGTCCACATGAGTCATGGCTGACCAGATCACCCACATCTCTGACTCCTTCTAAGAACTAAAATACATGTCTGTAAGACATGGCCTCCATATACATTATATATGGCAGTTCTTTCCCAGCATATCACGTTTATTCATATTTGTGCTGCTAGGTTGTCGTGGTTTGACATGGAAGTGAATTTTCTCAGGAAGTTGGGGTCAAACCAATCAGTGGTCAGGTTTGGATAGTGGCACCTGGAGTGACCACTGAAAGTATGGACACGCCTCTGAGAACACAGGGGGTTAAAAGCAAGAACTCCCAGGGGAACTGTCTCTTTGGTTCTGGTCAGAGTGCAGTGCAGAGCTCCCCTGCCCAGCCATGGGCTGGGTGGGAGAGGGGAAGCCATGCGGCCTGGCAGAGGTAGCCTGGAGCCCCAGAGGGAGAAGGGGGCGGGGGGTGAAGGGAAGGGAACCAGGCTGCCCCCCCCCCCTCCAGGACCGAAGGGTGGAGGAACACTGAGATGTCCCAGGCAGCCCCCCCGGAGGGGAAGAGACAGAGAGCCTGCAGGCACCTGGAAATCGCTGCAGAGAAGACAGAGGTGAGAGAGGACTGCCCAGCCTTGGAGTGTGGGAGTTCCGCAGCCTGCTGTGAGATCTCAGCTGTCCTAGGCCTGGGTGCCTAAGACGTTTAACCCTTTCCGGGGAAAGGAAAGCTTTGCAAAACACTATTCCTCCTCGATGTAGAAGAGAAAGGAGACAGTCTAGGACTGAGATATCAGAAGAAGATGGGGAAAAGAATTCTAGGTGGGAGGAGATGATGGAGTGGCTTTTGGCTGGACTTGTATAGCCATAGACTGAACCAATCTCTCTTGCAACAGAGACTGCATTTTTAGGGGGATGCAATGGTTGGAGCCAAGAAAGTGGCAGTGACCTGCTTCAACAGCTGCAAGTGCAGGAGTGGATAAGTAGATCTCTGTTCTTGAGACCCTCGGCCCCAGGGGAGGGAAAAATGGGGAGGGGGGGGGACTGTGGTTCCAAAACAAGAAACTGAACTGTTGTTCTGTTGGTTCTTGGCAAAACATCTTTAAAGGAGCCCTATGGGCAGTCTGTCCATGCACGGTGGTGAGAGCGCTGTGACATGGAAAGGAGAGTGTCACACTGGCAGATTTTCTCTGGGCAGTTGCCATGTGTGACATGGAAACACAGGAGGTGGCAACTGTATTTCCTGGGGGGTCTATGGCACAGGAGAGGCTCCTCTCTCCCTTGATGGAGTGAGTATTGATTAACTGAAGGGTGGGAACCTGATTGAGGGTCCGAGTTGTGTCTCACTGTGTTTTTTGTTGGAATTGGCTGGGGGAGGAGGAATGTTTTGGAAGGTTTTCATCCTGGATTTAGTGTGTGTGTTTTTTATAGTAGTAGTACTTTAATAAAGTTTTTTTTTCCCCTTTGTTATTAAGCTTGGGCCTGCTCTGCTCTGTTCCTGATCACATCTCACAACATTTATTTGGGAAGGTGTATTTTCATGGGGGCGCTGGCATTGCACCGGTGTCAAACCATGACATAGGTTAGCAGTTATGACCTGTACATAAGGCAAAAAATCATCAATTTAGATCAGACCCACAGCCCTTTTTAAAAAAGGATTCTATTTACTACATATCCAGTCCTCAGATAACAGAACAAATTTAAGTTATAAACTATACAAGACCACTAATAGTTGACATTCTTGACTAGGGTATTACTGAAAAACAAGACCAGAAAGGAAAATAATCTTACACAGACATATCTATAGCACCTTTTTTTTCTTATTTTTTGGGACAGTCTTACAATGGCCATACCTGCCATATACTCTCATTAAATTACTCATGGAATAAAGCACTCTTTATCCTGAATGAGATAATCACAACCTTGGCTTTAATACCAGGGGTCCTTATGCTCTTGGGTTTTTAGTAGCAGGAACATCAACCACTTCCCTGTGATTTTCTGAACTTTTCTTTGACCCAGTTTATTACCTGGACTTTCTCTTTAGGAAAAGGTAACAAACTTGAGGTATCTGTCTGGTGCTCAAACTCAACAGTCCTTGCTCATACTGACAAGAAGAGAGATTCAAAGTGTCTTTCACTGAAGTACATGTGGAGTCCAGTAAATTTACATATGGAAAGAAAACCATGTGGTTGTACTGTTTATCACTGATAAGCTGAGGTATAGAACAGTACCACAGAGGCAAATTTACAGTACCCAACAATTAAGAGAAGAGCTTATTAAGACCTATTATTCCTTCCTCCACAAATTCTCTTGCTCTACTTCAGGGAAGTCACATAACAGAGAGTAAGTATCACCAAATGTTTTCCACACTCAAAGATATACTTGAAAGGCATAAATTATGATTAGGCAACAGTTTCCCATAGAAATTGAATGAGATTTGGTATTCTCTTTCCCTGTTTACTTTTAAAACTTCACATTGAATATATGTCCATGAAAAGAGATACATCACCTAAGACCTTGATTTACCTCATTCCTAGTGCTGAAATTCAATAAGAGAATACATCTCAATGCAAAAGACACATAAAACTCAGAAATCTTTCCAGCTTTGTGAAAACCAGTGCTTTGCCAGCATATATTCTATTTATTGCACTGTATACATGCTTGTATTTTATGATTCAGCCACACTTCTTTCCAGCTTCATAAGTGACAATAGAGAAGTACCTTTCCTTCTTAGAAGACACAAAATGCCAGCTAATATAGGGCATATTTGCCATGTTATACCGAAACACAAACAAACAGCCTGCAGAGAAAAGCAGGCATGGCTTCCTAGCTCTTGTTTGCAAAGAGGTAACAGAGCCTGAAATGATGATTAGTTCTTTACTGTAGCACTAGCTGGTATAGAAAATTTTCCTTTAAAAATAAACCATACTGTTCTCCCTATATATTCCAAGGAAGCATGGAGCATGTGGGAAAAACACCCCCACACCCAGCACTGACAAGGAAAGCTGTGCTATTTTGTGGTCTCCTGTATGACAAGAATCAATTTTATGACTTCACTAGCATTTCTTAATCAATATTATTTTTGCATGCTAAAAAATCTTCCTTTTTCTTGCCATTCTTTGTCCATCCCCCTTTTCACAATTTTTCTTACCCCCAATAAGCTTGCCTTTCCAGAGTCAAGAAATTTATACCAGAAACTACACAGCAACAATAACAGAGAAGTTAACCATTTACAATCTCACAAAAATATTTTAGCCAGCAGGAGTTTTTAGTAACAAATAGTGCTGGGCATTTCAACTTCCTTACAATATTTAGAAACAGGAGATTTTAACTACCTGCTTGAGAAGGACATTTTCTTTCATGGTTTATGAGGTGAATAATTAAAATTCTAAGCACATGTAATAGGTGAAATTAATGCATCAGTCAATAGTCTGCCATCAATACAAGTGCAGGCCATATAATATAAGTCACTGAGCGATTCTTGGTGTAATAACTTGCTGGCACAGTGAGGAAACCTGCCACATGGGGCAGAGATCCCAGGAGAGCAGAGGATCCCAGGCTGCTGGTGCCGGGGGGCAGTGTGCTGCTGACCCTCTTTGCTGCAGCACCACCATCTAAGCACAGCCAGGCTCTTGCAGGCTGATCCCAAGCAGGGGACAGCCCCATCCAGCAATGGAGAGGATTTGCTACTCACTAGGTGAGTTCGATAAAGAAAGGCAACCCCTGCAACCGGCTGAACTGTGCTCACTAGTCTGAGTGACACCATGCAGATGTGGCACCCCAAAGAAGGATGTCACCTGGACAAGCAGCTCTCTAAGCTCTCTTATGATTCTGTTCCTCCAGTTCTGTTAACATCTTATTTTCTTACTCTTCTGTTTTAAAAATGTTTTAAAGGACATTCAGAATTTTTCCAGTGGTGTTTCTTGAACCATTTCATTCTTCATCAGAGCAGTATTTTATCCTATCAGAACTGATCAAATTTCTCATGCATTGTAATCTAGAAATTCACTCACTGTAGAGAGCGTTTGCACAAGGAGAAAAGTGGCTTTGATGTCAGTCAACCACTTTTTAAACTAATCTCTCCTTCTGCATCAAGCATTACTGTTTAGCTGCTATTCCTGTCCTGCTGATCTCTTTGGCAAGATCTGTCTGTGTGTGTTTAGCTGCAACTTATGAATCATGTTAAGTACAAGAAAGGTGTAGAGGCATCTGTGGAGTGAAGAATAGATGATAATAAAGTAAAAGAAACTAATGGAAGTAATCAATAGCTGTCAGCCCAATAATGATGCCCTTCCACAGTCTCACTCCACAGGCATTTGCCCAGTATGGCACTGTGTATACAAAAAAGCATGGAGACTGTCCAGTACATACATTCCTTTAGCAGCCCACCATTGGCCATGCAATAAGGTAATTTTACCATTTACTCAATCCCATCTTGCACAACAGACACAGAATGGTACATGTATGAAGCTACATTTGGCAAAAATCAACCAGGAAACTAAGATTTTCCTGAAAGAAGACTCACTGTATTTATCCTGCATTCTTTTATTTGTCAATTTGCTGCATACAACTCCTGCCAGTAAAAACTGCACTTTAGGTTAACAGTAGAAAGTGATATTTAATCAAAGTCTTTCTTTTCAGAACCACCTCCTGAACATCTTTAATTAAAAAAAAAAATATTTGATATTGACAACATTAACACTTTGAATAGAAGTACTGTATGCTCCCATAGCAAAATCATTATCTTTTGACTGATCTCCAATTCCTTGAACATTGACTTTTAAAACCAGTATCTTGATGTTACGCCCAGACTTGTTAATTTCAGTATCTAGGTATGGCATAATCATGTGCAATGAAGTCAGGATCCTTCCATTTTTTTAATGGACACAATGTTCCTGAGAAAGGAAGGTAATTTCCAAATGTGTGTGTGGCACCTACAATATCAAAACATTTTCAAGAACTGGGGTCCTTCTTATATTTCTGAAATTGGCTGACCTGTTTGTTTGGGTGTGGATATTCTCAGCTCAGTCAGAAAGAAAGAGAAAGGTTTTCTAACCAGGCAAGAGCCTGGGAAGCAGTTGGGAAAGAATGTAAATTATTCGCTAATCTATCTTGTTATTCACATAGTTTATAGATATGTCCTGCCACTGTGCATCATTTACTGCACACCAATGGTGTGACATGTTTTTACTCTAAGACCAATGAAATCAGTCTTCGCGATGTTCTCTATATATAGAGCGGTACATTTGAAATAAAGGGAGTTCATTTTTTTTTGCCTTCTAATGTGGAGTTCTCTGTTCCCATCCTGCTCAACGGCGTCATTTGGGTGGTGAGTTTTTTTTAGTTGCTTTGGTTTACTTTCTCCTTTGAAATCTATATATAAACAAACAGCTTAAGTGTAAATTTGTCCCTGTGGAAACAGAATAAAGAGCTATTGGTGACAGGGCAGATAAATCTATTTTCTTTGTGATCTCTTTATTGGCCTGTGAAAATTTGTTTGAGCAGCATATTCTCCATTGTAACATTCAGATTTCTAAGCTCCAGGGTCCACAAAAATTGCATGTCCCAGAATCTGAACAGGGGATGTTTTAAGAAAAAAATTTAGGTGTGATAAAAACTACTAGCTATTGCAGAGGTGCATGAGGAATTGTGATTTCTGCAGTTAAGACTGAAAATCTCAAGGGGACTTATTCCAAAACCCAACTGAGCAGCTCCCTGGTGGCAATGAAATCAGTGATATTTTAATGATCACAAGAAAGGCATCAAATCAGGACTGATCTACAGCTGGGTGACAATTGGGTGACAGAGCAGAGGCTGAGTGGACTTTGCAGATTGGATCAGCAAACTAGTTGGGAACCAAGGACTGCCACAGCAAAGGTTGCTGTGAGCTGCAAGGATTACCACTGCAAAGGTTGCTGTGGGCTCACAGCACTATGCTGACAGTTCAAGCAGGTCTAAAGGAGGCTGCTGCTCAGACCTGAAGAGCTGAGGCAAAGCAGAAGATACTGATGGGTTACTCTTAGATACAGCCAAGACAACATCTTAGGACTGAGATTACTTAACAAAACTTTCATGACACCTGTCCACATGATACCTGGCTCTAATGGTGCTATTAACTACTCAGAGGCAGAAGCAGTACGTTTCTTGAACAGAGAAGACAAAAATCCATTACAAAATCCTGGCTTCTGTTTTTAGCAATAGTTATGAGGTTGCAGCTGTTTCCATGCAAAGCTTTTCCATTTTGGGAGAAACATTACTGCAGCAGAATCAACTTTCTCTGGCCTCGATGCAAGGAGACCCTCTTAGTTCAATCTCAAAATTCTGTGGAACTCAGGCAAATATGAGTGGCAAGACATTTTCTGTAGTGAAGCAGACACTAAAATATAAGGATAGAGAATGAAAGGAAAAAACGTGTGTTGATAACAAGAAGTATTCAAAGTGATCCATATGCATATCATATGACATCTTAGAAGAGACACTTCAAGCCTCCTCTGCTGGTGATCATCAGTAAGCACCATGATGTTTTGTACATGTCATACTGAAGGTCACCTTAGGTTTACATACACCATCTCAAGTTGCCCCTGTAGTGTCATCTAGAGAAGTTGTTTTTACTTACTCATCTGAAAGAAAATACAGCTTTTCCTCTGAAGATACAATAGAGGGACTAACTACATATCATTTGTAGGATCCTGCTAAAATAGTTCAGATAGGAGAGAGAGGAAAATGAAGATAGCAATGAGCAGGTCGTAGCTGCAGTTGATCAGCTCAATCCCCATCACTTGTTACTCCATCAGTCAGACATAATTTGTAAATGTAGACATGTTCTAAGGCAAAGCACAGACAAAAATAAGCAGTCAATGAGGTGTATGTAACCAAAATGCAACTTAAACTGTAATGATACTTTAAATCATCTCCAACATGGGCATTACTAATTTAAAACATGGTTTTAAAGTGTTGAAGCCATAAAACAGTATAGAAATTTGCTTGAACATCCAGACCTAGAATACAGGATCTCTTGACTAGGTCCAAATCCAAGACCCCTAACTACTGTGGCCTCTAGATTTCAAGAGCAGTTTGAAGGTATCTTGTGGTGTCTGTGTCAAAGTTGCCTTTGACAGAGAAAGCAATGGGATAGCTTGTAGTGGGTGGACAAACCAGATGAAACACAAGGTCTTAACATGAGGTTTTTTCTGTATTAAGAGTACCTACTAAACTCATTCCACACCTGTTTAGGAAGGCATGTTATTAACTCTGGAAAAGCAAGAGTAAGCATGCAGGTCCGTGTCTCCCCAGTTGTCACACAGGCCCTCAGGAAGCACCACAGGGGGATCAGCATGTGCAGTCATAGTCAATACCCAACTGAGAGCTGAAGAACAGTTTTTTGTGATTATGTTTTTACTGTTTCATTTTGTTCCTTCATATGCTCTGGTCCTCTCCAGAATAGGAATTATCACATGACTACAAGGAAAGGCAATTTGACTATTAATTCCATCTTGTCAAAACCATAATCTGCCAGTTCTTGAGCTGATCCACAGGCACCCTGTACAATTTATTACCATGGCACCACCTGAAGGATGACAGGATGCCAACTGTCATGGATCATTATGCAGCATCTAATTCAGCACAAAAAGACTTCCTGCAATGTTTCTGAAAGCTAGGGGAGATAACAGTAACTTTAAAAAGCACAGCTCTATGAGATGTTTCTTTTTGTTTAATATACAGTTGACAGTGAAATACATTCTGCTCTAAGCATCCAGTCCCTAAGACAATAATTTTTCACAAAGCATTGGCAAGAAGGTCTCATTTTCACCTGTAGGCTCAGGAATCATTGGCAGTCAGGATGCCTAGTAGCTGTGGTGAGCACAAGAGTTTCCAGAAGCATTCAATCCAATGCCTAAGACTTCCTAATTCAAAACAAAAAGTTAAAAATGCATAATACTGCAAAAGAACCTGCTAGTTTTCCACTTTATGACCTAACAAAAGTGAAGCATTTTAAAGTAAAACCCCTGGAAAAGTGGTCTTTAGAAAAATCAAGTAATATAGCTACTGGTGCACCCTGAGTCATACTTGAGCAGGAGATACATTGTTGGATAAATCATCAGATTAGTCTGATGGCATAACCTGAAATAAAGAAGTTTGGACAAATGCTTTGAGAAGTGATCAGCAAGAACTGAATGCCCCTGTTGGTATGTTCGGTAAGAACTTACCTGGAACCCTCTATATAGGAATTTGCATCTTTTACAGAAAGCACCACTCTAGACAGATATTCCTTGAAAAAATATCTGTTAACCTTTTAAATTTTTCATGTTTCTAACTCTATCCATGACATGTACTTTTCTCAATTGGCACTAAAGTAAACCAGCAAAGCCTTACATCAGAAACCACAGATGCTTCTTATCTCTAGAGTCTGAGAACTTGTTTGCTCGTACTAAGGTTCCAAGACCATACTCAAGGTCCAGGAGATTGTTGTGTGGCTCCTTGTGATGCCTCTTTGCTACAAGATATAGTGCCTAGCAGCTTGCCTACTCACCAGAAATATACTCAGCTTGTCACTGCACCATCCCAGCAGACACAGAACCTGGGTTTAGGTATTTAGTACATCTGTGAGGGGGGGGACAGATTGTGCTCATTTGCATTAGACTGAGCTCACATTTTCTGCATTTCTTTGCCTGAAATAATTTACACTATTAATGACAATGTAGCTGGAATAGAACTGGTTTTGTAGCTGCTGGAAGTACATTTATTTTCTCTTGAGGAGACAGTTTCTGAAATACTGTGGCCTTCGTCTGACTGCATAAACTAGGACCATTCAAGTGGTTATTGCTAAAAGTGTAAATATACAACAGATGTACCCACCAATGGTCACTGCACTGCTCATGTAGCAGTGTATTCCAGAGCTCTTCTCTGACAGAAAAAAACACTTAACAGTACTGTTTTTGTAGTTCTGATAGTATGAAAGGTGAGGTTTATCATTAGTTGGAGTTTTGTTGTTGGTTTGTTTTGATTTGCCTTTCTAGCTACAGCTTCTGATTTAATAAAAGCAGAGACAAAAGCCTTTCTTTAGGTAGAACACTTTTCAACCAGCCCATCCATCTATGCCCATTTGCACCCAGTTTTTTCAAAGTGGGTGAGATGTTCACCATCACACTTCAGCTGTTACTCCATTATCTGTGCTCCATTTCTCACCTTTAATCCTATTGTTTACATCTTGAGACAGGTACTGATTTTCTTTTCCAGACTACAATGCCTTAATTCCTTCACTGCTACACAATCTTTCTGGAAAAACTTCTTGTTGGCTTTAGTGTGACTGGTGGCCCTGGCCAAATTCTACTTACTCTGGTCTTTCCAGATACTCCAACCTTCCCATACCCTCCCAGACTTCTGGGGATTTTTTTTGCAATAATTTTAGCTGAATTCAGTCAAGCAGCAAGTGATGTACACTGCTGGAGAACAAAGCCATTTCTCTCATTACCTGTCTGACAAGTGCTGTGCATCTGGGGCAGTGTGTCAGAGGGCTGCAGTCCTTCCTGGCAGGGTTCATGCATGGTTCATTCAGCCCCTGCTTCCCTCCAGAACCTGTCAGTTCAGGGCCATTAGAAGTCCTGGACCAACTGTGAGAAGTTCCATCATTCAAAGTGAAGGTCACTCATCTCCGACTGTCAGCAATTCTCCATGCTCCACTACCCAGCAGCAATGCACAGAAGCAGCTATCATTTGGCTAATGGAGACAGTCAAAATTCCCCTGGTATTTCTACCCCTTTAAGACTTAGATTTATTTCTAGTAAAACGACTCCTCATCTTAAACCATTTGTCTATATTTTTAATTGTTATTTTTGGCAAGTAGTAACTTTTTATATGAAGCTTTTTTGAAAGAACACTTTAGCATAAGATTACTGAATACTTAAGATTTTTATAGGAATTAGTATGGGAAACTTTCTAATAAACATTTCTGTGCAGTAACTCTTATTCTGAAGGCTTCTAACAGAAAACTCAAAATGTCCATAAAGAAAGTAAAAAGGATTACTTTCATAGCAATTTAAAGTATTTGTCATTTTGTCTTTCCTAGTGTCAAAGTAGTCTTGAAAGATAGGCTAAGTAAATTACTCTGTTATCTATAACAAGGCCACACTATTCCACTATTTTCACCCTTTTCAGACCAATGCCTTTTCTTACCTGTACACATACACTTTTCTGAGTTTGATTTCTCTGTATGTCAGGTAAAAAAAATGCAAAATGTATATATGTATATGTATATGTATATGTATATATATATATATATGCAATCTGAGACGACACTTAAAATAGAAACTGCAGTTTCTTCCAACCCAGTCAGAAGACACTTCATAAAGAAACAAAGATGGAGTCACAAGCTTCTACCTCCTGGCATGGATAATTAACACACAGTATACTCCCTGCTTCTATCTCAGTAAAATATACCATACTTATTGGTGAAGCGGTGCTAGAACTGATCACTTTATTCCTCATATCTTCTAGTCAACACACTGTTTATTCCTTGTACTTGCCTTACCACAAAATCATAATAAAACCCAGTTGCATATGACTCATGATGTACAGCACAATCCAGATCCCTCCTTGCTACTGAGTTGTTTCCTGGCTAGTTCCCCCTTCCCACATTGCTGGTTTAACAAAAATAAACTTCTTTTGAAGCTTCATGGCTTATTTTGCCTTTTTTACCCCCAAAGTATACTCATCCACCCACACAACCCCATAATTTCTACTGTAAAAATCAGCTTATTGAAGACCTTCACTCCATTAAAAAAAAAAAATTCCTTCCCAACATTACTATAATTTTCTAATTTTAGCTGTCTTGACAGGATGTGACAGGCCTCAGTCTGTCTCCAGCATTCCTCAGCCTCCTTTCCTTTCTTATAAAGACTTACAAGATGTTTATTTGCCCTTCAGCCTCCCCTGCCACCCAGCTTTCCTAAGCATAACCACATTCTCTTGAGAATAAGGGAAGGAGGCAGATTCACATTGTGCCACCTCTCTCTGGGTGCCAATGACTCTGAGAGTGCTTGCTAATTGCAGCCAGCTGTACACATCCCTCCTTGCCCTCCTACCTGTGACAGTGTGCTGTCACATCTTCTCACACACTGCCTGATCCACTGACAGGGAAGTGGCTCGGGGTGCCTGACAGTCTGGCTGTCTCCCTGTCTGCGCAGGGTTAAGTTCTGGCTGGTGGGAACTCTGTCACCAGGCACCACCCTTAGTAATGTGAAACCCCTCAAGAATCCCAGTCCTTCCTGCTCCTTACAGAGCTTGCAAAAGCTTCACATAATCTGCTTACCAAACATTGTTTGCAAAGCGCTTTTGGGAGCTGAGAGTAGAAGTATTTTAAAAGGGTCATCAAATAAGAAGTTATTGGCTTGAAAAGAATAAGCCCTCTCCTGTTGCTCAGCTTCATCTTGCTATCTTCCTTGACTGCTCTGCAGGAAAGCTATTTAAACCCCACTTAGCACATAATATAGTCACACTTATTTTTTAGTGGACACATACCGTGTTCTGTAACATTAAACTTAACATGAGCCATTTTTTCCTAAAGCGAACATCCTAGGAAGGCATTGGAGCTCTCTTCAGACTAAATCCATCATTCATACCAAAAAGGACTATATGCCTTCATGCAGTAAACATTTACTGCTTTCCTCTCTCACTGATTCCTAATTCAGCACCTAAGTCTGGCAGAAAAGATGATCTTGACATGGCAAGTATTGGCCAGCATAACCTAAAGAGCTTTTTTCCCTACCTGCAATAGATGTGGCTCTGAATGCTGTCCCATGGCAAAACCTCTTTTGGGCAATACCCAGACCATTGAAAGGAACTGTTCTGTGAATGGCCTGTGGACATCTGATGTGTGGAATACAGATGTTTAATGAAAAAAATGGAAGACTGGGGGGAATGAAAACATGTGCCATGGTCTTTGACTGTTCCTAGCAGACAGATAATTCTGCTGTCTAGAGACAAGGGTGTTATTGTGCCCTCAGGACCAAATAGACTGATGCACTTTACCCCCAACAACATGCATTAAAGTCAATGGGACATCAGTTCGAGAGGCATAGGAGTAGGTGGAAGAAAATCCAGCAAGGGGGATGATTTTTGTTCTAGCTGAGAAAATGAGAGATTTGGATAAGCTGCAGCAGGGGAGGTAAAAACAGAAAGGTTATGGTAAGGCTTTATCCATATCACTGGGAAACAAAATAGAGTTGAACTCTTTTTCTTTTCTCCACAGGAGAGTGTTTGAGGGTGGAAGGGTGCAGAAGCAGAGAAGCTAAAGTTTACAACCAGAACTATACTGACAAAGTCGATAATAATCTGAAGAGAAATATAAAATAAGGGAATAACTTGCTTAGAATCAGTACAGCAGGAAAACCATTACCCAGTTAGAATACAGAAGGAAAAGGACACTGAATCACAACAAAGTGGAATACTCAAAAGAAAAGTAGTACTTTTTGTCATTTATGCATTTAGAAGGAGAAATTCTTTTCCTCAAGATATCATAAATACCTTACATTAGACAAGTTTCTGGGAAGGTTTAGAGTCCCACATAAAAAGAACACCCAAGAGTTTAATCCAAGTATAATATTCCCCATATTTATATAGAGGTTTGATTTAGGTTGTATAGATCCTAATATGTATAGATCCTAGATACATTCATATGTCTTTCTTTTATATATACATATATATATATATATATATTTGTTAACATGAATTTTGGATGGATATAAGGCTTTATCCATCAGTAAATCAGCTAACCACTCATTTAAGGGAAAGGATACTTTCTGTCTCAGCTATTTTTTATTCCAATTTTTTTCACAATAAAATGTATTAAGGACTGTTTTCAATACTTTTGGGGTTTTCATTCAATAACCTCATATATTCAACTCATATTCAATAACCTCACATACTATATCTAGGTATGTGAGTACAGAGGAATGGAAAAACCTGAAACTCTCTTTTAAAGAAGTTCATAATTCACTTAGTTATAAAGCTGTTCACCCTTTTGTAAAAAGATGCTTTTGCTAAGTGGTATTTAAAGTCCTCAATATTTAAACTTCCTGATACAGAAATATGAAATGACACCATTATCTAGAAAGAAAGAAAATTTAACACTTAAAAAAAATATATTATAAAACAAGTATGTTGCAACACTGAAGAACAACCTGCATCTTAATTTGACCCCATTTATCATCCTATTGGTAGGGCAGAAGTGCATAGACAGTGATGGTACAAAGACCTAGAAGTCCAGTTAAGGGACGCTGCTCCAAATAAATGAGAACCAGTTTTGAATAATTCCTGTGGAAAACCCCTAAAGAACTAAAGAATAAGAATTTAAAAAAAAAAAAAAGCTTTTATAATATTTTTGATTATCTTGATTTCAGCCAGGGCAGGGTTAATTTTTTTTTCTTTGTTTGTTTGTTTGTTTTTCATTTTTTTGCCAGAAGGCTGTGGCCAAGACCCTAATGTTGTTTGATACCACCTCATGTCATTGCCAGGGTGGGGGAAAGGAACCCATCATACTGGCTCATTATTGAGGGCTGTGTAAATAATTTGTCTTATATATTTTGTTCTTAATATTGTTGCTGATACTGTTCATTTTCTTATCTCTTTGCTGTTTCCAGTAAATTGTTTTATCTCAACCAGTAGATGACCTTTGCCTCCAGTCTTTACTCCATCCCACGGCCGTGGAAAGGGAGAGGAGAAAAATGAGGTGGGGGGAGTGAGAGAGACAGAGGCAGTGGGGTTTTGGAGAGTCTCAATGGGGCACTGAATTAAGGAACACCATTCCTAAACCATGACACTGATCCATTTTATCATCCGTAGTAGAAACAAATTTTTGTTTTAAACTTCCATTAGACAGAGGAAGAGAGATCGATAGAGAGAGTATAGAGTGGCAGACTCAATCCATTTCCTAAGTGAGATAAGAGATATTGCAACTAACCACAGGTATTTTTAACTGAGTTAATTTCCACCCTCTTTGGTCTCATTTAATGTATGAAACCACATTGAATAGGTACTAAAAATGTACACAGAGCGATTTCCAAGCGTTAGGAACAAATATTTAAACAAGCAGAGCTTGTTACTCAGAACCAAATGCCAAATATCAAGTAGTCCACCTGGGAGCAACTGGTACATTTCCACAGAAGAAAAGTTTAAAACCTGCTGTTAAATATTGCACAAGAGAAAGGATTACTTTTGTTTGGCACACCATCTCCTGGGGCAGTGTCATCTGGTTTTGGGCACACTGGAGCAGTGTCATCTGGTTTTGCCTGTACCCTACCAGTACTGTATCAAAATTATCGGCTTCTTTTGTCCTTTCACTGGCTTCCCTTACCACCAAAACCACGCTACAATGTTTGTCAGTAGTCAAAGTTTTAAGTTCCTTTCCCCCTTCTTCCTCCCCAGGATCATGTAAGTAGAATGCTTTCAAAACTGTTTTGAAATTAGCTACTCTGTTCGTTTGAAAAGGAAAAATCTTGTAATGGAATAATCAGGGGCTGTGTTTTGCATAACAATGGACTCTCTCAATATGCAAAACATGCTCAAAAGATGAGTCCCTGGAAGCACCAGTACCTGCTGTAGGGCTGTGTACACACAACTACTTTTGCACTCCGGCTGCCAATGCAGCCCTCATGCCAATACAGTTCATCAAACCCTAACCTGGTAAATTACATGATATTAATAATTCCTAGCAGAGGCTGGTGTGTCAGTGGCAACTGACAAAATGCACCAGACACCAGCAACGTGTAATTTGTCATTAATGGACACAGCTTGATAGTATTCATGGCCAGCTTAAGGAATGTAACTCAGAACAAATTCATTCACATAAATATGACAATCAAGGAAGGCAATCACTCCTGTGCCAAGTGAAGAATAAAAGGACTATTTAAATATGAATTCCTATGAATGATATAGGTTTGGCTTAGCTTTGCAGAATAAAACCCTGTTTATGCATTGAAAAGAATTACATCAGGAGAGGCAGTTTCTTCAAAATGGCATTTATTTGACATGCCCATACAATGAACCAGAGAAAATATTTTCAGAGCAGAGAGAAGCTTATTGCTTTTACCCTGAGAATGCTGTTTAAAAAATTCAGTTACCAAATCTTGTCATGATAGCTGGTATCTTAGTTCCCTCAACCTTAATAAAAATAGCATAATAATATATACCACAGAGAAATATCTCAAGTCTGAGAATATGCTCAGTTATTGCCACTATGAGGTACCTGAAACAGAAAGGCTCATTTCTGCATATCACACTTTGGGACACATTCATGACCCTGACAAGACTGTAGATGATCACTGCTGTTGGACCTCTTCCCACAGAGAAAGGGAGTATTTTTTCAAAATGTATTTCAGATTAAGACCATCTGGTACCAGCAAACCACCCAGCTCTGCTAAATTCCTTCCTTTAAAAGTATTAACAAGTTTTCTTGTTATACATACATTTTTCTCCAAACACCACTACTTATTTTTGGGATGATTTAAGCTTGAGAACTAAATTAGTTCTAATGTATTTTGTCACTTTGACACATCATTAAATGCAACAGGGTTGTCTTTGATCAGTGATGAGAATCACCAAGTTACATAACCATCCCATTCCTCTCTCTTCTTCCAGGCAGCAAATCATACCTTACAGGTTGTAAGAAATGCTGGTAGTATTGGAAATGCAAACATATTTGCAAAGGCCAGGATGTGGACTCCAGCCTTCCATTTTACACAGGGAATGGCAAAGAAGATGTTCAGTAGGGCTCAGAAAATTTGCCAAAACATGCATAAATATTCCCACATCTGAATTACTGTAAAAAAACATGCATCTGCTTTGGAGGCACCAGTCACTGGTCTGCTTTAGGTCAAAGGTGTGGGGCAGTGAAGTGACAACAGTTCATCTGCAAACAGCAGTTCCTAAGTTGCATGGTTGCAGGCTGATGCCAATTGTTATTAAGACAAGCCTTCTAATTTACATTACCACAGCAAGCAGATGCATATGTTGACCACACAGATGCCCAAACCTGGAAAGTAGTGTTAAATTTATTTGTAAGTAACCCACCAGAGCAATGGTGGTTGAAGAAGCACAAGTAAAAAGTAGAAGGGAAGAGATGGGAAACAGTCTTCAGTTTAAACAGCAAGTAATACAATGCTTTAAACCTGACAGCTGATTTTTTAAAATCAAATAGATAGGCACAAAAAGGTTGAAGATACAATGGATACAAAATTCTGTATTGCATGAGAAATAGCTTAGAAATAAGGTATCAATTTATAAGTATTCCAATACCTATGAAAAAGTTTGTTCATTATCTTACCTTATGAATTCTCAATTCATCTTTTGGTTCACCTGCAATTGACAGTTTATTTTTCAGTTCAATCTCTTGTTAACCACTCAGGAAAGAGAGTTACCAAATATCCAGCAAGTGAAAAAATTAACAGGAAAAAAGAGGACAAAAATATTAATCTAAAGACTTCTACAGATAAATATTTACTTATATATTGAATCAGTGACAGATTTGGAAATTTGACCTAAATAAAAACAGGAATTCACCTGCAGCAAATGTGTCTACAACAAATACTTTGGTGAATTGTGCTCCCTAGGGCAATGATTGATAAACTAAATCACTAATCCTGTCTCATTCTTTCTCCTAAGCCTGTTTCCTCAATTTCCTATGGACATCCATTACAGGGATGACAGTGAATATGCTTTGTCATATAGAAAACTGAGAAGTTTATATTTATCTGCAGCCTACTTGAAAAAGTTTATATTTGCCATGTATGAAATGCAATTCTTTAAGGATAAAGTTTTAATTATGTGTCTAGTTATGTAAGTGGAAATTACACAAAACTTCTCTTAGCTCCTACTTACTCTAAATATTACATTTCAGGGTCTTATTCTGAAGGCTGTGAGAGACTGGGAAGAAGGATTAAAAAGTTTTGTCCCTGACTATTGATATTTTATTTCATAACCTTTTGCATTTTTCCTAACCCTTGCAAAACTCACATCTCCTCCTGAAATTAGTATAATGAGAAACAAAAAAGAAGAAACTAAAAATTTAATGATGTTTGCATGCCACTTTGAGATTCTCCACCAGAAAAGGTTATAATGTAGATCTCTACAATGAAAAAATGCAGTGCAACGAGCCCAAAAGGTTCCAAGTCACACAATTATCCAGTAGAAATGAGGAAAAAATATCTTAGCTAGAAGATCTAAGGTAGTGCCAGGTATGGAGCACGGTGTGGGGTGACATCAGAAGTTCATCTCAGCTTCCTATTCTGTAGTCCAAATTCAGGCCAGAGCTACCAGACCCACCTCAGATCATAGTGACAAGGACATCACCTTGCCAGGTGCTACCACTTCTCCAAGTAATTTCAAAAGGTCTCTTCCCCTGAATCAACATGACAACTTTTTTAATTACATGGACAATCTCATCTTCTTCTGTGGAGAAAACCATGGAAGTATTTCCATTGCAACAAAAAGACTGGGTACTCAACCTCTTGGAAACAAGGGAAACAAAAGAAAATGAACCCAGTTAAACTGTTTACTTGGGAGGGGGAGCTGGGAGGGGATTCCCACTTCTGGGCCTAAAACCTTTTGATAATGTAAACGTGTAGAAAGTGCCCAGGTGATTGGGGTGAAGGACAGGAGTCCTGGGGAAATTCTGATGCAAAAGAATGGCTAGAGAGAATATTTCTGTAAAATAGAAAATGAATCTGTACCAAGCAATAAACTAGAGAATTTGGCACAAAGAGTAGGAAATCTTAAGGAGTGATAAATTCTTTTCTTTTATTTTTTCCTTGATTAAGTCTGATTTTTAATGCATAAGAAAGGACCAGCAATTTTTTTCCCTTTTAAGCTCTTTTACACTTTGATCCATCCATGTTCCATCATAACATGAGTTATAAATACTCTATGAACAATTAATTAGTATACTAGCTTCACTTAAAAAGATAATTTCAGTTTTCAGAGAGATTTAGGAAAAATACTACATCCAGAAGCCTTGTAAGATGTTTTAGTAACAGCAGTCATTAAGACTGAAGTAAAAAACTACATGAGACATTTTTTCATCCTCTAAGGCTCATGTAATCTAAAAAGGGAAAAACTGTCCTACTAAACCAGCTGACAGAAATGCACCCCCCCTTTAGCTAGGGGAGCAGTGTTAAAGTATGAAACCTCTGTGCAAACACTCTATTTATATTGCTTTTACCACACTTTTCCTTCTACTGTCCTCTTATGTCTTCCTTAAATTATTCTGATATCCCAGCTTTCAATCTTTAGGAACGATACTTATATGGAAAGTGACAGCAGCAAGAATATGGACAACTTGCAAAGAATTGCAACTCCTCAGCTGGGGATATGTTTTTCAAAGAGGACAAGAAAAAGCAGGAGGAAGGCAACAGCGAACTCCTGCCAGTACTTCGGTCTGAGTGGTAAAGCAGGTTTTCTCTTATTGCTAGATCCCGGCAGAGTCAGTTCACCACCTCCCCTCATCCCTGAGCTGTAGGACTTTAATTGAAAAAGTTAACAAAAAAGACAGGTATTTTTCAGTCTTGTTTAAGCTTCCATCTCTGACAGCTTGTATTTCACACCAGTTCAACCCTATAATTTCATTTACAATGTCCTAAAGTCCTATTCCTGGAGGTTCAGCAGTACCAGCTGGAAGGTTCTCCAAGTTCCTTCTAGACAATTTTATTCATTAAGAAAACAAAGCATGTCCAGTTGTGAATGTTGGCTTACCTTGACCATTTCACCTACATATGAATGGTGACAAAGGTTCAAAAAGAGAATATTTCTTCACAGGAGTCTGGGCACAGGTAGTCATGAGGCCTCTAACCCTGCATCACCACTAAGAATCCAAGGGGACTTGTATGACACAGGAATTACAGGCAGTGCAAGGGCTGAATAAGCCACAGAAAAGCAAATGGATGGTTCTTTTAGTGCAGCAGTCATCTTCCCTGCAAGAGCTAAGGAGACAGAGGTGGCTTTAGGTCACCTTTCGATTCCTCAGTCTTTGACTAGCACAGGGATGGGCAGTTTTCCAAATCAGATTAAAGAGGCTGTACTTAAAACTGCTAAATTTTAGCTTGGGTTCAGCAATCACGGAAACAATTGCTGACTACACTCCAAGTACAAGCCAAAAAACCTCTCACCTGAATCCAAATTTCCCTGAAGCTTAAAGGTGCTTAGATCCAGCCTTCTGGGTCACTTCCAATGTTCAACTCCTTTGTTTATCTTCTATAGGCTATTCCTGTTAGACAAGGAATTTAGAACAGCAAGTAACAGCACAACCTTCCCTGGAGTACTGTGTGTAATGGCCATGTCACCCAAATAAGACAGCTCTTAACTAAAAGAAGCTCAGAATGGTGATCAAAATGAGCAACTGCTTAGGGAAAAAAAAAAAAAAAAAAAACAAAAAAACTATCATCCAGTAAAAATAGAAAATATTTGGATTGGGAAACTAGTGACAATAAGAATTTATAGAACAGAGCACTCACTAAAGAAAAAGGCCTGGGAGCATCCAGTCTCCCTGTCTCACAGGGTTTGGACAAAGGAAGTTGAAAGGTGGAAAAAGAGAAAGGAGCATCAGTCATGCATTGTAAATCAGGCTGGGGAGCTCACTCAACATGTTAAGATTCACACTGGATTCAAAGGGGAAATTTAACATGGAAAAAAATTACACATTATTATAACAGCTAATTTTTAAAGGAAATGTAGAAGAAAGAAGGGGAAAAACATTCCAAAAGATGAAATCCGTTGCTTTCAGGCTAAAGCTGGTTTCTGAACATTCAGAAAATCACAAGATTATATCACGTCTCCATAGTTTCTGGGAATTTTCCCAAAATCTTGGTGCTGCCCAGAATCAGAGCAGATACATTGGAACACCTGGATGTTAGACCCCACTTACTGAAAATCTGCAACTGATCAGAGAGACCAGGGAAAACAAGAAATATCTTACAACCTGAGTTTAGAAGCTTGCAGAATGTCACAGTATAATCATGACTGTATGAAACTTCCAGGCTTTGTCCTCACTTGCTTGCATCATGCAGTGTCATTTCCTTTTACACTGATAGCTGCCTGTATGGAGCAGTTTACACAGCCAGAGAAAAAGCTTGACATCTTAATGTGTTTTTACTAAAAGTAACTTGAACAGATGAGATCAGCTTCATTTCTGGAGTGGCCTCACCAGATTCACTGTGACCCTCATGCTGAATCTGACTGAATTGCATCTAGATGTTGGGTCCCTGGGTATTTCATCAAAACTGTGCTTGTGCAAAAACTTGCCAAGGAATGGATATAGATGAAGTTTACAGATGCCCAAGACAACACCGGCATTTGAATCATTTCAGTTATATACCCCTCAACATAATATACCTTTTAGTCCACACTAATGCAGTTTAGTTCTCCTTTGAAAATTCCCTAGATTATTTAAATTCCTTTGCCTAAACCATCCAACCTTCAATTTCCATGAATGACCTCTTTTAATCATGGGCCACTCTGGAAAAAAGATTTTACTGTGTTTTTGATCAAGAGGCCAGTAGCTTTAGGTTACTTTCACAAGCAGCACTCATTTAAAAAGAGCCACCAGAAACTCAACAAAGACCGACAGAGGAGACAAAGCATTCTGGACATCGCTCTTGGATTCCTCTTCATAGTTTATGTGCTGCTGAACCTTTGGAGATCAAAGTTATGAGATGTCCTGAAAATAAATGTTAGAATAACCACTGTGTGCTGCTATACTCTAGGACACATGGAGGGCATTAGCACAGACAGCCCCAAAAATATTTTAGTACAAATAACAACCAAGGAATTACCAGGACATAGTATTATTTTGCAAACACATCTGACAATATATTGGTTCCTAAACATCAGTGACATCAGATATACAGAGTAGATTGTCATTCCCTCTTCTGTATCTTATTTCCAATAGGAAGGGGACTGGCAAACCCTGTCTGCTACCAGTACTTACTGCAGGCTTACTGTCAAACTGGGCACGTGTAAGCAAGAGCAAGGCAACACAAAAAGGCAGTGTGTTCAAAATATCTCTTTCACCTAACATCTGTCACAGAGAGGGGGAATGGTTGGCATTTATTCACCTGGAGATGAAGGTCAAAAGCACCACAAGACTCTAGGATATTAAATGTTTTCGTTTTCTGTTTTTTTCAAAGACAATTCTCCTGCAGAAGACAGAAAGGCACCTGGTCCTTCTGCATCTTTGATAAGCATGAAAGGTTTTCTCTGTTCCCTTTTCCTTCTGCAGTGACAACTTTTTTTTTCTTTTGTTCCAGCTAAATATTTTCCCATCCTGCCCACAGAGTCTGCTCCAACACTGTGCCTTCCAGATAAATGAGCTCTTCCTTCACATTAATCATCCCTAATGAGGCAGATATTCCTTCCATAAATTCACTCCCTCCTTAGCACTTTTTGGATCCCAGTATGGAGGTCTTTCTCTACAACCCCTTAGATAGAGAGAGGCTGTTCGGTCAGATCCTGAATTTTATTTGATGCTTTGTTTAATGTGACTCAGCAAGAGGAATAGAAAGATGTGTCAGTGCCCAGGGGGAGTAAAAGATTACATTATGCTTTCAGGAATTACAATACTAAATCACATCTCTTCTTGCTTTAAGATAGGTGCAATGAACTGAGCTGTAGAGTTGTTGCACATCTTTTCTTAGAGGAAAAAAGGCTACTACCTATCCTTTCACTATTTGTAGTCATGAAGACACTTCCACACAAGGATCAGCTTTCACAAATGTAGGCATCAACCTTCTTCAGTTATTATTTGGTACCCTATACTTAACCTCCTGACCATATATAAAGAGGGCTGGCAGCTCTTGAGCTGGTACTCTGCGTGGCAGCTCTCAAAAACTTGTGCCTGCTTAGACAGGGCAGGAGGAAGGCAGGTAATTCAAGTCCTGTACACACATGTGAATGGTCACACATTATGTCATCTCAACCGAAATTATGAGGCGTGTTTTGTCCTTGACTATCGTGCACCTGCAAATGTCTGTGATCTCAAATAATCCTACCCAGACACCATCTCACACAGACTGGTTTGGCCTTGATCTCTCTCTAATGCTGGACTTTTCAAGGTCCTTTATAAGAATGAATGAACAACTAAAAAAAAAAAAAAAATACATTCATTTGAAATTTTGAGTGTTCTTAAGAAAAAAACTGTCATAAAACCATTGAAAGACCTCCAAGATCATTAAGTCCAACCTTTGACCAAATATGGTCCACTAAGCCATATCACAAAGTGTCACCTCTATTCATTTTTTTAAACATTTCCAGCAATAACAAATCCTTAACTTTCTTGGGGAGCCTGCTCCAATATTTAACCACTCTTTCAACAAAGAAATTTTTTTCTAATATCCAACCTGAAATTCACTGGCGCCACTTGAGCACATTTCCCCTTATCCTACCAATAGCTGCCTGGGAGAAGAAGCTGACCCACATCTGTCACAATCTCCTTTCAGGCACTTGCAGAGAGCATTAAGGTCTCCCCTCAGCTTCTTTTTTCCAGGCTAAACAACCCCATATCCCTCATCTACTCCTCATAATACTTGGATTCCAAACCTTTCAGCAGCTCCATTGTCTTTCTCTGTACACTCCACCACTTCAAGGTCTTTATTGTGGTGATGGACCCAGAACTGGACACAGCACTCAAGGTGTGGCCTCACCAGTGCCAAGTACAGAGTGTCAGTCACTGTCCTGGTCCTGCTGGCCACACTATTTTTGGTACAGGCCAGGATGCCATCGGCCTTCTTGATGACCTTGGCACAAGCTGGCTCATGTTCAGCCACTGTTGACCAGCACCCCCAAGTCCTTTTCCACTGGGCAGTTTATTTAGTCCCATGTTCATGTTACTAGAGACCACCTTTCACGTAGCTAATGTGCTGCTTCAAAACTCCTGAATCTGGCTCTGTAGGGTTTTAGGTAACTGGAGCTTTATTAAAAGTTCTCCAACGCAAGATTTTTCTACACGAGAATCATGAATCTTGGGTCCACCTGGGAACAAAGCCACTGGCTTCAATAGGGTAAATCTGTCCCAGATCTTTGAAAAATAGCTTTTCTGGTTTTATATTATAGCTATTCTTGGGGGAAAGAGGGGAAGGAAGAGGGACCTGAAGTTATGTATAGAAATTATTTTTTTCCCTAAGTCTCAAACCAATAGACACATCCACTTCAATTATTTAACATTTTTTTCCATTTTCTTTTAAATAGGATCTCTTAGCCAAAGTAACAAAATCCAGCAAAGACTCCTAACACTTTTGGAAGCTCTTAAAATATGGAGATAAAAACCTCTAAGGAGAAAAGTCAAATGCTTTGTCTAACTTTCCACAGATCCTGATGTAACAATGTAAACAGCTTGCCTTGCTCTGTGAAAGAGGAAAGTTAAATCTCCATCTGGAGTACCATGAAGACTTTGGAAATTCTAATGCCCTGGGGTTTAATAACCTCACTGACTTTGGGTGTAAAGATGTCCACAGAGAAAAGAGTTTTCATGCAAGGAAGGCAACACAATAAAATCCAGGTTACAAATGGCAGGCAGCCAACTGTATGAATGCAACCAACTTTTTGAATGCTGTTCCCACAGACCTGTGATGTAAATACATCTTTTGCAATCCACCTTTAACACAAAAGTGTTGACTATATCATCAGCCAGTATAAGTTGGCAGCATTGTCTGATACTTGGGCAGCTTTTAATGGAGGTGAGTATTCAGAATATAGATTGAATTCTGCATATGAAAATGTCCAGACAACTTCCATTATAATTTACATATTACACTAGATATTGTAAATGTGTGAGCACATATATAAGGTGCTCTCTAGAAATTCCTTACACTGAGCCATAACCTCACTTTTAATAGAACAGGGCTTCTGATCTAGCCTAGGGTTAAAATACTTTTATCATTTTGGGTGTATCAGCAGATAGGTTACAAGATTGGTGAGATTTTCCTCCTGCACTCTGAGTCTGTATACAGCAGAGGCCACACTCTTAATCCTTGCAGGGTGGAAGTATTTTCTATGCAGAACAGACCTGGGAATTGCTGTCTTTCCCTGTATGGTTTTTACCATAGCATGAAATTCTGATTTAGGTGGGTGTATGTGAAATGATAACTGAGCCTCTATTGTCTCTAAACATAGAGTCACTGCTACATTAATTTAACCAGCAGTGCTCCTGACAAATGGCTCACACTTCTACAGGAACATTTAGGAATTATTTCACTCTAAAAAAAATTAGGTTAATTAGACATCTGCTCTTCCCCCTGTTTATGCTGCTTTGTTGTTCTGCTTTCTCATTCTTTCCCAAAGCATTGGCACACACAAATAATTTAACTTTTTTCTCTTGTGTTCTGCAATAACTTCCCTCCAGGCTCAGCCCTGGCTTGCTCATAGTCCACTGCTCCTCCCTAATCCTTCTGCTTCATTTCTCTCCTTCCTTTTTATCCATAATAGCTCATCATCCATGTATTTCTCTTGTCTCCACTCACCCAGGTAAGAAGCATGTCAGCAGTGTAGAGCACTGTGTAAATGTTACAGGGTTATATAAATGTTTTGAAAAAAGTCTTTTGGGGGAAAAGAGGAAATTTTTTCTCTTGCTGAATTTAATAAAAAGATCTTGCAAACAAGATGAGATCAATTTGCTTGAATTTTTATTCTAATATTATGTCCTATATTTATTCCCAACACTTTCATCCTTTTTTTTTTAAAGAGTACAATAACAGCAGATCAGCATGATCCCACCTCTTTTTTAACAGAAAATCATCCATCTCTCTTCTGTATCCATCCCAGCAGACCCCAGCACAACCTTAAGCTCACTTAAGCTTTGTCATGATAAGAGAAGATCAAAAAGGATGTTCCAAGGTAATTTTGTTTCAAAAAAAAAAAAAAAAAAAAAAAAAAAAAAAAAAAAAAAAAAAAAAGTTGAAGGACTAACCTACCTCAAACTGAGTTTAGAAATGAGCCTCTTTGAATTAAGAAAATTATTTTAGAATTATTGAATGTTTTGGTTTGGAAGAGGACTTAAGGTCATGTAGCTTCAACCCCTCTGCCATAGGCAGGGACACCTTCCACTAGACAAGGCTGCTCAGACAGAGCCCCATTCAATGTGGCCTTGAACACTGCCAGGGTTGGTGCTTCCAGAACCAACCAGAACTAGGTTGCTTCTCTGGGCAACCTGTTCTAGTAATATGTAATCTAAAACTACACTCTTTCATTACTCCTTACCATAACACTACATACTCGGAGAAAAAGTCCCTCTCCAGCTCTCTTGTAGTCCCATTTAGATACTGAAAGGTGCTACCCAGAAAGATCCCTGGATCTTTCTGTTCTCCAGTAGGTAGAGTCCCAGCTCTCTCAGCCTGTTTTCCTAGCAGAGGTGCTCCAGCTGTCTGATCATCTTTGTGGCCCCTCTCCATACCCACTAAAATAGGTCTACATCCTTCTTATCTGGGATGCCAGATTTTACATAGGGTCTCATAATGGTAGAATAGAGGGGCAAAATAAATCCCCTCCCTTGGCCTGCTCGTCACACTGCTCTTGGTGCAGCCCAGGATGTAGCTGGTTTTCTGTGCTGCAAGTGCACACTGATGGGCCAAGCTGAGCTTCTCGTCAACCAACACACCTCCAAGTGTTCATCCTCAGGGCTACTCTCAATCCATTCTTACCAAGCCTGTATCCGTGGTTGGGATTGCTCTGATCCACATGCAGAACTTTGAAATATAACAAAGCAGTGTAATATTCTGGAATAATAATCACATAAAATAATAATAAGTCAAATTTAATATGATAACTAGGTTTCAAAGGCTTAGGAAGTCTCTTGAAGTGTCACTAATGAAAGAGAAAGCCTTGTACTACAGCCTCATATTCCTCTCCATAAATTAATATACCTTGTACACCCATGCGTATATGTGCTGTTCTGTGGATCAGCTAGCTTTTTTAGGAACCATGTAGCTAAAATAAGGAAGAACAATTCCAGTCATCTGTTGAGCATCCCCATCAACTGACCATTTTCTCAAGCCTGAGACAGCAGTGTTTGATACAGTGAAGATGTTATCAACAGAGGAAGAATTGAGGGTTCCCAGACAATTTCTAGAAATGAAGCATGGAATGAAGGAAGGCCATGTCCTTGAATTAGAAGTCACCATCATACATACAGACAATTTTAATGTGAAGAAAAGCTGAAAATTGTATGATAAAATGGAGCGTAAATTTCTAGGGAGGAAAATGCAGAAGTTTTCTACCTGACAATTTACTCATCAGCTTTTGTGAACTGAGGGGAAAACACTGGTTATTCTCTTTCACCTCTGGAGCTTGATTCAACTCTCACAAAATGGATCAGTAATATTGCCTTGAATATATCCAGTTAACATTCATCTCCAGCTGAACATGCTGACAAATGTGTTCAAAACAATCTCAAATCTCAGTGGACCGATAGTACTTGTACAAAGTACAAGTCTGCAAACGCTCAGCTGTTCTAGGCTCATTTAACTTTTTCCAGACTGAAATGAATTGAAATATAGGGATGTTGTGTTCACTGTTAGTACAGAAAATGCCAAAGTCTTTGAACAGGAATGCCAAGAGCTTCCTGGCACTTTCTGAGAGTTCACTGTCTGGGATGTTATTCCTTGTGGGAATATGTGACAACAGACATTAGTCACTTCTGCAGATATTAACACGGAAAGCCAACACAGAATTGCATGCACTGCTTCTTCCTTTCCTTTCAGTGCCAACACCAAGCAAGCCTAAACAAAGACCAGAAGCACAGCACATCCCTTGTGATAGAATGATGCTTTGTTTTCAGGTTCTCTTTTGGAAGAACGACTCTCAAAGTAGAGTTTTGTGCAGAGCATTTTGGTTTCTCAAAGGCGTTTAGCAGAACCTAAGTGTACATTATTCTCTCATCTCTTAAAAACATTGAACACCTCTTAGCTATTATAATACTTTTCTGACTTTCACCAGAGGGAACACTCTTTGTCATCATTCAGTTCTGCCTCATTTTTTTCCACTTAAACTAATAAAAATTGAAGGACATCTGCAAAGTTCAGATTATTTGCATCCACTGTTAGTGTACTGAGCAAATTGAGGAAAGGTTGTGACAGAAGTAAAGATAAATATTGAAGCAACTGCCTAAGTAGGAGTATCAGTGGATTTCCCTACACAGGAAAACAATGTGGTTTAGCATAGACTGGAATACTGAACTGTTATGGCATTACCTGTTTATATACTCACCCTGAACATACACAGTATCTCCATGCACCACCAGATAGAAATGTTTCTTAGGTCTTTGTGTGTAGTGGTATGATCTGGCAAGCTGATAATAAATATTCTGGTGTATTAAACTATAACAATGACTTAGTCTTTCTTTTGTTTCTAAAATGTGCACCCAAACTCAATCCACTGAAATCTCAACTTCACTAAAAAGCTGTCCTCATAAACCTGATTTCACTTACATTCCAAGGAGATTCTATACAGGTACAGCTCCTAATAGGCAACATATTAAGACGTGAGATTATATTGCAAAGCACTTCATGTGAAAAAACAGCAGTGTTCAGCAAGAAACCAAATAACATCTGTGACATATTAGTGAATTGGTTTAGGTGAAATTGGAACCAACTGCGGAATTGCATGCAACTGTTTGCTGTTCATAAAAATCTGAAATTCTGTTTCAGAAAGCCATATTCTCATGTTTGAACTGTGAAGTCAAAAATCTCCTCCCAAGCACACTACAGGAAAGAGAATTCTTGCTGCAACCATGCTAAGCATCATACTGGACATGCATTTTTTATATCACTGCCTTTGTCCTGACATGATTCATATTTGGTTTTTTTTTTTCCCCAATAGAGATGCACACGAACAAACAGCCCAGCCACTGGAAGCTAGATCAGATATTGATTGTGGCCAGAAAGATGTCTTTTTCTTGTCCTATTGCTATGGTTTTTTTAATATTAGAGTGAGAATTTGAGTGCTTGCAAGAGTAAACAGAGGTGCTTTATACAGAAAACTACAAGCAAAGCCAGAAAGTAATCTGTTGCAATATTAATTGATACCACTCTGATCAGGTGCAGTGAATAAAAACTCCAGAATATTTGTTTCTGTGATGAAGAGAACATGGAGTACTGTTAAACTCGTAGTCCAGAAAGTGAGGAGAGGAACAACACTGAAGCTTAGCAGAAGACAAGGGAAAGAAACTGAAGAATCCCTCATAAAAAGTTTTCACTATGCCTGAATCCTAGATTTAGACAACATAAAAAGACTTGGAGAAGGGGAGTCATTAAATACAAGAGAATTATTTCATTGGCCTGAGATATTTTGTGGAGGATCTAAACTCTTACCTATACTATTGCAGAGAGAGAAAGAGGAAGGATCTTATACTGTTTCCTGAAAAATACCACTTTCACTTAATAAAAATGACTTCCAGAAAGAGGTTGGGAATAAGGTTATATTTCTTTCACCTGCTAAATTATCAGTATATAATATATAATAGAATTTATCAATATATAATCAGTAATGCTAAACCTTGTAATTCACAAGAAAGGGTCATAGAAAAACCTTTTCATATCACTCCCAATATTCTGTGATATTCAATTTTCTGCCTTTGAGAATAATATTAAAGTTGTTTGCTGTGCCTGGAGTCATATTTACTAGGGTAAAGAAGGAAAAGGATGCAAAAGACTGAATTGTCCTCTTGCAGGACTACCAGAACATATTTTATTTGTTGTGCATGCACACAAGAGTGAGCAAGTCTGCTGGTCTATTGTCAGCCTGGCTGGCCTGCTCGCAGAGCTGCCAGAGAAAGATACATTAGAGGTTCCCTTCAGTCCCCAGTAGGCTGCCATGTCTGGAGCTTGATTTAGCAAGATATGCATTGGTAGTTACAGTTAAGCAAACTGGCAGCCTTGTAGGAGTAGCTACAAGAGCTGAAGCATCCAAGAAGGTTATTTTGCATGAATTATGATTTTGGCCACCTTCAACTCCATTCTGCCTTAGATGCTGCCTTCAGGATGGGTGTTTTGCACTTGGCAGTCCATCTGCCCCCCCCCCAGTGATGGCCAAGTACAATTTATCAAGTGCAAACAGAGAAATAGAAGATTTATGAGCATTGTATAACCCCTTAATCAGTGTAATAGTGCTTTCTCAAAAGAGGATTATATGATAGACAAAATATATGGGGAGAGACTTGACCTTGGCATTTCACCATGGCTAATGGCACACAGTGAATTTGACAGAAAACAGATCTTGCCTGAAACAAACACCAAGCATAAGACAGTCATGAGAGATGCCAGGTCCCAGCCACTCTGGATAACGAGCAGGCAGAAACAAGGCTGGATATAACAGCAGAAGCAAAAGCCAAACAAGACCCAGTCCCTTTGCAAAGCAATGAGTGCTTCAAACTTCCAAGTGTATATTTAAAATGCAGAGCAAGGTAAAAAAATTCACTGTGAGAGCAGGAAAAAACCTTTTCAAAACAAAGCTTTGACATGTAGTGGTTGTTGTGGACAAGCAGCGCTGGCTAAGTTCAGACTGTTTATTGAGCTTTCCACTTTAAGTATGAGAGAGAATATAAAGCTCATTAGGAGATGATGTCTCCAAGAACCCACACAATAACTGTATTTCTTAACAGTGATGTATTGAAGACATTATAACCCTTATCTCTTAGTACTAGTGCAGTGAAGGGTACTGAAGATGGTGCAGCCTTCCCTCTGAACTGCTTGCCATGTGGAGAAAATGTCTTGTCTCAGACAAGGGATTTTAAGATAAATCCTACTGAACATCTTGATATCTCAGATAATTGACTTTCTGGACATCTGGACATCTTTCTCAAATTTTACAAGTGAAGTCAGAACAGACTAAATAAAAAAAAAAACATACTCTTTTTCAGTGGTGCCCAGGGACAGGACAAAAAGCAATGGGCACAAACTGAAACACCGGAGGTTCCAACTGAGCATCAGGAAACGCTTTCACTGTGAAGATGTCCAGGTAGTAGTACAGGTTGCCCATAGGGACTCCGTCCCTGGAGATGTTCTAAAGCCATCTGGAATGGTTCTAGGCAGTGCACTGTAGGTGGCCCTATTTGAGCAGATGACCTCCAGAGCAAACTTCAGCTACTTTGTTCAATCCCAACAAGTGGTAAAATGTTGGGTGAGAAGATGTTATTTTCACAATCAAGTTTCAGAGTCATATTTTAGCTCCTCAGCTTTCAGACTTCCCTTAGCCCTTGGCATTGGTTCCTTGTCTGGGACACTTCATACAGCTGCTTGCAGAGTGGGTAACTCCAGACACAACATTAGAACTGTTGTTCAGAAACAGTAGCAGTGTTTCCACTAGGCAAATTGAGAAAATGAACAGATTATTCCCTGGTAGCTGGAATAGGATGTGGGTGAAAGTGCTTACAGTTATACAGTGCAAGGTGTTTGAGCAGACAAGAGAGAGAACACTGAAGAATTCTAATAATGTAAGCCAACATTTTGAAAGACATTTAATTTTAAAATTATATAGGAAGTCATCAGAACTGCAAACTATCCATTGAAGATTTGCTGCAAGCCTTCAGCAGCCTGGTGGGAAAGACATAAAGAAAGTGCACTTGGATGTAGGAAAGTGAGGGACAGAGCAGTTGAGTAACTGGTTACTCAGATCACCTTCTAGATGAAAGCATGTTTTTCTACTCCTCTACTTCTTCCTTAAAGGCATTAACTCTCTCACCTTCACTTATAACTCAGGTCAATCTCTAAAGATATAGCTACTGTAAGAATCATTTGGCCTGTGGCTAGTCTACTTTTGGAAGAGGACTAGGGAAAATTGCTCATTTGGTGAGCAAAAGAGAGTAGAGTCAACAAACCACTGTCCTCCTCCCTGCATAAATCTTTATTAGGCGAACCTAAAACTCCAAAAAGATGCCAAAATAGAAAGTTTCCATACTAACTGACCTGAAAAAATGCCTCCCTACCTTGCTTCCTCAGAAAGTCCAAAGTTATTTCAGTTCAGATTCCAACAACAGTTCACTGAACAGGCACATAAGTCATCCCAGGAGCCCAGGGGCAGACAAAGGTTGGGCTCTTTCTGACTGCTGCACTGCATGGGATTCTTGTGTTCCCGGTGCTAACTCTGTTAGGAACATTCTACATATATGTGTATGTGACACATTATGAGAATTAGCAGCATGAATGATTTCTCTTCCACCTGGAATTTGGAGCTGAGAAAGCCCCCACAAATTTTTATTTTATTTAAAAATTCACTTCAGTGCCTTGAGCTACTCCCCACCACACTTACCATTCCCTAGTGAGTTTAAATCACATAGGGGAACTGAGCTCACAGTTAGTACATTAAGTCTTGTTTCCTTAAAAAGGCAAAAACTTGCAATTTACAAGTCAGTGTCACATGTTCAGCTGTAAAGGATAGTGCTCTTCACCTCCTGTTAGCAAGTTAATTAATCTAACATTTTTTTAGAAATTCCTAGAAAATGTAATAATGTTCCCCTGTTGCTGGGAGCTTGTAGCACTCTCTAGGTAAACACAGTGCCTAGCCATAGGCAGACAATACCAGCTACTTCATGAGCCCCTGCCACATGTCCTCAGCCACACCTACAGCACAAGGCATAAACACAGAAACACCACTGCACCCCTTGTGACCAGATGACTGCCCAGAAAAATTGTTATTAAAAGCACTACTTACTGACAGTTTGCTTTCCTGCAGCACTATCTGATTACTGCACTCCCAGACCCAGCAGTTAGAGGCACACCTGAGCTAAAGGTCCACTATATTGCCTGGCTCCATTGGCTGCTGCTGAGAGCTAATTTCAGTGAAGCTTCTCGACTGACTCCTGCATGGAACTTAGCCTAATGAATTCCTGGAAAAATGCCGATGCCCCAGAACTTTATCCAAGCCTGAACATAAGCCTTATCCAATACTCCCAACAGCTACAATTGATCTTTCCTTGTTTATTATCTGGTTGACCCATTGTATGCTATAATAAGACAGATTGTAAGTGCATTGGGTTGTTTTACAGCTTCTCTGTAGAATGACTTAATTAGTATGCTTGATATGCTTCAAACGCAAGTAAAGTGATAAAAATATTGGCAGTATTTTGCCTTATGCAATATGATCATTTATGTTCTGGTGTGGCTCCAAGAAGCATTTTATGACTAAGTGTAGAAGAGGAGGAAGCACCTATGGTAAAGAGTTCCCCGATTCTATAAAATGAAACTGATGGAAGGTCAAAAAATCTTTCAGCTCTTGTGAACTCCTGTGGACATCATTGCAGTACTGTCTTCTGTTTCCAAAAAAAGCAACAACATATATATATCAACAAGACAAATTGCCACTCTTCTGTTTTAAACTGATACTATTGTTACATGGGCTGTCACATGAGCTCCTGCTATGGCCAAACCACCTCTGTTTTCTGTTCAGCAGTAAAAGCTTCACAGCAAGTAATAATGGTGCCTCCATCACTTTTATCTCTATAATTCTTTCTGTGGTGCATTGACAGTGCTATTAATATTGACAATTTTCTGGTTTTATGAGATGGTGGAAATTCAGTGTAGAGTTATTTTGCTTTTCAGAAGAATATACATGTAGTTCCACACACACCAGCCTTAGTTTAATCAATGGTCTTGTTTAACCTTACTATGGCAGAAAACAATCAGTGTTGTCTAGGACTGTCCATCCTAGATTACTTCAGACAGCAATAATTTCTAATGAACTGTGCATAATATCCTGTTCATTTTTCTTCATTAATAATTGATGACTTAAAATATAACTCACAAAAACTATTGAGCAGCTTCGTAATGAATTTTGCCTCAGTAAACTCCAAAATGGCGACCTTTTCTCCTCTATGATCAGAATGCACATGTGGGAAAAAAGCAGAGAAAGAAGGATAAATATGACTGGGCATGAGTAAGTAAGATACCAGTCAGTGCACTTACCTAATCACAACAGTCTGTTGTATTGTCTCCTTAAACTCTATTTCCATTTTGTTGACTTTGTTTCATTTTTTGGATACGAATAGGGCAATATGTGTGTGATTTGCTGCTAGACTTCAAGCCAGATCAGCCAGTGATTTGGAGACCAAAAACTGAAAAGCCCAGTACTGAATCTGGGATAAACAGGTGGGATTAATATCTGGCTTGTGTGCCTTTAAATCAATCAAGCTGTGGTGTCGGCATGGCCATTTGGAAAGCACAGTCTTGGTAAGCTGGCAAGGAGGAGCAGGATCAGGCTGTGGCTGGTTCAAGTGCTGAGTGTGCTTGTGTGGGTGCTGATAAAGGAATCTCTGTCAGACTGTCCACATTGGTGCGTGCTTGGCAGTGACTGTATTGTGGTGACTTCTCTCATTTTTAGAGCTGACACTCAGCCTTGCTATTGGATGAATCTGCCAAGGGTAACAGCAGCAAACAAGACAGGAGGTGACAAGCCCCCCAGACCTTAAGTCATCCATACTTGGTTTCACTTAACAAGGTCTTGCCACTCCTGCTTTTTTTCATGCCAAACCAGTAAATATTATGGCTCCCATTACCGCAGTGTAATGTAACAGTACCTGTGTACAGTCACCTGCTCTATCCAGGACTTCCAATTCTGTTTTCATGTTTTCCCTCACAGATTTAAGCAGCTCTCCAGGAGCTGAGCCATTTCTCCATCTTAACTCCCAAAGCTCCTCATTCTGGAAGGATTTGTGTCAAGCACAGTGACTGATCTAGATGTGCAATGACTGACCCAGCACTGCACCTAAATGCTGTCAGAGAAACTCTGAAGAGTAGAGGGTGTAGCCATCCATTAAATATCTATACTGGGAAATAATAAATATCATTAATTATCCAACCTCTGACTGATCCCCACCTTGTCAACTAGACCATGGCACAGAGTAGCACGTCCAGAGATTTCTTGAATACCTCCAGAGATGGTGATGGTGCCACCTCTCTGGGCAGTCTGTTCCAATGCTTAACAACCCTTTTCTTAAAGAAATTCCTCCTTCTGTCCAATCCAAATGTCCAATCTAAATCTCCCCTGGTGCAGCCTGAGTTGATAATACAACCCTGTTCTTTTAGGAACCTGAACCCTGAACCTGAATCCTATTGAAATTGACCTAGCTCTGCATATAGTTATCACATGTATCTTTGTATCTGTGGTATCATTAATCCAAAACCTAAAAATCCTCCCATCAGAGGAAAGTTACCTGGACCCTATTTGCCAGTGGCTATAAATGATCCTGTTTGAGCTCAATGAGTGCCAATCCATGCTTTGTCAGGAGAAGGACAGTCCAAGTCTTGACTTTGCCCTTGCCATTAACTTCCAGAGGCTGTTGTTGTGCAGCTGCTTGCAACCACAAAATTTTAGGGTTTACACTTTCCTCAGAGAATATATAAGCTCTGCAAAATCATTAGTTAATTACAGACATCAGTTTCAAAATTACAGGTATAAATCCTTGAGTTAACATCCTTGATCATTAAACCTGAAATGGGATTTTAAGAGTCTAATTTAGTTTTTGCCATTTCTCCTGTTGTGTCTTTTCCTCTGGCTGTCTTCTCAAGCAGTGAAAGGAGGCCAAGAGACTTGACTCTACTTTTCCTGCTCCAGCATGGTTTTGCTTTATCGGGATTGTGACATTTAAATCCTAACAAGACATCTTCAAAATAGAGCATAGAAACTTTTGCAACTGTAATACCCAAAACATTGCTTAGACTGCAAGCATTTAGGGTACAAATAGTTTCATTGGGGGTTTTAGGTGATGTTATAATAAGACCAATAAAATACATCTTGTGGCCAAATTTAAAGTTTTCTTCAATCTTTTTGATTGCACTCCATTTTTGACAGAGATGAATGAAGACAGCTGTAAAAATTGGCAATTTTTTCTATGTTTGTTTTTTCATGCTACTTCCCAGCATAAGACTCCTGTGTTGAGTACTGACTTTTGTTGCTTCATTTAGACCAGTGTGTATTAGTTAAATATCTAGCTTTTGTTTTCTTCACTGTGTCACTTTGCAGTGAAGGTGTATGAATATTTCATTGTTACTTTTTAACTGGAAAGCTGACTCTTGTCGATAAACACCACAATTTAAAGCATTGAATATATTTAAAAGATTGCTGACAAAAATCTATATATCTAAGTCCTTGAAATGATCTTACATTTAGCTCACCATTTGTGGTGTCATGATGATATCAGTGTAACTGCCACATGAGCATTAAGTACATGTCAGTCCTACAAATAGTTATTTTCATTACTAATGTTTCAGCAATTATATCACTTTTTACAAATGGGAAAATATGACAACAGAGCTACAAAAAAAAAAAAAAAAAAAAAAAAAAACCAAAAAAAAAAAAAAACCAAGACAGCAGGAGACCTGGGTTTCACTCCCAGAAGCACTGTCCAATTTCATATTTTTTTTGTTCCATCTCTTTCCCATTATCTCTTCTAGTGTATTGCCTCAGTGAAGTACGTGAGCACTCATTTTTAGGAAGCAAGTGCTGGCGTGATGATAATAAGCCTCCTTTTATATTAAACTTCTAATTTAACAAAAGAGTTATTTAATGACTTCAGCACTGAAACATGAGCAATTACCAGGACAAGACTCTTATTTGAGGTACAGCAAACTATAAACAAAAATGGTTATACTATTAGGACCCTTAGTTGCACTTAATTTTAAAAAAAATTACACAGCCAGTTGATCATAGGAATATATTCAATGCATCTATTATTTTAAACCTTTACTTATGTTAAAATACTTTTTTTTTTTAAATTTATTAAGAGCTAGGTCTTCTTTCTCTCCTACAAAACTGAAGAATTGGACTGGTCCACTCTTAGGCTGCTTTTCCTATTTCTTTCAGGCTCAAAATAATTTCCTGCCATATTATGTTCATTTAAATGAGGAGTGTAATGAGACAGTGATACTTCCCTTTGATATTTTTAATTATCTGCTTTGAAAGTAATTAAGCAGGGGGAGATGAATGTGGAAATCTTTTTCCTATGAGACAGCAGACTAGGTAGTTTCTGTTCTGCTTGCTGGAGTAAACTGCATGCTGAATTATCACCAATGCATCCTTGATGTGATGCCCAGAGCTGCAAAACTATTCATTCACACCCAATAAAATCTCAGGTAGAGAAACAAGTCTCCACTAGCAGTGAGTAAATGTGATTTTATGTGAGGACAAAACATTGCTGTTCCTTCATCATTAACTATCACTTTGCATGCCAGTGAAGGCACAAAGATGAAGCTCAAGGTCACAGGGAATTTTTTCTTTTTTGGGCAGCAAAAGCCCACATCAGTCACAGTGCTCAGGCTGCTGGCCCCTGCCACTGAACCAGGATGTCACCCTTCTCCTGTGGGTCAGGTAGACAGATGAAGGTTCCCAGTGGCTCTGTCTTCACTCCACAGGCAGGGAGAGCTGTGCTTAGTTTACAGCCAGTGCTTCTTACACAGTGTCCACTGGGAGCTCAGCACCCCAGCAAAAAGTGGGTACTGAGTTGGTGAGGTTTTGCCCCTGCTCTGGAATTTATCAGGAGTAAGAGAGAAGACTATAAGAGATAGAAGCAGTAGAAGGGGATTTGCCAGGTTTGGTGGAAATGCAATGGCACTGCATGGGAGTGTCACTTTTCCTCTGTGACTGATGGGATGAAAATGAGACCAGAAAATGATGAAAATTCACCTTGCTTCTGTTCCCTGTACTGGAATCTTGGAAAGAGGACAGTAGTTTATTCTTTAGTGTTAGGAGCTCTTATTTAATATTTAAAGTCCAGAGGCACAGGGCCAAACTGCATCCATATTAACTCACAGGGTTGGCAGAACAAGAATCCAAAGGACTCTTTCATGTGGGAAATGTCTTCATGTGGATTGTCTTTCACTCCTAGTTTTGTTGACAATTTCATCTACCATTATATTGCAAATCACTCAGCCTTACTAAGCAACCTTACACAGGTGAATGTCTGAGCAGAAGAAACTTGTCGTGGACAAAAGTCATCATCCTCACCCTGGGAACAACACTCTCAAACTTCACGTGGAAAATGGTGGGCATGATGCTAATAGTTGTATATCAGGCCTTGACTGTCACAGCAGACACTCTATGAAAATCCCAGCTCAGGGTATTGTAGCAGTCAGAAAGCAGTCAGAAAGCTAGTATTTCAAAATACTAGGAAAACAGAGAGGAACAGAGAAAGTTTTTCTTTTTACAATATGAATCCAAGGTTTAGCCATGTGTTGAGATTGTTTTTCAATTCAAGCTCTTTTGTCCCAAAGGAAAGGCATTAAACAGCTACCTCATGAGGATTACTTGACTTTCCTGGGACTTTTTACTCTGGAAAAGAGACACTGAAAGGGAAATACATAACTGTCTATGAGAAATAACACAGAGAGTGAGAAAGGGAAAGGTTCTTGCTGTCTCCACCAAAGCAAAAGTGAGAGGCATCCAATGGCACTAACAGGAGTCAGACTCAAAATGAGCAAAAGGCTTTACGTAACACACAGTGCAGTCCTGGCACTCCTTGCAGAAGGATGATCATGTGTCTTCAAGTAGAAATTGGAAAGTGTTTGGAAAAGAACCCTACTGAGGCTTAATAAATATGCAGAAATGTCATTTGTCTTAGGTCAGGAAGTCACTGACCTTAAAGTTTGATTAGTAGAGTAGAGGGGGAGGAATCACCATATATTGTTATTCCTATATTTGTTCTTCCCCAAGCTTCTACTTTTGGTCAATGTTTAAGCATAGATACTGTGCTAGGTTGAATTTTGCCCTGACTTAGTGAAGTCTGCTCTTATATTCTTAACCTTTCTTATATATGCCAAATTACTAAAATCCCGTAATATTTTAGCAGCATAGTCTGCAATTTTAGGTGAAGAGCTGCTGCCTCCCTGGTTGTGGGATTCTGCACATCAGGCATGGCTACTCCTGAAGCAATAAAAGTAAAGGGAAGGCAAAGGCCAGGATACAAGATGAAAGAAAACTGAGTCCCATGACTAGGATGTCAACCTGGCCTTTATACCTGGATATAGCCTGGCTGGCTTTTGAGGCTTTTAATAAAGGGAAAAGCAATTCATTTGAGGGCTTGAGCTACCCATAGTCTTTCCTGCAACCAGCCCATCTCCTCACAGACATACATACAGTGAGTTCTAAGTAGTGACTCAAATATAAACAAATTGACATCTTAAATGGTGATGTAAAATTGGAAACAAATTTCTGTGCACGAGAACTCTGAATAGAATCTGTGTTCATGTAGCCTCTGAGAGAAGCTGCCACAACCAAGGAGGCTCTCATAGATTCATAAAATTATAGAATGGTTTGGGTTGGAAAAGACCCTAAGGATTATCTAGTTCCAACCCCCTTGCCGCTCAAAGCCCCATCCAGCCTGGCTTGAACATTGCCTGTTATGAGGTATCCACAAGATCTCTGGGCAACCTGTTCCTGAGTGTCACCATGCTCACAGTAAAAAATTTCTTACTTATATCTGATCTAAGCCTGCCCTCAACAGTCTAAAGCCACTGCCCCTTGTCCTCCTTCTGTAGGTCTCTCGTAGCCCCCTTTAGGTACTGGAAGGTGCTAAAAGGTTACCTCAGGGCCTTTTCTTTTCCAGGCTGAACAACCCCAGCTCTCTGCCTCTCTCCATAGCAGAGAGGCTTCAGGCTCTGATCATCTTCTGTGCCCTCCTCTGGACTCACTTCAGCTGGTCCACAGAGTCACAAAATGGGTAAGATTGGAAAGCACCACAGTGAGTCACCTGGTCCGAGCTGCCTGCTCAAGCAGGGTCATCCTAGAGCCCATGGCGCAGGATTGTGTCCAAACAGCTTTTTATTATCTCCAGTGTGGTAGACTCCACAACCTCTCTGGGTAATCTGTTCTTCACATCCTTAGGTTGTGAGCCCCAGAGTTGGACACAATAGTCCATTTGGGGTGTCAAAAGAGTGGAGTAGAGGGGCAGAATCACCTCACTCAACCTGTTGGTCACACTTCTTTTGATGTAACCCAGGATACAATTGGCTTTCTGGGCTATGAGTGAACATTGCCAGATCATGTTGAGCTTCTTATCCACCAACAATCCCAAGTCCTTCTCTTCAGGGCAGCTCTGAACACATTTTCCACCCAGCCTGTCATTGTGCATGAGATTGCCCCAAACCATGTGCAAGAGTGTGCACTTGATCTTGCTGAATTTCATGAGGTTTGCACAGACCCACCTCTCAAGCCTGTCAAGGTCCATTCTCAGATCTTCTCACTCAGTTATTTCCATGTGGTCCTTGCAGATAAGCACTAGGTCAATTACCTGTGCTGCTCCTTTCAATACAAGGAAGTGGGATGAATTCCAGTGCAAGGAAGGAGGGATGAATCCACCTGTCTCAAAATAGCTTGATCCATTCTCTGGAGCTTTTGACATTCCTCACAGCTAGCTAAAGTGGACTGCGGGAAACAGCTATGCTGCTGAGACTTTTTGCCATCTTAAATGACTAAGAGATTCATCATTAGGCATGTCTTGTCATTTTCACATTGTGAATTTTGAGATAAAGCATTGGTATGCAAGACTAAGGACTCTGATACTTCATCTTCCCCTGGGCATTAATTCTCCACACACTTTCTAAAGCTTGTTGTATCAGGCAGTGGGATCTGACCCTAGTCATGGCTAAATGCCTGCTCATGATGAGCAGAGACAGAAGCAAAAAGAAGTGAGCTTTTCCAGAGCATGCTCCTTTTGCACCCAAATCCCAGGGCACTGCTGCTATTATTTCTAAGTGGTCAAATTTTATTCTTGCTTTCCACAGCTCTCAATTGCAAATACATTTGAAAATTGCATTATGACTACCTTAATTCAGCCCTGCAATTTGACTTTTGCTATTTCATTTTACTCCTCAAATAATGCTTTTAACTAATTTCTGTTTATTTATGGATCTCTCACAACACCGCTTCCTGTATGATTATTTAATTTTATTTATTCATTTATTCATTTATTTAAGGCATAACTAGGAAAATGATCTAGTTATGGCTAAATGCAGATTTTTTTTCTTTCAGGTCCCCCATATCTCAGCCTGTGACTTCTTGTCAGCAATCTCAAATTTAACTGGATGGATGCTTACTTGAGAGAAATCTGAAAGCACTGGAGGTGGTAGGTTTGGGGACACAGTGAGTAGCAATGCTCCCATTGAATTAGCACCAAACCACTGTTTCCAGGAAATGCTGAAAGTGTCATGCTGCTAAAGGTGTTTAAAAGAGCCAGATCATATTTTATCTTTTTTTCTTAAGTGGAGCTGGTTTATTTGCACTATGAAGATAGGAAAGGATGTGTGCACAGGTGCTGAGCAGAATGAATTTATTAAGATGTTCTCCATTAGTACTAACACAGTAACAGTCATAAATGCTTATAAAATTTGATCATATTCTTAAACAATATTAAGACAGCATAATGAATCACTGCAACACTGTGAAAGGTCAGAATTAATCTTGCACCCTTTATCTTCACCCAGTTTATATGTGAGTTCAACACAGTATCATCTTTCCCCACCTTCAGCTGAAATTGCCACAGAAAGCTCTAACCAGGTGGTCTGGAAAAATGTTCAGAGATGACCCAGTTATACACATCTGGAAAACTGGTAGGAAAAGAAATGAGGGATGTCAAAGCCCGTTGCTGTCCCCATTATTGTTAGTGTGGTAAAGTGTGTCCACCAACACTGTATGGTTTACCAGCAACCCAGAGAGCACTCCTCAGGTCCTGAGAAGTCTAATATTTATATGGACCCACAGTACTACAAGCAAGGTATACTGGCTAGGTGTTAGCTAGGGCTGCAGCCAGGACCAGAGCACACTCTGGTGGGTGTGGAGATGTCTTCAGCTGAAGGAGAGGGGTTCCAGCTCACTGGTCTTGTGCTCTGATTGATTTGACCCTCAGTGTGACAAAAATCGAATGCATGAGCAGCCAGATCTTGTTGAGAAGAACAGAAACCCTCTAGGCAGAGAGAGTGTAAGCATCTTGCTGGTGCCTGATTTTGTCTCTGTGTAGGACCTAAGTTGATCTAGGACTCTCAGCAGGTTGGAGGAGTCACCTCTATTAATAGCTGGTCATATCTGTTCTGTTGCTTCTCTGAGCTTGCTCATAATGATTTCACCAAAAGAGACGCTTCTTTTGCACAGTAGGTAGCCCTGCTGCTCCAAGATGAAGAAGTCCCCAAGTCATTTAATACTTTCCTACTTGTCTGCTTCCCTGTGTTCTCTACTGCTCATATTTGTCTTGTCTTGATGTACTCTTAATGACAACAGGCTGCTTTGGGAAAACTGTCCAGTATTGTGGTAAGAACAGAAACCTGGAATAGAATGGCACAGCAAATAATCTAGCTCTGGCAAGACCTTGTTCTTGCATGAATCATTAAATGTCATCATGCTATTTTTTTCCTTCCAAGTGTTAAGAGTCAATGACAAATTCCTGACATAACTATTAGAGGCATTGTGAGGCTTATTACAGCAAATATTTTTAAAGTTCTCTGAGATTGGCAACTGGAAAAAGCATCTTAAAGAGTCAATTAGTGCACCAATTTTGCTGTTTATCATTAGTATTAGTTAATAATAATGATAATAATAACACCCATATAAATTCATTGAGCTATGTCAACATCATTTACCATTACCATTAGCATTAAAGAACATTAGACATGTAATGCAGGAAGGTATCACTCACAGTAAAAAATGTCCTTTGCAACTAATATTCATGAAGGCAAGCTACTGTTTACTCCAAGAAGCCTGAGATATTACTCTGTGTATATGAGAGCCTCACAAGGAATTACCAGATTCTATGTAAAAGTTAACAGCAGGCTCAACTAAGAATCTTTAATGTAAGGGGATTAAGTTAATCACTCAAATTTATTATGCCAGCACATAGCATGATTTAGGTGGACCACTATTAACTACCATCAGTCTGCATTTTTTTGGCTTGTTTTTTTTTTTTTTTCCATAAAATTTATATGATAACAATACTGGCCATACTTTCTCAATAGAAATGGTTTTTGGTAAAGAGCTGAGGTGAATGATATCAATATTTGATTCAATCTGTTATATCTAATTCTTTCTTTATGGAATGGAGAGAGGAACAAAATCATGCAGAGGGAAAATATTATAAATCTGATATTTTCTGAGGATTTAAATTTAGCCTTCCCCCTTAAAAGTAACATTTAGGTTTATATTTTTCTTATTTTTACTTAAATGTGTTTATAAATGCTTGAGGTTTGAACAAATATTTCACTTGGTGCCAATAAACTTTTCAAAATTATATAGTAGAATTGATAGTAGGTCAGGCTGCAGGTTGCACAGCTTTATAATAAAAAAAGATTATATTTTAGGTTATAGAGATTGCAAAGCTTTTCCTATTACAGCTGCAGAATGGCGCATTTGTAATTTTCTGAAGAATTGTAGTGATGAAAAGCTTTGTTTCCAACAAGATCCATCCTGCCATCTCAGAAGCTTCCACAGCAGTCTCCATTAAACACAGAAGAGACAGTTAAAACCATACTCTATCCTTTTTTTTTTTTCACACAGGATTGACATTAGGTGCCTGTAAAAATGTGCTATTGAGAACCACTTAGTAAGGAGTAGTATTTTCCTATTTATTGCTAAGCTAGCTGGTTAAAAAACCTTCTGCTACTGTAAGGACCAGAACTGAACATCCATAGACAGAAAACTAGTCCTTCAAAGGGAACTCTGTGTGCACAACTCAAGCATAAGATTTACAAATCATTCACATACTTGGTTAAACCTCATCTCTGATACTATAAATAATCCAAATACTTTGAATTGATGGACTAAAGAGGGATGAATTTCACCCAGAGTGAATGAAGAAATCAGGATCAGCAGAAGTCATGTATCAAATTGATCTTATCCTTTCCCAGTGCATTCCTGGGTCCACATATCATCACTTCCATCCTTATATGGTACTAGCCCTTTCAAAATAAAGAAATGGAACAAACTCTTGGTATTGTACTGGCTATGTAAGTGTCCTTGGGGGTTTAGATGATCATGATTAATATATTGATTACCATTTTTAATCTTTCATGAAAAACAATTACAAATCCCCTTGCTTTCCTTGTTAAATGAGACATGCACATGCATCCCTTTGAAGTAGGATTTCCTTTAATTGATTTTTTTATTAAATGCTGGATAGTCTGGGGAATAACCCCACTAAAATAAATATACTTTAAAGATTGTATCTCCCTTAATTTGTACAATGACAGGAAGTGAGAATCTTCCTCCCAGTCCTGCACAATAGAGACAGGTAGAATTTAGTAACCTTAGCTTGTCACAGCTTTAAAGACAAAGGATGCTTTCCACAGGGCAGCCTTCAATATCTGGGCAAGCATCAACAAAGAGTTCACCACAATTATTGTTGCTACAATGATTATCAAGAAAGGATAATTAATATGACAGCTTTTTGAAGTGCTGCCCAATTTCCATAGGTTTTATGAGCACAGATAGTAGGAGCATCTGTGGGTACATGGTCTCTGTTAACACTAAGCATTAATTGAGTAGGTGCGTTTTACTCCTTGCAGAAGTTACAAAGTTTCAGAGTGGCGATTTTGTTTGATACCACAATGCAGCAAACAAATTTGTCATTTGTGTCTGGATACAAAAAAAAGAAGGGTAGAGCCCTGTCTGGTGCAATCAGGGCTCATTTCCAGAGAAGCCATACGAGGGATCTAATTCATGGTCTTCTGTCCAGCATAGAAAAACTGCATTTTATAGCTAATGAAAGGATAGTCTTAACTCCTGAGTTTAGTTGGTTGGTTTGGTTGTTTTTTGTTTTGTTTTGTTTTGTTTTTGTTTTTTTTTTTTCTATAGATATCCATTAGTGATATTCTGCTGTTGTAAGACTGAATTCAATTTCTGGAAATTCTGCATCCCAGGCACAATGGGATGTGCTCCAAGGTCTCAGTCTAACCTGTGGCTATTTCAGACTATAGACAAAAGTCATGTCTCAGCAGAGATTTTTGATTATGGATTCAAATAGCAAACAACTGGCTTGAACTTTTTGACTTTATTTAAATACATTTTGGTAAAATATCTAAGCGTAAGGTGTCCCAGTGGACAGGGTGAGTACAAGAATAATGGGTTTTTTTGGAAAAAAAAAAAAAAGGAATTGCTTTTCTTCTTGCAATTTATTTTTCAAAAACAGCAACAAATTAAAAGGAGTTGTTATTTCTTCTTTCATATTTGTTTTTCAAAGGTGCTTTTTCTTCCTTCAAATTATAATTTGTAACCCTCTGACTTGCTGTCATAGAGATGTGTGCCATTCCTCTGGTAGAGAAGCTCAGATCAATGAATTTGACCTCGTCAGCAGCCTCTGGTAGGCTGGTGCTCCATCAAAGAGCAGGTTTAAGTGAAAGAGATAGTTGGGTACCAGAGATGGGTATCTGACCAGACTCATCCATTAACTAAATGAATGGACGGGGAGAAGCTGAGGTGACCTACCCAGCTTGATAGCAGTACAAAAATACAGGAAAAAAATACAGCCTACAACCCATATTGTGAAACAGAACACGAAGTCATCAGAGGGCTGGTTTCAGTACTGCCCTTAAACCTTTCCCCACTATCACCATCTCTGCCAAAGTTGGTTTTTTTACCTCAGGGAAGACTTTTTTTTCTGACTTTAATAATGGCAATGGAAAGAGAAAAATGACAAGAATAACAAATGAATGCAAAAAAAAGTTGAAGGCCAAACCCAGTTATGGAAAAACAGTGCTATTTCAATCACATAACTGTAAAGGCTTTCACAAAATATCAGCCTTCTTCAATCAGTAGAAATTCCAGAAGGAAATGTTTGGAATATGACTCCCTCATGTGTGTATGTGTGAGTGTGATGGAAAAAGAAAGAAGGAAAAATAATCCAATAAAACATTTATTTTTCAGGAATGCTTATTTTCCTCTTCTTTGAAAAAGAGTTTCAATCTCTGTCAGCTCTGATAGAAAACAGGTGTCAGCAGAGCTGTATTCCTCATCACTGCTATCACTGGTGCTACCACTGGCACCCCCACAAGCACCTGCAGCGCCCTTCACCCCACAGCAGCACCATCTCTCTCATCTTCCTTCAAAGGGCTCAGAGGCAGGCACACACTAGATTCTAGGCTTCATCATGCAATAAAGAAGCACAGTGTTATGGACAGAAATCAAATCTTTTTCTAAAATAAATTAGTTCATTCCTACTGTTGGTTCTTCGGAGGTTCAAAACAATTTCAGGGTGACATAAGTCACTTCCTCAACTCCATTTGTTCTCTTGGCCTGACTGCCTAACTTTCCTGTTATCTACATCTCAATTTTATCCCCAAATTTACCCCCACCTCAATTTATCCCCAAAAAGTTTCTGATGTGCTGTCAGCTAGTTCTCAGCTTCACCTAAGGAACCTAGCTTTTTTTATTATTTTTGTTTTATGAGATAGGACAAAATTACACAGCTTATAAAAAAAACTCATTTTCTTTTCTTTTTTTTTTTTCCTTCTGTAGCTTTTTTTTTCCTCTAAATTAATTCACTGGCAGAGCAATGAGCCACAATGCCACCTCAGCAAGGAAAGTGTTCTCTGCAGCTGGATCACCAACAGCAAGATTTTCCCCCTGGAGTCTCCCCCTGTTCTGAACAGGTGAAGTCTAGAGAGTTTGGAGCTTCCAAAGTATCATGAACTGAATGACAGGTATCACTGACAGACCCTCTTACACCTCAAGACCTTTGCAAAACATAGCTGCTGTGACTGCACAGGGGCCTGGGAGTGAACTAAGAAAAATATTCTTACAATAACAAAACTTCTGTCTATTTTTGTCAATTCACTTCCCTTGGTTTTCTGTTCTTCTCTATTTTGTTTGCCATAAATATCAAAGTCATTTTGATATAAGATGTTGCGTGTATCTAGCTTCTTGTGGATTTCATAGAGATGCTTGTGGCTCTATTACCTAAACAGCTTTGAGAACCTCATCCTATGGACCAGTAGGATGTCAAAAATTTGACATCACTGTGAGAAACATGCTCAAAGAATCAAATAATTTTAGATTTCCCCCCAAAATGGCAGTGAGTGGGAGTGAGGAGTGCCTGAAAACAACAGGCTGGTTTTTAAATTAATGACATTTTATCATTGCAAATGACAGATCTTCCACCCACAGTATTTGGTGGCCTATGGCTTTTTCTCCTAAATAAAGTCCCATATAAAGTCCTTTTTCTCCTAAATAGAAAAAAAAAAAATAAAATCCCAAGCACGGATACTGACTGGGTGGAGAATGGACAGTGAGCAGCCCTGGGCAGAAGGACCTGGGGTGTTGGTTGTTGAGAAGCTCAACATGACCTGGCCATGCACACTTGCAGTACAGACAGCCCAACAGTATCCTGGACTGAATCAAAAGTGTGACAAGCAGTTGAAGGAGGTGATTCTCCCGCTCTGCTCTGCTCCTGTGAGATCCCACTTGTGTCCTGTACTTCACTCTGGGGCCCCCACCTGTGGTCCTTCCACCCGAAGGACATGGACCTGTCAGAGTGAGTGCAGAGGAAGACCATGAAGATTTGAGGACTGGAGCACCTCTCCTATGAAAACAAGCTGAGAAAGTTGTGATTGTTCAACATGGAGGAGATGTTTTCAGAGACCTTATAGCACCTTCCAGTACCTGAAGGCAGCTACAAGTGAGGTGAAGAGGGACTTTTTACAAAGCACGTGGAGATAGAACAAGGAAGAATGGCTTTAAACTGAAATAGAGTAGATTTGGATTACATAGAATGAAGAAATTCTTCAGTGTGACAGTGGTGAGGTCCTAGAAGAGGTTTCCCAGAGTAGTTGTAGATGCCCCATGCCTGGAAGTACTCAAGACCAGGCTGGATGGGGCTTTAAGCAACGTGGTCTAGTGGAAGTTGTCCCTGCCTGTGTCATAGGGTTGGAACTAGATGATCTTTTAATGACCCCTTCCACCCAAACCATTCAACGATTCTAAGAGATGGATGTTCCTCAAGTGAAAAAAAGAACACTAAAGGCAGATTCATTGTATAGAGGCTGGCACAGGACAAAGGCTCCTTCACTTCATATCACTTCAGCTAGGACTGGTGCAATAGCTTTAGCTGCAGGTAAGCAAGGGAATTATGCACAGTTCAGACTCCAGATCTTACTACCCTGTGTGCCAAGGGTCATCATCTGCATGATGGTCTTCATCACATAGACTGGAATAACTAAGAGCTCTTAGTTAAGACTGGAATAAATGAGGGTCTTGTTAGAAGAAATCCCTATCTTGCCCTTACTGAGGATAACAATAAGTTACAACCATTACTTTTTAATATCTTAATCACTGATGCAGTGCCACGATGCCCATGTTTTGCAATGACCTCATCCATCTTCTCCTTTGGAATGTCTCTTGCTCAAAATAACTTCATGCCATTCAAGGACCAGCGCAACCAGTGACAGGATGCATTGATAGAGATGAAAAGGGGGAATGACTTTGTGCTTGGCTGTCTGGGTCTAGTGTTTTAGGTCAAAGGTTTCCCAGATATTGGAGACATGATGAAAATGACAAAATGCCCAGGAAACCTTGGTGTTACAGCTGACACTCCACATCCTGCTGGCTGCCACACAAATGCACCCTGTTGTTACAGAGATTAACTCAGGAGCAAAAGCAGGGGTAAGGCATTTAGAATCTCCTGGCTTTTGTCAGTTTGCATCAAATCTTTTGTTTCACTGGCAATATTTAAATGAAATGTAGATTTATCTATTTTTGCACTGACTTTCTTTCTGGTGCTTAAAGCAAAATCAAATCATTCTTGGAAGGTTATGAAACATGCAATGCTTTCCCAGGAGATAGCCTATTCTCTCTAGGAATATCTTGCTTTGGCTCCTGCAAATGCATATTTTAGATCCACTTGTACATGTATTTATGCATTTTTTAAAAGCTTCCTTTTGGTCTATTAAATACATTTTCTGGGTCAGGCTGCATCTTTGTAGCCCCACTCTGCAGCAATCAGCTTGGATCTCAAGTAGCATTTCATTCCTATATCTGTGGTTCCAAGTAATTTGTGGTATGAAACATTCAGCTTTGAGATGTCACAGCAAGATTGAGTCAACATTTGTTTAAAGCCACTGGAAATAGTTCTGACAATTAGTAGAAACAGCAAAAGAAATTCCATCAGGCACACACTTCCAGTAAGCAGGAAGCATACAGTAAATTTGTCATGCAAGCCTGGTGAACTTTAAATCATTTCCCACTGTGAAAGGTCTGTCTTCTTTAGTTAAATTAGAGAGAATCAGCTTGACAGTTTGATTAATATGAACAAGAAGGGGTTTTAAAATAATTAGCAACTCTGCACCTCACTCCACCTCTTGCATTTGAGGTCTTTGGAGAACTTCAGAAACAGTCATTCATGTCTGGTAGTGATGCTGCTACCAGCTCATTCTCATTTCGGAGATAGGATTGAGGTTCCAACAGTTGAGGCACTGTTGGAACCCAGGGCAGGGAGAATATCTCCTTGTCTGCCCTGGGGTGCTCTGACTCCCAGGAAGACACTGACTTTGACCCTCATTCATGGGGAAGGCCTCCAAAGCTTCAAAGTAAACTAGAAACCACGGAAGTGTGAAATAGATTGTAGAGGTTGCAGATAGTAGTGTAGTATGTCACATGGGTGAGAAATTTAGGTTTTAGGATTTTTAGTATGTTAAAGATGGGTTCAAGATGGGGGATATAGGGTGTTGTCTCAAGTTCTCTTCTTCTTTCTTCTTCTTCCTCTTTCTTCTTGGGTTTAGTTGTATCTTGTAATTGGATAGAAAAATCCGCATTGCAGGTCTTAAGGGGTCAGTTAGTGGGTTAGAAAGGAAAATAATTTAGGTGTCACTTCTTAATTGGGTAGCTTAGTTTTTGATTAGACTTAAAAGGCCTTGTAACATAAGATTGTTAGCCATTTTTGTGCTGCTTTTCCTGCATGCAGAGTCTGGTCCAGATGTTGTGCTGAAGTTTTGATAAGATAACAGTAAACAGAAGCTGAAGACCAAAAAAGTCCTGAGCATCTCTCGTTCCTGACACAGAACTGCTCCAGGAGGGTCTCCCCTGCCAAGGGAGCTCCCAGGGAGTTGCCCAGCTTGGGGCCCGCAAACTCACAAGGCACAAAGGATGTGGTGTGACCAAGGTTGCAGGAGCCTAGGAGAGGTTTTCAGGGACCCAGGGATATATTACTAATTGGTTATTGCTCTTCAGACTCATTGCAAATGAATCCTATTTTTTTTTTCCCTGATATAGTCTTTAAATAAGACTATTCACTTTAGGGACCAGAACATTTTTCATTCTATCATTATTTGTCCATATAATGTCAGAGAACTGCACCTTTCTCCCATTTCCCCTAGTCTCCCATTTCCCCTTATTCCCATTTCAATGGCAATAAGTCATTTGGCTTTCTTTGAAAATTGCCTGTTGTTATCTCCGAAAAATTAGAGTTCATCACACCATCAGGATTCCATTTCTGCTTTTCTCCTTCATAAAGACATGCTAGAATTTATTTAAAATTACTGTTATAGCATTCTTTTGTAATGGCAAGGGCATCATATAATGTTGCCCTCACAAATAGAGCTGGGGAGGGGAATGATGATATTTTGGCACTGCCAAAATTCTCCTTCTCTGCAGCACCTTACAAAGCTGTGGTGCCTTCTGTATTTTCTTCCATGATACTTTCATAGCATGGGATGCAGATGTTGTACTTACATAATATCTGAGCAAGAGCTTTAATTGTCCTTCAGAAAGGAAGAGGTAGAAGAAAAGACAGAGGAGGGGCAGAGCAGAAGGATCACAGCTCTTTCTGTGAGGAAAGCAAACCTGATTTTGTCCCTCCATGCTGCACTGCGGGTGTAACTCTCACTATCCTCACGTGGCTTCTAGCCCAGCACAGAGCAGACACTCCTTTACTTTGTTTGCTAGTGGTACCACTTCCAGGTAGGTGTGGGAAAGACAGAGGGGTCTACAGCAGAGGCAGTAGCACCTCTGCATGGCCAGCTGCTGACCCTGATGAATAAGAGGGTTAGTGCAGTGCCTGTTGGAAAGCCAGACCTCCAAGAGATTTGGGGAGGCTCTGAAGGCACAGATGATGGCCTTAAGTGCTCTGATGTCTGGCTCATAGTTGTTTTTTTTGTTTTGTTTTGTATTGTACCCTGGGATTGCTGAAGTACCTGCTGGCAGCCATTTCCTCTGTGCCTGACAGAGAAGACATGCTGCTCTATTGTGGCTTGGCTTTCATTTGTTCTTGGGTTTTTTGCTCTCCAAATCAAAACTAAAAGCCTGTCTTATTCTTAAGTAATCACCTTATACTTTCCTTATTGAATGTCTTACTACAGACAAAAGAAATTTTTCAGGAATTGCTTAAAAGCATCCTGGCAGTGAAATACAGCTTTGTTTTGCTTTGCATTCTTCAAAGTGTTTGCAGTTTTGTGTGTTATAGTTACAGATATAAATACATATACAGACCATCCTGTAAAATTAAGACAGGATTTGAAGCCTCATACTACTCACAGGTATCAGAATCCCTCAAGATAATATCTGAGAAAGAAAAAACATGCAGACAGAAAGGGGAAAAATACACGGTTACAATATAGGTTAGCATCCTATGTCTGCAAGTAATCCTACTGAATTACAGCAGCATACTATTCAAGAAGAGTGAAGGTAGGGAAATATGCTTTGAAAGAGTGGCAGAAGGGTGCAGACACACAAGACACAGGGTGGTCTGGATCTGATCAGTGGATAGAAGCTGTGAAATGGATCCCCAGAAAGAAAAAACTTTGTTGGATGGTCTGTCACAAGAAGTGATTTTAGTCTAAAGACTCTGTTGTTGCCCTTGTAAAAGAGGTTGGTATCGATGGTCAGAGCTTTCATTTTCAGATATATCTCCTGTCTGCTGTGCCAAGGAAAAAACAACCTGGTCACAGAGTGACTAACTTGTTATCATTTTCCCAAGATGTTAACTTTAACTTATGGAAGTGTTTTGATAGCCTTGGCATCATGTCTGTTCTGCCTCAGGAAGAGACACAGTGATAATACCAGATTGTAGTACATACCTCACCAATATCCATGTGAATTCCAGATCAGAAGGGAACAGGAGTCTCAGTAGAATACTCATCAAACCTGAAGGTTTTATCTTCTGAGACAGATCCTCTGCCTTCTGCCTCTTTACAGTATCAGAAGGATGCTGCATCCTGACATACAGGTGCAGGGACAATGCTGTCTGCACTCCTTGCTCCAACTCGCCATTGCATCAGACTGAACCAGCCCACAGTAACCCTGCCCTAAGTACCACCTTCTCCCATCTCCTCCTGCCTTGGTGGTGGACTCAGAAAAAAAAAAAAAATTATGAGGCTTCATCCTTCCCATTTTCTGTAGGATAATGTGAATAACCTGGCATGCTCATGGAGCTGAGCAGGGCTGCGCATATGGATGCTCACAGGAAAGTGGTGTGGGAGACACCAAGGCAGTGTTGTCCTGCAATATCCAATGTGCATTATTTCTCTTTAAGATGAAGAAATGTACTCTCCCTGATTTTCCATCCATTCAACCTATCAGCATGTGCACAAGAAATAAATCCAGAAATGCCCTGCTCTTGTGCAGGCTTGAGTCATGTTGCTCATGCTTGTCCAGCCCTCCCTCAGGAGGAGGGGTTGTCATGTGGGAATGACAGCTGCCAAGTTTGCCAGTGTCATTGGGTTTACATGTTCAGCCACCTTCACCAACAAGGTGGCTGACACCTTAGCCCAAGAGGTCCCAGAACCAGAGACAGACTCCAAAGCTCTGTGGCTTCTCTCAGGACAGTGCTGCTGGGGATGCAGTGTTCACTTCAGCGTCTGTGTACCTCTCAGTACCCAGGATCACTATAAGTGAGTGGTCAGAGTGGCCAAGACTTCTGGCTTCATTTGCATTTTTCAATAAAGAACTTCAAATATTACTGTACTCCCTGTAGTAATTTTATTCCTTCTAAGGCAAATAACCTTAGTGCTCATCTCCCCTCATTGCTGAATAGTACCCAGAGCTGTTACAAGTGCCTGAAAAGCATTTCTCCATCTAAATAATTCAACACAGATCTTGTTCATGTGGGTGTCTAGATGGCTCACAGAAAGGGATTCCTATGTTTGCCATCTCTAGGACTTTTCATGCTTTTTCAAAACTTGTGTCTATAAATTTCCTCTGAAATCACTGCTATGGGCCAAAATGAGATGGTGCGATGGTATGCTCAGGGAACCAGAGTACAAATGCTGATCTGTTGTTTATCTCAGTTGCTGTCTGGATTTTAAACCTACATGAAAAGAAGTGGGTGTTTGCAGGGCTGTTTGTAGTGGGGCTGAGAGCCATGCTGACATGAGCTGTGGTCAGAGCTGACCCTCCCAGGTGGCAGCTTCGAGCACGTCTGTGAACCGTGGACACCATATGTTTTTTTCTCACTCAGATGTTTTTTCCTAGAGTCATGCTCAAGTTCACCAGGGAAAGTCATTGCAGGGTTAGCTGATCTGCATCTACCTTTTCAGGCCTGCAATGTAGGTGTCCATCTGCAAAGCCTTTCAATTATCAGTTTGCTTATCAAGCTCAAGTGCCAGTCCATGCATAAACTTGCTGACTTATTTTCAGAGCAGTACCTTGTCCAGATTCACTGCCTGGAAATTCCTGATAGATTTTTCATTTCTTTATGTCTTTCAGCCCTGTTCTTTTTTAGTCAATTTTTCAATTTTCTTCTGCCTGTATCCTGTGATTCTGCAATTAATTGAGGTTACTTTTCCCATTATATTTGTTACTTTAGCAGCTTTTATCTGAGGAATCTGTGTTTTGTTTTTTTAAATATCATTTCTGAGTTTTATTTCACCAAAACATAGGCAGACTTCTAGTGGAAGGTCAAATATGATGGCAATGTTCAGTGGCACAAAAAATATAAAATTACTGAAAGGAAAAAAGAAAACAGAATGGAACCTTTCCATAAGAAATGCATGTCTCTTAAAACACACTATACCACTGCTGTACACTAACTAGGCAGGAAAGAAGAACCTTAGACCTTCTGTCAAATGAAAATAACCCCTTTTTGGTGACAAAATTACATTTTCTCCTAATTGTATGGTTTTGTTTTAAGCAGAAATAGAAGCAACAGTAAACATCTATCAAAAACAGCTTAATTAAAATGTTAAATACCCTTCCATAGAGAAATCCTTTTTCCCAGCAATAAAACCTCACTACAGAGTTAATTATTAAAAGTAATGTATTTGCTTCTCTATGTCTGTATATAAGAGATTAACATATTAATGGGAATGTAATTATCTTATAAAACTCCTTTTTTATTTGCACTGGGTTTCAAGATGCAATGTTTCAATGCCATCTGATATTTGTTTTCTTTTATAACCTCAAGTGTGCAGGGCACATCTTTTAATGATGATGATTATCATGGTAAAATATGAGCTTTTAATGTCACAAAGAGAAAATTTTCCTCTTCCTGCATTTTCTCTAAAGGTATTGCATTCATCTTTTTGAATATTTTGTATGTGTTTTCTTGTGATTCTTCCACCATAAACATTTGTTTGCTGGCAAACCATCTGAATGAGAGCATCTTAAGCTTTTCCTTTCTCATTGTAGGTTTAAAGCTTATTCCTCCCTTTACCAGAGGTTGTGCTATGAGTTTTGTGGTCTCAGTTCACACTACTCAAAACATTTGTCCGCAGCACTGAAACCAACCCACGCAGCACATGCCTTAGCTCTCCTGTCACAGCCACAAAAAATCCTGGCTCCTGTTGACAGAATGACTTGGTGCTTAACCATAATAATGCACCTGCAACACAGGGAGGCTTAGTGCACAGCTTTCCCTGCTGCTGCTTCCCTCCCATGGTCAGTGAGGAGAGTCCTTGGGCTGCCCCCTCTGGTCAGCACAGCCATGCAGGTGAGATGTCCATGTCATGAAGACATTCAGACTATGCTGACAATATGGTTCTGGTCCATGGTCCTGTGCAAAAACCAGAGACCACTGACCTGCAAAACAGTGGTTTTACCTCACCTCTGTGGAGGATCTGCTGCTGGGTGCTGCTTACCTGATGTAATGATCTGCTGGCTTGTCTCGAGGCAAGAAATCAGTACATAGAGGTGTTTTTAATATGTGCAGAAATACTAGGCCTCAGTTGCTGCTGAGTTCTGGGCTCAGCTGGATCAGGAAGCTGGACTGTCTGTGTTTTCATGAGAGGCAGTGGTCACATTTCCACATGTTGTGTAGGATCTCAGGGAATCCAGTGGAACCCCTTGACCAGTCACTATGCCAGACCTTTGGAAATGACAGCAGGAGAGCTGCTCATTTCATAGCCCACAGCTCCAGCTATCCCAAACTGCAATTCTGCTGTACTGACAACATCCACAAGTTGTCCATGTCTCTGGATGGTCTTTGGTGGGAAGAGTCTTAATAGTCATACTTCCCAAACCATCTTGCTCATGTTTTATTTTGCCCTGGTGTCTAGGGTAAGAGAATTGAACACTAGTACAGAAAAATTTTTGATAGTTAAAATTACAGTAAATGTCTCCATTAAAAATATCTTATTTTTGGCTATCAATTGTTGAGCTGTGTAACAGCATCTCCACTCAGAAAAAAAAAAAAAAAAAAAAACAGGCAAGAAATTTCAAAGAGAACTATTAGGCTTTAGTGGTAATGTAATAGCACAGGTAACTCTCCAACATATGTCTGAATATTTTGGAGGAGAGGTTCCTCTTCACTCTTAGCGAAATTCTAGGTCCAGTCTCTTTTAACAAACCCCTGGTATCTTTCTCTTTCCCTTCATGTCCTAAACCTTCCTTTCTCTCTAAGCCTTCCACTTTTTTCTCTAGATCTGCAGCAATATGTTCTCCCATAAAGGTTTTCTCTCAGTTGTAAATCCTACTTCCCTTGCCTGGCAGACCCATTAGGGTGTGCTATTCCTGCTAAGACAGAAGGATTGAACAAGAACAGTATATTCTTCTTCACTGCAAGTATGAAATGGACATTTTTCTCTGTAGTGTGAAAGTGATTTTCTTTTTTCGTACCATAAGAAAATTTTTACAACCTAAGTGCTTCAGGTAAGGAGAGTCAAATACATTGGAAAAAAAATGTAGGAAGCCATCACATCTATGTGCAACATTTCTCTCTTCCACGCTTCTCACTTGTCCTTCCAGTCTGGGTTTGATCTACTCATCCCTGAAATTCTGAAATTATTTCTCTATAATCACTCAACACTTTCCACAAATATCAGTAGTTATTTTCCTCCATGACCTTGCATTACTTCTGCATGCCTTCCCTTTCCATTAGCAGAAGGAACTCTCTCTCATTTGTTTAAAATCCTTTCCTATGAAAATATCTTTTTTTTTTTTTTTCCTCTCCTGGGAATCCCAGGGCAGTCTATTCATCTCCCTCCAGATGAATTGATGTCCAAGTGAAGAAAGAACACATTGAATAGACTCAGCTGCAGGAGGAGCCCAGGAGCTACTTGCAGGCCACATGAGTGGGTCTGCATGCCTGGCAGGGAGCAATACTGGATCATAACTGGGCAGTGCAGGTAAGGCTACAGCCCCTGGCACAGTAAACCTGAGCTTTCTGGGCAAACAGACATTTTAAACACAGATCTTCATAAGTTGTGGGAAATCCCGTCAAGGTGTCTAAAATTGGTTTTACACAGATTGAGAGCAGCAGATTAAATACCTAGAAGAAGGGGATCAGAGGGATAAGCAAGTGCATAACACACTGGTACACCCCAGGGAACAAGCCATGGGTTTTGGCAAAAGGCAAGCAGGAAGAAATCACAAGAAACATATGCACTCTCTCTGTCAAAATTTCATCTTAGCCAATAGGAAAAACAGTTCCTCTTATTCAAGACAGCTTTGGAGCCAGTCCAAGCCCTCTGAAATGTGAGTTTAGCAGGGCAAAGAAAAGATAGAAAATAGAAAATAGACTAGTGTGAAGGGGCTGAAATGAAACAGAATGTGCAGTGCAAATGATTCCTTCTGGTCTTCTCCCTATCCCATAGCAGAGAGAAGCCTTGGAGGAAATTACTGTTTCCACTTTCCCGTAATACAGATCTTTTCTTGTAATTTTATCTTCAAGGAAAGCGGTTGCTCTAATCACCCTGCTGAGTACCTTCATATCCCATTTCCCCCCCTCAGAAGCAGGAGCACAGAAGCATTGCACCAGAACACTGATGGACGAAGGCTGCAGCAGCACTCAGCTTTCCCCAGACAACCATTACTTCTCTTATTTGACCACTCTTTTTTTTGAACATGAAAATGAGTGGACATATCTCCCATCCTGTAGGAATCCTGGATCTGGCTTTCTCTTTAGGGTATTTTAGTCCTTGCTTGCCCTGTGTGAGAAATTACTGTTATTGAAATTATTGAAGGTATTATTACCTTGCTTCAGTGGAGGAGAAGTTCAAGGTGGGACAGAGACGCTGGGTAAGAGGAAGCCTCTGTAATTTGCTTCATTTTCAGCACTTCATTGCCCAGGCTCTTTAACATTAGAGGTGCCCAAAATAACCTCAGTCACTGGAGCCCAGTCTTTTCTTTTGGCTGACTTTACCTGAGATAGGAATTCATTAAGTGTGGAGAGAGTACAGCTAGAAGGTCCTAGGGAGGATGGAGACAGTCATGCAACTCCAAACTAAATTCAAATATCAGGTGGCTTTAACACCATGCAAAAGAAGTCCATTAAACCTGTCAATCAGAAACACACATTAATTTTTAGGGATAGAGGGAGCCATTGGCAGTTCAGAAGAATCCTTGCATTCCAAAATGAACTCTCTTCAGGAGAAATGATTGCTCTAAGATTCCCCTTGGGAGAAATAGATTCTCATTTCTGTCTCCTAAAAACAGTCATATTAATAGAACTTGTCATGGAATTGAGCATTCAAACTTCCCCACTGAATTATCACTTCTTTAATCTGCTTTATTAATTTAATGGTTTTTTTTTTATTAAAAACATTTTTTAACTGTGTGTACACACAGCCTTCACATAGTTGCATAAATTTTTATTGTGTATTTTTTAAAAGCTCCTTACTTTTGGGGAAGGTATTTTATTTATTTGTACTTTTGACTGTAGTAATTGTGTGGCACAAACGTGTTTTTTCTCTCATGGTGCCTCCTTTGAGCTGGTTGACACTCTTTACAGCTTCTTTCCAGGCACCAAAGACCTGCTGGTCCTTGAAGCCATGCCAAAGGATAGTTGTCTCTTAGATATTAAGGGTATGTTCTCTGCAGAAAGATAACCAGGCTCCTATGGGATCCAGGGCTCACTGGGCATGTCTGCTGCCTCTGCTTTTGATGAGGAGTTTGGAGAATGTGTGTCAGATGGTATCTTTGGGGGCCAGTCACAACTCCTGTCAAGGTCCACTTTCCTTCTCTCTCCATCTTCAAAGGACAAGCCACCCACCTTTCAAATGCCTTTCCACAAACTGTCCTGGGGAGCAGAGAGGATGGCACCTGGGAAGTTCCCCTTCTCCTCCAAAAGACTGGTTTCTCTTCCTTCTGGTGCTACAGTCAAAAACATCATTCTGCATGGGCAAAAGTTCCTCTGGTGGCAAATGAAGCAATGACAAGAAATACTTGCGTGGCCCTACAGTGAACAATTAGTATTCCAAACATGAAATTAATTTATCCTGCAAATATAGGAACATTGTAATTTAGTTCACTTTTATTTTATTGTCAGATACAATTCATTTTCTACATGATTTTATGGTTGGATAGGATTCATTAGAAATTTTCCCCAAACTGCCTCTATTAAGTGAAAGAGTGGGGGCAAGATTCTTTCTGTTCTTTTCACTGCAAATGTTGTGCTGTCTTTTCTCCTGCAAATGAGCCTTAACTCTAATCTAGCCACACACAATGCTTGGCTCTGTAGCCTTAGATTTTTTTCTAAACTTTCATTTTAATTTTCACTGCTGAAGAAGATATTTCTCTAAAGATATTCTAATAAAGATAAAAAAAAAAAAAAGACTAAAAAAAAAAAGACTAGCCAAGGCTGCTCAACTATAGGGTGAATAGACAGTCTTTCTTCTTTTATGTCACATTTTCAAAACTTGCCTTGAAGTTAGTTTTATTCAATTCTGTCCATTGTTCCTGTCTAAATGTGGGCAATCATTGAACAGTAAATGAGTGGAGACTTCATCTATTTCGGAGGAGCTACATAAGCAAGAAGCTCCAACAGTCATACACCCTTCAAATGTTCAGCCATGATTTTGCTCGGCCAAATTTGCACCAAATTGAGACAGACAGTAAAAGTGCATCACTCTTTTCTATGGGAAGGAAAAAAGGTGCTGTGGAAGACATATTCCAGACTCCTGCTTGGGTGAGGTGTCTCAGCAATGTGTCTTTGTCATCAATCCCTCTTCAGCTACCATCTCTGCCAGGACAAAGATCATCCCTTCAATTTGTATATTTGCTAATTCACTTTCATGAACTGTTGTAATTTTTTTTCTTTGTTTGCTTGCCAGCTTTAACTGTCAAAAAAGTCTTCTATTAATAATATATTAGTAATTTACTCTCCAATCTCTTGCCAGAAAAGAGAGAAAAGAAAACATTCCATACACACAAAATACTGTGCTCAACAAATAAATAAATAAATGAAAAATGACTGTGTCAACCATTTTTGAAAGTCAATGTGCCTTAAAGGCATTTGAAATTCTTTATTGCTCCTCTGCCTGAGCCAGGCAGCCTGAAGTACAGACCTGGCTGGGGTCTGTGCTCAGACTACATTCACAAAGTGAGGGTTTGAGGGGCAGGAGCAGGCAGGCACCAGTCCAGCAGTGGGGACAGGGACCCTCACAGCAGGGATGGGGCTGGCTGTGGAGGGGCTGCTGCAGAGGTGTACACCCTTAGGGGTCTACACTGGGCAGAGGGGGGCTAAGCATCCGTGTTTAACAAGGAAACATGACTCTGTTGTTAAAGCAAAATGAGCTTTGTTCTCTGTGATGCAAGTCCTCCGTGACTTTGAGAAAGTCATGCCAGCCAGCAACCATAAATATTTATAGATATCCCAGATGTATTCAGGAGACTTAATGAATTGCAGCCAGGGGTGGGAGTGGTGGTGAAGGATGCTGCAATCTGCATACCTCTGGGTTGTGTAGTGGGATTTACTGATGACAAAGTACTGCAGGAATGTGGTATGACCATCTTGGCTCCCACTGCAACTGCCCAGCTCACTTCAAAGTCAGTGTCAGGTAGATGTCAATATACCTTGAGGGATCTGAGCTTAGTCTGATTCCTTTTTGAGTCCCATGTGGTGGTGATTTGATCTGTGTAAGCATCACAGCAGACCTGACCTCTCTGGTACAGTCAGCCTACGACAAGGCTAATGACACAGAAATGGCCAGCACCAGCATCACCTAAGACTGGTCAGGAAGGTCTGTGAGCAGTCTACCATCCCTGGACCTAATATTTATGTTGGAGTGTATTTTTAGCATATAAGGAGGAAAAAATTGGAGATGTCAATAGTTTTAGGTATAGATGTCTGACCACAAAATGCTTAGTTCACATTTTATGTGTGTCCCTGGCAGGAAACTTGAGTAATGCAGAACGCATGCTAAACTTCCTTCCTTCACTGACTTATCCAACTTCAGTGTCTTTCTCCAAAGTAAATGTTTGCTTATTCACATTCAAACATATAGAAATAAGCTGTAGTTGGCAATGAGATTTTATTCTGCCTTAGTTAGAGTGTTCCTATTCCAAAGAAAGTGAAGGACTTCAGTTACAGGGCACATGATAAAGAGCAAAACAAAAGAGGATGATTTCTCATTTTTCAGGAGAAAGCAAAAAGGACAACATTAATGCTGAGGATCCAAATGAGTCTTCATCTTTTCCACAGCCAAACACTGGCACACTCCATTTCTTTGCCCACTCGTGAAATTTTTTACAGATCTGACACAATCTATAATTAGTGACTATCAACCCCACGGCCGAGGAACTGATTTCTTGGCCAACATCATAGAGGCTGAAATAGAAATACCAATAATTAAATGGCATAAACCTCTCTGGAAGCAGTGAATTTTTCTGATGGGTGTTCAGGGTCACTAAACTCAAAACAGAGAAATTCACAAAATAAAACAAAACAAAAACCAAACAAAACAGATATGGATAGAGTTTCTTCTGTTCTGTTATTTTGGATGCTTTTTCCAAACCTGGACAATTTTCACAGCATTTTCTGACAGACAGGGACTATTTCATCCTCATATATATATTTGACTGACTGCTGCACTCAGATATTGTCATGTCACAACTTCAATTCAATTATATTTGAATAGGATGAGGAGGTTAAAAACTCACATGTGTTCTCCTAGGTTTTTGGGTTTTTTCAGTAGTGTGTCAATTCAGTCAGCCTTGCTTTTGGAACACTCAGGCAGTTATCGCTGATCAGTGGACCAAATCTATGCTACACAGAAACATAGAGTGACTATGGAATGGCTCTATGGCATGACTAGAAATGACAGAGTAAAAAGCAAAAAGGAAAATGACAGAGTAAAAGCAGAGTATTTGAGATATACTCTGGTTCTTCCCCAGATGTAAGGGGAGGCCTCATCTGGAGCTGTGCTGGCGGAAGCTTTTCATAATAATCCTTTTCACTCTGTAATGACACATCTATAGCTACAGCAGCTACTGAAAGCTCATCTCCTTGCTGCTATCAATAGCTAACCAGCTCTGTGGTTACACTGGCAGCAGTTGCAAAAAAACCCTCACACTTGTGCTGCCGGCAGAAATGTGCAGTCTTATTGAGCCAGAAGACCAGACAATGTATAAAATTTTATTTATGGGTAGGCACAATTACAGGTCCCGAGTATATTGGATGGGGACTTAAGTGTCACTTGAGCACTGGTAATTTGTCCTTAGTAAACCCTGAAGTTTACTGAGCAGGTATTTCAGCCTGCTATAATCATGCCAGTCTTACTTTCTCTTTTACCTAAGGCAATCTGATCTTATGTACTGTATAAATGAAAATGGTACTGGTATTCAGCCTGTCTGCAATACTTTGCTCACCTGATTCTTTCTTTCTTTTAGAAAACTATTTTGACAACAATCTATAGGAAAAGAGAATGATATGAGGATACTGAAGTTGCTGCACAGTGATAATACAATGGCCTGGAAAATTATAGGGAGGAGAAATGGAGGAAGCTGCTGAAGCTGGACACTGATAGGAAATACTTGCCCTGGTGCTGGTCACTAAAGGTTTTTCAGAGCTTTGTGTGGGTGATGGACATTGAGAAAGACTTTTCCTGAATAGCTGGAAAACATATTTAAAGGAAAATACATCAAATGCACCAAGGTATGAGCTCAATGATGCACCAAGGTGTTATTTGAGAGATTTGGGGCATTTTTTTGAAGAGTGTTGGTGATTTTCAGCAACATGACTGAGTTTTCTGTGCTTATGTTCAGACATACATACAGGACAACTTTATGTTGTTTTATGTTTGGTTTTAGTATACCTGCATGTATTTTGACATTTGTGTGCTTTGATTTTATTACTATACAGGAGAAAAATGGACTAGACACAGACATTTCCATGAGCCATTTAATAAATCACTGCAGAAAAGGTGGGAATTTATATGACCAAATCAAGAAGCTGAGCCATTAACTTAAACACATTGGATGTGTCTCATTATACATAAAACAAATACATCAAGTTAAACACCCTGAATGGTAAATATATACATTCATATATAATTTACCAAGAGTATGAAAATACAAAGTTCTTTGCAAAGCTCTGGAAAAGGAGGGAGTGGAGCACTAAGGCATGTTTTTTGTTGGGAAGGACCTCAATTTGCTGAGGACTGTGTACTTGGAACTAGGCAGGGCTGTGAGTGCTCGTTGCTCAAGTTCACCAAGGAGGTGCAGACAATGGTAGGAAGTTGCGGAGGGTCAGCAGAAGCTGCAGAGCAGCAGGTGTGAAGGGACAAAACTGAGTCCACAATACACTTTTCAATCCAGGAATCATCAGCTGCTTTTCCTTGGATTTTAATATTCCATTACAGTGGTCAGGTGACTTGTTTGTGCCTCCTACCCTCCCAAAGAGCATGGAGCATTTGGAGTGTGTGACAGAAATGTGTAATTATCCCCAGCTGCACTACCTAAATATGGACATAAAATTAGATTTTCCATTAGAGACAAAAGCCTGTATTGTCCCTGGAATGCTTCTTCCATATTGCAATGAACATATTGCATAGCCTCCAATCAGAACTTACTTCCAAAGCTCAAAAAACACTCTGCTCAATGAGGCATTTTTTAACAGATATTACAGGGTCCAGCATGTTTTAGAGTTTTCTTCAGCATTTCAGTAAAATAAATAGCACAGGTGTAACTTAACAAGCAAGTTTCTGTATTTTTTTCCTGCTGTATGATTGTTCTGCGTTTGTTTTGCTGGATGCTGTGATTCCTTTTTCTTTTACTCTTTATTCACATGGCAGATCATGTAACTTGAATTTTACCCTAACATATATAAAGCCTGAATCATTTGTGTCTCCACCTATATTTTTCTTTGCAGATCAGTACATGAAGTAGAATTGTTTAGGATCTAAATGTTCAACTCTATGTAAAATATAATATTTTTTTTTCTCTTTCAAAAAATATCTTAAGTTTTGTAAAGATTGTGCAGGGTTCTCAGGAATGCTCCTTTCTGACCTTCCTGAAATTACAAAAGAGAGACAGATTTCAGATTATGAATTTTATTTTAAATACTAATTTTGAAGGAGAAAATAAAATCATTCTATTATCGTCATTACTAAAACTGCCAGCACCCACCTCTCCACCTCTGAAATGCTTCATATCACATTTTTCAAAATGTTTCAGCAAAGACATGTACCTTTTTAGCCAAAGGTACCAACCAAAATAATAAAAAGAAAAAGGTGTGACTGACTTCAGTAAGATTTAAAATAATTATGCAAATTTAGAATCTAATTGCTGGGGGCCAAAAGGCATCCACGTATCTGGCAGGTTTGGAGTCTTCTTTTTTTTTTTTCATGACAACTATAAAAAATTTTGCCAGATCATTCTCTCAACCAGGAATAAATCAACATGAGTCTGTAGAAAAGGGGTTGATGTCAAAATCTGGAAAGTTAATTTTTATTCTGAGTGACAGACTACTATGCTGCATGTACATCTAGTGTGAAGGGGTTCAGGGTGCTCCAGGTTTATCAGTCAGCCTCTTCCTAGCATTTGTGCCTCAGGACCTAGGTGAAATCACATTTCGGGTTAGCAAGGATAGTACAGTACTTACTTACAGTACTTACCTGTACTTACAAGCACTGGTTTGTGTTACAGGAGGGATTAAAGTTTCATGGTTTAAAATACTAATAACTCAGCTGAAGAATTGACAACAGGTTAATCTTTAAACCATTCTTTTTTTCCAAGAGATTTAAGTAAAAAACAACCTTCTTACATTTGTTTGGCTGAGCATCTGTATTGTGCATATAATGCAAACAATGTCATTCTCATTTGAGAGTTGTATGTAAACACAAGTAGTAAGAACTGTGTCGCCCTGTTCTTTTAAACGTTTCAAAGTTCTTCTAAAAGTTTTCTATGACTTCTGATGTTTACATATTTCTACTAGAGTTTTCTCACACTGTTCATGTAAATAATGATTGGTTTGCATTCTTCTTTGTGGGAAGAGAAAACTGATAGACTGTTAGTTTGACCAGTGTGGTTAGAGAGGTGGCAATTTCATCCTACAGTCCACTGCCACTTTTGGAATTCTATATATTGCAGAGTCAGAAAATAAACTCTCTCTTTTTGCTCTTTCTTCCTTCTTTTGCATCTACTGTGAATGTGTGAGTTATTTCGTGTCGTAGTGCGACAGAACTGTGCTTTTAATAACTGGAATAGGGCTCTGAAATACCTGACAAGGCAAAATTAAGGCGTCTCATGAGGATTGGATAAGAAGGGCTCTTGAACGCTTCTGAGTGATGAAGTGCTTTGGTAGAACAGAGAGCAAGGTGGGTCACTGCAACTCATATCTGTTTCCCAGAACCAGGCAGCTGAGAGACTTAAGTGCAGAGTGACACTTTTTCACAGGCTCAGACCAGCAAAGAAACAAGCCGTCTGTCATCCTCTCCCTCAGCCCTTGGGAGCCGTCACCTGTCTTTTGGCACCTGACCCAACAGAGATGTCTGCTCACCCCCAGCCCAGCCAGCACCCTCAGCCCTGCCTCTTCCCTCCTCAGCTCCCAGGCAGTGCCTACAGGACATGCACACACACACACACTATCGTTCCTCTGATCTCTTATTGGTTTTCCATGGGTCAGCAGTAATGTCCCTGTGAAATATGAAAGCAGAGCAATGATTTCATAATGGCTGTTGATAAAAACTAATGAACCATCACAGGTACTCAGCCACCATTGGCACAGGATATCAATGAGCTATTTAATGAAATTGAATTGCTAGACACTTAAAATGCATCCTTTGACATTCTGGCCAACACCCAGCCTGCCTAAAATAATTCTACTACCTACAGTTGTTATGCAGCCAGACATCATGTGGATGTTTTTATATATTAACCCTGTATTTGTTTTTGATCAACTTACATGGCAAAGAAAACCAACTCAGGATGTTTTGATTCTCTTTACCCAGTTTTCATCTACTGCCAGTGATACACTGAACTGATTGAAATTTGAAGAAAGAGATTATGCAAAGAAAGCAGGATGACACATGTTTGTGCTATCATTCTCCCTTTCATAGCACATCTGAGATTTCTCACCTCGCTCTCACAAATAACATAATGGAGAGTGAGGATAAGTCCTGGACTTAGGACACAGAATCTGGACTTTAGGGAGGAAAGAAGTACTTTTGTGGAAGACCAGGGCAAATCATGGACATGAAGGACAAAACAAACTCCTTCATTTCAATGCTCTTGCATTTCAAAGGATCAGCATGAGCGCTGCAGACATTTATTACCTATTGTCAGTCCAAGTGCGTTGAGTTTTGCACCCATCATTATGGTATTGGAGTGGCTTTTGTGGAAAATGTACAGCAATGGAAATGCCACAGACAAACTGGAGATTCTTGGTCCCCCTTTCTAGGACCCAGGTAGATTTTAGGATTGGGTTTGCAAACCTGTTATTCAATGGAAAGAGCCAATTAGATTGGAGGCTGTAAATACTTTTTTACTGGGGCAAAAATAAATTTCTTGCAGAACTTCCTGTTTTGTTTTTTTTTTTTAATTTGCTTTAGCCAACTGACTTTTCTGAAGTAAACATATATTTCATGTTTAAATTTTTCTAATAAATATAAATGTAAAAGAATTTTGAAAATATCACTTATTTTTGATTCTTCCTGGTCTCTTCAAAGTGAAGATGGTAAAATAAATATTTGAAGTTATATTCTCTCCTTGTTTAATTTAATTGAAACCTTTCATTAGGCTTCTTTTTCCTGTAGACAAAATGAAAAATGACATAATCTGAGGAGAAATTTTGCAAATTAGATTTATTTCCAAAGGCCAGTGTGATCTTCAGAGCATAGCTTGGACAAAGTCACTGCACCCTGATCTGTGTCTTCTTCTGGACTTGTGAATTGGAGCTAGCACTATTTATCCTCAGGGAGGTGGCTGGGAGATGAAGAAGGGTTTGTATTATGCCTCCAGATGCAGTTCAAAGCAGTCATTTTTAATACACATCATTCAAATGACCTCTTTTGTCCCCTGCTAACTCCATTTGGTAGCGATCAGTCTGGGAGAATGCTGTAATGGTGTGTGTGGGTAAGACAGAGAGGGATTGCTGTGCTCCACTGCCAAGAACTGATTTTTTTGGGGGAGTGTGTCTGTGGCTCATAAGCTCCATCTGCTAGAAAGGGTTTTCCTCCCACTGAGAGTTCTGGGCCAGGGCACAGGCAGCTGAGGAGACCTGGACCTTCTTCCCTGCCAGTCTCGTGATAATTCCCAAAGCATTGCCTGGCAAGAGATCTGGTACGTGCTGCAGAGCTCTGGGACACATTCTGTTTTGCACTCCTATTCCATGTTTGTCCCTACTTTGCAAACTGCCCCTATTCCTTTTCAAGCCTCTGTCATATGGGTTTAGGTCTTTCGATGCCCATTCCATCATGAGCAATTTATCTTCATCAGCTCCATGGTTGTCCGTTCTTGCAATTCCTGCAAACTTTGTTCAGCTCTCCTTGAAATCAAGAAAAATCAGTCCCTGAATAGCAGAGAGCTTTCAAGGGGACATTTTTTTGATGGATTTGGAAAAAATATTGAGGTTTGCATGATCTTAGTGGCCTTTGAACAGCCATCAATCTCCCACCTGCCACACAACATAATCATTTCCCTGTGTGAAATCCTTAGTCTAACATTTGTGAGGTTTTGATCAATTGAAGGTGAAGCATTCACATTGAATTTTTAAGAAAATGAATGAAGACTGAAGGGAGGCATGCAGCTGAACAGCAGCTGATGGTAAGAGAAGCCACTGCCTTCTCCAGAGGCTGCAAAGTCAAATACCTTTGCATTTATGCTTCTTGGACACTTAAGAGATAGCTACAAAATGCTTAGTAGCAGTCAATTTCTTAGGCAGCAGTCAATTTCTCTTTAGAGATCTAGGTCCTGAAGGACTTTCTAGTATTTTATTGAGTGAAAAAACCCCATTCAACAGCAAGTATCTTCTCTGGCACACACTTTGCATAGAAAAGAACAGAATTTGAACGAAGAATTAGAACGAAGAAAGAAGAATTTTTTCTTTTTCCACAAAGAATAAAATAGTAAATTAAGCATGAATCCAATTAAGAATAAAAAAAAAAAAAAAAAAAGAAAATTCATTAAAGAGTTCAGTTTGGATGCCAGCAATTTTAAAAAATGCCAAAATATTTATTTTTAGAATATGTGAAAATTCTCAACTTTTCATTCCAAAGGGCTATTTTAAAAAATAACAGAATGGCCTAAGAATGAAAGATTAAATAAAAAGGCTAAATAGCTCCAAAAGGGGAAAAAAAGGCATATTTTTTTTATAACATCATATTGAGTTTAAGAAAAACACCCATACTATGTTTTTATTTTACCAGGACTATGTCTTCCCCTTTTAATTTTTTTTTCCACTTCAGTCATCAAAGGAATAAAAACCACACCAACAGAATACTTGCTAACTTGTTCCAGTAGGGCCTCTCTTCCTGTTTATTATTCATCCTTGGAACTGTTCTTCCCACCATCATTAGGATTCTCTGAAATTTGTTTACCCAAACCTCTCAAACCACTTTCTTTATCTAATCTATTTTAACCATGTTGAAGAGCCCTTCATAGTAATATCTCAGCACTGGAATCTAATCTAAATCATCAGCCAAGAGTCTGGCTGCTTTATAAACACTAATGACCAGGTGCTGTTGCCCTTTCCTCAGGCTGAAATCGATTGCAGTACTTGCTTCTGGATAAAAGTGTCAGAATCTGTCCCTCAACTGGCAACACCTGATTCTTGTCATTTCACAGCTGGGGAAACTGAGGTACTGCGAACTAAAGCTGCCAAGGGTCGCATAGCAGTTCATCTGAAAATGAGAAACCAGAAGTCCAAGCTCACAACCCTCAGTTCTCACCAGCAGCAGTCAAATCTCTGCTTGAGGAATTGGTTTGTGTTTTAATGCATGCAATACATCCTGCTTGTATTTTAATGCATACAATGCATTCAGACTTGCGCCTTCGGTAATAAAGGCTTAACTGTGAAATAAAACTCCACAGCCATCATGTTTACTTGTGCTTGACTGTAGGTTGCAGGCTGAATAGAAATTGCTTTCTTGAGATGGCCAAAAATAATAATAATAAAAAATTACAGGTTTGATCAGGTTTGTCCTCGCCCTGAGTTACAAGGAGAGTGAGGTTATAAACCAGATTTCAGGTTGTAGTGGGCTGTATCTCCTGCTCTAGATGGCCACAGGACAAGGCAAGGGAAATAATCTCAGTTTGTTTAAAAAGAAAAAGAAATAGTAATAGTAATTATGAAAGTAATTGATGCTCAAAGGAATCCTTGAGCAAATTTGATTTGTAGGAATATTACTGGCATAGTTTCTGGGGTTTTCGCTTAAATTCAAATATAACAGCCATATATGAAAATTAATATTTTTCGGTACATTTGCATTTGATCCAAATTCTTCTTCCTAAGTTGCTTGTTTCTCCCTTTATTCTCAACCTGCTGTTGCAAAATTACATCTGTGTGTCATAGAGGGAGGCAGAAGAAGTACACAGTGGCTCCAAACTTCATATATTGCAGTTACATGATATCACACATTTAAGGAAGTAAAAAAAAAAGAAAAAACATGACAAAAGCAGATCAATTTTATTTTCTCAGCCTTTAGAGATAAATAGTATTCAGATAGCAGGAAGAGCTTGTATTTGTCCACTAGTTACAAAATACTTCTCTGATTCTGTTCAATTATGTGCCTTTCCTCCTCACAAGAAAGACAAGCTCTCAGCTGATGGTTGGAGATGCTTGTTTAAGAGATGGCACAGACTGGAGAATGGGATGGGATAGGAAGGGTGGATGGGATGCTTGAACCACAATTCCCATGAGATATTTGTGATAACATTCCAGAAAATAAATGCCAGTGTCAAAAGCAAAACAACACATTGTAAGAAAAGAAGTACTTGTGGAATCTAAGACCAAATAAAATAAAGGAAGCAACCATAAATACAGGAGCAAAAAACCCTGATGAGACAAAGATTAAAAACACTGTCAAAATCACATTAATGAGCATAACGTCTTCAGTGCTACCAAGAGCATGGCTAGATAGCTGATTAAGACTAGAGAAAATGTCCTTTTCCCAGGTTTGAATATGCTGTATATCAGCCAGTTTCTGCCAAATGCTGTAAAGCTATATTGGGATACTACCTGAATTTCAACAGTGCTGTCTTGAATAGGTGATTTTAGTTGATTTTTAAAGTTCAAGGATAAGTGTCTTGGCAGCATGAACGTTGTTTCTTGTTTCTTTTCACAGTAGTTGGGTTTTGCCTGACATGTTCAGAGCTCATTCACCCTTCTTTGCACATCACTGTAAAGAGTACTAAAAGCCAGGAACTGACAAGGACTCTCAGTCTCATACTTTGGGGTACAAGTCTGGAGAACATTGGAAAACTGGCTCATTGTGATGAAATGGCAGGGCTATTTTCTTTTGTTCTGTATCAATGGAATATTTGAAAGTATTAGAACTTGCTGGTGTTTAAATCTGTGTTGAAATCTGCTTTTTTTTTTTTCCCTAATATGAGTCTGCTCACCTGAAAAAAAAAGATGGCTGTGTCAGGCCTGGGCATAGGATTCTTACATGGTATTGAGAAATGGAAGAAAGAAAAAGTGGGGGAAGTAGAACATTTTAGGATACCTAGTACAGAGCTCACTGTAGCACATGGTTGCATTTTTAATACCTTTTTTTTTTTAGTTACAAATGTCGCATTTAAAGAAAAGAAGAAACCATTTAACATTCTTATCTAAGTTCTCATAGCCAGATAATTTTAACTAGGAAGACTTGCATCAAATCTCTTTAAGAGACAGAGGTTTTCTGACCAGCTTTTTGGAGGAAATTTTTACTCAGTTTGTTCTTTACCTGTATTCTCTGCCACTACCCAAACGAGTCCAGGGAAAATAATCTGTTGTGAGCAGTTATCACCATCAGTAGTCTCAGTGTATTACAGGAGACAGAGCTATATAAAGGGTTATGCTTAAACTGCATTTAATAGAAGAAATGTCATCTTGTAGTATAAAGTGTTTCATTGTTCACACATTCATAGACTCAATAATGCTGTAATTGTTCTTCACTGCAAATAAGCTTCTTGAATTCAGTTCATAGCACAGCTGAACTCATGCTGGAGACAATTTTTCTGTAAGTATAGACACCAGCACTCCATTAGGAATCACAGCAGAATTCTGTTTGGTCTTATACAGACAAACTGGAAGGGAAGAAGAGAGAGAGAGACAGAGAGAGAGGGAGAAGATATGGATCTGTAATTACAAGTGGCAGAAGGACATGGTTAAATTCATTGGGCAGCAACACCAGCAATACCAGCAGATATCTGCAGAATGTCTTGTCTGTAAGCATTGTCTGAATTAATCACAATGAGAGACACTGTAATAATTGCAGTTTATGAAAGCTGAACAAAAGACTGTAATACTGTTCTGAATAAATGAGCTAACTGTAATGTGACTCACTTCCCTGAGATCTTAGCCAAAGCCAAAGTGTCTCTAAATTTGTGCTGGAGAGATGCAGATGAGAGGGGAAGACCTACAGAACCACCACATGAGCTACTTAGGGAAATGGGTCTTGAATTGGAACAATCCTTAAACCAGCAGACCTGGTCCACCTCTTTCATTTTTGTTTTCTTTTGAGTAGTCATTGAACAAATAATGTTCATTTGCTTACAGAGGCAGCATCTTTTCAGATTGTCTTCAAGAAATAAAACCTCCTGTCATGTCAATATTTTGTTATGCAAAGAAGTAAAATACTGCAAGAATTTTGATCCTTTAATAAAGGATCAGAAATGAACAAGTGCTCTTATCTTTTCATTAATGAGTTTAAGGCATGGGGAATTCTGTATGTGTGAATAAATGTAGACTAACAGATTTCCATGATATTTCTTTTTTTTTTAAGAGATATTGCAAGAAAGCAGGGTATTAACTGGGAGTTTGTTTATACAGAGGATATATGACAAAAGTAGCTGTAAATATATGCAGGTATTGGCAGAGACATCAATATTCTGAGTGTGTACACCTCTCTATGTTGCCTGTAGTATAGAGGAATGTACTGAGTTTTTGTCTGAAAGCAGTTCAAAATCTGGTGTGTCTTGCTGAAGTGTTTCTCTATCTTGTTTCTCCTGTATCACTGAGGCTATTCAAGATCTGTGTCTCCACAAATCTCCATCAAAACCAGTCTCAGAAACAGCAACCTCTGACATTACTGTCAGATTTCAGACCTATTTCTTGTCAAGTTCTGTAGCCCTTTCTTTGTGCAACACCTGTGTTTTGAACCCTTTTAAGGGCTGTAGAACATTAGATTTAACATCTTATTTCTTCAGCAATATTTTACCTTGTGAAATCCATAACAGGCCAAAACTGTCAAAGTACAGCACTCTGCCTCTTATTAAAGAATGTGCCAAGAAAAGACTGAAGCCCATTAGGCAGAAAACACACTTTCTGTCATGTATACAGATATCTTGGGTGGTAATATGTGCTGCAAAGCTCTGAGCCAAGAGCTTTTCCTTTTTTTTTTTTTTTTTTTTTTTTTTTTTTTTTTTTTATTAGATGTTAAAAAGAAGCAGTAACCTTCTCTCATGCTGCACAGGACACTGATACATTTCAATCACAGGTATTTAGGGGCCTCTTTCTCTTTGGCATGTTATTTAAATGCTGTTTTGGCTACATTTTACATTTGTGAATAGATATTTAATTGCTCTGATATCCTCCAACTGCCTGGCTTTCTCCTCTTTTAAAAATTGCACACAAAGTGTCTTTTATCAACAGACTACACAGACCACATACCTTAATTAACGTTGTGTGTCAATCTACCACACAATCTACCAGTGTTTTACAGAGACACATAAGGTTTACAGGCGTCATGAGATCCTTGCCAGGAAGCAGGCTATAGGGATGCCAGCTCTCTTTAATAATGTCCTCCTGACTCAGCCTTCTCCATGTTAGAGCTCCAGCAGTAACAAAGACTCTGGCTTTCTGTGAAAGTGAGACTGGTAAGTGAAGTGGTCAGCATAAATAAATATATGAAACAGTATTAAGGGTCTGATTCACTTTCAGTGACATTGAGCTAAATGAGAAATAAATAGGCTGATATTTATAGAATTGCCCAAGAGGATAAAGGCTTATACAGTGGTAATAGGTTGCATGTATTCAATGACTCTTTTTTAAAGTATGTCTGAAATATTGTGGCATTAGATTTCATTTGCATGTGTTGCTGTCTAGGCTGGTAAAGAGAGTGATAGAAAATACTGCAAGGTGATCATGATGACTTTAAGGATGCAGACTGTAAATGGATTAGGATATAAACAGTGAAGAAAACCAAATCTGGGTTAGTATGGTCATAGCAATTCCAGCAGATTTGACTTGTGTAAGTAGCCAAAGCTCTATGCCACACCACTTCCTTTTTTCAAACGTCTCTTTGTCAAAGATTCAGTGATCTTTTGCAGGGTGGTGCCCTCATTGCTTTGTATGGAGCAAAGACTGACTGATGATGACTTCTGTCACCCCTAGCCATCACTGTAGCAAATTAAAAACCTAAGCCATAGCACTGAAATAAATTTGATCTGCTTTTTGCTGCAGAGATTGCGCAAGAACATGTTGGGAGGAGAAAGATATGCTGTACATGATAGAGCTCAGAAAATTTCCAGGAGTGCTTGCCAGTATCACTCTATATGCTAAATTTGTACAAACACAGCAGTTAAGAAGTTGTATTCCAGTTAAAGTGTTGTTTGACAAGATGAACGCATTCTGCTGTCTCCTCTTATCTTGTGAATGCTTTATCTCTGGAGGAGAAGAGCAAATATTCTCTGTCTTTCAGATCCAGCCCAGCTCTTGTGTTAGACTTGGCATTCAGAGTACATCAGAACTGAGGAGAAAATGTGAGTCCCCTCCCTCTAAGGACAGAAGAGTGAGAAGGACCCTTCAGACTTCAGAGCTGAGGGTGTAATATTGAATTTAATGTGGAACAAATATTTTTTCAGTCATATATATATTTCTAGTATAACCTAAGAGCAATGGAAATATGGTCTAAGCCTCACCAACATTTTTACATTCACACATGGCTTTTCTCACTGTTTTTCTTTTATTCAGTGGCCCAACATGCAGATGGGAACAACACAGCAGCTCTGAGAATTCCCAGGGCCTTTTCCCAAAAACAGCAGTGGGAATTTTTAAACTTCAGGAGCTGAATAAGGGAAACACCAAGTGTTTAACATATTTTGAATCCTAGAAAATCAATGTCACTACAATTGTGCGTTCTCAACAGGAACATCTAATGGTTACATCATTGCAGATACTTAGTCTTCTGAAAAATACGGCTATTTTACTTGTCTAATATTTTGATTACATCCACCCTTCTATTTCTCACTCTCCTTTCATATCCCTAAAATTACCCACTGTGGATGTATGTGTTTTGACTTTGTTGGGATTGATATGGAGTCAAATGAGACATTAAAGAAATCAAGAGACAGCCCTGTCACTCTGTCAGTGACAGAAATGTCATCATAAATAATTTTTTGTAACAGCCCCAACAATAACTATAGTTATAATACACTTCCTGCAGCAACTTTGTTCGAGTTTAGAGCGTCTGAAAGCATTGATCCTTGTTGTGAAGTTCTTACTTTCTAAAGTCTGAAATTTTTAAAACATAGTTAATCCAAATTGATTTTAATGGAAGTTAGTACTAAATCCTTTTGGGAGTCTGGACCTAAATGCCTAGGAAGAGTCTGTAGTTGTTCACTGATCCTGAACAAATATTCCACTTGTTCCTTTGTTTTCCTTTCTCCTTGATTGAGTATATTGAAAACTAATTCAAGGCTTTGCTAGTCCTATTACTAAGCAGCTCCTGGATAATAGTTGTTAACATTTGAAGTGCAAGAAGGAAGCTTGGCACCTGACGGGTGGTAGTGCAGCAGCAGCAGTGGCTTAATTCAGCATGCTCACACAGGAAGGAAACTGCAATTTTGCTAACAGGCTGCCAGACATGCAGGCTCAGTACCAGAAAAAGCACTTATTATAAGGCAACCTTGGAAATTCCCGAGGCCTTTAACATACGTATTGCAAAGACAGTGCATGTCAAGGCTGGATATGAGACAGGGAGTCCATGAAAATCCAAACCTTTAAGTGACTATGAAAAACTATTGCAATAGTTCCTTCCAGATTCTAGCACTCTTTGGCACCCCCCAGACATACACACACACGGCTAGCTACTGTTTCAGAGAGTTTAGAGTATGGGTAAGTTAGTGCTGGTGGAAAACGTGTTGGACTGGCAGATTCCACCTGTGAATATTTGTCTGTGTTACCTCATTGTTCCTACCCTTGTGTGGTTGTATAAATTCCTCTACAAAGGCCTTAGTCAAGATGATGATATTTCTATGTCTCTTGTCACGGACTCACAGCTTATGGAAGATGCAATTGCAAGTGTTTAGAAGAGAGATTTCAGCCCAGAGACAAAGGATAAAACACATTTGGTTGAGCAGTCCCACCAGACTGATCAAGGCTGCTTTCTGGATTCTGCAGATACAGTGGTCTTTTTAAAATTATCCTTCCTCACACAGCTGCATTCATCAAGAAGCAGAATGGTCCCAAAAGATGGCTGTTAAGCAGGTAATTTTTGTAAAATGGATTCAGGGAGCAGTGTCTACATAGCTTTGTGTTTGTTATTCTGGGACATCTGACTGAAAGTCTTTTTGTTGCCATATTCTGACTTGTCAGCCTTATATTTTTCTACTTGGGTTTCTTCAAGTGAATAATTTGTTCTGTCACTGACAATTTTATGTAGAGACTAATAATGAGTCAGCTTTCTTTGTGCATGTGCTAGACAAGGATGAAGACAGGCCATGAAAGACTTGTGATTTCTTCCCAAGAGATCAGATATCCTCTCATGTGAATGAAAGTGTGTTTCCAAGGATGTTTAACACAAAGTCACTGAAAAATAATTTGGTACTGAGTTTCTAAATGCTCTCTTCTCTGCTTCCATGTCACGGGAGGTTTAGTTTGCGGTTGTGACATACTCATCTCATACACATGCTCATGTTATTTTGAGTCAGGGACATATCAGAGAGTAGAATCAACCTCTTTCTGTGGCAGAAGACTGAGGGATAGATTTTTCTAGAAAGAATCATGAAGCACAGTGCAGAAGTAGCTCCTTGATTTTGAAACCCTAGCTGTGAGAGAAGACACATATAATTGACCGCACATATTCTTCCCTCAAATAGATAAGTGCAAAAATATTTGAGGCACAGATTACTGTCTTATTTCAGATATGTGTAGTCAGAAAAAGTATACATGAATGTGTGGTCTTTGCACTTGACTTCTCTGCTCATTTGTTCCCTGTAATGTGCACCCAGTATCTGGGATTATCAAGGACAGGGATGAGGCGGAGTGCTACAGGTCATTGCTTAATTACATGCTGTAGATAAAGATAAAGCTCAGTGAAGTTACACTTATATGGAACCCACAGACCAAGAAAAATAGGCCTGCTGTGTACATTCAGGCCTACATTTTTATGACAACATTTTAATTCAGAAATGACCTATTGATCTCAAGAAAATTAATGACAAAGTAGGGTATTGATTTTGGTTTAAATCAATGGAAAAACTCCTTCTCCCTTTGAAGAAAAGGAAGGCAAATTCTATTTAAAAACACTTCTAGAAAACACCAGACATAGTTGTCAAGTGTAATGGTAGAGGTACACTCTCAAGCCAGGAAAGAGGATTAAATCACTTCTTACTTTGAAAATTAATTCATCTTTCAGCTTCAAAGCAAAAGGACAGTCAATGTAAAACAACTCTACTGATTTCAGCAGCCCTTGCACTGTCCCTGAATTATAACTTTTTATATAGAACTTTTTTCATAAGGAAGACTACAATTAAAGCAGTAGCATGTAATAAGTCATTCCTGAGTACCCATTTGTCTCTACTGGGTATTCCAAAGTGTGTTTTATTTTCTCACGTACAATCTCTGTACATGTTATCATACAGCATAAATTACTTTTTTGACTTATGCAGAGGATGAGAAGAGACAGGATTACATTGCAGGAGGGATGGTTAAGTCTAAATATTAGGAAACATTCTGAAATATAAAATTTAAGATTTATCCTAAGCAAACTGTATAAGGAGAAAGAAGCGTCCATACCCTCAAACACTTAAAGAACAGTCTAGACAAACATCTGTCATGAACAATTTAAGTAAATATTAATTCATCCTCAGGAAAGCAAGATAAACTAAGGGACCTTTTATTATCTTTTCTAGCTTTACTTTTTAGATCTATAAATTTCCTTTCAGGATGATGGGATTAACAGTTTTAGTCGGCAGCTCTTTGACTTAATCCCCAATTTTGGGGAAACTTGCATTCACTAATAGAGTTGATGGATTGTGTTCATTTAAGTAGTTTACTATTTTCATCTTCTATGGAAACAGCAGAAGAAGAGAGCACCTATGTGGCATGATGAGTTAAGTCAGTGTCGTAGCCTAACTAGGGATTACTCCGCTCTGGCTGGACAGTTCTTGTTTTTGCAAGCATTCCGTCATGAGCTCTTACTCTACTTCTCTCTCACTGGGACAAAACACACTTCTTTAATTCAGATGGCAGCAGATAACTCAAGTGGACCAAATAAATTGTAAGAGCTTTGGAATAAAAAAAAAAATCTGAATTAAAACCTCAAGCTACATCTCCCCAGTCCACATCTTGCAATAAACCTGGAGCCAAAAATTTCTCACTTGCTGCTAGCCACTTAAAGAACAGGCAGATAAGTGACAAAGAATCACTGCCAAAAAAAAACAAAAAAACAGCCGTTTCTTATTCTCACTTATCAAAATGTATTATCTTTTACTTAGCAATAATGCAGTGGCTTTTTTCCATCAACTAACGCCATAATTCAATGGCATATTACAAACATGAAAAGAAGCTATTACAGCAGTGCACACTGTTGTAAGTTAATTCCAATACCAGGAGAACCTCTGGCAGATAGCACATGCAAAATGTACTCTGAAAAAACAATCTATAGTGCTTTTAGTAGGATAGATGTAGTTTATTTTATACCAGGCAGTCCAAATAATAACTGAGGAGGAGAAAGAATAGGTTTTGAGGGTGACTGCATGAATTTTCCTTATAAATATCACAAACCTATTGAGCCATCTGAGGAATGGTCAGACTCATATACCTGAGGAGTCTGTATGAGTCAAAGGCAGTTCTGAATTTACCAGTCAGCAATCTTTCCCGCAGAGTTGCAAGTCAATTGAACAATATTCTGGATTATCACTGAGCTATGAGGCCATTCACGTTTTCTGTCTGAGCCCAAGCTGCAGTATCCCTGCAGCCCAAACATCTTCTCTCTGGGTACATTCATTTGACCACCCAGTTCTCATCTTTACTCATCCAAGTAGAGAAACTATCTTTTGCTATCACAGATCCTATTCCAACGCACACACACATGCACACACATATTTTAGAGCAAGAGAAACTCAGTGTCTGTTTAATTAATATAAATATCCTTCAGTCATACTTGTAGTGAAGGGAACTGTCCTCAATGTCAAAATTAATGATATTGATCTTATTTATTTGCATTGCAATGGTGTTTAGAGACTTTAGGAAAAAAATCAAGGTTTTATTGTGCCAGGCAATGTAGAGTTATTTAATAAAAGACAGCCCTTACAGCAAACAGTTCACAATCAATAAAGACAAGTGAGGTAAAAAGATGGGAGAAAATACTCTTTTATCAAATTCCAGCTTTCAAATGCAATATCCGTTTGGAGTCATCACCTGAATGAAATCTAAGATCTGAAAGGCTACTTTTATTACTTGCATCCATAAATATTTATGGCAATTTAACCTCAAAATTCCCACGTGCTCAGGGTTTTATATACGCATTCAGCACAAAGGGAATTCAGCATGCATATCTGCGGGCATAATGGTTTGAGTAATCAATTCTGTATTTCCTTCAAAGGGCTCGGGCACCATTTAATTGAATCCTCTGCTTTGTGTCAAAATGCTGGTAATGTATACAGAGACATATAGCAAGCACTTCTTGCTAAAGGCTTGCCTTGTCTGTTTTATTGTATCCTCTGCTTTCTTCCAGGCTCTAAAATACCACCTGACACTCCAGCTGTGAGAGACCTGATGAATTTTTTAAAAAGAATACTTTATATTATTTTGAAATTTATGAAATGCTATATATTAGATGTAAATAAATTATGCTAGTTTTTTCATTTTGCCTTCTGCTCCTTGATATATTACAGTTTACAGACTCCAACTCCTCTAGTCCTTAAACTGAAGGAATAGGAATTTTCTCTTTATCCATGATGGCTGTGAAGTTTGTGTAATCTTGTGACTCCAGGAACTGAGATTCTCAAGGGCAATGTAGATTATCAAGAAACTTAAAAGAAAATTGTCCTAACTTCATCATTCAGCAAGTTGCATCTGAATGGGTTCTTTACATCTAACTGTACAGTTATCATTTCACAGTTTTGTTTTAATTTTTCAAGACAGTTATAAATAACTGAACGCTCTTCTGCATTTGTTGTATAATTCAGATATTTTCAAAGAAAAACCAGCTTGGACTAGTGAACCCTTTTAAACCTTTAATGGAAATGTAAACTCCCACTCACCAATCTATGTCATTATCTGTGCCAAAGCTGCTATATGTAATTGGCTGGGGCAGGATAGCTCACAAAACTGTTATTCCTTGTTAATGTCTTGTTAACAGAACACTCTTTAAGTGAAGCCCTGGTTAATACACTCACTACGAGGGTTCTGTATCTTGCAGAAGCACAGCATGTTGCTGTAGATATTGTATTCCCATTTCAGATAAAAAGGGAAAACAACTCTTTTCAACTCTTTTCTTTATGGCTAAAGCAACTCTTTACTGGCTAATGCCAGTAGAATAGAGAAAAGAAATCTCTCTAATCCTCATGGATCACTCTTTTGTTCTAGACACTCTTTTGTGTTTTTAGACACAGGGGTGAACAAAAATACAGTGAAATTTTTGTGACTGATGGAATCTAGAAGGATTATTTCTATCACTAAGTCAGATTCAGAGACAAAGAAAGTAACTAAAGAAAAATTTTTCAATACATTCATATTCTCAGTATGTGAAATCTTAAATGCTGATTGTGTTACACGAGTTAAAATTATTTATACAATAAACATAAAAATTATAAGTGTTATAAAAACAGAGATCATAAACCAGAAATTTCCTATACTTTCAATATAATATTTTATTTTCTGCAGAAGACACTGAAACACTAGAGTTTCACACAGACTAGAATATTCCATAAAACCTCTATTTGAAACGCTTTTATATAAAATTTTCAGCTGAAACAGGATTACTCAAAATTTTCAGATGGCAAAATCAATTTCTCTAATCCAAATGTACTGCTTAAAAATCCACAATTTTCCTTAAAAAGGAGAGAAATAATTAATAAAAACTCCTGATATATTGAAACAAACTGACTTTAGATCACTAGAATATGTGATCTTAAATTCTACTTAACTGCAGTGTAAACAATTCATTATTCAGCAACACTGAGATTCAGGAGCACTTGGGGATAATGTAATTGGCTGCTGTGTTTGTAGTGAGCTGGGGGAATATGTTTTAAAGAACCTAAATAAACTAGTCTAATCTGCTTAGAATATGAGCCTTATTATTGAAAACCACTTCACTCTCCTTGACAAAGCCACTGGTGGCTTTTCTGTGAGTTATCAAATCTCCCAGATTCCTCATTTTCAGGATCTGGGACTTCATTTGGGCTGTGCCAGAGATAATATCTGAAAGTCTGTGATAGAGATTGAATATCTCACGAGTGCCAGAAGAAAGCACATACCCAGAACCACCAACTCATCATTCAATAAATCAACTGTTGTTCTTTACTAGTTTAGTTTTGCTGAGTTCTACAGATTTTCCAAAGAAATGCATCAGCAGCAGTGATGGGAAAACATACCTGTTTCTTTCACTGGGAAAAAAATAGAAAAAGACAGGAACAGTAGGAAGGATGAATAGGTGGCAATTTGAAACACACAGCACAAGAGAAAAGAACAGATTCTTGTACCTGAATTTTTGATGTAAATTATTCACCACCATATTTGGCTACTGATCAGAGATTTTATTTCACATGGGGAGGTAGAGCCATAGATTTTTTTAGAGTAGGGTCTGGGCTGTTTTGAAAATGTTACTAAGAGCTGTCTTACTGGGAGTGTAATTTTCCTTCTGGTATCAGCTCTTTTTCCTTTATCTACTTTGTGTTTGCATTGACTTTGCAGACTGAGCTGTTTGCAGCAGGGACAGCCTATTTTTGTTTGTATTTGGAGTTTACAACACAGGGAATCCCCAGAACTGACTGGGACAGCTCAGGTTCTGCAGAGACATAAACAAAAGAATTTAAAAAACAATTTTTTCTCTTTTCTAAGTGTGTGAAAGAGTGTTAGTTTGCACACACATACACACAAATGGTCCCACATCTGTTTGCTGCATCTTACTAGAGCTCAAAATGCTCTCAACTCTTCAAACCAGAGAGAACTTATAAGCTGTTTGCTTGCACAACATTGAAGGTATTAAAAGCCCAAACTTTGATTTCTATGACTTCATGCAGCTGGGCAGATAAAAAACAAAAACACAGAGTACAGCAAAGCACTGCCCATTTGTTCCAGTGGAAGTGAAAGAGGAGAAAGATGATGTCACACCCCCAGATCCCTTCCCCTCTCAGCTCCATGGAATATCATCTTCTCCAGAAACTCTGCAACAAGAGTAACAAGAGGGGCAAGAGTGTAAGTATAGAGACAACAGAGTTTTTTCACAAAAAATATAACATCCTGCTGGGCCATACTCAAGACTTCCAGGAAGGAGCGTGATTGATAATAAATGATGTCCATAAACCAAATGAATTTGCTGCTTCACATGTTCCCACTGATTTACATTTGGAACCTCACTGGTAGCCAGCAAACCTGGCAGGTTAACAAAGTGGTACTTTTTGTGAGGAGCAGCAGCCATGCTCACAGGGCCTACAGGAAGCAGAGCTGTCATGCCAGTAAAATTATTCATGTACAGGGCAACAGAAGGGCACTCCCTAGCCTGCTTGTAATCTTTTAATTTCATCTTGTGAAGGTTAAAGGGAGTCGCAGCATGAGACCCTAAAGCTTTGTAGACATCCAGTTCCCTTTCTTTCTCTGATTCTTATTCTTTTTTCTACTGATAAGATCTTGGTAATAGGCAGTGAGAAATAGGCAGTGAGGCTTACTGTAACCTCAGCAGGTCTGGTCATTTAGGGAGGCTACTATTCATTATGAATGGACATGACAAGGCATGATAGAAATTCAAAGGTAGCCTTCACTATTCTGTCAAGGAGAGGTAGTATCAAATGAATGTATCCATTAGTACACTGTGCCTCACTTTATGCAGACCCAAGGCCTGTGAGTATCATGATAAACAATTTACTATATTCATTAATGCAAAGTCTTTTTCCTCAGGAAAAAAAATAAAAGATCTTCACAAAGCAGATTAACTTAGATCTTAAAGGTAGGTGGGGTAAAGAGAGTACCGTGCATATTTTACTAGGCTTTCTCCTTTAAAAATTTTATTTACTTTTTAAGAAAATACATATCGTTGCAGATATAAACATTTCCAGAAGAGTTACAACATAATGAGAATTAACATACTTCATAAAGTTCAGACATGAATATTATTGAAAACCCTTTGGTAGGGAGCAACTCAGGTCCACAGCTCTGGTCATCTTAGGTGCCTTTCATCAGTTTATTTTAATTATTTGGACTCATCTGGACATTTACATCTTAGCTTCTAACTGCAAGGTACTATTTTGGCCAAAGGAAAGAAGCAGGCAATTATAGGACACAGTTATCTTGCTCTTCATTTTCATTAAGGAACAGCATTGCCAGCAGGTTGAAGGAGGTGATCTTGCCCCTCTACTCGGCCCTGGTGAGGACACATCTGGAGTTCTGTGTCCAGTTCTGGGCTCCTCAGTACAAGAGAGACATGGAGCTGCTAGAGCAGGTTCAGGGGAGGGCAGCAAACATGATTAAGGGACTGGAACATCTTTCTTACAAGGAAAGGCTGAGGGACTTCAGCCTGTTCAGCCTTGAGAAGAGACAATGGAGAGGGAACTTCATCAATGTCTGGCAGTATCTGAAGGGAGGGTATCAAGAGGATGTTTCCAGGCTCTGTTCAGTGGTTCCAAGCAATAGGACAAGAGACAATGGACAGAAATGGATGGACAGGAAATTCCAGCTGAATATGAGGAAGAACTTCCTTACTGTGCAGGTGACCGAGCACTGGTACAGGCTGTCCAGAGAGATTGTGGAGTCTCACTCACTGGAGATATTCAAGATCCACCTGGACACAATCCTATGCCACAAGTTCTAGGATTACCCTGCCTGAGCAGGGAGTTTGGAACAGATGAGCCACTATGGTCCCTTCCAAGCTTACCCATTCTGGAATTATGTAATTCTGTTATCTATAGTGGGAACTGTGCTCAAAACAAGAACAGCTTGGTGAATGTGCAGTGTACCTGGAAAAAAGGACACTCAGTCTGTTTTAGATTTGATGTGACTTTGAGCTCAAATTTCCCAAAGACAAAAAGCATAGAACTTTGACGAATTTGAAGTGAGCAGGTTATTTCCCTTTACCTTCTCCACATTTACAAAAATAAGCTAAAAGCTCCAGTGTTTGTCCTGTAGCATTGATCAGAAAGCCAACATTTGCAGTGAAATTGAATTCTTTTGGACACTAAAAGTGCTTCTTGCTGGAATGCACAGAAGTTTCATAGAGATGGGTAGGCTTTATCCACCAGTGAAATTAAACACCTCAAGAGAGGAACATGGAAACTGCCTAATAATTTGCAGTTGTACTCTAGAATAATGTAGGACAAATTCCAATGATGTGAATGTTTCACTAGCCTAAAATTAACTTGCTGATTTTGTGTCTCCAGGTCCACCAGTTTCTACCTTAGCTTTTATGAAAAAAATAGCGAGTGATCAGCTGCCTTCCAGTCCTACCACGTCCCTTAATAATCTTCAGAGGCCTTTTTCTTTTTCAGTACTAACTCAGAGAGAAGAAACTGTGGTGTTTTGACCCTGGCTGTCTTCCAGATGCTCACCAAAACCACTGTATCACTCCTTCCACAAAAGGACAGGAGAGACAAAATAAAACAAGAGGTTCATGAGTTGAGATAGGGACAGCAAGAGATCCCTCACCAATTACCAGCATGGGCAAAGCAGATCCAACTTAGGAAGATTAATTGAATTTATTACAAAATCAAAATTAGAGTAGGATAATAAGCAAGACAAATCTTAAAAACACCTTCCCCAGCCCCTCCCTCTTTCATGGGCTCTACATCCCCCCTGCAGTGGCACAGGGCAATGAGGAATGGGGGTTATCATGTTGCATTTTTTCTGCTGTAACTCAGGGATAGGAGTGGGATCCCTCCCACAGGAGCCAGTCCTCCATGAACTTCTCAAATAGCAGTTCTTCCCACAGGCTACAGTTCTTAACAAAATGCTCCAAAGTGCATGGGACCCTTCCATGGGGTGCAGTGCTCCTGGATCAGTCTGCTCCAGTGTAGGGCCCCCATGGGGTCACAAGTCCTGCCAGAAAACCAGCTCTAGTGTGGGCTTGTCACACCACAGGTCCACAGATCCTGCCAGGAGTCTGCTCCAGCACAAGATTCTTATGCAATCTCAGATCTCTTTTGGGCATCCACTGGTCCCAGTGTGCGGCTCCTGCACAGGCTGCTCTTCTCCCTCATGGTCTTCCAAGAGCTGTAAGGGAATCTATGCTCCTGCACTTGAAGCATCTTCTCCCTCTCCTTCTCTACTGACCTTGGTGTCTACAGGGCTGTTTCTCTCACATATTCTCACTCCTCTCTTCTCTGGCCACACTAATTTTTTTTTTTTTTCCTTCCTAAATATGTTACCACAGAGGTTGATTGGCTCAGCCTTGGCCAGTGGCCGGTCCATTTTAAAGCTGGCTATTGGTGCTGTCTGACATCAAGGAAGATTCCAGAAGCTTCTCACAGAAGCCACCCCTGTAGCTCCTCCCCTGCTACCAGAATCATGCCATGAAAACACAGTGTAGAGCCATATATAAAATGTGGAAACAAGAATCAAGTAAGACCATTTTGTCTCAGCAAACCTGGGAATAAATTTGGGAGTACAGGTAGCCTGTAGATTCTCCTTCTGATCCTTCTTGTCAATGGGTGTCATACTGGGAAACTTCCAGTCTGGGACATCCCTGGTTAGCCATATAAATGACAGAAAATGGCTTGGTGAGCCCTTCCTCAGTCTCAAGTTCTGGTAGTTCCTAGCTCATTAAGTAGCAGCCTCAGGCAGCATTTTAAACTGCTATGTTCACATAATTAATGTAAATATATCACATTCATAAATAATTATCAGAGCATCAGGATCATATGATTTGATTTATTAACAAGGATTTATCTCACACAAGCTAGACAGAAACAATATTTATATTTACCTTTGCTATTTCTCATCTCCAGCCTTCTTTTTCTCTTCCGAGCTGTGAATTAGTCTTCCAAGGAAAGACCTACAACCCAGATGTATAAACACAGTAGAAGATTAATTTGGTATGAATCAGGTTTTACTGCATGAAACAGTAAAATTCAAACTCCCATGTTATATACTGCTTCAATAAAGCATATTTTAATGGCAAAATAAAAGAGTAAAGTGTGTAACTGTCCTTCATTCTCTCTTAGGCACAGAAGGCCTCTGCCAATTTTTATTCCCTCATTTGAGAAAACCTACAGGCTGCAGAGAATTCACAGGGGCCCAGTAAGTATCATCAGAGGCTTAGAGATCGTGGTCTATGGGAAACTCTGAGTGAGCTCAGCTCTACTGTCAAGTCAGAGACAAACAGATTGAGGAGACACCTGCTAAAAGTTTGGCACAGAGAGGAAACCAATAACTCTTTCTCAATCATAGATAGAAGACAAGTAAAGATCTCAGGCTGTAACAAGGGAGAGCTAAATTAAACATTTTAAAAGTAATAATAATCACCTGCTGAAACAGATTGTCTGGGAAAGTTGTGGAACATCCATCTTCCTCCTTGAAGAATAGGTTGGACAAACATCTGCCAGGAATCATTTACACAGACTTTCTGCCCATGGAGACATATCATACTGCTGAATGGCAATTTTATACTTTCAGTCATAAGAGAATAACTTTTAGTTTCTTAAGGCTGTTTCAAAAATTGTCCTACTCCAGATAACTGAGAAGGCTGAGGCTTGCTGTGCCAATCACCAGTTCGGATAAAAAAAGTGAGACAACTCAAGGAAAGAGTCCTTCTTGAGACTTCTTCAGCCAGCCCAGTTTTAATAACCCTTGTCCTCATCCTATCATAGACATGGCAGTGAGAAACCCCCAGGAGCCAAACTGTGGAGCTCCTGAAATATCAGGTGCTGTCACACACAAGCACACAGTCAATCTACTAGAACAGATTTAATTGAAAATGAGCTTTATTGTCATCTTCCTCTGATTAAATTGGAAATGGGAAAACAAACATGTGGATGTTGGGACAAGATTTCATTTGCACTGATAGTTTTGGTACTGCTTTCTTCCTAAAAGGAAGCCTTAAGAAGTTGGTAAAGAGAATTTGTTGTCTTTTAATATTGACAAAGTTAGGAAAACGGGCCATAATGCAAATAGGAATTGAGTACATTTAGTACTTTAGCTAGATTTGTACTTTCACAATAGTGCTTTTCTGCTGTTCTGGTGCTATAAGGAACTTAAGGTGAGTATTAATGAAGTATAACTGCACTTCGCAACACTGCCCACACAAAAGGATCTTAAAGGAATCTAAACTGTGTTGGCTTAATTGTAATGTGGTTACTCAGAAACATTTTAATCTTTTGAAAAAATGCAGAGGAATTTTAGTGAAAAGAGGATTTTAAACTGTTCTTGGTAGTAGGATAGAAACTGTATTGAATGAAGAGTCCCTACACTGGAAGCCTCTGTTTCCTGGGATTTGCAGCCCACTGGTGATGATCTGTTTCTGAATCCTTTCCTGTCACCAAGGTCAGGCTGACAGGCCTGTAGATTCTCCTTCTGATCCTTCTTGTCAATGGGTGTCATACTGGGAAAACTCCAGTCTGGGACATCCCTGGTTAGCCATGTAAATGACAGAAAATGGCTTGGTGAGCCCTTCCAGCAGCTTCCTTGGGCAGATCCCACCCAGCCCCATAGACTCATGAGTGTCTAACTGGCTTAGCAAGTCACTAACCATTTCCCCTTGGATTATGGGGGCTTCATTCCTCTTCCCAGCCTGTTCTCCAGCTCAGGGGTCAAAGAAGACGTTAAGTACCTTTGACTTTTCCTCACCCTGGCTCACTGTGTTTCCTCCAACATTGACATGGAAATTCACCTTAGCCCTCCTTTCTTTGCTAATGTTTCTATCCTGATGGGAAAAGAAGGTTATTTACACACCAGCCTCCATGCAAACAAACAGTTCTTTACTTTAAATCTTAAAATTCAAATTTAGTTTGATTTTTTTCTTATGCAGGTACATGCCCACCAACTCAGATGATTTCTGAATTCAGGGAATAAAGCTAACAAAAGCAGAGCAGAATATTTATTAGCTAGCCCTAGAGAAAGTTCATCCTGGGAAGTCAAAAGAAACTCTAATAATGCATCTGATTCTCAGTGATTCTTGAAAGTGTTTTACAGTCTAAAAAGCATGGAGGACACGTTCACATGCATAAACACGAATCAGAAACCAAGCTTCCATTAAGAGTCATCAAGAATCTGACACCCAGCTACCATTTGTTCCTTTGAAAATCTCTTCCTGCATCAATTACACTTACTTCCACTTCAGAGCTGCAGCACACATCCAGAGTGGCATAAAATATCCTAAAGAAGATGAGCATCAGCCTGAGTGGGGAAAAGGATAGCAAGTGGTGATCTGCACAGCTCACACAGACAGAAAGCACCAAACACCAAGCTTGCAGCCAGGGAAGCAGCAGGAGGAAGCAAGGGGCAGAAATTGAATGAGAAAGAGAACAGTGATGCTGGCAATGGGAAGAATGGATGGATCATTACAAATGGCTGTATTTTCTGTCCCCTGTCCAGCTGGGGAGGAGAGTGATAGAGAGGCTTTGGTTGGTGCTTAGCATCCAGCCACGGTCAATCCACTGCTCCATGTAAAGCATTCGTCCCAAATTCAGCACACCAACACTCTACTTTGTATCTTGACACCAAAACCATCCCTTTCTTTCTCCTTTCTTTTCATTTATTCCAGTGTATTTTTTTTTTTGTTGTTGTTGTTGTTGTTATGCAGGGACTGCAGCACTGAAGACAGTAATTGGGTATCTTTTGTTCCACAAAGAGTCTGACATAACTTCCCATGGTGCCATAGTCACCCTGTTAAGTGTGAAGGCCCCAGAATGCTGATGCTTTAAAAAAATAAAATTGTATGTAGAAAATCAAAGAAAAAATTGAGGGTTCAGAAGAAAAGGAGGATGAAAAGAGGAAGATTGGGAAGAAAGAAACAAAGAGAGGTGGAGGCTTATCACTGAATTTCCAGTCTGATGTTTTCCCTGTAGAGCATTTAAATCACCTGCTCTTATTTGGCAAGTCCAAAACCATTTTAGGCTTACTGAATTCTGAGTGAAAAAAAAGATATTTTGCATAGATGCCAGTTTCAGGAGTTCTCTAGAAAGTCAAAAAGGGCATTTCCTCAAAATGCTGAGGCTTCAAGGAACAAATCAAACAAAGGTTTATTGCACAGGAGGAGCACACAAGGTTGATCTTTAATAACTAGAGGATTTATTTTATTTTAAAAGTGTTTTTCATAAGGAAAAGACCAACATATCAGAGGAATTTTTACCTAGGAATCCATATACAGAGTACAGACCCCAAAGAAATGTATTTTCTTTAACACTAATGTAAAAAAAACTACAAAAATTCAGATAATCAATCAAATTAAAACAACAAATCTCCCTGAACAAAAGACTGGGAAAATAATTGTGTCATTTTTCTTTTTTGGTGATACTTTCTCTTTCAATATAATGATGCCTTAATTGTATTTTGCCACAATAACACATACCAATGGTAGCATTCCAGCTGTGATCAGAATCCAGTACTAAGAATGAGGCAGCCTACATATTTAGGCTAAGTTGAATATATGAAAGAAGAGGAAAGATAATCTCCCATTCTGTGTGCATAATATCTTTCCCTGTATCTATTGTGGCTACGCTCAGAGAACTTTTATGATTTCATTTTCTTTGTATTTCTCCCACGAGAACTGCATCCTCAACCATCCTATGGGATAATAATACCTATCAAAGGAAAGGCATATAAGTCAAGGCAGAATGGCAATACATTTCAGCTGAGATTTCAGGGAAACAAAAGAAATCTGAGGGTTGATATTGAATATGTTTTTTACAGGATTCAGAAATGTGTTGTTGAAATAACACATAAGGAATGGCAAATGAGTAACAGGAAGACTGTCAAAAATCAGGCAGCACTCCAGCCATTGATGCTCAGATTGTGAGAAGAGAGGAATGAGATGAGGAGTGACCATTTCCAAACTTGTTATAGATATAGTGAGGCTCCAGTGAGTAACATCGCAGAATGAAGCCACCACTCTAAAGTACATATAAAGTTGTTCTGTAATCAAGGCAAAAAAATTATAGAAAATAATGTCTAAAGAGGGGAGCAATTCCTATACTGCATCAGAAAAAAGGCTTCAGTGAACCTAATTAATGTGTCCTTTTAAAGAAAAAGTTGAATTCCACTCAGTGGAATTCTTTCACCGGTGAAGGGATTTATGAGAGACCAGAGAGTTCAATAATGTAGGTTGGATAAAGAAGGGGTGAGGGCTATATCCTATCCAGTAATAAATCTGGAATGAATTGCTAAAGTACCAGTCATAAGAGGGAATCTAAAAGGACTTTCCAAGTTGTGGGAGGGTTTTGAGGTGCTGATACAGCTCGTTACAAGAGGAGGACCCTGCTTGTTTTTCTTAACCATTAGAAGCAATAGAGTGTAGGATTAACTGAAATGTTCAACTCTATAATTCTTCATGTTCTTTGTAACAAGGGTTGACTATCTAACTGAAAGGTAGCAGTATGCTTCTGCAATATTTTCAGAAAAACATTCATTCACTGTTAAGCCACTTATTCACTTAGACCAACTAAAATGACTTTGTTTTATCTTCTAGTGATGAGTAAAACTTAGGTCATGTCTCAATAAATACAAGAAAACTATAGGACACTACAGATTTTCTGGGGGTCTTATATCTGAGGTACTTGAAACCTCACAAAGTTTTATACAAAGCCATATATTATCTCCTTTCTTATTTAAATTCTTGGCTCAGTTCAAATCAAAGCTTGCAAAAACAGATGGCAAAACTAAGCGGACTACTCAAACCATAGGCACCGTGCTATATAGAATAAAACCCCTTTATGTCTTCGTACTGTTGAAATCTTTAAGGAAAAAATTAGTATAGATTCTCCTCTCTCTTCTCCACTCTATGTTTAAGATTTCAGGGGAGTGCATGCATTTTTTTTCGCTGTTTTTAAACACACTCGTGCACATAATCGTTACAGATTTGGAGTAGCTGTTTATGCAAGGCAGAGGTCCAGCAATATTTTAGACATAGTAGTTGCAAATTAAGCCTACTGCAATACAGTAGCCCAACCTTCTGAGGTTATATGGTTCCAGGCATAAAAGCATTTTGGAAACAAGTATTACACTATAAATCATTTATGTGGGTACTTCCAACAATATGAAGAGTGGAACGCAAGAAAGAGGAGCATATTTCAGAAAGACTCTAATCTGGTTTTACATTAGAGGTACAAGAATACAAAGCAAATAACCATCTATCTCAAAACCAGAAATAGTAGCACATTGTTTACCATGCTAGGAGAAATAAATGTGACACAAACTTTGTTGTTCAAGCTTTGCTTTATTTATTTATTTGTTTATGTATTTTTTTTTTTTAGTTATTGTAATAAAGTTAATACATGCTTAATACTGTTAATAATTTTAAGTAAAGCTACTGCTGAAAAGACCTGGGAATCTGAGCTATTTCATGCAATAGAGGTTTTTGAAATACTTTGCTAAGAACTCTTTCTCAGCACTCTGTGTCCCAACATTTTTTTAGTACCAATTAAACTTTGTAATTTGCTGGAAATTAGCTGCATCCCATTAGCTCATAGGCAGCCTTTAACTGTCCCAGAAATAAGAGTGACACAATGACCAGTGGGGTTTTCAAATGTGTACAAACAGATATTTCCCCAGACCAGCTCTTCTGGTTGATAGAGCTCCTTCATCACACACAGAGAGGCCAGGGCTGGAAGGGATCCCACTTCCTTAATTGAAGCTGGCAGCCATCACTGAAATCAGCCTTGACATAAGCCCCTCAGATCTCATGGAAAAAGAGCGGAACCAGCTGAGGGTACACACAGAATTGTTCCTCCTGGGCCCACAATCCACCTGCACTTGTCCGATACCTTCTTTAAAAGGACTCCTACTCCTTTTGTCCACTGTTAAGCTTCTCCTTTTCCCTCCAGACAGGCTTCAATAGACTGACATGCTAGCCTGAGCTTAATCTTCCAACAAACTTGATGTTTTAAAACAGCAAACTCGGGTGGAATGCATCCTCTGTGTAAACCCCATCTTAGCCTCTTGCCCAGACAGTTTATTCCAATTATTCAGGAGCATGAAAAAATGAGTTGTCTCCACCACTATATCTGTCTGATCAGCAAAAGCTTCTCTTAGCTGTGACTGCAGTTCTTTCTGCTTTGAGGACGCATCATATGAGAGATATTTCATACGTCAATGCAACAGCAACCCCATAGTTGATGACATCTGTCAGCACCCCAGCACTCAATGGAAGCTGGAATTTCTTGCACTTTTGCAGGTGAGAAACAAATTTAAGGGGCTGACTGGACATTGCCATCCTAGGGAGAAAACAGCTGACTCAGAATAACTCTCCCATTTAAAACTTTAAATAAGTAAATCCCAAATATCCATTCTCTTGACTAAGACATAGACCTTCTCTGTGTTTCATTTCTCATGTAGGGATGAGAAATTAGCCAGATTTAAGCCTGAGATACATCTACAGCATCTTAAAATCCAATGCCCTTTACCATTACTCACATGAAACATTTCAGACCCCACCTACAGCTCCTGGGATCCATTTAAGAGAGAGAGACCATTAATCAACTAATTACACTGAACAATAATGGGGGTGAGAGACTGAAGGTGCCCAGTGGCTTTGTGGGTATTGCTATGTGCCAAGTCCCTGACATTTTCATTGCTGTTCTTGACTTCACCTTTGCCTGCTTGTGTAAGTGTGCTATTTGGGATGTGACCCAGCTAACATCTGGGACACTTCATTAATATGTCTAGTTTTATCAAGGTTATTTCAGACATTCCAAAGCATTTGATTTGGGCTTACAGTTAAGAGCCATTTCCCACATCTGTTGATGGACTAATCTGAATACTGTATCCCACTCCCTCTAGCACTCACCGAAGACAGAGAACAGTACTTGAAGCAAGCAAAACAGGAGGGTGGTCAATGGTGCAGGACCTCATCAGGGAGAGAAAGTGCTCTCTGAAATAGCAGCACTGCCCAGTGCTGTATCTTTATGCACTCTGGTGTGAGACACCAACCCAGTTTCAATCATGCTGTCGGTCTTTTCTCACAGGACAACCTCCCACTTTCTCAACTCCACCATGTGCAGTCTGCAGTCAATCTATAGTTTCCCTGAGCATCAATAAGCAGAACCATGCAAGGCACTGTACGCAGGATCCTACCAGAGATGCAGTGGACTAATGCTTGCTGATATTTACTGAACATATTTTCCCTGGTAGACATTTGGAGTTTCATAGTTGTACCACACCTTTTTGACCTTTTTGACATGACGTGATAGGACTGTGTCTAGTTGTCATGTATTTAGCCTGTGATTCCCTAGAGCATGAAATAATTTTCGTTTCCTGACCTTTTCATGGAATGAAATCTGGCCTGTTTGTAGAAATTTAGTTTCTTTTTTTCTGTACTGTGAATGAGTCTGCACTTTGAAGTCAACTTCCATTTCCATTACTCTGGCCTTCCAATTCACCCACTTCCTTCTTCATGATCAAGTTTGTTTGAATATTGCTTAAATAATTAGCCAAATACAGTTAGCCAAAAGCAACTTTAGGGTACCAGCCTTCAAGATTGGTACCTAGACAGATAGATCTCTTATGAACTTTCTTCTAACCTCCCTCCAGCTTGATAGTTTTCTTATGTGCATCTCATTCTGTTGCGTCCATTTTAACTAGTTCTTGCCAAGTTCAAGCTTTGCACTGAAGTTTGTCTCCTCTAGTTTCCTCATGACTCCTTAAGAAATTCTTTACTTTGATACAGATTAATTATTCCGACAAAATTTTCTTTCATTCTTTAGAAAATCACTTAATTTCAGAAAAATGAAACTAGGTTAACATATCAAAATCCGCTTTTTCCAGCTCTATATCACAATTTGTCCCATTTCCATAATATAGTTATATGTAATTATCTTTCCATTTAAAATTATTCTTAGAGTTTTACACACTATTGAGTTCAGATAAACAGTCATCAGTCCTGGGTCACTTTTATCCTTTTTTCTAAATTCAGGCACCACATTTGCTATTCTCCAAGTATGTTGTGCTCTCTGAAGATGATGATTAGCTACAGACTTACCTTTAAATCTTTCAGTACTCAGAAGGAAATTGTGCCGTATCTTCCAATGTGAGCTCCTAACAATATCCAAAGCATTTTGCTGTGTGGGATTATTTCCACCAGCCCTATTAGTTTCCCCATTTTACATCATGTTTTGGGCATGCAGTGGTGCTATATTTTTATCCGAAAGCTTTAAATAACATTTGCAGAAAACCCAAGGCAGTGTGTCAACTGAATCTAAATATCCACCCAGGTCCATTTGATAATGGTCCTGAAGTGATACCTGCTGATGTCTCTAGTCTCTCATTTCTCAGAGATGATAGCTGCACATAGATAACCTCAAGCCATTCATGGAGTAGTCATTGCTCACCCAATAGCTTTGGAAACTCCTGTCTGACAAACAGGATGCTCAAGAGAAGTAATGGTTTTGCTAGGAATGTCACATGTAATATGACAAAGCCACTTCTGAGATATTTAATTTTGTTTTGATGGGAACTCCATCCACTACTTTGTCCCTTTGTAACTTTATAGCAAATCATAAAGACTAGCTGCTCAAATATTTCTTGACATACATTGTAGGGGGTTTATCAGGTATCCATATGTTTCAACATCCCCACACATAAGAGAAGTAAACATAGAGACTGCATTTCTAGAAGATTTTATAAAAATTAACTGAATCTCATGCCTTTTAGAAGTGATTTGTAATTGGTTTTTTCCCGCTGACTTTCATCATTTCATGATTTTTCCCTTCCGTGTAGGTCAATCAGTTTTCTTTTGGATATTATGGATCGTATTTACCCTGCTGTCCTTGATTAGGTATGTCAGCTATGAACTGTGGTGTCCTCTGACCTTCACTACATCCTCCAATAAGTCTGAATGACCCCTTTTCAGGTCACTGTGACCTAATTCCAACTGGGTGGAACAGACCTTTTGCCCAGATTTCTTCTAAAAGTTTGAGAAATTCTTCCTTCTTTCTCTGAAGTTTTTATTCTTCTACTGCTAAACTATTGCTGTAATGTTCCCAGTGATGTATTCATTGCAATAAACAGGCTAAGCAAAGAAAGAAGATCCATCTGGTCTGAAAAGCATCAGCAGACCTCTCCTGAACTTTGTGTCTGTGTCATGTATTATTGTTATCCAGGAAGCAACAATTCTCTTGTATTTGTTCAAATCCATAGTTCCCCAAAAGACAGGAAAGGTAGTATATAAGCATGAAAGGAAAATAGTTATTGTCTTTAACTTTCTAGCTAATTATTTTTTCTAAAAATGTGAAATGTTGAAGTTTCTGTGCCTTCAAGGTTTTGTCAACATAGGAAAGCTATAACAGCCCAGTTCTGTGCTGACAGCCCTATAATTATCTTTACAAACCCTTGGCCAATATCGTAGCCTTTCTTCCTTTCCTTCCTGCCTGCCTGACTGGCTCGCTCTCTCCCTCCCCTCTCTGAAAGTGTTGTAAACAAAAGCAAGAAAAGGAGATGGAAAAATATGCTTTAAAACAAAAGTAATACTCATACTCAATTGACAATCTAAGCCAAACTGTAAATTCCTTTATTTACTTTCAAGGATTTTTAATATCTTTTTAGCTTCATCCCACACCTGCATGTTCTTTCTGAGCTTGGGATCTAGCCCTACTCAAACAGCAGGAAAATTAGAGGCACCTGACACAGACCACACCCTCAGCAGGGCTATTTTGAGAGAAAACAGATTTTATTTCTAGGATTTTCTTTATTTATAAAGTAGCTATGTGAAAAATAAAACCAGTTGAGGGGGTAGCTGGAGGAAAATGTGAGTGCCCTCTCTTCACCACTCACTCAGCATTGCTGTGGGGCCTTTCCCTTGAACCAGCAGCTCTTGTACTTCAGCCAAGGTGGTTTGAGAGCTGCCTTGGAAAGCAGAGTGCCACTTCAGCTAAACATATGCAGGAGCTTCCTCTTCTCCTCGGGAAATCAAGGTCTCACTGACTGCTTCACCCAGGAAGTTCTGGCAACATTTGTACTCTCTTCAACCAACAAGAAAATGTGATAATAAAGATGCCAGGACTCACAGGACTTTCCTCCACCACCAAGAAACCAGGGGAGCTGCTCACTTGGCTCAGTGAGTAAGCCCCATTTACATAAAAGTATAGGCAAGGAATTCCTGCAACAGTGTTTACCCCCATGATCAGTCTGCAAACCATAACCAAAGAGGTGCTAAGCCCCTGACTTTGGCTTTTCTTTGAACATATAGCACCTCACATCATCCATATGGTTTTATGGATTCCAAGGGTTTCAAAAGGATGCCACAGAGAGCAGTCTGGTTTTGCACCCACCATGTAAAAACATACTCTTATGTGCCACTTATGTTTAAAGCTCATCACAAAATGATACTGCAAATTCCTCTTTCAGTTACAGAAATAGAAGCACAGGAGTGATTTGCCCACAGTTGTGGAGGCAGTTAGTGGAAGAGCAGAGGGCTTGATACCCACAGCTCCAAACTCAGAGCACAGCACCTCACTGTATGAATCCTTCAGCCTCTTTTCTTGCATGCACCTGCCTGTAGTTAATGAAATTACCTGATTTTCATTTGCCAGTATGCTGAGCTCTAGGAAGGGAAGCAGGAGGAATCAGCTTGTGTGTCAACTCTGAAATTTCAAATGTACAATTTGTATACTGGGATTTATGCAAAATTTAAATCTGTTATACAAACAGCATTAACGTTCATAAATTTATATTCTAAAAATTATACCACATACTGTCTTTCTGTACATATTTTAATCTTTTTGATCTAAAAATCTCCTAAGCCTGTGAAGAGGATACAGCCTGTCATTGATATAATGGGAAATAAAATCTATACAAGTTATTTTCCTGACACATTTTCCTTTGCTTTTAAAGACATTTGGAGTTTGACAAATTGTTGAGTTTGGCCCTATAACGATGTTGCATCAGCTTGTGATATCAGTTTCTGATTGATTGTAGCACAACATTTTGCCACCAGTGGCCCAGAACATCACAGGTAATATTTCATTCTTTTCCCCTCTTTCTGCTCATTGGTTCCAAAGCAATTAGGAAAAAAAAAAAATTGATCCTGTAAGAATGGCGTTTTCATAATGGATAAGTAATCCTGCTAGATTATACTGTATTAGACTAGATTATACTGTATTGAAAACCAAATACATATGATAAGAGCTTTGCCAAAAAAATCTTTTTCAATAAAAATTTTCCTTTTACCCAGACCTTTTAATGAGCTTCATCTGTTCTTTAGTTTCTCTTCTGACACATAGAAGGAATTAATATTTCATGAAACATTATAGCTAAAAATTAGATCACCAGTTCTTCCAAATTAAATACAAGGGGTTTCATCTTCAGAAAATCTGTTTTTCACAGGATAGATGACCAGGATATACTAAAAATGTGTGCAACTTTCAGATATCTTAGAGGGAGACAACACCAAAAGAAAGGTCACCATTTCTTGGGTTCGCTTTGAAAATTGGAATATGTTTATGTCTTTTTGTAACAGATAGTAAGAAGGACAGGGTTTTTTCTTCAGCATAGAAATCTCTGACTTCTGGTAGTAACTAAAATATAACCAGTACCCCTCCCTTCACCACAAAACACCACCACTACTAAAAACCTAATACCCAAAAACAAAAAAAAAACACTTTTTTTTTTTGTTCCAAATGTATAGGGTGTAAAATGCTATTAAACAGTATTCAATAACTTCTTTTTGGATACCAGCCTTCAACCAGCTCTTATGTGCCAGGTCCTCTGCCTCTTTCTACATGGCTGCAATGAGTTATGCTTAATGTCTCTTGTTTTCCTTTCCTTGCAAGTTTTGCAAAACGAATGCCTCCCACTTCTCTCAGATCTTTGTAGGCACCTGCCCCTGTCCAGTTTCCATCTCTGGAGATTTTAAAACCAGACTTTCTATAGCTGCAGTTTCTAACAAGTCATCAAGAAATATGTACAGTGAGGTACAAATTAGCTTTCTGATAGAGTATAATAACTGAACATAAATGCTAATATTAATCATGGGAGAAGGGCTTCTTCAGAAATATTTACGTATCTCAAGCTCAAACAACTTATTTTGTGATTTAAAAAGGCTTTAGTATCAGGGCTTTATTGCTTATATTTGACTTGCTCTTCCTTCATCTCTGAATTGCTATGTGTTTGTATCTAAAGCAGCTGAAAGCCACCACATGAGACTTTCTGAAGGGCAATACTCCTGGGATCAGGATCAGAAATATCCTCTGTAAGATCAGCTCTGCAGTTCCAGAAAGGCTAGGCAAGCGTGTGAACATGAAAATATGTAACAGAGTGGGGAGGAAATCTGCATAAGAAACTGAGGAGTTTTCTCCGAAAGAAAGTTCCATGCCCCAGTTACCCCATCGTCACCAGTACGGGCTGCCAAAGCACGTCAGTGTGCTATATAGAGCCCATACTGCCTGCACTTCACACATGGGGAGAGAGCACAGAAACTCATTTCTGCTTAAGTACCTGTGGTGTTTGCAGGGCAGACCACAATCTACTTCTCACTCTGACAGTCTCTGAGACTTCTCTGACAGCTCTGAAAACAGATCTCACTCCTGGCATATTAGCAGAGCCGAAAGCAACAGTTAGATCTTGCCATTACCTACAGCTGATTTCATTGGAAAGCATCTTGTGTCATTCAGTCTTTAAACATGATTCAACTTGGACTTTCAGCCTCCCAGGAAAATGACTTGTTCTTATGTCTAGCACTAGCAAGTGTGTGGTTCATAGGCTCACAAGGAAAACATAAGTGCTAAAAACATTCTGTCGTGTGCTAACAAGTCCTGCACCTTACTGTCTACTGTTCAATTACTGATGTGTTCCTTGAGAGCAACCATGTTGTCTCTCAGCATTCATTTTGCCAAGCTGCAAAATGAAAACACCCTCCTTTCTAGTCTCCTCTCACAAGCTATGTTGTGGTTATTCCAATCCTCTTTTCCCTGCAGCTGCTCTTGCTTCCACATCTCCTGCCTTTACCTGACTGACTGTGCCTGCACACAGGCATCTATCCATCTATCTATCTATCTATCTATCTATCTATCTATCTATCTATCTATCTATCTCCTGTTAGCTTTGCAAAATGGTATTAGCAATCCCCTCTCCCTGCTGAAAACATTTTCTGTCATTTGGGATTTCTATGCTCATATCTTACTGGTTCTTGACAGAAATTCCAAAAATTATTATCTACATACAAATACATTGCTCATTTTTAAAGGGTGGTCCTGGATTTACCAAAGAATTTCCTGTTTGCTCCTTGCATTTTACATTACTTGCTCATTTCAATTATTTCAGACCTGTTGATAGCATTTTTATTCTTTCTGTCAAATTCCAGCCCTTTCTCCTGATGCTGATGTTCTTTACCCACGTATTATCTGCTCACACCATTAGTATACAAGATTATTACAAAGCTACTAATTAATTAGAGGTCACAAGATCTGTTCCAGGGGAGTCTCACCACTCTGCCTCCAGGAGAATGCTTCCTCATCCAGCACAGCCTATTTTCACCGCAGAACAGTGACTTAAATATGTGTTTCTAATGGCATGATATCTTCCTGCAATTAAATTCTCTGTGTGGTCACAGTAATTAAGGCCTCTTGGATACCAACTACCTTTTTGTAGCCTACAGCACACCAGGCACCACTTTCAGAAGAGGGTGAAAGATGTGGGCTGTGCAGCATCTCTCAGAAACACACCATTATTCCATCTGTCTCTGTAGGCGTGGAGATATTCTCACTAGATCGTATTTGCATACAGAAGGGTTGTGTCTGATGTAGCTTCCCCTCACCTGGCCTGATCCTCATCCCCACCCACAGGCTGACACCCCAGCTCATCCTTGGCAGGTTCCCACCTCCAAGGAGGTGCCCAGTACCCAGGACTGGGGCTGCCCCTGTTTCCCCTGGCTGCCCAGAGTTTCTCACTGGGGAGGTGGAAAAGGGTCTAGATGGTGAGGTCCTGCCCTACCTCCCCAGGGGACCACCACACCTCTTGTCCTCAGGGAATTGCTGCTCCTCACAGTGTCTCAGCAACTACCGCAGTTAAGTTGCAGCTCTCTGGTGTGAACTGCTTTTCCTTTCCCATTTTTTATCAACACGTGTTGTGTTCATCCATACTTGTCTTCCATAGGTCTGATACTGCATAATCATTTTTATTGCCCACATTTCTGCATACCACTTAACCCAGGGTTATGAACAGAATCATCTGCATTCCTATGTTCCATACTATATTTCATGCCAGCTGGGGTTTGGAGGTGAAAAATCGTGTTTTGTTGGAATCAAGTCTTTTAGTCATTTTATCTGTTCTATATTCATACACATATGAATATGAATATGAATATGCTAACAGATTTTCCTCTTAGTTTTTAGAGATACCATGAGCTATTTTGTTTGAAGATCTACAGTAAGAGAACTGTGAAATCTAAGCAGAGAAGAAATTAGTGATTTGAAAAACAACAACTTGAAGTGTGCATTTAGGTTTGGATCCGAGTCTGGTAAAATATCACCATGGTTCATGTGGTACAGGTGAAGGGACTGGAACATTTTCAGTCTGAGGAAGACAAGACACCTTGTGCATAGGGACTGGTATGGTGTCAAGGCTCCCAAGCTGGTATAGCCTCCAGATCTGTCCAACACATAGCCACTGCACACAAACATAAACATCATGTACTCACAACCAGATGTATTTCCTGTTTCTAAGGAAATAAAAACAGCTAAATTGTTTGGGGATCTTGGCTGTGTCTAACACTGAGACCAAATTCAAACATAAGGGATTGAGACAGTCTGGATATAGGATACAAATTAATTCACATTGGATGTAGCAGGAATTGAAACCTCTTAAAATTGCATGATTGTACTGTAACATTATGTCCTGTTATATTCGCATTGTTCAAGTGGAAAAAAAAGAAAGTTAAATTATAGCTGACCTTCACTGTCTCAGAGATGGCTGTAAAATAGCCCTGTTCATCTCTGAGGCGGCAGAAAAGGGAAAGTTATTTTAGAAACTATGCAGCAGTGATAGCAATCTTTTGGACTTTCTGATATCCAGATTCTCAACCCAAGTCAAGGACAGGGATGGGATTATGCCAGGATCAGATAAATACCACTTCTCTAGTCTGCTCCAACCACAAAGGGAGGGATTTGGAGCCCAGTCCCACACTAGCAAATGTCACAGGGGGGAGAGGCTGCAATGGCAGGAATTGGGGATGCCCAGTCCATCTGTATTTCTACCTACCATGTATGTTGGCAAGGCAAGCAAGGAAAAAGAACTCTGCCTGTATGTATATTATTGCTCTGTTTCACTTCTACAGGTCTGGCCAGTCAACATCCTTTACAAGTGAGGATCTGCGTCAGGTTTGGTACTGGATTATTTCCTTTGAAGTGGAAGTTAAAATAATACATGCATTTGGAAATATAAGCCAATAACCAATTATTAGTATGTTCAACAGCATTTTAGACTGCCACTTCAAATGCCATCCATTCATTACCCAGCAGAAGGAACATTAAAAAAACCTGAGAATGTTTTCTGGTTATCTGACAGACTGAATATATGGCAGTCAGTGTGAAAGCCTTTTTGCATGTCATATAGCAAAACTGAGAAAGATTGGTGGATTTCAAGTCAGAACACACCTGTTGCTCCAAAATTACTTGTTTTTCTATACCCTACATTACATATGGTAACCTTGGCAAAAGCTGGTTAGACGATGTGCAACTAAATTTTTGTGGGCATGGAGTAGGACAAAGTTAAACCTCATCTCTAATTTGTTAAGTAAAATAAAATGGGCAGTTCATCCCAGCAGATTGCTTTGTGGGGAGACAGGGAATCTATCCTGTTCTGTATGACCATTGACTTCAGGGACACACTCCAACCAAAACTTCAGTCTGCATCCCACCCTTTCTCTGCCCATCAGAGAACAGGCTCCTTAGACCTTGCAATGCCCTCCCAAAGAGGGGGAAATGAGCTTCGAGTGCCGCTGATGGTGTCCTGACTGGCACAGAGACACAGCTGCATCACAGTTCACATCACTAATTTCCCAGACATCCAAAGATGAGTCAAATCAAAGCCACTGCAGCAGTGACTGCAGCAGCAGACAATTTTACAAAAATGAGAGTGCTCATACGTTTGTTTGGGGTTTTTTTTGCTTCTCAGTCACATGCATAAAATCCTTGGCTTCCACAGTGCTTTTTCTTTCCCCCTTGCTTTTATTTGCTTCTCCCTGCCCCTCCATATAGCATAACAAGTGTTTTGGATATAGACGGTGGGCTGGTTACCCAATTATAAATAGGGAAGCTAGAATTATGAAAATATAGCTAAAGTCTATGTCAGTGTCACCATTGAACTACTACAGTAAATAAGATATTATGGACCTTTTTCATGGACCTCTTTATCTTAAGTGTTTTTTTTCCCCTCCTCATATTATCTACATCCCCCTAGAGAGAATAGTTACCTACTATGAAAGAATTCTCAAGATTGTAGCTTTTATTATCATTTAAATTGTCAGGAACATTAAGACATCATTGGTGACAACAGTAACAACTAACCAAAGCAGAAGGGAAGTAGTATTTTTCCATTATCTATTTCTTTCCATTTAAAATTTCTGTGAGTCTTGAAATGAGGAAAAAACTGTCTTCTGTCTTGAAAATATTTCACGGCATTCATTCTTCAGCCCTACTCAAAGACTTCTTTAAGCATGAAATTATAAAAGTACTCCTTCATTCTATATTTGCCCATATAAGTAGACTTTCAATGAAAGATGTGGAATAATATAATTGTATAAAATTAATCTATTATCTATCTATCTGTCTGTCTATCTATCCATCTATATTCAGAGTGGAATATTAGGTGAATAATGTTATTACAGTTGAGTAAGTCGGTAATAGGAAAAAATGTTTCTGATTTATTTTGCTATTTTTTTCCTGCTTGAGCACTGGGCAGCCCATTCCTCAATTTTACTTTTGCTTGATACAGAATAAAATTGGTGAAAAAATCTTGAAAGCCAATTCTTCAGCTATTTGGCTTTACACTTTTTGAGAAGGCTGCTGACAACTTGTTAAGTTCAGCATCAGAATAAGACTTTAGAGCCCTAGTCTGGAGCTGCTCTTAAGTGACTCATTAAGAACATTTGACAGTCAGAATTTAGACTGCTCTTTAACATTGAATGATATAAAGCATATTATTTTTTTTTTAATTTTGATGAACACAAATGTATTCTGAAGTCTAAAACTCATAACAGCAAATATAAAATTGCTATCTAAATGCGTTTTATTTTGAGTAAACCCAACAATATTCACCTGCAGACCTTTCTCTGCAAATTCCCTCACATACAACTTTCTTGATATGGTAATCTTTGTCCAGGAGAATGTTATCAGAGAAAGAAAAGAGCAGCTTAAGCTCAAACTGCAAAAAAACATTTGTGACTCAAAGAAGAGACAGCTAAACATCATCTCATCAAGAAGTTAATATCTAATATTTGACTGAAATATTGACTCAGAAAAGTTTGGCTCTTTATTTTTTACTTTCACAAATTACAGTTTTTCCAAGTATGGTTTTTATTGAATTATTTGCCTTGCCAACACAGTGGCAGAAAATATGGACGTTTAGAAGAAATGCAGAGTAATACCCAAAGGAAAATTCTTGTGTAAACTGGCATAAATTATGATGTTTTCTAAATTATCTAACACCATTTAGAAAATATTTGATTGCTTCTCTGAAAATATTAGCACGATGTTTGCCATTTTCAAAAAGGCAAATCTAATGTTTGAAGTTGTTAGGAATTGAATGGGGAACAAAGCAAAAAGCATCTTTGCACTGCTTTATAAATCCATGGCATGCTCACATCTTGAGCACAAACCAATTCAGTCAATTTGGAAAACAGCTTGGTGTAGTTTTGAAGTCATGGTAAGGGTGATTAAAAAAACAGAACAGATTTCATGTGCATATAGCCTGCAGCTCTTCATCTTGGAATAGGCAGGACTGAAGGAAGTCACCAAATAGGTCTACAGAGTCTTAACTAGCAGACGAGCAGTAATTACAAGCTATTATGAGTGTAAGAACTAGAGAGAGGTGTCCCAGTGTTTTTTATTAGGAAGAGCAACAAATACAACTGCTTTTACACAACTTACAAATAAACTGCAGAACTCATTATTGCAAGACATAGAGGTGAGCGAGAGTTTAAACATATTCAAAACTGTTTCAGAGAGCTCCTGGGGAAAGATCTGCTGGTGTGGTGTTGAATGTGATGGAAAGGATACAATATCTAGCACCTGTCAATTCTGAAGAAAGTGGCTTGAGGGCACAAAAAATAATCACTCTCTCAATTTCCTTCCATTTCTTACATTTGTCCTATACATTTGCAGCTGATCCCTGTAGGAAAGAACATTTGGGGTTGCATAGACTTTTGATGTGACCCAGAAAACCACTTCATAGATCCTTAAGAAATACAGGTAAATTCCTTGAGGTTTGTTTTAGAGTTAAACTTAGTTAATCTCTTCACTATTAATATATTCATTAGCCTAATTTATTCTTATTAAATTTTGTCATCTCTAGTATGATAACAGCAAAATAACAACTGATCAAAGTACTTCCTATTGGCATGATTTCCAAACACTGCACTCATAAAACCAACAATCTAAATTTCAGTAACAACCATGATCAACACTATGTTTAAAACTGCTGATACAACAGGCTTAATAATTGCCACATATGTTTTGCAAGACTTAGATCCAGGAGCCATCAGCATAGATCATTACACAGAACACTTTTAATAAATTCAGCTATCTCTTCAGAGTGGGTTTGCATTTTTTTAAACAGGTTTGGACTCTGAAAATGGGTAGAATTCCCTAGTTTGTGTGACTGCAAATTTAAGCAATGGCTTGTGATATTTGCTTTCTGCTAATACTTTTTATAAGGCAAATTGCTGAAATTTTTAACTTCTGCATACTTCTGCATACACATACATAGTGTTTTATGAGATGTAAAGTAAAGATGGAGTAAACAATAATTCATTGGTATCAGCAATGCTACAACACTTTACACCAGCTGGGAATCTGATCCTTCCAGTTGGGATGGGAAAAGGAGAGCCTGTAGAGAGCAGCTGTCCCTTATGCTTTTTCAATGAATTTCTGAAACATTAACATTGCTATTAACAGAATTTACAATAAGCTCGGTAAAGATGAACTGCAGTCACATCAGTTTCTCCCAGTGCTGACACAGCTTCTCTGTGCAAACTTCATACACAGGAGCCAGGGAAGTGTAGGCATAAAGCAATTATGACACTCTTCTGTTTTGAGTTGCTTCTGTTGCTGTCAAACTATAAAGAAGCAAAGACTGGATGAATCTCATCTGAGAAGATTCTGGCCAGCTTTTGCTACAGGCTTTGTTTGTTCAGGTTTCTCTGGATAAAGGGTTTATTTGAAACAGTTTAGGTGAAGCAAATTTTTTCCTGAAAGCTGGAATTCAAATCATCCATGTCATGCACTGGTACAACTATTTCAGCCCATGTACACCCTTCAATCTCTGGTTTCCTAACATATTCCAAGTCTCTTGTGCTTTTGCCACATGGTTTTAATGGGATTCTGTTGCTTTCCTATACATGAATAATTTTAAAGCCACAAAAACCAACAAGAAAAAGATACAAACCAATCCCTTCTTTGTTCCTTGCTCCACCCAAAAAACTCACAAAAATAACCCCAACCAAAATTTCATCCTTCCAGAATATCCAGACCATCTGGATCTGCAGCTTGGGAATCTCTCCATTTGAAATGTCACCCGGTGGGAACTATTTCTGACAAATTTTAAGAGCGGAGACAAAGTAAATCCTACCCAAATCCTGCTCTCTTCTAGTCCTGAAAAGCAAGGCTAAATAGTTGGAGCTGTCTTCTGGAACAATGGAAAGTGTCAGACTTTCAGAGTTCCCTGAGAATTATTACTGACATCTCTTATTTGAGAATTTCCAGTGCTTTCACATAGAATTAAACATAGTGGGAGTTGGGAGAAACCAACACCTTTCTGAAGAAAACCTCAATGGTTAGGAACTATGGGCTGCATTTACAAAGGTCTCTAGCTTTAAAATGCTGGTAGACATCTGGCCAGATGGAAGTAGTCACTCAACAAATCAGGATGCGCAGGAAACTCCTCACAATGTGCCTGTGTGTAAATTAAAAGACCAAAGTTAAAAATCTCTTTTTTACAACAGTAACATCCTAATCTAATTTTTGCTATGACACAGGAATACTTTCCCCAGATGGTGAAGGAATTCCTCCTTTAAGGTACTAAGTAGCCCTGCTTCCCACCATAGTCTCTTTTACAAGGGAGAGGAAAACTCCACAGGCTTCTCATGAGGAAATGCCAAATTGTGAAAACAACTGGAACCAATGTGAGCTTTCCTGGAAGAAAAGATTAGGCACGAACTGATTTATAAATTCAAAACACTACTTTTTAATAAATCTATTCACAGCTGACAGTGGAATCATTAGTGGGTAGAAGAACAGAAGCATCTAGAAGCAGCTTTTATCTTTCCCAGGAATTTTTGAGTGAAATACTGCCAACATACAGTCCTCTTGCTGGACTGTTAGTGTTTGCAAAATGACAATTGGGTGTTTCAGTTCATCCACAGGTTTTCTGCCTTTCTCTTTTCTAATATTCTTGTGCTCTGCATCGTGAGAACTTGATCTAACAACTTCTTCTCTGACGTGTCCCTTTCTTTTTTCCAGACATCAGCATTAGATCCTATTGTTCTCAGACTCGATTAAAAAGACAAGAACTTCTCTTCTGCAACATTTTTTCCTACCCTTTGAGTCGGTATCAGCAATGTGAGGAAGAGTAGAGGAAAGGGAAAATTTTGAATGCCTGCTGCACAAAATACCACTAACCTATGAATATCTTTACCTGGCCTTATTCAAGATTAAGTGTATGTGAAGTGGTGAACACTCTAAGACCATGAAGGCTGTCCTTTGAAGAACTGCCTGGATGCCCTGCAACTCCAAGTGTCTCAAGAGCTGAAGCACATATCCAGCATTTCACCATCCTTTCTGGGAGAAGAATCCCAGGTACGATGCAGCAAGTGCACTCCTATTTGTGGTTTCTGACTGGAAGATTTCAGTCTCAACAAATCTTTTCTTTTATTCCTCTTGTTCTGTCCAAAAATGTAGAGAAAGTGTATTTCAGACCCATTCCTTTGAAACATGAGGCAGTACAAATAAAGTTAAGTAAGATATGTCAAACAAGAAAAAGGAGCCCATTGCACAAACTAGGAAAAAGGGACATGGACCATTGAAAAATCTCTTAGCAGTATGTTTGGTTTTGTAAAAATAAACTTTTAAAATGTGTGCTTTCTAGGTTTTTCACACATTGCAATTGTATATTCTGTTCAAAGTCTTCTTTTCACTTTTTATAGGACTAGCACATTATATATTGTACATTACTGATGCAAATACACGAAGATTGTGAAGTCAAAGCAAACAATATTCTACGAAATACTGGTTAGGGTTTCCTACAAAATTCTAATGTGGAACGTTTGAGTATACGAATTAGGGCACATTTTCTATTATATATCCACTAATTATCCACAACTTTCCTTGTCCAGTTTTTGTCTTTCCTTCTTTGCCTTCCCTTACTGTTTCTGCTTTCAATTTTTCCATTTGTTTTCTCTACATATACCTGATATTTGCACCACCTGTACATTGCTTTAGTAATCACTTTAAAATCATTATCACCTTCTTCTTATCCTGCCTTTAATTTAATCTTCCAAAGAACATATATATTTTCTTGTAGTCTGGAGCTAACCCATCCATGTAGTGGATAATGAAAACACAAAAGCAGAGGAAAAAAAAGATAGATATAGTCTCTTGCATTTTTCCTCAAACTGAAAATTATTTTATTCAATTAAAAAAAAATCATAATCAAAAAGAAAGATGTTATTGGCAGTCTAAAGCAACTTTCAGGAAAGTTATGGTTTGAATGAAGAGAGATTTGAGGATAGAAACTACCTGGAGACATTTTTTTCAGTATTTTTGACCAGCACTTCATTTTTAAGACACTCAGCTCACATCTTGAATTGATTTGAATATAAGAGGCTCGAGATCATCAATCAGATTAAAATGTTTCAGAAGTGAATTTAAAACAGGGTATTTTGTACATATCTATACTGCATTTAGACACATTAATAATAGAGTCTCTTTGTCTTGGGAAATGACTTCTCATTCTTTATATAAAGACTCCTAAGCCTCATAATATTATATTTTACTTCAAAGGCAAATCCTCCCACCCCATTTGAATGAGGCTGATTTTGAGATCTAGGCTGTGTTAGTCTCTATTCATACAATATATCCAGGTAGTATGAAGGCTGAATAGGTGCCACTATTAAGAAATATGACCTCAGATGGGATGGTCTCAACCTACTGTGAATAAATGTCTTGCAACTGTTGTGAAAGGTCTGTGGGTAAGCCAAATCGGTAGACTTTTAAAATTATGATTCAGTCTTTTTAAAGATACCTTTTTTCAAGAGTGTACTTTTTCTCTCTTTCTTAGGATCTAAATATTGCCACCCTCTGTTCATCTCTAAACTTGCATAATCACATAGGAAGTCTTCCCCACACTGTACATCCCCAGGAATCTCACTTCTTCTCAGAGGAGGCCAGCACCAGTGGCTTAAAAGAGAGATTTTCTGCAGATTGTTCTCTGCTTGATTTCTATGAGGACTTTCTTCTGAAGAATAGAACAGAATTTGTGATAAATTAGAATCATCATCATCACCACCATTATCATCTTTTTTTTTTTTTTGCTAATATTAACCTCCTGAAGCTTGAAATATGTACTTGAAGTTTTACAGCTTCAAAACAAACACCTTGAAGTAGTTACATATGTATGAAAAAAATTATGGAGAAAGAAGAATATTCCTATTTCATGAATGAGGAGCTTTATAAAATAAATTCAGATTTCTTAGGGTTATTTGACATCTAGAGACACAAGGGAATCATCAAAATTCACTGGTTCATCAAAATCACTGAGATCTTATTCATCTTTACATGTCTGCATAGATTTTAGCTACTACAAGTTTGGGTTCATCTCCCTTGATATTTCCCACCTAGAAATGAGTGTGCAGAAGAAGCTGTCTGCCTGTCTTGCCCCTAGAGGCTGTAAGGACAGACAAGTATCTCCACTGGCTGATTTAGACAGTACTGTGTTGCTCAGCATAAAATGATTCCTGGTTTCCATTACCTACAGAGGTTTGTCAAACATGAAGTAACAGACCACACCTGTAGCTCACAAATTCCAAACTGTGGACTAACCTCATGAAAAACAATGGATTTTTATGATCACAATGCTCCTATGGAAACAGTAGTATTGTGATTCCATTCTATAAGTCAAAAAGATAGGCAAAAAAAAAAAAATGTTTATAGCAGCTCAGACTTCAAGCTTTACAAATCAGTAGTGTCTCAGATCATGTGGAGACAATAGAACAAAAAAAAAAAACAGAGGCTGCACTAAGCTTTTAGCCACATGCAGGAAAAATTTCAGCATTTGGCTTAATTCCCACTATGATGTTGCTATGCATTCAGTTAGTAATTATAAATCTCAGCTGTCACATGCTCTGGGCACAAGGGTTGGAGGGGCTACCAAATAACCCTTTCTGAACTTTATCTGTGATCCCTTGGAAAACACATGTATTTTGCTCATACCAAAACTTAGTCTACATAGAAAAATTCATATCTCCTGCTTGAGCCTGGATGTAGCTACCAGCCCAGGCACAGGGGCTCCTATTGAGGGCAGGATGCTCAGCATCACAGCTTCCTCCAATGGCTGCCTTACCAGGAGAGAAACAGTGACTGATTTTATTGTCATTGATGCTGAATGTTTATCTTCCATAAAGAAGGAGCCATTTGTTTTAATCCAAGTTGGAAAACAAGGAACCATGATTTCAGTTGGAAGTGCAAAGAAGCTGGAATTCTTCACCTGCATCACAGGAAAACACCTGTGCTAATAGATAACTTCAAGCATATCACTAATAACCAGGTTAAGACCATCTTAAAAGGAAGGTCACTGCAATTCTTATTGGACAGAGCAAATTAATCCTTTATTCTTTCAGCTATGATTTTGTGCACTGACCTTTGGAAAGTATGGTCAAATAGCCTTAAGCAGCAGTTGTAAAGCATAAGATCATTGCATGGACACTGATTTCATTAGGCAGCTCTGTATAAATTAGCATTACTTACTGGGGGGTATGCGACTAATGGTACTGAAAAGGAGTAAGGTCTGTTCATTCTGTGTGCTATGCCTATAAGTGAAGTCTTCCTGCCCTTCTGCAGAGACACAGCTGCCCTTCTGTGCTCTGCTTCAGATGTGAAATATTACACAGACCTGCGAGATGTTTTTTTTTTCCTAGCAGAGACCATGCAGACCATGTGAGGGACAGATTAGTGGCCATGGGCTCTTGTGAAGCTTTATTTAGCCCAAGTAAAGGTCTCATTCACTGTCAGATTTTGCACTCTCAAGCAAAAGCAACCTTTTTCAGCAATCAGATTTGACTCTGCCTAGTGTTTGAACTCCTTCTAAGTAATGCAAGAGAAGCAATGGTGAAGTCCCTTGTAAACTCCTAGGAGCAGCCAACATTTCTCCATCATATGGAAAATCTACCTGAGGGTCAGTCCTTTAGCCTGTTTTTTCTTCTTTAGGAATATTAGGTTGAGTCATGGGAAGGGTTTTGATTCTAGCAAGTGCCATTCTCATGATGGCAGCAATTATTGAAGCAGAAGGCTTGTTGAGTTTAGATTTATCTGATTTTTTTAATAAGATTATTCCCCAGCTGGATCCCATCCACTAAGACTGCCAGTGCTGTGCTGGTAAAAATGACCTCTACATAACTGAGCTCCCACCATGCACATATCTCTAAACCTTTAAACACCCTGAAGCTGCCAGCAGGTTTAGATGGATTAGCATTCAGGGTCACTTTTAGCTTTTAGGGACCAGTTTACTAAACTCTCTTGAGAACAGTTAGCTCTGTCCAAAACTCAAGGAAGGAGGAAGAGAATGAAAGATTAGAAGTAAGAATGAAATTAATCAGATAAGAGCTTAGGTAATGAATTATAAACTATCTGGCAGCTGTGGCAACTGTAGAATTGTTACTAAATTATGGGACAGGAAAAAAACACAGTTCTGAAACAAGCATTAAAAATTCACATTTCAGCTGCAATCCTGATACTCAAACTTGTCTAACTCCTTTTAAGTTATCCTCTAGGTCTGTTGTCTTCTATATTTCAACAAAACAATAGGAACTAGCAGGTGGGAGAGTTTTATTCCTCTACACAGTTCCTTCCCTAGATTGCTTCTAAGAAGCTGATGGCTGTCAGTCCCTGCAAAGAAAGTTTGAAAGGCTCGGGGTGTGTTTTGTGTTCAGCAGCACTGACTGGAAACATGTATACATTCTCCAGAGTCTTGAAGATCATCACTTGGAGCTTTGCTATCTGTACATGTAAAAAGGATACCTCAAAAGGTAGCTTGACTTCTTATTTTTTGCTAGTAAAGAAGGGACAATTTATATTCTCTGCTTTAATTCCCTGATGTTAAACTTGATAATTTTAAGTAGTGTAATGGCAACAGAATGATCTTCCTTACATAATTATGTATATTTTCAGGAGGACCTTAAAACTACTGAGTGCTGTACTTGTTCTTGCTCTTTCAATTCAATTTTGCTGTGATTGTAAGAGATGGAGCAAGGGCAGGATAGTCTCACATGAAAACAGAGCAAGTACAAACTTCAGGCTGTGAGTTCACTTAAACACCAAAATATGCCCAAGGGAGAAATCTTTCTTCTTCCACTTTCTGTGGATGGAGAAGCAGGAGCAGATGGGGTTGAAATGAGGACAAATGACAAAGTGAACTGAGTCCCAGTCTCTGCATTTAGGTGAGAGGGTGACCAAGGAGCCTGAGCTCATCCCAGTCTTTGGCTGCAGCGCATGCTAACATCTCCTTACCTCAATATTCTGTACCTTGGCTTGATTTAGGATGGATTTTTGTTAGCGTCTCCCTGCATTTTCATGGGCTAAAGAAAGAAATGCAGCCCATAGTATACTCTTGTATGAAAGGAATTAAATCAATGTTCTTTAACTTATGTTTTACTTTGGACCTATCTGCATTTCCTTCCAGTCTGAGATCCACAAAGTTGTCCAAAACTGTTAAGGTTTACTTCTACTTTGGGGGAAAATGATCAGTAGCTTGAATTAGTTTAGTCCAATGCTTATCATTGACTTTTAACAATATGTTCGTTTCAGGTTCATTTTGAGAAATTAGTAATATTTCAGATTTTCCTTGAGAGGTAGGCTCACCACATACTATTAAGCAGTGGTTATTCATTATTACAGATCTGTCTTAGCAAATTCAATTAGTCATACTAGAACATGTCTCAAGTATGGTTTCAGATAGTCTGGTACTATCTTGCTGTCTCTACTTCCTTTCATAGACCCAGTGATGGAATAGAGTGCACTTGCTAAATGTGCAGATGACATAAAGCTGAGGGGGGCTGCAGCACTCTATAAAACACTAACAGAATAAAAAATTATCTTTGCAAAAAGGAAAATCAGTCTGGAATTAAAAAGGTATAATTCAATAAACTCAGGTGCAACACAGTTCCTGCAAGTTAGGGAGAAATACTTCAGACAGAACAGAACAACTTGCCAAGAGATGTTCTTAGAGGCACATTGGGTCACAAAGGGAATTTTAATCAATTGTGGCATATTATGGAAATTAAAAGTTCCCAAACTTGAATGTCACCATTAAGTGTTGGAACAGGGAAATTGTCTATGACACTGAAAATAATCCTTTTGTACATAAGATCTCATGTGGGATAGTGACTTTTGTTTCAGGTGTCATATTTCAAGAAGAGCAGGGAACATTTGGTCTGAGAAGAGCAAGGAGATTCAGAAGGCCAGAGATCTAAACAATACAACCCAATCAGAGAAAACAAAAACGAAGGAGAAAAAATGAAGGGAAAAAGGAATCAATCATCTCACATAAAAAATATCACAAAAACGTCATGTGGAATACCAAATCATGCTGCAAGGAATAAAGGATTAGTCTTTCTGGGCACCTGGTGGATAGAACAGGAGGCAATTCCTCAGTAACTAAGGGAAATTTTCTAATTGTAATGTTAGTTAAGGACTGGAGAAGTGCTTTAAGTATAGCTGATTCTGCTTTGGAGTTAAAGGATAGGCTAAGAATACCTCTTGAGATGGCTTCCAGCTTCCTTTTAGCTCTAGTCTCTGTTCATTCTACCTTTTCTATGTACCTACAGCAGTATATCAGAAGGCAATTAAAAATTAAGAAGCACATTTTATATTTTTTCCTCCTAAAATAAGCAAATTAATGATACTAGTAAAAGTGGTTTGCTCACCGCACTCCCTTAGTGTGCTCTAATTAAAACACTGAAATATTTGTGCTTCATATGGGAGCTCTGCTTACTATTGAAATCCAAACTTCTGTCATCTGCTTTTTCACAGCTAAATCTGCAGGCAGCAATAGGAACAAGACAAGTGCAATCTTCTTGAGACCGACAGCAAAGGAAATCAGAGCTCAGCCATTAGTTATCTTGGCATAAATAAGCATATATCTTTCCCAGACTAGCAAAAGAAATCATGGATACATGATGCACCATCAAAGCTATTAGCCTGCCTAGCCTTAGCTTGCCTTGCCCTTTACCAAGTGTTCTGAGCACATTAGCCAAAACTTATCTTCCCTGACATTTCCCAATGCAGCTCGAGCAGGTAATGCCCACGTTAAATTGAATTCTTTCACTGGAATGTCTGCTGGGTGCCTGAATTACAGCCGTCACGGAGTATCCCCAAGCCTGCTTGCTGGGACTCCAGCCCCCGCAGACTCAGCCAGCCCAAGCTGTTTGGCAGCTGAAAGCAGGTTTTGTCATCTCAGTTATGCAGCAACTGCTCCCACGTTGGCAGGACACCACTCTGGCACACATGCATAGGCTTTTCCTGGTCATGCTTATAAAAGGCTTCTGGGAAGGTGCCTAGATAAGAGTCAGGTTATTAATGCAGAGCACAGGATTAAAACAGCATGGATATCAGGGTACTCCTCATGATCTTGTACAATGAGGGACATCCCTAAGCAGAGGCAAAACCTTGTTTGCTCTGCCCATGTGCTCTCTTCAAGGGGCTATTCCTGGCTCCTTGTCTTCTGCTCTCACGGCAGCTTCCTGCTGTGGGGTATCACTGTGCATGAGCCTACACTAACTGCAGCCTTCCCAGAAGAGCTGCAGTTGTCTTGCCTTCACTGTGTTATCTCAAAGCAGGTGTTCGTGGCCTTGTCAAATTGGAAAAGGGAGAGAAGGGTCCCACATGTGCCAGTTCTGTGGTCAGCTCACAGGGTCCTGCTCCCTGCTCAGAGTCTCAGCCTGTCAAAGCAGAGATTCTTTTGGCCCATTTACTGGGGGGTAGCAGCAATAATGTGCCAGACAAAATGAAGGCAATAACTTCAGCATACTCACAGTAATTAATGGGTACTCCCAGTACCTAGTGTGGAACCCTATCCCAGGAGTCTTCTGAATATCTTGCACTTAGCTGCCCACATACTTCCAGTAAAAAAAACACATTCCCAGACTTATCCTGCAGTTTTTCTGTATCCAGTACACTGCCTGGTAAAGAAAAACAAATTAAAAGGGAAGATGCACCAATCTTTTAAATCTGGACAGAAAAAGAGAAGAAAAAAGAAGAAAATAAGGAGTTGTTAATTATTCCAGATCTTCTGGCAGCCAAAAAACAGTAAGTGTAGGGAGGGCATGCTTCAGAATTCTTCTCTTTTATATGGAAATGTGGAATGTGCTGTTAAGACTAGATTAACTGCTCTGAATTAATAAAATATAAAACCTGAACATTTATTCAAAATTCAGGCCAAACTTCAAGCTGCTTTGAGGTTGACAAACAAAAACAAAGACTTGTATTACCTCCCGCTTACATTATTTTTTGGTTTTGATCAGCATCAGTGTCTGGTCTCTGTCTAAGCAAAATCCAGTCATGCTGGAATGCCTCCAGAAAATCTTCACATATCCATTCAAATGTTGCACTCCTGGGAGATCCAGGTAAATGGGATAAGCTTGCAGATTCTTTCACCTTTCAGAATCTTTCTTGTCTTCAGTAATTTTTCATTTTCTGAGTATTTCTCTGCTTCAGCACAGAGAGCAAATGCTATGAATGTGACATACATACTAACCACTAGTGAAATTTGGTTGAAGGAGAAAGGATTTATCAATTAAGTTGCAAGGGACATTAAGAGAAGACAATTCCTTTTAATCAGGGGAAGGAAAAAAATATTTTCCTTCCTTTCTGGACATCGGTGCTCTAATGTGATATAAACCTTTCTAGACAACATTATCAGCTTATAGGTATCATATTTTTCTCTCTTTATTAGTCAGTGGTGTTTTTCTTGGTCTAAGAAGAGCAAGAAGGTTCACAGTATTTTCTTTTTCCAGAGAGTATAAATGCAATGTCTTACAGGCTAAGCCATCAGGTTATCTACTACCCACTTACAAAGACTGCTTTTGTAAAATCTTTTCCTTTCTTTTCCTATATGCAGTGTCCCATGGGAAAAGAAAGAAAACCCATCTTTAAAAGTCCCATCCGGAACCAGCAGCAGGAGAAATGTATGTTTCTGCATATACACTGAGAGTGGGGGCGCTGGATGTGAGAGAGCATACCCAAAGGAATAAAATACAGAGAATTTTCTTTTTTATTTAAGTAGAATACTTCTATTATACTAATATATACATTCCCCAACATGGATGATAGTTAAAACACTGTTTTGAATGAGAAATTAACTTTAGTCCTTTAAAAATTTTTATTTGTGGGAGTTCTGAGATAAACTGAAAACCAAGGAATGAGAACTTAAAATAATGTCTTTTCTTTTCGAAATGAGATTGACAGTGGCTCACAAACGTGAGATTTGTTACAGTAACTAGCTCTGGAGTAAAGTTTCTCACTGCAGCATGAGAAAACTGAAGTATTATCCATTGAGTCAGAGCTGCCCTTCAGTGCTTTCATTATTTGTCTTGTGTGGCCCAGGAGATGAATGTTCTATGAGTGTTCAGGATTTTCAGCAATGAACAGCTTAGTCTCAGCTGTTGTCACACCCTCTACCCTTTTCTTTGATGCCTCCAGATATCCTGGTACTTCTTTTAGTGGCATGGTTCCTCTTGCATGTTGCCACCATAAGCATGTCCATAAAGGTTCAATGAATTAGCAACCACCTTATGCTGGCTACAATTAAAATGCAGGAGGGACAGGAAATCTCAAAGAAATTTCCAACAGTAGCTATTCTGAATATCTGTCACACCCCCTCCTTAGAGATCTCAGAGTCTTTGGGGACTAAATAACTTTAATATTTTATTGTAGAAGTGGAAACAGTGTTTTGCCCATGGTAATGCAGAATAGCTGGTGGGGCTGGACAAGAGCACCACTGTCTGTCTCACCATAATTTCTATCTTTAACCCTAAAATCACCTAACTTTAATGAAAAAAAAAAAATGGGAAAAAAAATAACAACAAATGAAACATTTCATCATTTTGATGGTCAGAACAGGGAACCCAGAGTTAAATGTTAAAGCCAGAGCTGAAAATTGTGTTGCACCATCAATGGGGCTGAATCACTCCAGAGGGAACAATAGTAAAAGAGGTAGACAATGCCTTAGGTAACAGATTATAAGCCCTACCATAATGTCCAGTTTTGTCATCTTAATTCACAGAAAATGTTGCAATATCCATAATAAAATGTGCTAAGGGAAGCATGCAGATTGCTAGTTCTGAAGCATGGTGCTCCTAACAAGACAACAAAATGAGGAACTGTGGCATTCTCCAGGTAACAAAAGGGGAATAACATATGCCAATGGCCCACCCTGACCTGGGACAGGCCTAAGGGGTAGTGCATGTAAAACTAGAGAACATTATGTGCAACAGCTGGGAGGTGCAACCTTGGCCAAATTGATTACCAAAGTAAGAATTCCCAGGGCAGCCTTATCATAATTACTAATTAAATTAAAAACTATATAGACAGGAAAAAAACAGTGCTAGTGGGAAAAAAAAAATACAGTGTTTCTTTGGGGAGGGATACTTGGAAAGACTTGGTAAGAAAATAGAGAAAAAGGGAATGTAAAGTGAAGCCATTCCAAAGACTGGGGCTGATACACTACTTTGCTCATGATGATCATACCAATGTTGACCAGGGAGTCTCCAGAGGGCAAAGACCCTCTTGTCAGTTCATTCCTTTCTCCATATCACAGATCCCTATGCAGTAGAATTTGAAGGTATCCTGAAAGCAAAGGTAGATGCTGTGTATTTGAAAACCAAGAGCATTGTACCAAAGAGGCTGCACTGAATCGATGAAGGGTTTGCCTGCCCTAAAAACACTGTGTAAAGTCACAAGCCTCTTAGAGCATGAAAGATGCCAGTAAATTAGAAAAGATTTGGAGAAATGCTTCAACAAATGATTAAGAGACAGATGGACTCATGAAAAAATATATTGAAAGGATTCAATAGGAAGATAAAAGGAGGTCATGCCAGGCAAAGACTGTAAATAACAAGGACAAAATAAATTATTTAAGACTGCAAAAGGAAATATAATCTACTGTCACTGAATAATACTGAGCAGAGGAAAATTCAGTCAGCAAATCTGTAAAAATATGTTTCTTTTCTGGTCCAATAGGTTAAAGAATAAGCTCCCAAAGGACATGATAGATATTGTATGACTTGAAGAAATTTAGAGTCACAAAAATCAAGAACGATAGATGTCAGCAGGGGTAGAAAATCAGTCTCAAAATAGTAAGTAAATTATATATGCTAAGACACTTCCCTATTTCTTATTTCTCTTTTTTATTTCTTGATTGTGGCAACACATTGGGAAGTTTGCATATGTATGTTTTATGGGTATTATTATTTGGTATATGTATTGAGAAGAACTTCCTTAACCTGCTAGCTAAATACTTATAATGAAATTTTGTTTGCCTCAGAAACATTTGTATTGTAATGATATTATTTCAAATCTTTTGAAGTCTAGGATTGATCACAAATATTTTGAAGTTCAACCTGAATATCTTAGAAAGGTTAATGATTCATTTTCCTTGATTAGATGATCACTTGCAATGCAAATATTAGCATGTAAGTATTTAAATTTCTGAATTTTGTAAAAATGTATGCATGTGGCTTTGAAATTTGCCTTTCAAGTTTGTGCCAGTTGCAAAATAATCAGGTAGTACACCAAGCGAATACACAAGAGACCTTCACTTAATCTTAACAGAAATAAACTGAATTAATCTATTTCTTCACAAAAACTTTCTTGAAATGTTTGCCTGGCTCTAATTTGATTATAGAGCACTCTCATTCCTGCTGATCAATAAAGATTGCTGCAATTTTTCAATAGACATACAATGATCCTGGATATTCAGCAGTGGGTTGGCGGGGGGGTGGATTCTGCAGTAGGCCCTCTGGCCACAATCAGGAAAACATTTAAGTTCTTCTCTTTTCAAGGCAGCAAAAATGAAATATTTGCCAAGAATGACAGCTACTTTGAATTATTTGGTGAACAAAGGACTGTCAATTGTTATGTGTGGCCAAATGGGCCTTGTGAAGGCTTGATCCCATCACCATACCAAATATAATCATAGAATCATAGAAGGGTTTGGGTTGGAAGAGACCTTAAAAATCACCTGGTTTCCAACCCACATGCCATGGGAAGGGATACTTTCCACCCAGGCTGTTCAAAGCCCCATCCAACCTGGTCTTGAACCCTTCCAGGGATGGGGGATCCACAGCTTCCCTGGGCAGCCTGTTCCAGTGCCTCATCACACTCATAGTAAGGAATTTCTTCCTCATAACTAATCTAAACCTACCTTCTTTCAGTTTAAAACCATTCCCCCTTATTTTATCAATCCATGCCGTTGTAAAAGTCTTTCCCCAGCTCTCTTGCAGCCCTATTTAGGCACTATAAAGGTGCCTATTTAGGTGCTATAAGCTCTTCTTCCTGGAGCCTCCTCTTCTCCAGGCTGAACAACTCCAACTCCCTCACCCTTTCTTCACAGGAGAAGTGCTCCAGTTCTCTGATTAACTGGTAGGTGTCCTCTAGACTTGCTTGAACTTCTTATTTTGGGGACCTCAGAGCTGGATGCAGGACACGAGTGGGGTCTCAGAAGAGCAGAGCAGAGGGGGAGAATCCCCTCCCTCACCCTGCTGGCCATGCTGCTTTTGTTGTAGCCCAGGACAGGGTTAACTTTCTGGGCTGTGAGTGCACATGGATGAGTTGTGCTGAGCTTCTCATCCACCAGCATCCCCCGATCCTCCTCCACAGGGCTGCTTTCAATATGTTCTCTACTCAGCATGTATTTGTGCTTGGGATTTCCCAAGATACATGGAGGATCTTGGCCTTGCTGAGCTTAATGAGGTTCACACAGGCCCATCTCTCAAGATTATGAAGGCCCCTCTGCATGGCATCCCCTCCCCGCAGCATGTTGACTGAATTTGGAGGATAGTGGGAGGGGGTCATATCACACAGAACCACTTCTCACTCTCATAAACTCAAAGATCCTACCAGTAATTTCTCATCTGTGTCAATTCCAAATAACCCACTTTTCTAAATCCAGGGTGTGCCTGCACTAGACAGCAATGCACGTAACAGTAAAGGAAAAAAAGATACAGGAGCTGTTTTCTGTAGGAACTTCAAATGTAAATTTATGCTGTCCCTACCACACAAGATAAAATGAGATGGACTGCCTGATCCTTGTCATTTAAACCAAAGATCGTTTAAATGGTAATTTTAAAATCTTCTTTGAAATAATATTTTTTTCTCAACTTTGGCCTGGATTCCATTGTTCCATTGTCACCTTTCAAATTATTATATCCCACATGGCCAAGTAGTTCCACTGTTCTGGATCATATGTTTCATTTTAAGTGTAAAAGTGTGAAGCATATTACTAGGTGTGATATAAAAATTACTTGTCAGCATTAGCCTACCTTTTCCCTTAAGTTACCCTGTTTAAAAGTATATAACTTTCCACTTAGGCTGCAAAAACACGCATTCTGTTCTTATTTGCCTTAAGATAAAGTCAGAAATACACTGGCAACTTTAACAGAGTTACTACTGATTTCCAGCAGTGAAACTGAGGACAAAGTTTGGTCATTGAGATTCAGCTACTGTTTGTATACAAAGAATCTCCTATTTCCATGATACAGAAAATAGTTTATAATATAAATAATATCAATAAATCAATAATGAGCTCTCTATAGCTAGATTTGAGATACACATCTTTCAATAAGACTATCTCAAACACTCACAAACTTAGATGAAATGCCTCTTCATCATTGCAGCCTAAAGATGTAGAATTGAAACTAAGTGGGCTGGTTTCATTTTCTGTTTTCAGTGAATGTCCACAGCAAAGTCAATGAGACATAGGATTACACATCATCTCTACAAATCAGTCCAGATCCTTAAATCCCTAATTCATATTGTATCAGAATTTTGAGTACATGTCTTGCCTGGAGACACAGAAAAGATAAAAAAGCCCCAAGCAATGAAATTGCATTTTGGGCATACCCTAATTAGCTGTATGTAAACTGACGCGTCCACAGAGCCTTGAGCATCACAGCCCACATTAGTCCAGGCCTGGATGCCCTCCATGCAGACCAAATCAGTCCAGCTTTTCTAATTGTTTCAAGCATGGTTGACAACACAGGCAGGGCTGCACTGTGCTCAAGAACAGCATTAGCTTATTTAGATAAGACCAAAAACTCATGCATGGCATCAGCTTGCTCAGTATAATCCATGAATAGTGCCTCATCTTGGAAACTGGGAAGCTGGGAGCTGACCTCAGCTGCCCACAGTCATAGACCAGTACTTTACGAGTGGACAGCTTAGTTATTTTCCCCATTTATTCAGTCAATTATTTTGAACTCTGAGCTACTCTTTACAAAGCTAGGAGTGGGAGTGGGTGATTTCAGCACTGCAAGGCTGGAACACCTGTAGCTTGGTACACAGTGTGTTCCCTGCGTGTGTGATTGTATGCAAAGACAGGGACATGAGAAATGTATTCCACAGGAGCTGTTCAGTGGCCAAAGCAACATCATATTCAAACAGCACAAAACCTCAATTGTTTCTCACTGTGCCATGATATTAGGGTAGGGAATGACTGACAAAGAAGAGAGCATTCGACTGAGCAATGAGCAGCACACTCTGCATGAGTCTCACTAAATCTGGGCTTCCAAAGACTGAGCAGTACCCATGTCATTCCCTCCAATCACAACAGCTTTGATTACTATTAATGATGGCTGAGCAAGCTGGAGGAAGAGAGTAACTGATTCAGAGCAGGCAGAAGATTGACCTTGTTTGAAAGGGTAGTAGCAAAACTGGTGGTCACAGATGAAGGCATCTGAAACACAAGTATCCCCTTTAATCAGGCAAATATTATATCCAAGAAGAAGTCTCCACAACAGTCTCCACATACTTGTCTCAAGCCTCCTTCTATAACACCATAAACCTGAATTATCTATCCCTTTCTTCTACCTGTGAACTAGCATGCATGCATCAGCATTTGCTGTTAATTATTTATAGGTGGCAGAAAGGATTCTCCAAATATTCACCTCCCCAGACCCTGTTAGATGATGAACTGATAGTTAGGGCACAGTCTCACTTATTTCCACACATCTATACACCAGTATAGTTAAAGCACTGTTAAAGCCCTCTGTACTGAGAAGTCAGATGGATGAACAGACGAGACCAATGTGAAAGAGTCATCCACTAGCTACTGTTTTCTGATCCTGAGCAGGATGTGTGAAAAAATCAACAGGGTTAACTTTTCCTCTCAGGTAGTAATGGATTAAGCTGCCTATCTAAAAGAGTCACATCAGCATGCCAAGTAAAGAAGAGTCTTTGGATTATTAACTTTTTTTAATCACTGAAAGAAGAATCTTTTTGATTTAGGAACTTCCCTGGTCCATTGCCATCCTTGTTTCTCTGCATATCCAGGCATGTCCAGGGTTGTCTTGACCACTGAGGGAGAAGTTCATTTTCAGGAAGAAATCCTGTGCCCTGTGATTTTAGTTGCCAATTCATAGCCCTGCTCGTTACTTGTAAAAAAGATGTAATTGGTTTTTTACTGCAGTCAGGAGTACCAAGAGGAAACTGTCCCTTTTCAGCAAAGGAAATGTTTTGGTGAGATGGCAGGAAAAATGACACAGAATTACGAACACCTGCATCTGGACTGCAGTCATAAGTGAAACTCTGCTGCCACCAGCTTGTATGGGCTTTCTTTTTGCTGGTAACAGGGTGATTACACATTTTACCAGCCTTATATGTTCAGCCCCTCCTTAATGTATTTCCTCGTGGTTTGGCACTGAGCCACAGAAGTTAGAACCATCTCTGCTACACTAAGGTGGAGATGGAGGTTCAAGGAAGGTGTCAATAAAGCTGGAAAATTCAGCCTCATACAGAGATCTGGATATCTTGCAAGTTCAGGTAAGGTTCATTTATGTCTCTAAAATCTAAGTATAAAACCATAAACAAATACAATGCCTTGACAAGGGAAGGAGAAGCAGAGGGGAAATAATCTGAGGGGAAGAGATTTTTCTCTACTCTGTTAGTATTATTTTAGAATAAACTTAAAAATAGCACTTGCTTACAAGGAAGAATTAAAAGACCCATCTTTCTGTACCTTTCAGAGCTAATGGACTAAGAGAAGTGACAGGCAGACTATAGTTTAGAAAGCTGTATTTTATTTGACATTTTATTTAAAATTTGTTGAGTGTGAAATATCTATAGAATGCCCTCTTGTATAAGGGCATTGCCTGTCTGCCAGCTAAAGCAGCATGAAGTTCAGAGAAAAATGTTTTGAAGCTTCTTAGGAGAAAACAGTTATACCTTAATGAAGTCCATTATGGGCCTCAGCTTTCATTATGAGAAGGCACTTTCAAAACATGTCTAGCAATGAAAATGAGAATCTCTCATGAAGTGTAAAAGTTGTGACAAGCCAGCCACAGATGGAAATGACAAGGTTTTGCCTGCCACAGACAGCTCAGAAAACATTCCAAAGTGTACTGGAGCCACAAGGAGCTACTGGATTTCACTCAGGACTCAGTGAAATCAATTGCAACTGGAAATGCATCAGCTGCACCATGTATTTTGAACCAGGTAAGAAATACCTAATGAGAATGCTTTTGTCTTGGCATTATTCCTTCAATCCTATGGCATGAAGATACCTGACTGAGGCTGTGAGACTATTTTTGTAGTTAGGATGGAGGTATAAGGCTCAGGAATACAGGTTTGTTTTCCAGCTCTACACTGCCCAGTTTCTGCTTGAGCTTTTGTATATTTATTTTTATGCTTCAGATCCCCCTCTGAAAAGTGAAACCAATATTTTTCTTTTTGTGATTGTGCTTGTATAGCATGGGTTTTCCTCATAGTACAATGGAAATTTGGCTTTAACTTGAGGTTTGCATGTTAATAAATGTGAGAAGAATAAACAAAATGCAGTAACATTCTGAGTTAATTCAAGGTTGTGCCTCCTGCTGATATTAATAGATCTGCTATTGCTTGGTAAATAAGGAAATCACCCTCAGCTGAGAGTTTTACCTTTCACATTCTGAATACACAATTGTTGAAACTTGTTATGAATAAAGGAAAGCCAAGCTGACAGATTAAATATGACATCCATGAAACTGAATCTTTTGGCAATAGTAGATTTCACAAGGTCTTCAAACTAGCCATTACATCCATTATTGCCAAAATGTTTCTAAGCCCCAATGGAACCAATAGGCAAAGAACTGAAATCTCCCATTGAAAAAGTTTCTGTCAGATGCAAAGAAACAAAAGGTTGGCACTTCCAGGCTTTCACCTGGAAGGCCACACTGACAAGATTTTAACCATGTATGTTTCACAGATCTCAAACAGGTTCAAACGACTAAACCCAAACTCTGGCCAGATTTTTACATCATGATGGAACAAGTGGTGTTAACCTGCCATGTAAGGGGAAGGTTCTCAGGTTTTTACACCTGTCCAGTATGATTCTGCACAGATATGTACTCTTTCCCACTATAAAAATGTTATATGAGATTTCTAGTGGGCTTCAGTGCAGCCTCAATGAGTGTTTTGAGTTCTCTTCTACCATCACAAACTAACAATGCCTTGCTTCCAGAAAAATGAATTGTGCTCTGTAAATCTGCTCTAAAGTTCATACAATGGTGATCACAGACACCAATTCAAAAAGCAATTTTAACTTTTCTGTGGCAAAAATCCTAATGCAAGGGTTTCCCCAAAAGCCCCTTCTGTGTCTGAAAACCAAAGGGGAAAAAGCAACATCTTTCTAGCTGCTACAGATTGGTCTCTTCTGTTTGTTCATAAACTCTAACACTGACAGTAGAAAGACTGACTGATTTGGAACATTAGAATAGCAGTGCTACTCTTCTAGAAATCCTTTACATAGTAATTCATCTTTGTTTGTGTAGTCATTGCAAGCAGAAAATAGCCTCGTAATTTCTATGAATTCTCTCCTTCCCTCTCATATATTATCTTCATCTTGCAGACCTCTAAACCCGAGTCAATTTATTATTGATGAGTAGGATTTGTATAATGTTTGTCAAGAGATTTGATCTGAAGGATCATAAACTTCATGTCATAATTTTTTCAGCCAATATTGATATGCAGGCTGCTCTAGTGTGAAACAGAGAGTTGCCTGAAGATGCCTTGCAGATTAGGAGTGAAAGGGAAGAAGCTTGCAAGAGCATGCATATCCATGCTATGCACAAATGTAATTACTTTTTAGACCCCAAGTTCAGCAGTTTAGATAAAATAGCTTTAGTTGCTCATAAAGTGCCAACAGCTTTTATACAATTATAATAATTGTAGAATGCTTATTCTGTAGACTACATGGCAGCACATTCCTGCAACACACAGCACAAAAACACTTGTCCAGAGATGGGAGGAGAGCTCTCCTCAACATGGCTCATGACCAGCCTGCAAATATGCCTTTTTCCCAACCTGGAAATTAAACTTGAGATAATTTTAGTAAGGAGGTAATATAAAAGAGGATCTTTATTTGAAGGCTTTCAGGGGCAGTTATGGAAAGATGTCCACAAAGGCCCACCTTCCCAGGGGTGAGTACATTTTTATAGGTTTTAGGAGATTAGCATAATTGGAAAAAAGCACCAATTAAGAGGACATGTGGTGATGCAATTCCCCCTCAGCACTAGTTGTACTTTGTCCATGACAACGTATCTCGAAGAATTGTTCTCAACGTTGATAACCAGGAAGAACCAAGATAGCATGGGGCCTTGTACCTCCCAGGGCTTGGACCTCTGGAATTTGTTTTGTCTTTCTGCCTAGGGAAAGGACATGGAAAGGTACTGGGAAGTCTAGCCACCAATACAATAGGCTACAAAGCTACAAATATATGTGCAAAGAATATGGAGAACCTATAAAAGAAGAAAAGGTAAAATCCAAAATGGCATCACAGGGCTTCCCTCCACAGCACAACTTCCACACCTTCAGTGGGAGACTTGAACCAAGACAAATGCCTAAAACGTATCTAAACTTTCTTTCACTCTCCCCATTTGACATTGAAAAAGTGACTAGGAATTTAATTGGGCCAGGAGAGGGTACATTTTCTGAAGATAATTTTTTTCAGACTACAGCACTTTTTTCCTCCATCCAGATCTCCTTGCCTATCCAACCAACCACCTATTGCACTTATCATTGAGCTCTGAGGCAGAGCATCCTATTGAGTAGATATTCTCAGATTTTTTTGGAGTCAGCATGCATACAAACCACTGACAAAACCTCCCACTGAGACTCTAAATCCCCAGAGTTAAGAAGGCTAGGGAAAATATGCAGCCATTCGATTACCATGCAACCATCCCCTGTAAATGGTGCCCTGAGATGGGTTTGGCTCACTAGAACTCTTCAGAGTGACAGAGAGGCATGGGGCTGGGCACAAAAACCTAGGAGGGAGCACACAGCTCAGGTGGCAAAGCGTACCAGGGACTTTCTCCTGTGCTTACTCTAAATGGTTTTGGTTCCCATCTCTGTAAAAAATCTTCCAACACTATTCGGGCTGGTTTTGATCCCTCCAGGGCCAAAGCATTTCACCCAGAACCAGATGTAATGAAGTATGGAGGTAAGCAGTTTGTGCTATTGCACTTCAGGCCAAGAAAAATGCCCCCTGGAGATTATATTTAACAGTAAAAATGTAGACTCTGAGTTCCAGCAAAATCCCAGTTTGTCTGGGATGGTAATGAAAGGATGAACAACATCTTTACATCAGATTATTTGAATTAGGCAAGCAGATACAGAATTCATTTTTTTCTCCATTGCTGTCATGTTTGATGGATGATCTCAGCTGATGGTGAATTTTCAGTTGGATTTAGGAGATTGACTTTTTTTGTGATAAAGGGATGATCTCACTTAGAGGCCCTTTCCACACTCACTGCTCACTGTCTTTACACATCAGTAGAAAAAGCCAGTGCCTTAATAGGCAAGAAAATGGCAATAGTAGTAATAATGGTAATAATAACAACAGTCACCAAACAGCCTGAAGCCAGGAGAGAAGTAAAATGTTTTCTGTTTAGTTTTGGTCCTTGCATTGGTACTGAACAAAACAAACAGGAAATGGGGCAGTTATGGAGTCGCGTGCCATGTGCAACAAAATGGAAGCCACTTTGAAATTTGAGTTAACCAGGAATGCATTATGTCAGGAAATATTGGATTTGAGACCTACTGCTCATGTCAATCAATTTAATTTTTTTGCATACATTGGAAAATATATCTTTCCCAGTGTGCAATATTTAATTAGATCTTCATGAGACTTTCAAGCAGGCTCCAAGGATTTTCATAACCCCATGTTCACATGCCAAATTTACATAAATGGAGACAAAGAGATTAAAAAAGCAGGGAATGTAATGAAAAATGCTGCCATCTAAGACCTTAGGAGGAACAAAAGGGATAAGAGGAAAAGATACTTAAGAAAAAAATATGAAAAAAGAGAACTAATAAAAGAAGTGTGCATGAAAATATATTTGAAGAAGAATCCTACCTTATGAATGCCTAACAAAAATAATAGCTTTTTTAATCTGTAGATCTTGTTCTTTAAAGTGTAAAGGAAAGCTCACTATTATAATTTTAATAAAAGGAGGAAACTGAGGTATCAAATTTTGATTGACTCAATGAGGACAGAAAACATATTGTACCTCACTGTCTCCCTTCCTCTTCCTGTTGGCAAGTGGTTACCTCATCTATTCATTTTTTTCACAAAAATAAGTCCTAATCACCAACTTCTTTTGACACTGTCTCCAGAGGGGAGATCACTGTTAAAAACTAATCTCCAGACAATGGTATTCCACTTTGTCTCCAACAAAGAACTTCTTTCAGGTCCACATATACAGCTCATTAAAGAATACATTAGACAATTGGAGTCAAACTACCTCTACATTTATCTCTCAGTCCCCAGAAAAGACTTTAGAACATTTTCCCACTCCCCTCTAAACACTAAAATCACCATGCCTGCATGGTAACTATAGAGCATGTCATGATAATCCCAGAATTTTCCCTCCACTTGAACAAAGAGGTTTTCTATGGCTTTCTTAGTTCAGGAACAGCAAAGAGGCTTGCTTCATTTTTCTCTCTCCTCCCACTGGCTCATGCTGGGATCAAGTATGTCTAAAGCCAAATTCAGATATTTACAGAATGCTTTCACTAGTCTGAGTTCTTGAAAGCCACTTTATGCATCTTTTCAGGGTGCTCTCACCAACTGAGTCATCACTGATGAAAAAGATGGAGGAAGTAAAGGGGAGAAACAAGCAAAGAGATAACAGAATATATCAAAGAAGTCATATCTTTAAAAAAATGGACTTCAGAGGTAGTAATTTTCATTATGTATGCCAGAGAACAGGGGCTAAGTTCAGGAAATAAGGTGTGAAGCTATGAGTAAATAGTAGAGTTCGAGCAAGAAGAGGAGTGGGTGAGAGCAGGCAGTTGAGCAGGACTGTACTCTGGAAAGTCAGAAAGCAGAGTCTGAATGTTTTGAAACTCTAAATATTCCATCAGATTCCTGCTCTCCTAATCCCTCTCTCTTGGTATCTCACATATAACAGGAGCTTATGTCACTGAACAATATGAAGAAATTCATACAGAAGTGTTAAGGAATAATTATGATTCTCACAGCAGCATGTTGCATTCCTGATACGGACCAAAGACAAAAGCAGCAACAAAAATTACACCAGTCAAGGTGAGAGACAATAAGAGCTGTGAAGGATGTTAATAGGTTTAGAAGATTTGCAGTGATGAATCAAGAAAAAGCAATGTGATTTTAGCACTAATGATTGAAAAATAAAATGAAATTATATTGATGAGAAGGGAAAGGTGCCTAGACCTGCTCACTTAATTCAGATGTATATAGTGTGGAAGTATAGATTTTCTTTATACTGACCAGGCCTTGATTAACACCACAGACAGTAGAGTGAGAAGTAGATCGAGATCTTATAATTTACGATGATAAAATCTCCTATTGCATGTCTTCACTGGCCTTACCAAGGTGGAGAACTGTCAAATCATCTTCCTCCCATGGGGAAAATGGACAACTTGCCACTGAATTTATTCCTATTTTGTGAAGGTACCAAAGAGCCACAGTGTTTATCAGTCTATCTGGCACTTGTCCTGACAGCTGGTGAATGGAGTAAAAGAATAGGCAGGACAGAAGGAAGATCCATCTGAACATAAGGAAGACCTTTTGTACTGTAGCGGTAACTGAGCATTGCCATGGGTTTCTCAGTGAGATTGTAGTCTCCATCCCTGCAGATACTGAAAAGTCATCTGGACAAGGTCCTAAGGAGCCTGCTGTGGGTGATCCTGCTCGAGTAGGAGGGACTAGCCCAGATGACCTCCAAAGGTCCGTTCCGAGTTGAACCACTCTGTGATTCTACAATTCCAGAAAAAAAAGTTAATGAGTGTAGGGGGATTTTTGGCATATTTGCCAGCTTTTCTTACTTATCACTTTGAGTTTGGACAAGCAGTTTCATCCTTTAATGCTTTTCTTCCTTCATCTACACGTGAGGTTTAATTACATCTAATACTCATGGAGCACACCTCATTAGGAATCCACTCACATGCAGAAAACCTGTGCACTGTCTATACCCTTAAGTGGAACATCGGTGATGCCCAGATTTTTGTGGTTAGTTCAAGAAGCTGTGGTAAATGTCACTCTCCCTTTGCAAAGCCTCCAGGGATACCTGGAAATTGTAAGCCTTAACACTCCAAAACATCCATCTCCTTCTCTGTGTAGGCTGGGGAATGCCTCAGCTACCAACGCTTTGTGACTCCAAGACATTAAAATTTGTTTCATGTCATAATCCGTATGCTTGGGTTGTTATTATGTGTAGTTAAAATCTGAACATGTTTCCCTGCTGCAGATAATTAGTGATATGCACATGGGAGATGTTACAGCTCATAGGATAGTCTTTGCTGTGACAGTTGACAGTGATGGCAGTGCGGTCTGTTCCAAAGAGGGAAAGGGGAGCAGTGCTACCAGGAATAGATTTTTGCCTTCATAAAATCTCTTCTTATCCACCAGTTTCCCCTAAACCTACTTACTGCTCAGATTTATTTGAAAGTATAAAATTAAATTTTTACTGGTTCAGTTTTATTGGAGGAAGGTTTAGGTATTTTATTATGCTTGGCACTCGAGTTGAGCCCTCTGTGAAACTTAACTCTACATCCATCTCTTGATGCTGTCAAGGTAAACAGTCTAAAGGGAGTTTACTGTTTACTTGTGGATGTTAAAGGGTTACATACTATAAAACATGTGGGATATCTTCAGACTATTTGGGTTACAGCAGATTATGAGGACAGTTAAATCAGAAATTGAAGAAATAATATTCAATATATAGTGAGCTGTTTCAGTAATTCAGTGGAAAGGTAGAGTGAAGAGGTGATGCAAGCTTTTTGTGAAGATGATTGATGGTGATGATTGATGAGGCCACTAAACTGCTGATAATCTGCTCCAGCCTTCCAGAAAAGTCACATCTCTTTTTTCCTTTCTTTCTAAACTATCAAAACAACTTTCCCATTTAGATCTTTCTTGAAGAATGAGGCAGTCAAATTTCAACCTTCAAAATCTATTCATGAGACTCTGGTAGAACTACAGGAAAGAGAGATTCTTTCAGAGAACATCTTTTTTCTTCCAGCTATGGGACATGGCTTCAATTTCCATCTTCTGGGAAGACAAACCACAAATCAAAATCCTTATGGACATTTATGAAGTGTTCCATGTGGCAAACAGAATTTGATGTTGTTTTATTTTTGTAGGCATGGAAGTTGATATTTGCGTTGTATGTTGAGTGGATATGTTATAAAAATATTGCACACATTTAGCCAGACTAAAATATTTTAATGGTCTATTTGCATGCATTTTATGCCCAGCTAATCAAGTCTACTTTATCACTTTCTTCTACTTTGTCCATTAGTGATCACATTTGGAAACGAGCTGATGAACCTGATACTCCTGTCATGTCATTGATTAAGCCACACTCAGTGTTTCCATCCAGAGAGTAAAACTGTGGATCCCCAACTGACCCCTTGGAAACCTGCATCCCTGTTTTTGAGGGAAGGCTAACAAACACTGCCATGTCCAGTGCTCTTATCTGCATGGTGGTAGGGACACAGAGAAGCCCTCCTCCTCCTTCCAGATCCATCACAGTTCTCAGACCTTGCTATATGTCATGCACTGTACTCTGAAAATTACTGGATCCTTCTGTCCTCACTGCTGAACCTTAGAAGTCATAACAAGTTTGCTCTACTGTCAGCTTAATCCACTTTCCTGTTTTGAAAAGAATTAATCCCTGCATTTGCAGGCAACATTATCCCTTAAAACTTGAGCTTCAGGTTTGGAATATTTGACCACTGATGTCCAGAGCCTTAACATAACTTTATAGAGCAGTAATGGCGTCGTACCTGCAGACCACAGGCAGGTGTCATCTAAGCTTGATGACTTCACAGGAAAGCTTCTTCCTCCTCATTCTTTTCTTGTTTTTGTTGTCTAGTTTTATATGCACCTAAGGTTTTCTGGCTAATTTTTACTCCATCTCTAATTTAAACTATTGAAAAATGTTTTTCTGTCACCTGCATACTAAAAACTGACTCAAAATACAGTACCTACTTGCAAATTTTTGTTTCCATGTGCCATGAGCTCTTGGATAAATAATCAAAATCACATCACTCATTCTTATTATTCCAGTATAACTATGCATGGAACATGATTGAGAAAATGAGAAACTGCTGCCCTCTTAAGCTTCTCAAAGTACTAAACTAAAGCAATACCTTATCATACATGAATATTACCCGTGACATCCAGCCACACAATATAACTAAAAAAAAAAAAAAAACAAACCAAATTCAACTACTAGCATAAGAGATTATACATTTTATGTGTGTGTATTAATCAGATATATTGGCCTCCAAAACTTCAGAACTAATTGCTAGAAGCAGTAAAATAAACTTGATAGAGTTATACTAGCTGTGTAGAATTCTTTTCCTTCTCAACAGTATTAGCTGAGCATAGCATTGTACATGACATCATGGTACAGGATCAGTGCTAGCACTAGAAAACCATCTTTCATGGAGAGGCTCGACAAAGTATGTGGCATACATACAGTGTATGCTACAAGTACAAATTCAGGGGGTTCAGGGATTGAAAGCAAGCTTTAGAGCTTTCAATCTATGCATAGGCATGTAGGCATAGACAGCATTGCTGATTCAAACTGACACAGAACTAATACACTCATTTCCTTTCAAATCCATATTTCTCCTCACAGTTTCTACCTCTGGATATAGAGAGACTACACATTTCTGCAACCATTTTCTATGTGAGATTTGAAAAGAGATTCTTTTTTTCAAAGGAGAAAAGCCATACTGAGGAGCCTAAGACCAATTTTGGGGTAGGGCTACCATAAGGAGAGAAAGGAGGTATCACAGACTACGAAGAGAAAAACAGAAAACAAATATCAAGATGTACAAAGATTCATTTAAGGCTTATGCTCATCCTTTTATTTTTTTTTTTTTTCTTCACAGGTGGGCTTTTACTTTTGGGTGGACTCTGTCTTTCAAGGGAGCAAAGCCAAGAAGGAACTCAAGTATTTTCACAGCAGCGAGATTTCTTCTTTCCTGGCTCGGGTAGAAGAATCATGTTCTGCATAAGAGCATCTAATGGGCAAAAACACAGATGATTATCTTGTGAACAGACTGTCATTCAGCCTGTGTCCATGTGACACTCCCAAAATCACTAGGGTTGTGAAACAGAGAAATAACACTTGCTGTTATTGCAGGAGAGGGAATGAGAAAAGGAGGGGAGAAGACCAAAGTGAGAATAAACTTTGCCCTATTTCAAAGTCATACAGAAAGTCAACATCCCAATAGTTTCAAAGGAAGCAAAAATCCGTGTCCTGAAATTATGTGGAAAGAGGATATTTCCTGTTCGTTTTGCCTTAAAATTTCCCTTTGAAACTGTTTCACACCAGCACCATCAAAACCTTGGCAAACACAGAGGCAGAGGACAGACATGAACCAGATTCATAATGAAGTGAGATAGAAAACAGGTGAGGACAGCTTTTTCCCTAGCTCTTACAAGCTTTGCAATGAAAGGTTTTCAGAGCTCTAATTATAAATCAAAGCTCAAGTTCTTCTGTGAATCACTGTTTGAAGGAGCTGCAATTTTGCCCTTTAAAGCATTTCCTCAGCCAGGCAGCTGGATAGGGGAAGGGTGATTTTTCCATGTTTTATAAGGTGGGCAGAGAAGGACAGTCAGCTGCAGAGAATAAGGCAGCACAGCTGCCCCACATTAAAGAGAGGCAGAAAAAAAAAAAAAAACAAAAAAAAAATGGTGAATAGCTCAGCCAGGTGGATTTATTTCCCTTGTCACTCAGCAGCTGTAGTAAAATCCCGAAGGCAAAAATTTGACACTGCTGAAACAAAACCAAAAACTGTGATCTCAGTCCATGACACAAATATGTTGTGTGGGAGAAGGTCACATACATGCATACATGTAAGGAATCATTCACCTGACTCAGTCACTGAGTCACTGGGGGACATAAAGCACATTGCCTGGGATTTATAACTGTGCTTTTCAGGGGAGAAAGTATTGGAGATAGTTACAGGTCCTAGTACTGAGCTGCAGTGAGAGTACGATCCATGGAGGGTTATGAAAAATTCAGATATTTACGGAGTGAGAACAAAAACATTTAGCTATAGAGAAAAAGAAGAAGATAATCCACTCTAATTTAAAACACATTGCAAAAAATTGCTTGAAAAAAATATCTGTGATACTGTCCAGATGAGTCCATCTCCTCTTTGAAGCTCAGTAACACCTGGGCATAACCTGTACAGTTACAGGAGTGTTTTATAAGCTTTTCCACTTATGTAGTTCCTCTCTGTTTATGGAGCCCATTCACTGTGTTCCCACAATGCTCTTTTTGTCTGCATTGAGTTTTGCAAGGACCAAAGATCATCAATTATAGAACAATTACAACTTTAATGATATTGTGAACAAAACTCCCTTGCCATTCAGCTGTTTTTCTCTACCCTGCTTACCAGAAAATTCTCATCATCATCTCTCTGTAAAGTGAGTAGACCTCACCCTGAGACCAGATTTCCCCATGCCTTAGACTGGGTCTCAGTCATGAACTTGCAAAAATTAAGAAAAAAGAAGAACAGTCCATATGATACAATGAGCTAAATAAATCCTGTGCTATTACATTCTACAGAAAATAAAATAGTGTTGATAGTAATACATGTGTGTAGCTCTGTGTCAGCAATGATAGCTTGGATTCATATAAACATCAAGGGGTGCTTCTGAGTTACCACATCTGAGAAGCCTTATGAGAAACAGAGCAGTGATTGATGTCTCTGCTTTACCTGGCAATTTCACACACATTAATGTTTTCTGTGTCTGCTTTCCTGGGCCTTACAAGGTCTCCTCATCACAGGAGCCTCAGAAAGAACTATCCCATAGGGGTAGGTTTATGTTCTCAGTATGGTATAAATACTTGTTCTCACAGCTGTGTCCAGCTGTAGGTAATCTTTCCTTACAGCATAAAGAGATTATTATTAAAAAAAAATACATAAAAGCTTCTTTCTTTGTATCATTCTTAAGGAACTCCCAGGAAAATATTTAGGGAAAAAACAAAACAAAACAAAAACATTGTGCATTAGTACAAGTCAAAAAGCCAAATGCATTTATGAAAATCCCACTCAGTCCTGCTATGAGACAAGATTTAGCAGGCTTAACAACCTAGACTCTAATATGTCTCTCATCTAAAAATGATAATTTCATTCAAGGAGTAACATGACCAAAAAAAGTTATGAAATTGATTAGACAGTGAGCAATTCATGTCTCTGATTTTGTAGGGCTTATTTTTCTCTCAAAAAAAATAATTTAATACCAGAGCCTTTATTTAGACTAAATTACAAAGAGAGGAAAATTAAAAATGTGATGCAACAGTTAGAGAAGATAAACAGAAAAATTACTTGATGTGCAATGCATATTGAGTGCTCATATTTCCACTGTGAGGAGAGGAATCAGTCCTGCAAGTAACAGAGAATCATGCAGCTCAGATGGCTTCAGGTGTTAGCTTCCAGCTGCTGCAGAAGTCTCCGATTTACTTAGTGGTACAAACCACATTTTTTTTCCAACATATTAGGGTCTAGTCAGTACCACTGGATCACAACAAATTATATTCTGCTGTGCTGGAGAATATAAACAAGTAGATTTTACAGCAATTAGGGATTATAAAATAAATCCTAATGCAGATTTCTTCTGATCCATAGACACTAATTTTTTTTAAATATGGAGTTCACACTAGCTATGGACAGCATGGCTTGTTTGATATGGGGCCTATTGACTTTGTAGATATGTGTCTGTGTGCACTCCTATCACCTATGTGACACCTTAGAAAGAGTTTTAAGAGTATAACACCTTGTAAAGCAGAGTAGAATTGGGAGGAGGAATTTCTCCCCTGCCCCCTTCAGTTCTGCAGATTTCAAGGCATATCTCTGAAATGTACACATATATTTCACATTGTTTACTTTAAAGATGAATAATAAAAACCTAGATTTACATGACAACTTTTATCTAAAAACATATGAAATCTTTTTATAATGATGCAGTGTGTATTGTGAGACTGTTGAGAGAGAGGCGTAAGGATCTGTATGGACACTCATAGACAAGCATACACTTTTATAAATGCATCCACATATATACATCATGCAATGCAATGCTAATAGACAGTTATGTTTGTAATAGACATCAGGCAGCGTGATACTAATAGACCCTTATATTTAAAGTAGAGTGGGCAAATGCTTTTAAAATAAATCTATATGAAGAAATAAAACTAACAACTTCTTATCCTTTTGCAACACACCAAGTCAGTGCACAAATGTGACTATTCCCCATATGGGTATTAAATTTCAGTGGAATTTAAAAGAATTAATAAAAGCCTGCAGGAAAAGATGGTGAGAATGAATCTTTTGTATACACCTACACTCTGAGTGCCTTTCTTTTCTCTGCCTTGCATGCTCTCCTCTCAACATATTCCCTTGCTCTGTTCCCAGAGGCTCCCACAGAACTTTCTGTCTTGCAGCACTCAGCCCTCCTGGCAGCACGCCCTTGCTGTACAAGGTAGTGTAGGACTATGATCTTCAAGTGAGCACCCAACAAGCTCTCCCCTGGGGCCAGACTCTGAAATTGTGTTAGGACACTCGTATGCCATCAGAGATGACATTTCTGTAGATGGCTTCGCTCACAGCAGGCATGCCCACGCTTGCATAGATGGCTCAGGGACTGCTGTAAGGTCATGGAAAGGAGAGGTGCTTTTAAACAGCCCCAGCAGAGAGGAGCTGGCCTCACCCACTCCCTGTCTCCACGTGCCCTGCAGGGATTCAATTCTGTCATCTCTTCCAGATTTTGCATGTTCTTCCCCAGCTTTCCAGCATACCAGAAACTTCAGTTTTGTCTTCCCACGTTTCTTACTTCTCAAGGAAACCTTCAATCCCACAAGACTTTTAGACCATGCCTGGCAGAATTTTGAAGACTTGCTGAAAATTGGAGATAATGAGCAGAAGCAGGAAGAATGACTGTGGAGATAGAGAGTGGGCCTGGAGGCAAGCTCATTTATGCAAATCCATTGCTAAATGTTCTCTCACAGCTGGGCTGAACTTGCCTGCATAAAATGTCCCAGCCCTAGATAAAACTATATTTATGACCCAGCCTCAGAAAATAAAATAATATTTTTTAAAAGAACAGTTAGAAAAGAATAGTGATTTGAAGTCCCTACTTATGAATTTGTCCTTTTCAAATGCCAGTTTGTTTTTCTGAGACCAATGGAAGACTCTTACAATATCAGAAATAGATGATACATGTTTTCAATACATGAAAGCTGAGACATGGTGAAACCTGACAAGTGTTTTGAGTCCTTGTGTTACATGCCAAAGCAGCTCGGAGCATCAATAGATGGAAGATGTTCTAATAGAAAATAATAAATATTCCTAATGTGTTTCAAAGTTATGATAGGCTTCTTTTCCTCAAATTAAATTTTTTGGGGGGTTGGCTTGTTTTCTTGTTTGGATTTTTTCACTAAGTGTACACCTGCTTTTATATATATATATATATATATATATATATATATATATATATATATATTAATATATTATTCTCTAGGATTTTTTAGAATCCATCAGATAAAATAAAACCAAACCAAAGCCACAAAGACAAGCTGAACCTAAACATCACTGAAAGAAAAAGAATTGCTAGAATTAACAACCTGCTACAAATCCAAACCTGCTATAAAAACACAAGCAAGTCCTGTTATCCTTGCACTGTTAAATGAAAGCAAGTATATCATAAAAGCAAATATCTAAAGTCCAAAGAAGACACCAACTGTCAAGTAAGTCTATAGTCATGACCCTCCTGTCAGACAAAAATCTTAGGTCATTTCCATTTCCTAAATATTAGAAAAGAATCTAATAAGCAAATCAGGGAAATGTATTCTTAAATGCAAAGAATGCATGCAAAACTACAGTTAGAATAGTTGACTTCTGGTCAAGCTGGAGAGGATTCTTAAGTCCTATACCACAGGCATTTGGCCTGGGTTTGGTTTTATTAATGATTTTAATTGACCAGAATTGTTTTATTTTAGTTTTGTTTTTAAGTGTAAAAAGCAAGCTAGACAAGATTGCAAGCTCTTTGGAAGACAGGATTGAAAATAAAGCATATTGAAAATGTGGAAAGCCACTCTGGAAATCCATAAGATGAAGTTCAATAGCCCAAAGGAAAAAAAAAAAACCCAAAGAAAATCAAGTGGACAAATGACTGCATGGAGGAGAACTAGTGAGTACAGCACACCACAAACTGCATGTGCTAAAATTAGGAGGATGCTGTTGCAGAAAGAGAAGGTGTCACACCAGACCATGTAACACAGGAGCACTGAGCAGAAGAAACCGCAGTCACTGTTCCAGCTCAGCTCATGCTGGTACCAAGGCACAAGTGATTACCTCTAGATTTGGAGGGCTGGTATTGAGAAAGACAAAAGGAAACTGCTATAAAAAGAAAAGCAACAAGAAAGATAAGAGGATGAACAGATGTAACTTACAGGGAAAGGGAACTGTTCAGGCTAAGAAAGAAAAGGCTAATGGGAGACATGGTAACAGCCTTCCATTTCACAACTTGTTGCTATAAAAAGGCAAATCAATACCTCTTCTAGAGACAGTAAGGATAAAAAACAAAAGAGGATTTAGTAGGAATGTTATTTGGTTTAAAAATTCTGATTCTCCTCGTTAAATATTAAGAAAAATCCAAACCAGGCTGAGGCATGGGAATAGGCTCTGTAGGGATTGCTGTAAGAGATATTTCCCAGGAGCTTTGTAAGAATAGATTGTACAAATACCCAGTAGGTGTGTTCATAGTATATTTACCATGAACTAAGGCAAAGAGGCATTTTGGTCTCTTGGGGTCCTTTCCCATCCTGTTTTTCAATGTTCACATGTATTTTGAAGATAAGTTCTAATCAAAAAAAATTCAGCTAATGGATTTGTTAAAAATTACGCATTATTTTAAGCAGTGTATATTGGTCATCTCCAGTACTACATAAATAATTTTAAACTTTTTCTGTTCCCTGATAATTCAGTGGTTTTGGATATTGTACATTAAGCTTCTGCTAGAAATATATCTCTGTTGTGTATTTGAAATTATTTTTTCCTGAGAGCTGATCAAGGTAGAGAATATTGTTTTATGTTAATATTTCTATTAAGATTTTAAAAATATCACTGCCTGGAGGAATCAAGGTTTCCCTTACTCGCAGTTTTGTGATGTCCTTTTAGTGAGCTGTATTGCTATTTCAAAGCCAGCTCCAAGAGCGCATTACTTTTAGCATGAGGAAAAGGGTTCCTGCAAAAAGGCACATACCTTAGTAACAGCACAGCTGCTATTGTGCTAGGAGAAAAAACAGGGTTTGCTGAGATAACTAGATCAACAGTAGGATGAATGTTAGCACAGCTAAATCTGCCTGGGATTTCTCTTCTCTCCAGCCCAGATCTACACAGCTGTGCTGGCATAAGCCTGAGGCGCAGATTTGCATTCAGACATTGTGCAGTAGGCACCTGACTCACGATCTGGAAGTGTCCATTTGTCTGAATATCCTCTGAAGGAAGCTGAGTATGACTGGATTGGAGTCACAGAGCAATCTTTTAGATGTACAAATGAAATTGCGCTCTCCTCCCCGGTATAAAATGGAACAGAAAATGCTGTCACTTTCTAAATATCAAACCTCACAAAATGACTGTAAAATCAGAATAAAGCCTGGAGGACTCTTAGAAATCTTACCAGTGGAGATGTGTTTTTTGGTGAGAACTGCAGTCATTTACTTCATATGGTTAGAGTGAAATAAGAACAGACATAGTTCCATAAAGATATCTGAATATTCATTTGCATAATTATAACTGATCCCCTAGAATAATAATTAAAAAATTGTTTTCAAGAAAAGTTCTGATTTCCTTTCTTAACAAAGAAAAGCAGAAAAAGTCACAAAGCTAACCAAAGAACCTATAACAATATGTCTGATGATGATGACATCTGTGCTAATCAGTCCTCTCTAGTAGTGCAAGAGAGAGCAAAGTCATCCCATATAGACTAAGCCCACCAGGGCATGTCTATAGAGAGGCATCTCCCCACCACACACCAAACACAGAATATTGCACACAGAAATATTGCTGAATGACATCTTAATCCAAACTCAGATGAAACCACCCTAGAACTCCTCAAGAACCCTACATTTCCTGATGAGTGTCACTGATGTGAGCATTGCACATGGCAGTGAGGTGCAATGAGTTAATTAACACAGGACTCATGGGCATGAGAATTGATTTTTTCTAAAAGCAGCACAAAAGAGCAGGTCAAATACTGCCTTGAAGAGTGGGGAAAGCCACCACTCCACACCTTCATTCCTCTGGACTGTAAATGTCTTCTCCATCAAAAGCCTGACCTGTCTGGTGTGCCTGGTAGCTCGTGTGCTTTGAGATCTCTGTCAGAAATGTTTGACCCTGAGGATTGTGACCAGAAAGCCTGTCACATTTTGTAGCAGGTGAAACTGACTTATTTTGAAGCTTGGTCAATTTATCAAGTTGTTGTAATGGCAAGATTGTCACTTGCTGTTTTCAATGACATTCAGTTCAGAGCAAAGCTGGCCATGAAGTTAACTGCAGGCAAATTCACTGGAGCAGTGTCTGCAATATAAACAAATCCCACCACCCTACTAATTCAGGTACTGAAATGTAAGTGACTTCTGGATGAAAGCTAAAAAAATCATGAATTTCAGGCAGATGAGCAAGAGGAAGTGAGGGAAATTGTGGAGAGCTAGTTTTAAGCAATGTTTACTCTCTCCATTGCATCTTGCTTAGAAAACGTGACTTGTGACAGGGGACATCAGGTTGTGCCTTCTCCTTGCCTTACAGCACCTGTTTGTCCCTGCAATACCACAGATGTCAATGAAGCTGCACCAGTTCAAGGCAGTGAAGAATCAGGCAAAGTAATTTCGTCCCAGCTTTGTTTTGATGCATTGCTCACACTTTTGAAGCTTTCCTGATAAAAGTAGCATCATTTTCATCAATTTTCTGCATGTACAAAATAAATGGCAAACTGTACAACTGGTACCTATGCACGGTTAACAGGCATACATTCATTTTGGAACCTGTTGTATCTGAAGGAGACAGATTGCTGGGAACACTTTATCTGTAAGGGATGCTATTGAATGGAAAATTAGCCCAAAATATCCTTGGTATTTTAAAGTGTAAGTTAACCTGATATTTCAGTTGTCAAAGAACACACTTGCCTTACTGTTAGCTAATTCCAGTGCTAGCCACTAGTGACTTGGGAAACATAGGATGACTATTGCCTCCTGAGGAAGAAAATGGGCTTCCCAAAATGTCATGACTCTACTACACTTTTCTCTGACAGAGATAATAAATTGCTCCCTTAAAAAAGGCTAATGAAATTTACCCATTTATGTTTTAAGGTGCTTTAAATTCCTTGAGTAGAAAGGCAAACCTTTGCTTTTGCTGCAATGAATGCAGATATTTTAGAGCAGAAAACTAGTGAGTTAAGCAGAGAATGTTTCCCAGGTGAAGAGGCAGAAAGAGCAACTCTCCCCCATGAAGGTCTCAAAATACTCCAGTCTGCTGAAGCTTTGGTATAGAAAACTTAATAATACAGCATTTTTAGGACTGGATAACATATACTTCCCTTTATTCTAGAGATAGCATTGAAAATGGTGAGGATGTTCCTGAATGATATATATAATTTTCCAGGAAGACAGGGGAGCAGAGCTACACCTGACAGAGATGCTAGACATGTTGCTTACAGCTTCACATTGCCAGATCCTAATGGGTAGAGAAATAGATAATGACATGAAAAGGAGATATTTAAATTCTTATACACTGAACTCATGCCTCAGAAAATGTAACCATGCAAAGATACATAGATGGTCACACTTTTTCAATTTAAAAAAAAAAAAATAATAAAATAGCCCAACATTTCTGTGCTAGATTCAATATTAAATCAGAATTGTTCCGTGTTCTTTGTTTATTCCCATGCTTTCCTTTTTTAGCAAATGCAACCTCTTCAGAAATAAAAGAGTAATTTGCTGCTATGTATTACGGTATTTCTCTGGGTTATATCGTGTGAATTATTTTGGAGAAAATCAGTAGGATTTTCCATCTCTACTTTTTTATAAGTCATTGTTTAAAGGCAAATTTATGTCCAAAGGCCAGTTTATTAAGCATTTTTTCGTCCATCACTCCTGTTGTTACCTGTCATCCACCCTTCCTGCTGCCATTCTCAACTTTTATTTTTGTTTAACAACTGTCTCAGCTGGTAAAGGCCATTACCATGCTGCTAGGCTCTAATCAGATGAGACGTCAAAATGAGGAAAAACATATCAGTTTTATCAAATCAGAGAAATCACAACCTCATATGCTGCAAAAACAACAGAGCTTTCTTGTACTAATACTTCTTCTATTTCCTTGCCCATCTAGCATAAGAGCAAATCTACAGCTTCACAAAAAAGAATCAGTCTGAACCTAAATTTAAAAATAAATAAATAAACAAAATTTCTCATCAGCCCACCTTTGCTAGAGTTGAAGTATTTGGTTGACATTTTCATTAGTTTCTTATCTTCTTTCACATGTTGCTGCTTGCTGTTAATTACAAATGCCACCCAGATTCATTGCAATGAGTGTTGTTCCCAGCCCGAGCTGGTTCTGTGAGGGCTCATCTTTAGAAGAAACCCTGAGAAGCATGAAAGGGAAGAAAAAGCTTTGGATTCATCCTAGTGTGCCATCACTTGCTATAAAACCCTGATGCTCAGATTTGGTTCACTCCCCTTAGCTATTTAAGGTGCAAGTGTTTGTGGTCAGCCTGTCATGGAAATGTTTTTGATAATCCTTAATTTACTTGCTAAGAAATCCATCTCCTACTTCCCCTAACCATCCCTGTACTGATTTTTCCTGCTTTTCTTTTCACGGGAGAAGTTATACTGAACTATTTGAAGATCTAGGTCACAGCATTGTGGTCCTAGACTTTTGGGACTCCCACCATTGGGACTAGAGAGAAGAATCCATCCCTCCGCCAGAACATCACTTACTCTTAACAGAAGCCAAGGATTAACTACTCTTTCTGAAGACTTTCCTCCTGCCACTAGCTTTCAGGTCATATTGAGGTTTCATTTGTTTCAGGCAGCTGAAGATGCAACATTGTACTGTGTGTCTATGTACAGGCAAAGCACGGAGTTCTTTTTCCTCCCTACCTCATTGTGCCGAATTATTGTAGACTGCATGTTTTGTTTATGCTTTTCGGAGCAGCTGTCTCATGCTTTTTAGTAAAAGAAGGAATTTTATGGCTGTTTACAGCACTTGGGCTCTTATTCTCAAAAGAACCCAAAAATTACTGATTCTATCATACACAAGAGTGCAGAAAGAATGCCTCAGTGAATTGTTAATGTTTCAAAGGAAAACCCTTCTCTATTGGTTAAGCATCATAACTAAAACACAAACTGAGAGACATATCAACAAAAATGGAAAAAGTTCCATTCACTGTGATAAAACAGTGATCTCCATGGGTAGTTTGAATATGGATCAAGGGTTGAGAGAAACTCACTCTTGTACTTATTTTGCGAGAGCCCCTCAAACCCAACAGCAACTGCACTTGTTAACGCACTTGCTTTTTCTACAAGCAGAGCAAAAGTGCAAATTTTGAAGGAGTACTTGTTTCTTCCAAGCAGCTCCATCCTAAATTTTACAGAACACATGGGCAATACTAAGACAGTTGAGCTGGTAGCACAAAGGAGTATCAATTGCTAAGATTTCTCCTGGAAAATGTAGCTGCCAACTCCATCTGACAATAGAGGCCAAAGAAAAGGACAGGGACACATCCTTTCCAGCAGGCTGTTCATCTTCCAGTTGCTATTATCCTGAAGTATGTAAGATACTGCCAAGAGTTAATCTAGATGTGGGTGAAGACTCACAGCCATGGATGGGCCACGTGGTAAGGCCTGAAGATTTCTGTGGGTGTCTAACATTCATTTTCCTGATTTAATGTACTTCCAGATAATGACCCATATTAAGGTATTAAACAATGTCCTAGTCTGTATGACTGAAGATTTTTTTTCCTATCTTCAAATTTTGAATCCTTGTTTAGGTATTTCAGATGATTTTCTCTTTTTTCCACCCTCTTAGTTGATTTTTATACTTGCAATATGGGCAGCTGCTCATAAAAACTGGAAACTGTGTAGAGCTGGATTAATTTATCAGTCATCTGAAGAAACTGACCCATTCAAAGATTTTCTAACCATAATAATTTCATAATGCAAGTTCATGTTGCTTTGGCAGAAAAGGGTTTTCCTTTGCCATTACATATTTAATAAAAAATGACCACAAGAAAACCAGCCATTCATTGAATTTCATCTGATTCAAATCTATTTTTCTCATCCAAAAAGGTTTAATTTGTACCTTATACAGCAGTGAGATACCATGCTCCTAACTGTACCATGCTTCACTCCCCAAAGAGCTGGCAAATAGTCATTTAGGCAGGGCCAAAGGGCCAAGATCATACCCAAATGCACAGAGACAGGGAAGAGAATGAAGGAAGAGATTTGAGGAAGACAGGAAGTCAAAAGGATTGAAGAAAGGGTCATTTCATGAGTCATATTTTTGGTGATACAGAAGGGGCAGCAGGGATTTCTGGAGGCAGATCATGCTAAATTACCTGATGTCCTTTTAGCAGAGCCTGGATTCCATAATGCTCAGGCCTCTGCCCTCACATGACCAGGCTCATCATCCCTCCTTTAGGCAAGCTTTCCTTTTAATTATATCTCATTGTACAAAGAGAGAAGGCAAACCAGAATCTTTAGCCTTTCTTCTTTAAAAAAACACAGGATGTTAAAAAGGTCTCCTCAGAGAGCAGCACACACTTACCTCTAGCCCCAGGGGTTTGGTATTATGTCCTTTTCCCTGACACTGAGCTGCTAATCTGAGCAAACATGCCATGCTCCTTGTTATGGCAGGACACACGAACTACTTAGTGCTAAGAAAGGCCTAAAGGCATCAAAGTTTATGTTTTTCTATGCACACGGAGAAGGATTTTCAACAGCAGCAGTGGAGCTGGTTTCTTCTAATGTCAGCCCTGCTCCTCCCTTAGGGTGATACAGCAGCAAGCAGAGGGAAGCAGCACAGGAGCTGCTCACTTCGCTTTGTTTGTCCTTACTGCTCAAATAGTCCCTTTTCTGAGCAAATAATGCTTTTCTAATGCTACGTCTCTTTGGGTGCATCTCCTGCATTATTAATGTCATCAATTTACAAAGAAAATTAACTGTAGAATTTGCCTCTGCATTCAGTGCTAATCCCCAATAAGCTCACACCTCCTGACCTTGTTAGCCTGAGCTTTGAGCATCTAAAATAAAATCCTGCCTAGCAGGCCACTCTGGCTGCATGGTTAATCCAGGAGATCTCTCAGGTCAAAGGCTTAGATTTAGCTAGGGCACTACTGTCTGAAACACTTTGCCCAGGTAAAGAGCTTTGGAAACCTGCAAAAAATGGTCAGAGGCAGAGTTTATAGTATCATATCTTATCAGATTCTTCTCCAAGTGCCTCTAAGCAAAGATCTATTGCACACAAGCAGCACTGCGCTAGATCCAGCCAGGCTCAGCAGGACATTTGCTCAAACAACTGCTGGTGTCAGTAAAACCTGAGCTCACCTCAGGCTGAGTGTACTGATCTTCTATCACCTTCTCATCTCAGCCTCCTCATCCTTTCTTCTCCTAAAAGGGACTCTTCTTGGTGTCTAGGTTTGATGTTTGATTTTCTTGTTAGGTGTTTTTTTTTTTTTTTTTTCTTTTTTTTTTTATTGTTTGGGGCTTTATTAGTGTTTCATTTTGATTTGGGAGGGGTTTTTTTTGTAGTTGTGGGATTCTTTTTTCTTTTAAATCCACTGACATTTATATTTAATTACCTTCCACAGCAGATTGCTGTATCTGTTATTTTTCTACACAGCTGCACAGCTACAGCTATACTAAAGACTTCCTCTCACAGATGAAAGACTCAGAAATGCCACCTCACACACACTGTTCCTCACTGGGACAGTAGAAACAAGAAGCATAGCAAACTTGAAACTTTCTTATTTCAAGTTTATTATCATTTTAGGAGTCTACTATGAGAGCAACTAAATCCATTCGTTATTACTTACCTCAAATTCCTCATTATGATGTTTTGGGGTTTTCCCACTTTTGTTAGTTGGAATAAGGCAATCATTCTGCTACACTTCTAAATAACTTTTATTCACCTTTTGTAGAAGGAGTAGGGATACTAATTAATTCTCCATGCCTGATAGAAACCTAATTTCTACAAACAAGAGTGGGGGTGCAGACTGGGCTGCTGTATTGTATTCTATTGGCTTTTTTTTTTTTTTAATTGCTAAAATACACTCATTGATGGAATCTCTGATTTAAACATTTGAGAGTCTGTCATCATTAAAGGCATACCCTCTCTTTTTCCCCGGGTGTCTTAAGGAATCATAAGGCAGAGACTGCTGCTTCAGTGGGAAGATCAGGTGAAAGAGGGAAGCAGATAGTGTTGGGTAAAGTTTTTCCTGTAGAATACTTGTCAAGCCACAGCAGAGAACTGAGACAGACAGACAGCCATGCAAACAGCAAAACCATCGTAGAAGTTCCCTTTGGCAGCATATTCTGTCTTATAACAATTTAATGATAATTGTTGGTAGTGAGTGATGAAAGGTATAGATAACTAAGATAGATAACTAAGATATAGATAACTATGAGATGAAGCTGAGAATATCCATGTGTATAAACATGCTCTATATTAGAAAATCCAGCATATTCACAAAATGTGTGAGGAGAGTCCTCAATGACATTTAAAGGCAACAGATTTGCAGTGGACAAAAAAGGCATTATTTCCCAACACAGCAATTAATAAAATTAATCTGCTTATTATGCAACTTGCAGTTTCATTGTGTTATTTCACTCAATGAGGCAAAAAGCTTTGTAAATTTGAAGAAAGGATTTTGCAGGCATGCACACAAGATTAGCATCTCCTGACTGTTATCCAGGAAAATATCTCAAAAATAAAATATCACCATTTTCAGGTTTCAGGACACAAGACTATCTATCTTTGGACGTCAAGAATTCCCCTTATGCTATTATCATATTACCACAGTGGTTTATTTATGAACACAGGTCATATGTTTCCTAAATGTGAAATCTTGATAAAATATCCAAGCAAAATGTTAACCTCAAAAAGTAAGCATTGTTGTTAAGACTATTTTCTGAGGTTTGTTGAGCATCTGCCAATTTATTGAGAAATGTCTCTATTTCACATTTTAGAGGCTTTTGTAACTTTTCTGAGCATTGATGCAGAAAGTGAAGATGCATTTTCTATATTTTGCTTTGACAAGTGAATGCTCACACAAAGCTTTGGAGACAGGGTGATCCCCCAGTGACTCTCTCAGATTGGCTTCCTTAGTCTGTGTTTTACAGGAGTGTGCCTCTGCCTTTAAAACCTTTTTGTGTATCTCAAAATCTACCTGTGGATCTGCAGTAAACATAACAGTGCAAGAACTAATCAAGGGCTTGGTATTTTTTTGTGATTAAAGGCATTAGGCTTTAGTCTTAGTGTTCAGTTATTATTATTAAACAGCATTATTTTATACTAATAAAGTATATTTTTAAAGTAAACTGAGAAAAATAAATTTAAAAAAAACAGTAGAAAAAAATCAACAGGATCATGGCCACTTTCTCATTTTTTTCCCCCCTATATCCTTGAGTCATCAATCCCCTGTGTATATTTCTGGTTTGGGCTATATCAGTATTTGTAACTATTTCAGCTCTATATCTTGTTTGCACAGGTGTCTGATACAGCTGGAAGCAGAACATATCAAACAGTATAGGCTAGGCAACCCATTACAAGGAATCCTATGCCCACTCTTAACAAACATTTTTCTTAGTAGGCATTTACCTGAGTAAAGAGGAGCACAGGTCCTATCCTAATAACTGATGACCAGATGTACAAACAGCAGCATGTATCCAGGCACTCCACTACTGATTTCTGAATTTAATATCTTCTGCATCACATATTCCCTACTTAATTGCCTCAATGCTAAATGGCAGGTGGGAGCATATCTCAAAGGATGAATTATTTTGTGCTTGGTACATTTGACTTCTAGTGGCAGGAGGCAGCTTTTAAAAATTTATTTTCTCTTGGCTTCAAATAAAACTGTATTATAGCCACACTTCTGAAAGCTACACCAATTTATAAGGCTTTTGGAACTACCAAAATGTTCTGGTACTGTAAAATTTTTTAGATGTGCTGATGCTGAAATATTTCACTGAATTATATATAATATTTTATTCTGTTAATGTGATAACACTGTTACATAATCTTCAATCTTCAGTACAATATGCTATTTAAAATCTCATGTTAATCCAATAAAAATTAAAGTGTATAACAAAAAACCAATTAATCAAAATGGTGTAGTCAAAATGATATGTTTTTACCTTAGCAAAACAAAATGTTTTGACATAACAGAAATAAAGCAAGACAGCTGAAGTGATTTGTTTCAGCCCCTTTTCAATGAAAATTTCATTGAAATTGACATATTCTCCAGGAACATTTTGACGCTGATGAAACAACATGTCACAGTGAAACACGGTCCTATTTACACTGGTTTTGTTTGCCTTAATTTTATAAAAAGGAAAAAAAAATGCAAAGAGCTGGCTGCAATGACACTGCAGATTTTTCAGGCATACTTTTGGGGGTGCTAGCAATTAAAGTGTTTTTGTCCACTTACATCTTTAATTCTCATTCCAAAAATAACCCAATAAAATTCCTAGTTTGTTCCTTAGGTGAATATGACTAAACAGATTTGTCATTCCCCATTCTTTGCTGCAGTGAAAGCTCAGGAATAGCTGCAAGCATTTCATGACATTTCTCTCTTCTTGTATTCTTTATTTTATGTCTGGGGGTGATTTTCCCTCCTGCACACTTAGCCCTCACACACCTTCTCCTCATTTCCATGGTGCAAAAGCTTGGGCAAGCTCCCTTTTACTTTCTCCTTGAGTATTCATAGGTCTAATTAAGTTAAATTCAGCTTGTCTGATTTAAGAAGTCTTATCAGGAATACTAAACCTGTGCAAATAATATGCATAGACTGAAGTATTCCTCCTGAATGCTAATTATCTATCATATAAGGATTCATGCATAATCAAATGTCCAACTGCACCAGAAGCCTTACAGGAAAAGAAAATAAAAATAAAAATAAAATGAAGAATGAAAGAAATGCTTTAGAAAAAGTATCAAAGAAAAATCCTTTGCTGGTAATTTAGAGCAGCCCAACAACCCTGAGCACATTTCCTGATTCATACTATGACACCACTTTATAATTTTGACTGGGAGAAGATGGATCTTAGCCATTCCTCCACTTGGGCCGCTGAGACTGCAAGATGGTGAAGAAGGAATGAGAAAAGCTAGGAGAGTCATTCAGCCTTTTTCATATTCTGCAATAATATTTTCAAACTGAATCTTAAAGAAAGTAATAATTAATCTTGTTTAGCCCTTCTTAGTGTGACTACATTCACCTCTATGTCTTCCCTTCAACGCTTTCCGTTTTTGTTTTTTTTTTTTTTTTTCTTCTGGAACTTCTTACCTTAGATTGCAAGTGTCTCAGGGCACAGCTCTGCCTTTGTGCAGATTAGTCCTCCTAATGTTCAGAGAGGAATCCAAGAAGCCTGACTCAGACCCAAGGAGGAGCCTATCATGAACATGAAGACCACAAAGAAGATCTGCTGGACTTGTCCACCTGGATGGCCTGCAAGGCTCTCTGATGTGTGATTGATCTTGCTGGACCTAAATACATATGATGTACACGTCAAATGTCCAGGTGCTGCCTTCAGTCAAACAAACAGAAAGGGTAGGAATCCATCCAGCCTGTTTCTGGCATCTGCATTTGGGGGAGATGAGCTGTGCTCTAGGAAAGCCTCTTTCTCTCCTGTGATTGCACAGCAGCTCAGTGCAACAATGACATCCATAGACATCCATGGTTTTCATGCCTGCAATAAAGTGGGATGATTTCCTTACCAGATTTACTTGCTGGACCTTGCTGTGTCATAGGATGGCAATTTTCCCCCCAGAGGGACCAGGCCTGAGAATGCTGGGGTGCTCTGTGTCCTCTGCCTGATGTGCCCTTTAAAACCAGGATAAGATATGTGCATGTAAACCAGTTTCTGCCCAGGGGACCATGCCCAAATATACAGTCAGGAAGTTGGTGGTACAATGGAACAGTCCTTTTGGGTCCCAACAGACTTCCATATCCCAATGCATGAAAACCTGGAGCACCAAGAGCTGGCAAGCACTTCAATCAGTGTGCCTAGAATACTCAGAGCCCTCTTCCTATGTGTGTTTCTCATTATTGTCCAATTTCTTTCACTAAGTAGGTCAATTCTTCCTCTCCCTTAACACTCCATCTAATTCTAGTGACTCTACCATAAGAATTTAATTTGAGAATCTTTTGCTGCTATCAACCTTAATTTTTCCCTTCCACAGTTTTCAACTATTTCTTCTTATCCCTTCATCTTCTGATACAGTGAATTATTTCTTCCTTTCCATCTTTTATATTGCTATTCTGAATGGATCAGGCTATGATCAAATCCTTTTCACCTTCCAATCTTGCCATAATTTCTTTTCTCTAAATTGGTATTTTCTTCAGATTTTTTTCAAACTATTTCTTTTGTCCCAAGCTCAGCATGGAAAAAAATAGACAGTTTTGCAAGGCTGCACAGAAGGTCACTGGTATCTCAACAGCTTTGTGTGAGATCTTGTAAAATGCATAATACAAACTATATAGCCCAGTTTCACACTCCTGTGTTCACTTATATCCTCCCCCATTCTCAGGCACACAGCATCCAATCCTCTTTTTTGATCTGCTCCCATCAACAAAAATTTCATATATTTTAGTCCTACACTGTTATAGTCCCAAGTGTCCATTGCTGGATAGCAGAAAAGGACATGCTATTTGTGTAACTTCTGCTTTTGTTTTGTTCTGCTGAAAAGTGGTATGTTCATCGTCAGAGTCCTAGAAATTATGGTAGGGAAACAAAGAGAGAAGATTTACATTGCATCGTGAGCAGTGAGCATATGCATTTTTGTTTAGTTCTCATTGCTAGAAGCATTTCTATTTTCAGACATTAAAAAAAGCCTTCCTTTTGTTTTCTTTTCTGACATTGGCTGAGTGAATATTTTAATATCTACTGCTGTTAATCATGGAAAAAAAAAGTTCAGTTATGTATAGTGTGTAAAGATAAAATAGTTTGCTATGCATGAATACCAGTCTATTAACTGGATAAAACAAACAGAAAAAGCTGACTGATAGAAACACCGATGGGACGAATTTGACTGATGTCCCTGTGTGTGTGACTAATTCATGGATGTATTACATGGATGCAGTGGAAGGATAGATGGATGGGATTAATCAACAGGCAGATGGATTGATGAATTGAGAGTAGCTGTATTGAGGGGAAAGTCAGGTAAAAGGAATATTAGAGCAAAAGAATGAGTGCAAGCATACTTGTGGAATTTCTTCTTCCAGAATCAGCCCTGATGGATCTCTTTGGGAATCAGCTGCTTAAATGTAACTCCCTCTTTGCAGTGAAATTGTGTTCACTCTACAGAGGAAGATGAGAATAACCTTTGAACAGAGTGAATCCTAATTTAAACCTGAGAGCACAGAGCAATATTAATGAGAGGAACAGTAGGACAAGATTAGATCTTAGCAGAAGACCTAGTCTGGATGTAAAAAAAGAAAATGTAGAATATATTTGCACATAAAAATAGCTTTTTTTTTTTTTTTCCTGCTAATGAAACCTAAGACCTTGATGTAGCTTTCATTTAGCCTGTGTTTTCCTTAAACCCACTCACTCTTTTTAAATATCTGAATTTCACATTTTGGACCTTAATGACATGTAATCTTAGGAAGAATTGGGGTTTCCATGTACAAATGTGATGCAGTGATCTGCCTGTACTAACAGCAAGGACGCAATATGATGGTGTGTGGTTACATCCCCTAATGTTAGCATTTGCTGCTGACAGTTTCCATTAACAGAACTAGATAGCTCAAGAAGCTGAAATTTAAACAGCTTCTCCTCCATGTTTCTGCTTTAAATCTCCTTAGGGAGGTAGTACTTGTAACAGTAATAATTAATTCATCCCGTTTTGGTCTTCAATATGCATTTGTAGAATGTTCTGTGCATGCACACTGTACAAATATTTGTGGGACTTTAGCCTCCTAAGTAACACATCCGAAGCATCTTCTACTTGAGTTAGCCATGTGAAACAACCACTCCTCAGGACTAGCAGCCTTCCCTGCATAGGGCCCTGCTAGCAGTTCTCATGCAATCCACCATCTCATTTATGCTACAGATAGGGCACAGCCTCAGCGTTTGGCAGGCAGCTACTCAGTTTGAGCACAGCTTCTCAGAAAAGATCAAAATCACTGATACAAACACTCAACACATTTTCATATACCTTAATTCAAAAATTATTCTACTGAAGCACATGTCTTCTGACCAGTATTCACCAGAAAAATGATGTGTATTGGGTTGCCAAGGTGACTCATAACAACAGAAGTTAGAGGATAATATTCTTTCTACTTAAATAAGGAAGACCTCTGAGAGAAAAATAAGCAATGGCAGAAATAGCATTTTTCAGCTGACTTCACTGAGCTTATACTCACAGTCACATTGTTTCTGAGGCTATTAATTTCTACATCATTTTAAAACCTGATTGGTTGTGAGAAGCAACATTGCAGAAATGAACTGTGGTACTTTCCATTATGTGCTCTCAGGATGTCTTATGAGTCATTTCTGATTAGCTGGCTGGTAACATTACATTGTCAACAATTCAGACAAAGCCAGCTACATTATCTTTTTTGTCTTCTGAGCAATGCAACATCAGCAGTGACCAGATGACTTCAGATTCCTCTCTACTTTTTACTGCAACTTGGCAAGGTTACATTTTTGCCAGGCTGAAGAAATTAATTTTAAACTGGAAACCAAAACATTGAATTTACTAAGAAAGAATCCAGAAAAACATGCCAATACTTTTTTTCTGTTTGCATTCCATAGTCTCAGGTTTTGGCTTAAAACACACAGAAGGGGGTTTTAAGAAGGGGGAAGAGAGAGAGAAGGAAAAAAACCCTGCTTTCTGAATTTTCTAAAGTAATATATTAAATTCAATGTTTGTAATAACAAGGGATGTTGCAAAGATATCTCTGACAACAGATACCATTTTCTCCTTCTTCATTGAACAACAAAGCTCGCAGCCTTGGCATCAACCCCTTTACTCAAAATGCCCTGTTATTCTTCTTAAAAAGAAGCCTTTCTCTTCCAAACACCCAGAACCATTTCTCTTGCTTGCCTTTGTCCTGCCATGAAAGGACTTTCTGTCCTGGGGGAATATTTGGGTTCTCCTATTCCCATATATTTCTATCAGATAGCCATTTATTCCCAGTCATACTTGGCCATTCTTGTGAATACATCTGTTAACCAGGAAGTAGCCCACATACACCAAGCTTATTTCTCAGTTACCAATGAAGAGCTGCTGAATATTAGCAATTATGCCACACAGTTGAACTCATTCTCCTTCCTGTTGTGGTCTTCCTTTTGGTAGAGGAAGGTGTCCACCATTTTTTATGTGTTGATCTTAAATCTAAAGAAATATTAATAATATTTTTTGTCTTCCATCTCAATCTTTACTTTTTCAAGTTCTATAAAGAATCGGTATTCTCTTCAGGGATCAAAACCCACATGCATAGACACTCAAACATATATAAACAATAGTAGAAAAATTACCTAACCAAAGATCCAATTCCTCTTGTTGTTTCAAAGACTACTACTTACAAAGAAAAATGAAGACAATTTCTAATTTTTCAGTCCCCCTGAAAATGCTGCTGCCTGCCCAGCCTGGATTAATCTGCATATGGCTGTGATTCTGTTGCCATCAAATTGATGGTTGAGGTTGGCAGAAGAAACAGTGGCACCTGGTCAACCTATGGTTTTAAAAATTAATGAGTGCCAGAATAATTACACTTTATTGTACCTGCTAATTTCTCCTGGAAAATATCTTAATAAATTGATTGCATGTTTCAAGCAAACCTGTAATGAGAGGATTATTTACAAAGGCCACACAGAAGCTGTTATTAAAAAGCAATCAGAAAGAGAGAGGAACAATGGCAGGAGGGCTCAGTGGGGAAACCTTAATGGTGGGGAGTTTAGGATTTGGTTTTTGTTATCTTGCTGACATTCTAATTAGAAACTATTTCTCCCACTTCATTACTGTCACACACTTTCTCTGAATTAGCTTTCACACTCGATTAAGGAGAAAGTTGGAGTTTTTTTTTACATGCCAGGATGAGTCAGTGCCAATCTTTTTGCTTTTGTCTCTCAAGCCTGAACATGCAAAATCCTGGTGTTCAGATCTGGATTCTGCTGATGTTGGATTCGAGAGTGCCACATGACAGATTTTGCTGGGGCATTTGCAAGCAGCAGGGTCCAACAGAGAAACTGGCCCTATGGCTTGTGAAATGGACCCTGCAATCCTGCAGGGAATGGAGGTGTTAGCCAGACCTCTGCAGACGCAGAGCTGACCCTTTTAGTTGATATAAAATGTTGACAGTGGGGAGAAGCCAAGTCATTTATTCAGCCCAGTCTTGTTTTGAATGTTGAAAATTTTAAGATGTAAGTGAAATAAAATTTTCATTACACATAAATGGTGTATTATACCAGAGTACCCCTTTCCCCAGTCATTCTCCTCCCTAACTAGAAAACAGGTTTTATAAACAAACAAGAAATTAGGAATCTGGAGAATCTGAGGTGTGAAAAAAAAGGATTAAAACCCCTAAGTATGTGTAATTAGTTATAATTAATTAGCATATGTTTGCACAAAACCTAGTAAAGCCAAGCACTATGCAATTGCTGCTGTTCAGGGGAGGATGTCTAAATGATTGGGAAGGTTGGGTTTAGGATAAGGAGTACTGGCATCTGAAGAACATAAAATCTGAAGAAGAAGAAGCATGTAGGATGTGAGTCATGTTCCTGATAGAAAACACCAGAAGGTCTGGAACCTGAAACCCTCATCTACGCCAAGCAGGCTCAATGCTGCTTCCCTGGGCAGTGCTCTAACTTCTTTCTCCTTCAGTACTGCAGCCAGATGGACAGTGGCTCGTAGTTTACCCTGGGTCTCAATGCAGAATGGACAGAAAGGATTTTCAGAATTCTTCTCTCAATTTTTGTAGGACTCAATACAGAAACTCTTCCCAAATGGTTCCACTTTTGCTTCAGAGCTCCTTAAAAAGAAAACATGACCAAACCTAAAAGGTTTTAACTTAACATATTGTGTTCAAATCTCATGGGAACTGCAGATTAGTTTTGGGCTGTTTGTGCTTGTGCACAAGGTTTATAAGTTGGTACACCTGCTCTAGCAAGACTCCCGGGTGAGCAACCAACACCACTTTTCTCTAAGGAAGGAGACTGCTGAGGACCACAGGAAAAATGCACAACCAACAGTCCCCATTCAAAAGGCTGGAAGGAACACTGAGGTCCTCAGATAAATTCTAGGCCATGACAACTCTCCTGTACAGATTTAGCCAGTTTGTGTTAGGGTATCTCCCTAGAGAAATGGTAAGAAGACATTATCTGAATCACTTTAAAAGAGACTGGGGTGAAGCGCTCTCTCTGTCACCACCAAAATCATTCTCAATCCAGCTCCTTTATTGTTATCCACTTCAAAGGTGGTGTCTTGTTGTTTGAGGCATGGAAAAAAAAGTAAGAATCTCATAAAGCAAAGGATAAGAAGTTGCATTTGCTGTGTGCAATAAAACTACAGAGCAAAACTCTTTCTGTGTAGCACCTTTCAAAACGACTGTTTTATAAAATCACTTGGGATTAAAAATTGAGACAGAAGTGAATATAACATATAGGTTACTTTAAACCAGGCTGTAAAGATTAACACAGCTTTCACTTCCAAGTCTCATAAGAGACTTGAAAAATGAGAAAGAAGAAACAAGCATGATGAGACGCATTCCTAGCAGACATGCAAAACACGATGAAGAGACAGGTACATGAAGCAAGACAGGACCTTCTACTAGGTAGTAAGAATTACAGAGGACCTCACATGGAGAGCAGCCAGCCAGGAACAGACAGTGACAGAAGCTGCAGTAAAAATAGAGAAGCCCAGGAGGGTGGCTGCAGCAGATCTCTGGAGGAAACTTTTGTACTGGAATTATCAACAGATAATGGTGCTTCTTCCTGAGCCCAGGAAGCCCCTTCTGGGTTATAGAAGCAAACTTGCCAGGTACTCAGAGCCAATGTATGATCAAAATCATCCATAGTCTTTTAGCAGCTGCTTGACAGAATCCTGATGGACAAAATCTGGAGGTATCAGAGCCTTGGCAACAAAATCAAACCAGAAGCTGAACTAAATGAAGGAACCTGGCTCCTTTGATTCAGGTTTTCCCTCCAGTATACCTGTAAGCATATATCTCTGTTATTTTCCTACTTTTTTGTTCTTGTTTTCCTTTAAGGTGAAAACAAGATTTACTCCAAGGCAAATATCGCTCCCACTTGTACTAGTTCTTTTCTAACTAAAAGCACTCTTTACCACCAGCCTATAAATCCTCAGAAGATGTAAATGTAGGAATCTTTATATCTGACAGTTTTCCTGTAAAATGCACCGGCTTCTGGCAACTAATATAGTAGAAATTGATCATCATTGTTATATTTCTTAGTGTTATGGTATGTTAAACTGCTGATGTACTTATTCAAGAATAATGCCCTCAGCACATGGGTCCATGCTGAAGTAGTCCTTGATTTAGGGAAAAGCTGACTCTACCAAGGATCTGCATCACCATAAAATAAGCTCTAATCTTTACTCCTATTAGAATCTATCTACTTTTTTTCCTGTGGTGTCTAGGGATCTTTTATTATACCAAATCCATAGCAGTTTTTCAAATAAGCATGAATTCTAACATTCTGCACATAAAGATCTATGCAGTCCTACAGGCCAGCATACAACATCCCTTCCCCCCAAATCTGGAATACATTACAGGATATTAAGGCAAATCGTTGCAAGTCCAAAGCCTTGCCTGACACTCCAACCGAAAATCCATTTAGCGGTCAGTGCAGTTCGCTGAGCACTGATATAATCTTCTGGTCATGAAAAATGTTATTTTGATTTCTGCAGAGTTTCACTCCAGGACAGAAGTTTCCCAGTAGTTTCAGGAACACAGGAGAAGTAATAAATTAATCCACACTTGAGATAAAAAAGTTTTGGCTATCTGGGACTGGGTTTCTTGAGGCAAAAAGCATGGCCCAGCTGTTTTCTGAGTACTGAACAGAAACATAGCTCTGACAGAACACGGATTCCTGCCTAACAAACAGCAAATGAACTGGCAGGGTCATGAAATGGAATGGGAAATACAAGTATGCCTCTCTAGACACATTATCTCCATTAGAAGTGGTACAAATAAAAGTTTGCAGATTTCCAAGTTCTCATGTAATACTGATATTCTCAAATTTCACCTGGAACTGTTCCATTCAAAATGATCCCATGAAACAACTTTCCACCATCCTGCTAAAATGGAAGGTGGCTGCAGTCAGAGATCTGTTTGTGATAGACATTAATTATTTATTAATTGTGGGGCATTTTGGTTGTTGGTTTGGTTTTGTTTTGGTTTTCTTTTTTAAAGAACCCTTCCTATTCTAGGAAATTGCAATTTTATATAAATATTTTCTTAAGCTGTTTTGAGTGCTTTTATCTGGCTATCTCTGCCAACCCTGTCAAAGCAGACTGTGAGCACCAATGCAATTGGCTTGGTTTGGACACCTCTGAGAGAGACAGCAGTCACCACATCCAGGTCAATGAGCTCTCCATTCAGACACAGAGGGTGGCTTCTTGCCAAACAAAGCCCCTGGTAATGCTGCACCACCACAGAGCTTCTTGTTGTCTTCTTCCAGCATGAGACTATTATGCCCCCGTCCACTTGGTAGGTTTAGGGGAAGTTTGCTTGATTTACTCTTGGCAGTGCACAGGAGAAACAACAAAATTCTCAGGAGGTTCAGTAAGAAAGTATTACTTTCAAACTTTAGAACATAAAGGTAAAATAAGGTAACTTGCAAATTTTAAAATGTAGCTATTTTGGTTAGATATGTAACAATATGAAAGCATAAAAATAACAAAGAAAAAAGAGAAAAAGAAAAAGAAAAAGAAAAAGAAAAAGAAAAAGAAAAAGAAAAAGAAAAAGAAAAAGAAAAAGAAAAAGAAAAAGAAAAAGAAAAAGAAAAAGAAAAAGAAAAAGAAAAAGAAAAAGAAAAAGAAAGAAAAAGAAAAAGAAAAAGAAAAAGAAAAAGAAAAAGAAAAAGAAAAAGAAAAAGAAAAAGAAAAAGAAAAAGAAAAAGAAAAAGAAAAAGAAAAAGAAAAAGAAAAAGAAAAAGAAAAAGAAAAAGAAAAAGAACTTTTGGGACACTTTGGGAGTCTTTGAAGCATTCTAAGATGTGTCGTTTTCTCTCACCTCAGTGTAGTTGAGTTAATTATGGCCCACCAGAAGGGTTGAATATCTTCAGGCTTTCATAAGATGTCCCAGTACTTCCCTGGAGGGGTATTTTCACAGCTGAGCCACTTTTGTAAGGACATTGACATGACAAAAAGCACCATCCCACCTCTCAGGATCAGCCTTATCTATTGTCTGACTCAACACCCAGCTTATAGCCACTGCTGATAGGTGTGCACCCCCTCTGCACCACCACCTGTGTGGTGGTTACTGTAAGTGGAAATTGTTTGAATCATTAACCAGTCTCTCACAGCATGTCAGCGCTAACATTGAGCATGCCTAGCATTTACAGAATGCTCCTTTCTAAGAAGTTAGCTGATTAAAAAGGGCTGCTGAGTAGTGTGGAAACACAGGTTAGGGCAGCACAAAGCTGTGCTCTGAACCCAGATCTGCTGGATTAGATCAGTCTCTCAACAGATGCTGTCAACTCTTTGTAGCTGTACAAAAACCAAAATAAGACATAGGTTGCACTTCCCCTCTCCTCAGGCCCCACCAAGCATAAGATTAGACATTCAGTTATGTTCAGAAAGATTTTTAAAAAGCTATGAGAGGAACAGGGGTTGTAACAGAGGAACAGGGTCATGATTAATGGCACAAAGTCTAGCTGAAGGACAGTAATATGCAGTACAATCCAGGGGTCATGACGAGTCTGATCCTGTTTAACATTGTTATTGATGGTTTGGATGACGGGTTAGAGTGTACCCTCAGCAAGTTTGCTAATGATGTGAAATTATATCCCAAGCCTCTCCAAGCAGATGAGAAATTACCCAATATTCCCTCCAGGAAGCTCTCCATCAGCCAGAGGCTTTATCAGAATTTTAAGTCCCTCTTTCCAGCTGCTGAACAAGGTAAAACTTCCTATTACACTGAGTATTGAGAAGTTATGTATCGAGCCTGTGATTCATCAAGTCTTTATTGATCCAATCCACAGAGTTTAGTTCTTAGAAAAGTAGAATAAAACCTAAATTCCATAATCTTCATTGGGGCAGATATAGTTCTTGTGGAGAAGTCGCAGTTGGTACAAAGAATTATATTTTTATGTGCATCTATGAATAGAAATGACTCATTAGAATTATAAATATTCCTTGCTCCAAACCCCAAAATTAGATTTGTTAGATTATTTTTTTAAAGATAAGCCAAGCATTCCACAAGCAAAAATCGTTACTAGGTGATACATTCCATTATGCCTCATTCTCTCATCTCTCACCTTTACAGATCTACAGTTTATTTCAATTTTCTTCTTGCCCCCAGCCACTACTGTCTCATTTGTCCCCTTGCTATAGGCTGGGAAGCTTTAGATGTTTCTGTCCAAATTAATAACTAGTAAATATACTCAAACTCAACTACCAACCTTCTTTCTGTAGTATCTAAAGACCTTACCAACTAATCTTAATTCCTGCTGGATAAACATAAATTATAGATTGTGATATGTTCTCAATCCCAACTATAGTAATGTTTGTGCATATTTCTGCAAATTTCTTTGGTAAATAAAGATGAGTGTACACTTGCAAATATAGGCACAGACACCTGGATGTGGGTGTGTTCACATTTCTGAGAGCTTACATTTACACACACCTGTCCAAGCAGGGGTGTCTCTGCCTACAAAGCCTGGATTACCAAAGTGACAAAAAGCTTGAGGTTACATTTGTTTTTACTCCTGTTCAAAGTACCTCAGAATTCTGGCCCACTATCCTTTAAGTATCTAACCTTATTCTGATTCTTCAAGGTTGGCATTCAAAGATCTAACAGTGAGTAATAGGCATTCTGCCCAATGAATATTTATTCAAAAGCACGCATGCAGAGAACAATGATGTGTGTATGTCCACACACCTGCACAAACTCATGCAAATACTACTGTTTGTGTATAATAGCAATTGTAGCAACTCAGTCTTTTAGCTGGAATCTTGAAAGCTGTATAAGAATAGATTTTATTTCAATATCATTTATTTCCCCCATTTTAAAGGTAAGAGTTGTGACCTGAGGAATCACAGTAAAATAGAGACTTGAAATACTGATCTCAAAATTCCAGCATTAAGGCTGTATGTGACTCTACAGCACAGCTAGATGGACTAATATGTAAAATGATCAATAATTACAGTTGCAGATTTACATTAGCATAGAGGGAACACACAGAATATCCTGGAATTTAAACACTCTGACAGCAAATTTTTTAAAGATGGTAACTTGCTGTAGGGTCACCACATCCCAAATGCCATGGCTGCCTGCATGAAGATGCCATTGCACCACTCAGGAACAGTTTTGTTCTGGCTGTTTATTCTCTTTCTATTCATCAATATTGAAAGTTATTCCTTTAGGGACACCTGCGACTTCCCTCTTTTCTGATAATGCACAGCAAGTGTGGTTTTGAGAGCTATTTATGTAATATTTCCATTAACAAGCTGTAATTAAACCATCTAATTAAAAAAGCAGTAATCTATTTAACAGGGGGGTTATTTTTTTAAAGAAAGCCTAACAGAACTGTGATTAAGTTCCTCTGCTAGATGAGCATTATGGTTTTTCATAAAGCTCTTAATTACTCAACCCAAAATGTCAAATAAATTAAATTAAAGACATAATTTTATTTTTCTGAAAAGAAAAATAATAACACACACAGGAGTAAAAAGCTGTTCCAAAATATCCATTAATATAGTAAAGATTGTTTATAATGAGTTGTTCATTTCAGCCTAGATGAAAGCTGATTTAGTGATGTAAAATATAGTGAATAAAATCTTTTACTTATTAGACAAATATATAGCTAATTGTACTTTTTATTCCCAAAATATGTCTACTATTAAAGAACAGGAACAGCCCTCCAGGGCCACAGCAGTGGTACCTGTCAACCCAGCAACTTGCTCCCAGCTGGGTTGAGGCAAGAGAGTATCCTGGGAAAGCACAGAGGCCTGGACATTCCCCTCTGACCCCTTGTGTTTGCACAGCAATCACCTTTGTTGGATTGGGATGTTAGATTGTACATTTTGCCTGTTAAATTTAGTGTCCATTTACAGCTCTGTTGTCTGCAAAGTTGTCTAATCCCATTTTGAACCTGCTGATGCTCTGCCTCTGCAGGCTTCTGGGCCAGCAACATCCAAAGTTTCCCCGTGTAAAGAGCTACTTTCTTTGCATGCATAGTTTTTATCAAGTGCTCTTTAGTTCCATTCTTGCAGGATTCAGTGGATAACAATTCTGTGCTCACTTTATCTGTGATCTGTATCTTATCATAGCCTTACTGGAAATCTGCAATTTATTTTGCTTTATTTTAGTTGCCAGTTACTTTTCCTAAACATGATCATTCTCGTTGACATTTCCCAGGATGATAATCAGCTCTCCCTCACTCACATTCTAAGACAAATATTTCTGAGGCCAAAAAATTCAGTCAGCAAAAATGGGCTGCAATTTCTAGAATATGAAATCATGTCTTCTTCTCTGTCTAAAAAATAAATAAACTTGCACTCTACTGACACGCTTTGGAACCTCTTTGAAGAGTTCAACAGGAATTCTCTGCCTTGTAGGAAATATAATGGCTCAGTCCTGATGTGATGGAGCCCAGTGCTTAAATTTGCACAGACCCTTCTACTCCCTGCATGCTCAAGGGGCCCCTTGTGTGGCAATCTCCCAAAAGGGCCAGGCACACACTGGGACTGTGGGTGTTGCAATTAAGATGGAGCATTTTGGCTGCTGCAAGCCACAGGCACTGAAATCCACTGGACACTCCTGAGTTTCTAAGTTTGTCCCTGTTCTTACACATTTGTAGTGTGATGGGGAAGGAGGGATCAGCCTCTGAGTGCAAATGACAGGAAGAGGAGGAAAAAAGAAGAGAGAGAAGATATAAAGAAGGGATTTGCAGAAGCAAAACACAACCCTGCTGTTCAAGCATGTTTGTGGACTTGCTTAGTTTGGACCTGTATCTTTTGCCATGCTGGGGTTTGTCTCACTGCCAAGCCCCACAAGAACAGATTAGGCCAAAAGAGGGTGTTGTTGTTTAGTTTGAACACAGAGCAGTGATATGTGAAATGAATTTCTGTATACTTAATCTTAGCCAAATGAGGCTGTCAAATGTTTGTTTCCCCAACCTGAATCAGCACTTTATACCAAGAGGAAAATGTTCCCTGGGTGTAAAGCACAAGTAAGTGAAACGAAAACCCATGGACTCCAATATTCATCATTTTCTTTCTCATTAGGATTCCTTGTTCAAAAGTCAGAAGATGCTGCCTGTGCCTCCCCAGTCTCTATAAGCTGCCTTGCTCCCTTGTTTTTCTTCCCACAGCCAGCAGCTAAAAGCAGCCATTTGAGGTTGTCATGTGGGAGTGCTCCAGTGAATAGAGAGTAGGAGGGGTGCGAGGGCTGCCCTGTGACATGCACCCAAACTTCCAGGAGCTGTTGCTCATGCCTCACCCTGGGAGCAGGAAGGTGGGCTGAAGGTGAACCCACCAGCTCCTCAGTGGTCTTAGGCTGACCTGCAAGGGTTTGAAAACACCTCTGTCTCCTGAGCAAAACCCACCTATTGGTCAAGGCAAACAGGACACAGCTCAAAGTGAGGAAGTCAGGGATGGATGCCGAGCTTTTAATTACAGGAATCTGGTACTGAGAAGGCAAAAGCAATACCTGACAGATCCTTGTTCTCAGTTACAGCACAAGAGGAGGAGGAGGAGGAGGAGGAGAGGGGAGAGGAGGAAGAGGAGAGGGGAGAGGAGAGGGGAGAGGAGAGGAGAGGGGAGAGGAGAGGAGAGGAGAGGAGAGGAGAGGAGAGGAGAGGAGAGGAGAGGAGAGGAGAGGAGAGGAGAGGAGAGGAGAGGAGAGGAGAGGAGAGGAGAGGAGAGGAGAGGAGAGGAGAGGAGAGGAGAGGAGAGGAGAGGAGAGGAGAGGAGAGGAGAGGAGAGGAGAGGAGAGGAGAGGAGAGGAGAGGAGAGGAGAGGAGAGGAGAGGAGAGGAGAGGAGAGGAGAGGAGAGGAGAGGAGAGGAGAGGAGAGGAGAGGAGAGGAGAGGAGAGGAGAGGAGAGGAGAGGAGAGGAGAGGAGAGGAGAGGAGAGGAGAGGAGAGATCTCAACAGGAAAAATATCCGCAGCTGTGGAGAAAATCAGTCTTGCAATTTGAAGGGATTTTTCTTCTTTTCCCTCCTTGATTCTCTGTTTTTTTATGCTGTTAGGGTATGATGGTTTCTTAGAGTAGTAGAGCATAATGTATAGTAACCCTATTATACACTGATTTCATTACTTTACAACACAGTATTCTTTTTAAAGACAGAATATAGGCTAACTTATTAAATGCATGTGTTGTGGTTGACATTATCTCTTCAAAGGAAATTAAACTCTATATCTGAATTTCAACTACTTCTTTCAAAAAGATAAAAATCAATCAAATTCTACTTCTAGAAACACAGGACAAATCCAAATGCATGTTGTCATTGCAGATTTAAGCTTTAAGCTAACCAAAATCCGTTGATGTGAAATGGTAAGAACCAGCATTTTGTTTCCATCAGGTTTTGAGGAACAAGACATTTGTGTCACAATGAGATGTTTTTAATCCCACCTAAAACCTTGACAGAAAAATGCACTGAACACTGAGGGTTCTCTTTGCCTGGCATAAGGGATGAAGGGAAGAAAATCAAGAGGAAAAGACAAGGACTCTTTTTGCAGGAATCAGAGCAGCACCTTTCTCCTTTTTATTCTCTCTGAGCTGCTACAATAGAGTTTTATCTCTGGACTCTACTAAATGAAAAATCCATTTCCTCTCAGATTTATGACACAGAAAACACTTTGGGCTGGAACCTAAAACCTAAATAGGACTTTATTCCAGCTGAACTCAGGAAGAATAATCACAACAACAGCATCAGAGCTAATAACATCCTGAACATATTGATGCTTTTGTCTATGTGGGATTTGCGTTAATGAGTCTGCTCCCAGTGCTATTCTGGGATGTGGGGTGCTGCAAAGAATGACAAAAGTGCCTTTATTTGGTTATGTTGGAGGTACTACATCTTTCATAAGCAGGTGATGTCTAGAGCAAGGAAGCTTTTAGGGTAAGAATGACTCTTCTGCAGTGTCTGCGCAGGGTCTGGCACAGTGGGGCCAAAGCCCAATGAGATTGCTTGGAGCTGTAGAAATACTGCACGGAGCGATACGTAGGATGTGTGAGTGACACCCACAATGCTCTTCAAATGCAGATTGTTAACTAAGTTTCATTAGTGTTAATGGTTGCTACCTAGAGAGAATAATTTATACCACCAATCAAAACGTATTTTGTTTGGATCACTGAAAATTAATAATGAAGTAAAGATCTGAGGTAAAATACAGTAGCAAGTACGTGACCCACATGTTTTCTATCGCAAACTCCTTGAGATTTTCCACATAAAATGACAGTTGTCTTGGCAGATGACAAATCCTTAAAGCTGACAATGTCTGGTACACCAAAATAAAATACTTGCCTGGCTTCAAAGCTACCCACATCATATCACATTTCAATATTTCTCCTGGGTCCATAGCTGAACAATATGTTCTATATTCAGTTATCATAGAGTCCTGTGTTAGAACCTGAATATTGTCATAGATGAGAAATGTGAGGCCAATAATCATTTTATTTAAAAATATACATAATTGGTGGCAGAAGGATCAGTATATTCTTTTCTATTACCTGTTTATGGGATTCTCACACATACTGTCATGAAATATGCTTTACTTAGCTGAGTATAGAGAAGTGTTAAAAAATGTCCATTGAAAGCATTCCTTGCAATGTTAAGGAACTAAGGGAAGATAACAAAACCCACACCCTTATCAAAACAACACAATTAAGTACATTTTGCTTGCAGAAGTGTGTTATTTTGCACTTTTAATTATTTTACAGAAGATCCTCTCCTGCTTAGGGTGAGTATGAGTTGATAAGTTAATGGTCATTTCACATTTTTAGCATGGGAACAACACAATGAAACACTTTTGTTAGAAGATTGCTGTGTACCTTTAACAGTCTAAAGGCCTAGGAGAGAGGCATTTTCCACAGCTGGCCAAAACATCTGTAAAGCGTCCGTTCTTTAGAATGTCCTGTAACCTTTAGTAAACATGAGATATGCTCCTTAAAGGACTAGGACTTTACCTGATTCTTCTACTGCAACAAAGCTTATGTGTCTCCTTACTTGAAAACTGATCAGTCAGGCTCACATTTTAATGACAGACATAAATGTATCTCTAATGATTTTCTTTCACAAGAATTACGTAGGGAGTCTCCCTGAAAGTTAGTTAAATGAGCCTGGTATAAATCTGGAACACAAGCATCTCCCTGCATAAATTTACAAGCACTGATTCCAAAAGGTTAACAATATGGCAGATGGATATGATGATGTGTGAACTCAGAAAATTCAAGGTTTGGTTCCAAAAGCAGTCAAAAGTCTGAGCATTTCCTCAGTCCTTAAGCAGGCTGCCTTGACTGACGCAAACCACCTGCTGCTTCAGTTCAAGCCAAAAATAGTCCAAGAACAGCACTTATGTGTCTTTTGCTCTGCTTCTGCTCTTCATTTCATTGAGAATCCAAAAGCGTAGACGTAGAGGCAAAAAAAAAGCATAAGCATAATCTACCCCATTTAAACAAATAAATGTCAGCCACGGGAAGAAGTAGGAGTAGTGTCCAATTCTCAGTTATGGTCAAATTATTTCAGTGCTCATTTTATGCTGAGATCCCTCCACTTGAAGGAATATTTTTGCAATACCACAAAAAAATGTATTTTCTATACTCTCTGTGCAAAAGCTGTTCCTGCATCCTTAAGCATCCGATTTCACACTGTGCAATTTTTCTTCCTGTGGATGCCCTCCTTTCATGTGGACAGCCTGAAGCAAGTGCAGAGAAATGGAAAAACCTCAAACTAAAGAAAAATGTATATATTTTTCTCATCTTTCTGTTCCTTGTGTGTATTACTCTTCTGAGGCTTTATTTACTCATCAGGAAGGCCAAGGATGATCTCCCACGACCTTGGGTAAGTAACTACTGAAAATATGTGTACACAGCATAAAGCAGAGCTATTCAGGTGCCAAGCTAGGTCTGACTAAATGGAAATGAATGGTGTAACTATACCCTGAACATCCATTGATCATGGTCTCTGGTGTGTATGAAACTGAATGAGATTAGCACCTCAAGCCCCATGCAGAAGGGAAGTTCCCTGGGAACAGAGCTAACCTTTCTCAGGCAGATTCACCTCTTGCACAGAGCAGGTTTGCCAATACAAGTAAGGTTTTCTACTTTAAAAAAGCCAAACATCTTACTCCTCCTCAGCATGGTGCTGTGTCTCCCTCTGATGGCATCTGGGCCACACTTCCAGGCTGATGAACATGATAAAATCTTGTGTAACAGAGGGTGTCTTTTTTGCTCAGCTAGTGAATTTATTTAGCTCAAGGGTCTCAGGTTTAAAAACTTCTGTTCCATCAAAATGTGATTTTCTCTTTAGCCATCTAATGAATCAAGTCCTAGGGAAAATTTTTCAGACTGGAGCAGTTCTCAGCCACAACTGAACTCAATTCATATTTGCAACATCACAAGAACACAGTCACAGAGGAGAGATTTAACAATCAGTACTTGCTAGAAGAGCTGTAAGGACTTTAGCTATTTCAAGGTGAATTAATATCAGTCTACTCTGAACATTCAGTTTGTGTGAAGGCTGTAAAAACAGCTACAGGGATATTAATTTCTCTAAGTTCCTCACAGGTTGCCAGTAGACTTGAAGTTCTAAACAGTTCCTAGCTGACTACAGCTTGTGACTGGCATCCTGGACCCTGAAGAGGTTTTGCAGCCGCCACATGCTGCTTTACTGTCCTTCAAAAGCTTCATCCTACTGATTGACTTAGCTTTGAACCTCCATTCACAAATGATTACAAAAGATTTGTCCCACACTAGCAGTTACAGGAATAAAAATAACAACATTTTCCAGCCTATTGTTTTATTTATAATGCAAGTAATTGTATTCTCTTTCTTTGCTCAGCCCAGCCTGTCTAAGAACTCTTGAACCAGGTAAGTTTATTAGGGAAAAAAAAAAAACAAAAACCTGTGTGCATTTGATGGTCACTGTAAGATTTCAAAATACAGTGAAACACTTTATAAGAAGGGTCACCTGAAGGTCCACTTAAATATTCTTCCATTGTTAATACTTCAAATCAGAACAAGATAAAAAATTCCGTCTAGTGGCTCAGCACTCACTAGTCACTGAGTGGGTTTGTGCTGAAAAAAAAATGAATGCTGAGAACCAGATTCCTTTCTTCCCCTTACGTAATCAACAATTATCTGTTTACGTAGGACTAAAAATGCTGTCTTCTCCTTGTGTTCCCATACAGCATTTTAACAAAATGCTCAAGGCATCAAGAATTATTAAATGGTAAAACTCCTCCTGCAATGAAAACACTCAGTGATCTAGGATCTGGGGATAAGGATGAAGCAAACATTTCTTGTTATGAGACTCATTATCTGTACCGCCTGGATAAATAAAAATAAAAAACCTATAGCAAAACTGTGATTAAAACCAGCAGCATTAACATCAATTTCAGTAAAGTCACTTTAGTTTTTTAATGTTTTAGTGTGTTACACTGAGCTTCAGAAAGAACAACAACATCTTAGACCTACTGCCTCTAGGTTTGAAACCTTTCCATCATCTTTGAATCCATTTTATTTTTCAGAAACAAAACAACCAAAACGTAATGCTATAATACAAAAGACTGATATTAGTAAGAGGAGCTTGGAATAATGAAAATGCCTCTGCAGGAGCCAAGACTAGTGCTTGTTGATTCAGCCCAGGGCATTGATACAGAAATTCACATGGAACTGTCTAATCAGAAGTAAATGTTCCTTTTCCAGAGCATTCTTTTTGTTTCTCTAAGCCCTCTGTTCATGGAAGGGTGACTGCATGGTGCTAATGCTTAAACCCAGAGGGAGTTCAACCTCTTCATTTGTGTGTCTGTCCACATTTCCTAGAGAAGCTGGAGTCTCCTTTTCAAAGTTCACATGTAGGGATTACTGCAAGCATGTGAAAATCTATTTTTCTTTGATGTTTTACACAGTCCCTATAGGATTACTTCATTATTAACCTTATCGAAAAGAACTCAAGTGGGTTCTGGTTTTATATTTTTCCCCTAATGTGAGGTAAAACCTTGACCTATATGTGAACCTTGCTGCAGTGAGAGCAGAGACAGGCCTCAGCTAACAAGCCATGTTGGAGATCTGTGGATCTGGGACATGCCTAGCACAATTTTCAGAATAGGGTCCAAGCCAATCAAATAATGGGCTGATCAAGCCAGTGTCTGCTTGCAGAATACCATGCTCATCCATTTCCTTCATCATAGCCATTACTATCTGGCTTCCAGATTGGATTCAGCTACCTGCTCAGGGCCCACCTGCTATCAGCTGAGCCCTGTGATTAGAAGCTTACTTCAGCCTGTCCACCTCTGTGTTCCTGGCACAGAGCACCAGTCTCTACACAACACTGGAAGTATCTTCAGATGAAATTTGTTCCAATTGAAATAAGATTTATGACTTGGTTGGAGATCTCACTTTACAAAATGGTGGGTTTTTAATGGGTGAAATTGCTTAACTGGCAAGGATTAGCCCAGTGGGTCCTCACCCAAGGCAGTGGGGTTCAGTGTTCTAGGGACAGTAACCAAGACCTGGATTCTCCTCCTGCCTGGGCTACCAGTTTGGATGCTCCTCTAGAGATACCTGAGACTAATCTAATGGCAGTATTTGTATAAGACTGCCATTGGCAGGTTTAACTTCTGAATGACTCTGTGATGATCAGATATTGATATTTGGGAATATAGGACATGGAAAGTATAATAGGCAGATGTAATGAACCCATCCTGATGGGGCAACAGTAAAATCCACTTATGTCTTCCAATGATTTGCTCTGAAAAAGAAGAAAATACTAGAGTCTTATGTAGGCTGTGACTGAAGATTTTTTTCCTTGCATGTTAGCTTTAGCCAGGCTAGCAATACCTATCTGGTTAACATTCTGCATAGAAAGCCAAAATACACATATCAGTGAAAAGAAATACTGCGAGAGTCAGAGCACCTTGTCAGTTGGGATCAGCCAGTTTAGTTTGCTCAGTCTAATGGAAAAGTTCTGAAAGTCTTACAGTGTGTGGCTTGTGAGTCAAAACACTGCCAAAGAAAAGGGACTGGTCTGGACCAAATCCTAAGACTGAATTAAAAATGGGATCCTTTGGGCAAAATTCTAGCAAACACTTTCATAGATGGAAATATGGGAAATTAGACTATCAAACTAGAGCTCAAACTGTTGTGCTTATAACATACCACATCCTCTGATTTTTAGTGGGAACACTTTACAGCAGCATCTGAAGAGAATACGTGTCCCCAGTGGAGACCATGGGAGTTCACCATTCCTGCAGAGCACTAACATATTAAAATTCATGCTGTTGCTTTTCCTGCTCTCTTTCATGCACATGCACATGCACAAGCAAAAAATATGTTTTAAGCAGCACACATAATTACCTCAGCTTTTGGAAACAAGCTGTAGGATAACACGGGGTAGAAATGGTTTCTGACAAAACCTGCCTTTCACAGCACAGCTACTAAGAAGAATTGCTCTGTGCACAGGGGTCATTAAGCCACAAGAAGGTGTCCAAATGAGTAGGACTGAGCAGACTTATACATTTGGAAAGAGAAATATGCACAAGCTGTCTCAGAGGGAAAAGAAAAGCATGCCTGGGAAATATACTGGGAAAACTTACTATTGGTCCTTCAGGCTACATAGCCCAGAGACTGGGGTTGCTGTAGCATAAGATTGCATTGCCCCTTTCACAGGTAATGATTTGGATAATCTCCAATCTGGATATAAACCCTTGAGTTACTGTGTACTGTCACAGTGTCAGTGCCTTAACCAGTCCTCCCACTTGTGCTTTATAGATTGTACAAGAACAGGATTGCATTGGTCTGCTTCAAACCTCTGAGCAGTTAATCTAACTGAGGGGTTTAAGGTTTTAGCAGGTCCTTCTAATAGCTGCTGTGCTAGTGTGCAGTTAACCTTTATTGCCATGAGGGCCCTATTAAAAATGAGCGACATTCAGCTCCTTTAAGGAAAGAAAGATTATGCTTCCAGATGTGTTGATATACTTGACATATGCCCTGTGATTGCAGAGGCTCTCAGGCACCAAAAGAGTTCTGTTTTCACAAAGCTGCAATTTTTGTTTATTCAATATATACACACATGCTGTCATCGTAATTTGTGCATGGCACTTCTAACCTGAGCGACGAAAATACAGAGAGAGATTGAGTGAGGCAGTAAGACTGCACCATGCATAACACTGCATGTGGAAAACCCATCCTCACAAGCACAGCCTGTGTAAAAACAGTTTTCTTTGGCTTGCTCCAATTAGAACATCCATAAATATTTTCAGTTGTTGCTATCATCACAACAGTTTGAACACACAGAATAGACTCATTTTTAAGGATATGCAATTATATCTGTGAATGAAAGCATTGAATTTGGTTCATTTAGTCTAGGAGATGCACATTTGTTTTGCTGTTCACCATTCAGAAAGCAGAAAAGCAACTGCATGACTGTACATTTTGTAGTTGTTACCACTGACAAGTATACATCCAGAAATCCATACCCAAGACAAGGGATTTTTCACTCGGCTCTTTAAAAAAAAAAAAGCAACTTTTCCATCCTCTGCTCTGTGAGCAGAAGGAATGCAATGGCTCCATCTACATTGTAGGCTGGGTCTGGGAGTGACCTTAACCCCAACCCATTTCCTGACACCTCCTGACATCTCATTTCCATATTTCTTATAAAACCAGGAAACATGAACAAACTAGTCTAAGGGAATCTACCTGAAAGGTTATTTTTCCTTTTCCACTTTTACATCCCATCTCCTAGCCTTACTGGTCTTGGGAAGATATTTGTATGTCAATGCAAAATCTATGGTTGTGTCACAGGGCAAAACCCTATTATCTTACCGTGCTTAACCTGACAACCTTTGATATGCAATCTGGAAAAGACTGAATAACATCATTCACAGACAGCAAATTCTGACTATTTTATGAACAGAGATGGTTCAAAATTAATATGTCTTATAAACATAAAATCTCTGATTTGCATGAAGAATAGTAATTTATGCAATGTGAGAATGAGTTTGAGAGAAAAAACTCTAGGTGCAGAGTCTACTAGAGGAATCCGAAACTATTTGATAATTCAAATCACCTTCTAAAATTGATGCAAAAAGCTAATTTTCAAAGTAGCTCAACGTGGGCATTACAGTAGTTCTGTCATCTTCCAGTCACACAGGCAGGTCTCAGGGGTTTATATTTCTGGCTGCCAGCAGCCATTCCACTCAAAGGCACATAACACTGGAACTCACTTCAAGAGGGGGCTGGAGTACTTTGGAGAGTCCACATTCAGGAAGCATTCAGAAAAAAATCAGTCAATCTGACTGATTGATCCATGGATTACACATACTGATCACAACTGGTCTAAGGAATCTCTCTGCTGATTACAAGACAGATGCAAATGATGTAGAAAAGTATTAGAGAAAATGAGCTCACAAATGCTATTTTTGCTTTTCCTCTATCCCAGATCCACTTGGGATAAAAACACTGAGTCATATCCTTTGCTTTATTTAAGCCCTGTGATATTTGCATGTTTTTCCTAGTAGCTCAATGCATGGAGGGCAAGATCTGCATAAATATAAACCCAAGAAATCAGATTCCTAACAGGTAGTGAAACACAAAGGCTCCAGAAGTCCCTGAAGCAGTGAGGCTGTGAACCTACTCTCACCTTTTTCTACATCTGCCCCATGTACCTGAGAGAACCTACTGCTGCAGAAACTTAGCTAAAAGTCTTTTGTTCCGACCGAACGCTAGATGAAGTTTTTGTTTGCTCAGTTTCTGTGGAAACCTAGAAGCATATTTAATTCTTGCTGAACACATTTTGGAATCTGATTTTAAACTCTGACTTTTAAGACTCTGCCCATTCTGATCTGTAACACGTCCTGCTTATTCCATGGTGCCTTCCAGTAGACAGAATTTTCCCAGAATAAGTTAAAGTGCATGCTGCCAGTTTTTTCTAAAACAACACATTGATTATCTAAGTTGAAAATGAATGTAAATGATTTTCTGAATAGAAATATCTTAATGTACTGCTGAGAAATGTACTGACCATCCAGATATTCCAGATTAGAGCAAAGGATTACAGACACATACTCACACACCCTGCAAAATTTGGTTACTGACCAAAAGAAATAGAAGAAAAATCAATAAAATTGGGAAATTCTTTAGGGGTTTGGGCTAATTTAAAGTATAATCCTCAGAGTTTTACTTTGAATAAACTGCAAGTGCCTATTTAATTTCAGTACAAAATTTTTTTGTTTGTTGATTGGTAATTTCTTTTTCCAATAGTTTTAATTATTTTAGGCTTGTCTAAAAATTAAAGATAATGTTCGAAGTAAAAAGAAAAACAATTAATTAGAAAATGACAAAATGAAGCTTCTTATTTTTTCTGTTCTTGTTTTCTTAATCACTAATTTGACCCAAATCATCAGAGTGTTTTGGTAGCCCTGAAATCTGTCTCTAATTATTTTGGCAATTTATAACATAGCAAAGCTTTTCAAACGTTCTTTTAATGATTCATTGTATTTGCGCTACTTGAACATTAATAGAAGAACACTTGTGCTCATAAGAAAGCTGGAGTATCATATGAATGTGCTATTTCTGTGGGACTTGCCATCACAACCATTGCTGGGGATGAAAAAAGTAGCATGCAGTAAAAACACAACGTGACTGCAGTGATCATTCACCAAACAGGAACTGTTTGGTGAGAAATGTGCTTCTGAAACATCTGCACACCAGCCACTGATTTGATAATTTCAAACAATGAGAAGAGACTGTCTGTAAACACACACTAAAAAGAGTGCCTAATCCATCAAATAAAATGTTTGCTGCAGATGGTCCTTCCAGCTCCGTCTATAGGTGTGTAAATAGAAACAGATGACCATATAATCATGACATGCAGACATACTGAGTTATCTGGTGTACCAGTTTATCTCCAAACAGCAAGTTCCAGAATCCACAAGTGAGCCAGAAATGCTTATAGACATCTTATTGCTCCTGGAGAGGTTTAACTTCTATGTTTTCTGCGGGGCTTTTTCTTATGCTGGGGTCTAGTATTTACTTACAGCTTCAGGATATGCAGCACAAAACGATAAAGAGCCAGAGAAAGGAAAAAGGAAGTCTTTTAAGATAGTGTATTTTAAGAAACAAAACAAAAACAGGCTCTGGAGATGACTGTGTATCACTAGCTGACACTGAAACATCAAACAATACCATACAATACTAATCTTAAGAGACAGAGAGCTAAAGAATCTGAGCCAAAGAACCACTTCAGGAAGCCATTTCATGTGGTGCTTCAGGTTACCTGTGAGCACAAACCCCCTGCAAGTGAGAACAAAATATAAACCCAGCAATAAACTTTACAAAATCTACCATGTTAATCCACTTGCAATTTTGTGCACCTCCTTATGCTGAAGTCAAACAAAAAAAGGTGGGCAGAGAAGGTGAAAGGAATAAAGAATACAGAGGAAAGATTTGAAAGCCGACTGCTTTTTTTGCTATTACCCCCTGTGCATAATCACAACAGGCACTGAATTCAGTAGCTTAAGGTCCCACTGTGTTGGGTCTGCTGTGAATGTACAGGAGCCACCATAAAATAACTACAAAAATGTAAGAAAAACTGCAACCAATGGACATTTTTTGGAATGGAGACATTTGAATGGCCACCAAAAATTTTGTATTCAGGCTTACTATAAACAAGTAGCAAAGCCCAAAGCCCTCACTGAAGTCAATGGAGAGCAACAGGTACAGCCCTGGGCTGCTCCACCCTGGCTAAGGTCTGAAGCACATGTCAGAGGTTCCCTTGTTTTCCTGTATCTACTGCAACAGAGCAGCTAGGATCTGAGCTGGGCCATGCCACGAGGAAAAAAGTTGCTCACACTCTGGAAGAGATGAATGAATCTAGAGGATCAGCCACCCTAGCTCCAGAGTATGAGGCACTCACTGCCTCACTGACATGTGAAAGATGCAGATGGAAACAGGCAGTGCAACACATCTGCCAGGGAAACAAGTGTGCAGGCTGGGGACTCTGCTTGCAACTTTGTCGAGGGCTTGGTCCTCAGGGCTAAAAGGCTGCCACACGGGGGCTTTTGTTTCCATCTACACCCAGCGTAGTGCAGGCAGCTCCTGCCTGCAGTGACCATGCCACCAGTATGCAGAACAGAGAATCAGATTACTTTAATGTGCTCTCTGTGCAGGTACACCTCCAAAACATTCAGCCTGAAGTCAGCACAGCATGTTGCAGCCTGATAGGCTGCACACAGGGAGCAGTTTGGACCTCACTCTCTCCATTTCTCTGGCTTCTGCTAAACTCCCAGGTGGAATTCAAGGTGATGGTTTTAACCTACATAGCCATCACTGCTTTGAGAACTTTTAAGCTTATTAAACCCTCCCTCTCTTCCTGTCAGATGCTGATGCTGTCTCTCAGGGAACTTGTACCTGCGTGGTGTGTCAGACACCTGTTTTTGTTATCATTCCATGCAAGGTATCAATTTTCTTCTTTCTCTACAGCTACACTGAGCAGCAGTGGATCTATTCACAGGTACACCCCTTATTTAGCCTGTGACTTGTAAGTGATTGTTAAGGTGCTTGAGGCCCCGAATGAGTATCTACAAGTACATTCTAAGAAGAGCAAAAAATGAATAAAAGAACAGTTGTCTGCTGCATTTGCAGTTAATTATCTGCAAGCCTACTTTCCTCTCCCCAGCTCCCACTGGAGGACTGAGCTCACGTGCCAGATGCCAGGCATCTGTGCTCAGTGTGGCACTGAGGAGGTTCAGCAACACGTGTTCACCACTTGACTGTACTCCCTTCATCTACCACCCATCATGCTCCAAAATTTAACAGCAAGCACCTAATGAGGCAGAGAGATGTCAACTCCCTCAACCATCCTCTGATATATCCCCCAGCAGCTCTTTCTGCTCATCTGCCTTCTGTATGATTTTCTGTCACTTAGCAAATTAGATTCCTCCTCAGCATTTCCTCAGAGGTTTCCTGTGGGCCGCATCACTTCCTTTTTGTTGCCACTTTTCCAGTGGCTCTGCCCCAGGCTCCCTGCACTCTTTCCCAGTGGGAGCCAAACGACAGCCATGGAGCTGAAGGTTACAAAGAGAAACCCACAAAATCAACTGGTTTGTAGGCACCTTTTTTTGTAGTGCTGTGTAAGGACTAGACTTCTGCATTGAGTGAACTGATGCCTTTTAACAGAACAAGGAGAGTATTTAGACTAGTAACTAAAATAGTAAACTGGAAGGTGTTTTAGAAATGAGATGTAGAGAGAACACTTTCTTTTATAGCTGTTGTAAACCCCTGCTCTCTGGATATTTTGGTTTCATAAGAATGACAGGTCAATAGCTCCCTTTCCATGCATTCAGAATTGTGGGCAGGCCTGGCAGATGCTCTGTCTGCACATTGAGATACAGTGCACTGACTTTCCTGCAGATCTTACCAGAACAATCAGCAGCCTGGAGACCTCCAACCAGCTGGTTATACAGATGTCTAATAACTGTCATATTACTTCCTGCTAGAGGAGAAAGGGAGTTAAGGAAGATGGGGTGAGACTAATTAAAAAGAAAAACTCAGAATGTGTTGCTTTTAATTTCCCTCATCCTAGTAATTCTACTTCCTAAATTACTGTAATATAATGGGAAAAAAAGCCAGAAAGCAACTAGGGGCAAACAGTGAAATAGCATCAGAAATCTATACTGTCCATCTCCTCCATATTTTTTATTACAGTCAACAACGTTATTATAGTATTTTCAATCCTTCATGAAGTCATTTTCCAAAAATAGGTGAGCAGCAGTAAAAGAAACAAAGAGCTGCTCTCCTCTCAAAGGTCCACAAAATGCTACACACAGAAAAGAGGAAGATTACATTAGAGTGGAGAGTGCACTGGAGTGAAGAGAGAGAAGCACTTATTTCCACTTCATGTTTGGAAGGGGAAGGATTGCATTTAAGGACATGTGAGGTTGCCAAGTTTCGGGCTGTGGCTGAAATATAAAATTTAATAGCAAACAGAGTCTTTTTTTTTTTTTTAAGGATGAATTATGAGAGGTTCATTTGAGGTTCAATAGCACATTATGTCCAAAGAGAAAATAAAACATTTAGAAATGCTTTAATTAAGTGGAGGAATAGAATCAGAAAGTGAATGAAAAAGAGGCAGTGCAGTACAGCATGGTTGCTCTGCCACTGCTTATAAATGGGGTGGAGGACTCCTCTAACAAAGCTCAAAACAAGAATCTTAACCAATGACTCTAAGTCATAGGAGCTTGTTTTAACCACTGAACTGAACAAAATTGAACACACACCTATCTTGCTCTTGTCCTTTGAAGATGATGTAGCAGTTCTTTAAATATTCACTGGCACAGAGCACAAACCATATAGATAAGCCTAATGTCCTGGCTAAAGTCAGTTTTTCATTTTGTGTCTGTGAATATTTAAGTCAGATACAAAGTGTTTCTCCTTTGAACTTCAAAAGAACAGCTGAACTCACGATACTCAACAGCCAGCAGTATGGGGAGAGATGTGTGAACAATGCTTACAACCCCAACAGCCCAGTCAGATATCTTGTTAAGGGTCAAAAGAACAATTCCTCCTACCTTACTGGTGTGAATGACACTTACATCCATAAACTGGTTCTTTGTCCAAAATTATATGGTGTAGTCTGGCTGGATTTTTTAATAATTTTAAATAGACTGAAATGCACTTAAAAAAAAAAAAAAAAAAAAAAAAAAAACAAAGAAAAACAAAATAGTCTCTTTGTGTCTGCCTGTATATGTCTGTGTGTGTTTGCGTATTCACATTCATACATAGTTGTGCAGCTACAATCACATTGAAATCCTCAGATATAAATTAGATCAGATGTCAATTGCATTCTAAAGTGAAAAACCAATTCAGGCATAATTAACTGTCAGGAAAATATGTGCTCCAAGGAGATTTCAGATGATGAGGTATGAACCAGATACTTAAAAAATTTAGTAGTAAGTATGGGGTCCAAAAAAAAAAAAAAAAAAAAAAAAGGAAAGGTAAATGGGAGAGAAAATTCAGCAGGCTGAAATCCAGGTCAAACCTTGGTCGCTTGCAGTCTCAGCCTCCATCTCAAGCAGATGCATCAGTCACGGCTGAACTTTCTTCGTAAATCCTCTTCCACACAAGAGACCAGGGCATGCAGGCAGCTTGCTAGGTCTTTGTATAAAGACAGCTCATTTGCCAGTTATTTGACAAGTTCAATCAAGGGTCAGAGAGAAAGCATGGAGCGTAGAGAGATGACAAACAGCCACATTTCTTTTTGAAAAGTTAAAATGACTTTGTGAAGTCTGTTAATTCATTTTGTTACAAAGTGACAGTCACTGGGTGAACTTATCTATGGTGAAGCTCACACATAAAAGACCATGAATCTGGAATTTTCATCATCCTCACTGATTCTTGAAGCAACATATTTTACAAGCCATCAATCCCTCTACTTGGATGTTCGTAGCACTGAGTAAACCCATTGAAAAGCTGCTCAGAATAAAACAGGCTCCAAAAACCTCTCTGCTTAAAACCAGAACAGAACAAACAGAGGGAAATGAAAAGGAAACTGATAATTTCTTTTGGGAAGGTGCAGGGAAAACCACTCTTTTTGATTATTCTGGGGTCATCAGAGATGCCAGGAGAAAGAAGGGTGTCTGGAGAAAGGGTACAGGAGCAAAACAAGGGAACTGGCTGGACTGAAGTCATCATTGCTTGTACACTTCCATTCAGGACTCTGCAGAAGAAAGTATCTCCAGTACTTAGATGCATAGGAATTATTGCTCCTTGGAGCTTTGGAAAGGAGAGTTTAAAATACTTGGCAATATTCCAGTCCCAGTCAGCCATGCAAAAGTAAAGTTTTAAAATATCTTTTAAAATAGGCTCCTTTCCTGACTTTTTCCCCCTACCTTTTGGACATACAAATTCGTATTGCATTTTCCAGTTGTTCTCTGCAAATGTGGACTCCAAGTAGTCATTCACTGAATTATTCATTCCTAACTGAGGATTGATATTCATGCAGCAGCCCCACCACTAGTCTCTACCACTCTCCCCATTACTATACCACCAAATATCATGACTTTCAGATTCCCTTTTAATTTTCCAGACAACCATTCATTCTTCCACAACACCAAGCCAGTAGCATTTGTTCTTTTCTGTGGGTTTGCCCCAGACTGCCCTGGCTACCTTTTCTACGTACAATTGACTTCCCATAGCCTTCATTACTTCAAAGGCTAAATAATGACACTAGGGTTAGAAGTACAACTATTAATAGAGAATAAAAAGAATGCCAGAACAACCAGCACCTCTTGGACTGCTATTTTTATTGCTGAGCAAGTGGTTTGTGGATTTTTTTTTTTCCTGCTGGTATAAATGTAAAACACAGCCACTGGGGATGAATAACAATGAAAGGCTGCTTCTGGGTGCCTGCAAAACTTTCTCAAATTAGATCACCAAGGTCCAAATTCTCCTTCAGAATCGATCAGCCTAGCTCTTTTGGATCTGCTATTGTTGCATGCATTTTACACTTGCTTTGAATCCAGCTGCCTAAAAATGTAGACAGGATGGCCAGGCAAATGTGAGTTACAGGTTGATGATGGGGAGTATAAACTGTCTAAACCTTCTGTTCTTCCCATTTGCTTCCATGATACCAGTAGCTCTAACACCTGATTTTAGGCTGGAGATGAAAAGTCTCCTTTGTGGCTCCTGCTCTTCTTCCAGGATAGTTTATCTATTCCCCACCTATCTGCACTGCAAGAATTTGTTGCTCCTTTCAGGAAACATAGCATGGAAAGAAACCCACAAAATCTGATATGTAGTCAGGGAATGAAGTAAAACAACCAGTGCAGAATAATCAGTATACGCCTGGGTATTGCATATTCGATGAGGTTGCCTGTTCAAAAGAAGAACCAGCTTTGTTTAGTTCAGCCCATGAAAGTACTTTAATAGGCAGAGAACAATTTCTGCTGAGATTCTCTCTCTGTGATAATGTAGTACCAGGAAGAGATTTGCAGTTTCTATCTCTTCTTGCCCACTCCCTCACACAAATATCATTGCATAATGGCTACCATTCTTAATGCAGAACTTGTGGATGAATTCATCATAGGCACTTTTGGAGTAGAGATAATAATTGAAAAATGTTTTAAAAAAATTGCAAGGAGTGATTACAGTATTTCTCTCTCTCCAAAAAGGAAAAACTCACTATATAATTTCTTCTTAAAAGAAAGACCCTCATTAACATTATCACTGTAGACTTCTCCATGATCTCTGCTTTTCCTAAAGTTGCCAGGATGTAAAAATATCCCTTTTATTTTCATTAGAAAGATCTAATGGGGAATGCATTGTATCTGTTTCCATCTAATAGTTTATCATTATAGGGGCTACAGCAGTTAAGGGTATAAAAAAACAGTTTTTAAGTTCAATGTTAAATAGAAGTTTCCGGTTTTGTTGTAAGTACCATGGAAGAGATTTCATGGGTGCTGGGGAATTTTCAAGAGTGATGTTCTTGTGGCTTTACTACAAGTGTAATGCCTAATGAATCTTTTATATTTTTTTTTTTTTAGTTGGGAAAATTTGTTCATGCTCATTATTTCAGTGATTCTCAGTATTGTAAAAGAAAACTCCAGTTGCTTTAACTTCTTATCTGATGGTGCTGGAAATTTCAGACTGAATAAAACCATAATAGACTTCTTAGAAATTTTGTGACCAAAAAAAAGAATATGTTCTGAAAAAAGATGGCAAGACAAAGTCCCAGTGGTTTGCAGTCATATCCTAAATGTTGTCAGTGACAAATTTCACTAACTTTCTCCTCCCTGTAGCTCAGAGACAATCCATATATGAGAAAAACAGCTGCAAACTACCTGGCTCATGTAACATCAGCAGGATTGTTAGCTGGGATTCAACTGCAATTCCAAATTCCAACATTAGACCTGAGAAAATGAGCATTGATAGAGAACAGAGGCTAGAACTTCATATTCCTAGTGAAGAAAGTGAAAATTTGCTTTTTCAGCTCTGGTGCAGGGAGTTCTGAGGTCACTATCTATCCAGGAAGCTGAACTTGGAACATCTTAGTATTTCAGATAGGGTGAAACGTAAACCAAGCATCTGCTTTTCTCTGTGGAAAATAAATTCAAGAACACTGCCATCTAATTGGGCTCTGTTGCCAGGAATTTCAGTGAGGGCACTGGGTGATCCTTTCATTAGTTTATGTGTCTCAGCTTTTCAGGATATAAACAGTGAAAAAACAGAACATATGTTCTACTTCCTATTTCTCCTACTCAGAATAATTCTGTCTGTCTACTAACTGACAGAATTAATAGTTGTACAGTAGTTATTGCTGTTGAAATAGTAGTAGAGTAGATTCTTGGTAAGGTCTCATTGTACTTTATTTAAACAAGAAATTGCTAAGTAGAGAACAAATATGACAACACAAATTTGAAGACAGGCACAGTCAATGAGGTTGCTACAGGAATTAGGAGAGAATTAACATGATTTTAGTGGATTTCCATACATCTTGCCTCTGTGCAGTATTTGTCCCAGACAGTAAAATTGTAAGATCTTCAATTGGAGATTTTTTCTATAAAAAACATATATAGGAAGAGAATTGAGACATAGCTAAAGACCCTGATTGCTTTTCCCAATGCAGATGGTTCAAGAATGCAAAAGGGAACAAGGTCATACCACCTTTGGGAGTGCTGCCAAACCTAAAAATTTGAAACACGTGACTTTGTCATTGAACATTCTGTTTCTCAGGAAAAGACCCAGTTTGGGCCATTAACTCTTTAAGGGACAAGACACTAGTGTCCTGACTGACACAATGATCAGTTTAGGTATGACCTGAGGAGCCTCAGAAGAGCTACTGAGACAAGAACAGCTGAAAGCAGAAAGTTGTTCAGCACTGATCCTGCTTTTGAAATGTGTGAACCTCAGGAGCAAAGTAAATGGTGAGGTCCTGCATCTGGACTTCAAGTAGATGCAAGAACACAAGGACTGAGGTGTATTGGCCAAGACTGTGGAAGGACAGACTGTAGCATTTGTCAGCCCAGCTGTGAGATCATGCATAAGTATTTAATAAACTATTAAAAATTTTATCTTCCCATGACAGTTGTCCTGAGTCTTGTATTCACCATACAAGCACATTCTGTATCCACCATACGGCACATTCTGTTTTGCATCTTGTATCCCAGGCTTAACAAGGAAAACACCCTTCTGTGAGATATTGCTTAACCTGTCAATATAAGCAGTATAGTAATAAGACTAATTAAAACACCTTATGGTGTGTAGGTTTCTCAAACAAAAACCATGTCTGAAACCCAGAGGCTGCTGGTAAAACAGAAACTGACTCTTTGAGAAATGGATCTGAAGGAGAATGATGTGCAGAGATTAAAAATGCTTTGGTAAACTGATCTTTACACTGAGAAAGCATAAGAGTGCCAAAACTGTAGAGGCATTTTCATGCTGCTATCACAACTCATGCTGATAGTCAGTGATAGTCACACTCCTTGGATGTGGTGGTCTGTCATTCTAACCTAGGATATTCTTGTTTTGTTTATCTTGATTTCACGTTTAAGCACATTTTTACTTGTTTTTTTAACATATTTGGCTGAGACAATTACTTTTGTGCCTCATCTTTGCTGACACGAACCTTCTCTTTTTGCATCCAGATGGAAACACTGGTACCATTAGGGTATATGCCCAGCCTGGCCAGTAAGCCTAACAGGCAGGACAGCACTCACAAAAACAACAGCCCTCCCCCATTCAATGGGGAAAAAAAGAAAAAAGACTGCTGACAAGCCCTCTAGATCTAGATTCACTCCAATTGCATGAAAATCTGCTAGGGACTTGGTGGCATATGGACTGGGTAATGGCTTACAGAACCCTCTTCTGCAGAATGTTGGGTAAAAGAGTAAGAGCATGATTCATCCTGGTTTCTACTTAAAGTCACATGCAGAAGACACAAATAAAACTCAGGATGGAAAATAGCTATTGCATACACAGTTGTTTTTCTTGGTAACAACATAGTAGGAAATGAAAAGACACCATCCAATCCTAAAGTTTGAAAACCCATAAGCATTCCCTCACATTTAACCCCAGACTTGTGAGCCAAGTAGAGACATGAAAGGAAATACACTAAAGAAAATAAAATGCAAGAGCATTGTGTGTTATCCTACAAAGTTACAAGGTGCTATAGTAAGAAATCTTCCCTCTGGGATGTTGAAAAGTCTGATAAGGCTGATAAACCTTGCTGCCTGGGTCCATCATTGGGACACTGAGTATTTCAGAGCTCCTGTCATGCCTGGGAGATGAAAGTGCAGGCTGCCCAAACAGGATCCCATGGAATGGGTGACAATAAGATCTTCCTCACTGGAAGATGCCTGCAGGGATTGCATAATTCAGAACTGCCTATTTTTTTCTGGGAAAGCAGTTTTCTTTGCCCTTAGTATTTGCTAAGCATAGAGGTGTTTGTTGGACAATGACAACAAGGCAGCCTTTCCACACTTTGAGGGACTGCTCAGTGTTAGGCATGGTGCTGATTCAGAACTTGTTAAAAAGTCACACCTGGTCCAAGGAATCTGGTGGGAAAGAGGAGGGAAATGTACTCCTGACAGCTATGACCCAAAAAGCAAGTTACTAAGGAGGCTACTTAGACAAAATGACAAACATTTCTTGAAGACCACACTCCCTCCAGGATGTCCAGTGTAATCAGAAGGAAGCAACAAACTTGCACCTGAGAGGCAGTGAACAGCTTTCTTGGCATTGGTAAACTCACAGAACAGTATGGAAACACATTAATCTTAAATGTCTGCATTCACTACAGATAAACAAGTAGCAGCAGTTGCTACACTACAAGTGTGCATTTCACGTGTGCACTTGCTGCCAAGGGCAAGATACATTGATTGCTTTTTAAAATTTATGAAATCAAGTATTTTTTTATATTATATAATTGAGTAAAAAGTCATTATGCATGAAGTTGTAACATATATAATTCCATTATTTAAGGTAAATGAGTTTTAATGATGGGCCAGAGATCAGAGTGCTGAGCATCAGGTAAAATCAGTCCAGTGATTATCCTTCACCTATTGAATACATTTTGCTTTTCAGTTTTGTAAATAGAAAGAAAGGACAGTGTTTAGGGAACAGTGTAACAGGTAAGTAAATGTATGAGCCAGTAAAAAAAAATGTACTTTCTATGTCAATGAGCATTCATTTGAGTGTGCTGAACAAGAAATAATTATCTATGCACAGTACAAGCTGGTCTACACACTGCAAAATGATAAAATTGTGATAAAAGCAGAGAAAAAGTGTTAAAAAGTCTCTAGCCATGCACAAGCTTTTAGAAGTATATTGCTGTGTAGCACAGTCAGTAGATGAATCTTCACCTTACCTGTCAGAGTGCTTTACCCCACTTGGATAGTAGGAATGAATGAGCTCTTTGATGTCAAAGCTAAAAAAAAGAAAAGGTTTTGGCAAGCTTAAGCCTTTGTTGTAGTTGTTGTTGTTGTGAACTATCATGGGGCTCTGATACAAGCATTATTCAGGATGAATCTACCAACATTTTCTGCAGAAATACTTCATCATATAGGCTGTGTGACCATTATCTGCTGTAACCACTGCTAACAGGAAAATGCTACCAGTAAACCATTACTCAGATTGGGTGAGCAATTGGCTGCAGCATCTGACATTGGGTCTGACCTCCTGTGTCACCAGAGAGGTGGAAAGCTTTACCAAATCATATCTGAGGTGCATGTTAACCAAGTATGAAAATACCTACTGTATCTAACTCAAATATTCATAGATTCAGAGAGATTAGCACCATAAAGGGCAATATCTCAGCTTGCCTGACCTCCTGCATATCACAGGCCATTCAATTTCACCCAGTCACCCCTGTGTTAAGCCCAATTACTCATGTTTGATTGAAGCATATATTTCAGGAAGGTATCAGTCTTGATCTGAATATATTGGTAGAAAGGAAAAGCATCTCTCCTTTTGTCATTTTTTTCCACTAGTTAATGCCCCATACTTTCAGTTTTCCTTAATTTCTCATTTAAATTTTTCTGGTTTCTGTTTCCAGCCATTGGTTCTTGTAACACTTTTCTTGGCTAAGTTACATGCCCTCTCAGACCAGAATTCTCTCCACAAAGACATGCTATTTAATAAATTCACATTCCTTTCTGCTTCTTATAAAGCTTAACTCATCCAGCTCTTCCCTCACAGCATTTTCCCCCACACTCAAGTAGCATTTGCAGCTCATTTATATGCTCTCCAAAATAGTTGTGACCGTGATTCAATCATCCATCTCATCAAGGCCACATTTGGGAGTTAATCTTCCCCCTGCTTTCCCATTCATACAACAAAGATCTCATTACTTCTCCCCTCCACAGCAATATCCACTGGATATTTCCATTTCACAGCGTGCCGAGCTCCTTCCAGCAGTGGCCGCTGTCCATGGTACTGTTCTCCCTTACACCCAGAGACTGAGATGCTGCCTCTCAGAACCACAGAACCAATTAGGTTGGAAAAAAAAAAAAAAATTAAGATCATCGAGTCTAACCACAAACGTAACAGTGCTATGTCCATCACTAAATGCTAATTTCTGCTGGACTTTCACTCAGATTGATCCAATACAGTAGTGCTATCATCTGTGGAAGAGAAAGAAGATGGCAAACACTCCATGGAGTCATTTATGCAAGAGCAATGGCTTTCAGTAGACTGTAAGTCAAACTCATTCTTCTGCAGAGGTGTTTTAATGCCCCTGGGTATAAAAGTCTAACCAAAAGCTGTTTACAACAAGAAGACTCCTTGGCTGTCTACAACAAGAAGCTGTTTACAACAAGAAGACTTCACCTCATTTCCTTGGAAGGGAATGAGGTGAAATCTGTGTGCTAAGAAATGGTAGCTTCAGTGAGTGCCTCCAAGGACTTAAATGCTGATACAATGAAGACTTTTTCTTGGGTGGTAATATTCCCACCTGATCCAATGGAATCTGATCTCTCTGTGTGGCTACTATGTCATAATTTTCACCACTTTACTCAACATTACATCTCTTATGAGTTGTCTGGGTTTTTAAAAATTATTTACTGTCACATGATTGATAAAAATGTTGAAAGGATTTGGTTTAATATTGATGCTTCTTGTACCCTGCTTAGAAACAATCTCATTCAATGATGTTTCCTTGCTGACAGCTAGCATTTGAAATTGTCAGATGGCCAGCTTTGATCTATTCAATCTTAACTTTATGATACTGCATAGCGTTTTTCATTAAAACAATTTCATGTCATACTGAATCAAATGCCATACAAAAGTCTATTATGTCTGAGCAGTTTCTCTCATCGACTAAACTTATAATTCCATCAAAGAATGAAATTGGGTTTTGTTGACAAGATCTATTTTTCATGAAAAAAATATTGTGTAGTATTAATTCTATTACCACACTTAATCCTGCATCAACTGATTTCTGTATCAATTTCTTTTGCTGGCTTTTGTTTTGTTTTGTTTTGTTTTTTTTTTACTAAGGAGTCTTATCAGGCTAATTGTTCTATGCTTGTCTTAGCTATCACACGTGCCCTTTCTGATCACTGGGATGGTGTTAACAAATGTCCACGCTTTGTGAATTGCAGTGGCATTCTTATATTCAGAAAAGAAATAATGTCATCAAGTCAGAAAGCTGCTTGGGCAGCTTCTCTGGGATTCTTTGGTAGAAATGATCACCATTACTGCTTACAAGGTTAATCTCCTACACAATTGTCACCCCTCCTTAGATGTCTACACACATAGATGTGAATAGGGGGACATGATGGTGAAAGCCTGGCTCTCAGCAGTGCCCTTTACTCCAAGTTGGCCCCACAAAATCACCTAGTCTACATCACAAAGAGCAGTGAGAAAGGTGTAAATTTTTCCATGACTCTCATAGTGGTGTGCTGAAAAAACTAGGAGCAGAAATCTGTGAAATTCCTCACACAAACTGAGACATGTTATGCTGGTAGTCAGGGTGGTAGAATGAGACCTGTACTTGGAGAGAACACAAGGAGACCACAGACTGTTGCTTCTTTCCATGTAAAGACTTTGTCTAATTTTGGCAGCAAGGAAACAGGGCTGCAAACATCACCTAGGGTAATGTGGGGTGATTTGTTGACCAAAATTCCCCCCCTTTATCATTAACTTTCTGAGAAATTACACAAGCACTCTGGTGTAGTTTAAGCCCATATGGAAATTCAGCTGAAGTAGCCATTTCCCTCTCCCTACTCCCTCAGCTGAGAGGGACAAAAGGCAGAGATCCTGGCTTGAGATGAAAACAGTTTACTGGAAATAAGAAAACAAACAGTAACAGCAACAATATTAATGTCAAAAATATATAAAATGAGGATGATTTACATATGAGAAATGCTCACTGGTCTGACCTGCGCTGTGCAGCCCCTAAGACAGAGAACAAAATGGCAGGTGAACCCTCCACACACACGTTTTCTTCCCCAAGCCCAAGACAATGGAAAACAGTGTCCAACAGACAGTTTGCACCCATATTTTCCCCCAAGCCCAAGACAAGGCGAAAAGCACTGGTTCACAAACCCTCCAGGTGGCAGCAGTGGGATCTCACCACTGCTCCATTTGCCGATTCCTCCCCTAGAAAAGGAAAAAATGGTGGCAGAACCTCCTGCATGCCACATTTTTCTTCCACCCAAAGTCATGCCCTCTTCTTCTTGGAAGTGAGAATCCCTTACTTCCACCCCGCAGCAATGTTGAGGATGATGTAGAATAACCTGGACATGTTCACACAGTCCAAGCTTTGCCCCTTCACAGTTACTGTGTAAAATTAACCGTGACCTTGGCTGAAATTAGGACACCCTCCTGACACTGCAAAATGAGAATAGATTGATGGAATAAATGTCCTAACCTGTAAGTTTCTTTAATGAGCAATTAATAAATGGAAACAAACTAATTCCCAGCAGGCTTTCCCAGAAGGAGAAATTGTACTTGCCTTCGTGAAGATACCAGTCCCAGCCATCATACCTCCTATGGAATTCAGTGCAGAGGCATACAATACCAAATTTCTTCCCCTGAATATTTTTCAAAGTAGTTCCAGTTGGTGTACTGAAATAACTTCAGGGACAAGCTGGTGTGAAAATTCCAGTCTATCACCCAAAGGAACAGGGTTCTGCACCCCCAGCTTCTCCCCTTACAATTCAGCAGCCATGAGCAGCATGTGGGTTGCCTGGAGAAAGCCTTAACAATAAAGGGGCCATGCTCACAGGTTCTGGGCTACTTCTCTCTGCAATCTCTGGTCATCTTTGGACTCTTAGTTCCTGAATTCATCAAGATATCAAGGTCTTGAATGTCCGAAGAAATTAAATTGTGGCATCAATTATCTCTGTGCCTGAACTTGTCCAGGAAGATTGATGTCTGACTGAAATCTATGTCACAGAACATGAACAGAGAAACCCATAGAAATAGCACATATAACATTTTTTAAAATCAAATAACAAGCATCCTGTCTACACAAGTAATTCACCTCCACCACTGCACAAAGTATTGAAGACGTTATTAAGGTGAGGAATAACTAGAGATTTGATTTTACAGATATGGAAGTAAGCAGTAGAAAGTATTTGTGATGTGTATGATGTCACATAAGGAATTTTCTTCAGAGTTCAGATTTTGATTTCCTCAGCCATGGATCACAGGACTGACAAGCCCTTTTCTTTGTGGTTCTGCAGATCCTCTGCAGACTATGGAAGCTGTGACCAAGGATCCATGTTCACATCAGTATAGTGCTTAGATCTAATGGTTGAATTTAAGCCTTTCTGAACAGAGGAACTGCCTGGATTCTACACAGAATTTCAATTATCAAATATATATCTGTCTGAGAGCTTACAGCAAAAATGTCTTGTACCATACAATGAGACAACTGTGTCTCCACATTAACAAAGAAAAAGTAATCTGAAAAAAGAGGTTACAACTGAAAGAAGGCTGAAATATTTCTGTCCACAAAAATTGCAGTGGACTCAGTTTCTTCTTCTGAAGCATGACAGCAGAACTGAATGTCTAACTCATAAGGAAGAGATTTATTCTTTCTTCCCCTATTTTCTCAGTCTGTCAGAAAAGAGCAGGCTCTGTATGGAAATAAGTTAGGTTTTGTCTACAGTCTAATAACTGGGTAATGTTGAGCACTAAACAAACCTGAGAATATTTACTTGTCAGACACTTGGTTTCAACCCTTTCTATGACCAGCACTCTCATGTTCTTCAGTTTAGATTCCTTTTCTGCTGTCATGACCCAAGCAAGATATTACTGCATTATGGAAGACTGCTGTTTTGTTTTCTTTTAAAATGAGTTAAAGATGACATAATGTCACTTTCTGCTGTAAAATGCTCTGTGGGCAGCTGGGGAGAAAAGGTTTATTGCAGTTATATTGAAATATATTAAATGAATTTAATATCCAGCCAGCTGAGTGAGGCAGAGACTCCCTGTAGATATTTTGGTTGTGCATTAAGAAAGTTGTCATAAGTAATTTGGACTGGAGCGAGGAGTTATAGACTGCCAAATGTTGATTAATTAAGCCCATGTTTGGATTAGTTCTGCTAGATTGTTTCATTAAGAAAGATGACTGAAAATATGGAATAAAGTAACCAGGGGGAATCCAGAAAGAATTTACATGTATTTGAGACCTCCAGCAAAGAGTAGGAGCTGGGATTGAACTTTATATGCCCTATGATACTGCATGGTACTCCTTGCTCCTTTGTGACTGGGGAAGAAATAGGCACCGGGAGAACTGACTGGTGTTTGCTGTGGCAGTGAATGATTTCATTAGAATTATCCTCAACAGCCAAGGAATGGAGTCCCTTCCTTCTCACATGATTCTTCATCTTTAAGACAAACTTCCAACTTATTTCACATACCTAATGTCAGCGTAAAGGTGAGAACATATTATCAGAAACGTAATGGCAGCATAATTATTACTTGTTTTAATTCCAGATTTGCTCTCATATGGGTATTTAACCTTCACAGTGTTGTGAAAGAAAACACCTTGATGAGGGGACTTCCTGCATTGGGAAATCCTCTGCTTATTTTCTTAGGCTTGTAAATGGACTGCCATAAGGCTTCACTTCTCTAGATGCATTCCAAAAATAACGAGATAGTGGATTGAAAAAAAAAAATGCACTATGCCAAATTAAATGAAAAGAGAAAAATTCTTTGAGTTTCAGCTGAACCAACCTGTTGTCTATTTAACATAAATAAAGTATCATTTCTGAGCAACCTTTAAAGAGAAAAGTATCTTCTTTATCAAAGCCCACTTAGCTTCAAGCCTAAGGAAAAAGAGGTGGGGATCTGGATTGTCCTAGACAGAAACCTGGCCTGACTCAACAACACTGACAAGGGCAGAGAGAGCACCTGTAGGAAGATGGACAACAGATTCAAATTTCAAGGAAGAAGAAAAGCAGGAGAGGCAGTAGTTGAATGTAATTTGTGTGTCAGCTGGATAAGGTGACACTGCAGATGCCCAGTACACTGTGCAGGAAGATCTTGAAATAGTGAACCACATTACTGTGCCACTGGAACTGTAATGAGAAGCTGGTGCTTGTACCACAAATTATGTTACAGTACAGAAAGTGAACAGTCCTGATTTCAACTGGGATAAAGTGGAATTTTTTCTTAATAAGTGATTCAACACTGTGTTTTGGATTTAGTATAAGAACAATATTGATAACACACTGATGTTTTAATTTTTTGCTAAAATGCTTACTCTAAATCAAAGAGTAAGCATTTTAAAACTTTCAGTTTTCCATGGTCTGCACAAGAAGCAGGCAGGAAGCATGGCCAGGACAACTGACCTGAACTAGCCAAAGGGATATTCCATACCACAGAACATCATGCCCAGTATATAAACTGGGGGCAGATGGCCAAGAGGGGCTGATCACTGCTTGGGGACAGGCTCAGCATTGCTCAGTGGGGACTGAGCAATTTTATCATGCCTCACTCGTTTTCCTTGTGTTTTACTATGACTTTTTGTTGGTGCTGTTATTATTAAATTTTACTTTATTTAAATTATTAAACTGCTCTTATCTCAACCCAAAATTTTTCTGATTCTCCTCCCCATGTCATGAGGGAAGGGGGAAGGTGAGCGAGGGAAGGAGTCTGCATGGTGCTTCCTTGCCAGCTGGGATTAAACCATGACATGAACTCATCACGCTTGTCATGATTCATAACATAAATCATCCTGCCTTCTTCTAAATGCATTTCACAGCTGTTGTGGTCCTGCTCAGCCTTGAGAAACACAGCCACAGCTGAGGAGGGTGCTGAGTTAACTCCAATAGCATCACTAAGCAACCAAAAGAAGACAGGCTACCCAAATTCTGGCTGGCCCCAAAGCATTGTCCACATGTCTTGATGGCTGAGATACTTTAGAAGTTCTCAGAACCTTAAGAAAAATTAAGACAAAATACATAACTGGATGATTTGGCTATTTTTGTATCAAAATGAAGGAGAAGAAGTCAGGCTTATAAGCTACTCACTTTCTGAAAACCACAACTCCTTTCAGGTAATCAGTCCCAACAGCCAAAGTTCTTAGTCACTCTGGAGAATATAGATCCCATTATTCTTTCTTCCAAGCTTTTTATTTGCTGTAGTTTAACCACCTGCATCCTCACCTTTAAAAAGAGAACTGTGAGACTAAAAGCAGCAAAACAAACAAACATACCATTACTCTTTTTCTTGGTTAGCGCAAATCCCTTTTATTTAGCAGATATGGAAGATCTAAGTGAATGGACAGAGAAAGATTTTGATACACTCATTTGCTCTGCTCACCTATGTCACATTGCTACTACACTGGACTCAACCCTCCAATGTGATTTTTGTGCAAATTTATCACAAAGATCCAGATTTGTCTCTGAGGTTACTTCAGCAGAAATACCTATATTGGTAAAATTATACTAGCAATTATGTCAGTTAATTCAGCTCAGCCCCTAGGTAGAAAATATGTAAATGTTTCAGAAGTAACAAGAAGTGTTGCAGGTCTCTATATTAATTGCTTATCCCCCTGGTCGCTGCTGTCCCCATCATTTCCCACTATTCTGAATTTCCCTGATGCTGCCTCCCCTTCTTCCAGCTTTGGCCCTAGAGCACCCAATCTCCTCCACTCCCTTCAGCCTGGGCTCTTCTCCATTACTTTACATTGTGGTGAGTCAGCAAAAGTGGTTCAGGACTGTAACAGGAGGTTGTCTGACATGTCAGGTGACATAACTGCTCAACATTTCTGATTTCATTTAACACCACATAGCAACATGGAGGCCTTTCCACAATTTCATTAATGTATTAAAATGTTCTTAAAGTCCATCTTACCTTATTTATACCTCATCTATTCCCATAAATTACTTTTTTTTTACCTATGTTGGTTAAAACTTGCAGTACCTGGTATTATAAATCCTTTTCTCTATTTTTCCTCTCTTCTTAAAGGCCTTAGACTTTACATGCTACACTATATTTATCCATGTTCTAAATAATTATAATAAAAGAGCTAATCAAAATTGCCACATTTTTATATTTGTAGAATGATAACCCTATTTTTTTTTGCTTAATAGGTGCTGTCAGATTAAATCATCTGCACAGTTACATATTTATAAACTGACAGTTTTCTATAAATACTGAAATTCTGTAATTGCCACTCATGCGACTCATCAGAATTTCAAAATAGATGAAACAATGAAAAAGAGCAAGAACTTAACCCTTAATCCTACCCGCCTCAAAATAATGCACCAACTACTCTTCTTAGAATGCTCCAAACCACTCTGGAGGGTAACTTGATGCCACAAACCTACTACATTTGTGCACAACAACAAAAACATAGTGGGAAGCAGGTTATTTTTAGGCAAAAAAAAATAACCTGACAGCAGGAAAATTATTCTGGATGCAAACCATCAGCTATATATAAAAAAAAAAAATCCTTATTATTCTGAATATTTTTTAAAGATCTGTCCAAAGAATTAATGCATTTTCTGTTGCGTCTAACATATCATAAATTTGGCCTTTTTTACTTCCTTAGAGGTCAAACTGGAGCTACAGCAGATAAACTCCAAGAGAAGCAGCAGAAAGTGTGAAGGGCACAGCAAGGACAAAGCACCACTGACTGTGAAAGACAGAGCTGCATTTTTCAAGACAACTGCCTTCCCCTGTCACAAAGGTTGGCACACCCACACCCTGAGCACATGCCTTTGGGTGTGGAAAACTGCAATGCACTTTTGAAATTATGGATCACTTGTCCTCAGGGATGGATTCACCAAAGTGTTTAAATATGGTCAGTAAAACTACTTTTCCATCTGAGATTAGCCAAAGATCTTCTGTTCTGTTACATTTATATTGTCCATTCAACCTGAGGAATTCTAAACTCCTAAATAATCCCACAAACAAGCACAGTCAGTTTTGAGGAGGAGGACAGTTATCAGCCAAACTTGCTTCTAGACTGTTCCTAGTCAAGACAGTACAGATCTCCAGTCTCAGTGATTAAAACAAAAATAGTCACATGAAGAAAAAAACCCAACTCAGTAGATGGCCTCTTTTTCTAGTGTATGGGTGATAAAGCAGTGGGAATAATTGCCTGAAATACTGGGAAATGCTGGAGCAACATGTTAGAACTTGTCCATTCTTTTCAGGCAATATCAAAAATTAGTGTGAAATCACAACCTTACATTGGACCTCAGGCCCAATTAGCATTATTGCCTCAGTCTGAGGTGAAAGTTTGACATCAAGAATATCAAGGATTCAGCCAATACAGGGCTTTTCTTACCTATGTAAGGCTGAAAATAGACATTCATTAATTTCCTCCCAGCTGCACATCCAGGAATCTCCAGCCTGACTGCTTTGATCATACAAAAATTTTCCAGTTCCCTTTTTCCAGACATTTGCAAGGGCTAAAAAGAAATGTGGATCCTAAAAGAGAGTGAGTCTTATAGGTCTGCAGCATCTTTATCTCTTCTTTTGGCCATGCTAGTGTTTTATTAACTGCAGTGATAAAAGCTGTTTAGAAGGATAGAGAATGGTCATAAACATCACTCTCTCTCCCCCACTCCCAGCATTACATTGGGGATTCACTCAAGTGGTGCTTCAGCACATGGTGTTGCTGTGTAACAGTGTGGAGTGGTGAGAGAAGGCTAAAAGAAAGCACAAAAGAAGACGAGAACTGCTTCAAGTGCTCATAATGTACAGGGATGAACACAGGGAAAATGAAGCTGGACATCTCTGCATGTGTCCAGTTCATGTGGCCAGTGCTATTCAGGAGAACTCAGCCACAGGGCTTGCAGTACAAGCCACCTGTTAAAAAGTCTGTGTTGGAACTGGCTCTTAGGGACAGTGATGGAACACACACTACTGGGACATTTAAAGCCAGAATAAACCAAACACTGAAAACAGTACTGTGGGGTCCCTCTCCCGCTCCAGCTCAGGGCAAAGCAGAATCAATGACATCTCAGAGGCTCTTTCTTATTCTCACTTTAAATTTCAAACAAGAAGAATGAGACATAAACATACATTCACATTCTTTCCACATTCAAGAGCTGTATATCCATGAACTGCACGTTGCAGTTGTATTTCCATGGCTTTGGAAGAAACTTGCACCTGAAACAAGAGCTGGCAGCAGTCAAAGGTGATACTGGAGAATGACAGCACTACCAAGTACAAATAGGGCATGTAACCACCTCAAAACAAACTATTGAGGTTGAAGCCTGAAGTGATGAAATTATTTGTGCTTCTAGTCAAAATAAATATTTTATTCCTCTTAATTCACCATGTTGCATTTTGGGGGGTAGCAAGAAGGCAATCAGCAATTTTTACCAATCATATTATCATCTTTCACCACCAGGTATAGTTAAGAGGTGCTCTATATGAAAAACAAGTCAGGAGCAGGGAGGGGCATGGGAGATTCTGTTCCACTCAGGTTAATATTTTTTACAAATAGCTTAAGGCTTGATAGCTGGGATATTCACTCACTCAATATCATGAACTCACAGTGCTCCAGAATGTAGTGATGGAAATAACATGCAGAAAACTGCAAAAGCCATTTAGGAATGAATTTGATTTCTGAAACTGTTGTGCAAATTCTAGGGTTTTCCTGTTTTCTGTAAATCCCAAAACATAAGGCAATTTGCATTGCTAAGTCTAAAACATTTGCTCCATTTTCATTGAACTGAAAAGTTGATTTAAGAAACTAATTAAAGACAGAACCATGAAAATATTTTTATTTCCTTTGGAGATGTTTTAATATTTATGGTAAAATATAGAAGAAAATATTAACAGTCATTCTAAATGCAAATGTCAGAAAGTTTACTTTTTAAAATATGAGAAAAATAGGTGTCAAGTTTTTCTATTGGCACAGCAAAAAATAAATAAATTGGCAAAACCTTGTTTTAAAATAAATATATTTGGGTAAAAAAAATTCACAGTAAAAAAGTTACCTGGTATCCATTTGATTCTCTAGGATCTATCAAGTCTTGAAATAACAGAACTCCTTTTCACTCAGACTGCCTCTTTTTTTTTTCTCAAAAGCTGCAAATCCTACTGCCAAGGATAGACTAAATGTCAGACTGGCATCGTCTGTCTCTGAAACCTGGAAGAGAAGGAACTTCAGACTTTCAAGGACAAACCCTTGCTCCAGCACTCTATGGTCTCAGTATTTAGGAAAATATTAACACACTGGGTCTAGTGAACTTGGAGCAGTAGGGACAAGAAAATTACATGTTACAGGTGTTTTGCCCTAAAAAATTTAATTGTTACAAAACATACCTTGTGTCAAGGATACAGGTACGTGTAATTTAGGCTGCCTTTGGTGTAATTTTCCAGGCTCACAACTAGGAAGTACATGGTATCCCTGCCCAAGCCTTTCCCTCACATGTTCAAGGTGATCACTTGCATTATCAAGCCCCTCTTAGGGGCTGAATTCAGCACAGCAGAAGGCAAAGAACTCTTCTGTGCAGTGTGCTGCAGTCCTCTGGCTTTTAGCTTGTGCAGGAAGGATGACAGCAGCCAAAGATGTCCCTAGACATGGGTTGCTGCCTCGCTGCCGAAAGCCACCCAGCTGCACCCAGGAAAAGCTGGCTCTCCCCTTGTTTACTCCTGACAGATGTTTTGGCTGACTGCTGCAGGTTTGCATGCACAAACCCCAGAAAAACCATAGGCTCTGGCCTGAGGGATTACCAAGGTGAAACCTCCGACCAGACAGGGTTGCAGTAGAGCATTTGCTACTGCTGTTCTCCTGCCTCAACAAAGCCCACAGTGAGCTCTGGCCAGGACTCAGGCTTCTTATTTGCAAAGTGTTAATTATTCTTTGCAGCTCTGTCTGCAGTCATCTTCATTTTGCCATAATTATCTCAATAGCCCCCTGAATTCCCATGTGCTTTCAATAAGAGTTATTGTTTTCTTCCTACAATAGTTTTGTTGTTTTGCTATGCCTCAGAGATGACAATATGTCACTGGTGGCTGAGTGATTCCATTATAGACAATCTGCAAAGAGCTTAGGATCCCTTCAAGATGAAAGATGCCATCTATATATAGGTTATATGTTTTAGTAATATGCACTAAAGTGTAAATTTGCTTTGCAAGGAACACTTAAGGTTTCCAGCAAACTACATGGAGTTAATAAATAGACAGTCAGCAGTGGCAATCTCATACCATGCTTATATTCAGAGCCTCCAACTTCTCCCAGGAAACTGCACTTTATCAGACAAAAAGCCTTGCTTGCTGCACTGCCTCACTGTTATTGTAATGCTATTGACATCCTGCCTCTCCTGTTGCACTCAAACCTTATTATCAGCAGTGTAGTTTTAACATTCCCCAGCCACAGCAGAGAAAATTAGTCCTTGTTTGCGAATCAATCATTCCTTCAGAGCTGGACACCACCACTGTCATCACGCTGCTCTGGGGGAAAGAGGTTGGCATCAATATCTATATTTAACTAATAAATAGATATAACTATACAATATTAATAATATTAAATATTATAATATACTTAACTACAATTACATTTAACTGCTTGCAGTAATGCAAACAAGCTTTTGCTTCTTTGCTTCATAGGCTCTTTCCCAGTATTTGAAAGCAAGAGACCTCCTGACCTGACAATGTGCCTATGGGGTTTGTACTAATAATCCCATGGAGATGGAGTGGCTCTAATGGATCCCTTAACTGATTCATTCTCCTGCTCCCCTCACCTCCCTTTTGTCAGCATCTTACCCTTGCCCTTCTGTTCAGAGACCTGGGCTCCTTCCAAAGCCTGTTTAGAAGTATGGTCCACATCAGTGGGATAAAAGCTGGCAGCTGCCAGTCCCTGGGTAGCAAAATTCAAAGCTAGAAGAGAATAAAATTAAAAGCACTTCATTCTCCCAAGCCAGACAGCTGCTCAGTCAGCCATGGAGGTGGTTCCGTGGCTGAATAGGAAACAATTCAGCTTCCAAGCCTTGGAGAGCAGAAGAAATAACAGTGGTGGTTGCAGTGAGGGAAATCTGTTCTAATCTCATGGCATGATCTAGACATGGCCATTAATGCCTGATTTAGTGTCCAGACAAAGGCACTGGACAGATGGTGAGTTCATTTAAAGGAGAGAGAAGTTTGCTGGAAATTTAAATGTGCAGCTCTGGGAATGGCAGAGGGTAAGGACAATGTTTGGGGTTTTAATATTTATTTATTATTGGTATGGAATGTAAGTCTAAGGTATCTAGTCCTCACCTGAGAATCTCACCTTCCTCAATGTAGCTAATGTAAGGTTGCACTTTTGGTGATTTTTTAAATCTTTCAATGGGAATTTTTAGAGCACAAGAAGAAGACAACTTGTTTTGTTTTCCTTGCATGTATTTTAACTTCACATGAGCTTCTGCATAAGTCTGGACTAAAATGTATCTATCTGAAGTACAGAAGACTTTGGTTTTTTTTTTTTTTTTGTGCCATCTAGCAGTAGGTGACTCTAACACATGTTGCGAAGCAGCTCCTGTTCCTCAAGCAGGAGAGATGGACTTGCAGTGCCCTGGGTGTCTTTGGTTCCAAAGAACAGACATCACAAGCCAGATGAAACTTCAAGCAAGCAGAACAAATGGTCAGCTTTCAGCTATAGGTGCCCTTAGCCAAAATGCATGATTGACACAAAACCTGTCCCAGCAGCACAGCAACTTCTTAACACGCTTTGCTGGGATGCTGAGGAGCCGATCAAAAGCCCTTTGAATTTAGTGTCCTTGACTTCCGTGGTTTCAGTGTCTTCAGATTAAGTCCATGCTTGACACTGTCTCAGGTACTGCTCAGGGAGCTTCTCACTGCACCAATACTGCTAAACTCCCTGGTGTCTGACAATCCCAACTGCATTACTGGAATTGCCCCAGAAAGATCCATCACTAACCTGAAGGTACACCTTCAGGGACATCTTTCTCTAGCTGAGATTGTCTTGCAACTGTGACTGTTTGCCATCTTGTGGTGAATGATTTCTCAGGCCTTATTTAGTTTTCCACTGCAATGTTCCACTGTTATTAAAGTATAAAGCAAGTTTTTCCCATATCATCTTTCTCCTCCTTTTACAAAATCCCCATCTGTTCTCAGGCCTTTGCTCTAGAGTCCTTTTTTCCCCTCAGTGATTTCATAATGTCCTTTAACTCTTCTCCAAGTCCAAGCTTAATGAGATGAGCCTTCTGTTCATTCTCCAGTGTTAGCTAACAGGGCTTTCACCCAAGGGCATGGACAGCAGTACGAAGCAAGGTGCTGCACTTGCTGCTGCCTCAATGTAGTCTTGTTTATACTGCTCTCCAGATAATTTTGTTCCCCAAATGTTATTTTCCTCCTCAAATCTTATTTTCCTCTTACACAACTAGGTGTAGTGTGCAAGGGTACTGATGATATCTACCCTTAGATGACCGAATATGTAAAGGAAAAAAACATTATTTCTTTCCTGAGTGAAGGAATTACTATCATGCATTGCTAGACTGCTTTCCTTTAACTGCTCCTCTGAATATTTGCTTTCTACATTGCTAGGCCATCCTTGTTCTTCCAGCAGTAGCAAAGCAGAGATGTCTGTGGTCACAAGCTGACCCTTTTACTATTGCAGGCTTTTCAGCAAGCCCCTGCCAAAGTGTCCAGCCCAGACCCAGAGGTACATTGAGATGGTACTGCATGGAGCTGGAGAGAGTATGGACAGGTGTAAAAGGATGTGTGTGCAGCAGTTGTCCTTCATCTCTGAGCTGATTGAGTCATACCACTGCTGTGATTTTTCTGAAATAACCTAGACACTACCATTTTTACTGCATGGGCAGGAATAAAAATAATTAAAAGCAGAAAAAAACAGCAGCACAACCCAGATCTCATATATTACAATCAGAAGAGTAAGGAGTTAGTCTTCCTTCTGTAGTTTCAAAGTCTGGGTCACAATTTAAGGAAGTGACTATGTCCATACTGCTAATAATAAAGCAGTCTCAAGGCCAAATGCCCTAGACTGGCTGTATGTGCATGTCCACACTTCATGGCACTGGACATTGGGTCTCCTAAGGCCACAGATCATCGCATGGGATCCATAAGACACAATTATTGTGTAATTTCCCTTTTTTCCCAAAGAATCAAAGTGCAGGCAAATCTGTGTTGCAACCCATCAGAAGAATCGATCATAAAGGCATTTCTTACAGTAGAAAACAAGGATTATGTTTCACATGGCCAAGTGAAGCCATGGGGGCTGAAGGCACAGAGCCCTTGGTATCAGACTGGAGATCTGTGGAGGATCTCAAGCTGACAGAATTGAGGCCAGACTGTTGAAATGACACTGGGCACATTCTGGGTCAACAAACTCTGCCTGGGTATTATCATGGACACTACAAATCTGCTCAAGCCAAAACTGTCAGGGCATGTATTGGCAGTGAAGTAAACTGGAAAATCCACACATTCAGCATGCAAGTAATCCTTGTGGGGGAAAAAAAATACTATTAATTAATCATACTAAGAATCCCCAGCATGTTTTCCACTCATACAGACAGGTGTCCTAAGCACAGTGATGGTCACTCTCTCACTCTGCTTGAGCCCCTACTCACTACACAGTGGCTAATGACAGAAAATAATATTTTGCTACAGCTTGGTTTACCCTCATCTGAAAATATTCATCCAGTAGTCCAGGCAAATTGACATTGAGAGACCACAAGGGGTTGGACTCACTCAGAGGACATACCAGTGCTTTAAAGACTCCAGAGACTTTTCCACTTAGAAGAAAGTGTCTACAGAGAATGAATTCCCACCTTATTACAATTCACCTGTGTTTGGGGTTTTGTGCTGTTCTTCTCTGCCCTGTTTCCACCTGCACCTTACAGAATCTGTGTTATGTCTCCTTTTGCCCTTATCCCTGTCCTGGTTCTTCATTCCTTGGCAAATACAGTCCAAGACCAGTTATTTCAGCTGATCCTTCAGCAGCAGGCTCTTCAACAGGATTTGGGTTGAAGCAGTGAAAAAAGTTACCCAACATTAATTATTCATCAAATGCTGAAATAAACAGCTAGGGTGGAATTCATTCAACACACATTAAGCAAATATCCACAAGTAAAAGCAGAATAACGTGGTATAAAAAAGCGATAAAGCTGGAGAACTGATATGAGGAAACATAAAAATCTATAATAAGAGTGGGAACACAAAGCACTATTTTAGAGACTACACCACTAAACAATTAATTCCATTTCAAAAGGTGGAACATGAAGCAAGATATCACCAGTGGAGGCTGCAAATTTATGCAACTCAGGAAGATCAGTGTTCTATTCCAAGACTATGAAATGTATAAAGAAAGATATACACCTACTAAACTAAGAAATTTGGCTATACACTAGGAGAATCTGTTACTTTATATTAAAGGATTAAATCAATGCAAAACATCTAATTATTCATGGATATCCAGCCAGCCTTTCCTCCGTATTTACACTAACTTTTACTAAAGTACTTTGAGAAGCATTTAATCCTATCTTTTCAAAAGGTGTTACCTCCTCAAAGAGAGGTGAAATCTCTAGCTAACTGAAATTTACGTCACTTCATTGCAATCTGTGGGGCTGCCCTGATCTATAACATCTGAAAAACGTGAATAAATTATTCTCCTTAGACCATTTGTTGGCTTTGCTTAAATAAATTCAATATACTTATTAAAAACAAACTAACAAAACCTCCAACTACAACAAATCAGCTGTCAGCACCCTGATACTGCAACTGACACTAGTGATTTATTTTGTTCACTGAGATCGATTACTGTCCCTGATGTATAGGCATCCAAGGGCAGAGCCCATCATTTTTGCATAGTGCAAAGCCATCCACTGCAACAAAGTCCCAGTGTGCTCTCACTGTTCTAATATTCCTTGTGGGTCTGAATTCATTAAGGGGAAAAAAAAAAAAAAAAAAAAAAAAAAAACAGGGAAAAAAAAAAGAGTGACCAGAATGGACAGGGAGAGAGAGCTGCTCTGTTTTCTAGGTTAGAAGTCTGGGTAACTGAGGCCCCAAAAGACCAACAGGCAGGATGTATTGTAAAAAAATAATTTTGCTTTCATTTCTTTAGCTCTCAGGTTAATTAAATAGCATAATAGGGGCTCTTTTGGTTGTTTGGTTTAATCTTGGAGGGGATTGTGTGGGTTTTTTGGGTTTGGTATTTTTTTTTCTAAGGAAAATAATAAATTTTCCACCTCTTGAAGTCTAGCTTGCTGCTTTGAGAGAAGCAATCGTTCCAACATGGGCAATAACCTTTTTCTTCATTTAAACTGGATAACCTATGCTAAACATGCCAGACCAATCTCTTCCTGTCCCTCAAATGCATGAATTTATATGTTCAGCAAGATAGCCCGAAAATCATTGTCAGTATCCATCTGGCTACCTGAGGTGCATTGAGGAGCAGCCCTAAATCTGCCTAATGAAAGGGAAAAACCTCTGCCTTAGGAACCTTGGGATGAAAGGCTGCTTGTTCTGAATGTGTTAACGTGCTATTCACACCTTTCTTTGCTCCTCTAACGTTAAACAGTTAATCACAGTTCAAGGTTTATGTGATGGGACATAGGTCTGCTTTTACCATAGCAACCACATTATAGAAATCCTTTCTGATATTATTAACCATAGATGAAAAGCAAGCAAAACAGAAAGATTAAAATACCTGGAATTCAAAAGTGATCTTTTTCTCCAGTTTGGAAAAGCTCCCTTTTCTTTCATTTACATCCAGTAAAGTCCTTCAGAGAGAATAGTGCTTAAAAAGTCACTGCATGGTACCAGGAGTTTTCTTGTTAAAAGTAAAATAACATATTCACATTTATGAGGAAACCTTTTTAGGCTGCTTTGTAAGTAGAAGAGGTTTTCATAAGGCACAAAATGCCTGAAAGTAATTTTAAGGCTCAATTAAACAATTTGGGTTTCTTAAAAGTGTTTTAATGTACCTGTGCCTCAGGTGCAAACAGTTTATTAGTTACTGGATTTTTGGCTCAAGATTAACATTTAATAAAGTAACTTCCATTTTTGAAACTAACAGGAAAATACACATAAGGGAAAGTGTGATGAGTCCTGTCTCACTGGGAGAGCCAACTTTTGCCCTTGGCACATAAGCACACAAAATAATAGATGAGGCCCCCATCCCCTCACTGTCTCTTGTGCTTTTCCAACTTGAGATAATACTTTCTGAGCATGAGTGCACCCCTTTTTAGATCCTTCTTGTCCCAGGTCTTACAGCACGCTGATCATCGAGCTCAGCTGACTCCAAACTTGCCTCCTCTTGCAATCCCCAGAGCACAAACCAGGAGAGGTACCTGGAAAGGAGGCGCTCACAGACACGGGAGGTTTAAAATGTGAAAGTGGTTATCAGTCAGTGAATGCAGGAGGGAACCAACCTGCTGCTCCCAGGGGTACATCCCCAGCTCCTGCATTCAGCAGAACATCCCTGTGCTGGATGAAGTGGAGGCACCTGAATGAAGACTGAGGCCTCTAACACCCTTAGACCTTTGCTTCTTTTATTTGTAGAAAATATACAATTCCCTGTCATCCTCCTATTAACACAGCTTCTGAGAAGCCCCAGAAATAAACATTTCTTCTTTTCTGTTCTGAGTCTCCATTTATGACAATTTCTGACCTAAGAATATTCATGGGAAGAACCTTTTGGATTAAATGAAGTCAGTTCATTCAGACCTTATATCTTAAGTTTCGGCTGTAAACCTGCAAGGCTGACATCCACCCTGATGATTCTGTAGTCTGATTTATACAAGCCATAAAATTTCATCAAGTGGTTCTACTTAAGAGCTTATAACTTTTATTTAATTACATATATTTTAGAAATCTTTTCATGTAAAAACATCAAGACATAATGATCACATCACAGAACTGAACAAATTCTTCCAGCAGTTAATTAACCTTTCTGCAAAATGAAAATCCTTTGTAGTTTGAATTTGATTTATTTTATCTTTTAGGTGGTAAATATCCATACAACTCCCTATGTTAGATAAAAATAATCCTCTACTGCCATTTTCATGTCACTCTTTAAACTTATCTTAACCTCCTTAATGCTGCAAAAGATAGTAAAGCCAAGGCCTCACTTCTGTTTATGATTCTACTGCCTCTAGATATCTTATATTTGTTTTGCAATTTCCCAGTGAATCACCCAGCTAGCTGTCTGCTATGATCCACTTTTTAAAGTGAGTTTTATCAAAAGTCTGCTTGATTTATTTTTTTTTTAATTAATCTATTTGTGGATAAAACTAGATATACCCATTGTTTATAAGACTGCTACTTTTCACTCAAACCACATGTCTAGAGTTCAAAGTATACAAGGCAAAATGCAACTTTTTTTCCATTGCGTTTTTCTGGAAGAAAATTCTAACAACAGCAGCACCACAAAGCTCTTTCTAAACTACTGGGGTATGCTAAGATTTCAAGCATAATTTTTTGAATTCTTCTCAACCCAAAAGAAAACAGACTGATGAGAGAGTAATACAGATTGTTAGCAGAACTCTTCACCAAATACAGTCTGTTCTTAGTCTTGATGAATTGCAAAACTTGTCAGTCATTAGCATAAACTAAGCCCAAGAGCTTATGGACCAGCAGATGAGAATATCAATCAACTTAAAAATAAATATATAAATGGCCATGGAAAGCTAAGAACTACCTGCCTAAAGACCTTTGTCTTGTTTAACTGACCAATTGCATCTTGATAGATGCAAAGCTTAAAGCAGGAGACCTGCTCATGATAAAATCATGTAAGGAAAACAAAGGACAATAGGAGTTGCTGTTACTAAATGAAGCTTAGTATACCTAAACCACTTAAAAACTGCAGGGAGCAATGATGCTTCCAAAAATCTTACGCTATAGCTACTTAAATGGCTTGAGCTCTGCCACTGACATGGAAAAAGATGAGGCTGTGGTTGCTGTCCCTGCCCAGCCATTCAACCAACCATATCATGGGGCTAATGCAACTGAAAACACACTTTGGTCAAACCATTTTCCTGTGAGATCTGTGAGCTGACTCGGCTTCTCTCTTTGTTGCACAGTTCCAGGGTGCTAGCACAAGGGCTACCACAGCAGGGTAAGGAGGCTATAAAGTCATAATCCCGTTGTGACCAGAGGAAAGAAGACACTGGAATCTTATACAGGCAATCAAAAAAAAAAAAAAAACAAAACAAACAAAAACAAACAAACAAACAAAAAAAAAAACAAAAACAAAACAAAAAACCAAAAAAAACCAAACAAACAAACAAACAAAAAAAAACCCCTGTCTTCCATACAAGGAACATGAGGAAGGAGGAACACTTGTAAGGAAGAGGTGTCTTGCATGGACCCATAAATTCCCCCTATTCTTTCAGATTGTTTACATGGAATAAAAAATTAATACGTGAGGGCAAGTAAACTGAAGGTTCACAGAGCAAGAAAATGCCATCCTAACCAGTAGACCAAGAGGTACAGAGAAAGCAAGCAAATTAGCTTTTAAGGTTAATGCTATTTTCCTTGCTCTGAGTCAAGTCCTTGCTGGATGTAAGATGAGTGACTTTCTGCAATGTATACAAGGCCTTTTTCAATTTCAGAAAGATTAAGTAGGAAGCTGCATTTTTGTACAAAGTAGAGAGAAGCTATATTTTGAAAGATACTGAATATATATGAACAATTGCTGTAGAAACCCCTGACAAATTGACTGGAGACACTTTCACCACTTAACTTTCTGTGGCCATCACCCTAAATAGATGCATTGTTTGTTTCTGAATCAATCGCATTTCAGCTCCATTTCATTCTAATCAGATAGTCAATAACCCCTGGATAGTATTTAGCATTTGACAGCTGGGAAACCACGAGCTCCCAATTTTTTTCTACTTAATTGCTCTTTGGAAACTTGTGTGTTCAGATTTCCTTAGTACAGCCTTCTAGATTTTTTTATTCTAAAACAGCATACAATTGCCACATCAAATGCAGCAGAGAGGGTTCATACAATGCTCTCATTTCCTAATCTTCACGGAATTTTGAAAATTGCAAAATCTGCTAGTCTGACATCCTTTAATGTTTAGCATAACAAGAACAGATCAGGACAAAGTATCTAGGTCTTGCAAGTTTGTTTTCCATGATGACAGACAGACATTTAGGAAGGGTGGCTATAAATTTGGGCGCTGCTGCTAGGCATGTGCCCTGACAAAAGGCAAAGCTGAAGGATTGACCCAGTAGAACACAAAGTGTCTGGGAAAAGCCAAAAATATTTATCTCCAAATTTCAGCTCTTATTATCCACTTTAGATTTTAATACATGGAGAAGTCCTTAAAGAATTCAGGGTAACTCCTTGCCCCGGTTCCAGCCAGGATAAGATTCGTTTTTGCAGTAGTTAGGAAGAGGAATGGCTAGGACTAGAGGCTATTCTATACCATGCCATGACATTGCCAGGAAAGAGGGGAAGGGAGTTTCTTCCAACCAGGGATAGCATGGCAGTGATTTGCATTTTGTAGTTCCCATGTGTGAGCTTTTCTTCATGTGTGAACTGTTTGCCTTCCTTGTACACCCTTTTCTTAATATTGCCACTGTACTGTTTGTTTCTTATTTGATTGCTGTTTCCAGTAAATTGCTCTTATCTCAGCCTGTAATCTTTACCTTTTGTGCCTCCACTTCTCCTCTCCAGCCTGCTGCAGGGGGAGGCAGGGAGTGTTTTTGTGGGAACAGTAAATTGAGGAGCATCATTCCTAAACCATGACATTTCTATTACTGCTGCCCACATCAGTGGTGCTTACTCAAGCAAGTGACCACAATAATGCTTGAGAGCTGGCTCTTCTTACTCTGCCCCAGCAGCAGAGAAGTCTTAGAGAGCTGGAATCACTGAACAGACAGCAGCTGCATTTATGCAGGGAAATATCTGCAGAGCATAACAGCAAATTCCCTGCTTTGGAGAGAAAGGGTAAGGCAAAAATGCCAGACAGCTACTTACACCTCAGATTTGTAAAGCCAATGGCTATGCATCCTCATAACTAAATAACATTTCAGATCCTTATTAACCCTTCCAATACAAAGAAAATGTCCTGATTTGCATTAGAGGACCAGGCTGGTTGTCTCAATGGATTTCAAGTTATACCTCTACCTTTGTCAGTGGACAAAGGGAGAGGAGAACAAGCCTCAGAGGACTGTTGTTTTTAACGCAGAAGTTGAATCATATTCAATGACCTACCTACTGGAGTAGGGCTGGAACTAGGGACCAAAGGCAAGTTGGAGCAATAACGGATCAATAAAGGATCAATGCTAAGAATAAGTTTCAATTGTGGACCAGAGATAGGGGGTCTTAGGATGAGCCAGAAGTTAGTGTCAGAGCTGAGCAGAAGACAGAACCTAAGAAACTGGTAACTGCCCCAGGGGGGTGGGCAATCATGCACCTCATCTGCCAAAGCCTTCTCTCTCCACCCCAGACAACCACCTCTTTCCATCTTACAGCCAAGCCTCAGACAGATGCTTTCATCTCACTTCAACATAATGTTAGTCACATGTGCTGCACAGCTTCTGAGAGGTGCCATTCTCCTCAGTCCACACAAGAAGTGTAAATGCCCAAATTATGTTGACATAGGAGAGAAGAGTCTTGAAAGTGCTGAAAACCTCAGAGCAGAAATTAGTCCAAGACCTGGGCTTTCACCATCATTTGAGAAACAGCAAGGTTTTCCTTTGCCTATTTAGAGCCTGGAATTCTAAACAGATGAAAAACTGTCACAGATCCTAGTCTGGCAGGGCAAACATTCAGATTCAGAATGTTAAATGCAGCCAGACACAGAACTCGGGCTGTTTGCCTGCAAGGTCAGCACCCTTACTTGAGGACAAGGGCGTCAACTGTCACTTCACCGTCAAGGCTGAGCACAGTTTCACACATTAACAGAGGTTCAGCATCTGTGCACTGCACCCTGCCCCAATGCAACAGCAGTTACACTAGGAATTTTAATCAATAGAGTCCAACCATCAAATTAATATCTTGCCTCAGCTTGTGTTGGAACATAAAACTCTGATAATTTTCTGTGATAGTTAATTTGATAAGTGTCAAAAGGCTCTTGTAAAAAAATAACAACAAAGCCATCTGACCAGAGTGTACCCAAGAAAGAGCTATATTGGAAGAGATCCCTCATAAGAAAAACAAGACCAAGGAGTCTGCAAACAGTCATAAGCTCATCTCCCTGCCCTCTACCATAGCTATTCCCACGGGTGTTATTTCCCACACCTTGGCCTTCTCCATCAGCTGTGGTTTTCCTGTGGTAGGGTGGGTGACCCTTGCTGGATGCCAGGTACCCACCAAAGCTGCTCTGTCACTCTTCTCCTCAGCTGAACAGGAGAGAGACTATACTATAAAATTCTTGTGGGTCGAGATAAACTCAGGGAAATATCACTCACCAATTACTGTCATGGGCAAAACCTACGTGACTTGAGAAAATAAGTTTAATTTATTACCAATCAAATCAGAGTAGGATAACTAGAAATAAAAACGAAATCTTAAAAAGTCTTTCACCTGTCTCTCTCTTCTTCCCAGGCTTAACTGTACTTACAATTTTCTCTACCTCCTCCCCCTCAATGGCTCAGGGGGACAGGGAATGTGTGCCTTCCTCACTGCCTTGTTATCTCTCAGATATGCTGACTCCTATGCAAGAAGGGCTTTCCCCATTTAAAATGCATTATCCCAAAGGTGCTACCACCATCATTGGAGCACTCATCCTTGGCCAGCAGTGGGTCTATCTTGGAGCCAACTGGCATTGGCTCTCTTGGATATGGGGGAAGCTTCTAGAAGCTTCTCACAAAGTTGCTCCTGTACCCCCCTGGCTACCAACACCTTGCCAGTACATCCTCTCAGCAGCCAGGCAAAGCTGGCTAGAGTGTACAGATTCCCTGTGCAGCAGCCACACAAGGGTTGCATACAAGGCATTTAATGTATCAAACTCATTTCTTACTGAGCAGTGTGTGAGAGCCCTTTTCCCCACTGTTTCCATCTCCATTTGGCATCACAGCCTCAGAGCCCGTGGGAAGAAGAGCGCTCTGGCTACCTCATTATACGTTCTTTAAAGTGCTACTGGGCCTGCAATGACAGCACTGTAATGACATGCCCCTTTTGCAGTGTTGCAAACATCAGCTAATAAAGTCTCTCAACTTCCTTCTGATCAGAAAATGTCTGTCTTCATCAAGATAGCCAGTAAAATTTGGCTTCTGATGGTACAAGAAGAGTGCCTGGGAAAAAGAACCAACACAAAGACCAAGATGTTTTGCTGTTCTAGCCCTTTCCCAGTGACATCAGTGTCTTACTCGTGTGCTGAAAGCTTGATTTTGATTTCAGGAATTTGCCTGTTCAAGCCCTTTTTTTCTTTTCTTTCTTTAATTTTTCTCTGTGTGCTAGATAACCACAATGTGGACATTGATGGAGATATCTGCATGTTCTTTTATTTAGTCAGCCTAAACGGCATGAAACAATCTCTATTAGAAGAGGAGATGCACACTGGTACCTATTTCCCAGATGCACTTATCTTCATATATTTAAATTTTAAATTAAGCTGTATTTTCTTTGAAAATAAAGGTCTGGAGTTGGTTCAAAAAGTTACTTTGGATATAATAAAAAAGCACCATCACACTAGATGTTGGTTTAATTTTTATGTTGTCTAAAGTTCACCTGCCCACAGAAACTATATAGGAGTCTCTGAGTTGCTTGTTTACTTTCTGGCAGATTTCACTAAATGGAGAACCCCCTCCAGGGCACACATTTAGAAATCGACTAAACTCTTCCAATTTGAATTCTCATTTTTCAGTTGGGTGAATAATAGTCTAAGTGTGAACTTGCAGCTTGCAAAGAATAATGCAGCTGTCTGCAAAATGTCACATGGAAAGAAAAAATTTTTTCTCCTTTCTGGACAGGAAACAATGGGGTCTATAATCAGGTGTGGTGCATCAGTTCATCAATGGAGTGAGGAAGAGAGACAGAATTTTTTAATAGTCCAGACAAACTGAAAGGTTGTTGAAGACTCCTAATATCTGAAATCCACTCACACAAAGCAGCCAGGTGGTTTGTTCAGTCTTTCCTAGGAGAAAAGCTGTTTATTCCACTACAAAGAGTCTCGGAGTAGGGCCAGGAGTTGTCTGAGGCATGGAAACAGATGGGCAGAAGCTGCTCATTCCATTATCCCTTGAGCCATGCTTGTTCTGTCAGCATCCTGGCATCTTGTCTTCAGGGCTGTTTTGCTGTGGGCACCTGGAATCACATGTTCCCATCCACTACCAGTTTTTCTCTATAAAGAACAAAGTGGAAGTGACAACTTCTGTTACGTCCATAACTGAAGTCTACCCAGCTGTACACAGCTGTACACTGTTACACAGTGTACAGATTCTATTTTAAATAGTAAAATAGAATCATCTATACCTATTGCACCTAGGTTTAAACCAGAGATGGACAAGCATCTCAGTGGTATAATTTGACTCCAGCAAAAGTCAAAGCACTGGTGCTGATTCATGCCTTTTGAGATGGGAGACTGGCTGAGTATGTTAACTTGTTCTTTCAATGAATTCTGGGTACTTATTGAACTTTCATGTCTCAAAAATACCTGAGCTTGCATTTTCTTCTTGACATTTCCAACTGAACGAATCAAAGAGGAAATTTGCTTCAAAACCAAGGAAATTTCCACTGAGTTTTAAGACTTTAGAAGCATTTCAGATTTGTCCAGAGAGAGGGCCAAATTCCTGTTTATTGTGTCTCAAGCTGCCTTCATCTTCCTGTGGCAATTTATCTTAAAAGGTATTAATATTTCAAGTTTGTAGGAGGCTTTGATGAATATGCAAAAAGGCCAGGCTGGCCTTGTCATTTGTCTGGCAAGAAACAGAACTACAGACATAGGGAACTTTCAGTCCCATTCCTCCCTGTAGGGCACAGGTGCATCCTTCTGTGCATCCAGCACCAGAGCTCTGCCCTTGACGAGCAAGAGAGATGAACACTCAGGAGATGGTAAGTTATCTTCAAACTGAAGTATTGTATATCAGGGAGAAATTCTTTACTATGAGGGTAGAGAGGCATTGAAACAGATTACCCAGAGAAGATGTGGATGCTTCATCTCTGAAATGCTCAAGGCCAGGCTGAATGGAGCTTTGAGAAGACTAGTACAGTCAGAGGCATCGCTGCCCAAGGCAAAGAATTGGAACGAGATGATCTTTAAGATCTCTTCCAACCCAAACCATTCTATGAGTCTATGATTCTAACAAGGCCACAAGGAGACAAGACAATTAGAGGTCCTTCCACAGCTCTCCATGTTTGCCTCCTACTCTGCCAGATCACTTTCTCTTGTGAAGAGTAGATTTAAGATACTGCCAATCGATTTTGCTATGTGCCCTGTACAATTAGTGGCTTCCACCCCCAGCAGCCTGATGTGGCCTTGGCTTCAGGGCAATCTACATGTACAGCACTGTACAAATCTGACTGGCACAACTTTCACATGCACTGAGCCCAGCATTCAGCCCAAGCCCTAGATCTGCCTCACATGAACATCTCTCCCTACACCCACACCTGTTTCCCCTTGGAATGAGAGAGGGCTTATGTGACAAGTTAAGCTTGCAGCAAACTCTGCTGTTCAAGCCCAAGCAAGCCTGACTGCTCTGTGGTGCACAGGATGCACAGTACCTGCAAGAGGCTTGTTTTGGGATATGTGGCAACTGAGAAAGGGAATATAACACTATTTAATATATTCTTTTCTGACTCAAGTCACTCCCTTTCTCTTTCTAACCCCATGGTTATGAAAAAAATCCATTTGATTTCCATGGTTTCCATCAAGTAACACATGGAAAGTCAAGAAACAGCCATGGGGTGTAAGTTTCATCATCTTTCAAGATGGTAAAAATAACTGAGACGTTGTTACAGCATGAGTTGATCTGGCATATTACATTACAGACAGCAGGTGTCTGAAATATGTGGCACAGTATCTAAAATGCATGATAATGTTATAAAATATAAAAGGATATTACAAAATTGTACAGTTTAGATGACAGATAAAATACATGATTTGACAGCCATATATTTTCATTTTTTCTTTCCAGGAAAATTGTAATCTGAATACATTATTTCTAAGAAGTATTTGAAGTACTCTGATGTAGAGCCATATAGTCAAGGGAAACTAAAGGGAAGGGAAGGGACAAGAGAAAAAAAAAAAAAAAAAGAAAGAAATGAAGGTAGGATTTTGAGCTCACAAGTGAGAAAGCTTCTTTGTAGCAAACTGAGTTATTTCAATTTCTTTCCATCCCGATTAGTGATAGATATAGCTGACCCAGGTATCTTTCTAACTTCTTATCAGATCCTTTACATATTCATGGTGTAATATCTGACTGGAGCTACTGAGACCACAGGTGAGTGCAGACTGCTGTTTTTGCAGTCCCATGAGCCACAAACCTCAGGGAAGCCCAAGCTCTGGGGTTTGAAGGACAGGAAGCTGGCTGGAATATGAAATTTAGGCTTTGAAAAGGAGTTGGCATACAGTTAGAGGATTAGAAATAGAGACAGTTAGAGTCTGTCACATATCCTTCTTCATAAACGCTTTTAGTTTCTGCCTTCACTTCCATCCCACAACGAAGAGACAAGCCTCTGAAGAGAGTGGCAGGGTCCTGTGACACATTTAAGTCACCTAAAGTCTCAGAGGGGCATTGGATATGACAACATAGTACCTCTGGGAAGCCAGAGCCATCACTTCTAGCAGTTTTATGTTCTCTCAAAGTTTGATTGCAAAAATAAAATAAATGCAACGACATTTTGAGAAGTGTCTCCAAGACAAATATGTGAAGTACATCTGTGAACTCATATAGGGTCATAACAAGTCCCTAGGACCCAGTTAATCTTGAAGAACAGCATACAATTCTCTCATCCCAGAAACAGTGACAGGATAAAAAAATGACTGAAGGGAACTACTTCTTTTTTCAGTTTTTTGGTATTTACATTGGTACCTCCTGCATTGTGTGGGCTAGCTCTTCTGATGGGTATCTTTAGGAGCCATGCACTCTACATCAAATACCTACTCTGGGCAGAGCACAAGAGTTTGATTTCCCTAACACTGACCATGCCCATGGGGACAAAAAACTGCCAGGTATTATGATCTTTCTTTGAAGGCAAGAGCATGATATGGTGTGGGTCTACCATCACTCAAAAAAGCATGGGTGAAGAATGGGTGGAGACAGAACCCACTCACCTGGTCCATCCCAGTTAATGTGCAGTACCTGGGTAAGGAGGATAGTCCTATGGGATCTCTCCCTCAGTCTGCAGACACTGGAGAGAAAGAGAGAGGGGAGGCATGATTTACACCTTGGTTGTGTTGAATCTTCTCCGGAGATCCTTCAATTTTTCTTTGATGCTTGAGGGAATTTAAAGCAAGAAAATTCCCAAGTGGCATGTCTTGGATATGTTCTTATAGTTAGGTGAAATGCATCTTTTCTGAACTCTTCTGTTTCAGAAGAGGCATTTGTCTTTGTTACAATGTCTTTGCCTAATGTTACCATGGAAATAAAGGGTTATTTATTAACACTCATTAAACACCTGCCTTCCAATTTGCTATCATGGGTGAATGGGCAGAAAAGAGTTTCTTCATGCAATTTTCAAAGGCTTAGGAGCAGAGAAGATTGATTTGTTTCAAAACTAAAGCTCTCTTTGGGAATCTGCAGCACAGCAAGAACCAGAGGTTGCAGGGGAAGCTCAACTTATTCATTTGCCCAGTACAGCCAGCCCCACAAAGTGCAGCCAGCCCCACACCACAGCTTTCACCACTTCAGCCATCAGAACTGACTCCTGGCACTGTTTCAGTTGCTGTAAGACTTCCTTTCACCACCTCCTTTTCCTACTGTGTGCTGCAGCAGCACAGGTGTGAGGAAGTTTCCCCAGGCACCAACACACAGTTTTGCTTCTCTGTCACCTTACTTTCCACTTAAACCAAAGAGATATTTGTATTTTAATAATCTGTGTGCTGTGATAGAATCCAGCATTTAGAAGATGTTTTCAGTTCTTTGTGAGGGAATGTGCCTGCATACCAAATGAGGAATTATTGGGAAGATTGTGAGAAAAAATGACCTGCAGAGCTTTAAAATGCAGTCAAGTCAGGGCAATAATGCAGTAGAAGTGAACCACAGCAGGCAAAGCTCAAAGCAGTAAAGACAGAGAAGGCAAAGTATGTTTAGAAAAGGAAAAAAAAAGAAGTTTCTAAGCATTTTCCAGTCTTGCCAGAGAAGATTAGCTCCAAATGAGGGGTCAAGGAAGACATTTGAATGGAAGACCTTCCATTCAAGGAAATTTTTCTATTTATATGTTTGATTGCCCTCATAGTTCACTCCTTATGAGTGCCTTCCTCCCAAGCACCTATCAATCCCACGTATACTCATGCTACATAAATTGACGTGTCAAAAAAGATCCAAAATCCCTGGCTAGTTTCCCAGTTGAATATTATATATGGAAATGTAGGTGCTAAATGCAGGCAGCCATACAAAAATACAAGGTTTCTGTGTGACAATGATATTGTCTTTTCTTCCCTTAAAAATGCCCTCTTAAAATATTTTTTTTGTCAATCCCCAAGTAAACAGAAGGCTGTCAGAGGTCAAAAGGAACAACTTGTCCTCTTGTGGATGAGCAGAAAACAGTCTCAAACACAAACACTGTGAGCTCTCAGCAGAGAGGAGTCATTTCCCTGCCTTCTCCCAGGTGAGAAACAGCACACACCCATAAAACTGCAGAACTGAAGCACAGAGCCTGCTCCAACAGTCCCCTGTGCCCTCCCACTGCCAGTGCAGCACTGAGACCTAGTCAGCCCCTAGACTGAGCTCTGTTTTGGAAGCAGGACTGGCAGAATATGATGGCACTAACCTATATTTTGTCAAGTAGCTTGCAGCTGAGCATCAGCCCTTTCAGCTTAACATGCAGCAGGTTTCCTCATGGGCTGATCAATAAAGTTATTGAGCCCTTGTTTTCTTTCAAGCTCTGTCAAACCTGTGAGCATGACCTATTCCCAGAGCCAGGTTCTCTTTAAATGGGGAGGATGGTGTATTATTTTTACTTCTCCAGACCTTTCTTTTCTCATAGACAGTAGAGACAATTTTTCAACTCTTCAAAGCATACTCTGTTATTGCAGGTACGACATATATAGATTGCCCTCACCTATTAATTCTCTGCTTGCCATGGCTTCTGTCATCCCAGTTTCTGCCCATCCCAGCTCCACAGGAAACTCCAATACTTGTCCTTTGTGTGCAACCCCCATCTTCAACCTCCTTCCTTTCTGTCACCACTCCTCCTTACATGCACCTTGCGCCCTCCCCCTTCATCAGTGGGTGTCCTTCATACCACACAGAACTCCCTTCCTCCCTCAAAACGTTTCACTCTCAGGTATCCCTCATACATTCTTCTTTCCTTAAAAAAACACATCTTGTAATACACCCCTACTTCCTTTGCTTGTGCCTTTATTGTCTCATCCCATTGGATTCTCCAGTGTCCCTTTTGATTGACTCCCTTCAACCTAGGGAGATGAGCATGCTTCCCTTTTACTTTTCTTCTTAACTTGAGAGGCTGGTGGTGTGAGGGACAAGAAGCAGAGATGCTCAGGAGGAAAACTATGGGGAAAACAAGTTTTCCCAAAAGCATGTGCTTTGCTTTTCCTTGCAGACATGCGGCTCGCTAAGGGGAGCACTGTGAGGTGGAGCTGTCCTGTGTAGTAGGATGTGTCCTGTGTTTTTCCAGGTAGCCCCCTCTGTGGGGAGATCTCACATGCAGCCCTTTGCATTTTCTCCCTGTACTTTTATAGTTACTAATAATGACCTAGAAATACCAGCAATGATCAGTTAAGCCACAGGTCCCAAAAAAGAACTGAATGCCTTTTTCTCCGTGCCTTTCATTATAGGTATTCAGCCCAGCAATTGTTAGTATGGGCCAGGACAAACATGTTTGCTAAGCAGAGCAGGAGGAAGACATAGAAACCTCCATAAAGCATACACAGCAGGCAGTTGACTGGCAGGAAGGATGTGAAGGAGATGGATATTTGCAGACAATGCAAAAGTTATTGTGACAGCTGCAGATTGCAAACCTTCTGTGGTAAACTCAGAGCCCAGCCGAGAGCTCAGGAAAAGGAAGGGAAAGGAAAGCCATAGCGAAACTGTGCTAGGCACAAAACAGCCCACTGCTGAAAGATGCTTCAGGGTATTTATTCTGCAGCTGTAACAGGCTCAACAACTCAAGGACTTCATGGACACTGGCATGCAGATACAGAAAATATCAGTAATTTGCACTCTGTGTCAGTCAAAAAACAATGATGGCAAAACAGCACCTTTTCCTTTCCTGCCTCATCTGCCTTGCCTAATGTCAGGTCTAATTCCCAGAGTAGGGACTTCCCCATACCACATGTAAGCAGAGAATTAAGCAGCAAACAGCTAATGAGGGCATCCCCAACTGGGTCAGAGTTGGTTCCAGAAAACACAAGGGTCTATGACTTAATTGTGCAGTGTTCTTTCAGCTCAGAAAGAAACAAGTCAGTTTTTGAGCAAAAAGTTCAGGCTTCCATTTCTTTTGGTGATTTACAATAGCTATGGATATGTTAGTTTAGCTTGTCATGGTGGAAGCTGACAGTTGTTACAAGCATAGAAGGTGTTGCACAACTCAGGGTATATGGGGCACAAAGACTTGGGCAGTGCTACTTTTTTTATATATTTCATCTGTTAGTTTACAAATGGTGTAATACTTTGGACTGCAGACCCTTCAACAGCTTTGCCAGCAAGGATTCCCAAGGCTGAATCCATATCACAGCTCAAATATCACAGAGGAGTTCCTTGTCTGTCCAATAGCTCTGATAGATGTGTCAAATTAGTGGTTGCAATGGTTTGAGTTAATAGCAAAATCATATTTGCAGCAGATGCACTGAGTTTTAACACATCTCTGAAACCAATCCCATTTTACCACAGCAGTTTCAAGTCCTTGTGAGATCATAACTCAGCAGTGGCAATTTTTTTTTTCCACCTAATGGCTTTATTTACATACCATCACAATTGCACTGATGTCAGTATCTTCAGCTTTGAGTAGAGAACTCATGGTTTGCTACATATGCTCAGCTTGGAAGCAGCCAGACTACTCAGTCACACACAGCCCCCTGTGACCTGAAAATGAAGCAGAAACCTCTTGACTCTAGATCCAACTATCAGCAGCCATGCACTAAATCAGCTGCAGTTCCAGAATGTCTACAGGAGAGCATTTAGTTATCAGCATATTCCGTATAGCAATTAATACCCACAAGATCAACTAACAGGCTGCAAGAACTTGTCCAGATGACAAGGATGTAGAAACATCAGGGCAGACAATTGTCCCCAAGGATGTAGAAACATCTGGACAAACAATTGTTCCTGTCCATTTCTTGTTTTAATGTGTACCATTTATGGTCCTCACTGCTCAAACAAGGAGCAGAATGTGCATGAAGTGCTCTCAGGATCCAAAATGAAATGCTAACAAGCACATGGATGGGGGACAGCAGGAAGCCAGCACTCTCTGCAGACTGTCAGGCTGTCTCTAATGAGCAGGAAAGCACACACAGACCAGCATCTTCTCATGCTCAGTGCCTCAGGCAGTGTGTATCTCCAGAAGGGAGGAAAACACCACAGCACCCTGGAAGCTGTCAGAGCAGCAGCAGCTGTTTGCTGGGAGCATCCTGTCTCATCATGCTCACTAAGGGACAGGTGCAATTCAGTGCAGATGACAAATTTAAATCCACCCCAGTGCCTAAAACTTTGATTTCAGAGACCCCAGCACTTAGGCTTGACTCTCTGTGTCCTGAGTACCGTGTTTGCATGTCTCTGATAAGTCAGTGAGGCAATAATTTTGCTATTTCTCTTAACTTCCTTGACTCCCTCATCCTGTTGCTAATCCCAGATGATGACTTTCCTTTTATTCTTTACTCTTTTTTATTCTCTCCATTACAATACCACTTATTCCTTTAGTTCCACCAATACTTGGAGGGAAGAGAGTCTGGGTAGGGTGGAGGAATGTTCCATAAGATGAAGCAGCATTAGATCATATTCTTTCAACAAACTGTTTTCTGGTGTTATGACCCATATCTTAGTTGGAGAAGAACAGTGGAAGAAGATCTTTACCAGAAGTAAATCTGGTTGAATAATTGCTGGTAAATAATTTGCCTGATGGTCTTCTCTCTGTGTTTTGTAGAGCTAGCCACTGGCAGATTGTGATTGCTTCAGAACAGTTAGTTATACAAAATTATTTGATTATATTTTGGCAAGAGAGTTTTTATCAGTGGCTCACCATTCACAAGAGAGCCATGCAGTTACCCTGTGATTAGTGATAGCATTTCTATTCCCCAGTTACAGAAGCGTGAGCTTTAGTAATCCAGTACAAGTGCTTCACTGTCCCCAGGTGCAAGAGCACAAAACCTTCAATCATATTTTCTGTTGAATATACAATTAAAACTCTAACTTATTGCTGTTACCTTGTAATAATCCAGAAAGGGCTACATGTGCAACCTGTGTCAATTCATTTAAGAAAAAAAAAAAAAAAAAACCAGCAAAGAATTTCTCCAGTGCCTGCTAATTATATCCCTTCTCTATAGAGAGGGGTATCAGCCCTCTGTGTACAGTCCCCAGTTACAATAGTAGAAAAACCATAGTAGAAAAACTGTTCAATCTATCAGTGTTGTAAATTATCAACCTTTTTTTTTAAGGAAAACCCTGCTTTGTAGGAGGGAACAGAGGGACCAAGGGGTTATGTGATCAAGGTGCTCAAAGTCTTCGACAGAACCAATAATGCAGCAGAGTTCTCTGAATGGGACATGAATGTGGCTCCCCGTTCTTCTCTGCTCTCCATTGTGGCAATGTTCAGCTCTATAGAGCTTTTTCTGCCTCTTACTGTGTCTCTTCTGACATCTTCAGTAATAATGCTGTGTTCAGAAGGAATGAACATAAACTGAGACATTCAGTCTGTCTGATGTGATGAGTGAGTCATGATGGTGATCAGGGAAAACGGGATCAGCTCCGTGTGCTACCTGGTTGAGCATAATCCCAGCAGGGAAATGTTGTGTTCTTCAACCTCAAAAGAGCTGTTATAGATTGTCAGAGGTAAGAAAAAGAAATTAAAATCTACAGAAAGCACTTGACAGCACCTCCTTTACCATCACTGTTGATGCCTCCCAACCCTGAAAGAGTTCACTAATCTTAGAGAGTTATGAACACCCAGTCTGCAATAAAAAAAAATTCTTTCTTAAACAGCCTTTGGATATATAATTTGGCTTTAGCTTTTCTTTTCAAGGCAGTTCTATTTTCACATATTAAAATGATGCCATACTTAAGTCATTAATATTTTCATTTCTAAGAGTTCTTTCCTGTGAACACCATAATATTACATTATTTTATCAATCACTAATTTTTTTCATTCAGACTGTTCTTTTCCCTCTTTTTATTTTTCTTGATTTCATTCTCAGTTCCCAACTTTTATACCACACCATGTGTATCCATCAGAACAAAATAAAAGGAGGGGCTGTCAGACACAACATAGGCTATCCTTTATGTCAAGATTTGCATGCTCCTCCAGGTGATATTCCTTTGAACTTTTAGTATTTTCATTGCCAATCTGAAGGATAAAAAATGTATGTACCATGAGTATATATGTAAGAAAGGAAACTGGGGATCAAGGGTAAAAATGTGAAAGGTTACTGAAAACAGAATGCAGACAGGCATACATATGAGCATATATTTAATCCTCCTGTTTGTACAGGACAATAACACAGTCTGAGAGAGTGAACATTGAACTGAAGTAGCTGTAGCATCAGTGTGCAGAGCTTTTCACCTTTCTCTTTCCTCCTCATCAATACAGTTTATGATACTTAACCATCCAATAAAAAGTGGTTTGGGACCTATACCACACTTATGTGCAGTAGAAAATTTCAGGTTCCAGTAAATCTGATTCATTCCTCCCATCTGAGTAAAGGCTAGATATTATACAAGTATAAGTAGAATGTGATGAAACTGTGAGAAGAAGGAAGTCCTAGTCCTTTAAATGAAAAAAAGTAACAATGAAGTAGGCTCCATCAGACCCTTAGGAGAGATTTCTCATTCCAAATTTGAGCTATCCAAATGTTATGCATCTCATCTAATCTCAAAGTTTTCCCTTTAGTCAAAAAAATAAAGACAGGTACCTCAAAATGGGTGTCCATCTTCATAAAATGTCTAACAGAGAGACGATCACTTATGGTTGGTTAACTTCTCCCTCTGTGGGAGCCTAAATATCACCTTAACCAAGTTACCCCAGATTCAGGGCAGGGGGAAAGACAAGCAAGATGAATCCCACCTAAACCAGGAAATTGTTACCAGTGCTGGTTGTCCTGAAATATTCTATGCCCCTCCCCTGCTCAAAGTGCCACTAACCAGGTAATGGTGTACAGGAACTTTTGATCTCTTTGGTCTTGCCAAGCCATAAGAGGGGAAATAAAGTTTCAGTGTGCTAAATAAATTGTCAACAGAAGCTTAATGAAAGTCCACTCTCAGAGCCTATTAGTGACAGTACTGTTGGAGCCAGAGAGAATCCAGCTGCTCATCTGAATGGGATTTTAGTGTATTTATTGAATACTTCAGTGTTACTTACAAACAAAAATATTTGATAGAGAAATTATCAAAGGATAACATACACAGACTGTAATAAACACAGACTCCAACAATGTTATGTTTATGGAACAACTTTTATGATAATTCTGGGTTACTTCAGTTTCCTTAACTGAAATTATTTCTTTAATCCATTTACGCATCTAAGGTAGAGAATTTTTGGTTCCACTATTATATATCTTCACTGTCTCCCTCCTAAATATTGTAGGAATCTGGAGGTGCTGTTACTGTACAAGTTGTATTTTGTAATCCTTTTCAGCACCAAGGGGGTCAAACACAGTGCTTTACAACTGGGGCATGGCCACAGACTGTTAGTGTTAAGTTTTGTCACTGCACACAAATTTAGTGTCTGCTTTACCAGGGTAAACACTAACCATTTTTGAAACAATGAAATATAAGAGTGGTGAGAATCCTTGAAGAGAGAGAAATGTTCCAATCTGAGTTCAGGCTTGACCGGCATATGGTAACTGGAAGGCTAATCTTACCCATTGAGTCAAGGAGGGGAAAGGAGGGTATTGCTGGGTTCCCAGCAAGGAAACACTCATTGCCTTGCAGGGACTTGGAAATAAAAGCAAGTGTGGCTGTTTAACTAAAGTCTTTATAATGTGCGTTCACTAGCAAGACAAACTAAGATTGCATAAACATTTCTGAGGCTGGCATTTTCTAATTTCTCAGTGCTTGACTTTTGCAACTTTCCTGTAATTACTTAGTTGTAGATCTCTACTTCTATCTATCTACGTATGAGAATGTTTCATAAAAGACACCTCTCTCCTTTCCCTGCTTAAAGAGTGCAGAGAGAGAGAAGGAGAGAAGAAGCAATTTTTGTTCTGCAGATGGATGGTGGTACATGCAAGCTGGTGTCCAGTTCATACCTGTGAGACAGAACTGAATTGCTGCACGAGGGATATCAGGGCACCGAGATAGACATTCAAGGGTAAAATAACAATACTGAAGACGTAAGAAGTGCAAAGAAATTCTCCAAAGTCCAAACAGGTTGTCAGCTGTCAAATTCCCTTAATCTCATTCCAGTGACAGTTACTTCCAGCATGGGATGCAGAGACTGTCAAGGAAAGTGCCATGTAGATGTGTTTCTTTGTTTCTTTTTCCCTTCATTGCTGATACTCCCCGCAGACGGGTTCTGCATGAAGTGTTTCCAGCAGAGACTGGTGACTGGTTTTACTGAGAAAAGCCTGCTCTGGACCAGAAAACAGTTTCCTCATGGAACCTACTCCTATCAGGGCAAAGGACACACTCCAAATACTTAACAGAGATGTAGGCAGCTGTTTCAGACCATGGACCCTACTTCTGTCTCTGCACTGAATAAAAAGTGCTTTTCCTCCATGGATATATAGGGATTTTCCTGGTATCCACAGGGTTGCATGAAGTTTTCATCATCAGAAATGTAATGCTCACCCCAACTCTTATATTTAAAGGTTATGCAGAAGGTAGACACAGAATGAAGGAGGGAAATAGCCTAGCCCAAACTGAGAGCATGGCTGTGGGACTACAGAAGTCAGCCCTTCACTGTGCTGCCCAGTATGAACGCCAGTCTGCATAGGTGTAAACTCTCTTTCAGTCCCACTTTTTTCCCTGAGCTGCTCTGAGCTCCATGGATTGCACCACTAAGGATCCAGATAGACAAGCACATTGTGAAATATAAAATGTTGACTACTGCTAGCTTTAGAAAATTCTGGGTCATATCATCAAGTCTAGACACTTTAAAATGAGCATGATACAGTGACAAAAACATTTATAGCCTTGTTTCACAGATATCTGGTCTTCTGGGGAGTTGTGCTCTGCTTCCTGTATTCCCTCTAATATGGAAAAATAAAACTCCATGAGGATCTCTGGTGGGCACAAGGGATGTCTTCCTATCTTTGCACTTCACTGAGCATGAGAAATGCAGGCAACATTGAACCTCTTAGCGCTATGTTGTATACTTGTTTTATTAAAATCACATGAGTATGTAAAAATCCAGCCTTTTGTTGAGCTTAAAATTATTTCAAAGCTATTGACTTCTTAACTACTAACCTAGCAATCCACTCATCTGCAGGCAGAACTCTTTGCCAGCTAGACTTTGAAGTTCCTCTGATCCATATAAAAACACACCAAGCCAGTAAATGAGAAAAGAAAATGCCTCTAAAGAATGGTTGCCTTTTGAATTTGGACCATTTGCTAGTATGGCATCAATTTTGATCTTGGTTCCACATGGCAGGTTTGTGCCACAGAATAAGAAATATCTATGGGTCAGTTTTAAAATTATCAGATCTTTAGTCTGTGTGACACAGCAGGCATTATACCACCATCACTCCTCTTCTCCTCGTGTGCAGAAATGTGTTATGGCACAACTTTGTTGACCCACATATGAAGTTTGAAGCCCTTAGCATAGTGCGGGTTTGTAATCAAGCTGTTCTAACCCTAAGAAGGATCACTCTTTGACCTCAAAAATTGCATTTAAGTTACATTTAAATTGCATTTAAACTGAATCAGGCCCTGAGTTTTTATTTCTTCTTCAGTTTTGTACCAAAATACTAACCACTGGAGTAGCATGACAGTAGCTGTATGAATAAGAAATTGATAGCAACACAGCAAATTGAGTTCAAAGAGGTTATCATTTGTCAGGATGGAAGTAAAGGCTTAGTTATTCCCATGCAAACACAGGAAGTAAAGTGCAACTAATATATTCTGAGTGAGAATATGGAGACAGACTGACACTACAGGGAAAAAAGAAAGAAAAGGAAATGAAAAAAAAAGCAAACAGAAAAAGAAAAAAAATACTGGTCAACAGAAATACTCTTGTGCTCTTCCCACAGTAAAAATACTCATCAGGGAACATTTCTAAAAGCTTCTAAACCACTGTGAATCCATATTTCATAAGAGAACCAGCTCTGAGAAACCTATGTTTTGTTGTTTTTCCTACATTAACTATTTTTCTAACTGATTTAGACATCACTTATGGCGAATACAGTCACTCTGTTACAGATCCTAAATCTCTGAGCTGAGGAATCAGCTCAGCATCACTGCAGCTGCCCTGAGTTTATGATGAGCTGCAGTGTTCAGAGTGAATAAAGATCTAGCAATCAGCTAGGACAAAGCTGCCTGCTTCTTTGGTCATGCTGGGGAAAAGGACCAACTGCTCGCTTAGGTATGGGTTTCCAACATCATTTTTGAGCAGGATTCCAAATCAAAAACCCCTCAGATGAGGGAGGGAGGGAGGGATTCCTGAAACACAGCCCTCAAAGTAGTTGTCTGCACAGCATGATAGGTCATGTCCTGAAACCGGCCTGATCGCTCTGGGGAACTCCTGCCAATTGGCTCAAAAACCTGGCTTCCCATCCCCTCCAGGAATTCAATGGATGCACATGCCATCAAATCAGGAGTCCCTAAGTCCTTCTGTAGTAGAGATGTGATCTTCTGCCACTTTACGGGGCTCTGTCCATTTGCAGTACACCACCACTGTGGTCATTGAAACTTCTTGGCACAGGGGCAGCAGTGTTTTGTTCCTATAAAAGGTTGTATCTCCACTGACTTCAGCTGTGACTTTCCAGTACGTCTCAAAGCAAGAAGCCTTCCTGTGCTACTGCACACTCTGGAGTGAAGCAGACCTGCAACATTGTCCCACAGAGACACAGCTTCTTTTGCATTTGCTGAGCTTTTAAAAAATGCATATGTATGCCCTGACTGCTGGTTTAGGGAAAAGGTACTGCATCCAAAAGGTTCCTTATTGCCTTTGTTTTCTTATGTAGGTAAAGATTTTCTAGCTTCAGTCCTACTGTATGGTCTCCAGCTTCTAAGGATATAACCATCTTTCCAATCCATTAGGTTATTGTATTGACAGATTTCATACTGGTGGTGTCTTAGCACATTCAGGAAATTCCTTTCCTTTTTAAAAATCAATGTTTTTATTACTTTACCTTGATAAAGTGCCTTCACTAAATAATTTCATTGCTCTCCCTTACACCTGCAGTCATTCAATATCTCTGGAATGGAGCCACATTCTGTCCTTTACTCCAGGTTTGTTGGCGATGAGTGGAGAGATCCATATTTACCTGCCTTTTAGTTCATTTCAGAAGATGCTAAGACTAATGTATATCAGCTTAAGGATCAGGGCCTGATCTTCTCTCAGCAACCAAAACCTCTAAACTCACCTTTCTATTTCCCATTTTCCCTTTCTTCTTTCTTCCAAACTTCAGTTTTGCCTCCTTTTCATTATATCAAATATAAATCTAAAAGAATAGATCAAAAAACAAAGGCTTGCATTCATGCTCTGTCTGTAAAGAGGTACAATGTCTGCCTGTCAAGCTAACCTTTTGAGTTCAACTGGTTCAGTTGCCACTAGGAAAAGAAGGAAAAGGAGGAAGTTGTCTCAACAAAAAACTCCACATATGTGAGTTATGTAGATTAGGAAAAAACTGATGTTTCGCATTCAACATCTGCAAAGGGTGAAATGAGGTGAACATGAGATATGTAATCCTTGTAATTCCTTTTGAAGGGCTTACTGTGTGGATCTGCTGTTAAATTACCTATAGGACAGCAAGGAGATTATAAAGGGAAAGAAATTCCTGTGATATACAAAGGGACTTAAACCTGAAGTGCAACTGAGAAGATTTTGCAGGTTGAGAACTATGTCTTTTCTTAAAAGAGGAATGAGACTTTTCCCCTGTAGATCCACAGGTATTATTTTAATTCAGTCTCCTATGTTTTCAAAGTCTTATATTGAGTGGGAAGGGACCATTTCACTCCTATCCTCTCTCTCTTTTCATGTGAATCATGCAGTATAAACTTCTTCTTCATCTACTGCAAAGGCAGATGTGCTATAAGCATTTGGTTGGGGCTCAGTCTCAGAAGCTGGGCTGGAATAGAAGAGGAAGTTCTTTTTCACACTGCAAAGGAAAGCCACCACCTCAAAAGAATTTTACTCTCCCATCAGAGCAGGAGAAGCTTCAAATTTTGTTATATCAAATCAAATCAAAACCTTGCTCCCTTTATGGCACATGAACATGGAGCTTTGATGCTTTATGTAGGAAACACACTATTTGTGACACTCACAAATGGATAGCCAGGGTCATCAATATGGCCCTTCCACTAACAACAGTTATTCTGGCAGTTCAAGACCTCACTAAATCTGTGAATGACCTCACTTGTCTCTCTGTAGCCACAGGGGTAGTAAGGAGCATGTGAGCACTGCAATGGACTACTTGTCTGCTGGCTTGCCAGAATTTAGTACTTCCAGAGTAAAATTACTGTGGAGTAAACCAGGAAAGAACCTCAACTTACTTATAGTAATAACTTGCCTGTAAGAAAGTTTTCATCCAGAGTAGCAATAGGTAATCTTGCCTCTGTGTTACAAGTCCTCATAGTGCCATCCCTCTCACTTTCTGTTATAAGGAGTACATGGTGGCCTGGTCTTCAAAGAGGTCTTTGCCTTTCCCAGGATCTGCAGGCATTAGCCTGTTCTCCCATGGCCATGCTGCACACCAGCACTGGGAGGAGGAGGGCAGGGCTGCCTTCAGCTCCTTTACACTCATCATCTGCCTCTGGGTTTGTTTTAATATCTCAATTGTTTGAGCATCATAAAAATGTTCTGAGAGCAGCCTGCGATAAGATAGCAATCAGAATATGAACCAAAGTGATTCACTCCATGAATAATGTTTGCCTGTGTTGGTATGAGAATAATGAAGCTGCTACCCAGGAGCCAGGTGACCAGGAGAGGGTAGAGGGAGTGGAATTTGTTATCAGTCTTCCTAGAAAGGTAGATGGAAAGGGCCTTTGCAGGAGTCACAGTCTAACATGCTTTCCTCTCATTCAGTTCTGGATACCAACATGCACTGCATGCTTCAAGCAAATGTTGCATGCGCTAGAGTTCCCATGAAGGGAAGTCAAAGGCACTGCTGGCAGTGGGTATGTCTAAGCTTTATTGAAGCTTCTGACTCGTATGACTGTGCATGGTGAATATTTCCTATTATGTTCCCAAAAGACTCTGGATCTTGGTCTAGCAGAGGATATAGGTTTTGGAAGACAAGATGCAGATAGCACAGGGCTTCAGTTTCAAATGTTTCTTTAACAAGCCAAAAAACTTTGCTTGTCACTAATTCTCCAGCATGTCTGACTTTCTGTTGTTCCAAATAACATGGTACACAGTGCTCACATTTACTATGGGACTAATTGTAGCTTACTTTGAACTGAAAATACCATTACTGACCTATGGTACAATTCAACTGCATAGACACTGAGGGCAGGTCACATCAGCACTGACCTGTGTAGAGCAGGGCTGAAATGCCAGGGCATGGCTGCATGAGCTAAGCTAGCCTGGCATTTGTCTGTACTGGCTCTGGCTCTGCTAGCTGCTCCTTTTCATTAATATCAAATATAAATCTAAAAGAATAGATCAAACAACAAAGGCTTGCCTTCATGCTCTATCTGTGAAGCAATGCCTCAGAACATCTCCATTTGAAATATGCAGATATAATTAGTCAATCAGTGATAGGAAGCAAAATCTTCCATGTTTATAATTGCTACGTGCCAGTGGAAGCTCTCTCAGGCTTCTAAAAATTCAGTTCTAATATTTACACAAACTTCAATGAAAATACTGGTGTTTCCTTCCTTCTGACAGCCACCTACCTCCTCCCAGAACACTGTTAATTGATCCCTAGGAAGTGCTCAAGTTTCATGGCAAGGAATTCAGAGAGTTTAGAAGAATATTATCCTGGCAGAATTTTCCAACAGAAAGCTCAATTTGTGCTTGTATAGATTTTTTTCACGTTCTCCTCACTCAACCCTCTCACATCTTACCCCACCACAGTCATGATGCTTACTGTTTTAAAATTTCTCTGCAAACAAGTATTTGCATGTGTGGACATTTCCTGACAAGTTGTTGCACTGATGTTGCTGAGTCTGTGTCTGTTGATCCGTTTCAGCATTTTGGAGGGGTACTCAGCCATCTCTGACTCCTTTGTCTTTACTCATGGTGTAAAGTCATGGTGCCAGGAGCACTGATACTGCATGGTTCTTCTTTTTAATAGAGAGGGAAATTTACCTTTTCCATATTTCCGCCTCCAAGAAAGAAATTATGTCAGCTACATGCCTTATCTTCTCTTGCTTTCCCTACCAAAAATTGTAGTCCCTTTCTCTGTGCCTCCTCTTGCTACTGGCTTCAGTTTGTTTCGTCTCGCCTTTTTCCTACTTAGGAAAGGAAATGCAGCAATAACATCAAAAATATTCCACAGATTTTCTAGGCTAGCATCTGGGTGGGCCACAGATCAGGGTATGTAGGGTCATTTACCTTTTCCTTGGTTGACTTTGGATAAAATAATTCTGCTCAGAATTGAAAAGAAAGTTAAGAACTTAAAGTGGAATATAGGATGATCCTGCAATGGTCAAAACTGCTTGTCCAATTCCTCATGTTAGAGGTTCTTCAGTTTTCAGTATTCAAATCCCCTTCTCATTCCAAGGCCTGCTTCTGACCACGGCCAGAGGTGGCCATAGGTGGTCAGAGGTGGCCAGAGGTGGTCAGAGGTGGTCTTGCCAGGGCTTTTGCTGATGCCCCACTGGGATCCAAAAGCTTGTCTGTCTTCTGTGTGCCTGCCAAAGCAATTGCTGTGTTGCAAAACATTTACCAGGCAGTCTTTACAAAAGGAAAATCAATTCTCTTCTTTCCAGCCTACAGCAGGCAAGCTCTGGAGCAAATACTCACCTAGCTCTGTGACCTGTGCCAGAGCCACCTGTCCCCAGCTCTAGGGAAATATGCAAAACACTGATCTGAGCTCTTTACAACCTCTTTATTTAAGCTGCTCCTTCTGGCATTAATTAATAAAAGGTTCACTAGGCAAAAGAGGCAGCAGCAAGGAAACTGCCTTTCAAGATCATGCTTCTTGTGGGAAAGGAGAATCCTGTGTTTGAGTCCCTCTTCCAATGAAGTTTCTGCATTCCTGGTTGTCACAAACCCACAGAATGGGTTTGAAGAGCAGCTGAAACATTTGTCATAAGTATCTTGACAACTAGGCTATAAGCTCCACAGAGAAGAGGAGAATAAAGATGATCCCCTGTTCTCCCCGTTTCTTCATTGGCTGCCTCACTTGGCTCCCTGCTGAGGCTGGTGGTTGTTTCCAAGCTTGTCCAGGGGTTTTGTGCTCCTCTCTGGTGGGCTCACCTTGTAGCAGCAGCCAGCCAGCCAGCCAGCTGCTCTCTCACTCCTTTCAACAGGCTGCGTGGGAACAACTGCTCTCTATGGAATATACCGTATATCTGATTTGGAAATACCGTGGTCCTCTCCAGGTTTTGAAGAGGAACCTCTGCTTTATCACCTGGGCCATCTGACAGCCCCTGCCCTGTGGAGCTGCTAATGCCTTCACATGAAGCAAGCAAACTTAGCATGGGTCTGGTTTGTAGGTCCCACAATTTAAAATAGGAATTAAAATGATCCTATTATTTAGTGGTACCACTTTAAACAACTTCATTTCTGTATGTAAAGTGTTTGGGTAGGAATTGCCTCCTATTCTGTATATGGATAATATCTAGCTTTGTGAATTCATTAATTATGTTGGAGTCTTAAAGCACACTGTAATATGAATAGTAAAAATATTTGAACTCTTTTTCTTTCCCACCTGTTGTTCACAAGTTACTTCAGAGACAAGATCACTGAGGCAAACAAAAAAATGTTCATGCATATCAGAAGAGCATAGCAAGGCAGTGCATGACATCTGCTCAACTAAAAGCAGCACTTAGATGAATTTTTGTATATTCTTAGCAAACTGATCAGAGAATTAAGTAGATTAAGGATTATTTACAGAAATTATTCCCCAGCAAGCAAAAAAAAAAAAAAAAAAAAAAAGAAAAAAGAAAAAAAAAAGCCATCTGTGGGCAGTTCAGGAACAGTGTAAGAAAAAAAGTCAAATCCTAGATGCTGTTCTCTAATGAATTATTCACTGTGAATAAACACCAGTTTGTATTTATACAGCATTTAGTAACACAAAGTGATGCACAAGCATTATCTCTACCTACAAAGAAAAGCTGGATGGTTTAAATTAAATCAGAGCTCAAAGATATGAACAAAATGCATCCACTGACCTACATACAATTGGTATTGTTTCTTATTTTTCATTTTAAACCTGCATGCTGAACACTTCTTAAAATTACATCAATATACTGTTTTCTGCCCTTCTCCAGTGCAGATGTAAAGGGAAGTTATTGATGCAGAGTCTATGCATCCCTTGTAGGCTGTTACTAGAGTTTCATCTGCTGCTGACTATGCAGCAGTCCTTGTACTGCTCAGACATCAAGTGCTAACAGAGTCAGGTTCAACAGTACCTAATATTGAAGTGAATAATACCTCAGTTACAGACTACTGGTCTCCAGAGGCAGCAACAGGAGTGGCATGAATAAAAATCCTGAGATTCTGCTCCTGGACTTGTAGGTCACAGTCCTGATACTTCAAGTGAAAAAAAACTATTAATGCCACATTATTATTTATTGTATTTGCTCATTTAACAGTCATGTAGTCTTATTCATGAATATTCTTTTGCAGCCACTAGACACACTCCTGAAAGTACAATATGAGGCTTGCCAGCACTTTGGCAAAGCAGTATGCAGATGCAAGATGGGAGTGGCCATTACACAAGCAACCATATTTTGTGGTGTATGCCAGAGCCTCCACATCTTTTTTTTTTTTTTATAAGGTGCTAGAAGTTAAAAAATACTAGAAATAGAAATGTCTTTTCTTTTAAGCTCCAAGTTGTGATGGAGGATGCTTCTCAGGTGCACCTCTCTATTCCTTGGCCTCACTGAATATTCTACCAAATCCTGACACTGCTTCAAGGTGGCAACTGAGCTCTGTCTCACCATGCTCATCAGCATGATGCCCACAGTGGGCTGGAAACAACAAGGGGAACCAGGGAGACACTGGATTCCTGTATGGTTTTGTCTCTCTCTGAGGCCAGCAAGAACTTGAGTATCTGTCCTGCCCAGCACCACCAGGGCTCCATGGCCATGGTCTTTGCCCAAACAAAGAAGGCAAAGCAAACTCTGCCCACCAGCACTTTTAAATTAATTGTACAAGAGTGGGACAGCGAGAGCAAAGGGAGGTGACTTACTGATAACAAACAGAAATGGATAAGAAAGTCAGTAGCTTGAGACCCTCTGACATTGCAGGCCTCACAGTAGTCCTTTTAATTTGGAATAAAGCTAGAAAATTCTAGGAAAGAGAGTATCTGACTGATGGATCCTCCAGGATATAATTAATGCTGAGTTATTTTACTTTCATCAGCTTCCAGAAAAAAAAAAAAAAAAAAAAAAAAAAAAAAAAAAAAAAAAAAAAAAAAAGGAGATGGAGAAATGTCCTTGAATGAAAGCTACAGTATTTTCTTGAGTGATTTCATGGGAAAAAAAAAATGCTCTTCCCACTTCCATGTACTCCCAGTTAGGTAAAATTCAACCATCTTCTGAATGCAAGAAAATGTTTTCCAGCCCCAACTGTCTGTCACTCCTCTTCATTCTTAAGCATTTTTTTTTATCTTATCCTTAGATGCCACAGAGATGTTACATTTGTCTTATTTTTGTAATCACTAACTTCTACCCACAGCCTCAGAGTGTGAGAAGTCCTTGATTACATGAGTGCAAGTGAGGTATGAGCACAGATTGAGCTTATTCCAGGAGAAAAAAGATGAAATGGGAACCAAGACTCAGGGCTGAAAGTCTCAGCTGCCACAATCCTTGAGGCACTGCATTGAAACTCTGGAGAGCATAAGCCAGCTGAACACATGTACGCCTTTAAGCCTGAGCCTGCAACCAGAAATGTGTGTTTGCAGAGTGCTATACTTCTCAGCCTAATGAAAGAGCATAAGTCAGGCAAAACAGGGCTAAGAGTGTTTGCTTCTCTCCACTGCCACTATAACACTGTGACTTGTGCAGAATAAGGTTTATACACAATAGAGGCACCTAGAGCTATTAACATACATCCAGCCCCTTGGCACCAGTGGCACCAGGGTGAGGTATCCATCCTCATAAGGCTGCTGTTCCAGGTGTCACAAATACTGCTCCCTCACCACCCCTGGAGAGATGATGCTTGGTGAGACTGTGGAGGTGGAATGAAGCAATTGGCATTGCCCTGAACTTGGGGGCAAGGGAAGGAGTGTGTCCATGAGAAGAACCTAGGCACTTGCTTTGCTGAACTAAGTGATCTGAGTTTAGTCCTAAGGGATTTGTTCAGGTAATAGCAGGAACCCCTCTTTAGCAGAGACAAACTCCTCACACTGAATTTTCTGTTAGTCAACATGGAGAGAAGGATTTCTTTTCTGCCATTGCCTGGTAAGTCCAGACAGACAATGAATGGCATAAAGTGCTTTTAGTACATTCTGTAGTCAATTCAGGTAAACAGGTAACGGAAGAAGAGTAAATTCCAGGTGGGGTCAGTTGATGTTTTGGCACTAAGCAATTTCAGAAATGGACAAAATAACCATTTAAACCTGCATACCACAGAAATATTTGAAGGTAGCTCTACTCCTTTTCATCTGAGTATCACACAACAATGCAGTTATCAAAAGGGCTATTGGTAATATCCACTGGAGATAGTCCGTGGCAAACAACAGAGACTGGCAGCCCGTTGGCATTATGAGTTTCACCGAGTTAATCGGATTCCTCACAATGAGGAAACTGACAGTGCATCCACAAAGAGGAACATTGCTGTCCTGCAGGCAGCTTTAAGGAGGATTTGGTTATGTGTTTCAATGAGAGAGATTTAAAATTGCACTCATCAGTTTTCAGAAATATCACTCATTTAGATTGTCACAGCTCAGTAGCCCCGGCATTTAAAGTAGAAAAGGGTAAGACTCATCAGCAAAAACTCCTTACTAATCTATCAGAGAACAGAAAAAGAACAAAATTTTAGTGAAAAAACTCTTTCTTCTGTCCTAGCTCTTAGATGCCAAGAAAAAAACGCGCTGCTATGACTGCTGTTAAGCCTGTCAGAAAGAAGTCAGATTATCTGCTGTTGACTTTTTGTGCTGGTGAAATCAGAGGACAGGGTTAGGCAAAGGAGAAAGGATGGCTCAAAGGAGAAAGACTCAAGTTAATTCAGGTTGCTCTGGTCAGCTGTAGCCCAGCTCCTGCACTGGAGCTCTTCTGAAGGGTGAAAGGCAGATTCAGGAGCAAATCTCTCTAAATAGCCCATTGTATAGATTTTTTTTCCTTGTGTCTGTGTCTTCAACCCTATGCTAAAAGATTAATCCAGCCTTGCAGATGTTGGTGTCTCTGGCAGGGGAGTAGCTGTACATCTCTCCAGCTCTCTGCAAAGAAGGTCTATCCCTTGCACTGGTTACCAGCCCTGTCTCAGGCAGATAGACCCTTCCTTGGCCCTGCTGCACTTCAATTTTAGAGACTTTCTCACATTATTATTTCTAGACATGTGAGTCTGGTAAACATCACTAGCACAACCCAATCCCAGGCTCTGCTATTTGAACATGCTTATCATATGTCAAGACTCAAATTATAGTCTTATTAGAAACTTGGTGAGTATGTCAGTTTGGGAATTATTTTATTCTTACGTTCCTTTGTGTCTAAAGGGAGGTTACAAGACAGAGGTTTTTCTTCCCTGGGTGGGAGGCAGGAGGTAAAAGAAGTGAGATGAATGAGAAAAGAAATGTATAAATCCTTAATGCAAGTGTCTTGAGAATTCAACAGGTGAAGAACAACTTTACAGTATGATGTGTGAGATCACCCATGCTCAAACCTCTGGAACATGTCAAAAGTACATCTGAAGAGAGGAAAGGTTTTTTCCCACACTCGGGGCAATGCCATTGCATCTCTGCCTAAGGGGCAGAGAAATATTGGGCACTGAGTGAAAGCTAACAGAGCCACCTCCCTAGTTTACAGTAGGCAGGAGTTAGCTACCACCTGGAAACAGGAAGCTTTTCAGTAACATGAGGAAAACAGGCAGAAGGCAAGCTGGCCCTTCCAAAGCAGACTGCAGAGAGCAGCCTAGCAGGTGTAGGGGCAGGAACTGATACTTCCACAGCCCTGCTGCATCAGCCCCATGGATAAACAAGAGTTGCCTTATGGTTTTCTCAGAAGAGACAGTCTAACACTTTGTAAAAGCACTAAATGTGCTTACAATGAAGATGCCTGGGGGCAGAATGCAAATTGCTAACACTGGTGAGATGGTTGAGCATGAAGCTGCAGGAGAGCCCTGGGCAGCAGTGTGGCTCCTGCTCACCCACTGCATGGGCATTGGCAGAAACGACCCCTAGCCATGCTGATGGGAAGGACTGCAGAGGAAGGGACACATATGATTAGGAGAGCAGCTTCTATGTCTGGCACTCATATTTCCATTCTTCTGGAGCTGGTGCGCTGCTGTGTACAATTTGAAATGGGAATGCATAAAAGGGACTTAGTGGTGAAGTCCCCTTTAGGTTCCTACCCTTCCTACATCTGGGAACCCCAGAAACCATGAGAAGCCATAGCTGTCCCCAAAGAAGACAGTTCTAGATTTAGATTAAATATTAAGAAGAAGTTCTTCACTGCAAGGGTGCTGAGGCACAGGAACAGGGTGTCCAGAAAAGCTGTGGGTGCCCCAGTCCTGTTCACAGCCAGGTTAGTTGGGGCTTTGAGCAAACTGATTTGGTGAAAAGTGTCCCTGCCCATGGCAGTGGGTTTGGAGGTACTTTAGAGTCCCTTCTAACACAAACCATTTGATGATTCTATGTCATTCTTTGATTCCAGGTTGAAGAGGATGGATTTTTTTTTTTTGTGTTCTCAAAGCCTCTGCTATTTTTTCCAATTGTTACAATTTTTAGGAATGAAGAACAAGTTGTAGCATCTCTTCTCAGCTCCCTAGCAGTGCCTCTTAGGCTTTGATCATGCTACTCACTGGTTTGCACTCTGCCACCCACCCTCTGAGTGTGCTGCCTTGCAGGCAGACTTGACTGTCCAGACTGAGCATGGTCAACACAATCTGTGAGAATGATTTCATGCTGGCACAGTCTTAACCAGTAAAGATGTCTAAAATTCATATAAATCTTTACAGAGCTGCCAGAAAGAAAAAAAGGTAAAATATCGAAAAGGTAAGTGAAATAAACAAGTAGGTAATTCTGTGTAATTTTCCTGTTAAGCAACTAGTTTGTATCAATTATTCAGGGAATATTTTAGGAAAAACTAATGAAAGCATGATTTTTTCATAGACAATTTATGCACAGGAAAAATGAAAGGTTAAACTAAACAGTTTAGTCATATGTAACAACTGATTCAAAAATCTTAGGTAATTTAACAGTTAGTAGCTTAATTTAATAGCCTTCACCAGTGAAGAAACCAGGGAGATACTGAGAGCCACAATGAGAATTGACACCAGAGACAGTAACAGAATTAAGAAAAACCTGACCTGCAGTTCAGCAGTCAGATTACCTGAATAACTGGGTTTTGGTTTTAAGCTTCCTAAGTTTGATTTCTAAAATAGCTCAAAGTTTTCCAAAAGTACCAAACCTGCAAAATAAAGCTTCACCAGTGTTTCCCCAATCCCACCTCTGACTAACAAGTACCACAATGGCTTTTCTGAAAGAGTTAAAAGCATTTGTCCTGGCCATGGTAGGAAGTGAGCTGCTCTGCTAACATTGGCAGTCCCAGGGTTTGGCTTCCTGCATGATGACTGACAGTGGCCAAGTTCTTCACCAGGAGCTTGGGAGTTTCCATAATAATTTTATTATCTTCTAGCTCCCAAAAGCAGACCAAAATATTTTCTGAGAAGGCAAAAATTCTAAGGTCCATAATATAACCAAGGTAGAGAAATTCAGAAGATACTGTATTCTTTGTGTTACTGTGGACCAGCCGTAAACCAAACTGAGACAAGCTCTGGTTCTGCCACTTGGCCTGAGTTTATATTAAAAAAAATGCTTACCAGGCACCTCTCAAACCTGCCACAGAAGTTCCATAGACCTTCCACTCAGAATAGATTCTGTAGGATAATTTCTTTTTGTGCACATAAGTCACCTAAAAGTCTTTTCTGTTGTTTCTTTTCCAAGTCCCTTCTCTGTTCCCTGTCCTTATAAAAATTTTTCTCCGTGTTGTCTCATCAGACCTAATCTATAAGAAGACTGTTCTTCCTCTCAAATTCACAGCTTTCAAGGGGAGTGCATCTACCATTTCCCAGTCAAGACACTCAGGGACCAAATTTTTTTTTCTAGAAGGGCTCTTTTTTATCCTGTTCTGGAAAGTGAAAGAGAACAGGTGTTTGTACCCATTTGAGAGAAAGTAGACGTTGCTGGCAGTAAGATGAGGGGTCTTGGTGGAAATGGAATACACCCTGTTAGATTATTTTCATGGTAAGGTTGTGTAGAGTCCTCAATCAGAGATTGTGGCAGCATTCACATATGTAATGAAAAGATTTTACAACTGTATGGTCTTGTAATTGGTCTCTAAAGGCTGGATGTTTATGTCTGCACTGAATCCCAGTGAAGGTAAATGCACATGCCCACACAGCTCCAGAAATTAAAAGTTAAACTCAGAATGAGTTAAAAATGCCATTTGAAATAAGAAATGCACATAAAAGATCTTGGAAATAAATAATACAGGATCAGGAGAATAATACTTTCTGCTTGTATTCCAATCTGAGCATTATGCTCTAAATTGAGTAAAAATCCTCTGATAGCCATGCATATTAGTTAAGCAAATATTTTTACAGTTATATTAAGGGGGGAAAAGGATTTATTTGACCAGGCTATTGAAACACAGAGGAGATTTATGAATTCAATATTCTCTTTAATAATACCAATATCAAGAAAGGCAAGGAAACCACCAGCAAGAATCAATAGGATTGTCAGACATTGACTTAGAAACAGAAAGACCTCCACTGAAGAAATAGCTAACATCTGCTAATTCATCTTTAATTAGTTCTGCTGCAATGCCTTTTTCTTTTGGCTTTAAACATGTCTTGCAGTCATGTTTAAATGGGGCTTTGACAAAGAAAAACCTTCTGTGATGATTAAAAAAACACCCTCATGCAGCAAACTGCTGCAGTAAAAGACCACATTTTCTGCGACTTCCAAAAAGTTATATCAGTCCTTTGTGAAAATACCTCAGCACCTGAAAGTTTTCAGTCCATTATCCCCCATATTATCTTCAAAAGTCAGGAAAGCACTGTAATTTCCATTTCACAGCTGAAGACAGAGAAGAGGAAAGAGGACTTCTGGACAGCTGGTCTCTCCCTCACATGAAATGAGAGAACAAAGGCAGATTATCCGACCTGAGAATTAAAATAGAGCTGCTTAGGGTGAAGGCCAGATGCAGTCAGAAAGTTAAGATAACTAAAAAACTTCCTTTGGAAAGAAATTCAGAATTTCAGGTGAGGAATTCAAAAATGTGACACAAAACATCATACACCAGCCTAACCCTGGAAACAGCAGGGAAACAGAACAACTACCTTCAGGACTACAAAAAGTATTTTAGAGTGTCTAATGCATTGAGAAGGAAATTCAGAGCAGAGAACAACCACCTCTCTGTGTCTGTTCCCTGTATCTACCTACAGGCCAGTTAGAAGAGCCAGCCCTGGGAAGCAGCGTATGTGTAGGATCACGTTTCACAAAGGTACAAAATCCACATGTCCCGTGTTTTGCCAGCTGGAGAGCAGAGGCAGCTATCTGGAAAGGATGAGATTGCTCAGAGGAGGACTTCACGATCACTCATCCAAAGCAATACCTCTTGTGCAGCTCTTCACTGCATGACGAGGAAGAAATTTGGACAGGCCTTGTGCCCAGCATTTGATACCAAGTACCAAATGCAAATAATGAGCTATTTGACTTTCCACAAAGGATGTCTATGTGTCTAAAATTCTTGTCATCTTCTTCCTTTCAGGAATTTGTCCAGTGTTCTAAAGTCGTTTTGTAAAAGAGAATAGATTGGAAGTTGAATTGTGCAAGCCACAAACCACCTCACTTCAGACACAAGACCTGCTTCTTCCTACATATATAAACAGGCCCCAAATACCAGACACATTGTAGATTTCAGCTGAAGTATTTCTGGCCAGACAGGAATTTACCTAGTTCACATCAATGTAAATGGAAATATGTGCCTGAATATACCAGGCCACTGGAAATTTTTGCCCTGATTCTTCCCTAGTTTCAGACTGTATGTCCTTGATTATGGTTGGAAAAATACAGAGTGAACAAATTATTCTAACCTGGAGTTCTTGATCTGATATGGAGACATGAAGATCTCATACATATTACTTAATCTGTGATCTATTTATTTTCCTCTCCTTCCCCCCTCCACTCCTCCCTCCATCCATCTCTTCCTCTAGCATTTTTAAATATACCTGCCTTCTTCACAGTCTGGGCCAGCTGGGAGCCTTTTAAAACAATAAGAAAGAGAAATCTGATAGTGCCTTGAGTGAGTGACTTTTTTTTTCCTGAAATGGAAGTGGATTTCTAAGTGGGATTTGAGATCAATATTGTATTTATTTATTCAGTTCTGTCTTTGCTTGGGTGTAATGTTATAGTCCTTGGCACTTAGACCATTTATTAAGAAGGCTATTGAAGATGTTACAGTGGGGATTTATTATGCACTTCTGCAAATTTATTTCCTGTTAGATAATTTGGTGGATGTTTCATGTACTGCATGCTGGATAATAATATAAAAGGATACCATGCCTGTAAAATTGCACACAGTCTTTATTGGCAGAATAATTTGCAGAGGCATTGCAGCTGCAGTTGGCAATCACACCCTGCATAACCTCACTGACTTCCCAACACCTTTTCAGAACTGTCCTCCCAGCTCTTTTCTCTACATTTCATGCATTGACCACTCATCCCTTCCTCCTCTATTCATCAGTTTCCTGGGGACAAGAGAAAGCACTGCTTATATCACTCTCCGAGGCTGTGAGTGATATGGACTAGTAACACATAGAAAATGGAAAACAGTGGCAGTAATTAAAGGGCCAGGTGGAGTCAGTTATGGCTCCTGCTCACCCCAGCATGAATTTAAAGACACATAGAAACACCACAAGACTATGGCAATGGAAAAAAAAAAAAAAAAAAAAACAGATGAAGCAGCAACACTTCTTTTAGCTGGACTTACCCCTTCCCCTACTCCCTCTGGCCCCTCTCCCCTCCTCCTTTCTGAGGCCATGTGGCAGCTGGAGCTGAAAGCAGCACAGCTGTGTCTGCCAACTGTCAGCTGGCAGGATGATGGAAAAAGGTAAAAGGGTTATACCCAGTCAGTGGAAGGTCACCTTGCTCTGCTTACACCTGAACTTTAGGAGGTTTTGAAGGTCCGCCACCTTGTCACCTCAACACCAGTCGTGACCAGTTATCAGCAGTGTTAACAGCAGGGGCCCCAATAGGGTCAGCACCACAGCTGAGAGTGAGGAGCAAATCTGGTACATGCTAGAAGGACAAAAGGAGGGAATAAGTTACTGTACAGGATGAATGCAGTCCTCCAGAACTCAAGTGGAAATAGCAATACAGTAATTTGTTTTTCCCCTGCCTGACAAAGGAAGAGTAAGGGTATAGGTGAGAGGCTCCCCTTACGGTGTTCTGGTAGTATATTCTTGTTTTGCTACCTCTAAATGGGCATAAATCAGAGGGATCCAACTCTGTGAGCAACTTCTCTGTAGGGGAGTTCTCCCAGAACCTTTCTCTGAGTCTTTCCTGTGTCCCTCAGACTTTCTTCCATTCATTTGGCAGCAAAAAGGAGAGCAAAAATATCCAAATGATTTAGAATTGTTCTCAACTCTGTGTTTGCTACTAAGATATTGCTGGAGGTTTTTGAGCAAGCCCTAATTAGCTTCAAAATGCATCCCATTTCTTCTCATTTAGGATTTCAGCACATCACAGAGTCTTAAGCCAGATTTGAATAATCAAGCAGTGCCCACAGGAACAGTCTTTGCACCATGGCACAGCACTCAGGGAAGGGTTGTCAGCAGGGCACAGGCTGGCAGACAGATATTTCACCAATATCAAACTCCTTGGAGACCAGTGAGTTTTATATGTCAGTGATGCCCTGATAGTAGACTTCCAAATAACTGTGGTGTATTGGACTACACTTTTAAAATTGAAACTCAAATCTGACCCTTCTAGGTATAAACATGGCCTGGATTTTCCAGCGATGTCCAGTTTTTCTCACAGAGCATGTAGAACAAGCTTTGACTGAGGAAAGAGTGTAAATGGAGAAAGGGGCATGTGCCTGATGCAACCTATGAATTACCACTGAGGAAGTGCAATGCACTCAAGAAACACACTGGTGCTGGAAAGATTCCACCAGTGTGAAGAGATACCACACCTCTGACAGGTCCTTCTTTATGAACAAATGGCAAGCTGCCCTCAGCAACAGGGTCAGGACTCAGCTGAAAAGCCAACTAGTAGAGGTCCTGAGAACCCACAGCTGCAGAAATCAGTCCATGTGAGGGAAACTAGGCTGCTCAAGCAGTTAGAGGAAGCAACAGTGTCCAAAGGGAAAATCTGCAGTAACTGTGAAGGAGAAGTTGGTGGTGATCCCTTAGGTCAGTCCTATTCCTAGGCTATTTGCCTCCATGGGTACAACCTGCCTAAATCTGGCATATTGCAGAGCATCAGGAAAAACACCTTATATTCTCAATTAATATCTCTCTCCTCCTCATAACCATTTGATCACTGCAGCATGCAAGCCCTGTTGCTAAAGGGCTATGTTTTGTTTTTCCTGCACACCCCAACTTTTCCTCAAGCCTTACTGAGCTCCCAATGTTGCTTCATTACAGCAAGCATCATCCTGGCCAGTGCAGACCTACTGCTGCTCCCCACAGGAACAGTGTTTGGCATGATGTGCCCCTGCACTGCTTTCATCAAAGTGCAAATTGCTTTCCACTTTCACTCACTAATTCTTCAGACTTTCTCCCCCTCTCCACAGTGTGACTCTTTTCTTTTTCCTGGCACACATAGGGCAAGATAGGCACATATGGGATGTGCCCATGGGGAAGACAGTGTGGGAATGCCATGGGAAGCTACAGTCGTTTAGTATAAGGCATTTCCCCAGAGTCCTCTGCCCCCCAGTGCAAATGAGCAGATGCCCATCACCTGTCAGTTTGTGGTTGTCATCTCCCCAAGTTCTGGAAAGTTCCCCATTCTCATTGTTTCTAATGGTTCCCTCTGTAAACCACTCCTTCCCTTTCCCCTCATTGGCCCAGTTTATGTTACCCCATCCCTGTTCCTCCCTTACACCCTCTTCCCATTGGATCATTTGTACCCTAGTTACTCCTTCCCTCCCCAGTTATACACTCTGGCCCCTCCTTCCCCAGGGCTCTCAGAGTCTGCCTCCCCTGAGTGTGGTTGTCTCCCTGCTCCTATTTCTGCCTCCCTACTCCTTCAATCAATCCTCAATAAACACGCTCAGATTCCAGCAGCTCAAGAGTCCTTCCATCTTCCTGGTGGGGATTTTAATTACACAATCCAGGCACCCGTTGACCAGCCAACTGAGGGTTCACCCCGTAGGACTCGGTAGGGGTAGCCCATAGGCACACATTAGATAAAGCAAAAGCTAATTGCAAGGCATGTTAAACACAATAGATGTGCTGGGAATCTATAGATCAATACTGACGGGCATCCTTATGTGCACTGCATGGCTAAGCAGCTCTGACCTCAGGCTGGACTGGGAATACATTGCAGAGACAATAATGGATTACTAGTTACAACCCCCAAACTAACTAAATAAAGGAGACAGACTTCTGGGTTCATTATTCTTATAATCCTAAATTAACAAAAACTCAGGGCTGTGTTGGGGATAAGACACTCTCCCATTTCCCCCTCCTACCTCCCAGTTACAGTATTGGATTAGTGCACTGAGCTGCCTAGGGTGGTTTGGACAGGACCCAGGCTCTGAATTCACTCATCCCTGACAACTGCTGAAGTCTGAACTGCAGCAGCTGGGAAATCTTGGAGCTAGACTGGCAGCATGCCTGGAGGCCAGAGGCAGTTTCTATGTCTATATCCTCCTCCTATAAGAGCTGGGAACTCTGCTGCCTTCTCTCCTTCACCACTGCCTTGTCCTTACAGCAAGGGACTGTAGGACTGAAGGAAAAAAAACAGACAACACAAAGGACATTGGCAAATCCCTGTGGAGAGTGGTAAGATATCTGCATCCCTGTAGCTCCATCCCCAGAGTATATGGACATGGAAGGACACAGACTGAACAGCCCCCAGTATTTTCTCAAGATTCCTCTTGAGACTGAGGAAACTGGGAAAACAAGAAGGAAAAAAGAATACTACAGGAAGAGTAGTGTGTGCAAGAGTGTGTCTGTGCTGTAGCTATGGGTAAATGTAAAGTGTCACTTACTCCTAAAGACAATCCAGTTTTTACATTCAGCTATTGTAGGAACAGCTACATCACTCAAAGGTATTGCATTTTAAAACCCTGCACTCTTCTACAAAGTTGGCAAAGCTTTTTTTTATTATATTTGCTCTCTATATGCAGCAACAGAGTTTTCAGGGAAAATAGGGAGGAAATGGCAACTAGAAGGAGCAGATGAAAAGTTAATTTTTATCAGATTGCTTTCTTGAAGGATTCTTTATCTGGCCATAATGATACATGGCATCTCCCAGCACCTCCCCAGGAAGAAGGAAACTCAGCCTGCCTGGGGCTGACAGACCCAGTACAGGCATTGCTCCTAGCCAGAACTCCCGAGCCATTCAGCATGGTCCCTGCCACTTTGATTTGCAACTCTTCCCCATTTTGATTAAGACAGATCTTTTTGTGAGCTCAGTTCTTTGTCTTTACAGTGGCTTGAAATATACTTTAATGAGAGAAGAGATGGTTCTCCTCAAGGGGCTTCTGAGACCTTTTAAAAAGTTCCAGCTTGACAAACAGTGAAAAGGAACTATTATTTCGTTTGGTGACTTCCTTTTAATTGTCTAGTTCTGTTACTCTTGGTGTGATCTATCTGTTAATTGGTGTACCAGTAATGATGAAGGTTTCTGTCATACTGAGTCCAGACAAGCCAGACAGGAAAATAATGCCCATGTCTTTAGATCTATACACTGTGCCCTTTGCATTAAAACCAACTGCAAGTACTTTGAGCGTGCTTGTAAGATAAATGTTGGCAAAAACAGACGGATGATACAGAAGCTGAATATAATGAGCCAGGCTGATCTCAGCCTTCAGTACTCTAGTTTTATTGGTAAATGTAGGTGCTGTGCATCTCCAACACCTTGAGCATGTAGCATTTTCATAGATCATGTTAGGAGCTTAAATTAACTCAAAGCAGTAACGTAAATATATCTCTGTGATAGTAATGGTACCATAACCATCCTGGAAAAGTTTCTTTTTATAATCTGACAGCATATCGAATAATTGGGAAGCAGAACTTGTTAACAAGTGAAGGGGCTTGTTCTTATTACAGGGCTTACATATATCTTCTTATAGGCTCATTATTGACATATCCTTTAACAAAAAAACCCACAAATTTAATCCACTTGAGTAGCAAAACTGTTGTGAAACACAGATATCTTATTCTACACAAGGGCTAAAGCTGGGGTGGAAGCAGGTTCCAGTCTCTCCTGTAGACCCTGTTTTATCCTTCTTTGTTCAATGGTGGCTCCTGCTAGGCCTCCACAATATTGGGATTTCATAAAATAGGTTTTTCCTTTGGGAGAAGGGACTAATGTCTCCCTTTGCATGCCGATGGGCCACCATGCATCGCAGTCTCCAACACATGGTGAAAGAAAACAGCCATTCTAGTAGATAGGTGGGTCAAACTCAAGACAAAATAGGTCCATAGGGACCTGAGGTACAAAGCAGAATAAGTAATTTCTCTGAATACATCACATGGGAACCCACACTGTACATGGTACAGCAAAACATTTGAGGGAAGTTTGTTCCTTGTCTTCCCTACATTAGTGTGTATATGCATTTCCAGGCAAGGTTTTGCTGTGAGTAGAAATATTCCAATGATATTTGGCAACAACAGTTTTTCTCATTAAATAACTTAATCAGGAAATCCAAGATGTCCAGCCAATGGACTTCTTCCATTTCTCTGCAGAGCTTATGATGCACATAGGTAATAATGCTGGCTCTCTAGACTTTGTTTTCTCCTCTCCTGCCACACAGCACAGCTTTTACTTGTTATGCCAAGATATCTCCATGGTATTCTCCAAATAGTCCTTTCCTCCCACAGTAACTGGTGCTTCAGTCAAGCCTTAGCCATGGCCATGGAGATGTGCATTGACCATCCCTCTGAAGGACCACAGTCACTCTTTCTGGCTTATTTCACAAGGGAACCTATTCCCCATTTCTTTCTCTTCACATGCAAGTTGGCAGCACTTAAGACAACCAGAAAAGACAGATTTTATCTGGCTTTGAACTCCTGGCTCCCTTTACTATTTGCAGTCACATCATTCCTGGCTATAATGTCAGGAACAACACCCTATGGAAGTAGCAAAAAGCCAGTGCTTCTGAAAACAAGGTGACTCATTTCTTTAGACATGAGTTTCACTTCCCAGCAATAACACCTAGGGGTCACACAAGGGAGCAGCAAGACCTCATCAGCACTTGGAAGAAGCCTAGATGAAAAGGGCAGCCATACGCTCATCCAGGAACAAGGAGAGTGAGGAAGAGAGGAAGGCAATTCAGAAATTTCCTTTGCTAATATAACGCTAAAACAAAAAATAACCTCAGTGAGCACACTGTACTGGGGGCTTCTATCCGACAAGCCAAGTGAAATATGAGAAGCTTCGAAGCAGGATGGCAAGCTTTATCGGAGAGGAAATGAGCACAGTGTATATCTGGCTGTCACCAGGAGAGGAAGAAGATGCCAAGCCCATATCTGCTCCCAGCACAAGGAGCTGATGAGCTGCCCTGAATGACAATAACTCTCATCAGAGAAGGATTCAAAGTGCCTGGGAAGTGATAAAAAAGCAGCCAAGCATTTCATTATCCTAAGTGCATCCCCTCATTATATTTTCTTTTAAAAACATCTTTTGACCAATTTTAATGCAGATGAGGAGTTGCCAGATTGACAGCCCTGGAGACTAAAGACCTTCCTCATTATCTGTAGCATAGACAAGAGCAATAAAGCATCTCTCAAGCTCTCTCTGCTCTGGCAACGTGTCTTCTGGCCAGCAGGATATGGAATGAAGGGAAGGGAGCTCTTAACACATGCTCAGTCCTTCATCCCTGTGTGGGGCTAGCTGCTAGCCAGCTCAGATTGTTCCCTGTAAGGAATGTATGGAGGACATTATTTTAATTTTATAATACAAAAATATAAGTCTTCCATCGACCTGCAGTATGTGGTGGGCTCTATTTCACAAGCACAGTGCCAAAAGGATAAGCACTGTATAAGCCAACACCTCAAAATGAGCTGGATTCTTATGATCAGACTATGAGCATTTTAGAGGGAAAACCAGGTCCCTGCTCTGCCCAGGGGTAACATATAGCCAAGCAGATGGTGGGTGACTTCTTGACTCTGAATAGGGCAGGACCCACTAGGGAGGAGCTGACTGGAAGCAAAGCTGAGATTTTTCCCTTTGTGGGAACAGAGGTTTTCCCTTTGCCTTACCTTCCTCTAGCTCCTGCTGAGTCTTGAACCTGTGTGGAAATGAGAGACCATTTGCACATTTTCTTTCAGCAGGGGAATTCAGCAAGAACTAGGAAATGGTGCTTGGTACCAAGACAACCTCACATCAGCCCTGGCCAGAGAGTTCACACCATAGTACAAAGCAACATTTCCCAGCTCCCTGTGAGTTAGGAACCATATTCCCTGTGGAACCATGCTTCTGTCTCTCATCAAGGGCTGAAAAAGACCCTTCCTTCCTTCCTTCCTTCCTTCCTTCCTTCCTTCCGCAACTTCCGCAACTTCCGCAACTTCCTTCCGCAACTTCCTTCCGCAACTTCCTTCCTTCCTTCCTTCCTTCCTTCCTTCCTTCCTTCCTTCCTTCCTTCCTTCCTTCCTTCCTTCCTTCCTTCCTTCCTTCCTTCCTCTCTCTCTCTCTCTCTCTCTCTTTCTCGCTCTCTTTTTTCTTTCCCTCTTTCTTTCTCTCTTCCTTTCTACAATACTAAGACCTTCATACTCAAGTTGGAAAAATGAAGGAGCTGACTCCAGTGGGTCTTTCCCTGCACTATTTTTGAAGGACTTACTTGGGGAGAGCAGAGCAAAGCAGAGTAGAGCAGAGGGAGCTTAGACTCATTAAGTCACCACTTTCTGTGGCAGTAATGGTTGTTATTATTATATCTGTTGCCATAGACATTATTAATACTGTTATAATAGTAGTTACTATTATAGTTAATATAATAGTATTAGAGTAATACTATTATAGGATGTAGCAGTATTATAGTAATAATTAATATTATAGTAGAAGTAGCTGCTGAGGTCTTAGCCAGCTTTGTTCTTCATAGCTGGCTGTATCTGCACCTGTATATTCAAAGGCAATCGCTAGCTCAAAAAGCTACTTTAAAATTAATAAAGAATGGCTAGAATAGGCTTAAAACACTGTCTACTCTCTCACCACATGGTCCACTGGAGAAAACCTTTACTATGAGTGTAAGATGGAGACAGTGATGTAAATCAGATAAGAAGATGCTCTTCATGTTACTTCCCCTCTAAGTGCTGTACAAACACCTGGTCTTCTTGTGTAACTTACTTCAACATGAGTTGGAGACCCTGCTCTTCATCTACAGGCTTTGATCTCAGTAGAATAGCACAATTCCTTCTTCTCCTGCCTGAGTTTTATCTTTCCTGCTCTGAGCCTCTTATTACAAGTCCCAGGAGATCTGATGCATTTTTACTGCTTGCCTCCAAGAGTGTTGAGCAAAGGATTAGCCAGGATTTTTCCCTGGGAATAGGTTTTCAACAGAAAGTATGGTTTCCACCAAACTGATTGATTTTCTGGGCCATCATTATTTTTTTGTCATATATGACAAGTTTATGAATTAAATATATTTCTCCAGACCAGGAGATACTTCAGAGTTTATACAAAATATTTTGTCCTCTTTAATTCAGAGCTAAAGTATGTCCCATCGATCATCCCAGTTACCTCTTTGCTTTCTCTCCTTTGCTGGCTCATCCAGGTGGCAACTGTAGTGCATTAATGCTGTTCAGCAGATTGCCCAGGTGCAGACAGAGAGATGAGCAGTTGCAGCTTTCTTCATGCTAAATGTACAAAGCAGGCTCATCTGCAGTAGCACAAGGTTAGAAGAAAGTGTTGCTGCAGAACATAATTTTGGTGCGCTTATTCTCAAACTCCTCTTTTCCATCCCAAGCACATGAACAATTACTTTGAAATGTTGTAGATTATTTTGAGATCTGATATTCTGGAGTATGCATATCTGCTATGGGTCATCAAGTCTTACATACATAATGTATTGCTGGGGAAGCTGTTTTAACACCGGGATCCACGACTAGGAGGTTCTGAGCCTGGCAACAGGGCTTCCAGATTGGCGAGGAATAGGCTCGACTCCTTCTGCCTTGCCCCTGGCCTGCAGCACCAGGGGAGGCTCAAGTGCCAAAGGTTGTCAGGTGCTGCTAGGGCAGCAGCCAGGGAGCACTGAGAGTACAGCTCCGTTCTTCGTCACACTTTTGGACTTCACGTCTTAAACAGATTGGAGGTGGGGAAGATTATTGTTTTTATTTGACTGGTTAAGTGGTGTTGGACCCTTTGAATGGTATGAGAAAGGAAGCATAGGCAGGGTTTAAAAGACTGTGGCAGGAACCTGTGTGAATTCAGAAGTTTAGCCTTGACACTGAGTCTGTAATTTGTGCTTATCACATTTTTCTTTATGCCATCAAAGCTATCTATGATTCCTTCCATATGCAGAAAATTTGTAATTATACTCTTTGGGAGAAAACACAGATGGGATCTCAACTTTTTTTTCATAGTGTTGGTACTCCTTTGTCTGAGTAAACCAGATTTCTCTTCTTTTTAATCTGCTTTAAATCTAGCTTTCAAGCAGTATATATTAGAGCAAGCTGTCTACGTAGCATCCAGAAGCTACATAATTGCTTTTATGTTCAGCAAAAACCACTCACAAAGTGACATTCTGAAGGAAAAGTTTCTCTGACAAATTCTTCTTACACCATCAAGAACTTGTAAAAGGAGCTGCTTTCAAGGCGGGCAACATTTCCACAAAAAAAAAAAAAAATAGGGGTTTTTAGGATGATACCTGGTTTTATTTTTCCTACTCCCTAGCCAGAAACTATTACCAAATTTTCAGACTTCTGCACAATGTATTTCAATTTCAATGTATTTAAGACTTCTACACAATATATCCCTGTGCTTGTACAGGGAGCACTTTTGATGGAGGACAGAGAGTATTTTAGTTTTGGTTATCCTGTACTTTTATACAAATCTGGCCTCCCAGTTACCCTTTTTTCACAGATAAATGTCTCCCCATTAGTTTTTCAGCCCACATAGACATTGTACACCATGCTATATATAGCTGCATTTGATAAGATTGCAAGAAAGATGCTTTTTTCTGATGCAGAGGTGCTTATCTCCCTTGCTAGTTGTCATGGCATTTTTAAAAGTTCTAACAAAACATTTGGCTTCCCTATAAGATCTCATAGGACTGGGACAACATAAAACAGGAAATATTCCATTAACCTGCTGAAATATTGCTGACTTCTATAGGTGCACTAGCATGTTACCAGACATTAATTCTTCACATAAAGGAAAAGTGAAGTAAAAGGTCTTCATGGGATCACTGTTATTAACCTGTGATGAATATGTAACTTCTAGTCATTCTGACTGGGTTCCTGAGCGCCACCTGGAGCTTCTGAGGGTTGTATCCTGAGAGGAAGAGTAAGCTTTGCATTCTACAAACAGATAAAGTTTAGCTAGGGAATGGTAATTTAATTGTCATCCCAGAGTGAGCCTCCCAGGAAGCTCTGAAAATTGTAGTCCTAGTTAGCATCTCATTACCCAGCATCTTGCTTTTATCCATTTTGCTTTGTCATGCCCTTGATAGAAGCCCTGACAGGAGGCACTTTGGAAGGGGCATTTAAAGCTTCCTGGGGATTTATGTCCAGGCACTGAGTCAGACCCTCAGCTGGTTTGCCTTGGTTTGCCTCAGCACTGGTAGAAGAAGACTTGTTCACATACACTGGTCCTGTGAATCCTGTAGTAAATCCAGATGTGATTTCAGCCTGTCCTTTGAAATTCTGTGGCTTCATTGCATCTTTTTTGTCTCTTCTAGGCACCCCTTGCCCTTTCTGAGTCATATCCTTCACAACCCTCCTTCATTCTCATTTACTGACTCCATTAGCTTGTAGTAATAATTTTCTTTTCTAAACCTCTTCTTTAAGCAGCTTGTGCTAAGGCAGAGTCCAAGCTGCTTTCTTTGCTATCTGCCCACTTACATGCACTCAGTCTTTTAGGATTTATGGCAACTTGTATGTTTGTAGTGGCAGATTGTTTTGTTTTTGTTTTGATTGTTTTTGTTTACTGCAATGAAAACATCAATGTTTTACATTTCTCCTATGAACTGGGTGCACATTTGTCATGTTTTGATGCTGGCGCAATGCCAGCGCCCCCCATGAAAATACACCTTCCCAAAATAAATGTTGTGAGATGTTATCAGGAACAGAGTAGAGCAGGCCCAAGCTTAGAAATAAAGGGAAAAGAATTTATTAAACTACTACTGCTATAAAAGACACACACATGAAATCCAGGATGAAGACCCTCCAAACACCCCTCCTCCCCCCACCCAATTTCCAACAAACCACAGTGAGACACCACCCGGGATTCCTGATCAAGTTGCCACTCTTCAGATAATCAATACTCTGTCCATCAAGGGAGAGAGAAGTCTCTCTTGCGCCATAGACCCCCCCAGGAAACACAATTGCCACCCTTCTGTGTTTCCATGTCACACATGGCACCGCCCGGAGAAAATCTGTCAGTGTGACACTCTCCTTTCCATGTCACAGTGCTCTCACCACCGTGCATGGACAGACTGCCCATAGGGCTCCTTTAAGGATGCTTTGCCAAGGACCAAAAGAAACAAGAGTTCAGCTTCTTATTTTGGGACCAGAGTCCCCCCCATTTTCTTCCTCCTCTGGGGCCGAGGGTCTCAAGAACAGAGATCATCTTCTTCCTGAAGACAGAGGGCACCACCACACCCTCCTCAGCTTTTCTCTGTTCTCTCCATTCCTGTGCTGGTAGTTGCTGAAGCAGGTCTCTTGGCTCACCATTGCATCCCCCTAAAAATGCAGTCTCTGTTGTAGGAGGAATTGGTTCAGTCTATGGCTAACAAGAAAAGTCCAGCCAAAAGCTACTCCATCATCTCCTCCCGCCAAAAAAATTCCTTCTTCTAACATCTCAGATCCCAGACTGTCTCTCTTCTACTTCAAATCGAGGAGGAGTAATATTTCACTAAGCTTTCATTTCCCAGAAAAGGGTTAAAAGTCTCAGAGTCCCCGGATGGCTGAAATCTCTGCCCAGAACTCCAACACCCACAGCTGGGCAACTTCCCCCCCCTTCTCCTTCTCCTCTGCCAACAAATTCCAGGTGCTGTCAGGCTCTCTGTCTCTTTCCCTCTGGGGGTGGGGGGACAAAGGCATCTCCGCTTCTCTCCACCCTTCCGTCCGCAGGAGGCCTGCCCGGTTCCAGTCGTTCAGCCCCCTGGTCCTACCTCTCCCAGGCCGCATGGCTTCCCCTCTCCCACCCAGCCCATGGCTGGGCAGGGGAGAGTCTGCACTCTCTGACGACTGGAACCAAAGAGACAGTTCCCCTGGGAATTCTTGCTTTTAACCCCCTGTGTTCTCAGAGGCGTGTCCATGCCTTCAGTGGTCAGTCCAAAATCCAATATCCAACCCCATTGATTGGTTTGACTACCAGCTTCTTGAGAAAATTCACTTCCATGACAAACCATGACAACATTTTCAACTCATTGCTTGTTTCAAGACATCCTGTGCTTGATAGCTCTGTTTGTAGCCTTTCTCAGTCCAAAGTCTAGTTTGCAAGCTGTTTCTTTTGTGGCTTATATATGAATAGGACCCAGACACAAATCTTCTGGGTCAGCTACCAAAGTGTATCCCTGAGATATATATTTTTTTCCTCTCTCCCAATTAAATGGAAACATTTCTGGTTCATTTATCAGCTGTTGTAAATCAACATCATTGAAGTTAGCAGGGCTGTACTGATTTATGTTCACTGGGAATTGGGCACATGCACCCAGCCTAGTAGCTTCTCTATCAAATGCTCTTTTGTTGTAACTCATTGCAGCTGTGCCTTTCTTAATGGTAGAACATTTGAACCTACTATTGCTCTAACAACAGATCATCTCTTTTCTCTGCTTTCTTCCTAGGGTCATGGTTTAGTTCAGTATAAAGTATCACACTTCAATCTGACAGCTTTTTATGTCAATTTAGCACTTGTATAACTCATGTTACATGTTGCAAAGTTATGGAAAATAAGATGTCCAAGGCCAGAGTCTCCTAGATTCATCCTCCTTGCCATGTCCTCTGGCGCAAATAACCAGGGGATTTGGCTGCCGCAAGAAAAGATTCTTTGCCCTGTGTACGTGAAGTTTGTACTGTGGCTGATACTGTCTGATCTCAGCATTGAGTGCACTGGTGAATCACAAAGATTTAGGGCTTCAGTCAGTAGTTCATACTGCCTTCAAAGCATGAGATGTTCTTCTAGCTCCTTGCTCCATGGACACTTTGGCCAAGTCCCATCTCTCTACTGGGGCATAAGCATGGTTCTTTTCAGGATGAGCATATGGTCTGTAAAAAGTGAAAATTTGAATTCAAGACCAACAGCAGGAAAGTCTTGGATGGGAAAAGAGTGGTCTTTAATAAAATTCTCTTGGCAGTAGAGTTGGCCTGTCTTTGCCCACCACATACAGAGAAAATCCTGCTGTTCTGACTCACGCCTGTGATACTATTGCTTTTTGACAGTGTAATTCCAATCTGATTCCTTTTTCACCTGCTTTTCTGACATTACTTGCAGAAAACGCTACAGTTCTCTTTCCCCATCCCACTTTGGCCTAATCTTTCTGTATTATCTCTTTCCACATGTACTGTCATTTTGCCTTCTGAGAAATAGCAACTAAAATAGTTCTCTACTTCTTCTTTGCTATTTAGTAGACACTCAGGCTGTTTCCTTGAGGTATTTCATTCTTAGGAGACAGAAAGCAGTCATTTCTTGACTTATTCCTCCAAGCTGTTCAGGAACTCTTCACCCACCCTTCTCTCCAGTCTGAATTTTAGCTGAGTTTATTGCAAGGCAATGTCTCTGACTCTCCAAGGATATCTGTTTTCATAAGAACATCATCTGCTTTTCATAAGAACATCACCTTCTACTCCTTGCCTGCTGGACTTTATTGTCATCTGACTGAATGAAAAGACACTGAGAGATAACTTCTGCTATGAATTTCCTAGGGCTGACCCCTGTATTTTTCAGACCACTCTAAACCACATGCATCTTCCCAGACCATATTCCAGTCCTGAGATATGTAACTACTACAACACAGACCAAAAATACATTCCCTGAGCTAAAAAGTTTCCAAAATCAATGCAAGACAAGTAAGAGAAATAACAGAGAAGAATAGAGAGAAGTGGACCAGAGCCAAAATTGCTACAGGCAGCAGCAAGGCCTGGAAAACATCTCTGGATTTGAAATCTTTTCTAGGTTTCAGAGCCAAGGGAGGCATGCAGGAGCGCTAGAGTGGAGAGACAAAAAAAAAAAAAAAAAAGCATAGCTGTGGAGGGTTATCACTTCTTACACATGTGGGGGGCAGAGGGCAAAACCCTGAAGGCATTCAGTAGACTAGTTAAAAGACAGGCACAGGGAGCTGACACTTTGTGCCAACTGGATTTATGGGAATTTTTATGTTGTACTATTTCTGCACATGGCATCTTCTACTAGCAGGAGGCTGATGGTCACTTTTCCCCATCACTTCTGCCAGTTGTATGCCTTTTGCTTTGATCTAGAAGGCAGGTGAAAATGTCATTTCAGATTAAAGGTCTGGAATGACATTTTTCTACCTGCTGTATGTTCTTAGCTATCGTGTTTACTTTGTTTGAACTGCTAAGATTGCACAGTGAGACACCACAGAGAGTGTTGCTGCTGCCTGAGTTGTGGTACAGCAGCGCTCTCTAACAGACAAGATCTGTTGCCAGAGCAGGCTAGTTAGCTCTGCTTAGAGATTTCTTTGGGCATCTGTTGCTAATTTTGCAGGGCCGCAGTGATCCTTCATTCCTGGTCCATGTACAAACTAATGATCTGTGTTGCAGTTTGTCTTTTAATTAACTTCTAGAGGGGCCTCTCAATGAGATGCAGATTATGAACTAACCCAGTGACAGAGAATTGAGGAGGTGCATGCTCACTTCCAGTGGCAGGCTACATTGAGCACCATGCCCCTGAGTTTGAGAAATTGGGAAAGATTTTCAGTTTATTTGTCCCTTGCACAGATCATCTTGCAAACAAGATAAAGCTTGCCAACAATTACTCTACCCTACTGTTATCAAAAGTGCCAGAAGCTGAGCAGGTATTGGGTGAAAGAATTACTTTGGGTTTTCTTGTGTAGCATCTTATGTGGGCACTGCTGGCTATCCATAGAGACAGAATACAAGGCTACATGGACTGAGTTCTACCACTCTAAGCCTCCTCAAAATGACCTCATTTTTCTCAGAGAATTAAGCTGTTGAGCATTTGGAGACAATTAAAAATTACACCCAGCCATCTTACTTAGGAAGGTTATGCTGGTTTTGTGTGTACAGGCACACTGTGATTGAGGAGCTAGCGCAGACCAGCAGGCTGGAGGTGGCTGGGCAGTGGCTGCCAAATTACAGGCACACCTACCTGTTAGGGTCTCCCCAAACAAAACAAAACACCTGAAGCAAATCAGTCCAGAAACTTACCAGAATTATGCCAGGTCAGCCTGGACCTCTTGCATTAAGCGATAAGCCAGGGCAGGCTTGGGAGAGTGTGTGCATTTGTGGTGGGGTAGCTCCTCTGAAGGCTGCTCAAACTCTTCACTGCTGCTTGGTTTTTCTGGGATGAAAGAGGTGGCTTTGAAGACACAGACAGGCTGTTCTGACCCTGCTTGTGTCCACAGCAACTTAGGCTGACAAGTCAAATGAGACCAGTTCCCACCAGGCCCCCTCCTAGTCACCAGATTGCTCTGACAGCCCTGGCTGCTGACTGATCCACGTTCCCCTTCGGGACATGCATTTCCTTGTGCCACTGCAAGGTTGAGATGAGTGGGACAGGTGCAGGCCAGGATGAGCTAGCAAGGCCCCAGAAGCTATAGAATTCAGCTATAGAATAGATGCCATTCAACTTGCCAGCAGACAGATGATTTCCTGACCTGACAGAGGAAGGATCCAGGAGCTACCCTGTTGTCCTGTTCCTAGCACTGCGGTCATGGCTGCAGAAATATGCAGAAAGCATTTTGTCTCTGCAAAACCACCACTCTTATCCAAGGACTTTGCTCCATTTTAGCTGATGGAGATTCCAGGATGGGCTCTATGGGTGGGCTTCAGATTGCCTTAACCACCAGAGTGTGAGGTATGAGAAGGTCTGTGATGATCTATGTACAGCCAAGTTGGTAGGGAGATAGTGGCATTTCCAAAGAGGAGCTTACCCAGGCTGGGGCAAGTGGGATGAGATGTTCTCTGAAGGTGCCCATATCTCTCCACTGATTGTTGGGGGACCCCCAGTATAGACTGAGCTCCTCATTGAAGCTACAAAAGATGAAACCCCAGCTCAGAACCAGTAGTTCCCACAAAGAAGGTGGAAAATATTTGTTCCTCAGTGTATTTTTAATTTCCTAAATTTCATACCTTCTTTGACAGAAGGAGATGTTAATCAAAGCTTTGTAGGAAAAGCAGAGGTTCTCACTAAATATTAGTCCTGTTCTTACTGTTTTGCCTCCCACCAACACCCCAGTGGACAGGACAATGGCTGCGCCATGGCTCTGCTTCCCTGCAATATGCCACTTGTCATCAGATATAGTTATTGTTCTGGAATTTTAATTAAGAAAAATTGAAGCAGAAGGCAGACCTGAGTAAGACAAAGAGGATGAGAGAAAGGTGAGGAAGGAGGAAAAGTTAAAATAGGAAAAGAAGATACGAGAAGTGATAGTGGGGAGGATGCAGCACAACGGTAGTTGTGGGATGTTTCATATTCTGGAGGAAGTATCAGCTCCCATATTTTGGGGAAAAGACTTCTCACTGGTGAAACAAGACCAGGAGAAAGGAAGGTCTTCAGAAAGACAAGGGGGTGTTCTTCAAATGTGTCCCAGAATATGAATAGCCCTGGGCTGCTGGTTAAACTTGAAGTGAGCAATCCCAGGCCTCTGTTCCTCCAATGCTTCTTCATTAGAAAGGCACTACATTTAGGTCTCTCCTGATGGGTGGGAGAACCAGAGATTGGCAATAAAATGAAATCAGAAATGACAAAACTTTTCTTGTTGCACAAGGTGAACTTGAACTCAGCCTTTGGGGATATTCAAAACATTTTTGCATTTTTTAAACTGTTTGTGCAGTCCTAATAAAGAAGATACTGCTGTGGCTGATGCCACTGTTTTAAATTATGCTCACAAAACAGCACAAGCCTCTGTTCCATTTCTTGGGAAAAAGTCATAATAGTAGTAGTTCTTACTGTTATCTCCTCAGAGCATCTGGGACAGAGCAGGACCTTAACACATGCAAGCTGCTGCCTACTATAGCTTTTGCTCTTTTTTCATCAGGAAAGGAAATGCTAATTTAGAAAGGGCAAAAGTCTTCTAGGCTTACACAGAACTAGGTTTTATCTATGCATCTTTGAACTTCCATATGTTATACAGAAGATTTAGTCCTGCCAGCTGAATACTACTCAGATTCCTAGGGAAAATAAATCTTTCCTTTAATCCTCTGCCAGATTACTACTACAAGTCTGTTTGTTTGGTTGGGGCTTTTTTGATTAATTTATGAGGTAAGATAGAATTTAAATCGTAGAAATCAAAATTATATTGGTCTACCAAAACAATTTGGAAAGTATGACTACATTGTCTGAGACTCTGAGAAAACCTGATGTTCCTTACTAATAGAGTTATGCCCAGGAGATGCCTTAAAACAGGTTTAAAACAGAGAAAATAATGTTTTTCTGAAAGTGTGTGGTACAGCTTTGGAACTCATTGCCATGTCTCCAAGACTTGAGGAGATTAAAGGTGTAAAAGGACTGGAAAAAGGAGAGTCAAATGCACAGAAGGTTGATACCCCAAACAGCTATTAAACTTAATGTTCCACATGCTCTGCACCTGCAGCACAGCAGATGAAGAAGAGATGAAGGTCTATCCTCAAGGCTAAAGAATTTGTGCTTGACCTTTTTTTGTCTTTTTTTTTTTCCTTAATATTCACATTATTGTTTTCTGCCAGAGACAAGATGTGGGTTTCAATGGTCCTTTGTTCTGTGTTTGGACAGATATTCCTGTGGTCTTTTAATTTGCCTATGCCAGCAGAGCAATACTCCTGTAAGCTCAATTAATGTTATTGAAGGAGGTGATAGGGCTACACAAAAATAGTTATAGAAGCAGATGTAACATAGGCAAACTCTTAAAGATTACACTATATTCACTGGAAAAAGCCTTTTTTCTTGATGCTGTATTGACAAGAACAATGAGTTAGTTCTTAATGCAGTTTCCAGTAACAAGCATCATTGTGAGACTTATGAAAGTAGCTGCGAATTATAAGTGTAAACAAATCAAATCAAAGATAATGGCTCCAGCTAGTTTTTTAACTCCGGGAAGCAAAGAAGGAAGAGTTTTCGAATGAGAGGTACATGTGGTTCTTCACACTTAGAAAACATGCATTAAATTTTCAGAGAACTGAGATAAAATTAATCAAAGTGTTTGGCTCTATCGTGAATTGCTCGAACGCAAACTTCATTAAAAAGTGGAAGTTTGAAGGATTTTGGTATGTTTTCTGAATGCTTTTAGGATTGCTGTTCAAAACCAATATGGATACTATAAGATAGTCAGGAATTGTTTTTTCCCTCTCTTTAAGTTGAACAGGATGAGCTGAATTTTAGCTGTAGATTAATGAAAAGGGAACTCAGGTTTATGTATATATCAGTTTTGTGGATAATTTAACCCACTCAAGGTTAAGCTCATCAACAGACACTCGGGAGTGCTTGCCCTTCCAGGCAATGGAATTTAGTCACCGACAAATGCCTAGGGGAGCTCTGGATTTATTGCTTGAGCCTGGGTGACCCACCACTGCCTTCACCTTACAGACTAATGAGGCAGGGACAAGATGATTATTTGTTTTTCAGGCTCTGTGGTTTGCCTGAGACAGGGCTTTCCTAAGCAGATATTTCCACATCGGAATATTTTCCATGTCATTAAAATTAATGCTCCTGGATATGCTATGAAAAACTGGAGAAAGCATGAGGTTTACAGAATGAAGATTTCATGTCCCTGAGCTTGAATGATGTAAGCTGTGGGTCATAGGCTAGGTCATAGGCTTTCTGCTGAAGCCCTGCCTAAGGGTGAGTTTCAGCCATTGCTACACAGGTATCATTAATCTGTTGAAAATCTGCCGGAAATGTTTCTCGGTAGTTGCTGAGACTTGATTGTGAGGGTAAAGGGAGAAGATACCCTTTCTGACCTTTTCCATTTCTTGTTCCTATCGTTTTGTGAAGAAAATTGTTTATTTTTGCTCTAGTAATTCAAGTAAAAAGGTTTCTATCTTGATTTTTTTGTAATGTCCTGAGCAATTAAGATCATATATTTTCTCTCTTCTTCTCCTTAGAATTAAATTAGCTTGATAAGAAAACCACAGGCCAGTGGTACCAAATGTGTAGCTTTTAATAGAAGGTCTTGCAAGGAAAATATTCTGGGTTTATTGAATTTAGAAACAACTATCTTTAAAATAAAATAATGTTTTAAATCCTTGGCAGTTTGAAAGACAATGGGTAACAAATCAATAAGAAGGCATAGCTAGTATGTTGTTTCAAAACACCTTTTCTCACACAAGGCAATGTAAAAGCAAATATTGATTTACTCTCATTGGATTTTGATGGCTACTAGGACCTATCAAGGAACTTTCAGAAGTTTGGAAGTCAAGCATAAGATAAGTAGTAATTAGCTACTGAATTAGAGAACACAGAGCATCTGCAAACTATAAGATAAATAAAAAATAAAAGGAAGCCAAACAAGGGAGAAGATGCATAGTTTGCTCTCCTCACTTTGGCCTGAAACATGCTTGACAGTTTCATGGAATTTCACATGAGCAATGCCTCCCTGAAAACCAGTATAGTCACAGAGCAGAGGCACTGACCTGGCATTAGACACACCTTCTGCCTTTCTAGGGATGGCAGCTTTTGTGGCAGTGCAAAATCAAATCCTGACTGCTTCTTTCATACCCATCGTACCTTTAAACAACCTGGCTCCAATGTTTGAGCACATGGGGAAATATTCCAACTGGTAATTACATTAAAAAAGTAACACTTGCCTCTGAACATGTTTCCCATCCCTTTGTGAATACATCAGACACCAGGGTCTGGCCCCAGGCAGACTCTTGACTCCACAAGGGCAAAAAGTGCCAGACTTGGCTTCTTGTTAGGAACATCACTGCAGTCACTTATTTTGGATGGAAGGTTTACTGCGTAAGACAGTGACAGGTGGCAGATGGCTACATAGAAACTGTGAGACCTGTCTTAGACAGGATTTCCCAGCCAAATTTCAGGATACTTCATCACATTGTCTGCAGTCTCAGCTAAATTTCAGAGACTGTTTCTCTGGCTTCCCTAAACAGTCATGCAGCTCCTCTCAGTAATGAGAGGACCAAAACCAGCTTTCAGTACAGACCTGAGCAAAATTAATTAATTACAAGCTTCCAGCTTCAAGGTTAACACTATAGGCATGCATCTCTAAGACATATATTTAAGTACAAGTCATGAGTGTAGGCTAAATCATAATCAGAAAGAAAAGAAGACAGCATGAAAACCCTGCACTAGAGTGTTCTTTGTATTAGTCTTTGCATTTGTGTCTTAGATTTTTACATTCCAAGCTGTAACCAGCAGTGCATAGCTAGCAAATTTTCTCAAAAGGTGAGGAAATCACACATTAACATGACTCCAGCTGCTTGAGCTCTGAGGAAGACAGCTGATCACAAGATGGAGATGGACATATTGGATGTGGACTAGTAGTTAGAAATCAGTGCAACCCCCTTCAAACCAGGGATATTTCATCAGTGAAGATTCAGCCAAACATTTTGCCAGGTAGTACTTATAAGAACAAAGTTGGATCCATCCTAGGTATCAAAACCTGTTCTATTTCCTGTGCATTTCCATGAAGTCTGCAGTTTGTCCCACAGACTGAACCCATCACCTCTTACCAAGTGAAGAATCACATCAAGCTTGTCTCAGAGGAGGCATTTCTTCATGGACTGCTAAAAGCAGAAGACATATATATGACTAGTTTGGTTTTGGGTTTTTGATAGTCATAACAGTTAAATGAAGGGAATTAATTGTCTTTTTTGCTGCAAAATTAAAAAGCTGACCACAATTATGAACATACACAAGCACAAAGAGGGGCTTGGATGAAGTGCTGCCTTCCTTTGTGCAATGGGCAAGGGCAAGCTTAAGAGCCATCCCACAGGCAAGGCTGGCTCTGGCACGTGCAATCCTATCTCACTCACACTGCAACATTTCCCCTTGCCCTTCTGCTGCACTAGCAAAAGGAAACCAGTACAGCAGGCTGTGTCATATCAGGTAGGCAGCTTTGGGTACGGCTCTGCAAGGGCAGCAGCTGACATCCAGCACTACTCTTGTTCTGAGAGATCCATGGTAGATGAATATTTTCTACCACCAGAACCTTCTTGGGCTAACTCACAACTTGACAATGAAGTGACTTACTTTCAACTCATGTTCTGTGTCAAAAGATCAGCAGATCATTGAAAGCACCCATCCATGGGATCCTCCCTTCTCTACAGCGTGTAACTCCTAGGGAGCTTGCTGCTGCCCTTTTAGGACAGGTTGACACAATTCACTTGTCCCTGCTTTTGTCAACCCCAGCCACCACCTACACCCATCATCTCCCACACTGACTCAGACACAGTTTACAACTGTTTTGCTGTTCTAAAGTCCCCGCCCTGCCCCTGAGATTACCATTGCACTATTTGCCCTGTCAATCATTCCCTGCTTTCCACCATACTCCTCTACATGTCTATAAAGTGCTACCACCACTTCCACCCTCTGATTCTTCCTTTCTCCCCTCTCCTCTCTTGATCAGCCTAGAAAGAAGCAAACATGCCTTTGAAGAATGAACTGTTGATCCTCAGAAAAACCTCACTGTTTTATTTCATGACATTCAAGGTAATAAAATCATACGTGCCCCACATGGAGCAGGGCTGCAATCAAAAGAGACAGTGACAGCTATGGAAGTGCTCCTACATTAAGTCAAAGTAACGCCAAAGTTCAGCACCTTCAAGCAATAAGGATCAGAGATAATGGGTCATCTCTCACGCCTGCTGGGCTCACTAATACTAGGAGACTAATACTATGGGACCCTGCATACTAACTCCTTTGGCTCATATACTTGCCACAATATGACATGATAATTGGAAAGAGAGCAGACACACGTCAAACTGAATTAACCAAGTGATTGTTATTTGTCCAACACGGCAGAATACTTTAAATGAAAACTTTCCTCATTCTTGGCAGTGATAGCTCAAGCACAGGAGGACATACAGATTGCTTTAGTGTTTAGTCACACTCTGCTGCTTCAGAGAAGTGGAGTGCAGAGACCTGACCAATTATTTTTCAACTATTTTAATGGTCCTTCTGAAAGAATCAAGTGGCAGTGAAAAACTCGTATTCCATGATAACCTGAGGTCCTCTGGACAAAATGACTGCCCTCTAGCTGCTGTGAAAAGCTCTTCTGTGGTTGAGGGGTCAAACTGCACTTCCCATCACAAATTGTTTGTGATGTTTCTATACTGAAGGTTTCATTGAACCTTCCTTTTGGCCTTATCCAGAATTCTGGCTTGAACACTTTTTGACTATCTGCTTACTCCCACCCAGATTTGAACCCTGCTCTAAAACTCAGTAGTCATTTGCAGCCACTTGCCACATTAGTGCTAGAGCCAATCATAATCAACAGTGAAAAAGTGGGAAGGGTCAAAACACGGTGTTTCTGGCTCACAAGGCCCAGAACAGTTCTTTGCCAGGAGGATGTCCAGGAAACAACTCTTTTGTCTGTGTATGGTTCTTGTGCTGGTTCTCCACATATCCATTAGGGGCTGGCATCAGCACAGAGTGATAGAGAAACTTGAATGTGGTTCTGGGAAGGAATTTTAAGTTTGCACTTACTGCCTACCCAGAGTAAAAAAAAACCCTGTGTTTCCTCCCGCTCAACAGGTTATTTGTTTCCTGGTTTCCCCCTGAAAGCACTGCACCAAAATCACATCAAAATTCAACAGTGCAGCATGCTTCATGAGAGGTACATTTTTGTGAACAAGTTTATTTGGAGATAAACCAAGAACTGTTGCAAAAATATCCTTCACCAGTTCCCTCTGTGCCTGGAGGCCACCTCCACCTCAAAGGCACCTGAACGGACATAGCTGTCTGTCTTCCATGGCCCCATCAGAGCAACAATCCTCGACAAAGAGAAAAAAAGCTCTGTCCAAAACATTTTGAATTGCCCAAATATATGTTTATGACATCTCTCTGTGTCCCCAGAGATCAGTAGAAACTCTTTGGTGTGCTGTCTCTCACCTCTGAACTTGAGACTTTGCCCCTCTTGATGATGGGTTTTGGATTTGCAGTGACCCAATGTGTTAATAACAAATTCCAGCTCCCGGGGTCTTTGCGTCTGAAATTGTAGCAGAGGGGGCAACTTGGGGGTGAGTGCATTGGGAAAGGCACGGCCTAGAGCCATGCATTTGGCGATGCAGCATTGCTGTTCACCATCCGTAAATGAGACAGCAGGTAAGAGCTGAGACCTGTCAGTGAGGCTGGTCCTCCCCAGCTGCCAACAGCAGAAATCTGCTGCATCTTCCTTTGTCTCCATGTAAATTTCCCTGCTGTCTACAAAAGGCCAGAAAAGAGCTTTATTTCTCTGTAGGTATCCCTTAGCATAACAGATACAGAAAAAGAGTGAGGAGATCAGCAGAACTTTCACACAGCAGCAACAGTGGGGTCATGACAGTGCTGGTGAGGCAAAAGCAACATTAGCCTGATATTTAAGCTGGGATGCTTCCCTACATCTCTTGGCTCCAAGTTTCAAATCCACTTAAGGGACTTGAAGACTCAGCTCCCATTAATTTTCAATGGAAAGGGACCACCTAAGTCCTCTAGGCAGCTGAGGAGTTATAGCAACTGAAAAGCCGAGGCATGAGCTACAGGTCTTCTGAGGATAACATCCATCTTGAGATTTGTGGCATCTTGGGTGAAGCTGGAAATTGTAAGATACAGAGCCAAGCGTCCTTCTAGACAGGAATGCAAAGGCTAAAAAAGTACAAAAAATGATGGGGAAAAAAAAGGCTTTTTTAAACTCTTAACTTACGTAAGCTCTGTCAAGCTTAGGGTAGGAGGACAGGTCGTTCTGCTTTTTAATCCAAGACAGTTCTCAAACATATAACAGAACTAATTAGAATTTTTGCAAAGGCAGAGCTTTTCATTGGTAAATGGCTTTTTTTTTATTTAAGCACCCTGAAAAGCAAATATGATATTAGAGTGTCTGTTTCTTATGAAGTGTTGGATGACATTCTTAGTGCACTGTCAGAATTGTTACTGAAATTATCATCAAGGATTTTTATTTCTTGGTTCTTTCATAATTCTTTCTAGACTATTTTTTAATTTTTGGTAAATGCTGCACAAAGAATCTCTACAATATGTTCTAAAAAATTGCAGTGCGCTCTAAACCTAAAAACAAATCCAAAACTCTCTAAAAGTGAAACAATTTGCATGTCTCCACGTAACATTTATTTCTCAATTATTAATTTCTGTCACCAGCATTCCCCAAGAACAGCGTTCTGTATGCTTGGGAACAGTTTTTCATAATAATGTGGAATAAATTGTAGTGTCATTATAGCAAAACCCGAGTGCCATTTGTTCAGTTCAGTCATTCTTATATTCCTAATGCACCCACTACTGTGACATCTGGGCAGTGGGAGAGACTGCGCTGAACAGAAAGGTCTGGGCTCAGCTTTCCTCTGTGGCCTGTGCCTGACATCATCTGCCTAAAGACTTACAACCTCTAAAAGACTTACAATCTGTGCCAGGGAGAGAAACATGAAAGACAAGTTAACGAAGGAAGGAAGAAATATCCGTACCCAAAATGTGATGAGAGAGCTAGGGCAAAAAATATTTCACAGGGATATTAATATTTCCACTTACACTGTTCTGTGTGTGGCAGACAGATAACAGGGGGAGAAATACTTTACAAGAGACAGAAAGGTAAGACAGATTGGCCAGAATGGAAATAGTTTTAAAAATTTACTACTCCAAGGTTTCAGTGGGTAACAAGGATTTACCATCCCTGTCAACCTCAGCTTCCTTCTGAGACCTGAGCACACAACATCGCTCATCTCTAGGCAAACTGCTTCAGACAAAGAGGTAGGGCCTTTATATAGTTATTGTTCTCAGAGGTAATTAAAAACTTCCATCAGATCTCACTGAGGAGCAAAGAGGTATTGAAAGCAAATGGAGGAAAAATAATATTAAAAGAACCTCTTGCCTCATCTTCAATTAGCCATGCTGTCTCCAGCACGTTAACTGCAAGGTTCATTACTGATGAATAACTACCTTTACGGTGATGGACTCAAACTGGAAACACCGGGATCACTCATTTGGGGAGCATTTAGTACTAGACCATTTGGCAGAACCTTTCCCAATAGGTAAAAAGGGGGCAAGAGGGAAGTGGACTCTCCCCAGACTGGGTATCAGCTGCACACAACCTGAGTGCACTCATGCAAGTCTCATAAATCTTTTCCTCGTGAAATAAAAACACTGTAAAAAACTGACTTTGTTTTGTTTTGTTTAAGAAAGAACAATAGCAAGAACCGATCCTTCAAATTAGGGGAATATAAAAAAGTTCATAGCCTTCTCCCTCATTCCACCTAAAATCCTGGGAAGGGGAGGGTTTAACAGGGTGTATGTGCCAGCATCAGTTCACTTTAACACCACATAAATTTACTCCACTTTTAAGCCTCTGAATCTGGGAGGCTGAATTCTGGTTTCAGTAACAGAAGAGCGAATCTGTTGAAGAAACATTGAGCTTTGCTCCTCATTAACCTCACATATGTCTAGATATATTCCATAAATTCCATGATCTGTAGCTCAAGCCTGAGCCTCCCCCACATTGTCCCAGGTCCCAGACAGTGTGATCTCTGCCAGCCACCAGAAGTGACTCCAGCCTGAGTTCTCCACACTCAGAGCAAGGAGGTAGGCAGGGCTATGCAGAACTGTTCCTGGAGACAGGAGTTTTATTGAAAACATCATCCAAGATGCAGAAGGTTTAAAACATTTAAAACATTGTGAAAGAGACTAAGTCTTCCAGTGATAAATCCTGGGAGTCCCTGCAGAATCACGCACATCCTTGACACGCAAAAAAAATGGAAGTCGAGTCCACTCATTTCTTGACTTCCTATACCATCTCCCCAGCATAGAGGGATGAGGTCCTATAAAACAAGCAAGAGGATGCAAAAGACACATCAGTAGCATTATATACAGTTTCTTTATCAGAATATTCTTCTCTTTATGAGTAGCACATTATTCCCCTTATATATTCCCTTTATGCATTCCCTTTATATAAGGGAATTTGGAATAGATCCACAGCTGTCACTGTAGATCACTTAAAGTTTCCTGACTTCATTAGAGCCCTGCAGATGCTGAGAAAGATGAGAATCAAATTATTATTTTATTTATCCAGTTTTTACTCAACAGGGCGATGAGGACTTTTTAATCTGGTTCTGCGCCTCTCTGCCTGCTGCAACACAAAGCTCTCTTCCTTCGGGAAATCCCAAGCCCTGGTTTGATCTGCAGAGAGGAGATAAAAAGTCATCTGAGTGCCAGGTAAGTGCTATCCTTTCACCCTCTACAGAAGAGAAAGAGCTGGTAACAAGCACTGTAGGGTGTCCGAGAGGCAATGAAGAGGTCATTAGCACACAGGACCATGGCAGCAATTGCTGCCTGAGAACTGCATGACACTTATCTTTATGGTTCCCTGAAGCCCTGGAGTGAAGTGACAGAGGAGCAGCAGGGTCAGAAGAATCCCTCAAAGCTCAGCCCTCAGCCTCATGAGCTCAGGAAAACGGGAACAACAGGACTAAAGCATATAGGTGGGCTGTCTGTCTCCAGCCAGCATGAGGCAGTGATGTGCATGCACTGCTGTGGTGCAGCATTTTTGGTGCCTTCCCTGGCCATACAATTTAGCTCTTTCTATACAGAGCTGTCTATAGAACTTTTACAGTTCCAGAAACAATAAGATTTCTTTAACATGTTTGCCCTGCTACTGTCTGGCACTTTTAATTCTGCCAGGAGCTAAGCCTTGACACCTCTACTGAATTTTAAGAAGAAAATCTTTCTTCTTGTTTCACCTGAGAGGAAAGGCTGTGACAGAAAGGCTGCAAGAAAGGAATGGGATCACTGTGAAAAAGAGAGAGTGGGAAAGGGATTGACTAATTTAAGTATCAAAGTGGGCTTTCTCATGTTCTTACCAGCAGTGGAGGACTTTTCTGTATTCTTGCCATCCCAATGCTTCTTTCACCCAACACTATAGGTACCAGCACATCCAGAGACCAATGTCCCATTTCCTAAAGCTCTTCTGATTTTCCTGCTTCTCTGCCCCTTGTTTTGCCCTGATTCACAGCTTCCCAGAACCTGCCCCTCTAAGTACAGGATCTGGAAGGTGTAAGGAGCAGCAGAGGCCAGCATTAGTCCATGCCATATTAGCATTCAGTTCAGTAGACCTGACACAAACTTGTTATTGTATAAAGAAGTCAAAATCTCCAACAGCAGCTGGAAGTAATGCACCACACCACTACTATCTGCACTGCACCCTGGGAGTTCTATCAAAGGAGTCCTTTTAATCTGCCTGCTTTCATTGTCTATATTAATATTACAGGGAGATCCTGGAACAAAGTCAGTGCAAGAACTCTGGGGAAGAGAGTCTTTGGGGGAGAATTACTTTCTCAGGCTCTCCTATCCAGCTCTGGTCTAAGCAGCTCTCTGTCTTGATGTTTTCTTTCCACTCAGCTGCTCAGAACTGGCAGGCCATTTCAGGGAGAGATGTCATGTTGGTCCCTTGCTTTCCTGGGAGAAAGTTCCAGTGCAGAAGCCTTGATTCAGCAGATAACTTTTCGGCTGTCAGCAAGGTGATAGAGACCATCCTGGAATTTATGCAGCCAGAATGGCAGACTCTTTAACAGACACAGGATGAATGGGAATGAAGTGTGATATGCTGCTTCCCCTCTTCCTGAATAAAAGAATGATACAACTGCCAAACTGTGGTTTAGGTCATGTCGAGGTCCTCACCCGCACAGCCCCAGTATCCTGTGCCAGACTCTCCATTCTCCTTCGGCTCCTCAGCAGTGCTGCTGCCACCTACTATGATGTGCTGGGGCAGCTGCTCTTCATCTGCAGCCCTTCCACACGTCCACCACAGGAAACAACCTCTACTTCCCCAAAAAGCCTCTTTTCCCACCACCAGGGCTATTTGATAATCTACTCAAATTATTAAGTCTTCTTTATCTGAGATCACCATGACTATAACACGACTAAAAAATGCAAGAAACATAATTTCTGCTTGCCCATATATGCACATGGAGTTCTCAGCAGTAGTCCAGGTCAGAGCTCCCCAAGCCTTGGGGCTTAGCTGCTGAACCCCCACCCCACCAGGCTTGCAAACAAGAGGGACACATCATTCCTGATGTCACAATCACAAATGTCCAAGTGCTGACACTCAAAACATCCTCCATCTCTTTGAAAAGAACAGAGCTGTGGGTCAGGCTGTTTATTAGGTACTAAAATTTTAATGGAAACTGTTTTTGAAGAGCAAACTTTGCCAGCATAGTGTAAATGTGCTTAGATACCCAAAAAATGCTGCATGTTCAGATTCAGAACCCATCTCAGTTTTGTTTGATTATTTATTTATGGTATTGTTATTTTTAAGACAACAACATTTTATCTTGTGTGTTAGCTTCAGCTGGCTGGGAGGAGAGAGACCTACCCACAAGCACATTCACCAGCCTCTGAAATAGCAAAGGATATCATGTCTCTCCAAAGGGACATGCAAACCTACAAACCTACATGCAAAAGTCACAATAGCACAAATACTTGAGGTTGCTTAACATCTTTAATTTTTCTTTCATCACTTGGTAGATGTCTTTTTCTCACTTAGACTGTAACTGTCTGGACATCAAAATCTCCTTGGCAGATCCTAGCATCAGGCTGACAGGAACTAAAACAGGGCTAGGCACAGGTTGCTCCAGCTGGTAAAGTCACAGAATGACTGAAACCAAAGCCTCCTTTGGTTTCCTCCTAAGCACACAAACATCTAGATGGAGGGAAGCAGTGTGCTTGGCAGGGACAGTTTATAAGCCCCTTCCTTCTGTTTATGTTTATTTTAATTTTGACACTTTTCTCTGTTTACAGAGCAACAGATTGTAGACTTTATTTTAATGTGGGGTTATTTGGGGTTTTGTATTTGGTTTCTAAATTATGTCTTTTTAATTTTAAGCTTTTTGCTCTGCTTTGTGGAATTTGTAAAATGAACATCTCCATCTCAAGGCTCTAATCAAGTCATGGTCATAGGAAACTTTGGTCATGTGATCATTTGCTTTCTAACAAGCTGCACCCATTTCATGTTCTGGGACACTGCTGTTTGTCTCTGCTGAAAAAGCAGTGTTTATTAGCTCAAGTGCAGTTCCCAGCTACCACAGCTGGACTGCCAGCAGGTAGTGCAGGTCTCATTTGAGAGGTAGGCACTGCTGCAGGCTCTCCCAGTGTGCCTCATCTCCAGGGATTGACAGGACCTATCCCTCCCCAGGGATGTCTGTGCACAGTGAGCACAGATGTCTGTGCACAGACATCTGACTTCAGGGTTTATATGCCATCAAGGGGTAAATACTTAAGATTCAAACATTCATGGCCCAGGTAAAGCTTAAGCTTTCAGCTGAAGGATTCTGCTAAGCACCAATTCCCCTTGGAAAACCTGTCTCTGCAAGTTTTCAGTCAGGACCCAGAACTTTATGGTAAAACAAACTTCTTGGTCTTTAAATTACTTTCCCAAGGTTTTATGTGGATTTTGAAGTCACAATCAGTCACAGACACAGAAGCTAGCAACAGATCTCCTTTATTTCAGATAAAATGGGAAATCATTCAAAATCATGAGTGCTAGAAGTAAAGTTTTAAAATACAGCAATACAATACAGCAAGCACAAAAGAATAGGCATTATTCAACACTAAAAATGCTAAAAAACATACCAAATAGGAGTAAATTTCACCTCAGTGTCTTTAAGGCCTATTTTCCATATTTTCCATTTTCAGGGACAATCTCAGAGCTAAGAGTCTTAAGCAGAAAGTTCCTTATGCTCTATTTTCCTATAATATTCCTAATGTTTCTGGGTCTTAAACACGGGAAACTATTATATATAACCTATGCCTTGTTCGTTATTTGTTTGGATTTTTTTTCTTCCTAACAAACAGCCCAATTTCTATTTCCTGACAGCTCCTACATTCTTAAGTTTAAGGGGACTTTTTCCTGGGTGATGTGAAGGTAGGAATTCTGTTCTCAGGCAGCCATGTGAGTGTTATTCCCAGTTTAATAGTAGAAAGAAATTTTCCTTTCTTCTTCAAGACCGACTTCTACCTCTGTGTGAAGCATAAAACTCAGAGTGGCAGAAGACTACATCTCATCAGACTCCCCTCAGAGTCCTATTGAGCAAATTCACTCTTCTTGAGATGAGTCCTTTTTCTACTTTAGTAGGCAGAATAAGCAGATATCTTTGTGGAGTTTCATACCAGTTTGAGGAAGACCTTTGTAGCACTGAGGGTCACTTGAGGCTTGTGTTGACCTGAGTTCTCTCTCCTGTTCCTGCCCAGGCAAAGCATCTTCTGCCCAAAAGAGCTTCCTTGGGCTTGCTTTGAGCAACAAGCAACAGAGATGAACATCAGCTCAAGCATGACCAGATTTGGCAGCTAATGTTAACTTGCAATGACACCTGCAGAGATAAGGGAATTCAGAGTTGGATATTAGGCCCTTTTCAAAGACATTTAATTAGTCCAACAATGGTTGGGCTTTGCAAAGTGTTTCTTTTTGCTTTGTGCCTGTTAGAAACCCTCAATCATTCATAGCAGTTTAATTTATGGTTACAATTTTGTGTCCCAGTGAATAATTAAAGCTGCATGAGCTGTGAAACTTTTATTACTAGGTTAACTCTTTGGGTTTTTTTTCCATGGCAGCTCTTTGAAATGCAAGCCACTGTTGCTGTTAGTGGTGACTCACCATCCTAGCCAGTGTTTTTTGATGTTAAAAAAAAAAATCAATTATTAAATGGAACACTTTTCTCTTCAAAACCCATTCCTTTTAACTCTTTCCCATGCAAAGCAAGCACAAAGCTGTTTATGGACAAGAATTACATTCCCTGAATCTGCTGATATTGTTAAGCACCTAGGCTTAATGAATCTAAGCACACGAACATCTAGACTGAGACTGTTAAAAATTGTACTAGGAAGCCGCTTCAGCTGATGAAATTTTTTTTCAAGCCAGTGAAAATGCCTGACCCTTCTAAGACTGAAAAAAATAAAACCATAGATGTTGTGCTTGTAAGTTTTCATACTCACTTTAGCATATCTCTTTCTGCAGTGTTGGCAGCAACAGAAACAAGAGGATTTGATGCTGAAGCATGAGAAGGCATTTAATATTCCTACACTAGTGTGACACTTCTTGTTATAGATCATTTTCCATGGTATGCCACTTGTATAGTGTGCTAAATACCTGGTGTAGTATGGCATGCATGCCAATAGTGAGACACCTCACACAGATGCGAAAACACTGACAGATAATTTTTTTTAAATCCTCTAAACTAAAAATCCTATGAGCAGCTTTCTTTCTTTCTCTCATTCTTCTTCAGCTTAGTGTATTTGTCATTAAAGCTTTAATTGCACCCTTTCAGCATGTGATCCTCTTCTTCACCCTCTGCTTTATGGTCCTTTCTTGGATTAAGCAGAATTTCTGATGCACATGATTGCTGTGAGGTACATATAGGGCTGAACTGCACCCTGCAAGAAGCAACTGAAATCCATAACAGAAGATTGGATAGCTGTAAGGACTGGAAAATTGTCATTTCTTCTCTGGAATAGTTATTTGAGTCAAACTCAGGGAAAGCTGACAGTAGAAAAATTATCGGCTGATACCAGAATTTATGGTGGCTCCACTTGTTTCAGTGGATCTGTGCCAGCTTACACTCTCAAGAAGTCTGGCTCCCTTGGCTTCAGTGGTGTTCTACCAGGTGTCAGACTAAGGCATACACCAACATTTAGCACCCCTCTTTCTGGGAGGGAGCAGGATGTCTGAGGAGGTCCAGTGGGCATCTCTGACAATGCTTTTCTCTGCCAGCGTCAGCCAAACTAGCCCACATTGTGTCACATGTCCCACACCTTAAGAATACACAGAGGGACATCAAGACCAGGGACCAGCTGTCATGCACTTAGGTCTTACCTTAATAAAGTTTCTGAGTCCATCTGAGCCCAAACAGTGTTCAGGCTTTCCCCCTGCCTGGCCCGAGATGAGGAATTAAGGAGACACTGAGGTCTCTGTGTCACCAAACCTCTCACTGGACTTTCTATATGGGATCTGTCTGCTCAGAGGCTCCAAAGTCCCAAAGTTTCCACTTCATGAATGCTGGTGGGATTTTATTGTTATAAGGCAAGCAGCCAAGCATGTAAACCAGCAATGAGCTTTATTTGCAGTATGACAGGGAAAAAAAGTAACTCCTTTTTTATCATGCTAATCCTTATCCATTTTATATCTTTGCTCAAGGACTGCTTGTAGTATATTACAGATTAATCCTTCTCTAGGGAAGGGCTGAGTAGAGCTCACCCTGAGCACGCAAAAGACATAAGCTTCTCAAGTGCTCAAACCTGTAGAGGGAAAACAAACAGGACCACAAGAGCTGAGGAGCCTGTGTGTATTTTTCAATTGCACTGAAGCAAAGCGAAGACTCTCTGGGATACAGATTAAGATCTCTCACTTGTTGTTCCAGCTGTCTCAAAGTGGAGATGACAAAGTCTCTCATAAACAGATTGAAAGGCCATTTGATTTCACAGTTGCTTTATTTGAGTACCTCAGTGTCCTCCGCTGAAACGTTATTGTGTGCCTTCTTCAGAAATACTCCTCAGTGGTTACCCATTATGACACATTAGGGTACACAGAGCATTAGGGATCACAGGGCAGCATCTGTTCTTAATTATAGTGGCATAAATTTAATAATTCCACTGACTTCCGCAGAGGCATTAATGGTTTACATGAACATAAATGAAAATAGGATTTGGTCTTTGCACTGTAGATCATACATGAAGGTGTCTGTCTTCCGAAAATGAAGACTGTTAGAAACAATGAAAATATTGCCACCACAGTAAGAAGGAATGCCATTTCTAAGTCCCCAGCTTGATATTCTCTTCCTTTCAGTACACTCAGTGCTGATGGATGCTAAGGTTAACTGAGCATTTGTCAGCAGAATGTTTCCCCAACACTAAAAGATTCCTCTTCATCAGAATTTAAACTTTTGATAAAGATAGAATATTGTCTCATTCTGATTGTAATTTCAATTTATTTATTTATTTATTCACTATTAATATAAGAGTAAAAAGCTTCAAAGCTCTAAGATATTTTTGTTTTCTCCAGCCTGAAGTGTTATTTGGCCTAGAATTCACTTCAGCATTTTGGTTTGTTTCTCATCAATTTCTAACACCAACAGTCAGAAGTATTAATACCTTCTATGAAAGAAACAGGGGCTTTTTTCCTTCACTTTATAGATAACGTGTTTATCTAAATGTTGTTAACCTAACTATTTTTCTTAGAAGTCAGTCATATTTCTATTACTGATTAAAAATATAATTAGACAGATCAGTATTTTCACAAATTGCCCTCTTTAACACAATATTTTGCTCTTGTATTTTTACATATTGATGGAGTGTGTGGGGAAAAGAAGCAAGAGGAGATGGCATATTTATCTAAGTGAGAGCAAACACAGTAGGAGAGCAGAAACACCAGCAAAGCCCATAAGTCTAACAGACTAGAAGAACCTGCCAGCAAAAAGATGAAGAACAGAAGGAAGAAGAAAGGACTCAAAGCTCCTGGCTCACATTGCATGACTTCCCCCTGAAAAGTTTCCCTTTCCTCACTCACCAGAAGTACCATTTTAGTGCTCCTAATTTAAGCACTGGATGCACAAGTAGCCATCGATGGTAGGAGCTGCTGTGTAGCTCTTGTAGACTTGAAGTCGTTGGATAAGACACAACCAAGGCATCCCCAGACAGCAGGAGGGCTCAAAGCATGGGGTAAGGGATGAGAGAGCAGTGGGTGAGTGCTGGTATTTACCCTATTGTGTGATGTAGGGCAGCTGTAATCATCCCTCAGGAAGACACAAACTATGTATTCTGCTCTGCCTGCAGTGTCAGCTGGAGAGCTTCAGTGCTGCAAGCACCCAAGGATGGTTTCGAGGATGTGTTTGGAGGGCTCAAATGCACTGGGGAAAAGGGCTGAAATGCTACTCAGTCAGTCTCCAAAAAGTCTTGTTCAGTCTCTAAAGAGCCTGAGAAACAGGATCTCCAAGTTGATATTCAATTTGAAATCAATTTAGAATAAAAATTAGATGCATTATGCAATCTGTGTGAATGGAAAAGATTTGAAGGTAGATGTCAGGCTGAAGACTTTCATTTGGGCACAAATAACATCAAGAATGGGAGGAAAACATGTCCAAAAAAATTACAGCTTTGTAGTCACTAAACTATTCTAAATGCTGATCACTGTGCTTTATTTGAGGAGTAAATTTTAAGGTATTTTATGATTTTCCCTCTTCTAACTTGACTGGGAAATAGTGTTGTCTTGGATTGTAGTTAAAATTGTGACTTCTGTAAGTCCTGGAAAAAACAGAACCCTTCTCTATACTTTGCAGATAGTTCAAATGAATACAGGGGAAAACAAAGTGTATCTTGCTTGATGATGCTGAGCATCTCCTTCCTTTTCATTCAAACACAGAATGAAGAAAATACCATGACAAATCTTTTCTGATTAGTTAGTGGGAATTAGTTAGTGGGAATTTTGTTTTGTGCAAGCTATGGAAGAGATTTGGATCATTGCTTATTATTTTTGTAACTTGTTCCATCTATTTATCTGTCCATTTAAATGCCCCTCATCACCTGAGCACTTAAGATTTGAGGCTCTATTCTGAGTCCTTGTGGCAGATCAACCATAACAGAGAGTTTATCTGTGCTACAGGTTTGCTTGCAGGTGGTTATTTATTACCTTTGCTGTTTGGCATCTTGTAATGCCCAAACCCAAGGATAATCTGTTATGTTTGTTCTAAATTAAAAAACTGGTATATGCAGGGACTGTGGAGACAGATAATTATAGAAAGAGCACCATCTATTGTCAGGTAAAAAATGCCATGAATACTGTTTATAGGCATAGAGCTTCGGCAATGTGGAAACAGCTGTGGGATTTGTACCTATTCCAGAAGCTAAGCAAAAAGTATTTTGAATGTTTTTGGCCCCAAGACAAAATGGTCTGGGTGATATGAATCCTCTTATGTCATAAAATATGAGACATTGTCATTTACATCAGGCTAGGAGGTTTTATGCCTGTTTCTTTATAGGGTCCTGGTAGAAGAAGTGGGTCATGAATGGAAACTGAGTCATAGCTTGATGAATGGGGACAGCTGTTGTGTTTAATGGGATATTTGGATGACATGGAAGCAAAAAACAAGTCATGAGAAGGCCTGGCTGGCTGCAGGCAGCACTCAGCTCTAAGCCATGGTGCAGTTGGTGCCCAAACACAGAAGCTGTACAGTGTTTGGGTTCTGCAGCCCTCATCCAAGATGGGCAGAGCACTGCCAGGTAGCCATGGCTCTCTGGGCCATGCTCCCTCACCTGGTGCAGACTAGCTCAGACCTCCTACTCTTACTCTGCCTGCCAGCAGACACTGATAAAGCCCCCAGACTGGTCTGAGCTTTTGAGATTTGTATCTGGAGGCAGTAAGAAGAGAAGGAGACAATTCCTCAGTGGCTATTTGGAAAGACTGCTTCATTCCAGGCAATACAAGTTACCATGCCAAATACTTCATAAATCATTTATTTGTCTCTCTGCATTTTCAGTAGACAACCTAATTATTGGTTTAATGTCTTAACAGAAGTGAAGGACGGCAACTCTCCCGACTAGCTTGTGTGGCCTTTTCTGCCACAAAAGAAGGTGAGAGAGAGAGAGAGAGAGAGAAGGTGCCAAACAAAGCCAAAAAAATGAATAATATCTTCTTTGTCTTTCTTTCATAAGCTTTCCCAGGCCGGTGAACCTGCCTTTGGATTTTCCACACACAGAGACAAAAGATAAGAATATAAGTTTTCAGGGACATCTCAAACCATCAGAAAAACCATTTCATCAACCGCTAATGTCAGCTAATGGCTCGGGTACTCAGCATGTGCAGTGGCTCTCTCAGAAGCACACTTATCAATAAGCAGAAAATTTAGCATCAGAGAGATTTAAGGAAGGCAGTATCTTTGTCCTCCAAATAGAAGCATTTATAAAGGAACATGCCTCTACCAGGAAGCTTGTATATGAGGACAGGAGTGAGGAAAAAAGGAAAATACAGAAATTAATCCAAGCCACTAGAGAGAAGTCTGGTGGTTATAGTAGAGGTGAGGGAAAACAGGTCCTGTGTGAGCCAAGCAGCCAAGGGATCTCTAAAACCCACCAAATTTTCTGCAGGTAGACAAGCACCAGATGGGTATGAGCAGGGAACAGAAGAGGGATGTGGCAATGAGATAATGCAGGAAGCTGTCAGCAGAACTCACCAGCTTTTCTTGTGTGGTTCTCTGATGAGTGAAAGTCCCTCTGATCCCTGCAGTGACTGATTGTGAAGGGCACTGTGCTTGGTGACTGATGCAGAGAAAAGGGGAAAAGTATGTTGAAGCAGGCACAGGAGAGCTGACCATTTTGTCTTGATTCTGAAAACTACAATTCCCTGGAATCTGAGCTAGGAGTGACAACTTCACAAAAAACAACAGCAAGGAATCTTTCTTGGCTGCCTGGCTAGTTTTGTCTGGCCACACTGCAGGTTCTTGATGACCTCTCCTCTCATTGCTGCTAGAGTCCCCCTGCCAGCAAACAATGGGGTCTGAGAAGTGCAGCACATGAAAGACAGTACAGTCTCTGAGGATGAACACTTCCCAGCCCTGGAGATGGACAGAGGCCTGTCAGAAAACACTGCAAAGCCCCTCCAGCTTGGTTCAGGCTGGGGAAGAAGTGGGCAGGGGTGATGTATGTCGCCCTGTTCTTTTAAAAGTTTTAAAGTTCTTTTAAAAGTTTTCTATGCCTTCTGATGTATACATATTTCTACTGGAGTTCTCACGCACTGTTCATGTAAATAATTATTGTTTTACATTCTTCTTTGTGGGAGGAGAGAATTGATAGACTGTTAATTTGACCAGTGTAGTTAGAAAAGTAGCAATTTCATCCTCCAATCCACTGTCTCTTTTGGAATTCTATATATTGCGAGGTCAGAAATAAAAGTTACTTCCTTTTACTCTTTTGATCTTAGTGTGCATGCATGAGTTATTTCGTGTCATAGTGTGACAGATCTACTTTGTATGGTCCCCCCAAGATTACAAGTGCACAGCAGCCTGCAAGTGCCCCATTCCCATGAGAGGGACCTGAGCCAAGGTGCAAAGCAGGGTCCCATTGGCCTTTTCCCTTCCATCCCAGATCATGCCCCCGCAGCTGTCTCTTCCCTGTGAGGAGCACTTTGGGCACAATAGATGCAAGGGAGGGCAAAAGCACTTCCTTCGGCAAATTTTGTGCAAATCCCAGGCTATGAGGCAAAAGCAACTTTTTTACACGTCAAGTCTACCATCTGCAAATGCAATTGAAATGAATAAATGAAGGAGCAAATATCTTAATGAAGCACACAAAAACCTTTTTTTCCTTTCCTAGTCTTTCACATTCAGTATTATTAATTGATTCAAAGGTCAAAACACTCTCTGTGTGGTCAAGCATCAGAGAAGCTTGATGATTACTGTATTTTCCACAAGGGATTTTAATAACTATATTATCTTTATTATTATTCCCAATGTATTGTATTTTTAACCAGTGAAAGGAATAATGGTGTTTCACATGTACACCTTCCCTGAAAGAAGTCAAGGACTTCTTGTAGAAGTAGAGTAGAAATCTATGTCTCTTATTGGTGCCAAACCACAATGCCTTGTGTCTTTCTCTTCTGAGCCCATGCCTCAGAAGATTTATGCAACTTCAGTAGCTGAGGAGACTCTTTTTTCCCCTCAGTGGTACTGGATTTGAAGGAAATAAATAGATAAGTACAAATCAAGGCAAGGAAAGCCTTGAAAATACATGTGCTCTGACATGAGTATCTAAACCAGGTCAAGTACAAGAACCAAGAAAACTGCCATTGTAAGCAGTGAAAAGTGATTTTTTTGACCATTATATCAGTGTAAATAATCCAAAGAAGGGTACTGCAATGGAAAACTTTCTTGTATTATTTTTATCCAAGCAGTCTGCGTGGTGTCAGATCTTATATTTCCCTTGAAACACACTGAACCTGAGAAAGTGTGGGATTAAACTGCTCCATCTCTTCTGTAATCTAGCGTGACTCCTCTCTCTTCCACTCTCACCTTACTTCCTCCTTGATTACATGACAGTCTTATACAGACTTTTTCATCACTAGGTAGTAAAGTGCTTGACAGTGATGAGGGGTGTTATAGTCTGCATTTCCTGGTGAGTGAACTAAGACAGGGAAAATTGCTGAAACCACCCAGCAGCAGAGCTGGGAGCTGTACCCAGCCTTCCAGTCCCTTCTTGGAGCCTGTCACCTACATCAGCTAATATAATATGTTGTAAAAAATACAGTAGAAATACTCAGGCTTTCATTTCCTACCTATTGAATGTTTCACTTGCAATTGCATTATATAAACCTGATAAAGGAAACAGCAAAATAATAATACTAATAATGCCAAACTCTACAGGGGAAAAAAGGGGGAAAGGTAAGAACGAGGCGCAACCCATGAAAAATAACCTGAGAATTCATAAATACTGGAAGGAATACAGAGAAGAAAGCAAGAACCTCTCCCCTGTCAAGTGGAGCAAGCTCCATCCATACAATATTAATTCTGCTAGCTAAGGTTCATAAGGAAATGTACTTTTAAACTTCAAGCACATGTGTGAGAAACTAGGCGTGAATTTTTGGAGTTGTTAAATTTGTTTGTTTGTTTAATTATTTACTCTTCTAGACAACATTAAATGAAGCTTTACCTCTGATGGAATTCCAGGCTGGAGTGTCAGAATTCAGAGAAAATTGAGCAGAAATGGGGAAGTGACAGCTGAATTCTCAAGTTCTAGTTCTGTTATTGGCTTGACTGCTATGGAAGGAAATGATAATTAGGTGATGAGGATGACAGAGGAACCATGGCTGAAAAGGGAAAATGAGTCTCATCTTTAATATCTGCATTCCTCTCAGCAGCAACCTGTACCTAAATACCTACCCTGTGAAATTTTAAGTGATATCTAACTTTGATAAAAAATGATGGTGACATTGTTCCCAGATTACATCCATCTGGTGATTTACAGGAAGTGTATTGAATCTATATCATGTTAAACAACACATGAACTTTTGTCTTTAAAAATAGTGAGATGACATTAAAAACAACCAAAAAAAATCTTCCTATACCCACATCATCCTTTTTCAATTAAAAGAAAAAAAAAGGAAAAAAAAAAACCACAGAAAAATCTTTAAAATGTAAGAAACAAGACTATTTCTCAAAAGGATAACTAGTTCCACATGGAGTTTAGTTTTTGATAAATCAGTATTTCCAGATGAAAAATACTTTAAAGTGTCCTGAATATTCCACTTAGTGAATTGAGCTCCAATGGTGCTGCATAAGGGCTGGCACCACAAAGAGCTCCATCAGTGCAGTTGTGGGGCTCTTCACAATGACACAAGGAAGTCAGCAGATCTGGGCTCTCCTCTGGCTTCATTAACATGCCACAAAAGACAGAGACAAAGAAGAGACAGAACTACTGATGCAAAAGACACTGCTACATTAGACCTCAGAAGATCTTTATCCACCTACTGGCATACCCCCAACTTTTCCTGAGAGTTTAAGGAAACAATTCAGCATGTTCTGATCTGTTTCTGGAAGGGAGTATCTTAAGACTTCTCTTTTTCCCCATATTCATTTTTAAGAGAATAATTTCATCCAGGCAGGGCTGTCTCTAACTAGCTATCTGATAGATAACATCCAGCTGAGGGAGGCCCTGACCTCACCAGCTCATTAATGTAGGATAAGCAATAAAGAACAAGAGCACATTGCCAAAAGGCCTTCTTTTTCTTGGGCTGCTGATTTGGAACTGTTTGCCTGAATTATTTTGGTCTACAAGAATTAGTACGGAGGTAATGATTACATGAGCCACCAGACCTCTTGGAAGCCTAGGTGAGCATGGACCACATCCCAGCAGGGAATCCTTCTTCAACTCCTCCTTCTTTAGCAAGTGTCTGAGTTTGTTCTTCCTGCATGCAGCTTAGCAACTCTGCTGATCATGGGCATGAGAAATCACATCCCCCCCCATGGCAGGGAGAGGTGTGACCTATTGTATATGTCATCCCTAACCAGGAAGGCAAATGGACAGAAGAGATATTTCACCAGCTTCCTAGCCTTTCTATTTCCTGAGGTTATCCAGCATGTTCAATGGCCACTGGTAGTAAAAAAGTGTTTGCAGCCTTCCCAAAGCAGGCTGTCACATAGCATGGCAGGCAACAGGCTTGGGCAAGTTCTGCAGGGTAATGTGGCAGTCCTCTCAGTAGCAGCAATAAAGGCAAGTGTTTCAGGAAACTAGGAACTCTCGTACCGTTGTTTCTTTGTGCTTCTCTAACTTATCCCATTAGCTCTCTGTGTGATTACATCTTACAACACAAATGCACTTTCACAGTGCAGCCAGCTACAAAGGAGGAACAGCATTATGCTTGCAGAAGGAAAAGATCTTAGAAACAAAAACAAGTCAAGCTGATACTTGTGCTCAGGCCAGAGGCATTTTCCCCTGCTGGAGACTTGTTGAGCTATGAGGTAAGGAAGTCAAGGACATCATCAGGAAGGAGAAGATGCAACTTCCCAGTCAAAGCAGCTGCAGCCAATGCTCTTTCTGGTCACAGTTTCAGCAAAGCATCAAAGAAATGTGTTTTTCCTGTGCTCCTGGAATTCCTGCTCTAGCCTTATGAAGAAAGTTTCCCAGTCTTTCAGCACTTCATCCATAGGTAGATTAAGAGCAAAACTTTAGTGACCAAGGTCTGACATCTAGACAAATGCCCTGCTCCCATAAACTGGGATTTACAGGGAAGATTTTGGAGTAGAAAAGGTATTACCCTGAAAGATGAGAAGGGAAGAGAAAAAGATAGAGCTGCAACTAAGCTGAAAATTAATGGAAGGTTATGGACAAGGTGATGAGAATAAATTGTATGTTGAGGACTGGAGGAGTAATGGCATTTCTGCACAGTTTTGGGCCTTAAGGAACTGCGTCTTTCCTTCAGGAATTCTAAGGAGATTGGAGGCTCAAATAGTGGGGAATGAGAGCTTTGCAGTGAGGGCTCAAGCATGCATGGCCATGTGTGTCTGGCATGAAAATAATTGAGTCATTTTCCCTCTGGAAAAGACAAAGAGAGAGCAGCTCAGGCCATGCCTTTGGGGAAATCAGTATATGCACAGAGCAGCAATGCTAGTATCCTGGGCACCTGCTCTTTCCAGCAGGGAGACAGCATATTCCTATATTCCTTTGGAGTTGTCTGGTAGTTTTCTGCTTCAGACCAAATCCTTAGGAGAGAAGGAGGATTTGGCAGGGCAAAAGAGCAGTCTGTGAAGATTTATTTTCTCAAAACTTGGATCTTACTTTCATCCACCATCTAATATGTTCAAATGTTTCTCTTACCTCCTGTGAGCAATGCACACACACAGATAATACTTTTGCTACTCCTTTTCTTAGTATTACTGTTTATATGAGAATTGCAAGGCTCTTTGCAAAGAAAGGCTCATATCACCATGGGAAAAGGCCAGAATCCGGGATAGAAGACATTCTTTCAAAGACATACAGCTTTAGTGCAGCAAGATCAAAACTTGATACCAAATTTCCAAGTTCTTTAAGCCTGCTCCAGCACATTACTCTGTGTGCAACCTGCAGCTGCAGCCTACTTTGAATTAAAAATAAACCAACATCAAAGACCCTCTGCAAACATTTTTAAATTCTGTTCATGATGAAGTGGTTTGAACTGCCCTGGTTTTAATATTGTCTTCAGCATTTTCATGGATTTAAAACTTATTTTCAAATATTATTGTAGCACAAAGAAAAAAAAAAAGAATTTTTGTTTCTTTTTGTATAAGAGAACCAAGCTTCTTTTATGCAGTTATAGAAGATTAGTGAAGAGGGCCCAAACTGCAGAACTCCAGGCTCCAGAACCACATGCTTGAAATATCTTACAAATAACTGTGCAAGCAACACACCCCTGTCTTTGTCACACGGGTATGGTTCCAAGAGCTGCAAAAAATAACCAAGAGCCCAAAGACCTGGGCTGAGCCCACTAACTGCTTCAATGCCATTTTCCAGAATGCAAATGGTGACATCAAGGCAAACTGCCTCAAAGTTCACCTCTTTCTTGTCAGAGACAAAATTCATTCTTTGCCTGCCAACTAAAGACTGTGTAACTCCTCTGGCTTTCACTTCACAAGTCTCTGAAAGCTTATTTGAGGTAGTTCTGTACCCTCTCCACGCTCTTCTTGGCACTTTGCTTTTGTTCAGCTGGGATGGAGACCCACCATAGCCATGGCTGAATAGGATCAGCCTGCTGCAGGCTCCTTGGGACAGATCTGCAGCTAAATGGTGATTTAATTGATTTTAGTAGATTTAATTGATTTTTTAATGTACCTTGGGAATGGGTAGTTTGGGATAAAGTTATTCATCTTTTCTCTCACCCCACCTTTTATTTTCTCCTCAACAGATCTTAAAAACCCACCCAGGAAGCAAATCTGTACCTGTATGTAGGAGGTGCCTGAGATTCCAGCACACACCCAGCTGGTTTTATCTGAACCTGCACTCCAGGAGGACAAAGTTCCACCCATGTATTACTTGCCATGTTAGGGGCCCCTAGCTTTAATGGGTGATTTCCATTTGTCTCCAAAAACATACTCCAGGTATAGAGGCACAGACAAGAGTCTGTGAGACCCCCCCAGCACATGTACATAGGTAGGAAAAGAAGTTCAGTTGTCTTCTTTGAGATTTCTTAAACCTCCCTGTGCTTCAGTATGTGCAGTGACTTTCACCTGAGGAGCAAATACCCTGCATTAGTCCATGAAGGAGTAAGAAATGGCTTCCATCTCTTAAGCTGGAATCCTACAAGGATGGTTTCCTTCGTGATATACATTATTTATTTATCTTGTCCTTAACAGCAGGGATCCTGCTGGAGCATGGTGCTACATCTCAGGTGGACGCAAGTATCTCCAGCAGAAAATGGCCACAGACAAGCAACTGCTTGTAGCCCTTTGCCTACTTTTATTCTAGGATTTACTCCTAGGGTAAATTATTGGGGTGAAGATTTTTCTCTTTGCACAGAAATCTTTGAAACTACTGACTCTTCAGAGCAAACAGAAATATATGGAGTGGAGCAAGGATCTGGTGAAAAACTTTCACACCCCAGATGTCAAAATAAGGAGAAGAAAATACATTGGTAAAGCAATGAAGCAGTGCCAAACTTGTAGCACTGCTCATACTTAGAAGTAAGCCTTCACAGAGGGATCATGCTCTCTGGTGCTGGAGGGGCTCCAAGACCAAACAAAATGCCTGCTATCCTGCAGGGAACACCAACACAGATGGCCAGCTCAGGATTGTATCACAAGAGCAACTGAGGACAAGCAGCTCTGAGGCTTCCTTCACACTCTTCAAGAGCCCACACTTGTTTGCAGCCTGCATTGAGGCACACCTTTGGTTTTGTAGTTCATCAACCTGAACTGATGTGAATTCTCTGAGATTTGTAGCTTTATTTCATAATCCCCTTTCTGAGCAGTGACTGGAAACTGCCTTTCTTCCTCTAAGAGTATATGCCCTGTGGAGCAATGCTGGAACAGGGACTGTTTAACCAAGTCATGCAGAAGCAAACAGCTTGCACCAGAGGGGCAAGGGCTCTGTCCCAGAAGACCCCAGCATCTGATGGCTCAAGCGTTTTTTATATTGTCTTGGAAGTGGGTTTCAGTTCCCTCCTCTGCCTGGTGAGGTTTGTGTTTGATGTCCTCCAGCAGGACTGCTCTGACAATCAGCCTAGAGCAAGCCAGAGGGAGTGCAGGTCCTGAATTGCAGTCAAACAATGGCTCCATTCACATCCTTTGATGAACCTAGCTGGCATCAGCTTGCAGGAGCAATCCCTTCTTGCAGAAGCAATTTCTTTACTAAGAAATTACCTCACTATGTCCTTAGTGTACACAGTGAATTTAAAGTACTAGTATAAAAAGGTGTTTCACTATCCATCTGTGCCTGGAACTCATGGCCTCAGCAGCTGATCTATGCCTCTACCATCATTGCAGTGAAAAAACTCTCTGTTGGTGTAAAATCACAATAGCAGTGCCAGCAGAAGGGTGGGGAGTGAGGCAAATTCAGCTGTCTCTATTCTGTCTTCCCTTTTACTTTATAGGAAAACAGGATCTAATGATCTACTGAACAAATCACATTCTTCAGGTCTGCAAAGCTCCCCAAAACAGAAATTAATGACTATATATATTTCATTCTTAGCTATCAAAGTATTCTGTACATGTGGGTGATTACATCGTTCCCTGCATTTTTGCAATGAAGAAACTCTCAAATATGTGTCTCTGATCTGTTGAAGACTGTGCTATCTTGACTGACACTCTAAAAGCTGGCTCTGGGAGGCTAGAGAAGGGAGGGAGGGGTGAGGAGAGCCGAGGCTATGTCTCAGGCATTTAAATTAGTCTCCAAACACTCAGGAAAATATACCCTGCCAGTGTGCCTGCAAGTGCTAAACGGCAGCTGAGCTCTTACAGGGAGCCTGACAAACGTGGGCATAGCCATCATTTATTGGCCACTAGAAGCAGAAATGTGGTGTGCAAGTGAACTGCCAGCCACTCGGTAATCGAAGAGCACTTCACAGTATTTATCAGTTCTATGACCAAGAACACATTATTTTTTAATAATTGCTCCATTCACAGCCTCACCACCATGTACTGAACTCAGACCATTTAAAAGCCATTAATTAATAATTTATTACTGATTACACTTTACAATGTCATCCCAAATTGCTCCTCTGGTGCTGGTAGCAAACATGTCATGGCAGTCCCTTGTTCCACATGCCAGAGGCCAGCACATCACCTGTCTCTAATGGAGTATTACTCACCAGAAGTGCACCAGTTCTTCTTTACTGTGGCAGCAGACATGGAGCTCAGAGTAGGATAATCTTATCCATGGTATAACCCTGTCCCTCAGGATATATGATATGGCTGTGAAACCCCCAGCCAGGACTGGGAGGGGGCAGTGGGGATGATCAGACTGGACTCCTTGGAAACTACTCCGAACCAGATGAAAATGTGACCTTTTCAAGGACTGGAGAAGAATGGTATTTTCCTCTCTGGCCTTCCCTGAAGACACCTGGAGCAGTGAAACTCCCACTGCTGCTAAGGATTTTTCCCAAAGATCTATATCTTTCATAATTTTCTGGACTCTTTTGCACTACTAATTAGACCCCTTCTACCTAAGTCCCAAATTAACCATTTCAGCATGAGAATATTTCTGGCATAGAAACTTTTTTTTTAAGCCACATGAAATAACTTCCTAGATCTGCCTCTTCCATTAACTCTTCAGATCTCCTGTGAAAACTTCTTTTCCACTTTGATTTTTTGTTCCACCACTGGTTCCTCCCCTTGATCTGTTCTAATCTTTGTAAATTATTCACCATCCAACATCCTTCACACCACCATTTCCTGTAATTCATAGTGTCTACTATGTTGTATTATTTAACACCAAAAAGCAGTTCAGGATTCAGCTTTAGATGTACCAGGAAAGATGTAATGAATTGTGTTGCATTGTATAAAACCCTCAGCAATGAAATGGAAAACGATTAATAGCTTGGTGGTGATCATCCTGCTAATGTCTCAGTCTTTTGTGCCTTGTCACGTCTATTCTACTGCAAAGTGGGACAGCAGCTTTTAACTTGTTTGCTTCTCTCTGGGAAATTGCTTTTTTCCTTTTCAAATAACACCACGTGCTTGTTAATGGAGTATTAATAATAAGCATGTTATTACCTTCTTCCATCAGACAGGGAAGTCCACTGAATAATTCCCAGCAAAATCTCAATTCCAGATCATAAGTGCAGAAGGCAAGATCACTGCTTTTGGCAGTTTTTTCAGCTTTCATCATATTGTCATATGAGACTGAATTATTGAAGATGACTGGCAATTTACATATCTCCTCTCTAAGTCAAACAAGCTAGACTTCACAGTGTTATTCCTCACTGCATTCATAAATCTAGACTAGCAATCCAACTTGTTTGCACAGTATATAATGAGATGAGAATAAAACAAAGGCTTTTTTGGCAGGTGTTGCAGAACCAAAGCCTGTTCCAGGCAAAAAGAATAAAGACTATGCCAGCGCTTCTTGCCTGGTGAAGGACATGTTGTCCACAGCCTCTTAACTCTTTTGATTTCAATGACCATTTGACTAATAATACATTCATTTGCCTAACATTTTGGGATTAATTTTGTTGGGTTACTCTGTCTTTACACCAGAGTGAAAAAGAGGAGAATTAAGTTCATTACTTTATATTGAAAGGAGCACACAAGAGCTATAATCTAGTTTTGGTTTTGAGCAATATTTTACCTTTCTATTAACTGTACTATAAAATTCACACCACCTGCATTTTAAATGTACAATGTTCAAACACCTTCTGAAACTACATCAGGCATCCTTTGTGCTGTGTCTGTGAAAGGCAAGTGTCACTTTACTTTTTACATTCTCATTTAAAAATGATTCCTCTAATGACCAGGATAAAAAAAAAAATGTATTATTCAGAACTGAGTTATAGCTTTCACCAGATGTGGTGATGGCTGGACGGGATACATGGATTTCTTACATGCCATGTAAACATTTGATACAAATTCAGATCTTCAGTAAAAAAATTTACTGAGAAGAGGATAACAAAATTTCACTCTCATGTCCTTAATGAAGATATCTATATGCAGAACCTACATCCCTACTTAGACATCCACATTAAGTGGATTATTTTTCAGAAATACAAGTCACACTGGATCTGATCTTGACTCACAGCTTCTGAAACCAGACTGCTCCCGACTAGCCTTGGAAAGATGTTTTACGGTTTTATTCAGCTATTCCCTGCTTTCACTGGGAGCAGTTCACACCACTGTTTTCAAATAACTAACTCTTAAAGTGAAAATCTAACACCAACCTAGTCTGAAAGCCACACCCTTTCAATATGACTCTATATTGGGAACATGATCTCAGTTTTTAGATTCTCTGTAACAGTAATGCTCTTTCCACAAGAAAGTTACAATCTTTAATTCCTTAATCATATAATTAATCTGATTTTGCTTATTTTAAACTACAGTGAATTAATTTTCTTTCTTTTGATAATATGTCAGTTTCACATCTACTGTCCCAAATGTGTGTCAGCTTGGTTAGCTGTGTTCAGTTAACATATCACAGAATCCCAGAATGGGTCAGGCTGGAAGGGAATCCTCTGCTCCAGTCTCCCTGCTCACGCAGGGTTATCCTGGAACACATGGCACAGGATTGCATCCAGGCAGCTCTTTAATATCTCTAGGGAGGGAGACTCCACAACCAATCTGTTGCCACGCTCACTCATCTGCACAGCAAAGAATTTCTTCCACATGTTCAGATGGAACTTTCTGTGCCTTAATTTCTGCCTGTTGTCCTTTGTCCTATTGCTCAGCACCATTGAGTAGAACCTGGCTTCATCTTCTTGGCACCCTCCCTTCAGATACTGATAAAAACTGGTGAGGTCCTCTCAAACTTGTGTCTTCTGGAGGCTGAACAGGCCCAGCCCTCAGCCTTTCCTGGTAAGAGAGAGGTGCTCCTGTCCCTTAATATTCTTTGTCACCCTCTTCAGGATCCACTCCATGTCTCTTATACTGAGGAGACAGTCTCTTGTACTGAACGTGGCTCCTCATTATAATAAGAGCACACAACTTAATATTTGGGTTACCTTGATTATATTGTTATTTTTCTTGCTAAAGCCAAAGACCATAAAGTGTAATTACTGATTCATATTTTAGCAAAGAATAGTCTTGTAAAAAGCATTGTAGATGTATTAAAATGTCTTAAATTTATTAAAACAGGATTAGGAATGGGAAAAGTAATGAAAAGAAACCAACATGAACTACTGCTTTCCAGATGGATCTCAAAATTCACCATCATGTAGAATATCACACCTCAGCCCCAACTACATAAACGCAAGAAAAATGCACACAAGAAAAAAGTACATAAGGAAAAAAAACTTCTAAATTCTGGCACATGAATACACCAGCAATGTGCATTAGAAAACTGGTTATTTCTTACTGTTAAAGCTTTCCTTTCCAATTTTTAAGAAACGGAGACAGATTAATCCAGCATTACCTCCAGGAGAGAAGTAAGTAAGGAAATCACAAGATAATGAAATCCATAGTTAAAAATAAACAACACAAACCCAGAAAGGTACACTGTCTATACTTTTTGTCTATGGGACTGCAGGATATTATTGATTATGTAATACTAGGCTGAGAAAATTAAATGAGGCAGCAAATTGCAGAATCAGTTGGTAGCTACCCTCAGTAGTCCAAGTCCTCTCACTGAAAGGAATCCCAGTAGGAGATTTTCCCTAGGTAGTTTCTTCTCTTTGCACTGATGTTAGTTCTCCACATTTATAAGGCTAATTTCCAATGCAAATGCTGCATGGAAAATTGCCAGGGCATAATGGTTTCTGAAACCATTTGTTTGAGCAGTTGGTTTGTGGTTGATTAAAACCTGATGGCTTATTATTTTTTTTCTAAATAAGTAGGCCAATCTAACAAAAGCCATTACCATCCTGGCCTCCCTTATACCTGCACAGCGTCCCTGACCGTCCCTCGGATGTGCCACCATCCCTTCCCCTGCAGCACATCCCTCGGGTGAACGGGACACATCCCTGCTTCTGGTGAGGACTGCCAGAGGGAAAGAGCTTTTTTTGCTTTTCTCAGCCTGTAACTACCTCCTTGCCTTCCTGACATGCTCCAAAGGAACAGGGACACAGGGAACTGTCATTGTGCATTTGTTATGTAGAAAGGAATCAGGGAATTTCTCCTTGAAGAGGATATAAGTCTTTCTGCAGTGGATGCTTCTCCACTGCCTTGGAAACAACCACACTCACCATTGCTCAACAGGAAACAAAAATCTTGGAGATTTCTAGAAAGGCAAGGTTTGGATAAGCTATTGCAGTTTCTCAGATAAACATATCTAACTCCATCACAGGCAGCATGCAAAAAGTCTTTATCAGCCTAAGCATAAGTCCAGATTTCACGCAGGTTAGAAAACAGAATCATAAACAATGAAGAGTCTCAGGGTACTGGAGGTTGAGCTTTTACAACTCTACTTGTGCCATGTTGGTGAGGTCAGGAAATAAAAATTTTTTGCCAGAAATTTTGTGTACGTGTCTAGTTAATCAACAGAAGGCTAGGAAGAAGCTCAGCCTTTAGTAAATGCAGGCTGCTGTGTTGAAAGGAAATCAGGGATGGGACAGAAAAAGGCTTCCAAAATTTTGTCATTAATCTTCTAAAGACCTCCACATACAAACAATCTACAAGATAAACCTGAGACAGTGAATGTATCTCAACTGGTATGCACACAGATAAATTTTGGGAAAGAGTTTTTCAATCTTGTTCACATTTCACCACTCAGAAAGTGAAATAATTCTTTAGTCCACAAAGAATGGTCATGTTGTGATATAGTGCTACTGATATTGGAACAAATATGTGTCATTTGAGAATGAAACTGAAATGAGCTTAGAAAACAGCACAAATAGCAAAAAACTTCCTAATTCATGAGATTCAAGGAACCCAAATTGAAAGAATTTAACCCTGTTATTTTAGGTTCTTTGATCCAGCTGCAGAAGGACAAGAATGGAGCAAACACCAATGTGTCAGCAACACAGCTGCTTCCTATGTGAAAATAACACTGATCCAGTTAAAAAGGAGTGATCTTGCAGCTGCTTAGAGCAGTGAAATTGTCATAACAAGAACTGACACTGCTATTGGGAGCTGTCTGGGGGCTGACAGGTTTTCAGGGAGGTATCTAGTTCAAGACCGTATGTTACAAGCTGTCCTTAGAGAAGTATTATAGGTGGAGAGAAAGTCAAGAAAACTGAAGGACCTGGCAACCTACATCCAGGGGAGACCTAAGGCACGGTACAGAGACCATTCTGATGCTAGCTGAAGTGACACACCCTCATTTGGCTAGGACCAGTGAAAGACTCAGCAAAGATTTCAGCCCATGGAGCCAACTAAATGATCACTGCACCAGCACACCTAGAGCAGGCAGACAGATTTAACTGCATCTTGTTTGCATGAAGTCTTCAACAGCATATAGTAAAGACCATCTCACAAAGGAAGAATTGCTCCTTAAGACCTGAAATATCTAATATGCTTTATAGGAACACTGCCCAAGACTTCCAATGTCACAATGGCTGATAATACAGCCTGCTTTCTGCAAAAATCTGAATACCAAGGAGTTAAGTAGATGGTGTTTACCCAGCAGCACCAAGCTGTTTAGTTTATTTTTATTAAAACGTAGCATTATGTGCTATTCCTAGGTAACAGGGAAAGTCCTTGACAAGCTACATGAAGTAGAAAAGAGCACAATAACATATTAATTTTAAAAACAGTAATGGAAAGCAAGCTGGTAGAAGCTGGTGCTTCTCCTTTCAAGTACGCTTTTCCTTTCAGTGAGACACAGGTTCCATCTTCTGCATTTGAGAAGGCAGCCTGTAGATGTCAAAGGGTCATCTTCCCCAACCAGCACGCTCCAGTTCTGCTCCTCCCTGAAATAAACCTCTTGTCTCCCTAAAAAGAGAAGTAGCCTTGGACTAGGTGTGATGGAAAGCAACACTTGTATGCCTTTCTTATTTTTTTAAACTCTGTTCCTTTGCCCCTCCACGAAGAGAGAATGAAAAAAAAAAAAAAAAAGTAAAAACCAAAATCAAACAAAAAAAAAAAAACCAGCAGAAACAAAACCTCACAAAAAATGTAAAAGATCCCACTACAAATCAATTCTTGGTGAAATCATTAGGATTTTCTGATAGATAACACAGTCAAAACATGATAAACTTGTTAGTTTATCAGTAATGCCTACAGATACATTCATTTATTTATCTGTAAAAATATATCTGTGCCTTAAGCATGAGTTCAGAGCACTCAAATTCAATCCCCTCCTTATTCTGTAGCTTTCTTACTGTGATCAAGTCACTGAGTTTCTTTTTGTTTTGTTCCCCCATTCATAAATAATAGGCCCCCCACATTGTCCAAGGACATCCTCATAAGGCAAGAAGTGCCTTCATCTGTCCAGCATGTCCAGAGAGGAAACTGGGAAAAAAAAAGAAAAGGAAAATAGTGGTACCAAATAAACAGTAAATAGAAATATCAAGAGAGTGCATATGGGCCAAAATAATATCACATGACACAGAACAATTTAGAAAACAATAAAATCAAACTCCAGACCTGATTTAGCTCTTCTGGATAGAAGTCTACACACAGACCTTATTTTCCAGAGACATCAGTACTGGGGTGGCTTGCATAGCCATAAGTCAATATCTGCCTGGGAAAGGGAGCTAAGGAGATGTGGGAATGACCATACCTGTTGCAGCAGACTTACAAGAAACTGGGAAGACAATGATGGAAAATGTTGATGATTTAAATGAGGACACACAAGGACAAGTAGCTATGGAAGAAAATGCATCTACTAGAGAGAGAAAGGTAAGATCAGAATAAATGAGAAAGAGCAGGAAAAATCATAATATAGGATTTTCTGTGAAAAACAACAGTTTTGTCTTGGGTGGAAAAGATTTAATAATCTGATTTTTTGACTAAATAGTACATTTTAACAGTATCAATCTCAGCTCTTGGTTTCATTTAGGCTCTTAATTTTCTAGCCTGCTATCATTTCTTCTCAGAGTTTCTATAGTGTCTATGTTATGTCTTAGCCATTAATTTTTCAGCTCAGAAAATGCAGTGGCTGATCTTCCTTTTACACTGGGCTAAAGTGCTGCAGAATTCAGTGACAATGCTTCCAATGGCACAAAGGTTTTCCCTTTGCATCTGCTTTTCATCGTGTTCTTTCAGAGCTGGGTCTCCATTTGATAGATGCACTGATAGATAGGCTTGAGCTAAATGAAGGTCTTTGTACAGAGTCACCAGTCCCTGTCCTACTCTGAACACACTGTGACTCTGTAATAAGCTGGTGGGGAAAAAACAGCTACAACTTCTAGGTCCCACTTTTGGCCCAACTCTGTTGCTCCAGACAAGGCAGAGACTCAGTCTTCAGTGCAATGCTTTCAACTCATTATTTCAGTGCAATAAATTGCATACAACCATATATAGTGCCTGTTTTAAAAGACCTACTCTCAGTTTAAACCTCTCACTTCCACCATGTCTGAGGCCAGTCTAATCCCACCTCTCTTCCTGAGATTGTTTCTGTGTTTTATCCATGCTGTCCCCTGCAGAATGACTCAGAATTCAAATTCTTTTGGGGGAATCAATCCATACCTCCAGCAAAAAGTCACACCCGCTGAGGGTGGGAATCATCTTGCTTGAGAGCAGCCATTTAAAGTTTGACAACTCCCTAAATAACCTTCTTGAGATAGGAAAAAAATACTTCAAGTAAATTCATTGACCCTGTACTAGGTTGTTCCCTCTCTTCACAGTCTATGCAAGCCTAGATGATGACCCCAGACTAATTTTTAAATTGCTGATAATAAGGAAAACGAATACTACCCATTAAAGGATGGTAGAAAAAAAGACTGAAGCTCCACTTCCAAGGCCCTGTAATTTTTTCCCATCCCAGGGATATCAATATACAGGCTGTTTCTTGGACCACTGATCACTGTCCTATTTCTCTGATATATTTTGGCCCCTGACATATTCTGCATATCCTTTTACCCTGTTTTTCCCTTTTTAACCCTGAGGTGTCCCATTTTGCCCAAGGCAGGATTCTGCCTGAAGCAAGTGTTCCTCAGAACTCCTGCCTCCATACAGGTCATATACATCTTTATTCAAACATGTTGAGATGTTTAAAATTGAAATCTATCACACTTTTGTAATAAGTTTGACTTCAAAGAAGAGCCTTTGAAGATTTTTTTTTTTTTAGAAAATAAATGCTAGTCAAAGGTTAATAAACAATAGAAAGGGACAACTCTTAGTAGTTGCAGACTGTCTCCAGAAGTATATTACTGGTCTGTATCACAGTTCCTATTAACTATTATCTAACTTTGCTTGGCTTTTCTTCTGTAAATATTGAATATACTAAGACTTAGTCTCCATTCCACTGGGATGCAATAACTCTGCAAACTAAATATAGGGTAAAACCAGTATAAATGAATGGTAAAAAAGTCTCAGTGATCTGGATTCTGATCCTACATCTCTCTGTGTGTGCAGAAACTGAGCTTTATTTTGGCATAGATGAGATGAAGTCTGTTCTGGTTCATAGGGTGAATGCTTCAGCAAACTATTGAACAAACTCTAGATATCATTTTCTGATTCTGATTATTTACTTTCTTTGCTTCACAAAAATCACATTCATAGGCCTGCTAGCAGCTCACATTTCAGGTTTTTATTTCTTCTTTGTTAGTTAATGAGTAAACACAGGTAAAAAGTTTTCATTTTGGGGTCCTTCCAGTGACGGTGTAGCAAGCTAGTGCATTCTTCTCCCTTCCCTACTTCTGTTTGTCTTTCATGCTCTGAGGATTTCAGTACTAAAGCTTTCCACACTCTGCATTACCAGTCCACAAGTTGCTTTGAAAGCTGCTGGCAATTCTGCCCTCAGCTTTCATCTTTTTTCTTTTGCATCCCTCAGCAGTGGTGATCTGTAACAGTGACTGTAATTAGAAACCACTTTTGAGCCATGTGAGGTTCCAGGGCTTTTGCTTCTTTTGTTTTTGTGCTTTGCAAAACTCACACATGCTGGTTTCAATGAAAGAAGCCAACCTACTTCTCTGCCATGTAACAGAAATGCACAAAAATGCAGTTCATACACATTAATGTGTGTGTGTGAGTTCAGAGGTGTGTGATGCACACATATAGAATTATGTGAATTTGTGTGTTTCCCAGGGCCACAATATAGCTGTGATTTGGCTTTGCAGCCTCAGATGCATATATTGTTTTAAATATATGACATAATGATTCTGGCCTGTTTCTGGGCTCAAGACCCACTCAGAAGAGTAAAAGGTTACCTACAACCACAGCAGAGGCACTAAGTTCTGTATGAGGCATTCAGGTTTGAAAGGTGCTCATTGCCTCCTTTCAGAAATGTGTTTTCTCTTAACAAAGAAGCATTGTGCTTACTCCACTTGCAGCTCGCCACTCTCCAAAGGCACCTCAGTGCATTGTATCAGGCAACCTGTATTTTCCAAAATTGAATTTCCACACATGAAAGTAGGTAGAGGTCTCCAGTGACCTTTTGAAGGCATCCTGGAAGAAATGACAGAGGCGATGTACCTCTTATAATTTTTAGATGAGACACAAAAGGGAGTGGAAGCTGCCACCTGAGTCTAGGATCTGCCTCCTCCTCAAGAGGACTCTGAAGCTGACTGCATCTGTGTCACAAGGCTGTGGGAAAAGAGACAAGTTCAAGAGGGCACATTGCATGAAAGCAGAGCGCCAGAAGAAAAGATTGGGAGCAGGCATACTATGCATGAGGCAAGGATTTCACTAAATGCCAACACTGTAGAGATGCAAACAGATGCTATCAAAACAGACTGTGATATTGACCACAGCTGGAGGGTGCATGTGGAACCTCTTGGAGAGCAGAAGGAGAGAGATCTGCAGGAGGTGAGCGCATAGCAGCACTTTACTCTGTAAGTGAACAATGTCAGGATTACCATCTTGTGAAGAAAAAGGGTGAGGCAAGTATTTAATGACTCCCTAAAATAAATTCCCAATGCACCCTATACACAGGGCTGAAATACTACTCTGATGCCACCATGAATGAGTTTGCTTTGAACACATGGCTCTTGGCAGATGTCCTGTCACCCCTAGCTCATGAGGAGCTTCCTGTAGGGACCTGCGAGTGCATCTGATTGAGAGTATCAGTTTGAGTTGTGGAGGATTCAGTCTCTTACATATGTAGGTGTTGGCTGATGGCTGCTGGAATGAGCTATAGGTTTCATGGTTCAAGGTTTTCAGCTCTCCTCGGTTGCTCTGAATCAGCCCAATATAACTGATTTTGTTTGACTTGGTCCTTCATAGCTGGTCTCTCAGCATCTGCTCTCTGTGCTCCCATCTGCAGCGCTTTCTGAAACAACACCTTCTGGGATTTGTGTGCTGTCATTTTCCATTGTTTCTTGCAAATTTCTGCTAATGACAGAGCTAAGTTTCTCTTGGTGGACCTTTTTTTTTTTTCTTGGTGCATTTTGTTTGCTTGTTTACACTCAGCAGGGATGAAGACACAGAAGGTGCTCTGAGGCTAGAAAGAAACCCCCACTCTGATGCACAGACTGTGCTTGAATCCAGATTTTTGGCTCAATTGCCTGCTCCAAATCCATGTGGGATTCTCACCTACAGGGAGATGTTCTGTTTTAACCAAATTAAAGAGACAGGGGAGAGCATAAAATGCACATCCAAATCCCATGATTGCAAATCTCATTCATACCTTGAAATAAAACTTTAACTCTTTCCTTTGACACCAAACTTGGATACAGACGGATCCTTGAAGCTTTGTGTGATAAAGGGCAATGGAAAGACCAGTCACCTAGAGCATCCCAAAATCTTGACTTAGAGCTCAGCTCTTTCTCAAGTACTTAGAGAAACCTCTGCTTCCCAGTCAACCCCAGGAGCTTTAAGATTTCTTATGTCTCCGGGAGAAGTCTGGTCTCCTGATATGTCAGGCAGCACAACAGGAGCAAGGCTGACTGCTCACTTTGTTCACCATCTGAAGTGATACAAAGCAGCCCTGGCTCCTGTAAGCCCAGCACAGTGTGAGCACCTGTAGAGGTACCACCCCTGTGAGCCAGGAACAAAATCACAGAAGGATTTCAAGCAATACCTCTTCATGTCAGGTTAGACTACTGAGCTATGGTTTGGAGCAGTCAAGCAGTGATCCCTCCCCAAAATGCACCTGCCATCCTAATGTTAAATTAATTCCATTTACTACTGAGGATATATAAGACTCACAGACCATCATGATATCCACAGCACCACAGATAAATCTCCCTTCAAAGAGAAGCTATTGTGTAGCCAAGTCAGGGAATAGTCCAAGCATTCTCTAATGACAAGTGAGTCTTGATGCCATGCTTGCTGTACAGAGGAAGAAAGCATTAGGAGCTCAGGGAAGATGGTTTTTATCTTGAATCGCGGGTGATTACTTCTATTTTATCTTGTGCAGCTCAAGTTGTCACAGAGTATCTGTTCTTTATCAAAGTCTGACCCTGCCTGAGTGGCTTTCTGCACAAGAGTCCCACTGGACAGTGCTCTACTGCCAAGACAAATAGTTGTGTTAGGACTTTTGTCTTCTTTAATTCCATTCAGACACTACTTGTGCTCATTTTATTGCCTAGTGTCAAATGGGCCATAAGAATGCCCCTGTTATGTATAAAATCTAATACGTAACAGAACAACTAACCTTACATGTAATCCTTATCCACAATGGGAGTCTGGACCAACGCTGCACACAGATGAAAGGAGAAGTAGCCTTTTTCACTCATCCCAAGAGGCTGCTAATCTTCTCCAAAAGGAGCACCTAATTTTTTCCAAAATGTGCAGTGGTTTTGGGCAGCAGGACTTCGGCACCTTTCTTTAAAAAGAGTATAATTTTCAGAGAGTACTCAGCACCTAGCAGCTAAAAATTCATTATCTATAATGGGATTGTCAATTTTAGACACCAAAATAGAGATCTTTAAGGACCTCTAAGTATCTGAACATTTTGATTAGAGGATTCAACAAACTAAGGATACTGATGTTTGATCATATGCTGATCACAGTCTGAAACATCAGGAAGTGACTTCCTCCAGGAAGATGTTTGTGGGCATTATTTCTTTGCCTCTTAGTCAAGTGTCAGTGATGTTTTTGCAAAGTGTACAATATCAGACTAGATGGACCATTAGATAAGGCAATCATTTGGTCAGTAGGTAAACAGACAGATGTTTGTGTTGAGGTTATGAAATGTAACTCTGTAATGTGTTTCTTATAATGTCTGCACAGCCCATTCACTTCCAGTCTCCCTTCTAGTTTTGCAAGATCATGTTGAAAATGGCATTTTAGAGCCTCAAGAAATATTTTCTTATGCACCTCACAGCACTGCCTTTGCAAATGCACAGTACTGTATGCCATGCTACATTTATGCACTTCAGGTTTGATAGATGAGGGATACTAATGGAATGTAAACTATCAAATTAAAACTTTCATATTAGGGATGCCAATAGTGTTTGCTGCACCTAGCAAAGTGAGATGGTGTTTGCAATTTTTCTCTGTTTTCTAATATGATGCAATATGCACATTCTTATATGTCACTTCTTTAAAAAGGCGAACGCACAATTTTAATGAGGAGGCATTCCAGAATCACCAGAAACTGAATTAGTTTTACTTTGAGCAGGTCCATTATGCAGTCTGCAGAAACTGCTAGTTTATTACACTTTGCACACAAACCTTAAGCCTGATATTCCTCTTCCCACCTGTGTCAGCTTGCTTCTATTCACACATCATTCATTTCAGTAGAGATACCTTGCCCTTGCCCTGCAATGGGATAGAGCAAGGCAGGGGAACTGGAACCACTTCTCACATCTGGTGCTCTTCCCTGAATGTGCAGAGGAGTCAGGGGAAGACAAGTGTTCTGAATGGATCTGAGCCAGAGCCCCAACACCAGCACCAGCACTCAGCACCTCTTAGCCCAGCCTGTGCAACCACATCCCCACTTGTGAGGAAGCTGGATAGAAGCAGGCGAGGATCAGAAATGGAATTCTAGACAGGCCCGTGGCTGATATCTCAGATCTTCATCTGCACTGATTTGCATCCCATTTGGAAGGAGACAACCATGGGTGTCGCCCTGTTCTTTTAAAAGTTTTAAAGTTCTTTTAAAAGTTTTCTATGCCTTCTGATGTTCAAAAGTTTTCTATGCCTTCTGATATTTCTACTGGAGTTTCTCACGCACTGTCATATAAATAATGATTGTTTTGCATTCTTCTTTGTGAGAGGAGAGAATTGATGGACTGTTGGCTTGACCAGTGTGGTTGGAGAGGTGGCAATTTCATCCTCCAATCCACTGCCACTTTTGGAATTCTACATATTGAGAGGTCAGAAATAAAATTCCCTCCTTTTGCTTCCTTTTGCTCTCTTGATCTTAGTATGGATGCATGAGTTATTTCTTGTTGTAGTGTAACACATGGGGAAGGAGGTAGGTGAAAAGATGGATCCCCTCCACCTGGACCATTTGCCTGCATTCCTTCTCTGTGTTTTCATAGTCTAGACAGTTTGCTGGTTGCTTGTCTGCTGGAAGGTAAAAGAAGAGAAATAATAAGAGGGGATCTCTTTCAAGAAGTAATTTGCAGAGAATATTGAGGACAGAACTGTCTCCAGTGGATGTTGGCTCTGTAAAAGATTCCCTAGATTAGCTAACCAGGGACTGCAAAATGGGAAAGGAGGGTAAACATGTTTGAAGTGTGGTCAGGCACTTGTTTTTCCAGCAGTTGCTGGTGCAGGTAGAGCAGTTCAGAGCAGCTAACTGCAAGATTAATGGAACTGTTCAAATATTTAATCCTATAAAGGTATTACATGAAATGCTCACTGTAGCCTGCTTGTTTTTCAGCTTGCCAGTGTGTGTGTCTGCACATGTACTTCAACATAGGGTAGGGCAAGGAAAAAATAAATCCTATACAGTTACTGGTGAATAAATATGGCCACAGCTTCCTATTTCTTAAATGGGGCTGAGAAGCCCTGCAAGGTTTTGGCAGTACAGTGGGGGCAGTAGGTCAGACCTCGGTTCTCCACGTGGATTTTGCAAGAGATGTGGGCTTACCAGGGGGCTGTTTGTCTGTTCTATACAAATCATAAGGAGACAAGTTGTTGATTTGAGCTGTGGAATGGTGGAAAAGAGGGAAAGATATAGCTCTCTCTCTCTCATCTCCCTGAATTTTTAAACTTCTGCTGTGGAAATATGCCCCCATGTCTGAAAAGATTCTGGTCAGTACAGGAGACAGGCACGGGAACAGACAAATGGTCTGTCATTACCACAGGTCCCACTCTCACACTCCTTGCCCAATCAAAAACCTGCTTTCTCATCTGAAATACTTCCAGCACTCTTAACTCACTCCCTGCCCTGAAAAGACTCTCCTCACTCTTACTCTTTTCTTTATCTGAGTTTCATCCATTTCATCCATCTCTTAGAAGCTTCATTGCTTCAGTCAGCGCACTAAAACAAAGTGGCTTTTTGAGCCTAACCAGTGGACTTTTTGGAGGAGCTTATTGCAACACATGGCATGGACAGTACAGCACCCGCTCTCAGCCTGGCTTGAGGTGCTGTCTTCTAAGGGAAAAGACTTTCATGCCAGTTTTGTCTGAGGGGACAATGAAGGTCAATCCCATTGATACTGAACAAAATGCTCCCACTAACTCTTCTTGCAATGTGGTAAGGAAGAATGAGCAAGCTTACTTACTACACTTGGACTGGACTTGTGCCAGAGCCAAGATCCCCCAGGTCACATCCAACAACACATTTTCATCCAGATCTTTATGAAACACCAAAAGGTAGGAAAGATCAGCTGCTGAATCTGCCTCAGACACACCGGTTTTAACCCTTCTACACCCCACACTTGCCTCTGGCCAGGGGCTGGACCAAAGCCTGCAGCCCGTCTCACATGAGGGAACATGCTAGCCACAAGACTGCCATGGCTTTCTGATCACTGCTGACGATCAGCTGTGGACTTATTATTTGCAAAGTGGCCGGCTCTTGTTTTGGACCTTGCTTCATTGCTTTTCCCATTAGTGACACATGGCAGTTTATTGCCTTTATTCTGACTCATACACACGACAAAGCAGAGATTTAGGGTGACATCACACATCCGTCCTAGGCCATCACTTACATGCTGTGCATAGCAAAAGCCTCCCAGAGACAGGAAATTGCTTCTGGTGGTAAGAAGTAGCTAGGACATAAAGGAAAGTGTTTTCATCCTGAATTACTCTAGGGAGCATTTTGGTTCTCCTAATGGCTCCATTTAATAGATAAAGCCACAGACACACACAGAGACAGCACAAGACAGAGGTTTACTTGATAAATCCCCTCCTCTCCCCTAAACTCACAAATGGGAGATTTTTCCTAACAGCAAGTTTGTTTGACCTGTTGCTTTTTCCCCACAGCTTACCTGGCTCTTGCTCAGCCCAACACAGGCTGGACAGGAGTCAGGACATTTGCACTGAACATCTGAAAATGCAAGGCACAGCCAATTTGCCTTTTTCCCTATTGAAAAAATTCTGCTTAAATGGAAAAGACAGTGACATCAGGTAATGCCAATAGGGAGAGAGGACTACAGTCTCCCTGGTGTCAAGGTCTCCTTTCGCTGTTGTATTTTACTGCGAATAGCCACAAAAAGAAGAGGTTTTCCTCCTCTCCCCAGCATTTTCCTGGGATGCAGGAAAGAGGTTAGTATTGCAGAATTTCAGATTGTAGGATGCTGTCTGCTCAAAGCTCTGTTCTTAGGAGGATAACTTCAAAGATAATGCAGGATGTTCAGGGCCTTGTCCACTTGAATTTTTAATGTCTCCAGTGGTGGACATCCACAGATGCTCTGGGCCCTGCTTTGGTGCTGCGGCATCTTCCTGGGGAATTGTTTTTCTTTCTAAAGTAGAATTTTTCTTGATGTTACTTGTATCCTTTTTGTCCTGTTCAATTACCACGCACTTCTGAGAAAGGCCCTGTTCCATCTTCCCCATATCCTTTTCTAGACAGGTGAAAAGGGGCAGTAATATCCCCCTTTGCCTTCTCTTTTCCAGGCTGAATCAATCCAGTCTCTCAGCCTTTTTTCTCCTGCACTCCATCTCCTTGACTATTTGGTGGTCATTCACCCAGAGCATTTTGTTCCATTTTGCTGATGTCTTGCACTGGGGGGATAAAACTGGACATGGTGATTCTAGATGGAGTCTCCCAGCCCCTGCCAGTGAGAGGTCCTGGTGAGGCTGTAGCTCTGCAGCCACATGTGCAGAGCAGCTCAGTAATCCAAACAGAATCTGAAAGCACACCACTTTGCATAGCAATGGGCAGCTATTGTTACATAAGCAAAGCTTCCTGAAGTTAATGGAGACATGCTTGAAACCCAAAAGCAACAAGGAAATCCAAGATAGATATGGGAAAGAAAATAACACCCAAGGGATGACAAAGAACAAAGAGGGGGGTTACAGCTGGGTGCTGAATTATCATTTGGAAAACACATTATTCATCCTATTTATGTAAGTACAATAAATCAGTGTAAAGCCAAACAGCCAGGCAATCAGAAAGCTGCAGAGACCTCTGTGGAGGGCAGAGCAATGACAGCCAATAGCTCTTTAAATAATAATAGTGTTTTTTCCTATGGGACTCCCAGTTCATATCTATGCTATGCACAGCATGCAAAGATAAAGTTCCCCATGTCCCAGAGATGGCTCCAATTTCTTAAATTGATAGCTGAAGCCCTTCTTGAGGGATCAGGTTGAGGAATGGAAAAGGAGCATCATAATGGCTGCAATTTTCATTCTGCACAAACCTGGTTTGGTTTGCACACGGGTATTAGGTTGATGATGACTGCACTGAAGCAGCTGCCTTGAGAAGGAAAGTGAGGACTGACAGCTCAATTGAGTCCTGGATTTCTCAGCAAACAGCCAGTCCTGCACTTAGGGAAGACTAAGTAGCTCAGGCAAAATGACTGTGAAACAGCAGAGATCTTGATTTACTTCAGGGGAAGTAAAGTATGGACTCCTCACACTGTATTTCATACCTGCAGTCAAGCTGTCTTTAAAAGGAATGAGAGGATATGTGAAGGAGGTGTGGGATGAAAGCAGACGTAGCACTAATATATGAATAGATTTTTTTCTTCAGCTGTAAAGAAATGCAGCAGATTTCAAATCTCAGACAAAAAAAGAGTCAGCAAATCCCACTATTGTACTAGTTTGAAAGCAAACCAGTAGGAAATCCCAAGTCAGAACTAAAATTTAATAGGAAAATTAAGATAAAGGCAATAATACAGAAACACTGGCTTAAACTAACAGAGTCAAGATACAACCTGACACCCTGTTGGTCAGGGTGGTGGTAGCAGTGGTGGTAGCAGTCCAACTAAATGGTGGCTGCAATCCTGTTGACGTGATAGATGTGGTTCTGTTGAAGCAGTGATCCTGTAGAAGGGACTGGTCTTCCTCTGAAGGTCCAGTAGTGATTATGTAGCTCTTGTCCTCTGGGAATCCAGTAGGTAAGGCTGCCTGTGGTGTTCCAAATCTCATATTATATCCAGGTAGGAATGCTTGGTTCCTCCCCCTGGCCAGAGCATTTCACAATGGGCAGATGTAATTTTATGAGTCATGCAGTGAGACTGGATGGCCCATTAGCAGAAGATAGCCCCTGGAGGGAGTTATCAGGGATGAGCCATGGAAGAGGTAAAGACTGCCCCACCTGGTTTTTAACAGCTTATGAAGATGGTGATAGAAGACATACCTTTGGTTTCATCTTACATTGCAACCTAAGAAAACGAGTATCTTCAAGCTTCCTTATAGATTCTGATGGTCTACGCAGAGGTAGAGTGGTTGGCAGGTGGAAGGCATTTCCATCTTGGAACTACAAATCCAGAATCTAAGAAGGCTTTAGTGACAAAAATTAATCTCAGAACTGGGATCTCTTTGTTTTATTGTTGCAGAAGCATGGGGTCAGCACTATGCTGCATGAGGCAACACACAGAGTGAAAACCAGGATAATTCTTTGCTCCACAAACTGGCAAACTCAAGCAGAGATTTTCATTGTTGGCTTTTGCTTTCTTTTGTGGCACACTTGATTTCTTTTCCAGTGAAAGTGAAAAATATGGTAGGTGGATCCATCACAATCCTAATGCCAGAAAGTTTGCCAGTTTTAATTGCTCAGGCATTTTAGTAGTGGTCCTCAGGAGTACACAGGCACAATGATGCAAAGAGGCAGGCAACAGGATGGAGGAAAATAGCACAGGTTCAGACTCCTGAGAAGGTGAGGTGACTTGCCCAAGGCCATCTGGACATTTGTGTCAGAGGCAGAGCCTCAGGACTGGAGCCCTCAGCCCTCAGTCATTTCCGTAACACAAGACTCAAGTTTTTCTTAAGTTAACAACAAGCTAAGCAGGTGTTTTTTCCTTTTTCTGGCCTACAGTTAGTAAGTGACAGATGGGGTCACACCCTTCGTGGTATGGTGTCACAAGATGGGAAAAACACAGAGCCTGCCCAGACACCCTCTGCCCATGCCAGGTCAGCCTCTCAAGCAGGCAACATGATGAGGACAGAGCAAGACTAAAGGCTGTAGGGGAATGTCTCAGATGCAGACTGGGGAATGTGAAAATGGGGCTAATTGAATTGCAGATTGGGTGTGTAGGACATGACAGCTTGGTCTTTGAAGCAGACACAGTGCCCCACTGGCAAGGCTGTCACTGCCGTTCAGGCAGACTGCAGGAGGTCACTGGGTCACACTTTGAAAGAAGGCAAATGCTGCAGGAATTGTTTGCCTGAATATTTAAGACTACAGCTGTACACACAACTGAACACCCAGATATCTGAGTAACCCTTGACTCAAGCAGTCATGCCTACACATTTAAAGATGTCAGCAATTACAGGTGTGTGCAATGGTGGCACAAGGAGAAGAAAGCTAATCAATATTAGCAGAATCAAGACTGGCTAAACAACTATTCTCAATTCCCTTCCACTCCCTTCAGTGTTTCCAAATGCCCATTGTCCAATAGAAAATACTTCAACAGTTGCTAAATCTCTATCTTGGCCAAACTAGTTATTCTAGTTCATCTTTTTATTGGAGGGGCAAGGTGTGTAGCAATGAAACATAATACATTTTGTTAGATCATATTATTCTTCTCTCCCACTTTCCCAAAAGAGAGTGCCTTTACGCTGAATTGTCATTTGCTACTCTCTTCAGATCTCACACACTTCAGAGACTTTCTTGCTGCATGAATCCCTGGGAAACATCACCTCATTCTAGCTGCAGTGGCACTATTGTTACAGTGACAATGTAGCAGCCAGCTGTGGAGGTTGAGGTCACAATCCTTCACTTCTGGAAGCCTGAGAAGGAACTTGCTGATGTGGGAGGTTACACCAGCAGCAGGTCTTGTACCACCACTGGGCACAAAGCTTGGCAGGCAGCATCAACCCATATTCATGCCTGTCCATGTTATACAACACACAGCAGAGTGACCTCAATTTGCCACAAAAAATAGCAATAAAATCCGATAGAGAGATTTCTGAAGAATTTAGAGGGATGATGAGAAGAATGGCATGTTTCTCTGACCCTTTATGACCTTTACAGCTACAGCCCTGCTGTGCAGGTTTTGTCCATTGAAAACTGAGAGGTTGAGCTAATCTGCCACTAACTCACAAAAAAAAAAAAAAAAAAAAATGAAGATTCACCTGGCTTTACATTTCTCTCAGCTTTTCTGGAAAAAAAATAGCAAAAATGTTTTATTTGTTTGTTTGCTGAAACCATTTGCAGAACGTTATTTCCCTGGCTAGAACCATTGTAAAGCATGGTCAAAGGGCTCCTGAGAAAGAAAGGCAGCAGGGCCTGAACTGTGCCACACTGCACAGAGCAACTGAAGACACTCACTGCAGGCAAGGCTCAGGGTACAGAGAGGGACAGCAAAGTTCCAGGAGGAAGCCAGAGAGTGTGAGCCAGGACTGCTGTGACTGCTGCTCTAATGACCAAGGGGACAGGTATGCTGAAGACCAAGAGAGGCAGAAGGAATCTTCTGACGCAGTGGCAGGAGAGATGCTTAAGCTGAGAAGAGGAATGAGCGTGATTAGATTGGAGGAAAGTGAAGGCAAAATTCAATAGGCTCAAGACAATGGAGAACACATGCAGGTCACTACAGGAAACCAGTGCAGCAGTTGAGAAAAAGCTCTTTCTCTTTGGGTACAAATATCTACCACAGAACAAGCAACAGACTGATGGGGCTTTTAATACAATCTGAGCCTTTCTAGATGTCCTTGCCCCAGTTCAGAACCTTTCAGATACCAGCAGCCTCCAAATAATTTCTTCTAAATTTCCACTTATAAATGCAGGAAGTTGATAATAGGAAAGGATGACCCCAGTTGTCTGTGGTGGATTATGGAAAAGGATCGTTCACAAATGTGGTGTGCTACTACAAGAGAGGCAACAACATCACAAAGTCAAGTGGAAAAAATGGTCAAATACCAAGTGTCTGATGCAGAGGGAGGCTCAATAACAAAAAAGATTAGCAAGTGCAGAGGTGTTATGCACTCAGCAGCTGGATGTCCTGCTTCCATGAGAATTCCCATTAGGGCAGAGCCAAAGTCCTGGGGGTACTGTATATCATGGTTTTCTGAAACCTGGATACTTCTTGTCTGCACAAACTTGTTGGACTTGTTCTCCTGGTTAGGTATAGTCTATTGTGATCATTTCCATGTTCTGTCCCAGTCAAAGCGCACAAGATAAGAATAAAATAAAAGAAAAAACTAAATTAATTCAAATGCCAAGAAGCCTTATTTAATTTTTTATTTATTTTTGAGTTTCCTTTTTATTCGGCTCTGTGTCAGGAGGAATGTTTTAGAAAGAATATCTTTGTTCCTTTTTATCCAGGCTGGCTTGTCCATCTGCAGAAAGCACCACTGGTAGCTGCAGCTCCCCTCACAGCATTCCAGCTTTAGTTCTGACACACTGACCGGTAAACAGCTACACAAATTTGTTAATTCTCTTTTCCAAAATCTCTCTGTAGGTCAGGCACCCCATGCAGGAAGTGAGTAGTACAGGAAAAAACAAGAAGGTAGTGCTTTTTAGGATTCTGGAGGGAACAGAATACCAATAATATTGTTTGTATGTTTAATCCTGCCAATCCCTTCTTTTAAAGACAGGCATGGCTGGTGTGTGAGGATGGGTGAGGAAGCACCACAGAGTACTTAGACGGAAAATACTTGAGAAAAAAATCAAGGGAAAGAGTAGACTGGAGTGAGGAAGGGAAAAGACATCTTCAAACAGACTTATTCAGTGTGTGGTATAATTAGAGGGAAAATGAGCCAATAGTCCTGGCAGTCTTTCCCACGTTGATCCTTAGTCCAGGAGTTCACTGCTGCAGCACTGTCTCACTCTGCAGACATAGAAAAATACTCTGCATTCGCTAAAGCGTTATTACTGGCTCTGCCTGGGAGGAGATTGCTGAGTGCTCCAGATCTCACAACTTTGGCAGTACTCAGTGCCACGAAGCCCACACCCACAACTTCTTTACAACCCAGTGTCTCAATGCATAAATAGGAATAGCAGCATCTCCCACAGTGGAGTCAGAAAAGTTATCTACTACAAATATATAACAATTATTAAAAAGAACAGAGGACAAAAGAGCTCTTCAAATTCAATATGCTATAGGCAGAAACAGAGTAAACTTTGTTTTCTGAGATCTGAACAACATAACAGAGAAGTCAAAGTACTGGAAAACTACTTGACCATTCATTTATATAGTGTGCAGGGATAGCCCCCAGTGAGCCTTGTCATGTCACCTTGAATTATGAAGGATATGAGCTTAGCTCTGTGGGATCAACAAGCAGAGCAAGAAATTGAAGTCTCAATCATGCTTGCTGAAGGGATAAAAAAGTCCTGCTCACTATTACCTGCTGCTCCTGGAGACAAGGCACAGGAGCAGGAAGGAATAATAGGGCAGAGGAGGAATGCAGGACAGTGAACAGCAATAAGAACTGTGAATCACTGGGACAGTCTCCTCTGAGGCAGGCTGACTCAGGGGACAAATGCTTTCTTGCAGCTCATGGCTGAAGATAGCACAGGTTTCATGACTTACACCCCAATGTATCTGTGCTGCAGTGCGAGCCAGCAGGAGAATATTCACTGCTGGCATAGTGACAGCTTAAGAATGTAAGTAGTGGAAAATATTTTTTCTGTAATGCTAATGAAAAGATCTGTATAAAATGAGCTGGCCAGAATACTTTTAATTTAGCATTTTTATTGAAGAGCAGTGTAACTTTTTCTGAAGTAAAAACATTCACATGAAAACATTAGCTATAACTAAGGGTCTCTTTCACAAGGAAGTTCTCTGAGAGGCAGGTGGGACCAACTCATCGGAACAGGAAATAAACTCCAGCAGAAAACGAAAAATACCTTTATAAGCTTTTCCAGTTGGAAAATAAATATTCCCACACAGTTTTGGTATGGTGGATAAAGTATTCACAGAGCTTTATTTTCACTCAGAAATAAAGAACATTACTTTTGAGGTATTGCAGGTTGCCTCAAAACAGCATTTTCCTTCTCCAGCTGCCTTCACACACAAGTCCATATACATCTTAAACCCACTGCCTCATATTCCTAGGACAGGCCATTGAGTACCAGCAGAGTTCCAGCTTTCAGTGACTACAAAGCCTGTGGGGATAATCAAGCTGTAGTAAATGATATGAATAAGAACCACATGTAGTTATGTGCAAGAATAAAAACTCCCTAAGACAGAAAATATAAGATGGACATATAAGAAACTGAAATTTGGGGTTTAATTTGTGGACAGCTGTTGCTCACAACTGCCAGCTGTTTACAGCAGTAAAACTGAAACCCAAAAAGTATGACAGAGCCACCAGGTCTTGGAAAACCTACTGCAAGTGGGTCTCAAAGCACTGCTTGCTGGAGCCATTGTTTTTCTTAGGAAATCTGGACAATTCAAAACATTGCAGTTTTAATTAAGGGTAAAGATTACTTTGGCATGGAAAACCCTTTCCCTCCCTCATTTTTATCATGAAATTATCTTAAATATCATGATAAATGCTGGTGTCTACTCCTGAAGCCCTCCTTTGTATGCCTCAGGTCCAACAGGTGTGAATAAAATGACCCCAACTTTTGCCAGTATTGCATTTTAAGAGGCAGGATTTACATATTTTTCTTCTTTTTTTACACTTCCTCAGGATTTCTGTGACAGATGGGCACTGCAGCATCCAAGGGTTGCAATCATGGCAGTGCCTTTATCAAACTGGTCTCCACTGGGAAACCACCTCCCTTTCACGTGAAAAAGAGCATTGAGCCATGGTAAAGAAGTGCTGCTAGTGGATTGGGAGCTAGATGCTTTGAAGGACTCAGAAGTAATGCCAGCAGCACAATTCTAGTAAGTTAAGATCATGACAAGAAGAAAGGAAGCTGCTCAGTAACTGAAGTCGTGTACTGACTACATTGTGAGGAGTTTTTCCTGCAAATTTTCCTGCAATGTACTTTTCTTCAAAAGGTGCCAATAATCTTTTCTTTGCTACAAGGTGGAGTAGCAAGCATTGCTCAAGTACAATTAGTGCCCAAACCCCTGTCTGGAAAAAAAGGATGGCAATAAATGCAAACACTCAGGTTTGAGAATACTGTCCTTGGTGTATGCTTAAATACCATTCACAGAAATGCAGCTTCCGGAAGATACTAACAAGCCCCAAAACCTGAAGGAGCACCCTTAGCATGAGGAGGTTGCCCTGTACTTCAGCCACAGCCTCACCAAGGAACCTGTGAGAAGAAGCCTGTGAGAAATGTCCCCAGGAGCTGCCCAGCAGCAGAAGTCCCCACTGTGCTGCTTGGGCCACTGCTTGACCAGCTCTTCTGTTCTCTCTCTCTGCAGAGAGAGCGCAAGTTGCAGTCTGATTAACCAAACCTGCTCAAAGCCAGTGCACTATTACTATCTCAACTATTTAGCTTAATTTTTCCTCTTTAATCCTCTTAACTATGTTCACTAATTCAACTTTTAATCATAAGCCTATTTGTGTCGATACTTTTTTTAACCAGCATTCCCTTGCTAATATATCCAACTTCTTTAAAATACCTTTCTACTCTACTTCAATAGCTCTCTTCATTCCTAATGACTTCTATCTCTTCTGCTTCAGTTCTGCAATACTATCATTATTATTATTAGCTCCAAGAGTCTCTTGCCAGCTCTTTTCTAACAGTGTTTCTGCTGTGAGCGCCTCTGTAGGCTCAGCCCTTCAGCTTGAGAGGCTGTTGGAGACACTTCTACATGGGATCCAATTTTTGTTCAGCCCAGGAAGCCCATTAAAAACATTATTGCTATCTGAACATACAGTAGAGGGACCAAGGGCAAGGACAGAAGCCCCCCAGAAGAGCACTGACTGCTGCACCGAGATGGGCGGGTGCAAGGGTCACATGGGTGTGCCTGAGGAAGGAGGAGGACACAACCTTGAGCTGATAAGCAGGGTTCGCTTGTTTTCCTTGAAATCAGGGCAAAGAAATGCTAAAGAAGAGTCTGATGGACTATAAGAGGAGGCCCCATTCAGGGAGGTTATCCCATACACAGTCAGGTCCTGCACATGGAGGGTAGCTCAGAGAAGTGCTCTCACACAGGTGAGAAAGCAACAACGCCCATTCATGTGGAGAGGAGTAAAAGAGTGGAGGTACTTCTATGGAGATGTAGTGAGTGAGTGATGAGGGCAGCATAACCAGCACAGCAGAAAGGGATGAACATCAAAAGTGATGCAAAGAGGAGGGAGAATCATGGAAAGTGACCTGTAAAGACTTATAGTTCTCTTCACTCTCTGCAGGAAGCAATACTTGTACATACCCTCAGTAAAGCCAGACAGAAATAGAGCACATTCCTGGAGACATCATTTGAAGGAAAGAATAGAAATTCATTTTTAGAAAACATCTCCAGGACATTATCTGTTACTCAAATAGTACTTTTCATTTAAAGTGAAGTGTGTAATTTTGCTCACATCATAATTAAAAAAAAAAATTGCTTCAACACCTCCACTATTCTTTTCATTTGCGCTGTTTTATCTGACTAAAAATTAAAAGAAAAAAAGAAATTGAAGGAGGCGACATAACTAGCCACAAGCCCTCAAACAGTATATCTCGTTAGATCACAAGACTCCCCATGAGTGAATGAGCTCTCTGCACTTAATTCAGGAGCCTCAAGAGTCTCTGGAAGTCTAAGCCAAGATTCCAGCCTCTGGAGGCCACCATGCCCCTGTTGCCATCTGTGGAAAGAGCCTAGCCTGCTGCCACAGGGACAGTGTGTCCTCAAGCTGAAGTTCCTGATGTCCACCACTTTGCCACACCCACATTCCCAGAGCAGCCCTTTCTGATCCTCAGAGCTGTAACCTCAACACCAGCAGTAATGTCAGAGGTTGCCCCCTATCCATAATGTTCAGCTCATGCAAGCTGTTTGAAAACCACCCCTGGATCCCAGTCCCATGGCCCACGTTACTGTCTAAGACTGAGACTCCTCTGTGGTGCAGCAGTAGGATACAATGTGCAGCTGTGGTGCCTAAAAGCTTTGGGAGGTGCACACCTCCAGCAGCACATCTGGCAGCTGCCTTCAAGCCAGGCTGCTGGACGAAGCTGGCACAGCAGCTTCTGTTTCAGAAACACTGCAGGATTTCTGTTGCTAGAAAATGTCAGGGATATCAAAAGGTAATCATGCAGAATTTCCCTGAGGAGATTGTCAGTGCTGAGACTTTTATCCAAATCAGGATTTATTTTTTTTTTAAGTAAAATTAAATTGGCCAGTTGGTTTTAGTAATTATTGCAAAATTCTTCTTAAACTGTTCTACCAACAGAGGTAAAAATATTTCTCAGGAAAATAATACACTGGCATGTGAGGAGGTGCAAGCGAAAAAAATAAGTAGTCTATTACTAATGGAGTCTATACCAAGCCACTTCCCCAGTGTATCATTACTGACTGGGGTCCACTGTTGGCACAGAGGTATTTCAGATGAAATACAAATTCTGAGGTTTTCTTATCTGTGTATAATCACTAAGGGACCTTTGGCACATTTCCATGAAAAGAATATTATCTACATCAGCTCTCCACACAGGCAGTTGTGCTGTGCCGAGCTCTGCTCCCCTGCCAGTTCACTGGGTAGTCTGTTCCCCTTTGCTTGGACAATTGAGCAGCATTTGCTAGTCAATTGCTGCTCAATTACTCAGTTTGTGATGATCTGTGATTAGGCTTAATTGTGCAGCACCTGCAGGACAGGCTGATAGGAAGGACTCTGTGTGCAGGATTCACAGCTACTGCACATAGCCAAAGATGTGCCTGGTGGGATCCCTGGGTACACGATCCCTAGGTGAAATTCAGAGAGTGAAAGAAGCTGCTGAAATAGGAGATATGTATTATTTCCTGAATGGGATTTGTTGTGTGTATTTGTATAGCTAACAAGATCAGAGCCTGTTTTGTTTGCTGAATTGATCCTTCATATTTTCCCAGTACAATTTAGGTTATCATTTGTTTCACTTATGCACCACAAACACCCATAAATATTAGGTGTGGATAAGCTCTAAGCCTCCAGACCAATTGCATGTGATATTTACTTTCAAACAGAAATTACATACAGGAGCAAGAAAACCATACAGCTTTTATTTTAATTGATCAGATAGAAGAAAACATAGTTAAGTCATAAGTCCTGGCACTGAATCCCCATCATCCCTGCACCAACTGTGCTGATTTGCACACCTACTAGGGAACAAGAGCTATGAATAAAGTCCCATACCCTTTTTGAGGCCAGATTGCTATTGGTTCTTAGCACAATGGCATTAACCTACCCAGCCAGAAGGATCCCTTTCTTCCCATCCCCATAGCCCAGGAGAGTCCCCAGAACAGTATGCTTTTTCCCAAAGGAGCACAGAGCAGTGAGGCAGGAACCCCATCTCACTTTCTCTCCCAAAGTGTCACATTATTAAATTCAGGTTGTATGATGCCATTGCTCCAGGTTGGTTTTCAACTAGGCTCCAGTTTTTTGTCAGCTTACTGGTTGCTGTGGAATTGATTGAATCTGTCAAGGTTTTCTTGAGATGGGAGGGCAGGAGTTACTGGACAAGTACAGATCAATTTTCACATGCTTATCCACTCTCAGAGGAGAAATGAGAAATGTCGATTGCTTGTGCGTGTATCTCAAAAGAGAGTCGTGGAGGGACAGCACCCCCAGTGCATCCTAGAGGCAGTAACTGCAGACAGGTCAGGCCCCGTGTGCATGTGCAAACCAGTCCTCACACGGGCAGTAAGCCTGATACAGGAGTCCTAAGGTATCCTAAGTAAAGAGCACCTTTTTTTTTCACCTCAGTCTGTGGTCCAAGGTTTCATTAAAGCTTCTCCAAAAATAAAGTTTCTATGCAACTGACTGCGTCAGCTACTCACAGATAGGTGGTGTTAAGCAATAAAACTTTTATAAAATCAGGCTCTGCAAAGCCCAGAAGTTTGAGGCTTACAGTTCTCTGCACCTCAGTGGGTATCACACCGCCCTGTGAGGAGATGGCTTTGATGCATACCCCTTCTCTGTGGCTGCTTGAACCTCCCCCTTGCTTCCGTAGGCAGCACCAATGCTTCCAATGGTAGGTAAGGTGGGCAGCCAAGTCTCCAAGGAGGCACATCCCTCTCTCTGGCAAAGAGACCCCCAGCCCTTGCAAAGGTTTGTTTTGTGGTTCCTCTTCATTTCTCCACTTCTCAGGCAGTGGTTAATGGAAACTACAACAAAAAAATGATCTGCTTCATTGCTTTTCAATTAGATAAGAACTCCCATTAGTGATGCAATTAAGGTGCTGTTTTCAAGACTGTTGTTTAACAGCTTCCTTGACATTTCACAGAACTCATTTGTTTTGCTTTGTATTTTTTTCCTTTTCACAAAACCAGATGCAAAAAATGATTCATTTGCAGAAATGCAGACAAAGCAGAAAGACTCAAAAGAGTAGGAGCACAGTGAGGCGGGTATGCTGCAAGATTGAAGAAGGAAGAAAGAAAATAAAAAAGAAATGCTTATTCTGTACTGCAGAGTCGCTCCTAGGCAGGAAGAATAAGGCAGAGAAAAGAAAAAGACCGAAGTTCCCCCATGATCCTACAGGGCTGTTTGTTGCTGGAAAACAGCACATATGCAGAATAGGCAAAATACAATAACAGAATAGGTCAGGAATTTTGCTCAAGAAAACTATTTTCACGCATTTCTTAAGTAGAATAGAAAATTAATCAGCTTTAAAATGTGTCAAAAATATATCCTATTTTCCTCTAAATAGGAAAATACTGTCAACAACCACAATCTAAATTCAAGAGACCCTTTCTGAAAAAATAAAACAGTGGTCTTTACAGTTGAATAAGCATTTTTAACCATGAAATACCAAATTCTATGAAGAATATATAGAAACTAAATTGAATCCAAGGCTTAAAAAATGAGATGTCTCAAAAGACACTTACAAATCACTTTCCACTGAGCTGCAGAGGTTGGACAGGAGGGCAGGACCTATCTGAGATGCAGTGCCAAAAAGAAGGCAAAAAACAAGCACATAATTCTATAATGTACAGCACTTGTGGCAACAAGTATCACAAAGTGTGCCCTTTTCTTCTCACGTCTACCCATACATGCTAATTGTTTATGTTGTCCTTGCCCCCCTGTCTTTCAGATTGTCATCATCTTCTGTTTTTCTTCTTTATGCAGATGTTTGAAAAGTGTTTATTCCTATCATTCAAAATGAATTATTTTGCATAATCTCTAGCTGACAGCTGATATTTGCATCTATGTGGTGAAAAAACCCAAAGAGCCAGGGTTCAGCATCTGCTGCCTTTGAACTTCTCTGCCATTATAGCTTCATCAGGCCAACAGTAGCAAACACAAAAATCTTATTTTGAAAACATTTTGTGAGTCTGAGAGCAGGGTTGCCAGAACAGTTAGTGCATAAAACACACAGCCACAGAGACATGAATATGTTAAAAGGACAAAGAAATCTCTATCCACTTCCTAACCCACTACCTAGAAGCTACTAGAAAACATTTATTTTTGTGCAAGGAAAAGTATTCCCCTCTTGTTTTTTGTCACCCATTCCCTGCTGCTTCTCTGCACAGGACTCCTTCTTCCAAAAGTGCTAATATTTTCTGCCTTCAAAATCCTTCCTAAAATTATTCACACTTTTGCAAAGCCTGAATGGGCTCAAATCCATCTCCAGTATGTCACGGGGGACTGAGATCTCCACTGGCATCTCAGTGCAGCTTAGACTTATCTCTATCTCTGAAAAATATTTCAGTGCAGAACAGTCATCAAATTTTAGCTAAACTGTGTGTTGCAAACCCAATGAGAAGCCCAAGGAAGTAAACAGACTGGTGTAAAAACCTGTATGCTCTGTTCACTGTCTTGTTCATTAGCCATCACTGTAATATCCACATCCAGACTGTTCTTCAGAGCTACTGATTTTCAGTCCCTGAGTGATTTATAACAGACCTGCATTTTCTCCTCTCTCATCCTTCTCCTAATAATGCAACATTGTGATACCATTATTTTACTTGCCAGAAAGAGCTAGTCACAGAATAGGGTACCAGTTAAAATTCTCTGGCGATGGGAGTAGGTGAGGAGCTGAGCTGCTGAATGTATCCTTCTGTTATATATTTGTGCAGTTCTTGACTGGCAACATTAACAGAAAAGCAATCCTGCTCAAGTCATCATCCCTGAATCCTCCCTGTAGGGTTCTCAAAAAATCAAAAAAACAAAGCACCCTCCAGGAAAACAGGGCTCTTTGTAAATGTGTTTTCCTCTCATGGAGGGGTTGACAAAATGCAAGGATGATGAAAATTGCCAGGTGTTTGGATCTGTATCCTGCTCCTACAGCTTATCCCAACTCCTTCCCACCAACCCTTGGAGCTTTCCTCCTCCTTTGTGCTTACACGCAAATCCTTAGCCAAAGTCAGCATAATGTTCCTCGTCTATCCCAGGAGAGGCTGAGGGGAGCTGTGGGAGAAGTGACTGGGAGCATTCCCAAGTTGTTGTTCTTTTATACCTGTAATGGGGAAAGGACTCATGGCCTTCTGAAGTGCAGTACAGAAAATTTGTCAAATGCTTAGCCTGAGAGGGTCTCGCGAAGTTTCACTTTATCTGGGTGACTAAATCTAGATTAAGGATGCATGGTTCTGCCAGTTGCTGCTTTTCAATTTAGATGCTTGTACTGTATGTTTATTTATTTATTTTTAGGATATTGATTTTGTCAGGAGGCGAAGCAAGGGTTGTAGGAAAAAAAATGTAAGTCTAGAAGTCAGCAGTGTTGGACTTTTAAGGGGATAATGAGATTTGCTTCTAAAATAAAATCTTTGCCAAGTGCACCAGTTTTATCTAGGCTACAAAGTCCCAAGTTTTACTGTCATTCAAGGGCAATGACAAAGTGCCCTTGACTCCTTTGGGAGCAAGTCTGGAGCATGACAACACAGCTGCCAGTAAGCGATAACCTGGCAGGGATGGGAGTGGGTTGCCAGAGTGCCTGGCTGTGAGCTGCATTTCCAGCACCCTTCAGGCAGCAGCGGTGCCAGTGCAGTATGCCAGGTTAGCTCCTCTGAAGTGAAAACCCAGTGGTGTTACCCCAGATTTGGACCTGGTGCTAGGAGATGACCCCATAGCACCCAGGAGTGTAGTCAGGCCAGCACTTCCCTGATGGCACAACCAGCAGATGCAGGGCATTGTCAGGATGTCTCCAGCCACATGGCATGTGCTGCGCTGGATCCCTTTAATTTCTGAGGGATCCCGTGGTGATAGGACAAGGAGTGATGTGAGTAAAGCAGCCCTGTTCTCTTGACATCTCTATCAGTGTAAAAAGACAAAAAGCACCATTTTACCAATCATTTCACCTAGACCTTTTCTAGCACTAATTGTACAATTAATTCCTTAATCTATTAAGAGAGTGAAAAAAAAAGTACTTACACTTAGCAGGTAGTTTGAATCGGAGTTGGGTTGTGTCTTTTTTCTTTTAAACCTTTAAAACTGTATTTGCTTGATGTACTTCAAATGTTTTATTGCTCATACTACAGTACATAACAAAGTAATTGTGTAATTAAGAGATAATGTCAATGCAATAGACCATTGTTGACAAGCTAATAGTCTCCTGCTGCTATTGAAATGCCAAGGCAAAGCTAAAGAATATGCAGGAAAAACATACATGCAGGAAATTAGATGAGGTTGTTTGTTTTCCAACTGAACTGGCATGCTCAGATTGGCCAACCTGTAATTTAGTATAGGTTGGATTCCCTCCACAACAAAATACTAGTTATGCAAAGGAGTGCTCAGGTATTGTACAGCAAGATGGTGCATATGGCAGGGAAGGGGATGAGAGTCAAAAATACACCACTGCTGGTTCTGGGTCTGGTCTCCCAGGAGGAGCCATAGCAGAAGCATTCATGCAGAAAAAGTGCCTGAAGCCCCCATCAAGTGAGATGCTCTGTTTGCTATCCTGTGGAGGATCTCTGTGGCTAGAACCACTGGATGATTTGACCCCATATTTTTTTATGCACCAAAGTGAAGGAAGACACCTAAGCTTTAGCTGGATTGTGACACAGCCTCCTAATTTAGCCTTGTGGATGTACACTAAGCCTCAGGGCTAGAAGCTCACTGACTCCTGTGTGCTAATTCATCACTAGCCCTAGTCACGCTTCAGAGAAGTCTGAGCTATTCTGAGTTCCTTCCCTGCAACTTTCTGCCAGCAGCACCAGTTCAGCTGCCTTGTCCCCAGGAGCAGCAGTCCCCATCTGCTGTCCCCCTGCGCTGTTGAAACTGCAGGGATTCAGAGCTGCTGCCAGCTCCAGGGTGGCTGTGCTTTTTGTGCCCGGGAAGCCCTCACCATGGGCTTCCTGAGATACTCAAGCTGAGCCAGAAAGCATGGTCCAGTGTTTTATTGCTGCTGGCAAAGCAACCACAACTCATGTTCACACTAAATTACAGCCAAACACTTAACAGAGGGGGGAGAAAGCCAGGACACAGTTTTAGCCCACAAGCTTCCAAGCAGAAAGATGGAGGGGAAATGTGGATTGTCAGCCAAACAACCACAGAATCACTGAATGGTTGGAATTGGAAGATACCTGGAGATTATCTAGTCCAACCCTTCTGCTAAAGCAGGTTCACCTAGAGCAGACTGCCCAGGATCACATCCAGGCAGGTTTTTAATATCTCCAGTGAAGGAGGATCCACAGGCTTTCTAGGCAGCCTGTGCCAGTGCTCTAGCATCCTCAAAGTAAAAAAGTCTTTCCTAAAATTCAGATAAAACTTCCTGTGTGTCAGGTTTTTTGCTCCTTCACCTGTCACAAAATACTACTGGTCCCATCGTCCTGATACCCACCCTTAAGCTACTTGTATGCATTGATAAGATCCCCTCTCCGTTCTCTTTCCTTCAGTCCTTCCTCAAAAAGTCAGCAGATGGCTGAGCAGTGCTTCCTTGCCCAGGAATAAAGTGTACCAAGACACATAGACACCCAAGGCTGGAGGCAGAATTCTGGATAGAGATGCTACACAGTATGACCCAGGAAAGAATATTGTGTTGGTACTGTTCAAAGGGGACTGTGGCTTCCACGGTGTCCCTGACAAGGCCATGCTAGCATGTCACTACCAGCCATGTGATTTCCAGCATTTACTACTGTTATTTATATAAGAGAGTTGATTTTTTCTTTTTTTTAAATGCACCGAACAAAAATAAATTATCTCTGAGTTGTTGCATTGTCTTGGTACATTTAATACATTAAAAATTATCACATTGATTGAAAAAGGTTGAAAAGTTGCAAAATCAAAGATAACAATTAAAAGTGGTTTGTGCAAGCTTGCTTCAGTGTTTTTTGGGCAAAGCACGTGTCCTGGACTTTAATTTCATGCCCACATACACCATCTTCAAGTGCCCTCACCACCTGGAGAGTATAGTGGATTTGCTTCCCCCAGAAGCAGCTGTTCCGTAATTCATTTTATCTTAATTTGTCTATGTTCAGCCCCAACTTATTTATGTACACTGTGAAGACTTAATCTGAAGACAACATTAATCATAAGTTCTTTAAAACATTCATCATTACAATGTTTGAGTGGTTTGAAAAAATAATTGATTGATATACACAGCAAATCTTGAGAATTGATGTGGTACTGCTACTTCCCATGGAGATGGGGAACTGAGATGGTGAGATATTACATCTGAAATGTCCAGCTGTGCTGGGTGCTGCATTTGAAAGTCCTGACTTGGTAGGGGATGTTAGGTTTTGAGGCACTTTAATTGCTTTGAGTCTGGTTGCTGATTTCTCTCCTCTGTTTTGCCAACAGATTCCATAGTCTGCACTGTGCAGAGACAGGATATGGAAAACACAGGGTTAGAATCTCTCTGCCCAGCATCACACACAAGCCCTGTGGCTGCAGTACAGACAGAATCCATTTTTCCAAGCAGCATCACATTGACTCAGTCATGAGAGCCCTGTCCACCATCTTCTCCAGGTCCCTAAAGTGTTTGCTTTTTTCAAAGCATTTGCTGTGAACATTTTCTCCGTGGCAGTAAAAGATGAAGGTCATATAAGCTGCACTTTGCTTTACCTGCAGAGGTACCCATTACCCCTCTTTCCCTGATTATCCAGACTAGATACTTTTTTGTAAATACAGTGGTTTTCATTCATTGTGTGTCAGGGCTTCCTTGCTAGGGAAAGTAGGGCATTAGAAAGGGTTGGTGTATACCCAAATTTCTTCCAAACCTGCACTCTGGTGCAAAACGTTTGTCGTCAGACTACCAAACAGAGGCCATCTAAGAACTGGAAATATAGCAAAAGGGACTCCCCAGAGCAGGACTAATCATGTTCACTGAATGAAACAGAAATCCTGTTGAAAAGCATAGCAGGCTATCTCACAATTAGAGAATCAGTCATAATGCACAGAGGAATCTAATTAGGATTGTAAATCATAACAACCCTGAATCATTAGGATATTTCAGATGTGGAATTCCTAAGTTTCATAGGATCTGGGGGAATAACTCAGACACAGGGAAGATAATTCATGGCAGTTAGAGCCAGGAAACATCTACCAAGTCTGGGGAGAAAGCACAGCTCTTTGCATCAGTGGTAATCAGTAGTCAACAAAGACATGCAGGACTTTATTGAAGGGACCAGTGATGCAGCTGTCACTAGTGTCACACAAGGACAGCTAGGTGCCTAGAACATGACTTATCCTGCCTGCAGACCAGGCCCAGCAATGACAACCAGCAGCAAAATGCAGCTCCCTGTCCAAGCCAGGAACCAGCAGATAGAGAAGTGAGGCTCAGCAACAGTGCTGTCTCTCCCTGCATGTGGGCTGGCTACCAGAACTTGCCCAGGGAGAGAAGCAGGCAGCTCAAGGCACTGTGACGGCTGTCACCAGGATTCACTCCCGGAGGCATAGAGATACTTGTTAAGCTCTACTTCTGCCACTTGCTGCAGCCTAGTATCTCTGTAGTCCTCTAAGGGAAACACTTCTTTTAATTACTGTCTCAATGCCTGATCTTAGACTTTTTGGCTTTATAGCACTGCAGGTGCCTATGCCATAAGCTGTATACATCTAGATAAACTGTCCTCAAATACTACATTGGCTTCTTACTAGTATGGTGCAAGACTTTCACTCATCTTACTTTCTCCTTGGTAAACACTGCAATTTGGTTCCTACTAAAAGAGAACAAAAAGCTTTTCACTCCAGAAAATGACTGAACTTTGATTCACATCATTTAACAAAAAAAGGGCAAGTTTGGCAGAGTGCTTCAGTGATCACAAAACCACATGAAAATAAACCCATGATAGAGCAAACTAGTGTTTTCAACCCCTTCCCCCACCCACCCTTCCCCTTTACTTCTTCTTTTTTAAAGAATTGTCAAAATTCCATTTTCTTTTTGATTGCTTAAGTGCACTGAGTCTTCCAGAAGATACAGACATTATACATAATGAAGAGCTGGCTCTTCTACAATTCTGCTACATGAAACACATACATTCAAACTCTAAAAGGGTCATCATAAAGCCTGTCCAGGCTTTCTTTCTTTTATTCTCTTTAAGAAACATATTACTCTACATTAGCAGTGGAGTTGGACTATATAACCTTTAAGGCCCCTTCCAACCCAAACCATTCTATGATTCTACAATTCTTAGCTCAAGTCTTCCTACACTAGCTCTGTAATCATGTTTCCCATTGTCCCACTTGAAAACAGATACTCCTGGCAATTTTCTGGCACTTGGGCTGTCCCATGCAAATTTTGTGACCAAAAGCAAAGCCCAAGCACAAGGACATCACAAATGCAGTTACAGAGAGCTAGCAGCGGGAGGGGGAGGGCAGGATAGGCATCTCACTCTGCACCAGGCACATTCCTACTTGTGGGTGATATGTCCATATGCATACCCTTCTGCCTGGCTCTCAAGTGCTGCCTGTATGGCACCTGATGGGGTACCCAAAGTCTGGTACTGTACCTCTACTGCCACCCCCTTCTTCACAGCCAAAATGGTACAGGAAGTTAGGAAATCTCACATCAAAGGTGCTGCAGACAGTTCTCTAGGGCAGGCAGGATGCAGCCTTGATTAATCAAAAATTGAAAACTATTCTAAAAGCTGGTAGTGCTCAGGACCACTTCTGTTAATAAACAAGTCATGGTTTAGGAATGGTAATCCCCAATTTAGTGTTCCCACTGAGACTCTCCACACGACACTGGCACTGGCTTGCTCCCCCCCCTTTTCCCTTTGCAGAGGGCTGGAGAGAAGAATTGGAGACACAAAAGGTAAAGATCATGGGGTGAGATGAGAACAATTTACCAGAAACAGCAATGAGATAAGAAAACAAATAGCAACAGCAACAATATTAATAATAAAACTGTACAAAAGAGAGAGAGTGATTCACTTGCAAAATTCTTACTGCAGAGCTCAAGCCAACCTAACTGCAGCCACACTATCCTAACTGGAAAAGACCTCCATTCTCCTGGATGCACTTCCTTTGCCCCTGGAAAGTCTCTTCATTCCACTCCTGGTAATACCTGAGGTGTAGAAGAGGTATAGAATAACCTCTAGTCTTAACTTTCCCCCTCTTAACCTAAAGTCTTGACTTTCCCCAGCCTCCCAGCTACTTCAAAAATTAAATGGTTCCTGTCCAGAACCAGGACAAAATGTCATCATTCTGGTGCTATGGATATCACTTTATGCTTCATAATTCCGTATTTAGATAGGATTAGTTAGAGGGATGCTTAAGGCACTAACAACAAATTAAGTGTCACTTCATCTAAACACCTAAGATTGGGCTTTAGTAGGATTAAATCATATTTGAGGGTTTTATTAAGTGGAGGTGTCCATAACTGCACACCTAAGTTAGTCATGAATGAGGAATATCATCACATTTTTTTTAGGATATGATTATTATTACCTTAGAAGTGGAAAAGGCTTTCAGATGACAAATTAACCAACCTTGGAAATTATAGATTCATTGCCCTGCCTTCATCTCTGTTGACAGGTTTGTGATTCTGTGTGTGTCTAGCTTACTTAAAAATACATTCAATTTAGGGAAAGAAAGTCCCTCCTGGAGAAACTTCATGAACAAGGACAGCTGTACAGCGTACAGAAACATGCAGTAAAAGGCAAGGGAAGGAAGCACCAACAAGGGCTTGCAAGGGAGGCAGGCTGGAGAGGGGATCTTTGGATTTCTGTGGCAATGGCTCACTGACATGCAGTTACACCCTCTGCACACATACGCAGAGCCAGCCTTAGCAAAGGACGATAAGCAGAGGTCAGATCTGCAGTTTGCATCGGGCTTCTCAGATGGCTGGGAGTCATTCTTCAGCTATTCTCAGCTCTTGTTCCCACTGAAAATTCTGATGGAAGTTCACTGACAGCTGGTTCAGACACCATCTCAGACCTCAATGCTTTGTGTTCATCTTGCTTATTGTCCTGCTTGCTGTATCCAACTCGACTGCTTTGTATCCTAAACACAGAAAACCACTTAGTGAGAATTATCTGCAGACATATCCCAAGTTTCCAGGGAAGAGAATGTCATATTTTTCTGCAATTTCCAGTAATGCAGTATAATTTAAAAATATGGCATCAGGGGGAATACTCAGAGGGTGGCCATTGCTTTCCCTCCTGCACCAGCTCTCATCTCATAGAGCATGACAGTTTGTGAGGCTGAAAGACACATGCCAAGGCAGGGTGTTTTACTCCAATGGCCTGTGCTATTAGTCAAGCCATGTGTCAGGACCAGCATAATTGTGTTTACTTGATAAATTTGAGGAGTAAGTGCAGCTCTCTCCATCAGTTCCAAATGAGTCAAGGCCTTTGAGTTTAGTAATTAACCTCAGGAATTGTTCCAGTCACTCAAATATACACAGTATGGTGTGAGTAAATTCATAGCCAGCACTTGCTAAATATGTATGCATGGACCTTTTGAAGCATATAATTTACTCAGTTATAACATTATACTTTGGTGCATACTTTAGGCTTATTTTTGCCATAGCAGACACTGACTATAAGCTTCCAGTTTCTCTCATGTATGGTCATGTCTTTGTTTCTGAAGCTTTTCAATGATGTATGCAAAGGCCCAGTCCATAAACAGCACAAAGGCCATTTGCATGGGGAGGCAGAGTCTGCAGAGACACCTGGGCTCCCAGTGCCTGTAGGAAGGCTGAGGGTCTAGGAATTTCCCTGATCAAGAGCTCCCATGCTTGTCTAAGTATCACTCCTGGTTTTGTTCATTTGTACCTCCTGAATCTGCAGTCCCAGGTGTAGTGGAAGAACTTTTTGTGAATCCAAAGGGAATGATTTTTCCAATAACATGTGGTCTGACCTTTAAAGTCTGGATAAGTAGGTTAGTGATTACTGCAGACATCTCATACAAACTGATGCCTGTTTCTTTTAATGTAATCTATTGCTTCTCTTCAAAATTAAACTGATACTGCTACACTTTGTAACCAGGTCAATTTGTACAGGAGCTTGCATATGATAGAGTTGTTCTTATATCAATAACAGTTCAAGAATTAAAGAATTAAAATTTTAAGCATCCAACTGTTAATATCCCATAATTCCAATCTGTTTATTCTTATAATTGGATCATCCCACAAGGTGATATATATTTCTTAGGCAAACACTGTCTTATGCAATAAAACTTTTCAGCTTTTATAAGTTATTTCACTCTACTCAAACCAAAGCCCAAACTAACACTACTTTATGATTGCCTGACCATTTTCTTGCAACTTAATACATACAGATATGCATATTTTACTTTCTGTGCTCTCTGAATTACATCCTCTGCGGTTTGATTATGGGGACCTTGATATGATAAACAAGCTAATTGCCATGGCAACCCTGCCAGCCTGGCTCTGCCTGAGGTTGCTGACAGAACACTTCCACTCCCCTCTCAGATCTGACATGTCAAAGCCCAGGTTAACGTTCTCTTTCCATTTCAGGTGATTATTTCCCAATTATGGTGGCATCTTTAGGCAGAGAAACATCTGTTACCTAAAAGAGCTTTTCAAATCAAAATAAGGCAGGGGGGCAGGGAGGAGCTGGCATCATCCACAGTCACCTCACAGGCTGGAAAGGAAGAGTGAAATGTTTTGACAAGCACACACTGGAAACAAAGAAGCCAACATAAATGAGGCCAGTCTCCAGAGAAAGAACTGCACTGAGTTTAACACCTCTGGCAACTAGGCCCAACACAGCCACTCACTCAGTACCCTGTACAGGGATAACAGAGAGAGCTGGAAGAGTAAAAGTGAGAAAACTTGTGGTTTGAGATAAGGACAGTTTAATAGGTAAAGCAAAAACCACACACACAAGCAAAGTAAATCAAGGAATTTATTCTTCACTTCCCTTTGGCAGGTAGGGGATCAGCCATTCCCAGGAAATCAGGGTTCCATCACACAAAACGGTGACTTGGGAAGACAAATGCCATCACTCTGAATGTCCCCTCCTTCCTTCTTCTTCCCCAGCTCTATATGCTGTGCAAGATGCCATATGGTTTGGAATGTCCCTTTGGTCAGTTGGGATCAGCTGTCCTGGATGGCTCTCCTGCCAGCTCCTTGTGCATCCCCAGCTCCCTCACTGATGGGATGGGGTGAGAGTCAGAAAAGGTCTTGCCTTTGTGTAAGCTCCGCTCAGCAATAACAGAAACATCCCTATGTTATACTATTTCCAGCACCAATCCAAAACACAGTCCCATACTTCCTACTATGAAGAAAATTAGCTCCATCCCAGCCAAAACTAGAACAGCCAGTTTTTATAAAACCAGTTCTTTACTTAATGGTTCAGCTCCTGGAATTCAGGGAGGATCTTTTGTTGTTGTTGTTATTGGTCTAGTCTCCCTAGCTTTTGTAGTTGCTGAGACATGTGAAAACATGACCACTATAGTACACAGAATGCTCATTAACCAGAGCCAAAAATATCAAATATCCCCAGAATATGACTGTAAACCAAACTCAGTATTTCAGTGATGATGCTGTTGAGTCAGGGACGGGACAAAATGACTCCAAGTCACAGAAGGCGAAAAAGAGTTTATTGAAAGTAGCGCATCTTCTTATAGTCTGACTCGCTAAGGTGAAATATGATTGGTCTCAAAGTAAAAACCTTTCACACTATTGGTGAACTATGTATAACAAACTCTGGAAGAACATACCTATAAACAACATGAACAGAAAGAGAGATAATAATTGTTTTCATTCTTTCTCCTAACTTTCCCAGGCTAGGTCTGGAAGAATTCTCTCTCTGACTGAACTGAGAATATCCACACAGTGGCAGTTTCCTTTTGTAGAACGTTTTGTTGGAATAGACCATAAAGATCATCAAATTCTAACCTCCCTGCCATGGGCAGGGATGCCTTCCACTAGAACAGATTACTCAAAGTCCCATCCAACCTGGTCTTGAACACTTCCAGTGACATGGCATCCACAGTCTGTTCCAGTGACTCACCACCCTCACAGAAGAAGAATTTCTTCCTAGTGTCTAATCTAAACCTACCCTCAGTGGAAAGCCATCATCCATTGTCCTATCACTCCACACCCTTGTATAACGTCCCTCCCCAGCTTTCCCATAGGTTACCAAGGCTACTGTAAAACTTCTTTTTACTTGCTTTAAAACTTTAGAACCAGCAACTCTGAAAGCCACCCTAGACAGCCAGAGCTGACAGTCCTCACGGAGTATTCAATAACTGAAGAGGCAAGGGAGGGTCTGTAGCTCAAGCTGACAGCAGGGCTACAAAAATTCAGCTTCAATTTTGACAGCACAGTACTGGGTGTCCACAGGTCTCCTTAAATAAAGGTTTCTCATAGGGCTGCTGCAGGATCCCGACAGCACACATTTTACTTCCAGCGATATGGAAGAAATGGTTTAGGAAAAATGTCAGTACTGATTGTACTTCACCCTTAGATGTTCACCTGATGTTTCATTGGAGGCTTTAAAATTGACAGGATCCCAAAGGTAGTGTTAGAACTGTTCAGTGTGATTTCCTGCAGACCAGCACACAGGCATCAACTGGATTTGATGAAGGAATCACTGATTACCAATGACGTCTGTTTGAGAAAGATCTCTTTTAAGGAATCCCTCCTCTGTTCATTTGCTTTTGTTTTTCTGATTCTTCTGGGCTTCTGGGATCAAACAGAAGCTGGAAATACTAAACTGTCAGGAAAAAAGAAGTTGTTTTTCCTGTATTTTCTGAAAAGATTTGAAAAAGGAAGCCCTGGATATCTCAAAAGAAAGTCTGCTAGGGTCCTACAGGTGTTGGCTTGGTGGTATAGACGTAGGAGCAGAGCCAAGTAAACATTTCACAAGAAATAAATCATACAATGAATGCCACCATTTCGGTACTTATGAAATGTCCAGAGGCAGATTGGAAAACTCTCAGATGTGTCTGTTATTCACAGTTATCCATGAACATTCCTAGTGAATAATTAGAAGTTGACAGTTCATTACAGTTGTGAGTGCTGCACTGTTAAATTCACATTTTGCCATTCACATCCTAAATTCCATAATAACATAGACATGTGGTGCAAGAGCAAACACAAGGAGATGCTAAGCAGACTAGAGCATGTTTTGAAGGTAAATTAATGAAATTTATCATGTACTTTGAAGCTACGCGATAAAGAGTTTTGGGGAAGCATAAGGAAATATCATTGTGAAGAATAATTTTTGCAAACAAAGTAAAATTCAATTTTGTCTGCCAAGCTACTTGGAAAGCAGTATGAGGAAGGCACACCAGTCACCCTCACCCTTCTTGCCCTTGCTGCTAATAAGAATTAGTGCACTGACCCTATCATCCAGCAGTCTGGTTTTGATTTTCTGATTAATGGCATGATTAGCTGATACTTAATCAGCAATAAGCTGGCTCATCACACTCTTCTCCCTTTTCCTACAGATACACTTCATGGCATGATCTTTATTTGGTCTTCCCACCTCAACTGACATCTAGTCATATCACTGATACAAGCATGTAGTTCTTCCTCCTAATCTCCAGTGGATTCTTAACTAACCGATTAGCCCAGGAAGTATACTTTAATCAGTTTAAAGATGGAATACTTTGATCTCATCAGGGCCAATCTCTCATTTCACAAACAAATCTTCACAAGTTCTACATGCTCACAAGAAATCAGAGTTGGAACATTTGTTGCAGTCAGACCTTCTTGGCAGTCTTAATGTAGTTCCTGAAATCTTTCAACAAAATAGAGTCAGCATGAGCAGCATCAGTGAAATTATCTCCTCCTCATCCACTCCACAACATGTTGCATTTTTAATAGCAATCAGAGGCAGTAAGAGGTTCAGCTCTCTTCAATGATCCAAGCACTGTATGATTGCTGGAAACAGCTTCTGTCCTGGCAATCTTACAGACACCAAAGCCAGAACAGACACAACAACAGCAGGAAATAGGAAATATCCCTGCCAAGGAAGTGTTAAAAGCTCATGCACTCCATGCACAAAACTTCACATGCTACAGTACACACAGCATGGAAGAAACACTTCTTAGTGTCACCCCAATGCTCCTCAGTCTTCCCAGCAAACCTGTCCCCAGGACTCATGTTTGGGACTGTACTTATATGACCCAGTTAGGTAATGAGTCCATTTAGGCTCACCAAAGAGACGACATAGTGAGAGGTGCTTCTCCACAGGCATTGCAGAGCCTTCCAAAACAATTGATCTCTGGGAAGGTTACCAGACTAGCTAAACCCTTACAAAGATGTCCCTAGAGATGTGAGAGTCCTCTCTCTTGTCCCCAGTATATATTTCTGTAGTGTAATTTGCCACATGAGTTTCTGTCAATCATTCTTGTCCCTCTATAGCTCTGAGAAGTAAAGAAGTTGCTGTCACTCTCAGACTTGGTTAAACCTGAATTGGTTTCACCTTCAAGGTGAAAGTGTTTGTTCACTACTATCAATCAGGCCCTTGAACCATCCACTGTCATGGACAATGAACCCTTTCCATGGTCACGGCTTACAAACCCTCATTTACAGAATGACTCTCACAAAGAGCCTGACTGAAGGTTCAATAAAGAAATCTGTCAGAGCCTGGCTTCTGGGCCATGACACATGGAATACAAAATTATATTCATTAGCTCCCAAGCCCTTGTTAGGTTCCCTGCTACTCTCTTCAACCGCAAAAATTATTATGTAAAAAATGTTTTAAAAATCAGTGTTGATTAATAAAAGTAATTTCAAGAATCTGTATTAAAGAGTATTCAATTTTAAATTCATTTCCCCTGCCTAATAGTCTGAGAATATCTGAGTAATGGTATGGCAATATGAAAGCATTGCCCATTCAGTCCTGGGTAAGCCTGTCTTCTTTGGTGGCAAAAGCCACTCACCCACCACAACTCCACCTCCAGTTTACAGCTGCTCAATGGCATCTGACAGGACTGCTAAGAAATTTATTGCTCCTGTTTTACCATCATACAGAGTTAAAACTTGCTTTTTAGGTGAAGTTCTAGGTGCAGGTATAGTTTTAAAACAGCACAGGAGAAACTAATATAAAAGGACATCTGATAACCACAGAAATTGTGCTCACTTCGTAGTAATCATGAGATCCTTACAACAGAAAGCAACAAAAACAACAGAAAGCAAAAAAAATGTGTTCTCCATTTGATCACAAATAGACCATTTTAGCAGTCAGTTTTCTATTAAAAAAAAAAAAATACAAAGACAAAAACTTCTCCGGCTTTTCCCTGTTTTGTTGCAGATCCCTGCACATGATCTTCTGAGTGATAGTGATGGTTCCTGCCTTGCCCAAATCACACAGAGCCTTCCAGCAATGCCAAGGAGCACTGTGCCAGCAATAGCAATTATTTTTATGGGAAAGTAACTATCTGGAAATATTCATGGTGTTTCTCAGCTTTTCTGGATATTAAACAACAGAAAAAAGAGGAGTTACTGATGCATGTTCTGTGGACAACCACTGTGTAACAGCAGGATCCTCAGCATTGATAGTGGATAGAAAAGGATTCCAAATGCACACATTGTAGCCAAACATCAAAGTTTTGGATTTCCTGACCAAATATTCAGCTGCTTTTTTATACTAGTTCATTTTAACTCGAGTAACTTTTGGGCTCAGAAGTGTCTTCAAAGTCAAGGTCATTTTGGCATGATCCTATCTCCAAAAATAGCTTCAGGAGAAATGTTTTCTTTCAAGAAAAAGCTTCAAAATGCTCTATAAACTTAGGAACACAGGGACAATTTAACCACATGAGTGAAACCCCTCAGGTAAGGAATGTGTTAGCTGTTCAATAGTTCATGAGGACAGTGTACAAGAATATAAGATAGGAAAGCAAATTCAGGGAAGGAGGAAGGAGAGAGACACATTTTAGGGGAGCAAAGATATACAACAAAATACCTGAACTCCAGTGTAGAGTTAACCTTGAGTTTACTAATTTCCTCATTTAGGGTTACATTTTTTATCTGGAAATTGAGTGATGTAAATGTTTGCTCATATTTGCACAATAATGTGAGATTTACTCCTGAACTGTGACAGTGAGTGTAAAGTCTTAGTAAGATCAAAATGAGCTAAAACCATTTTCTGCCAAATGTGTTTTTAAAGGCATATGAGCACAGTGTAAGTGGTACCATTGCCTCAGGAAAAATGTTTTTTGCTAATATTTGCCACCTTTTTCTATATAGAAATTTGACTGAAGTTGCCCATCTAGCAAGGTAGGCACATTTCCAGCAGAGATTTCATGATCACAGATCTTCAAATATGGCCCCTATTTCACAATTCTTCAGTAACAGGAAAAACTAGATACCACATTCAAAAGAGTGACACCAAAACACTGTATCCCTGAAGTTTTCCTAGCAGCCAAGGGTTTCTTGTGTCTTTTGGGAACACATCTGACTGTTTATTGGGCTATAACATGAAGCAGCATGTCTACAGAAATAAGACCATTTCTCCTGTGCACAGCATGGCCCCTGGCATGCAAGGGCTGGAATGTTCCTTTCAGCGCAGGCAGGCAGTTTTCCCTCAGGTTAGAAACTAAAAATTGTCACATGTCATCTGCAATGTAGGTGTAGACAAAGCACGTTGGAATTCAAAAGCCCTGCTGTACTCTGATTATCACTTTTAGCTCTTCTCTTCAGATGAGAAATCACTTGATTGTCTCTCCCAGCTACCAATACATGTAGCGTGGAGGACAGACAACACCAGAAGGAGTCAGTGAGATGCAGATGCAGATGCAGATGCATCTCAGTTGTAGAGATACTCAAGAACAAGAACAAGTAAATCCATGGCCAGGATCATAAGGTAAGGAGGAAAGAGGAACAGAAATAGGTGGCAGTGTTTAAAAAGAAATAAATCTGAATTCACGCAATGCAGCTGGGCCTCTACAGGAGCAATTATCTAATCAAAACTTATTCTGAAAAGCAAACCAGGAGCTGAGATTTCTTAACTCCCAACAGTCAGCCTCACCCCCACTTCTGTGTAGAAAAGCGGAGCACACTTCAAACTGTGCCACCTCAGCTGTGCGTGGGAGGCTGCCGCAGAGCTGGCGTTGTTCAAGCTTCTCCCAGACAACACCACTTATCTGCAGCTCAGCACCACTGATGTGTTCCCTGAAAGGCAGAAAGAGGGGACCACGAGAAGCTAAATGTTGTGGAAAAACTGGCTGCTATTCTCACAACACTCAAGAGGCACTATTTTCATGGGCTCTTTTATTCTTTGCTGGAGATGGTAAGCAGTGAAACAAAGAGTGGCAGTTCTCTGGGATTTTGGCAAGTGTGCACAAATCACAAAGCATTGAATGTACTGTTGATCAGCTTTCCTCCATTTCTGTTCCAAGGGTCTGGTAATTTTGAGGTTCCCTTGAATAACTGCTCGCTCCAAACCATTGCTCAATCTGAAGTGAACAGAATTAGCACTAATAATAACAGCAATAAGATACTTGATGTGGCGTGACTTGTACCAGAGCAGTAGTTCAGTTTTTGCCTGGATTCAGAACGTTTTTACAGGTGCAAATGGAAGAGATCTACTTCAACCGGAATAAAACCTCCATAAAAACATCCTGCAGAGTGCAGAAAGAGGTTTGCACTGACTGTGGCTACCACAGTAATTTAGCAGTCCAAGTTGCCAGTGTTTACTTCCCATTGTGTGCTAGTTTTGTTCATTCTTTCAAGGTGTCCCCCATGTTTAACACAAGGGATATAAAAGATCTTAGCAGACAGAGAGGGTTGCCTCTTATAACTCCCTGTAAAGCATAATCAGTAACAATATTAGGCTTTAGACACTGAAATATATCCTGGTGGCTCAGATCCCAGAAAGCCATGAGGTCTTTCAATCATTTATAATTTTAAAAAGCTTTTCAATTAAGATTTCCAGACCTGCTCTCTGCTTGTGGGTAATATTTTTATTTTATTATTCATTAGAATTCTTTGAATAAACTGTTCAGCAGCTTTTTGAGACTGGAACAAAAATGGGCAGTCCTCAGTACGGATTTGCACAAAAGCCTGAACTGCAACATTGAAGCAAATGGTATTGAAAATTAAGCACTGGCATGGATCCCTCCTTTGGGAGAAAAGGATTAGTAATCCAAAAATCAGGACTGTGAACCTGAACTGTGAAGCATTTTGCAAACAGCAGAGCCAGAAAGAAAACAAATCTGCTCACCTAGTCCAGCCTTCTCCATCACAGAGACATTAGGGCTTTCCTGATTCATTTCTGTGAATGATCTTTGGCTTGATCTTCAGAAAACATCTAGTCTGGATGGCAGCATTTTGTTGACAGAGGTGCAAACCTCTCACAAAGCACCTGGTGCCTGTGCTTAATAACTACTACAGGCAGAAATGCCTGCTCTGTTTTCAGATCAAACCCCTGGAGGTGCCCACCTCAATGGTGCCAGATGCTTGTTGCTGAAGGAAAAGCATTCATACCTGCGGTACCCCCACAGCAGCAAGGGCAGGCAACACACTTTAAAAGCTACAAATGGGCTGGTTTTGCTAAAGCTGAATTTACTTTTGGTACCACTCAAGCCCCATCCTTCACAATAGCAGTATCGGTGTTTTGCAGTCTTGGACAAATGCCTGCAGAAGCATTACAGAATCATTATATTTCATCTCCCCCCATTTTCTGCTGAAGATGAAGTAGCGAGTGATATTTTTCATTTACTTTCCAGCACACATTAAGCTGCACGCTGTTAAATGGCCGCTTTGTGCTCCCTGAAGGCAGTCTGCAAACCTTTCTGAAAGCCTGCAGGAGAAAAGGAGCTTTCCAACAAAGTTTATTCCTCTTCATTATTGATTGTTTAAAAGATTAATAAAATATGACTCCAAAATCTAGTCACGTTAGGCAACCTGAGCAAACAAAGCTGTGAATCTGAGACTGCTCTGTTCAGAGCTGTAACAGGTTCTGATAAAAGGGCATCAAATATTGGAGGTAATGACTCCTCTTGGAGATGTGAAGCTAAGGAAACCCTTGTACCTGGATTTACCTGTTTCATTCAAGGAGAAGCAAGAAATGTGAGAGTCCATTGTGCAGCTGCTCAGGGTACGTTAGGACTTTCTCAGTTTTCCCCTGAGGTTTCAAGTGCCTGGGCCAGGTCTGAGATGCTAAGCTAGAAATGTCTTTGAAGTTAAATCATTTGTTGCATAGATTTTAACAGGTCTATAAAAAACCAAGATGCTTTTCATTATGCACACACCTGCAATGCTTTCAATATGCACATTTTAGGGCAACAAATGGGATTAGGGATAGTTCCCCTGTATCTATGGTTGTACAGCTATCCAGTGCATTATGGAAAAGTCTGTCATCTCTGAATCCCACGGGCATTTTGTCATTAATTTCATGAGGCTGACATTTCAACACTATGTTTTCTCCTGCTCACATTTGATGCAAGACCTAGAAAGAAGGTAGTGAACTTGACATTAGCTTTTGCAAAATGCTTCTTCTCCTTGATAGAAATGTGTACTTGCCCTACAAAGCCCAGTGAAATAAATGAGTGGAAACACTTAACAATGTGGCTCATTTGTGGGATGGAGGGTCAGGCCATCATTTAGAAACAGTGAATATATAATGTCTTGCTTTGTCGTTCTGAGTAATTTAGTCCCAGTAAGCACACTGAAAAGCTGCATTTACATTTGAAACACTTCTTGAGCAGGACTCCACAGAAATCATAGAACATCATTTAACAGTCCATTTTCCTGGCCTGTTTTCTTTCTCCACCTCCCAGCCCAGTGCTACTTTTCTGTAAACACATAAATCAGCATCATCTATATTCATTAGGTTAGTCGATCTGTTCAGTGCAAAATTATCCGTTTTGCATGAGTCTTCCCCTTTCTGATTAATATAAATTACTTAAGTTAATTATGTTTCTCTTCATAGAAAAATATTTGTCAAACTGTAAAAGCATCAATAAAAATAAAAATAAAAATGTAGAATTTACAAGGGAACAGATGTGTAAACAAGATCAGGATGGCTTGTACCATACCCAAGTCTTATTTCAGAGGTGCCTACCATCTCATCTAGTCCCATCTCTGCCAAGGAGACCTCACCCTCAATTAGTTGAGAACACCAACTTGACTTGAGATGGAGGAGGTCAGCAGAAAATAATTAACCCACTCAGATCTATACTATTAGTCTAGAGCAAATATGAGACCTTCTTCCTGCCTTGTGTCTGTTCTACAAGAAAGATCACCCAAAAATCTCACAAAATCTTGTATAGGTTTAATGGATCAACAAGGTCAACATTATTTCTTTGTTTCTTATGGTCCTAAATCTTGAAGGCTTCTGATAATGTCAGTTCCCTGTGAGCTTCCTCATCTACAACTTCCTGCTCAGTCTTTACTCTCAAGAACACCCTATACCACAAAGGAGAAAGCATTACTGCTAAACAATATTTGAGCTTTAGTTTCCTTTCCTTCCTTTTTTCTAGGCATTCAACTGCTCTTTCTCATCTTTCTGATGGAATTTAAAAAAATAATTAAACAGAATAAAATAACATAAAATAAAATAAAATAAAATAAAATAAAATAAAATAAAATAAAATAAAATAAAATAAAATAAAATAAAATAAAATAAAATAAAATAAAATAAAATATTCTACGGATGAGAAGATAATGGACCAAAAGGAGAGATTTTTCCATCACAGACTGAGGAGCAGGAAGCCTGACTTTCAGAAGAACAAACCAGCCACATTCAAATCCCTCTGTGTCAAGTCAAGGACAACTCCTCTCCAATGCATACAGGTGTCACAAAAGGGCTGGCAGCTCCACAGCCTGCAAACATGACCCATCTTCCCCTGGGGTGCAGCTGCATTCAAAAATTAGTTATTTTCCATGGAGCAGGTTGCAGAATAAGTTGCAGATGGTAGAATCAAGTCCAAAGCCCCTTTATTTTAGTACCATTTGCAAGTGTTTGTGAGGCTGCACCTGGACCCCATCGTTGCACTGAGCAGCACAAAGTTGTGTGACCTTCTCTTGAAACTGTTTCTCCAGTGAGGGGAGCATCATTTCCATTAGAAGCATAGATGTATCCTACAGCCAGGATACAGGAGACTTCCAAGGAGCCTTTCCAGAGTGAGGAAATGTAAAATATATATTCATTTAAACAGTTCACTAGCCTCCAAACCTAGTCAAGCCAAGCTGATTATTAAGTTTGAGGACTTTGGACAGTTTCTATTTGTTCCAACTCAGTTCTCCCACCCTTGCTTTATTTCATCAGGCCAAAGCAGCTTTAAATCTGAGCAGGCCAATGTGCCTGACATTGGATTTACTGAGCTCAAAGCCAGAATGATTTCAAAATTCTAGTAAGGGAAGAAAAAAGTATTGGCTTCTGATTGCCTTAATTCCCATTCAAGCAAAAAAGTCCACTGACTTGTAATTGAAAATCAGTTTTACCTTTTAGGGAAAAAAGAACCAGCATGAGTTATCAGCTGGGGTCTTAGGCAGGGAACTTTTGCTCAAGAAGCCACATTTGTGACCTTTAATTGCCACAGAAAGCTAAATGTAGAAAATATGAAACTCATACATCTGATAACAAATCTACAGTTACTGTTCCTAGCACAGACATAGGTTTTCCTTCCTTACTGAAGGAAGTGGCACTTTTCCATCTCTGATTGAATAGCTATTCATCACAGTCACCCAGTGTTTACTGCACACAGCTCCTCACCTTGATAAAGCCAGCTGCTTTAAAAACAACACAACAGAGCTGGTTTCTCTTTTTTTTTTATTTTTTTTTTTTTTACTTCTAGTCTCATTTCTTCGTGGTCCCATAAGAAAATCCAGTGATATGCCCTGCCATGATTAAATTGCACACACACCCACTGCTGCCACCACAGTCAAAAGGGGAGGATCAACATGTCCAAAAATAATTTCTTTTCATCTGCACAGCTCCAGCACCACATGTGCCACACATGTGCCACAAATCAGCTACGTGCCACCACAGCAATCAACCGTCCTGGATTTCTGGATAGCTGCTGCCATAATATGATACACATAAGAAATATGGGATGTCTTGGGCTCTGTCAATGGGCTGGGGCATGACTTGTAGAAAAAATAATCTGGTTTTCAAGTTAGCATGCTCACAATTATGAGCTTAGAGAGAGAACTAGAACTGATGAGGAGAGTTTCTGGATTTGAGCCAGGAAGTACCACACTGAACTGAAACACTGCAAATAGGGATTTCAAACCAGATGTTGCAGGTGTTATCCGTTGTCCTTGTAGACACTTTTCTCCACAGATCCTAAAGCATGTTTTGAAGAAAGGATGTTATAGTGGAGAAGTTCTAGGGGACAGGAACACAGGACGTGTTTTCAAAGGTACAGCTGAGAGTAACGCACTAAATTTGCCCCAGCTTTCACCTTAAAAAACCTTCACAGACATTGCTTGTCCAGCTGCTCAAAGAATATTGGCATCACAGCTGGCAACAGGATCAGAAGCTTGCTGCTCCCTGCCCAGAGATCTCACTACTCTATAATACACTCTTCCTCTGCCTGCTTTCTAACACAACCCAAAGAGTGTATCTCTGCAGGTTCTTGCATCCCTCCAGCTTCTGATATAATTGATATTAATCTCCCAGTGTTGTAGATATTTGCAGTGCACCAGATGGGCCATTGTTTAATTAATAGTGCTGCTTTCATTCAGTCTGAGCTTGATTAAATGAAAACTCCATCTGTGAAAAACCAAAACCTGCAGGCAGGATACAGGAGAGTGATGCTGCTACCAGCTTTGATGATTTTGAAAGAAGAGATTGTATGGGGTAAGGCTATATTTCCCATCATTTTTATGAAGGAATAAGGGATATTCTGTCTCTAGGCTGACATTAAAACTTGATGTCAAAATAGCCTGGGAAGAAAAAGGAAAAAGAGTGTGTGACTGGTGTTGGGGAGAGGAAAACAAGAAGGTGGGATGAGGAGGGAAACAGTAAGCCATGCTATGCCTGAAAGGATGATACCCAAGGAATAGTGGTGGACAAAGAAGGCCAGAAGTCATCTTTTTGCCTTCAGCATTTGGAGTTGATAGTTGAGTGAGCATGACCTTGAAAATAACTTGTGGAACCCCTGTTCCCATCCAATCTTACTCCTTTAACCTCTGCAGACCTCCCTGAAGTTAAAATCCTTTAGCCATCCAGCACACAACACCATCCATCTCCGACACCCCATCCTTGGGAAGCAGCAGAGCACAACCTTGGTCACTTCCACACTCCAAAAATTAACCTGTGACAAGTGAGGGAGTGCAGGAAGGGGAAGGGCTTTCAGAGAAGGAGCTGGGGCCAGGCTGACCTGAAGCAGTTGACCAGAGAGCACCACAGCCACTCCAGCACCTGCCAGTTGCCTTGGGACTGGTCTGGTGGAAAGCAGCACTCTTTTTTCATATCGATGCAGACCAGTCACTGTTCAAGGGTGTGAAAATTGCTTAGACCACCATGCAGCCCAGCACTGGGCAGCCAAATGTGTCAGGAGCAATTTAGCTTCCCAAGTATAGTCTTCTAAATGCCTTTGGTACCCTGGGACATCCGCACTAGACACCTGCCAGCCCTATGTGAATGTCTTCAGTGTTATCAAGTTTTTTCAGGGAAAATGAGCTGCACTGTCTGTGGGGTTTGGGGGTAGCTTTCCAATACTGCACAGTGCACACAGCCTAGGTAGCTTTCCTTTTGTTTCTAGCATCCACCTTCTTTGATGTAATTTCTTGTTATTCTTCTAAAACAAAAACAGGTGAGCTCTGAGGTTTGATTTCAGAGGGCCAAAAATAAATAGCTTGTAACGTGTATGTTATTTCAGCCGCGGGCAACTGATCTGAATTGCAAATCAGAGCATGTTCTTGCTGCTGCCAACCCTTAGAGAGGCTCCTTTAGTCTAAATTAAGGGGTCTGAATACTGAGGCTGACAGGGGCTTGTACCAAACCTCCCCGACAATTTAGAGCAAGGGTTGTTGTAAATACTGCCTTGAGCTCTTCCAGATTCAGAAGGAGTTTGAACCTTGGTGTATATAGGTATACATGGAATTCATACAAAACATTGTTCACTTCTAGGGAGGAATGAAACATGAGCTCAGAGCAATAAGGACCCCAAAGCCATAAACAGGGACTGACTCCGATTTTTGCACCTGCAGCAGAGCCCATGACTATGGATGCTAAACCCTGAGCCTCCAAGATGAGTCCCATTCATGGTAAATTAAGACATCACTAAAGGAGACAGAAATTCCTGAATCCTTTGTTGATTCTGAAGTGGAAGTTTTTTAACTTATAAGTCAACAGAACATGAGTGGCTGCTCATGGATCCTGCAAAAATTCAAAATCCTGAAATGTCTGAGACTTTGCTTCACTGCATTTGCTCACTGCCTCTATGCCCAGTTGTTAGGTTCTAACAGCTTTATACTGTCACCAAAAAGAGAGTCACAAAAATTTGTATTAAGAAGATTTGTTACAATTTCTAAAATATATGTATGCTTAGGATGTCTAAATAGGCTGGATATCAGACAGATTTAGGGACTAACATTCTAACACACACACACACACAGTGTGAACAATCAGGAGATCAGGACGAGGAAGTCAGGCTATTTGCCAGTGTAGTATTTTTCAGATGGTGTTCTGCTTCTGTATGCTCAGAAACTTCCTTTATAAACCAAATAAATGAGCACTCATTGGAAGGTAATAAACCCAGCAGATATCTATACTGAAGTCATGCTTCCTAGGCAAAAGAGGCAACTTAACCTACAAATTCAAATGTTCTATTAGGAACTTTCAGTCTAGCTTTGGTCCTCCCCTAAGAATGTGCATGGATTTCCAAATTATTTCAAGTTTGTATGCTCCTAGAATTGTCCCCTGGGCTTCCCATCTGGAATCATTCCCAACCCTCCTTCTGCTTGTTTTCTTTTTCCCTTCCTGTGGAATTGTATTTCAAAGAATTAATTACTGTCATCTTACATTATCCTTGACTCATTACTTCCAGATTGTTCTATTATTTTTTTTTCCCAGCTACACACAGAGGGTTGTGGCCATTACTGAAATGGTGCCAGCAACAGCAGGGTAAGCAGACCCCCATCTGCACAATCAAGGACTTTAAAGACACAAAAGCCTTAATAGTTTTTATCCACTCTTCATTTTGTCTCCTGAAAGGATGTTCTTCTTTTCTGTATGTTCCCTGTTAAAACATTTCCCAGTCTTCCTCTGACTGACCTTATATTCTACAAGCATCTGGTTTCAGTATCTTCTTTGCTCCAGTCCGGTACTAACATATTCCCTCGTAAGATGCTCCCTGCTCTTTGGACTGGCTACTCTTTTCCTTACTCTTCACACAGTCTGGCTTGTCTCTCTTCCCAGATGGTGGGTAACTATCATTACCCTCATCATAAGATGAGCTGGGGAAGGAACAGACATTAAGCTGCAGAGAAGGGAGCAGATACCACAGCTCCTGTCTGCCAGCAGCGATACAGATACAGCCCTGCCACCTCCCAGCACCAGCTCCTTCATTGCAGCTGTACAGTACCATGAACGACCCATAGCCCCCGATAGAAGGCTCCTGCCTCACTTTCCCCAGCAGTGAGGCTTCTGCCTTGCCCTCTATCTCAAGGCAGTGGTCACTCTCCCATGCCAGGATGCCACACACCACTTGTGCGCAAGGGGAGCATTTTGCACGACTCCTTCTGGCAGATACATTGCCAGTGCTGGACTCCATCTCACAGGCCAGAAGAGAAGGTGAATGAGAAGTTTGCCTTATTTGTAGTTATACTGCTGCTCAGCCATGAATGAAGGATATGTCCTTGAGCCTATTTATCCCCACCTTATTTCCATTCTTTTGGGAGAACTGCTATAGTCTAAAACTGGACTGCATCTTGCAGTCTGCAATAGTTTCTACAAGAGCAGACTGAAAGGATTAAAGGGCTTGTTCTATCCCAGCCCAGAGTTCACAGGACACCTCTACCTTTTTCTGCAAATAATGAGTGAGATTATTAAGACAGGGATAAGATACAACTGTGTTGCAAAGAAAATGCATTATCAAAACGGCACCCTGGGTAGTGCTACACTGCAAAGCTGTCTGAGGAGGATAACAGGATCAGAACCCTGCGGAGCGAAACCAATCTCCTCACAGGGTCTGCCCATCAGAGCACAAAAGTCACCACTAGCCATTCATGGAAGGTGAAGTACCATTCAAAATTAAACTTGCCATGGCACTTGCAGCAGCTGCACCTCATTGGCAATCCCCCCATGCACCCTGAGTTCTGTTCTGTCTCAAGCAAAACAGTGGTTAAACAAAAGTAATGAAAACAAACATTTCCCCTATTTTTCTCTGTGTGTGTGCTTGTGTTGATGAATCATTCATCAACTAGTCAAAGGATTCAATATTCATAAGCAGGGACTGAAGATGCGAAAATCAAGAGAAGGGAATATTCCCAAGCTCCACTCATCTTGCAGGCTCATCCTACTTATAAATTGCTTCTTGCTCCAGGTTTTCCTAGTCTTTTCAAAGGTGGCCATCCTTCATACATACCTTTTCTGCAGGCTTTAATAAACAGTGAAATACAAATGTTAGTATTTCAGCCATCATCATTCTAAAGCTCATTAAATTTCAAATACCAAATTCATCTAAGATGAATGAGGCAGTGTCTTCAGGTACCAGGTTATTTGTGGGAGCAGAAAGACATTACTCTATTGGTTATATCCTGCTCATATTTTGAAGATTTTTTTTTCCCAATGGCACAGGCAGGCGACTAAAATTTTATGTGTTTATAGATCATGTATCCTAATCGAAAATGAGATTCTTAGACAGAAAAAGAAAAGCATCAGGGAAAAGTACTGACTTGCTCCAAACATGCACAATTCAAGTCATGTTTATAAATCTCTGCCAGTTAGTACAGATAAATAATTTCCAAAATGCAATTTGTTCACAAATGGCTCACTTTGGTTCCCAGTCACTCATGATGTGTGAATAGTCATATGGCATAATTTTTGTTCTTGGACTCAATGACTGAAACTTGTATGTGAGATATGCCTCCAAAAAGGAGACTAGTGTATGACAAATAGCAAATAACTCATTTCCAGAATGTATTCTTCAACCATTTAAAATCAGCAAATATTTTCATTAATTCCCAGCAGTCACTGGGATATTGGTGAATAATAAGTTGCAATGCCTCTGCGAATAGCCATGAATCTTGTTCAGGAGGAGAGTCATCCAGATTTCCTCATTATTCAACCAGCTGTAGCACACAATAACTCTGGAGCAACCCACTAAATTCTGGAGGCAGGTTAATCATGTCTGGCAACAATCTGTAAAACAGCCTGGGTTAAATTATCAGATGCTGGTTCAATTTGCAAAGGTTAAGCCCAGTTCCCTGACTATGGAAAATTTGCCAGCAAAGCCAAAATCCAACACTGCTAGAAAAACACATGCACATTTCACACACCCAAGAGAAATGGAGAGAGCAAGACCCTTTTGAGTTGAATCTGCACAAACTGTGTAGAAACAATTTGGAGTTGGGTTTGCAGGTCTTTTTTTTGCATACATCTCCAACTAAAAGATGATAAATAATGTCTTTTCAAAGACATTATTTATCCTGTAGAAGCACAAAATATATATTTTGCATTTTTGCTCTCCTATACAGGTGGGAAAAGTGCCTAATACGCTCTCCTCCTGAGCAACACTAACAGAGAAAATACAGACCCTTAGGAAATCATATTCCATACATCTATCCCACAAGAGGTAGAGCTAGCAGGATGTTCCAAGTGTTTGGATAGCACTTTCAGAAATTCACCAGAGGCTGATAGAACAGCAGTGTTTATTTAATAACAAAAGCACTCAACCAACAGAGCTAGGCAGGGTAATTAGCACAGAAACAGCTGTAGTCACAAGGGGGAAGGTGGATTCATGGGAGAATGTGATGCTGTGGCTCTAGCATTCTCTGTGGGACCCCAGGAGGTGACAAGATAAGAATTAGTGCTTATGAATCTAGAAAGAAAAAAAAAAAATGGCTGGGTCTTTACTACTTAGTACATCAAAAGTAAGGAGAACAGATGGACTAACATCACCATGACATCCTTTAGGCTCTGAAGATGGGATGGGGGGAACAGCCTGTTCCCCCAGGTATTCCAGCTCAGCACTGCTGTAAAAAAGGCATAGGTAAGGGGATAGGATGCTGAGAGCCATTTACCTTAGGAAGATAAAACAGAGGGCATGAAATATCTCAGCAGGTAAAGGTGGAAGCAGGGAAGCCCACAGGGTGACTCACTGGCTGAATTAGTCTTCAGAGAATTCCCATGCCTTTCCCACTACACTGCACAATTCTCCATTTGCTGAAGCCTCTCCATCTAAGCTGGCCTTGTGGAAGCCCAGAGATGATCTTGGAAATACTCCAGGCTTTTCTTTTTTTTCACCATCACCAGAAAACATAGCCCTCCCTCCAGACCCATCTGTCTGTGTAAGTGGAGAAGTAGGAGATACCCAGCCACATAGGCATCGTTTCCAAGACAAAATTTTCAAAGGAGCTTGTGACTTTTGTGTTTCATCTTATGAACAATTTTATTACAGTTATCTGAGGGACCTCCAATGCCAAGGAAGTGTGATCTACAAGTTCAAGGGGTGCTTGCCCTCTTGTAGGTTTAGCCACACATCCCAGAGATCTGACAGAGCAGCAGCAGCTTTGGGGCCAGATACCCAGCTGCTCTGAGTTGACCGGAAGCTTTTCAAGCCAATGGAACTCCCCAGTTTACACCAGGTGGGGATGCAACTTTGTCAGCCTCGGGGTTGTATGGCAAGGTTTTGGTGGCAGGGGGGACTATACATGTGACTTCTGTGAGGAGCATGGCATGTCTGCCATGTCTGACACAGCCAATACCATCTGCCAAGACAAATCCACTGCTGGCCAAGGCTGAGCCCATCAGTAACAGCAGTAGCACCTCCAGGATTAAGTGGGGGTGGGGAGAGGAGGGAATCACTGTGCAACAGCAGCTGGAGAGAAGAGTGAGAATATGTGGGAGAAACAATGGTGCAGACACCAAGATGTGTGAAAAGGCAGGAAGAGGTTCTCGAGGCACCAGAGCAGAGATTCCCCTGCAGCCCATGGTGCAGGTGCATCCACATGGAGACTGTGGAGGATCCCACACCAGGGCTGGTGGATGCCCAAAGGAGGCAGTGACCCTGTGGGAAATCCATGCTGGAGCAGGATCTTGTCAGGACCACACAGGAAAAGAATTGCACCCTGTTGTATTGTGTTTTTATATTTCTGTAACAGTTCTGTAATGTTTTGCCCCTTCACCCCCCATTTTCTCCCAGTGGTTCCACCCTGAGCTTTCCTGCCTTTCCCTCAATGCCAATCTCCCTGAAAAGTCTCAGTCATTCCCCTGTCCCCTCCCTGGTACCCTGTCCATCACTCGGCTCCCCATCCCACTCTCCCAGAATCTTCCACCTTGGGCATCGAGTGAGTGGACAAGGGCCAGGGGTCCCTCCCTTGAACTTCCCCCATTGGTTTGTGTGTCTGTCTGTCCTCCCACCTTCCACTCCCCCAAATCCCCCCATTGGGTGGTGGGCGTCCCTTCCCCCTGGTTACCGCCCTGGTACTTAGTGAGAGCCTCGAGGGCACTTTCGGCTGTCGGGACAATGGCTTCCTTTTCAGGTCTTTCCTTTAAGCTGTCCAGAGAAGGATGGTACCATAAAATGGCATTCTTCAAAATTTAACCTGCATTTCCAGTGGGGTGTGGATCTCTCATTTTGCATTAGAGCAGAAAGAAATAGATTGTTGTAACGGAAGTCATCTTGCTTTTGGATTAATTTAGAAGTTATTATTTACCCCAGCTCTGTGGCCTGAAGCTTCCTGTTGTAGTTCAGCCACAGAAACAGGGACTTTATGCTGGAAGACAAAGTAGTGCAAAAGGATCAGACCCTGAGAACCTGAGAACTCATGGCTTTTACTATGCTTTGCATCCAAGGGGAAGACCAAAAAAAAAAAAAAAAAACCCCACCAGGTTGTGAGACACAACTTAGGTAGTGGTGAACATCACAGCCATGCCAGAAGCCCCGAACTCTGAGCAACCTACCACACTCCCTCAAGAAATTAATTCCTACCCAAAGGACACCACCACCCAAACCAACCAGAAGCAAAGATGCACAGATACAGGGTTGTGAAGGGACTGGAAACACAACAGAGGTGTCCAGCTCTGGTGATCACTTGCTGGACAGAACATCTACCCAAGATTTCCACAGAGGCTCAAATCTGGCTTTGCACTGAGACCCTCCATTTAATAATGTCTGCCAGAACCAGATAACAAATGCACTCTGACCCCTCTAGTGTGGACATTATGTGGACAAAAACACTAAAAAGATATTGACAACCACTCATAAACTGTGTGCAGAATAAGTGAATGGTCAAAGTAGCCAATATTTTCTAAGAGGTGATTAATCTGTATCAGGAGAGGGCCCACCAATAAGCTGGGAAGGAGATATTTTGAGCTGCTATTGCTCATTCTGCAGATAAAGGTGTTAATTTTCCAAGATTTTCATACATCTGTTTTCTGTCCTGGAAATCTCTCTGAGGTTGTCTTAAGCATGAGGTTTCTTAATGATTAAGGCAATACCGGGGAAAGAAATGGTGACTAAAAAAATTTTGCTAAGCTCCATTGAGCAAAGCAACACAAGAAAAAAGCAGCAACAAACCTTCTCTGCCTTCTAACTTCTCACTTAATAATTCCTACATATATATATACAGAGCAAGGAAAAGTACAGTCCAAGGAAGATTAACCTGAATTATAATCATAGAATAGGTAAGGTTTTTCATTTTATTTTTCCCTAAAGGGAACATGTGATATAATTATTCAAAAAAGGGAAAAAAAAAAAAAAGCACTCCACAAAACCAACCAACAAGCTGAATCTGCTTTAGTCTGAAGAACAGAGAAGTGTCGCTGCAAACTTGAGCAAGGAGGATATTATCTGGGGCACTGTAATAAAAACAGCTAACTTAATTAAAGCATAGCTTGGACTGCTACAGGTGTCCATGCCTGCAGCTCGCCACCCAGAACTGTCACACATGTCTGAAGGTACCAGCTCCAAAAGGTTATTCAGCAGTTCTTCCTCGCTTCTCCCTTCAGTTTTAATTTCTGTGCTCCTCAGTTGTACTTTGAGGGGCTTTCATTTCTCTCTCTATTCTTGTGTGCTGTGTGCTGCTTTGGAGGTTGTGAAAGGGCAGCTGGATTTGCCATCGCCCTTGGCAGGCAGGCGGGAAGAGCTGTACTGCTGGTGCATCTGAATTAGTTTGCTTCCTGCAGTGAAATCTCTCCTTCTCCATGGCACATCCCCAGCACACCCTGGACCTTCTGTTTTCAGTCCCCAGCAATGCACCCCACAGGGGCAGTGCCTCCACTGCTCGTGGTCTCTGGGGTGAGCAGAGATGCACCTCCTCCTCTGAGCAAGTCACGGGGCAGTGACAGCACCAGGCTGCTGCGCTCCTTTTAGCTGCCCAAACTGCCCACGTAAAGCATCTACAAGGACTCCACAGCAATGCAAACCTATCCTTTCCTGTTTACCAGCTAAAGGATGCTCTGCCTGATGCTCCCTGTGCTTGGGTAGCCCACAACATATGTGTCACTGGTCACTCTCATGCTGGGGGAGATCACAAGGGGATTTTCGGGCTGAAGGCTGACTTTTAAATAAGAATCACCTGCACAGACTATTTGAATTATGTATACATGGACTTCTCTTCCCAGTGATTGAAATGCAGGTGTTTATTCCACCTTGCAGGTGTCAGCAAAATCTTACAACTTGCACTCAGACAACACAAGGCAGTGGCTTTCATTTTTTTTCTTTGTAATTAATGAGATAGCTTTCTCTCTGGGTATTGTGAGTGATAGGAGGCAAAGACCTGCCAATCAAAATGTTAAAAGGACATTGTCAATGTTACCCTTCTTCCTCAGCTCTCCACCAGTTTAAACACAGAAAGAACATAGAAATTACAGTCCCATTATTTGCAAGGTGAGAACACAAGGTCTGCCCCTGCATGCAGAAGCATGAGGAAAAACTCCAGCTGATTATTTTGTCTGGAAACTTCAGAAAATACAAATTATTTAAAGACTTCTCATGACAGTTTATCTTCGTAAAATTACCATCTTGGGCATCCTCAGCCAATAGAAGGCCACATTTTCTCCCAGTTAAATCAGTGCTCAACTTCTTCAATAGAAGTGTTTGCTAACAGTATATGACAACTTCTAAAGTAGTAAACATTTATTTGTAGGGAAAACAGACAGGCAATCCTCATCCCTGAACATGCAGTTCAACAGTCTTTGAGGTTTCTTATGTTTTCTACATTAATGGTTAAATTAAGGTTATTTCTAATGTAGCCCCTTGTGCTGTGCAGTAAGGCCATGCAAATCCATTTTCACAGCTTCATAGACTTGGATACATGGAGAGGAAAATACTCATGAACAGAGAGTCAAAAGCCATATTCAGTGTAATGCTCTGGAAATAGGTCTCTTATGGGGCAACAAATACTCTCAAAGGCTTGGATTTTGGACTTATGTTAGGGCCATGACATTATGGACTATGTCATGCCCTCAAGGGGAAAAAAGGGGAGGGGAAGGGAAGGGTGCAGCAAATGAAATAGGGACCAAAGGACACGTGTGTGCATCTTCCTTAAACAACAGCATTTGTAGAGGTTGACCCTGACTTGTCGGCAGGCATCCAGTAAAGCCACTCTCTCACTCCACAGCTGGACAGAAAGAAAATATAACAAAGGGTTCATTAGTTGAGATAAGGCCAGAAAAGATCACACCCCAAATACTACAGGCAAAACAGACTCAAATTAGAAATATTGAATTTATTACTAACAAAATCAGAGTAGGATGATGAAAAGTAAAAACAGACCTTAAATAACCTTCCCCTCACCCCTCCCTCCTTCTCAGCTCTACCTTCCCCCCCCCACCCAGCAGCACAGGGAGATGGGAATCAGAGTTATGCTCAGTTCGTCACACGTTGTTCCTGCCACTGCTCAGGGAGAGGGGCTGTTCCCCTGCTCTGCCATGGGGTCCCTCCCACAGGAGACAGTTCTCCATGAACTTCCCCAGCACGAGTCTGTCTCATGGAGAGCAGTTCTCTCTGAACTGCTGCAGTGTGGGTCACTCTTCCATGGGGTTCAGTCCTTCAGGCACAGCCTGCTCCCATGTGGGTCCCCCATGGGATCACAGGTCCTACCAGGAAACCTGCTCCAGAGTGAGCTCTTTTCATGGGTCTGTATGTTCCTGCCAGGACCCTGCTCCAGCACAGGCCTCCCACGGGGTCACAGCCTCCTCTCAGGCATCCACCTGCTCTGGTGTGGGGCTCCTCCACAGGCTGCAGGATCTCTGCATCCCCAGGGACTTCCCTGGGCTGCAGGGGCACAGCTGCCTCACCATGGTCTGCACCAGGAGCTGCAGGGGAATCTCAGCTCCAGAGCCTGGAGCATCTCTGCCCCCCCTTCTGGTATCTGCAGAACTGTTCCTCTCACAACTTTTTTTTTTTCCTTCTTCTTAAATACGTTATTACAGAGACATTACCATCATTTCTGATAGGCCCAGTCTTGGTCAGTGGCACATCCATCTTGGAGCCAGCAAGCATTGGTTCTGCTGGACATGGAGGTAGCTTCTGGCAGCTTCTCACAGAAGGCCCCCCACTACCAAAACCTGACCATGCAAGCCCAATAAAGCATCTCATCACATGAAGGCTTGTACAAGTATGTTCAGAAAGAGCATCTCCCCCTTGATAACAATTGCTGTTGTCACTACAAAATTGTGGCAATAGGACTACTGAGCCTTTGATTATTCTCAAGCAATGTGCCAGATTAAACATAGTTCCCCAGAAGGAAAGCTTGGGAGCCCCTGATTTAAGCATAGCTGAGGAGAACATTTTCTGTGTTTTGTGTTCTGGCTCAGTCATACAGTCCTCTTTTTCAGGCCATGCAGAACAGTTGCTTCTGTGTTGGCATTCAGGAGACAAAATTGTCCTTTTAATGAGTCCTGGCTTTGCATAGTTGTCCTGGCTTTGCGGTGTTTTCTGTGTTCAATTGACACCCCAGAATGGGTTTTGCAGCCAATCCTGTTATTCCCACTAGCTTCCAACCCAGCTGTCAGCAGGATCTATTAATTTTTGGAGCATACACAGAATTTCTCAACTGCCAGCCTGAGTTACCATGTGCTATAGCCATGAGTACCCAAGATGGTTGAAGTGACCTGTGAGGTAGCAGCTTCAGGATGTGAAACATTATTTAAAGTAATTATGTATTTCTAAGCATCTATACTGTTCACATCCTGTGAGTCTCAGAGAGGTGTAATCATGAATTTCTTCCCAGCTAAGTCAAGCCTTGTATGACTCTTGAAAATAAATTATGACTCCTCACATAAATGTCCTGCTGCTGTATACCCAAGCCTGCAGAGCTAACACCCTCCAGGGCCACAGGCAGGATCCTGTCAGAATCACCCTTGCTCCTGTGGAGTTTAGTTTATTGGCTTTTTCACTAAGAAGAGGCATGGCCTCTTTTTGTATGTTTTTATTCTAATTTTTTTAGCATTTCCTCTTTAAAAAGGTGAATCAACATGCCACCATCCTGCAGGTGTGAGTTGGTAAACGGTTCATCTCTGTTTTAACCCTGGAAATCTCTTAAGACCATTCATTCTTTTTCTCCCTGACCCTCATCTTCCCCTAAAGGGATTTCAGGCCACTCTCTCTTCTCTTATGAGCCAAAGGAGTTGTACAATACAATGTGGTGCTGTTTACTGTCAGGCAGTATCTTCCCTCTGTTTTATGACACCCATGTCTCTTGCCTGTCCAAGCTTTTATGGTTTTTTGTCTTTGACAAATGACTAGCACAAAGCACGAGCATCATTGTAAGTGAAAGCTGGAAAGAATTCGAACAAGTTATTTGGGTTGCAGCAAAGGATACAGATATTGAAAAGAGGCATCTGACCAAATATCTAGGGATTTTCACTGCTTTCCACCCAGCTTTCTGCCAGTGCTCAGCTGCACTTACTTGGAAAAAAAATGGTGAGCTCAAAAAACAGAGCACCCTGAATTTCCACAATGACAAACAGAACAAATGGCATCAACAGTTAAATTGATCTCTAGGTCAAGGACTTTCATTTCCTTTGTAAATGGTATCTCCTCCAGCAGCAGGACAATGCTCCTCTGAAATGTACTGGTTTTAGTATTACTGATAGCAACATTGCAGCTGATGGTCAGTCTCAGAGAATTTTCACTGCACACAGTTCCTCTACAAGAAATCCTTCATCAAGGAAAAAACATATTCAAAAAATAGCTCTACCAAACCAAACACTACCAGCTTATCTCATGATGTCTTTGTGGTTTTAGGCAGCAGCTGCTAGCTTTTACAGGATCCTAATTGGTATGGCACAAGTGTCCTTTCACACATACCTTAAATGGACACTAGAAGAATTTGGACTAAGTGAACAAAGCCTGACCACTGTGTGTCCCTTCCAACCCAAATCTTTATATGATTATGTGATTCCTACTCTGCACTAACAAGAAAACATTTTAAACAGGAAATAAAGTAGGAGTGGTGAAGGAAATGCAAGGATTGGGTGGTCTGGATGTATTTCAGACAGAGAGAACCCTATGTTCTGAGTTTCAATCAAACTGCCATGGAGGAAAACCTCCCACATTATTTCTTCAATAAAAGTCATAAGTACTTCTCAGCATCAGTGCTTGGCACCAATTGACAGTGAGTGGGAACTGTCACCTTTATTTTATCATCCTACTGTAAGACTTTCATACCTTCTCTCTAGGAGTTCTCAGGAGCAGCTCTTTGCAACACTGACTGCTTTTCTTTCTTCCTGTCCCTTACAGCACATACTAAGCCTTCCTCCACACATCAGCACAGCCAACTAACTCTAATGCCCCTCCCAACTAGCTAACCCACTCTTTTATTACACCCATCCTTATTGGACACAGCTCTGACCAGTTAAGGGCAAGGCTGTTCCTGCTCTTTGGTAATTAGTACAGCTGCAACTCCTCAGGGGTAAGATTGCCTTCAGCACTCTCTCTATTCTCTTACCATCCATCCTCCCACAAGTACTCACTGGAAACACAAGTGCAAATATGTGTAATTTCACCTCCACTTCTCCTGTGCCTGTCACCTTTTTGGATTCTTAAGAAGAGAGACAAAAAGCAGTACATCATCCTGGCAAGACAAACGAAGCACAAGGGATTTTTTTGCTCCAGTACTGTGCATGGATTACTACTTTTCTTGCACTGGGCTTTCATATAGTTTTTCACTTAACAGCACCTTCTGGGAGAAGCCCATGAAAAGGATATATAGATCCAAGCTTGATGAGAATTTTGGGTCAGTGAGTAAAATTCACATTAATTTTATTGGGAAAAGCTCTGATCAAGAGTTTTTGGTAGTTTTGGTTAGTCTGTCAATTTAGCTATGGTGTTCATAGCCTCTTCTCCTTACATTTGGTATTTCCACCTCTGAACAGCCCATGCTACAGCATATTCCTCCTCAGTTCATAGCAAAGGTCAATTAATACTATCCACTTCCCCAAAAAGCATTAAAGGCACAAAGAGTAGAAGTACTTCCTTTAAAGTTAGATATCTACAAGTAAAACAAAGCAGATACGTACACGTGATCCAGACATTCTTATCTTCTTTTCTGGGTGAAAACAACCCAAAACTAAACAAAACAACCCTCAAGTGCTTTGAGAGCACAGTAAAAGCTCAAAACTGATTTTTTCCAATTCCAGCAAATGGTCTGATACAATGTATTATCTTCTTCCTATAAATCCTGCCTTAAGGTGTGGGTATCTGACACTGTGGAGGTGATGTGTGGAGAACTTTACTGGGTGAGACAGGGGTCCTCTGTGGAACAGAAAAACATAGCTCCTGGTGAATTTTTAGGGGCACCTAATAGCCTTCAAGCAGTCTGGGAACAACACAGTCCCTCCTGGTTTCCATGACAGCTCTAGCATAACCACAGAAAGAAGCAGGACTTTACACTTCTTCTAGACATTCTGGGATTAATTCTTCATTGCTTGGCACCAGAGCTGTTTTTTTACAGCAATTTAAAGTAAGACAGACCCATATACACTGTGTCTGTGGTTTTGAGAGAAAGACAGTTGTGCTCTAACTTATAAAGAAAACAAGTTGAGCCTAGAGAAAATCGAGGGTGAAAACACACAGTATGGAATACAGAGTGCAGGTTGATGGGCCATGTCCCTGCTCATTTTATACACTGAGAAAGAAATGGAGAATGAGTTTGTGCTTTTACCATGAGTAGCCACTGCTCATGATAATAATTTTTATTGTCTCCACTCTGACAGGACTCTGTAAAGCTGGGGGGGGGGGGTCACTGATTGTGAAAGAAACCTAGATCAAGCTGCTAAAATGGGAGACAGTTTATGGGCAATTCATAGTCTATCTAGATGATGAATATTCATGATCTAGCTGGACAATTTCACATTCATGCTTAGATAATGCAGATTTATGCTCACACACAACAATGATTTGTGAATATTTATAGGTGAACACCTGGACAGTATTTCAGACAACCGAGAATATTCATAATTACATGTGAAAGAAAGAGAAAGGCTCTACCTGAAGTCTAAACCACAGACAAAGAGAAAGGTGCTACCTGACATTCAAACTACAGATACAAGGGTCTAATCCTCTATATCTATTGTGCCTTAATAACAATATGTAACAGCCAAAAACAGCATAAAGGAAAACATTACAGGTAGGGATGTGATCATTCAAAAGATCAGTAAATAGACAGGAAACTTTTCCAAGCTGCTAAAGAAATTCCCACCAGTTTAGTCTTCTGATGGAAGATTTCTGGTGCAGCACCTTTTCTATATGAAAATGTCTTGGCTTTTTAGGGGGCTGGGTTTGGGGTTTTTTTGTTAGATTTGTTTTTTTCCTAAAACCTTTTTTTTAATTCATACAAAAAATATTAAAATATTTGTTGTGAAGAAAAAATGTATGCAACTGAATGTGCGTGCCCAAAGATGTGCCCATATGTAAGGGGTCTTCTTGCCAAGCTAGCCTGTGGCTTCAAGGTTCATATTAAATCTATGCTGCCCCTGTTCAGATCCATTGTGCATGGTCCTCGTGGAGATGCTTCCAAAGCCAGCTGAGATTGTCACCTGAGGCACGTACAAGTCCTAAGATCCTTGGTGTACCTTGAGGCAGGATAAGGATTCAAGGCAGAGATACAGATCTGGACTCCAGGAAAGGAAAGGTGGCAGCAGAGAGGCCCAAGTCGGGGGAAGGACAACTGCTAGATTCAGGTGTGCTCATTCATGAGAATTGTCTCCTTAGGCGGTGAGATGAACCTGACATTGGAGCTCCCTCTAAAGGAAGGAAGAGCTAGCTGGGGGCTTACCGGGCAGGAGGAAGACACATCACCTTCTAGCAAGTGTGTCAGCAGCCAGTTATTCTATCTCAGATGACAAACCTCTTTCCAGTCTGAATGCCATCTTCTAAATACTCAATATTCAAGCTCAAAAACTGATCATAATCTCCCCATTCTCAAAATCATCAAAATCTTCCTCTCTGTGCTATTTCCACTGCCGTTTATCTCATTAATGCAGGATGAATCTAATTCTTTCTGCCCATGTTCACTGGGAACAAAAGAAGCACTGATGGCCTACTTCAGCAGCTCACTAGCAGCCAGAGCATAGATCCTGGGCTGGGTCCAGTCACATTTGGCCATGCTCTGTCACATTCCATCCTGCCTTAGAGAAGGACACAAGATGTGGGGCAGTACAACTACAGTAAATGCCATCACCCTTTCCTTGATCCTCCCCAACAAGTGTTTTCTACAGCCTGGTATTTTCTGGCCTAAGCTTCATAGCAGACTCTTTGACCTAAATTCATTGAGACAGCTGAAAATTATAGCAGTTGAAAATAAAAGCATCTCCAGGCCAGTAAATAGCCCTCTTCTTCCCATTTCTTCAAATTATCTCGGCATCTGGCACTTTTCTGCTGATACCACCTCCCTTTGAGATGAAAATCCAGCTGTCTGCTGGGATGCTCGAATGGATGCACGCAGCAGTCAGATGTCAACACTGGGTACTTGGTTCTGTTCCAGGAAGAGATGAGTTGCCTCGGCTGCCCTCTGCTCCTTCCTCAGGTTTGAATTGTCATGCTCCCTAGTCACTCTGGTTTTGTCTCTGCTTGCAGTAAAATCCAGCCTGAAGAGCTGCCTGTGCAAGCACCTGTTCTTAGCTCATGTTGAACAAATAGTCTTTGTGAGACCTGCTCATGTGAATGGTGTTCCCGTTGTGGGTTGTGGCTCTCTCTGATGGCTAAAAGTGAACAGGTGAACAGCTCTGCCTTCCTCTGCTCCAAAATGAATTCCTCTTGGCAGCAGATGGAAAGGGAGCAGCTCTTGGTGCTCTTCAGTGCTGGTGCAGCTGGGTCTCTCCTGAGACACACAGCCTTCCCCATACAGCACTGATGTAGCAGGAACAATACCAAATTCCATCCAGACCAGAGCATGTGAACCCTAAAGGATTAAATAACTGAAAACAAAAGAAGCTTTATAATTTCAAAACCACTTGATTTTTTAAAGGCAGCCTTATGCTTAAAAATGTTTGTTTCACAATGTCTGATTAATCAGCTTTGGATATAAAGGACAATTTGATGAATGCTACCTTTTCTGGCCTGTTTCTCTAGTTTATACCTATGTTGTACTTTCCATCATAAGAAATTGAAGAATTTCTGTATCAGACAACTGCCTTTTGCTCAGTTTCTAGCAGCCACCACCCAAACATCAGAGGAAGAGTAATTTTTCCACTTTCCCCACTCCTTAATTTCTGAATTCCCACTGGACATGTTACTCATTTATTCTGTTTCAGAAAATTTTCTTCCAAAGCCAATTTTTACTTTAAAAATAGAAAGCACAAACCACAGTATAGAAAAGGTGAAATTGCAGAGACATTTGGTTACCACTAGTCCCATCCCTTCTTTGAATATTTTTAATATCCTAGAGCCAGGACTGTCTCTGTGCATCATTATAGCATCTGCACCAGTGAAACACCAGATAAGCACAGAAGCTGTTCATTGATAAATGATTAATAAGCAGTGGGGGCTACCTCCAACTGAGTTTAAATCTGCCAAATATAGTATTTTTCACTGATGCCTCTCCCCATCCTTTGAATCCTATTGCCCATATATCCTGAGGCTGTTAATTCCATGAGTCTGTCACACACTGTGGAATACAAGTGGCTGCTTCCAATAACTGCCTCCATAAGTGCTGCCCTTTAGTTTTACTGGGTGTCTTCAGAGCTTCCTTCTATGGGCAGCGATGCCTGCTGACAATGGGAGTATTTACATTGCTTCTGTCGAGGTCCTTCCACTGCCACCTTGCAAACACTGTCTCCTCGTGATCACCCAGGGACAAGCCTTCAGCTGGACACACAGCCCAAGGCTTGGTGGGAAGCCCTGTGGAAATGCTGTGTTTGTGCAGTGCTTGTGCCAATTGTGGGTGTGAAACACAACCACCAGCAAGCTGTGAGCATCGCTGTGCTTAAACCCCAAAAATCTGCACGTGGTGGCTCTTCTTATGTGCCTCTGGAATTCAACAAATTTGCAGTAACAGTGGAATTATTTCAGTATTTTTAGAAATAAGTGCAAGGGGGGAGGAGGGTGAATTCTCAGGGCTGCTCTTATCTTTCCAAGCCCGCAACATACAAGTTTGCATCACCTCTCAGGATTCCTGAAGACCAAAGGAAGAGCTCATTATCTCAATCTTTAATAGGAAATCCTGCAGAAAGAACATCATTCTGGTCACAGCAGCCACCAGCTTTCACAGTAGCAGCCTCCTCCTGCATTTACCTCTGGCAGATAAAGGCACAGAAAGACAGAACCACCCTGGCTCAAAGCAGGACACACCATCCCTGCACCTGCTGCCTCTGAAAGCAGCAGCAGCGGTTCCAGCGTGCATTTGACCAAGAGTAGCAGTGTCTATTACCATCAGCTACTGAGCTCCTGCCTGGACCTCCACAATCCAATTTTGTCTCAGCTCCAGCATGGCCCTGCTGGGATAGCAACCAACCACATCACCTGAATGTTAGAGCATTTATCTTCCTCTGACATCTGAAATAAAACAGGCCCAAAGGCATATATTAATGAATGTCCTCACTACATCTGGTCTGGAAATGTCTCAGTGCAATCAGCTTTTCAGTGGAAAACACTGGTTTGTTAAAACCACAACTCTTCTTGGGATAGGCTTGCATTCAGCAAAGTACTGGGGCTGGAAACATTTTTGAAATCTTGAATTAGAGAGTCTTGGAGAGGAAGAGAAGGAAGGATAGAGAAGGCACGATTATCATCCTATTGACTTCATGAGGCTTCAAGTCCATTCTGCAGGTAAAAGTTCTTGTCCTGGGATGCTGCTAGGATTCATTAGGGGGACAGTAGCAGTGTTGATGATGCTATTAGACTATTCTGAAAAAAGAATTCAGCCTCCAGCTCTGTCACCACACTCTTTGAGCACTAAATTCATGCACACACCAGGTGGGAGTTAAAGTAACATATTTACTCACAGACTCTTAATAAAAATGCCACTCAGGGCTTAATTAACACACTTCTTTTAGCAATTTCACCCCACAGCTGCAGCAAAATCTGGTTTTCTACAACCTCCTAGGGCCAAATTCTGCAGTAGGTTGCACCCAGCTGCATCTGCAGGGTGTTTCATTCAGCTCAAGCCAGTACTTACAATGGCACAAAGCAGAGCAGACTATGCCCCTAAGGTTCACCAGATATCCTTTGCCTCCCACAGTTTTTATTTTTAGCTTGTCAGTAACAGAGGAAAACAATGCAAGTCTCATATTGCTCCAGCCAGATGGCAATTCCACTTCCTCCTGTCTAGCTGGCTGCGTGGTGAGTGTACTTGTGCATGAATTCATGTGTCTGTAGCTGTGACTTTTCCTCTCTGTCTTCTGCCACGCTTCTCCCTGCCCTACACACTCTCCTACAGACAAGTGGTTTTGAGGAGGGGTTCTGGAGGCTGTAGTACAATAGGGCCAATCCTCTTCCTGGGGGCAGGATCTGCTGGAAGCTCGGGAGGACTGTGACTTGACATCTAATATTTTTAAGTTTTCTCTACTGAGATACTCAGCTGGGACAGATCTTTCCTTCTTTAGCTTCTTGATCTGGTCTGCCTAGAGGAGCAACAGGAATTCAAGGTGGGGAGAAAGGGATGCTAGGGAGAGAAAACAAGAGGCAGGTTGATCGTTTTATCCCCATTGTCTGGGTGCCATCAGAATACATTAACTCCTTCATTTATCACAGAACTATCATTAGAAATCTCAATTATTTGTGCCTGCCACACTGGCAAAATGTTTAATTAGCTACTTTGTTGCATTTATCACTTTTCAGATGAAAGGAAGGACTAGAGGCACTAGAGGGGTGTGGGGCCCCATTATTTTTTATAGAAATGTGTGGAGGGTGAGGGAATCTGTAATAAATGTCCCCATCATTGCACAGAGATAAAGGTCAGACACCCCCACAGCATTCATATATTTTAAGCCTTTCACAGGTAACACATGCCTGGCAGCTACAGCCTGCTGTGCTAGAGACAGGAGAGCATTATGAGCTGCCTGGGGACCAGTGTGCAGAAAGAGATCAGGGGCTTCTGTCTCCCCTCAGAGGCTGCTGCTGGTCCAGCATGACAGGATAAGTAAGTTGGGGGGAAAGCTGTTCAGAAGTTACCATCAGGAACCTTTTACAGACAGGTTCTCTCAGGCTTTTCATGAAATCTGTCTGACACTGCAGGTGCCATTTTACTTTACAATTTAAAAAATCAGTTGGGCATGGGCTTGGTGACATTAGGAATGAGAAGGGCTGTGTTTCCGTTTTGCCTTGAAGTCACACAATCTGCTGCTGTAAAGCCAGCAGCTGTGGAAATGAGCCTGACCAACATTCCCATGTGACTCAGAACAGACACAGCAAGAAGAACAACATGTGGATTCCCCACCAGCTCCTGCAGACGTAGAGCACAATGATACACCATGATGAGAGACAAGTTTGCTTCCGTTCCAGAGCCTTTTCCCTGGTTTCCATCCAGAGGCAGCAGGCATTGCAAACAGCAGAGATTTATAATATTATTATTTATTTATATTATACCTGTCTATTGAGAATAAGACATAAGGTCACTTCTCATCATGGAAACACATACCTCTGAGTGGAGTGAATTATCATTTCATATAAATTACAGCAATTGAGTGAGTTCAGATTATGACAGATTACCTCAGGGCAAGACCATCTGGACTACAACCCAGTTTGGGTAGATATTTGGCATTCAAGGCTCAGTGAGCAACACAAGCAACATTCTTTCCAACACTTAAAATCAATCAGCATGCTCATTTTGGATCACCAGAGCTTCCTAGAGGCCTAATTGCATGAGTTCCCCCGAGTGCCACGTGTCAAACAACAGGTGTCAAATATCTGTTTGCATCCCCCAAGGGACCCAATCCATCAGGTGTCCTCTCCTACATGCAGAGAAAAGAGAGAGAGACAAAGTCCATATTCTGTTTCTGAAACACTTCCTGCCATGGGGGTATTCCAAGTGCCCTTCCCCAGCACTGTTCATGCATTAATTCAAACAGTTTTTAATTAAAAACTGAATGGGTCTAAGTTGATGACGTTACAAGTTCCACAGTGGTTATTTAAGAACTGTTTAGCTTTTTCTCCAGCACTGGTCAGCCATACACATCTCTGAGGTGTTTATAAATTACTCATAAACATGTAGCACCCAAAAGCCTTTGTGGTGCCAGTAACCCTCTTTCCACTGAGGCACCTATGCCTAACAATCAGGAAAAGGATTTCTGGATGGGAGAAAATATATGCCCAGCTCAGGGTGCTGCTGGGTATCTGAGAAGATTTTCCACATTGTGCTTCACTGCCAGTTTTCCTGGCTGATTGCTTTTATAAAGATCTGGCATTCATAAGTCTGTGTAGTATATTCATTTCAGTGGTGGCCTTCATAAGAGTTTGCAAAGAAGAAGAGACCTGAGGTGGCTGAGCTGAGGACATACAAAAAATAAGAAGCATCTAACTCAATCATTGTTTCAGGAGGACAGATTAATGCAAAGCATTAAAAGAACATTCACAGGGGAAAATGGGTTACATTTGGACTTACCAGTCATTTCTACATTTCTTTCTTTATAACACTTTTGAAACATTACACAGCCTCAGAGCAAAGCCATCGAAAGCATGTCATTTCTTCAACAGACATATTAAATGGAGGGAGAAGTTCTGGCTCACAAACCCCAATTAGTTCTAATATTAGACCTGCCCATAAAACATACAGTCTCCCTTGCTTTCCACGACCACATCGATAAACATTATTGGACAGGGATATAAATATAACTCATTAGTTTGTTGACACTCAATGGCTTATCTATGTATGTAATGCCATCCTGCCATTATTGATGCTTTGTTAATGGCACAGTATCATTAAGCAGTAATGTTTTACTTCTATTAATATCATTTGGGCTGGTTCTTAATAACTATGCCAGAGTGACTGCAGCATGATCTGTAGGCTGTATATCAGCACACAATATATTCCTCAGCACATTTTCATCATCCTCCATGGTCCAAATTCTTCCAACTCCAGCTGTCACTTTAGGAGACAAACCTACTCCACAACTTGCCTGTTTGTTTCCCAAAACCCATGATGCCAAAATCCAAATGTAGTGACAGGTTACCCCTGTTCAGTGGCTTGGTGCTCTGCCATACCCCAGTCAGATGCGTGCAGGAAATGGCTGAATGGCTGGACACGGTGCCAGTGTACACAGGATTTTTCACTATGACATGGCAACAGCGCAGGAGTTCACCATTTCTCCAAGGGTATCTTGATCACAGCATTCTTAGTCTCTTGGTGGCCTCTGAAAAGTTTCATCAGTTTTTCCCTGACTCCCCTTTTCTGTTTGTCTTTTGGTAAATTCACATTTTCTTTCAAAATATCCCTCATTTAGTGAATCTGTTTTTTTCCTCATGTTGTGTTAATGCTCAATAAAAGTCAGAAATGTGGACTGGAAACATACTTTACTCCCGCCACAAATCAAATTGCAGAAGACCAACTTCTAAGTACAAGACACCTTCCTGTCTTTAAGTGGTCCAACCCTTTATTTTCTTTGCTCCGATCCCATTATTTGTCAGCTCAGTCAGGGTAAATTTGGAGATGGCTGCAAAGGCCTGAGAAAAGTATACTCACTTGTAAATCCTCCACTAAATGCAGGAGCTGAAGAAACCTCCACCTGGGATTGGACTTTCAGGAGCAAATCACAGAATCGTAAAACCATAAAATGGTTTGGGTTAGAAAGGACCTTGAAGATCATCTAGTTTCAACCCTTCTGCCATGGGCAGGGACACCTTGCACTAGACTAGTTTGCTCAAAGTCCCATCCAAATAAAGCAAGGGGCTACCTACTGCGGCCCCTGGCCTCAGGCTCATCTTTGCACCAAGCTGCTGGCAGGGACCCAGCTGTGCCCAAGGGCTGGGCACAGCCTTGAAAGCCCTTGAAACAGCACAGCCAGGAACCCCTCTCTGCTGCAAACAGAGCATTCACTTGAGGTGCTCTCTCAAGGTCCAACAGGAAGACAAATTGAAAGTCTGAGAGCAAAAGAGAAACACCCCCACAATAGCACTACAAATTATAGGAACACAGATTAAATGCAATTGCCTGCTAACCATCAGCTATTTAATTACATGCTCTGGGTAGGGTACAAAATGCTGAGATCACTTACCACACTGATCCCAGTGAGTAATTCCAACCTATACCAGCCTAAATGAAAAGAGTTTCAGGCTTCTTTTACCTTTTTCTTTTTTTCCCTAGGGAAAGAAACAGGCACCAAAAAGGAACAAATGGGGTTTTTTGGGCACATGGGCTTGATCAGCAAGGACTCCAGGCAGCCTCTTCTCAAAATGTTCATCCCTAGCCAAGTGGTAGAGAGAGAGAGAGAGAGAGAGAGAGAGAGAGAGCCAAGCACTGGCCACCAGACAGTCCATGTGGGTGCTGTGGATTCAACACCCCAGGCCCCATCACCAAGGCTGACACTTCACAGTCTCTGCCTGGGAGCAAAGTCTGTCTCATAGTGACTTTTAAACCCACCAGCTCTAATGATTTTGTGAAATCCAACACGTAACTGCAGTTACTGCAGCCAGTAATTACATAGTGTTCTCCAGTAATTCCCTCACAGCGGTTCCATAGGGGAGTATGGTTGCATGGTATTTGGGCTCAGCAGCTGAAAAAGATGTTGTCTAGACATTTAGGTCTACTTTTTCTCAATGCCATGTGCGTGGGAGATTATAAAATAGACTTTGTTTTTTAAAAAAGCTTTTTTTTAATGGAAATGTCATAGCTTTGAGCTCCTCAGCTCAAGCTGTAGGAAATTGTGCTTTGGCATTCCAGGCCCCTGCTTTAAAACCCTTTGCTCTGCAAGACAGAATGGGATGGCATTAAAGAAATAATTTTCTGTGCCTGAAAGCCAGATATCCTAGCTGACTTGAAGAAAAAACTGCAAGAATTAAATAAAATGGCCAAAAAGCAGAGCTGGTATTATTTTAATTGGTTGCTTTTCCTATAGGAAAGCATAATCACAATGGTGACAGACTGTACACAACTGCTGGTTCAGTGAAGTCTGGAGTGCACCAGTTTGCACTCCACTAAAAGTGCCCAGTTTGCCTATGGAAAAAAAAAGGTTGCTTGAGGTTGGAGGGGATGTTGTCATACAGCTCCAGCCACTGAACCTGCATGCGGTTTCTTTGAGGACAGGGAGTGTTCCGGAGGTTTCTTCTCCGGGGCTAGGACAACCTACTCTTGCTTGGCCCTCTTCCTCTGAAACTGGTCTGAAAACCTCTCTTTATAGACAGGACAGTGGATCCTGATTATGGGAAGATCAGACATTTCCCTCCTTTGCTTTATCTCTTCAGAGCCTTTTATAAACATTAAGCAGGAAAATTAAGTGGCCAAACTACTCAGCAAAAAAAGCAGTCATCTTTGCAGGTGTCTAAGGTGGCACAGCCCTCAAATGATTGAATGGTTAATAACAGATCTGGACTCTGTGGTTTTCTTCTCACCAATGCAGTAGCAAATGGCCTTATAACACCCAAACATTCATTTGCATGATGCAGAGGACTTAGGAGCTCCTTTTCCTTCAGCTTCCATTGCTGCCATCTGATTGGCACATCACATCATTTATTTACTTTACTGATAGAACCTAATTAGGTATAATTGCTGAAGCATCTTAAATAATTCTAAATACAGGAATTGATTTGGGGATTAAATGGAATATGATAATTGTGTAATTGAACAAAGTAGCTGGAGTCCTCACCCAGCTAAATGGATTTTGTGATTGTGGCTGATTGCATCAGAATATAAATCAGTCTGATTTGCATGGCTGACATCAGCTCCCCTCGTCATCTCTAGAGCTGGCTTTAAGTAGGTCACATCCTTCAGATCAGAGGAAGAGAACAGAGAGCTTGGACAGAAACCTCTTGGATTTGGTGCTAGATGATGGATCACTCCATGGTCTCTACTCAGAAGAAACTATGCTCCTCTTGGGAGTGGGGTCCTTTTCCTAGGGGTTTTGAGTGTTCTGTCACTGGCCAGGAGCTGTTCAAGTCCTGCATGGGTCTGGGAGAAATTATGATGCTGCTTCTTTAATTCTTAAATCCCTCAATAGTTTGAGCCATGGTTTCCTGGAAGATTTTTCTCAAGATAACCCTAATAATGGTAATTTTCAGCAGAAGTAATGAAATTTAAGCAACTTCACCACAAGGGAAATTGAGCAGTTATTTAGGCACTTGGTGAAAGCATCTCTGTCTCTCAGATGTGCTTCTAGCCCCAGCTGAGTTAATCCTCAGCTTGGATCTGTCAGCCTACTTGTTTTGTTAGAGGACTCCAATCTTCCAGTGGGAGTTGTCCAAAAAAGCTGGCTGAGGCTGGAGGAGGGCTCTTCAGGAGGATTAGTTCTGTGGCCATATGCCAGAGTAATTAGGAAGGCTGGAAAGTGTGCAGTCCTTACATATGGTTCTACATGAGCTATGGGTGCTCTGTGAATTTTTTTTAATTAAAAAAAAAAACCCATGTAACTATAAATTGGGAGCTTTACATTGTCAACATCATGATTTCTATTTTATAAGTAATAGCACATGCACAATGACATTAATTCCATTTAGAAAAGCATTGTTCCTTAAACTTTTCTTTTTCATTTCACCTGTGTGTTTGTGTGTGTCTATGTGTGCAATTTAGGCTCCAGCTCTTGGTTCACTACCTTTTCATGAGAGTTTATAACATTCCACATAAATGTTTATAACCACATTACTTCATGACTGCACTGGCTGTTAATCATTTATTAGTGTTATAAAATTAGTTCTAGCATTTGTGTACCTATATTAGAATGAACACAAGGGATAGAATGTCACCTTGATTAATAAGTTGTTCCTAATACTGAGAATGGCACTAAATTCTACTAACAGTATTAGTAATGTGCATACATATCACTTTGTTCCCAATGAAGCAAAACATTTAGAAAAAGATGGAAGTTTCTTATGTTGGATCAATCCATCTGAACTTGTCATCATTCATTCCTAAGTTTTTCTGAAGGGAATATAGTCCTTCTTTGCCCCCTAAAGTGGCACAGTGCAATGGAAATGTTAATCAAAGGAAATGAAGTCTGAAGCTCTGATGTGCTCCTCTCTCCTTGAATCATTTCTGCTCCTCTTTGCATTCACACTTGATTGCTCTCCTGCTCATGCCAAAGTTGCACTAGCAGAATGAGAACACCCTCCTGAGAGCACCAGAGCAGGTTTCACATTATAGGAATGACCTATTGTCCTTCAGTCTGAGGGGTCTTTCTCCACACAAGGAAGGATACTAAGTTCCCTGGGCGGCTTCTTGACATTTGAAGCTGTAAGTCAGCAAAAGTGCAACAATATACTCCTGTAAAACTAATAAATTACAACATTTCAGTCAGGCTGAAAATAGGGACATGTATGTGTGCAAATTATGAAAAAGAAAAAAAAAAAAAAAAAAAAAAAGCACCCTGATTTTGGTGCATCTAATAGCTATTTCACTTTTTTAGGCTACACTGTAGTTTGAAGTTTGAAAAAATATTTTGGAAAAGAAGAGGAAATGATGGCTAATTGGAGATGTCATGCTGAGCTAGAAGGAAGATTCACATTAATTGGGATTTTCACCATGTTTACCTCTGGCATTGGCACGGATAACTCACCTGTATTTACAGCATAAGTAGAGAATGGGCTTTTTGATTGGTCCACAAAATTAAAGTTTGAGTAGCGGAAGCCTCACTTTGCGCTTTGAGAACCTGCTTTCCTTCAGTGGGGATTTCTGTCAGAAAGGACCAGCAATTTACACTTAGTGAAGGCACCAGTCTTTTGTTTCCAGCAATTGCTAAGCTTAGAGACCATTTTGAAATTTAGGGAATGTTTCTTCCTGCTAGGCAGACCACCTCTCTTCTTAGCATCTTGGAACATATCTATATCTGCAATAGCCTGTAGTGTTCCTATAGCAAATTTTTATTCATGTGCTGAATTCCCCAGATAAACTTCTTGATTTGAAGTCTATCAAAACTAGGTTTTTTGATTATTTGTTTTGAGGGATAAATTTTAAGATAAATTTTAATGTACTTCTCTTGGTTCAAAATTAACGTCAAGAAGATCAGTATATTTAGTCCATATTTTGAGTATATTCTTTGAAGCTATAATTTTTAGGTTTAATCAAGGATGAACATTTGGAAAGGAAGGCAGAAGAGTAGATAAAAACATAGGTCCATTGTCCTATTTTTTGTGATGCCTACCCAATTAACTCCAAAGATGATTTATTACCCACTTTATGTGTTGTGGGACACTGTAGAGCAGCTAGTATCACCTATATCACACTTTCAACTCATAATGGTGAGTGCTTATGTAAAGGAATTGCAAAATACGGTTTAAAGGCATTCCAGATTTCTCTTGTTAGCTTGCGGTACACAGGACCATTGTGAGCAAAAGCTTAAGGACTGGTGAACTCCAGCTGATCGTACTGAGGCTGATGTTATATCCAAGAATTTGGTTATTATAAAGTCCACAGTCTGAAAATGAAAGGAAAACTACTCTGGCTTACTTACTGATGGATCTTCATGATTGCACTGGATCTGAAGGACCTAAGTGACCATCTGCAATTTTAGTGTCATTTTCTAGGCTAAGGACCTGGACCAAAATGAGGAGCTCAGTTTCATGTTGCATCTTCTTTAGAATATGCACCAAGAATAAGGGATGATGTTTATAAAGGCTAAAAGACCAAAAGGATTTCTTCATTGTTCTCTATTCTTTAGCAAAACTTAAATCTAATTTCCACCTTCACTTAAAACATACCTGTGGTCAGGTGTTTTATATGGATAAATTTTAAAAGTACCTTGATGGATTAACATACTAACATAGTCCTACATTTCAGGTTGTTGGACTTGAAGATCCAGCAAGAAATTATAATTTTTAACCTTTTCCTTTCAAAGCCTCAACACTAAGTCACATAGCCAAAAGAGCGTTAGTAAAATGAAGATCAGTGTAGGTCCCTTCCTACCTGCTCACTTGTTGCTGGACTTTCTGGGCAGTTTCTGTATAGCTCTGATAAAGGCTTTGCTAATGCATTGGACACTGGAGGTCTTACAGAAGCTTTAATGATGGTTGCACTGTTGACACCAGCCTAAATGGCCTGATCATAAAATAAAACAGAGTTTAAACACCCAAATCAGGAGGCAGGTAAAACACCAAGATGCAGGAAGCTTGAAACTGCATACAGAAGGTTGTACTAACTTTTCTGAAAGACATAACTTGCTTTGATCATTTAGGGAAAGAGCAGGAAATAGTGCAGCTTTCTGTTGATCCATGGGATGTAGTTTTGAGCTAACGCCTTAATGCAGCCATCCATGTGCTACATCTCAGAAAAGCAGGTGTTCTCATATCATGCTGGCTGTCATTATCGAGGTCTGTGAGCCTACAGCATGCATTCATATTAAGGTTTTAGACAACTGGAGTTAAAAAGGCTGGTTTATGAACACAGTGAGGTAACTGATGCAACTGGAGTACTGAAAATGAATGGCTGAAGATGTATTATTGCTCCACCTGCAAAGGTCCCTGGGCTACTCTGAAATCAGCTGAGAGGTGAACACATCTCTGAAATACACAGCAATTCCATTCATGCTTGTATATTTCCAGGGCACTTCTATACCACTGTTTGAGCAACTTTTAGTCTGAGAAAATGTTATAAACAATCAATTTATTGTTCTACAACAATGGGTATAAACTCTTATGCATTAAGTGTGATATAGCAAGTCCCAAGAGTTCACAGGACATTTCTAGGCATTGGACTTTGACAGTATCTCCCAGACACAGTCACTTTTAGGGAGATACCTGCTTTTTCCAAACAGAAGTGGGCTTCAGAGTTTTCAGAATTACTTTTGGTACCAAGAACTCTTGACAGTGAAGACACTACTCCCACCTTCAAAGATGACCAAAAGCCTTGTGTTATATGGCCACTGCATTTTCAAAGTAAAGACACTATCTATATGTAAATATGGTGGGCATTCATTTGTGGCATTTTGGTTTTGCTTGGTGGCTTTTATATCACTAATTTCTTGCCCTAAAGAATTTTTGGAGGCTGCTGAACCTAGAATAGATGCCTCACTTTCCCCACTCAGTAGAAACATATCTCTAAATTCCATCACGGCCAAGAATTGGAAGTATTGAGATTGCCACTGGATTAGCCCCAGTGAGAACATGCTCATTCTGCATCAATGTCTGTTCTCATTAAAACTCCCCTAAGTCTCAGGCTGAGAGGGGCTCTTAATGAGAAGGGATTAAGTCTTGAGATTTTGTGACAACTCATTTTCTTGGCAAAGACAGCAACAAAAACCAAGAACGACACAGCCTTAATCTCTTCCTCTGACAACTTTAAGGCTGTAATGAAAGCAGACAACTGCAGAAAATGTTTCCCTTTTTTTCTGGAACCAGAGTTATGTGTCCTTTCTATGGAGCATTGGTGGCAAGCAAAAATGAAGATAGTAGTGCCAAAATCAACACTGGCTTAGACCCCTCATGAAGAGGCCACTGGAGCGTCTTCATTATGTGCTGCCTCAAGCCCAAGTTCAGCACTCAGTTAAGCTACAGTCCCTGCCTTCAACAGGGCTCCAGAATTCCCAGCATCTCAGCTGATCCGTGAATATTGTTCTGCCAGAAGTACTTGCCAGGTCAGAGAAGGAGTCACAAGAGGCTGCCTCAGCAGAGCTATCCAATATTACTTGCAGTATTGTGGCCTGTGAACAAAAAAATTAAGAGAGAGAGAGGCCCACAAAAAGCACAGTGAAGTAGACAAGTTAATTATCTACAGCAGATGGTGTCACACAGAATAATAAAAAGCCAAAGAACCTAAAATATTTGTTAAAATGTACAGCAGATAGGCAAACATTCTTTCTGTGTGGAAAGAATTGTGCAAATTAACATCCTGATTTGGAAGCATACTTAGCCCTGAAAAGAAGAGGAAAGATTCAGTCTGGGAGGAGAAGGCTGAGATGATGAGCTGCAACAGCCCATGCACAAAGGGACTCACTGGAACAGGGAGCTTGCCTAGGCTTTGTGCAGTACACATTTTCTTCTTTTTGGCACATCTTCAGGGTGAGGCCATTTGCACAATAAAATGAGCAAAAGGGACTCCATATAGATATGCTTCGATGAACACCTATTTATAAACATTTAGATATATGTACACACATAGTACATAACAGATAATTCAATATGACTTTCTGAAAGCCTTTTATGTAGAGTGCAGACATTTTTCCAAGCTATCCAAGGAAGTAAACAATGGGTCAAGCAGACCTCTGCGGGTCAGGCAGTCTAACCTTTCTGTAGGCTGCACAAAGGGAAGCTATAATGAGAGACCTAGCACAGGATAATGAGGCATTTGTGCATGGACATGAAGTCCTCCAAAATGTGAAGAATAACATGGAGGAAAAAAACTTGCTGAGTACCTTTGGCAGCAAAAGAGACAGAAGAGACTATCCCTGAGGGCTGATCAGAGACAAGATGCAAATTCTCACCTTGAAAGAGGAGACAAGCTCATGTTTGATGGAAGAGAGAAGGGGGGTACCATTGCTGCCCCATCATTCTCCTGTGATTTCTGGTGTCTGGACCCTACTTTTTTCTCTTGTTTCACACACAGAGTTACACTTTTTTCAGGTTTGATCTCTGTTCTTGCTATTTTTCAGGCTGTGATCCGTAAGCAGGTTTTCTTGCAATTCTGATGATTTTAATTTTTATTGCACATTTTCCCAGGTCAGGCTCTGGGTTTCACCCTGCATACGTACATGATGCCACGCCAAAGGAAAGCACAAAGAGACAATAAAAACAGTACATTCCCTTAAGCCTGAAGTTGCTGTATCTCCAGCATTCATGAGAATCTAATTCATATCAGGTCCCAAAATACTGAAGAAAATATTTCCCCAGCCCCATCCACTTTTCTCTGCAAACGTGTTCAGACTCCTGCAGCATTTCTTAGTACTATTTGCTGTCTGCTGATCCACACAGTTTTGGGTGGTTGCTGAGTTTCACTTTGAGATTTAGGTTCTTTTCATTGAAACTGACAGCACAAGGATTCATTTGGACTGAAAGCTTCACCCAAAAGTAATCTAAGCTGGCTTTACCATCAGCCAGAGGACTTCTTCTGATTCACTGATCTTTGCACACATTTGCCACCAAACTTTAAAATGCCTGCCTAGATTTTCCAACCTACAATGAAGCAGAGTTTATCATATGCCTTTTACCACATTCACTGTCATAAACCTACTTAATATTTCCAGTATAAACCAGACCAGCTTTAATTCACAGTCATTGACTCTTTTTGTCTTGTGGACTTAACATCTGACTGAAGATGGATCAGACCACAGGTCTTCATCTGCTTCAGTCACCTTTACGGTCAGGATAAGAAATAGGCCTGTCTTCAGTGTGGTTTAGCTACGTTCAGAGATAGACACCTGTGGGGACATTTGGACTGCAGAGACTGTAAATTAAATTAATTCTATGATCAGACTGCTAAAGCCAAACTTAAACTACTTTTTAAGAATGAAACAGTTTAAGCTCCCAGAGGAGATGTTCTCTAATCATCCCACCAGCTCTTCTCAGAAAACTTTGTCAACTTTTATCCCTGGGTTATATTAACATCATTCTTACTAAACATATTGATTACAGAATGCATGCTCTAATATTTAATGCAGCCTGGTTCCCTTCCTTCTCAGCAACATAGACAGTTCCCTAAGAGAGAGCTATTAAAGTTAAGGCAAAAAAAAAAATATTTCTGTAGCAAAGTCAGCTGTGGTAAGAGGCCTTGGCATGGATGAAGAAATAACACAGAAGCCAGCCAGAAACCTGAACCAGGCCCAGTTCCCATGTGCTTAGAGCAAAATATTGTTTTATTTTTCATGATACATTCTGCATCAACAGATTTTTATTCCATAAAAGAAAAAAAGAAAATGAAGAAAAAAAAAGCACCCAAAACAAAATTAAAAAAAAAAAAAAAAAACACTACAAGCAACCAATGCTGTTTGGGTTAGAAAGGCAAAATCCTTCTGGCTCTTTGCAACAAGGCCACTAAGGAGATCACCTGTCCATAAAACATGCATAATGGGAAAAGCAGGATACGGATAGGCACCAGTTCATCTTTCCTTCCAACTGCCCCCTCTTCTGTGCTCCTTTCAGTCCTATTGTTTCACTACAAATGAAAAAAAATCAAGGCAATGAAGATCAAAGGGAAACAGACAGACTTCAAATATCTATTTTTGCAGAGATAACAAAATTATTCTTTCATTTAAAGAAGTAAAATCTCACGTCACAGAAAACACCAGATGTCCCAGAGGCCCCCTGATCTGCTTCACTGGAAGAGCACAGGAAGAGCCCTGGCCTCAGCTGCAGGGGTGAAGGATGGAGCACCAGCCATCTGGAGCACTCCCCTGGGATCTGGCTGGTATCAGGTAATTAGAGAATGTAGCAGGTTTCCTCCACAAAGTACTTTACAGATATTCATTAATTAGCCCACATGGCTTCCCCTTTGGGGACAGAACTGGTTCTGTATCTGTATGTACCAAGGGGAGGAGCAGATGTAGATTAGATGACTTTCTCAAGACCTTCTGAGGAGCAGTAACAGGGCATATGTTTGCTGCAGTCCTGCATTTGCTCATGTTTCAAAAGCCCCCTCAAAACTACCTGTTACAATCCCTGTTCTGCAATAAAAGGGACAGGCAGGGTTTGCACTGCTGCCTCAAGAGCACGGAAAGCATTGTGCTAATCCCAAATGTGACTTTGCACTACAAACACAGCAACAGCAACCAACCTGCATGTGCAGCAGCACACATTCTTTTAGTTAACAGAGCAGGAATAGTGCCACCTGCTTCACAGAGGAGTGAGCTTCATGTCCTGAAGGCATCTAATAACGTGTGGTATCATGTTGTTTCCACACAGTGCACTGTGGAAAGCAGCACCACAGGCTGGGGTTTCTGACCTGGCCAGGGTATCAGAGCGAGAGTCCTTTCGGTGCCCTGGTTGGCTGAACGAGTCTCTATTTTGTTTATACTCTACTTAGCAGTAACAGAGAAAAGTCATTTACCAGTGAGAGTATCCCTGAGGAGGAGCAGGACCTTACAGGAACCTGAAAAGAGGTGGATTTGGGGCTTGAAAAGAAAACCTGTTGGCTTGAAACCTTTGGAGTCAATTTAATGGCTGGAGACCAAAGTGTCTGGGAAGGTAAAACAGATTGCAGCAGCTCTTGCTAACTGACAATTTGTCTGTGTGTATATGTAAGAATCCTACATCTGCATTAAAATACAGCTTCCTTGATCTCTTTACACAAACACCACTATCCACTGGCATGTTTTAAGAGGAAAAACATAGTACAACATTTGTGTTTGCAACTTTAGGGGGAAATTTAAGTAAGAAGAGAAGTTTATTCATCTGCTTGAAGCTTAAAAATATCCTGAGTTACATACAATATTCATAAAAATTGAAATTTTGTACTCACCTAGTTACAGCTTCATTTTGCTATCCCACCTGTCAGATGGCAGCACCAGTGCCACAACAGTTTTTTCCTCCCTGAGAAGACCATCATACTTTGCAACCCATCCTGAACTCTACAGCCAGCCTAGGAGAGCTTTTATTTGTCAACTCACCCCACACCTCCTTTGGTTCATAGCCCTAGTGGGATTGGCACTCTGACAGCAGTGCACATGTAGCAGAGATTCCAGTGCTTCCCCTCCCTCCCCCTCACTCCTTTGAGAGGATCTTTATGCCTACAAATCTCTTGTTCCCAAGATTAACTTTGAAAACCCTTTTTTCTCAAGGCTTGTCCTGTGTATTTGCTATAGCTAGGGACTTCCTTTTTATGTTAAACCTTAGTTTTCAAATGAAATGTTACAGGTAATTTGCAGGGTAAAATGAGCTTCAATACCCTTATGATGTCTCCAGAGCCATGACTGTCCTCTCAATTGAACCCCTCCTTGCCCTGAATTGTGAGCAATGAGGTTGTACTTGAAAGAGAAGATATTTCACTGGCACATGAGACAGTGCTGGATCAGTGAAGCACTCAGACAAAATGACTGAGCGTCATTTTTCTGTAATTCAGAATAAAACATTGGGCTTGCATCCTCCCAGAATATTTTGGATTTACACAGCACCAATAGCCTATTGTTGCTAGAAGTCTGATCTACTGAACTATCCATCAGATTCAATTGGTCAAAATATGCAATAGAACTGGATTTATCCCTGCCATCCAGACTCCTATTTTTTTGTACTGGTACTATTAGGAAAAGAAAAATCAGAATTTCTTTCTCTCCTTTGTTCAAACACAGTGCAATCTAGTAAGTATCATAGGTAGTATTACGTGTGTAAATAGCACGTCTGTGCATGCATTAAATTTTTTTATTATATTAAGTTTTAAAATCCATTCAAAATCTCTCCCCACACAATATCTTTTTCAGAGGCACCTGCAAATGTTATCTCAATAAATGTTCTAAAAGAAATTTCAGACTCATTCAATTATTGCTTGTGCAAATAAAGCAGTGCAAATTGCAGTGTTTACCAGTCCAATGATGAAAGACTAACTCATGAAGACATCATTCAAGAGTTTACTTCTAATCTTAAGAAGAAAACCTCACACTCAGATGTCTTCCAAAAATCTTGAATGACAAGGTCAGATGATAACATTCTACTCTGAAATATCAATGACATTACAGAGAACTCCCCACTTACGCTGCAAACATGCTATACATTCAAGTCAGTGAAAAGCAACTTTTTAGACAATAAAGACTCTCAGCCTGCAGATGAACTGCATGCTGGTAATCCTTTCAAAGTCCTTGAAAGAAGGGAAGGCAGAGGTGTCTCATGCTGGGCTCTCTTGCCTGCTTGAACAGCTGGAGTAGCCCTTTCAACACGGTGTGAGTCTGCTTGCCCTTTCCCTTATACCACTTTCATCCCTAGTATTGAAATCACTGCAACAATTAGTAAATTAAAATTTATATGTTCAAGTTGATGCTTTGCTGGTTGTGGATCTTGACATGATATGCCTAAAACTTGAACAACCATTGACTGGAGTTGTTCTCATTTTAAAAGACTGTTTTACATTTTGTTTTACATTTTGTTTTACATTTTCCATTTGATTCTGTTTTCACTTCAGCTGACAAAGTATCTTTCCTTAAATTAATAACAAGAATAGTAAGTGGTCACTTGATATTCTTCCCTCCCAAGCCCTCCTCTACTAGAAATAGTTCTTATTATCACACCTATTTCAAATATCTTTCTCCCAGTCACAAATATGGTTGGTCATAATTTCTCCACAAGCCATGGTTGTGTGAAGCAACATTATCAAATAAATACAAACACATTGGCACAGGTTCCAGTGTTTGCCACTAAGTGAAATAGTTTATTCCCCGTCATAAAGAGTCTCAGTAAGGCTTCAGCTAAAATAATGACATCTTTATGGAGCTTGCTTTGTGCCATTTTAGCCTTGCACGGTTCGTGCCCTCAATAAAATTACTCCTGTTTTACACCTATATAAGCTATAGTGGAATCAAGTGTAAAATGCTTGGATTGATGTTTATTGGGAAATCTTTGAAGTGTAAATCACTTTTACCTCTTTCTTCAGCCCTGATGCCACACTCAGATTTCCTGCAATTAACTGCAAATATGTGCACACAAAGCTGCTGTCTTAACCTTTTGCAAAATCCTAGCCAGTGTTTGACCTTGAAGTGTGCCACTTTTGAAAATATATATGTGCTATTACTAGGTGAAAAGCCAGCTTTCATGAAATATCAGGTTTAATAACCACTCCTTGTAATAGAACTTCTTTGCTCATTGCAAAGTTGAGAAAAGACTGACTGAAGTGAGGGCCGAGAGCAGGTGTCTCAGCTGGCACAAATCCAATTATCATGCCTGAGTTTGGATTGGAGATGAGCTAAGTTGTACCTGAGGTGTCCTTCTTGAGTTCTTTGGGAGTAGTTTTTTTGTGGCTTGGTTTTTTTGATGTGTTTTTTCTTTTCTTTTTTTTTTTTTTTTTTTGTGTGTGTGGGGGGGTGTTTGGTTTTTTTGGGGGGGGGTTGGGGGTTTTTTTTGTTTGTTTTTTGGGTTTTTTTGGGTTTTTTTTTTGTTTTGTTTTGTTGTTTTTTTTTTTTGTTTGTTTGTTTGTTTGTTTTGTTGGGTTTTGGGGGTGGTTTTCCCCATCCTGTAAGTATGTGGAAGTTGATGCCTTTGCAAAGCAAAAATAAATTTCATGGAGCTCCTGGGTTAAAAAGTGAAAATGGGGACCTAGTCTTTAAGACTCAGACTGAGACCTCCTATTCCTTTTTGCTTTGCCTAATGTGCTTTTGCACAGGAGTTTAGCAGCCTAGCTTGGAAGAGCACCCTGACCAAAGGGTTGAATAAATCTTGAGGGTGCCAGTTTGAGGAGCACGAAAATTGTAAATCAAATACCCAAGAATCACAATTATAAAAACAATTAATTGATGACTTGAATTGATGAACTGGATTGACTTATGAATCGATGATGGTCTCCTTTTGTTTCACTTCTGAACTGTGAGAATTAGTACACAGCTGTTTCAGACTTTCCAGCTTACTGCCACCACCTGAGAATTTCAGACCTCAATTTTTGTTTTATTTTATTTTTGCAGAGAACAAAGGCTCTCGTGTAATGGCTTGTCTACAGCAGCTCTGGAGCTGTGGCTTGGAGAGGCACTTTGCTGTTCACAAGACTTCAAATAAGGCCACCAGTCACCTCCAGGGAGCAATACAATTCCTGGACATGATGGGTTAAACCCACTAAGCCCCTCCATTGGTCCCCTCCTCTGCAGATCAAGGAGGATAAAACATGATGAAAAAACCCTTATGGGACAAGATAAAAGCACTTTAATAAAGCAAAGGCAAATAAAAGATTTATTCTCTACGTCCCATCAGCAGGCAATGCACAGCCACCTCCCAATTTCTCTGAAATATAAAACTTATGGTAAAAAATGCCCCCCACTCTTACTCCTTTCTCCTAGCCTTTTTTAGTAAGCAGATATCAATGTGGTATGGAATATCCCTCTGGTCAGTTTGGGTCAGCTGTCCTGGCTGAGTGCCCTCCCAGGGTCTTGCCCACCCCCTGCTTACTGGTGAGCTGGAGGAATACTGGAGGGAGAGTGCTGATGCTGTGCAAGCACTGCTCAGCAGCAGCCAAAACATTGCTTTTGTAGAAAACGCCTTTCTAGATACCAACACAAAGCACAGCACTATGAGGGCTGCCATGGGGAAAATTAACTCCATCTCAGCCAGAACCAATACACTGGACAATTATCATTAATTAATTGGAAAGCAGGTGGTGAATTCCAAGGGGTTTATTAATTTAAACTAGAAATTAGAAATAAAAATGAAAAGTCAAAATAACTACAAATCCAGAAGAGGTGTTTTCATTAATCCTTTCAGTTCAATACTTCAAAAGATTAATGAATTCTGCTCAAGCTGAGATAGGCATCCTATACAAAGCCTTTCAAAATGTATATTTCAGAGCTAGGCTAGAGAGAAACAGCTAACAGAAAAAGGGGAAAAATCTCAATTCAAACCAAAAGCAAAATTGGAAATTAGACCAGTGCTGCTTCAAATGTGCACCAGCATTTTCCTGTGCATATTCAGCACATTAAAATCATAGAAAGACAATTCTTCTCCCCAGAAGAATCATTGTGGATTATGTATACATGGAGGAAACCCTTAGGAAGTGTTCCCCAAAGTACATCTATGGAATCCTCCCTTTTCTCTGATTTCTTGGCCTTGGACTGTTTCATCATGTCTGTTTTCAAAAGGTGCAATTTATCTACAGGTAAGGACTCCCTGAGAACTTATTACAAGTATTAATATTTTTAAAAGGGCAGTTGACTTAAATATGTGTATGAAAGTACAGTATTTTCCTACTTTAAATGTGTCCAGAACAGCTCAATGTAATTTATAAAGCAAAATGTTCTTTGTCCAGAGCTCACCAGCTTTGTCAGATCTAGGATACAGCAGGCAGCTTCTGCAAGACCCACTTGTTCAAGTGGGTTCACACATTCAGTGCAGTACAAAGAGGTGAAGCTTCATTTATGCCAGAGATTCAAAAATTGGTGGCCATCACAGAAATTGGTACATCACAGCAGTACAATGGCACTCAGAGAACCTCAGCTAGACATTTGGAAAGCCACAGCTTCCCTTGCCACATGCTTGAAGCCAGGGTAAGCTCAGCAGCCAGCTCTGGTGGTCAGGCTGGTCATAAATCACAAAGGAGGCTCTGGATGCTCGTTCCAACCAAATTTCAAAACCTTCTAGCTAGAAATGAGCCAACTTGACAATTCCATTGAGGTTCAAGGTCTTCTGTTCTGTGGCTTCCTATCCATTACTGATAGAGTTCTTCTTCTTCCTGTTTGTTCAGGCTGCCCATAGAGCAGCCAAGAGAGGTGACATTTTATAGGACGCAAAATCACTGTGCAAAACACTGCATGATTCCAAAGGGCTTGTGGTGGCTCCCTTAGAAAAAAAAATTCACTACATCTTTGCTTTCCATGGTGAACATTTCCAAGAAATAGAAAATACATAATGAGTATCACAAAATAGGAAATCATTTAAGTCTGAAACAGATGAGACAGAGCGAAGGTGGAGTGAACAGGAAGACAAAGCCTGGTATGTTTCAATGAAGTCAGGTGTTCACAAGAAGAACTTGGGTGACTTCAGGCAAAAAAATACCTGAGAAACCATCATACAACAGGAAGCTGATCTATTTGATACCATGCAGCAAACCTCTTGGCATCACATCATGCTGTACTTGTTCCTGTAGAACACATAGCTTTTCATAATGAAGTCAGATAAAAAGCCCCTGAGTGCAATTCTACTCAAGCTTCCTGCCGTGCACTGTCTCCATCCTTACCTTTCATACTTCTCTGAGATTTGGTCGTGCACACTTCTTGCACCTGCCCTTTGCCCTTGTTCCCCACCTCCATGTGTTCTCTAAGCAGCAGCTCTCTTCTAGGACAACTGTGCTCCTTCATATACCTCCTGGAAGATAGTCAGTGTTCCTACAGGAGCCAGCAGGATGCTCTTCTGGAAGACAAAGTGACCAGAAAGTCCCATGGCTTGTGTCCTTCTACTTTTTCAGTTTTTTGTGCTTCCTTCCATCTCTCCATCTCCATAACTAGAATTTCAGCTCCAGTTGCTGTTAGTTCTGTGCAGAACTTAGAAGAGCTTCCAGCCTTTGATAAAAATAGCAAATAATAACTGAGACACACAAAGAGGACAGGTGAAAGGAAATAGAGTGATTCCAGAACTGTCCCCTGGGAGACTTCTACTCTTCCCTTGGAAACATCTAACACCCATGAAAACCATTTAGTACACTGATCATAACATAGGCCAGACAGTCAGGCAACTTCTGTTTTAGCTGATGAACAGATTAGATGGTTTGAAAAGCTCACTCACAAACAGTTGCTGAAGATGCCTGAATTTTTTCGTCAAGATGCAGGACCCTTTCCCCATTTTCTAGCAAGAAATGAAAAGCAAAATGGGGATCCCAAGTTTTTAGACTCTCATTGCATTTTAATATGTTCTCCAGTGAATTCACCAATTGACTGTCAGGTATTCTCTGAAATAAGTTAAACAAAAAAACTTTCCAAATCAATTCCAAATATAATACATCAGCTTCAAGTACAGTTTTCCTTAGGGGTCACTGTACATTTTCCTGTGTAAACTTCATGAATATATCATCCTGTCCTGGGATTTCTGGTCATAGTGCAGCTTAATGAGGGTCTTCTATATATAAAACTAACATAGTATGTTTTTGACAAATATTCAACAACTACCACTCAGAGAATAAAGAAGATGAAACGACAGATCCCTTGCCACATCCAGCTGCACTTAGAAAATTCCTGTTGAATGTGCATGTATTTTCTGTCTTTCCTATATTTTTCTTTTCTTTTTCTTTCTTTTCCCCTTCCAAGGCAGACAAAGCAGATCTAATAAATTCAGTCCTTCACTGGCAAAAGAGTTTGCACCCAGCAGAACACACAGCCCTTAGAATCTGGAAGAGGAGCCCATGATCCCAGCTATTACCAGTGTTCTGCTGAACAGAAGGATCTGTGCATAGGTGTTGGCAAAGTGGGGGTGTCTTCTCCCCCTGCAGAAAATTAAACCTAATGGTGACAAACTCCTACTACTGTCAGATACTCCTTTAACTCAGGGGCAGAGGTCTACAGCTGTGCAACTGAAATGTTCCTAACCTTGTGATAGTTCATACCCAGTCATCTATAGCTGCATGACGGAAATCTTGTTTTCAGATTTATTTTTTTTTTAATTTAGGATATTGCACACATTCATTTGGGCACACTTGCACACCCACTTGCAAAGAATGCTCTTGTGGTTTCAAATTCAGCAAAAGCAAGCAAAAGACATAAATTTTAGAATTGATGATGCCTATGAAACATTTTTGTGCAATTATAATATAGTCCCTAGCAGGCTAATTTAATTTTATTATTTTCAAGTCCCTAAGGATTTGTATGGGATCTCTTATGCTCCTTTACTCTTGCTTTTTATCCCAGTGCCTTCTCTTTATATTTTTTTTAAGTTGAAAGATTCACAGAGAATGAAGACAGTGATTGCAAACACAAAAGGGTACTGAACATTGCAAAAGCAACTTAAGCATTATTTGTGTGTCTATTTTCTGGCTTCTGGTACATTATCTCAAGGTGTGGTTGGCAGAAGCACACAGAAAGCAGCTGCAGGCGACAGTGGTGGTGCACTGTGAGCAGAGCTTGGCTCACTTTACAGGGTGTTCTCGGTACCACAGACAGGCCTCTGAAACTCCCAGCCTCTTTCCACTTTCTTATTCCCTCGGCTCCTTTCCTCCAGTGAGTGGAAAACAGCACCCTGGTTCAGTTCACCACGTCTTTTGAAGACAATTTCATGGGGGAAGTGTTAGGATACATCAGTAGCAAGCAACACAGAAAAAAAAAACAAGTGGAAGTGATTCATGCTGTCCTCAGAACAGGGTTTGATTAGCTCCCAGCAATAAGGAAAGGGGATGTATGTTCATCAGTGATGGTAAAACAAAATATTGAACAGGTGCTCACAAAATGGATGCTATGTATCCTGAGCCCTGAAAGGAGGTGTAAAACATAGGAGATAATGTCACTAAAGACTATCAGAGCAGAAGTACACAAAGCACAAGTTGCCTGAACAGTGTTAGTTTGGGCACTGATTCCATTTTGAATGCCTGCTTTTGTGACCCTGTTAATAGTCTCCAGCCACGGCTATGATTACACAGAGACAAATGTATGTGTGTGGCTTTTGTCTGTAAATGTAGTGGTAATGCTATCTTCATGAGGTTCCTAATGACAGGTGAATTATAAAAATAGCTAAGAAACAATTTCATAGCTTCTACCTCCAAATGGGACAATTATGATAATTTGTCAAATAAAACAGACTACAGAGTTTTACTTAAATGATTATGTCCATGTCTGGCCATGCCCTTGTCCTTGATGAGGGGCTTTGAGCTTTCATTAAAGCAGTTCAGATGGCTGCTGATTTACCTAGTTCATATGCTGCTTGGCCCCTTTCAAAGGGAAGCAGCAAAGTCTCATGAGACTGGAAGCCACAGGCTGAGGCTTCAAAACCTTCTCACACACTCTCCAGGACTGTCTTTTCCAAAGGCAAAATTCAGTTTCCCTTCCTGCTACTGCATAACCAGACTACCATTCCTCCAGACACTAACTTAAATCACAAAGCACTTCTGCTGCAGTATGAGGCTCATGCTGGTACCCCGTCCCATCTGCACAATCCACACTATTTCTTCTCAGCTCTCTGACTCCCATCTCAGGCAGGGAGAAATGAAAGCTGTCTGAATGTCAAAGTGAATTTTACACGGCTATAACACACAGCTGAGATCCATGATGCCTCTCAGGGTTGCTTCTCTAATTAGGTGGTGGAGAGATCAGAAGAAATGACTTGAAAGAGAGCACAACTGTGAGGGCAGGTAAGGCAGTATGTCAGGAAAGGAGGGAAGATGATGCAAGAAGAAATGCAAATAAGGAGTTTTGGATTACATGCTTCAGTTAGTTGCTAAATACTCAGTTGCAAGTCATTGGGCTGTCTTACTAAGTAAGGAATTTTCATTTGACATTAAAAGATCCCCAAATTTTCATGTAACACGGAAAGTACATTGACAAGTAGAAGGTAAAAGGTAAAAGGAAATCTCGCTACACAAAGTATCATGGGTTTTGTTGTTGTCCAGCTTGTACCCATAGATAGTCACTTTCTGAAGTGTTAAGGACTGGGTGTCCTAATTCCAGGTCTGCATTTAAGTCAGACAGCAAATTTCCAGCTCAGAGCATCAGCACCTGACTCACACTGTGCCCTGTTGCAAATCACTGCACAACTAAGCCATGCAACTAAGTCATTTCTCAAAGCCTAACTATCAAGCCCACTGGAAAATGAGAATCTGAATGACTCATGTCTCTTGACTCTGCATTTCACATCTATGGAAAGATTTTGACTTTGCTGAGAGCACAGTCCATCTGTACAGAAGTTAAGCCAATATGTTGGTGACAAAGTGGGTGAGAGAGAAATTGTACTTTGGCAGCTGTTTTGCCAGCCCGAGTCCTCTTAGCTGCACAGCTCCCTCTGCTGCTGCAGCTTCTGTCGTGAATTGAAGAAAAGATGAGGCTAACATCCCATTTTTCAAGCCCCTTATCCCAGGTTCCTGCCTGAATATTCTGGTTGTCTGGAGAAGTGGCAGTGTAATGAGTTGTACACCTTAGTGCTGAATAGAGGTTGCCTTTGTTGACAAACTGTGGCATGACCCATGAAGTAGGTCCCACATTTCCTGGCTGACACCGACTTAAGTTGGCAAGACTAGAGGAGGCAGCAGCACCCAGCAGTTCTGTAGAACTGGTTACTAACATTTTAATGAATCTGGCATGCACCAGTAATGAGCCCTAAGAATGGGGGATGTTTAAAAACAAAGTTTAAACCCAAAACATAATGGCAATAAATGGCAATGGGGAAAAGAGAAATAAGAAGCAGTGCCAAGGAAGAAGGGTCAGGAGTACCTGCTAAGTCAGCTTTCCCATCAGAGGAGCTACAATGTAAACATCTACTCTGGCATGCTAATTCCTCCAGGTTACACCAGTGCAAGAGACACCTGAGAGCTGAAGGATTGTTGGGACCAGTTGGGCTTCCCTCCTGCCACTCTGCTGGCAGTGGCACATCTGGGTACTTCCAATATTTCACTGGAATACACACTATCTCTCTGAGCCTCTCTTCTCCTGTCCTTGCTACACTGTGTGGGGCAGCTCACCAGGAACATGACAGGTGAGAAGTGACTCTCACTGAAATGAAACCAAAATGATCCCATGAAAGCCCAGCCCACAGATAATGAAAGCACCTTGTGCTGACAGCCCCTGCTGCAGAGGGAAATGTTGATGGGACTATTACTGCCAGCGACTTTGCTGAGCTGATGGCAACCCTGGCCTTTACTGTGCCTGCAGGCAATTTGTTTTCCTGGCTGCTGGAAAGCTGGAAAGTACCAAGAGACATTATGAAAATGCTGCATGCCCTGACCCTGTCTCATCATCATTTGCTATGAGGTGGCTCTCTCCTGAAGGCTGCGGCTGCCAGCAGCTGTGGCACAGCTCCTGCTGGCTCCATATGGTGACTCACAGGGTGGCATTTGGTGGGCACTGCTTCTGTTGGGCTGTCTCTTGACTGAGCAAGGAGCTTGGGGACTGCAGGCAATGAGGTTCACAGATCTCTGCTGTTTCCCTGCTGCTCAGCTAACTCAAATGTTCTACAAACTCTAGGTACATTTGCAGTTACAGTGAAACATCATTTCCAAATAGCAGTTTAGAGATCCTTGCAGCAGAAGTAATATCCATAGGAAATGAATTTCAGTTTCCCAGAGAAATTTCTTCAACATCAAGCTGAATACCCATTCAGTTTACATATATTCAAGACATCCATGCAAATATATTTGCAGATGATCAAGTTCGGACAGTTCAAGATCCAAGGGAATGCACAGTCCAGAAAGCAGCTTCTGAAGCCTTGTTACTTTGACTACTGAAATCTTAAGGTACCTAGAAGCCAAAGCAGTTGGAGAAATGTTTGGTTAAACTTCACCTCCCCTAAAAGAAGTCTGAGTCCCAAAAGCCTCTTTTAAAATGTTCTTTTTTTTTTTTTTTTTTTTTTTCCTGATACACCACTTTTGATTGCAGGTCTTGTACCCAGCTGCCAGGTCTATGTCAATCAGACCTTCCATGCTAAGTCAGCCTTCATCTCACCAAGGAGAAATGCAATTCTGCTGGAATTAATTTTTAGTATTTTTGCTTATGGTAGCAGGACACCAGCAATATATGAACAGCAAATTTGCCCTGCAAACACTTTCTTCAGTTCTTCTGATGCCCTTCAGCCCGTTTGTTTTGACCATTACTGCTGTGTTCCAGTGCTGTGTCCAGTGGCCATTACTAAACAGCACCCTCCCCAGTTCATGACCTGGATTTCCTGCTGTGGCAGATCATGTTCCTTTTCTGTGTGACCAAGGCAGCTTTTGAAATGACATCTCCAAAGAAAAGCATGTCAATCCTTCCCTGATCACTCCAGCATTATCCTAGTCTTATATTACATTCAAAGAGGACACAGGAGCATCCTTTCCTAGGAGCTCAACCACATTTACATATGCTAAGAACAGTGATAAGTCACTCTAGATTTACACATCTAAGAACAATTAGAAGTAATTGACTAGGAAACAGCAGCTAGCCCTCTGCAAGAATGAAAATAATGAAGTACTGGAGAAAGCGATTTGGTTCAGGGCTGATTGCTCATTTGCCACATCCTTCCAGTCTCTCTGGCAATGGGCTCCATCCTGCTGAACAATTCCCACAGCTTCCTCTGACAAGGTGCAAAAGAGTCCTTCAGGACTCCTACATTGCCCTTCTTGAAACTTTCCAGAGAGGAAAGATTTCTCCCTTGTCCCCGTAACAACCTCTCAGCCAACACCATATCCCTCCACATAGATTTATAAGAGGTCATTAAAACTTCTCTGGCAGAGCTGAAGTGGAATTGCTGTTTCCCTATCAGGATCAGGATCTGGAAGCTCTCCAGGATGGCACAGTCTTTTGCCATTAAACTGTCTCACTCATTGCATGGTAGATCCAGACAGATCAAACACCATCTGTATTTATAGAGGGCACCTTTTATGTCTGCTATAAAATCCAGGTCTCTGTGGCCTTTTTTTTTTTTTTTTTTACTTATACATTGTCTGGGAAAGAACACATTTGCTTCAATCATGGTTGCAGAAAATTGAAAAGTCTTACATAATTTTCTCTTTTTTATATTATTAAAAAAAAAAAAAAGGTAAAATAGGTGGGGTTTTAGTGTGACACCTTTTATTGGGCCTTTATCAAATGTCAAGACTAATCTTTAGGAGATTTTTTTTAAATCAAGTCTACCACCCTTTGCTGCTGATAGCCTCTTCACCCAGGGAGAGTAGGGCAGGGGAACAAGCATCATATTGATCCGCTCCGTGATTAAATACTTGAGTGTGACAGAATACAGAAACAGAAAATGGGGCTGCTGCTTAATTGCCTCTAATAGTGGTGCCTGCTGGGACGAGGAACTGTAAGGGAGTCATAGGTGAGAAAAGATTTATTAAATAAAAAATGTTACCTGCAACATGGTGCCGAAGGACTAGACTCACAAAATTTGGACTTAAGCTGGATCCAATAGAACTTACATTCAAACCCAGAGGAATAACTCCCTGTTCCAGTAAGAAACATTTATTACCTTCCCATCAGGGAGATTTCTCTGCATGAATCATACTCAAGGCCACCTCTTGCTTGCCAAGCCCTGCCATGGTAGTGCTCCCCAAACCACCTATTGAAAGAATCTTTGAGGGTTTCTCTAGGTCAGTCTGCACTGCAGTAGTGTCCAAGACACAGCTCACCCTCCAACATCAAGGCAAAAAATTGAGACAGGCAACAGGGATTTCTAAGTTTCTATGCACGAAAGGGGCCACTCATCTTTACAGCATAGCTGGGGCACAGCAGAATAGCATAGTAGCTCCTCAGTGAGCAAGGCAAGGGGGTGTCTTCAAGCCTCAGGAGGACGTATGCAAGCTCAGATACTTACCTTGCTACCTCACTGCATCCAAGTGAGTCAGATTCCCACTGAATCTAACAGAAGCGTTTTATCAACATCGTTTTGTTTTCCATTGATAGAGCAGAGCATTCCAACTAAATGTTCCTTTAAAAAAAAGAAATAAAATATCACAAAAAAAAAAAATTAGGCTTCTACTTGTCAGTGTTTGGCATTCTCAGTGCTGATTTCAGTGCAACCTACACAAGAAAAGAAAAACCTCCCTCATCCAACAGCCTAAGGGCCAGTGCTTCTGCACAAGCATTTTATTCTTCCTTGGGAACAAGATTGTCACGCAAACACCACTTTCTCCTGGAAGCTCCCAGAGCTGAGAGGATATAAGTGTTCAGCAAATAAGCACAAATCTGCACATACCAAATCTGCATTTATTCACAACGAAGCCAGGCTTCCGGCTGGCCACACAATACAGCATTTATGCCCACACAAACCACTGTCATATTGCTGGCACCTTTATGCGGTCTCAGAGCCATGTTTAAATCTGTATAAAATCAGATCATCTGCTCCACATTAAAAACATAGAAATTTAATGCAGCTTGGTGATGAAAGGAAAAGAAGGTTGCAGTAAAAAAGTGAGCAGAAAAGAAATCTAATTATATTTAAATGCCTGTGGCATTCTTGTGGCCATGTAGCATGAGAAAAAGGAAGAAACAACACCATCCCATTTACAGTGTCTAGGCATCTATGGTAGTTTACACTGCCTGTCACCAATTTCCCTCCCCACCGATTTTCTCTTGATCAATTAAATGCTGAATCAATCCCCATCAGATATACATTGAGGTGTAACTGCTGTCTATAGTGATTTCTTTGATATTTTGACCACTTTGTTTCTGGGGACCTATAGGTATCCTGCCTACTGCACTCCCACCTTGGCAAGAGATTTCCTGCAGCAATCCAGTTCTTTGTTTCGACATGAGCAGCCACAACCACATGTATGCTTATGGCTACTGCTCCGTTTCTCAGTTTCCCAGCACCTGATTGATACCCAAGGTGTAATTTTCTTTGGGAAAAGAGCATGGGACACTTTTATTTGCCATCAGAGACTTATGTTTGATGTATGGTTCCCACCAAGAGTTTTGGACTCTCTTGAGCCAGCAGCAGGTGCAAAAATGGCTATTCCTAGTCAGGCTAAAGATAAAACTGCTCCAGTGGTTTTTCTCTAATAACTGCCAATAACTAACACTGAGGTGAACAGCATAAGAGGAGGACGAAAATAGTGTAACCCTTTCCCAATAACACTCTCCCACTGTCTGGCAACCTGCTGTTCAGGAGTTTTCTGTGACATTATTGTTCTGCACTTAAAAATAGCCCGTGACAATTTCTTCTACAACTTTTTCGAACTGCATTTGATCCTTTGACTGCACTGCAGTGCATGCAGCTCAGTGGCAGCTCAGACACACAGTGGTAGAGACAGCAGGAGGCTGTTTCTGTGCTGGAGATTTTATTCTGTGTGAGCCTGGAGCAGTGTGTGACACATGCTATGCTGGCATTGGGCCTGTTGGAGAGGAGTGGATACCTGCAAACTGCTAAAACTTAAATTCAGATGGAGTACCCAGACTGCAGACATATTCAATTAATTTCATTAGACAAGGGATCTCCCCCAGGCTAAAAGGCTTCAAAGTGGCAGAGGAGATAAATTATCCTTCCAATTCAGACTCATGGCCATCCACCACCTGGGAGCCTGCTTGGATTACTATTAATTTTCCCCCCTCTGTAGCAACAGAAAATATCTGTAAATAGATTCCAGAAGCGGGGACATTTCCAGAATACAAACTCCAAGCTTCCCATTGATTGCTTCCAAACTTGACTCTTGCAACATCCTCAATTCCCCCCTCCCTGACCAAGCCTAACACGTTTTTTCTTTATGTTTCTGAGGACTTGTTTAAAAAGACTGCCAGACATAATACTACCTCATCATTTCCTCCACGAGATGGATTACTTTTAGGGAGCCAGAGTACAGTGATTTTCACTGACCTTACAAAGAGACAGAGATAAATAGCCTTTAAGGGGAAAAGTTAGCATTCTGTCATAAGATGACATGAAAGAGCCTGGTAAAGCACAAATTGATTTGAAGTTAGGAGGACAGCATAGATGTGGAATGACAATCAATATCTGTAGGAAAGAATTGTTCCATTTTTCAAGACACAGAAAAATTCACCTGCACTGATGCACAAGCTATTTCTACACACATTTCTTCTGCAGATGGTTTAAATTCAAAATATTGGGAAGTGGGAAAAAGAAAAAAGAAGAGAAGGAGTTTTATCATCAGTTTCATAAATTTCTTCCCATGTATTTCATGATGATACTAATGCTGGGGGAAAATAGAGTGAAATTCTCATCCTGTTCTGGCCCATTGACATGAAGAGAAGGGGCCAGCCTATAATTAAGTGGTCTGACATATTTATGCCTACTCCCAGCACTGCACAGGACAGCAGAAGACAGTTGCTTGTAAGAGGGATGGGAAGAGAGGCCAGGAGATCAAATGAGGGCTATATCCTTGGCCTCCATAGAACTCAACAACCCCAGAAAGTGCTGGAGCCCTGAAGGCAGCCCAAGATAGCAGCTGTGTCAAGCACAAAGCTGATGATACTGCACTGCAGAGGAGTTCTGCTCCCAGATCAGCAGACAACAACGATGTCATTGATCATCGAACATTGATATCAGGGTTCACACTGCAGTGTAGAAGCACCTGAGGGGCTGGCCAGGAGTGGAATGCCCTGGTGCTGTTCATATGAAGCACTGTATGGAAGATTTTTACTTTTAAACATCTTGAAAATTAGGCAGGTAAAGAAGAAAAGAAGGGGTTCTGTATAAATAAAATGCTCTGGGTGCAACAGACACATTCTACCTTTTCTGCCTCTTGCTGGGTTAAATCCAAATACATTGGACTTAATACAGACTGTCCAGATACTGGAGGGACAGGGGTGGACACAAACGCAGAGACTTCTGATAATTGCCTTAACAGGTGTTTAAGGGCTCCAGCCCTCTTAGAGGCAGGGCTGCTGCACCTTCTCTCCCTCCCTGAGACAAACAAAAGCAAAGCAGCCACTGTCCCTTTTTTCAGCACCGCTGATACCTGCCTGGCTGGCTGGGCAGGAGCTGCCCCACACTACAGGAGGTGAGCAGGACAGGCTGCCTCCAGGGTGGCTGAGCCACCCCTCTGGGAGGAGATTAGCTACATCACTACATTCCAAATTGTCCTGGCTTGCATTCCCCCTAATCCCGTGTCTCCCTTCCCCTCAAGGATGCATGCATATGATCTCCAAGGAACTCTGAATGGAGATCAATTTTGCACTAGCTGCATGCAAGTCATACCGATGTCTTTTGCATTATGATAGCACCACAAGAATTTTGTTTCATTTTTCAATCCTTTGAGTTAAAATGCTGGTGAAAAAGCAAGGCAGTTCCACCCTCCATTATTTGGTGAGCCCTGTGCCACTGCTTTAGACTGTGCCTGGTAGGAGCTCTAGCACTTAAACCTGTTCCAGAAACTGAATTATTTGGTTGTGGTCTAAATGCATAAAGACCAGGAGAGAAGAAAGGGGAGCAGAGCTGAAGTGAGGATGACTGACAAGAGGATACAGGAATCAGTCTCCCAAGTCACAGATGGACTCCTCTGGCAGCAGAGGAGGGTGCCACAGCACCAGAGATCAGCACCTTTCCCATCAGTCAGCTTCACTCATGCTTCTGCTGCCAGGAAAGGTAGAGCCAGGCCTTCTCCAGCCAGACTCACCAGCACTCTTGGCATAGTTCCCCCATGGGAGGAAGGGAGTGGTGACAGCAGTGGCTCTGACAACAGATTTGTTGTCTCCATCGCTGCCTCCCCCGAGCACCCACGTACACTCACATATCTATAAGCACAGATGCGCTTAAAAGTCACGGAGAAGCTGCCGTGTATTAATAACACTATTAGTAATATCTAATGGAATTGTCAAAGCCACCCAACGCTGGCATAATAGGTAATTCTTCATCATTAACAAAACCTGCCAGCAGAACAGCTACCAGCATCCCACTGTTTAATTTTCAGACTGAGGAAGCTCAGAGCTCTCTGTGGGCTGCTCAAAGGGGAGGTTACCCCCTGGCCAGTATCTCTCAGGGGCTGGTATTTCTCAGAGGCAGAAAGTGTCATTGGTAAAGATAACAGCCAGCTGTTGTTGACAAAATTAGAGACAGACCCCAAAATAAGACTTTACTAACCTATGAAGAAGTTAAGCCTGCAAAAAAATTAAAAAAAAAAAAAAAAAAGAAAAAAAAGGGATTTTCATTGTTACATCTGTGTCCCCTGGCCCCAGACAGGATGGCAGTATGAGCCATGCCAGCATAGCTACCTTGATTTCTCCATGCACTTACAGCCTGGAAAAGGAGACAGGGAGAGTCCATGTTCCTTAGAGTTATTGTTAATATTTCAACTACAGCTCAGGGTGATGGCCAGGTCCCTGTCCTGCTCATTTCATGAACAGCACCTCAGCCAATATGCTGGAGACCCAAGCAGAAGCCTCAGCAAACACAATCACCAGTTGCTGCTGCCTCAGAGCATGCAAACCCCAAGATTTTTATTTCTTCTTTTCTTAGTTCCTTGCTCTTAGATAAAGATAATTGCTCATATTAAAATGCTCAGGAAAAAAATTAAACTGCAAATGAAAAGGGCAAAAATATATATACCAGACTTTTTGTAAATGCAGCTGATAGCATCACAGGATCTGCAGGATCACAGCTTCTGGGGAAGCTGTGAAAAGAAGATAAAGAAAAAGAAGAGGAGTAAATTGTATTTTGCAGAGGAAAATCACTAAATTATATAATCAGCTAAATACTTTATATAAAAGTAATTTTATATTTTTATATAAAAGTCATTTTATAGAAAAATAGGCTCTTTTTTCCCAAATAATGTTCTTTACTCTATGCTTGAAGAGTGTTATTTTAAAAGTCACCACCAACTACTGTACAGTTTCCAGGACAGGAGAAAGGAGAATGAGAAACAAAAAACAGCTGCTTTGTAACCAAAGCATTTTCAGTTTATTGGAAATCAATAAATTTCATGGCAGACACTAAAATTCGGGGGATTTTTACTACTGTGTGTGAAAAACAGTTAACAGCTTTGACTCATATGCTGTCCTTTAGCTACCTACAGGACCCACTTTTAGTCCCAGGGCCATGGAGGAGGGTGCAGGAAAAGCACCTGAGCACTCACCTGCCCGCCTGTGGTGCCTTTCTCTGGGTTGGTAAGACAACCCACTGGTTGGCAAGGTGACAAAACCTACTGGTGAGGAAAAGGAGGAGAAGCTGCTGCATGGAGGGTGTGAAATGAGAGGTGAGGCAGGCACAAGGGCAGCCAGTGAGTGGTCTGCACAGGCTCAGGGAGGGCAAGCAGCAGCGAGGAAGAGTGGGAGCCCCTCGCAGGCAGAATGCAAACAGATGCAGGAGACAGAGGATTGCACATAACCTGACTCTAAAGTAAAAAAGAAAAAACCAAAACAAACAAACAAAAAAAAAGCTCCCCCCCCAAAAAAAAAAACAAACACAAAAACCCCAACCAACTTCCTTAAATGAAGCAAAGACATGATTAAGGCTGAGACCAAGAAAAAATGCTACTGCACCCGTCTCACCAAGGAGATGCTGAAGCTTGGCTTTTTTGCAGTTATAAATTACCAGAGGCAGCAAAGGGGCAGAACTGTGGCTGGCAGAAAGCGACAATATTCATCTGGTATTAGAAGCATTAGGAAAGTAGTAGAGCAGGAACAGACAGTATGCCAGACTGTTCAAGTGCTTGGGGGATTGTTTCAAACAGTGAAGGAAGATGCTGGCAGAGAAAGCCACTTTTCTAGGCTTGATTGCAATCAGTAGGTAGCTACTAGTTAAAAATCTCAGCTGGGAAGTCATTTGGGTGCAGTCATTCTGACATGCTGGCACTTCATGTTCTTTGAAAGTGAGGCAGAATTAGCAGGAGCCAAAGGAAAATGCAGGCTCTCCCTCCCAGACTCCAAGAGATTCAGCAACATGGCAGATAAGGTCTCCTCAGAATAGAATTTAAGCATAGAGAAGAGAAATTTGCCATTACTGAGACAAACCATGTTCAAGCACAATGGCAACCTAACCTATTGTAATAGAAATATAGAAAGCTGAATTAAAGACCATTATATTTGTGAACATCAAAAAGAAAATGGCAAAAAAGTGAAAACTAGACCACAAAGCAGAGAACCAGCATAAAAATCAGGAATGCTAAAGCACAAATTTAATTACAATTAGTAATGGGCATAAAGCCACAAGTACAAGTGTTAGGTTATCAGCAGAGGCAGAAAAAGAGCACATACAGGCTATTATTTAACAGGAAAAGAGGAAACTATGGCTGATATAAAGAAGGGTGAAGTAGCTTAATCCATCTCTGCCTCAGGCTCCATAACATACTTCAAAAATTAATTTGAACAAGGGGACAGAAATACAGGCCAGAAAGAAAGAAAATCTTGAGATATGGTCAAATTATCAGTGTATTCTGAAATCCAGCCTCAAGCACTGAAGGAACCAATTGTAAGAATATCTGATCTGTTCAGAAATCATCCCTGAAATTCAGGCCTTGGAAGAAATCTCTGGAGACACAGGAAGGGCAAATACAATATCTATTTAAAATAAGGGGGAAAGGGAACATGTTGACTAGTCAGTCTCCCTGGAAAAACCCTAGCAGAGATTGCTACCTGATCAATACATAAAAACCCAAAGGACAACCAGCTGACAAAAAAAAAAAAAAAAAAAAAAAAAAAAAAAAAAAAAAAAAAAAAGCTCAGCATAATGAATTTATCAAGGAAAAATAATTTCAGTTCTTCATTTCAAGACGACAAGTCCGTTGTTTATTCCAGAAAAATCTAATTTTGTCTTTGACAAGGTAGGGAGAGTAAGGAGGAAGTAGTTGAGATATATGTTTTAGCAGAGCACTCAATATTGTCCCACATGGCCATAGGCAAACCAAGGAAATACAATCCAGCTCAGCAGCACTTTTAGCTGTTTGGACCCTTGAGTATAACCTGCTATAAACTCCCTTGCAAACACTCTCTGGCCTTACCATCAAACTTTTAATAGGCAAACATTCATAAGGAAGAATTCTTCTCTGCAGCACCTGCAGACCACCTGCTATGGCTTTGTGCTCATCAGCATTTCACAGGTGATGCAGTGGGAGTCACTGGCCTACATGGAATTGCCTGTCAGTGCAGCCAGGGAGGAAAAACAAAACTAAACAAATGGGAAAAAAATAAATTAAAAAAAAAAATTAAAAAAAAAAAAAAAGCAAACGAATAACCCCAAAAAACCAAACAAACAAAGCAAACAAAACAAAAACCCACAAAACAAGACAAACAAACACACAAAACCAAAAAGAAAACAAACAAGCTAACAGTAAGCAGTAAAGTGGCAGTGATTAACTGCCAGTGTGAAATCTCATCTGGATCCCAAAAGAATCTGACCCAGTCCTGGATCAGTTCCAGCTCTTCATTGGTAACTGAAACAGCAGAGAGTGTGCATTATGAAATCTGCTCATCACTCCAGCTTAAGAGCACATTTGTAGAACAGGACCTGAATTCAAAGGAGTGTCAATAAACTGGAGAAATGGTCTGAAATCAACAAGCCACAATTCAATAATGTCTTCAACAAAGTATTAGCTCATAAAAAACAATGCAAATGCTGAGATATCAGACACAGAATAGTTGAGAAGTTAGAGGCATATATTTCAGGATACAGGGAAATGCAAACTCAGGGGGAATTTGGTCTCATTTTGGTAACTCTAGCTCATTGTTTTCTGCTCAAATCACAAGGAAATCTCTCTGTGCTGTCCCACTTCCATGAGGGCTGGGCTGGTGTCTGGGATCCAAGGCTGTGCACCAGACGGGGAGATTGAAGCAGGTGAAAATGTAGAAGAAAGCTGCAGAAAAGACAAAAACTAAGGAAGCATGCACCAGAGGAGATGGTAAACAGCACAGAATTTTCTGATCTGGAAAACTATAAAGTTGGGGTTTTGTTTTTTTTTTAGAAAAAGGTGTTAGAAACAGGTTTCAAACATAAGTTGACCTTTGTTTCTCTTTTGGGTGTTTTGTTGTTTAAAATATAATTTTTTAAAAACTATACAGTCTTTCATCATATCTGCTTTAGATCGTAATACAGGCTAAATTCACTCCTCTGTTATTTTCCCTTTACTCTATTGTGGAAAAAAAATAGGATAATGAAAATGAAAAAAGCAAGGAAACAGGAAAGAACAAAGTAACAGCTTTAGAATTAAAAACTTGTTATTTTGTCAATTTTCAAAGTTGGCAGTTACCAATAAAAGATAAAAAAACAAAAAAAATTAATGTTATTTTTTATTTCTCAATTAGAAAACAAATGTGAAAGAAATGGGAATACTCCTATTATTTTTGACAGAAGCCTAACTTGATATTTTTCACCAATCTTTCAGCTGCTTCAGGAACTGAGATTATCTCTCTGCCACTGGAGAAAAGTGCAAATACCACAGATCTCTTTCTACAACACTCTTTTCTCACCTTCCTCCCAATGAAAAGTGAGACTTTATCTGCAGTACGACAGGGATTTTTCTTCTGACATCCTGTATTGGTTTGGCCACCCTATTAGCAACAATATAGATCCTCATCAGAGCTAATGCATCATCTTTGATCATCATCCTCGTTTACATTTCTCATGTCTTTTATTCACATCTCAGAGCCCTCATTATTGTACACATTTCCAAGCTTTCATCTCCCAAAGGGCACAGAGGGAATAACAGGGAAGCTGGAATGTAACAAGATTTGGCACCAAGCTTTGATTTATTGAATCAAAGGCCACGGGGAAGGAGCACAGAGAAAGGAAAGGGCAGGAGAGGAGTGGTGCACAACAATAATTTACAAAGATCTCAGGTGCCGGGGAAACCTTGATTGTTAATGAGTGGCTGCTCTCTGCAATGCTGAGGGTAAGGAGAAATCTCTGCAGCCTCCTGGCCCCACAACTTCCCCTGACAAAGGCAAGCAGCTGAGATGGAACCCAGCCAGCAGCTCAGGAGCTGTCACCCTCCCCATGTGCAGATACAGACACACCCCTGGGATGGCGATCCCTGGCCAGGCTCGGCCAGGCTGGGAGATTGACCTCCTCTCTCTGTGGGGTGAGAGCCCAGGTGCAGCTCACCCCTCTACTCAGCTGAGTAAAGAAACTTCTGATCTCTTGGCTGTCCTGCCACGTCCCTCCTCTGCCTAACAAAGCAGCTCTTCTGGTGAGAGGGAGCAAGGTCAGCCAGAGGAGGGGGAGCCCTGGTGCACCCCATCACCTGCTGCACACCTACAGCAGAGCAGTGGGGCTGCACAGGGGCTGCCACAGGGAAACACAGAGGGGAGTTGGTGTCCATCATCCTCTCACTGCCCAGCAAGGTTGTGCTGGCCCTGAGCTTGTGGAGGAAGTGGTTTTGACACAAGTTCATCCTCCAGAAGAGTGCCAGAAGAACAGCAATGTCTAAAGCCTGATTCATAACTCCTGCTCCTCTCCTGGTATGAATTGCTGCTCCCCACAAAAGCTTAAGTCCAACATCTGTGACTTCAGTCATTGCTTCCACAGATTTAAGGATGAAAAAGATGAGCCACAGCTGGAAATGCTTCCTGCTCCAGCTAAATGAAGGACAACTCTGCCCAGCAGTTGCAGCTGTCAGGACAGAGGTGCAGCTACTGAGAGCCCACTGTGGAGTCATGGAGGGAGACAGCTCTGTTGCTCCTTGTTGCACAACTATCTGCCATGTAAAAATAACAAGCACTCCATCTGCAAGATCCCTCTAGCTGTTGACATCTGCAGATACAGCAAGCCCTTTGCAAAAAACAGACACATTTCCTAATTTACAAATCTGTACTCAGGACACTGGATGTACAGGCAACTAGCCTGCACAGTCAAAGGTGGAAAAAGTCAGCACAAATTGATCAGAAGCTTTGAGATCCTCTGTGCAAATATACCAACCATGTGCAGAACAGAAAGTTTAGGCTGAGCAGAGGAGAGACAGCAGTATCACTGCTTGGGCTGTGTCTGTTTACTGGATAAACAAGAGTCCTGTAGATAAACAAATATTGTAAGTCTAGCATTTTCTCCACTTCCAGATTTAGAGATAAACACACAGATGAAAAAGGTTTCTTAGAATAAGCTGGACTGTTTTGGCTTTTGGCACTGGAAATGATAGAGATTTGTGTCAGTGGGGCTCCAGAGTACATTAATCCTTTATAAATGTTTTTTAAATAATACATATGCCCTGAAAGAACATGTGAGGACTGCCTCATCAAACTGAGATCTAAATTTAAAGGTGTTTTTGAAGAAAGGCATAATTTATTAAACTGTTGGCAGCACCTTCCAAGTCTCACAGAAAGCCCCCAGCACAAATGTCCCCTTCCTGCCCTGCTGGGTCACTCCCCAGCCCTGGCAAAGCCCACAGTACCCTGCAGCAGGACGAGGCAGGGAGCTGTGCAGCCCCGGGGCACTGGGATGCTCCTGCTGACCCCCCTGCCCAAGGGCTTGGTGCAGAGCCCAGCAGCAAGAAACAGCAAGCAGCAACTTGTGAAAACCTTGCCTTCTGCCACTGAAAGACCACATATGATGCAGAGTATATTAGTGTATAGTAAGAAAACCCTGTGACTTTTGCCATGGCTTTCTAGTGCATCAGCTTTGGTCTCTGAACTTCTGCCCAGCAAACTCTGTATATGCTTGGTTTAGGCTCCTGGAAAATTTTCATGCTTACAGCATAGCCCCCAGTAAGTGTTTTACTCTGTCAGGAGCCTGTTGACCTACCTTCAGAAGGAAAAACATGTATGTCTAGAAGCAGAGTTCTCCAGACAGACCCTACCACCTATCCTGAGCCCCAGGCAGAGGTCTCTTGTGGTTGACTACAAAGCTAGAGTTTGGCCAGCAAAGGTGCCCATGGGAAATTACCTAGATGTATATGCAGGATATATGGATCTTCTAGTCACCATGAATCCATACTGGTGATTCCCCTTTAGCTCTAGCACCACCAGCAGGAATACCAGCCTCCTTTTCCTAGAGAAGATGCCTCTGGGCACAGGGTGCATTTGGGGATCTCCAACCACCTGGGCTTAAACTCACTGAACTAGAGGAAGCACTGATCCCTTTTTATCCTTCAGAGGGTAAGTCAGGCTCCTGCCATGAGGCTATGGCAGGATGGGGAGCAGGGGTTGTGGATAGCTGACTCAAAATCCTCCCTCCTCCCCATGGTCCTCTAGAGGGTCTGCCTGCCCTGGGGCTTGTTTGAGGCGTCCTGTTTCACCTACTCAACAACAACAGGTTTTTTTTGAAAACGTTTATTATCAGATGAACAATCTCATGACAAACAAAAGCATCAAAAAACAGAGACCAAGAAAAAGAAAATCCTGACATGACCTAATTTGAGGTCTAACACCAAAGAGGTCTGCAATAGATTGGAAATTTTCTTCACATACTGGAGATCAATAAATGTAATTATTTGGACTTAAACCTCATGAATTCTGAAAAGCTGCTCGGATTTACTTGAAGAAGAAGTGCTGCTTTATACGATGTCAAAGCTGATCAGAATAACAACACCCACAGCAAAGACCCTATCAGTGGCGATGAAACCTTGCAGTCACTCGCTCCACTGTTGCTTTTCTTAAAGGAACATTACCAGGGCACAAATCAAGTTAAAAGAATTGATGTCCCTTCTCCAGAGCTATTAACAAAGCAAGCTGGGTGTGTAAGCCTCTCATCATTCCAGTCTCCAGCTCTTATCCTAAACCTAACACATTCCTCAGATTTCATTCGTTTTCCTCAGTAGTACTAGCTGTTCAGGCTTATGCTTTCTTTATGATGCTGAAGACTGACTCCTGTCAGAGATGGGGCTCAAATACAAACCCTATTTCCACAAATCTGTATTCTGGGATTTGAGAGAAAGTTGCATTTGCATTCAAGACACACTTGATATCAGAAAATTAAAACATGAACAGCAAGCTAAGTCAGATGCAAAAGCCACACTGGTTTGGTCTTTTTCCAGAACCCTTAAGTTCACTTGTATGAATCAGGGGTAATTCCACTAAAGTCAAGGTACTGCTCAGCTGGAAAACTGGCATTAGAAGAGAATTTCTCAGGCCCTAGGGTTGAATCACTTTCACTTTACATTAATCCTCCCTGGTTTTCCAGCACTGCACATTGTGGCTGTGTTGAGCTCACAGCAGTACAGGACAAAGTCTGAAACAAATTTGTTCCCAGCAGCAGCCTAGCAGCCCAGAAGTCTATGCATTTTAACCAAGGCTACGTGCTGGAGCCAAAGTGCCATCTTTAGAGATCAGATCATTTGGGCTGTACTTGCCTTGGTAGCAGTAAACAGATTTTTAACCAGTTCAAAGGGTGCCTGAACTCATCTAAGCAGAAAATACAGCTCAGTTCCTCCTGTGAACCCTGTGGCTGAGCTGCCCCTTCCTGGCTGCCAAACCCACTTGTCCATCTCTGTGCACCACTCCTGGCCCCTGGCAACCACAACCTGCCTGAATACAACCCAACAGTCGCAGTTAGGATACTGGTGTAGATTGATGTATATTCCAGGTCAGCATCTGAAACACTCCAGCAGGGACAGCCCCAGCTCGTGGCTTTTATTGCTCCTGCAAGACAGGCTTCAAGCCACACCATCTGCTGAGCTGTTCTTCTCCACTTAACTAAAACACAGGGAAAAGTGCATCCCAGTCCTTCAGCTGGAGCCCAAAGCAGCTGTCACTCCACACACCTGAAATTTGCATGTGCAGTGAGAGGGGCTGCTCACTATATGCAGAGAGCTGTAATTATTCCAGCAAGTCTTTCTGACAGAAACACAGCTAATCTTTGCCTCTGCCAATCTGGTTCAGAGCATTTCCCAAACTACAATAAGCATCAAAGTCCACAAAACAACTTCTTAAACTGGTAGAACACTGGCTTGATTTGCAAAGATCACTCAGGCTGTCTGCAAAGACAGAGCCCATAGGCAAAGAGGAAGTCACTGTGAGATGATGAAAAATTATAAAAATACCTGGAATTCTCCACACTTAGGAAACAAGCTGGAAAACATCTTCAAAGCATTAATAAACTTCAAGGAGAAGTAAGCTAAGCAGTATCCTTCCTTTTTATTCCCAGCCACTGCAGTTCAGGCCACTTTACAAGAATGCTACTGAAGGTGGACACATATTGGGATGTGGATGATGCCACTTGACAGCGCCATGAGAGTTTTTATGGAGGCAGGTAGAAAAACCAAGTAGGATAAAGTCAGGCAGAGGAAAGGGAATTTATTTACTTTATGCCAGAGCCTTTACCTACCCCAAGATGTTCAAAAGATATCAAGATAATTGATGGTCACTCTAGCCTCCTTTCCTTGAGGCAAGACCTATCTTTGTATATGTGGTTCATTCCTTGGAGGCAGCTGAAATTTGAAAGGCTCCTCTTGCCCTTGTCCCTGAGCACACCTACAGCTCTATAGCTCAGACACTCATCACAGGCAGGGACAGCCTCTCCACACTAGGAGGATTTTAGGAAAAAGCCCAGATTCAAAAGAAATGTTAAACTCAGTAAAGCCCAGTTTCTAAGGGGATAACGAATCTCCATAACTGACTTTGGTAAAACTATGCTGTGCCTGGCATCTCTGCTGGTTGCACTAATTGCTCTTAGAAGTCATCCATTTATCACCTACAACTGCATCTGATAAGTCAATCAGCCTGTAAGGTCTGGTTACAAAATCCCCCCAGGAAGCAGGAAAACAAACAGGATAAAGGCTAAATTAGTAGAGAGGAAAGTTTGATGATTTTGTTTGTTATCGAAGTAAAGCCAAAAAATGCCATAGATGACAAAACAAGGAACTCCATCCTGCACAGCACCAATTTCACCACACTGATCATATTCCCTACAGACATGGTCAAATGTTCCCTTTATTTAGAGAAACTGGCAAAGATTATACATAACCTCACGGCCCAAAATGAATGAAGGTCTGTCCATGGCAGCACCAGGGAAGATGCAGAATTAAGGCCTAAGTTCACCAGCTATAACAGAGCTGAGACAGGAGTCATGTTCAAGAGCTGACAAAACCAGCAAAAATTACAATTGCTACCTGACATTAGGAATTAGATGATGTCAGATACCCACAAGGATGTCCAGCTGATGCTTCATGTCAAAGGAATCAGCTTTCCAAAAATCTTCTAAATGATAGGATGGAAGAACATTCCCCTTCTTCAGCCACACAGTTCTTTGCTTCTGGGTTTTGGAGGTTTTCTCTTTTTTCATCTCCAAACAAATAAATTGAGTTTTTCAGCAATAATGACAGAGGATCAGTGGGGGATAGATGTCAGAGGCATCTCTGTATGCATCATGCTCCCATTTCTATTATTCTTCTTCTGCATCTTCTGTTTCAACCTGCCTGCATTACAGACAGATATTGCTTTCTGTTGCACAGAGATCATTACACTTGTAATTGGAAACCTCACGAAATTTTTCTTTCTTCATCCCCTCAAAGGAACAGCTGACAATAGAAACTTGGGTGTCAAACTGTCATTCAGATTATGGGAAAGGAGGTATAGCTATGGAAACAACCTAGAATTTTTTCACTTTTATCCTTAAAGTACAGTTGAGAGCTGATAAAGAGGTTGCATTGAGTAATTGGGACCAAGGTGAGCACAAGCATGCTAGGTAGAGACAGATGTTCTCATCAGGTGCAGTGGAATTTTCAGTCCTGACTACTTTTATATGCAGCTGATTTTCTCTTCTAGTCCATTAGGGAAGGAAACATTCTGTTCCAAATTTCAGCTCAAGAGGAGAAATGCTCTTCCATAGGGGAGTCTCTACTTCCTGCCATGCTGAAATCACACTGACATGACTCAGCTTCAATGTGCCACCCCTCTCTGTGTTGTACTGCCTTACTACCTTGTATAAACTGACTTTTTTTTTTTTTTTTTTTCATCTAGAAGCAATACTTGCCATTTTGTTCTGTGTCTGTCCAAAGAGTGGCCGAAGTGACCTTGGCCAGAGACAGGGTCTCTTAGGTGCTCTTGCTCTATCAATAGCTATATTTCATCATCTGGAGAAATTGCAGGAAACATTCATAATAGTGATGATATTTGATATTCCTTCTATTACCAGTTTCACCATCTTGTGTTAAAAGGCCCTGAGGCAGTGAGCAGAAAAACACAGCAAGAGTAGAACCTGGAGTACATCCTAATGGGAAGGTGAGCCCAAGGAGAGAAATGACAAAGAAATTTTCCTGGGTAAAAAGAAGGAAAAGATGAAGTGGAAAGGATGGTATGGGAAAGGTTTCCACTTCTATTAAAAAAAAAAAAATAAATTGGGGCTTTAACACTTTGTTATGTGCAAACGCTAACAAAGACTGAGGCAAAAGAGCTTTCTGTCTATCTGTGGTGTAAGAGCAACAGAAATACCTAAAGATCTTTTTCTCTGTGTAGTTGAAAGGCTGCATAAGGACTGCATTGAAGAAAAGAGCAAAGTAGTCCATAATTATGGTGTATTTTCTAAAAGGAAAAATAAGGGTTTCAGTAAGAAATGAGAGGAGATGTGAGGAAGTCTCCCTGTTTCACTAGTCAGGTTACAAAACTTCTGCAGTACCTTTTATATGGATAATTTCTTTTTTAAAGTTCTGTCTGTTTAAAATATAAGGAGACTCGAGCTGGCCACTGTGTCCACTGTCTCTTTAAAACAGTGTGAAGCTGAAGCTGTAAACTGTCATGCTGTACTTATTTATTACATGTTTACAATAGCCTGCCATGCATGCTGAGCAGTTTCCAAACACTGAAGAAGAATGGAGCCACATCTCAAGATCTCATACTCTGAGAGATGACAGAGGTTAAGAGGACAATATGCAATTTAGGTTTAAGGCTCATTTTACACCCAGGCAAATTTCTGTCACTTTGGCAATGTTAAGAGGATTCCACATAGTAAAAAGGGTGATTTATTGTTATTTTATAGCTCCTTTATATTTTCAATATAAGAAAAAGAACCCTTCTATAACTAAAAATCGATCTCCAATGTACAGATCTGTTCAGTTCACAGTAAACAAGCCAGTAGAAATGTGTCTTTAAAAGGATTCTAAAAGTAGAAAGAGAAATGCTACCATACACCTAATGTTTCCAAACATCTTTGGCTTTTTCTGCCTTCAAGCATGCCCTGGGCAGACTTTTTAGCTGTTTAGCTGAGATTTCTCCTTTGATGGCATAGGCGAGGCATTCCCTCTTTGCTCGGCAGCTGCAACACGTTACTCTCCCTGGGATCAGTGCTCTGAGAATTGAAGCCCCAGGCAGGGGAGTGATCTCCATCATCCACACAACATTCTTTGCACTCCCATGTGGATGATAAACTCATTGTGAGGACAAATGCACCCTGGCCTGAGCAGGCAGGATGCTCCTGCTTGTACACCCTGGGAGAAAAGTAGTTGACTCAGGACAGCTGCCTGCACCAGCCAGAGGACACAGATGTGCGTCTGTGTCTGCTGGCAAGTGCACAGGGAGCTGGTTAACTGTCACACAGAAAACACTGGGAAACTGAACACTTCTCTGTTCAATTACCCGTATGGAGCTGGTGATCAGGAGTTGGTTTTCTCCATGACTGACACCTTCCCACCCTGTGTGACACCAGTTTATCCAAAATTCTTCCCACATGCATTGCTCCACCCACCCCAGCACCAGACACACAAGCACCATACAGCCAAGCCATTCTCTGCAAAGATGGTACTTGCTTCACATCTCAGCAAGCTGTGCAGAGCGAGGTTTTATCACTGATTTATGAGACTGTCATGCTGCAGGCCAGATTCCAATCAGCCAGTTTGTAAATTTGAGTAACCGAGCCTCATCTCAGAGCATTTTTCCAGCATATGCTGTTATAGCAGATACAGTTGTCAGCACAGAATCCCTGACAAGAAACAAAGATCTTTACTGTGTTTTCTAATGCAGTGATTCATCTTTTTTTTTCATGTTTCATGTATTATTAATTGTTATTATTATTTTTTATAATTTGTTAAGCACTTACAGCGTATTTCTCCACACACATGACTAAATTATGGTCCTGATCTTTGAGACTCTATTTTCAGTAGATAGATTTTTCTCAGAGACTGCTATAGGCTCATCATAATTTCTGCAATATTTACAGTATGTCTTAAAGTTCTACCACCTTCAGCTTTCATTTTATTTTTGTGGGCATTTCTTCTCCTTCTGTTTGCAATGAGATGAAAGAGACTTAGAAATCTAACAAATCTTTTTAAAAAATGCCTGCAGTTTGTTCTTATTAATCCTTTGATTTCCCCACCAATCCCATGAATTTTCAAGAACTACAGAACACTCATGAAAAAAAATGTGTGAAAGCAAATAGTGCTAAAATTGCACTCTTCAAGCACCACAAAAAGAAATAGCCTATGTTTTATGCTCATTATTGTATTTCCTATATCATGGGTTGTGCTACATGAGGGTATGCAGGAGAAATGAGCTCTGATCTCTTCTGGACTACGTGGTTGGTTCATGTACAGTAGTCTCTGATCAGGGGGTCTGGGTTTGACATGATTCCTGCCCACCCTCTCCACCTCACCACGGTTTCTCGGGGCATGTGTTTGCCCTGTGTACTACAAAGCAAAAAATGATCCAAGCTTTGAGACAAAGCCTTCACAATCTTTGCATGAAGCACTGCAGTTTCTGATTTAGACTCTCTTTTCAGAAACAATGAATAAAATCATAAAAGGGTTTGGGTTCAAAAGGACCTTAAAAATAATCTAATCTAACCCCGCTGCCATGGAAAGGGACACCTTTCACTAGACTTATGTCCTGGTTTTTGGCCAGGACAGAATTAATTTTCTTGCATTAGCTATGAGGTGGTGGAACCTGGAGATATGAGGGCATGTCCAAGTTGTTATTCTACACCAGCTCACCTCACTGTCGGAGGGCAGAAGGAAGGGATTCCTGCTTCCAGAAGAAGGTGCACATGGCTTGCAGTAGGGACAAAGAATGGGCACACAGAGTGTCTGTCCAACATTTGTTTTCACTGTTCATGGCTCGGTGAATATTATTGCATGTCAGTCACCCTCTCTTTCATACACTAAAGAGTTGCCATTAGTATTGTTGCCATTACTGTTTGTTCCCTTACCTCACTGGTGTTTCAGTAAATTGTTCTTACCTCAACCCAGAATCTTTCATGACTTCCTCAGGGGAAGGAGAGCAAGCGAGCTGTGTGTGATTTGGGGGACTGTCATGGGGCGGGGGAGAGGGCATTAAATTAGGAAGTGCCATTCCTAAACCACAACAGCCAGGTTGCCCAAAGCCCTATCCATCCTGATCTTGAACACTGCCTGGGATGGGCACCCACAACTTCTCTGGACAGCCCATTCCAGTGTCTCACTACCCTCATAGTAATGAATTTCTACCTTATATCTATCTCTCTCGACCTGCTGGTCATGCTGGAATAGAAGAAATAATGTCCATGGCTATGGACTGGGACAGCAAGTGCTGGGATCTGCTGTGCTAAAATGGCTGGAGCAGGAAAAGCAGCTTGCAGGAAGGAGTAAATGATAGATGGGAAAGCTCAGGTTAGACAGTGGTGGTATTGCAGCTGTTCGATGCATCACCTTTGAGAAGTGAGACCTCTTTTCAGCACCTGAAGGCAGGAAAATAGTTGAGAGACATCCACAGTGCCTGATTCTGCTGGCCAAACAGCCGCCTTTCACTCTCCCAGCTGAGAACAATACTATATACGAGACAGGGGAGAGACTTATGGTTATTTATTGTTTTAAAATGAACTAGGCATATTGATTATTTTTCCCCTTTTCTTTCTGAAAACACGATTAGGCTGGTATAACAAACAGCTCCGCTAATGGACTGTGTCAGTAACTGATGGCCGTCTTTGGCTGAAGCTAAATAAATCCTTCTCTACTTGTTTCACCCTAGGGTTCCTTTCCCCATCAGTGGTCACACTGAAATCCTTCCAGACCCACCACACACGGCTGTCCTCTTAGAGTGTCATTATCTTGTCTCTAGGGGGCCATGGTGCATGAAATGAGCAGATGTACTTCCTTCATCTGGCCCTGACTCCTTATCCTTATCCTGACTCCTTTAAATCACACAGGGCAGCCACCTTCAGCCAGGGGCTCAAGAGAGGGCTTCGTGCCCTTTCAGAATCTGTCTGCTGGGGAAGCACGGGAAGGTGACAGCCCCAGACTGCTACCTCCCCCACTCCCACACAGAAAATGTGACAGGAGTGGAATATGCTGCTCACAAAGGTAAATTGGAAGGAGGATAACTGAGGACATCGAATCATGCAGACAGGGCCTCAGCCACTGGCTCTCTAGGACCCATCCTAGAAAAAAAGTCTCTGAGTTCAGAGATGAGCCTATCCAGAGTGAGCATGCCCCAGCAAGGCTCCTGCTGCCAAGGAGTGCCACTCTTTTTTGTGCTGTCAGATCATTCCAGGACCATGTCCCCAGCTTTCTATCGCCAAAGCATCACAGTGCCATGACTTTGAGCCCACCTAGGGGCAGGAACTGTCAGGCTCATGCCAGGCCACAGGATGCCTTCTGCACTTACAGCAGTGCTAGAACAGCAACAGCACTTGTTGTTGGACTGGCTTAGCACAAGGTCATGCACTGGAGCTGCCTGAAGATCTTCTGTTGGTCCATAATGCATGTTTGGTGGAATTAGCCACATCTGTGAACTGAGCCACAAGCTGGTGGGGCTACTTGCACACCCCAGATTTGGCACATGATTCAAAGCATCACTGAATCAAGGGTCTGTTAGACATGGGGAGGGTCCCAGGTGAAAGCACCCACACCCTGAGCTGTTTCAGGGGGAGGAAAGAACCTTGTGCAGAGGGCTGAGAGCATCAGTCATCTCTCTGAAAGGATGGCAGAGAGCGACCTAGAATATAAATAACTGAAACGCACAACCCAGGACTTTCTGTCTCTGTCAGACAACCCTCGATAGGCAGTTGTGAGAAATACAGCAGCCACATGGTAATAAAAAACGGGCTTACATTTGTCACCTCATTGAATCCAGGCATAAAATATGATACATCTTTCTCCAGCAGACAATGTCTTCTGTATCATCTGCAGGCCAGGTTCAGCCTCCCTAAGGCTCCTGAAGGAAGGTACAGATTACATGCACATGTGTGCACAAAGGAACTTCCACAAGCACCTAACATGGTGAACTGACCACCTTCCTGTAGGGGAAACTCCTGCACAGAGGATTCAATCACCACCACTTCTGCCTATTCTTCCTACTGATTCCACTGAAAACCATGAAGGTGTACTCAAAGGCAGAGGTTGGCTTCTAAGTGTTCACCTGAAGTGTCTAACAAAGCAAAACCCCTGCATTTTCAGACAAGCTGACTGTCATGCTACATTGCCTTCTCAACACAGTGACACCTCAGATACTTGCAGACTACTGATGTGAAAAAAACTACACTTTTACACAATGACTGTGCATGGACAGGATACTCCAGGGAACCTGAAAATGTTGGTAATGCTGTGCTTTTCCAGGTGTTTTTCTACCAAATTATGTGAGAAGTTGTGTAGTTCTTCCAGAACTGCAGCAGGACTGCAGAGCCACAAGAGCAGGACCGTACACCATCCACCACTGTGGCTGCCCAAGAAAAACCCTACAAATGCAAATATTTTCCAAGGAAGCATAGTTTTGGTCCTAAATTCATCAATTATGCTTAAAACCTAGAAAACATAGATACTTTCCCCAGCTCACCAGAAGAACCTTTCTCCTGCTGTCCTAGACTCTGTCAGCACTGGGAATAGCTGCAATCATGCTTCCTGGATTGAGTTTCAGGAATAGTTGAACAGTTTTTACAGTTGAATAGTTTTTACATCAGTGTGGTGTGTCTCCCTCAAATCATTCTGGATTATGCTTGAGAACCTCCTCTCTGTGTCTAAAGTTGCTCTCATGCAAGTAATGCTTCATTCTGTTACCTCAGTCTGATGTTACAGTTCCTCTCAAAAAATACAATGGAGATGTGAAAGTGTTGTGGGCTGCACAGCCCACCTTGCAGGTGGGCAACAGGGCTCCGAAACCTTCAGCTGAACTTTGCATTTGGCCAAAATATTTGTTATAGTATGGAACTGGGAGTTTTCTCTTTTTTTTTTTGTTTCCTCGTTTCAAAGGCAAAAAGAAGATGGAGAGAAAAGCAACCTAATAATCAACCCACTTCCACTCACAGTCAGGGAGAAGTCCTCCACATACTCCCAGCTTGAATGAAACCAAAGCTTATCACTTTCATCACATTTTCACAGAAAATACTTTTAATTCATTGGCCATTTATTTTAACCATATAGTTGCAAATGTAACTACAGAGAATAGATGAAGTGGCAAGACAACTCTCTTTAAACAAAAATCCAAGGCTGTCCAAGAGTACCTTGAGCACCACTGCATTCAACACACGTTCCCCACACCACCAGGGCCCTGAAAGTCCCCCATGCTGCCATGTCCTATGATGGAACCTGTGAGCTCTGTACCTGAGCCAGGTATCCTCCAAAGGCTCTGCTGAGGAAGGAGAGAAAAGCAGTGCTCTGGGGAAGAGGGGCATCAGCACAGCTCAAAGCCAGGAAGACAGGTAGTGCCAGGCAGGTAATCCTAGAAATTGTTCTGAAAGTCCAGCTTCCCATTTGAGCAAATATTTGTGTTGGTACTAATCACAGCTGCCTTTATCAAGTTCTCCCTGGTAATGCCTTCATTCATATTCCTGTGTAAAGTTCTGTTTGTAGTTAAGAGTCTCCACAGACTCCTCTGCACGTACCACTGAAATGGGGTTACTTCATGCTCTGGCAGATAGATGGGATTGTACTGTGTATACTTACATTTTTAAAAAAAGATATTGCTAATGCATTTCAGTAATGATAATTTTAAAAAAAAGTCCTTCTAGCCATTACAGTAATGGCTTTGAGCTAATTGCTTGCAGTTGCACTCAAATATAGTTCTCCCCTCTCTGACTCATTTCCATTTTTATGGAAATCAGCTTGCTTGCTACACTTTTAACTCACAGCTCTTGAGGACCAGCTGTTGTCTGACTTCCTCACTCAGGTAGGAACCTACTGCACTGATTGCAGGAGGACCACTTGTGGAGGAAGATGCTACTTAGCACAGGTAAAATTTCCAGAACCTGACTTACAGTCTGCAGGATGTGCTGGGAGATGCTGTGTGCTTTTTGTACCTGATGAGTTACACCCTGAGGGATGCAGGCAGAGCCATCTCCCCTCAGAATTAGCTTTCTTGCAGTTCTGTCTATTGCCCAAAATAGAAAATTAAAAAATAAAGAAGGAAGCTCTTAGTGACTCTTTCGTGTCATGGGCTGAACATGCAGCTGCTCCAGAAAGAATTTTCAGTGTGGCAGTCCCTGTCCCCTCAGCCTCCTTGCTGACCACAATAATTTCCATGTTAACAGGCAGCTGTTCTCCACAAGGGTTTATGCTGTACTTGGCACCAACCAAAAAGGAGGAGCAAGTTCGCTTTAAGTTCCTTTGAACTTCTTGTTTGACAAGTTATTGGAGCCACAGGGAAAGACAAAGGACTATGAGGCTGGAAATTTGCTTTGGCCAGCATAGAGACAAGAGAGCCCGTCCCACAATGTGTAAGCTGAGGCCATGGCCCAATAGGATGCACAGCAGCTGAGTCTTACTCCAGCAACTACAGGATGGCCTCTTTTCTCTTGAGCACTGAGACAAGAGAAATGTGACTTAAACATGCATTTCACCTTCAAGTGAGTCACCTTCAAGTATTTACTGAAGAACACAGTGACTGACTCTGGTCAAGGATTGTTGCACATTTCACAGGAGAGCACAATACCTGTCAGAAAGTGTCTGCTGCCTAAGTGCTGAAAAGCTCCCTCTGCTTGGAGCACACCCACACTAGCTTGAAACTGAGAACCATGAGCAACAGACCCTGAACTCATGGGAAGAGAACTCCAGCTCTGAAACATGTGTTGGACACTGACTTGCAAACAAGAGGAAAATATTTCACTGCCTTCCTGATGTTCACATGCTCTTTTACCATATGTAATCTGGCCATGCAGAATCAGAGGATAGGATGGGAGAGGTACCTGAGAGAGGAATGAGTGCTCTGCTGGGGTCTTTTTTCTCCAGGGCATCTGAAAGAATCATTCACACCTGCTGGACACCTTCATTTCATCTTTGTTCAGCACTCTGAAGTCTTCCGGTATGAGGAGCGCAGCTCTTCTTAAAATACCTGTTTGTGTTGCTGACAGACTCAAGATTGGGCTTGAGTTCCCAGATCTAGGGAACTCAGACTGTACTGTACTCAGGTCAAGCCTCACAAGACTTTGGTCATGTTAGGGGAATTTGCCTAGGCACCTCTGTCAGAAGTAGGTTCTGGTCATCTTCCCTTTCCATTCGGCAGCTCAGCTGTTTGGAGGACCCGCTGATTTATTCCCTCATCCCACTTTGCACAGATCATGTACTCAATGTTCTCCTCATCTCTTTGCATGTTATTTATCTGTTATTTTCTCCTTTTCACTCAAGACTTAAAAAAAGCAATCCAGTCTTTCTTAAGGCAAAGGCATCCATAGGTGTCCCCAGGAACTTTGTCCAAAGATTGCTCTGTCCACTTCAGTGCTGGACCTAAATTATGCAACTGTACCCCTGAAAACTGAATGAAGTTACTTTATTATTTTGTTCTACTGCATACATGTGGCTCTTTTTCTTCAATCATGACCCAGCTGGTGGAAAAATTAAATGAGTATTTTATAGATTTACATTCCCAACACAGAATTTGTTGCTTTATGTCCCTAAATCTATCTGTCAGCTCCCATCACATATTAGGGCCCTTGCTGGAAAAACAGCTTCACCATTCTTAAATTAGTTTTCCTTGTTGATGTTTAAATGAAAAGAGACATCCAATTTGTGACTGAAAATGTTTGTCGCTTCTTAGGGGGATCCAGACACACAAAATACAATTAACATCTCTGAAGAACATTGCATAGAGGTTTAGCAGCAGCTGACAGGGAAAATGAAAACAAATAAAATCAGTTGTTCTAATACTATAACTCGAGTGGCAAGTGTAATCTTCTCCCTTTATCTGAGGTCGGAATTGCTTTCCTGCAACAGCTTTCATTATGAAAATGCAGCACTTCTCAGCACCAGAATATTAAGACAACACATGCCCATGGGGGCCCAGATCATTTTAACGAGGAACAAACAATCCAGAATGCAGCTTTTATGTTTTTTTTTTTCTGAGCTAACACCTGCTTTGCAGCAAATGAACAATGGTAATGATAAGCACAACAACCCACATGTATCTGGGCTGAGATGTGCGTCATTGGCATCTTTTTCTTCTCACCACCTAAAGAAGGGCCCAGTAGCCAATGTCACTTTTAGGACTGCCAGAACCTTTGGCCACTGGCTTGGGACAAGCTCTGTGATTCCTCAAGCTGCTCAGGAGACTGAGAAATCAGTCATGCTACTGAAGGGCTCGCAGTCTCTTGAGAAATTTATTTAGGAGTGGACGTAACTTCACCCCTATTTTACTACTGTGGCTCAGGACTCTCAAGACATTTGTTAACAGAGTGAATAAATGACCCAGGCAGAATATAAACAGAAGGTCAGACCCCTGCTTTGTGGCACCTCCCACAAGGGTCCCCAGCTGTGTATATTTTCAACGTCAGGTTGGGAGTAGGAAGAGGTGGACAAAGCAGGAAGCTGCTTACCTGCCTGTAGTTTTCTACAAGTAATTGTATCAGATACTTTTCTTAAGGCATGATATCACCATCCAGAAAAAAAAAAAAAAAACAAGCCTTGTAAGTGTACTAATTCTTAATACCTGTTTTATTTATTCTCTAAATGAGCAGGTATCAGTCAGGTCTGTGAAACTTATGTGCCAGAACTCCTCACAGTGGAGCCTCCTACCCAGACCAGACCGATATCTTAGGGGTAAACTCTGCCAAAGTTTATATAGCAGCATATTTCCCACCTTACTGGTGAGGAATCCTGTGTTTTCTGCCACTGACTCTGACTGTGAGAGCAGTTGCCCATGTTCTAGCTGGTGAAGGCAGTGTGATGCCTGGCTGGCACAGCCAGTCTTGGAGCCAGCGCAGTGCAGCCCTCTCAGTGAGAGATAAGCCACCTGTCTGGAAGTGACCTAATCAAGGCAATGAGTAGAGCCACTCTGTTCTGTGAAATAGTTTCAGAATGGTGAAATGTAACCTTGAGATTGAAATCCCACTGGTACAACAGCTAGTGAAAACATTATTAAAAATTATTTAAAAATATATTGAATTCAAACAGGAATTTCCCAGATCTTGGAATTTAGTGCAAAACCAAAAAGTATTAGCTTTGAGAATTATATGACCTGCCTTTGGTTATTTGCCACTGTTGTTTCTCCAAAACTGTTCAGTATGTCTTGTCCTTGGCTTGCTTCTATCCATTTTTTTCACTACAGATTGCTTGATGGAAGAGAGATTATGCTTACTAAATTTGCTAGCACTGAGCTGCACAGGACTGCACGTACAGCAGAGAACAAGGTCAGGACTCATCATGACCTTAACAGGCTGTAGAAATGGACTGGGGAAGGAAAGCCTTAGACAAGGGGTATGCATGGGATTTTACACAATTGAATAACCACAAGTACAAAACCATGATTTAAAAGCATGGATAAGATAGGAGTTTTACAGGAAATCAACAACACACCCTAAAGAACCTTAACCTGCAGCAAAGAACATATAGGCTGCTCATTACAAAATACATTTAAAAAGTCAGGGAAGAGTTTGTTCATGTACCAAGACTCTGTGGAGTCTCCCATCACTTAAGATCTTCAAGGAGAGATGGAGAAAAATGTCATTCATTAATCATTTCTGTACCAGTGATCCTGAATCAGACAATGGACTACAGGGCCACCTCTTCCACCTCTGAATTTCCAATGAACTCTGAAGCAGACCTGTTGCAGGACAGCTCTGTTTCTGCACGGGGGATTCCAGATGAGGCACAGGAGAATGACCACCCAGTTCATCCAAGAGCTTGACATCAGGAACAGCCAGGAGCACCATTAACCCTGTAACCATGACAGAATCTGTAATGGAGAACAAGCCCAGTAAACTTGCCAGTAACATCTGCAGAGAATCTAAGATTAACTTGACTTAAGGATTAGTCTTCCTAAGGTTTAGGACTGAATCCAATGTCTGGTATGGCCAGTAAGATACTGTTATCACTTAGGTAATGACTTGCACAGGATTTGCAATGCTGTAAAGCAAAGATACTTGGAAAGAGTTCATTTCCAGAGCAAAGGCATGTACCTGAGCAGCTAGCTGTGGCCCAGCTGTCCCTCTGCCTTCCCAGTCCCTAGAGTTTACAGGTGTCATACAAACCTCTTGCCTCAGCTCAGGTTATGAAAGGGGTTGTGCTTTTAAGCTCTGGAAGTTCCCTAGTTTGGCCCCTGGTGTTAGCCAGAATAGCAGTCATCCCAGTCACATTGCTGTTGCATTATTTTTGCTCTGTGGATGAAAAGAGGATTAAAGTCTTCAGAGCTGCCAATCCAGATTCTTTTTGTTGCAATCCGCTCATTTATGCAAACAAAACCTGCAAAGCTGGAAGGAGACTGACACATAAGACTTAGAATGGAGTGTGGAATAGTGATGCCACATTTTGCCAAGTAGAAAATCTATGTGCATCTCACTGGGAAATCAAGCAGAGACCTTAAAGAAGATGGAGGGGAGCAGAGAGGATGCCACAATTCACCCACACACACTGAAAGCAAAAAGACAAGAAAACCCTCAAGGCCTACAACTGACAAGATAAAGAGAGAATGTAAATAGCTTTGCCTGACAACATGCTTTGAAAACATATGAAAATACTTCTGTGCCTTCTGGTTACTTCTGTTTCCCTTTGGGATTCCACTATACTAGGTGGGATGGCAATGAAAGTGACAGAGGACAAACACTGGTTTTATGTTGGCAGAATTTTGGTTTTCCTCCTTCACTTTCCTTGGAACAAAACAATGATTCTTCCATTCTCCACAGCCTGCTCCATTTCTCCTTTCTCAAAAGAAGATTTTCTGGTTATATAAAATAAATGATGGAACCCAATTCAGATGCAGGAACTACAGATGTCAGCTCTGCCACTCCCTTTCTCCCTTTCTCCCTTTCTCTTATTCTCATTAATAGGAGAAGCTCATCACTCCTTTTGGAAAAGGATAAAAAAAATCTTTGCTAGACAAAGAATACATTTTTACTAGTCCTCAAAGAATTACTGTTCAAAACCTACAATCTGTTCAGGATTACACACTGAACTTCTACATGTAGAGCAGAATTTCCAGGACAATTCAAGATTTCTCAGAAGGGTTCTGAAAGGGAAATTTTAGTAAAAAGATCTACTCTTGCATAAGCTTTGTTCAGTCTGCCAAAAAATTGCTAGCTTTGTCTAATCCATCATAAGATATGACACATCAGAAAGCATAACACAGCTTAAATGAAGGGTGGTATTTTGTAAAAGCATCTGACCTCATGCCAACACCCATCTGCATTCCCACTCTGCTCATGTCCCCATTTTGTCTCTCTTGTTTACCAGGAGCTGGAGCCTGCCCAGTGCACTCAACTGCACACACAGGCAACTACTAGCAGAAAAATATGATGGAAAGCAAACATTTACCAGTGGCTAGTATGCTTCAACTTCTGTGTGGGCAAACTCAGTCCTGGCAGAAAATGGTGAGGGTTATAGCCCTGGCTTTTAAAAGCCTCTCTGTAGCAAGACCAGGGAGCATAATGTGAAAGCAGAGGTTGTTATATATTCACAGATTGTCCCAGTGCCATTCTGTGGGGAGACAGGCCTTTAGCTTCCATTCAGGCTTATCAAGCTCCTCTGAGGTTACAGTCAGGGAGCCAATTAGCACTAACAATGGCAGAGGTGATTTAGTGATATGGACATTTGTGTTTAAGAAAACTATGGGTGCTGTCAGATCAGTGGAATAAAATATCATTCCTGGAGCAGCCTAGTCACGCCAGTTAGCTGGAGGCATCAGGTGTCCAGAGAAATGAACTGCACATCCTGACCTAAATATAGCCCAATAAGCAGTTTTAGTTTGGGGTTTTTTTTTGTGGTTTTTTTTTTTTTTTTTTGTTTTAATTTTGCTCATTACTCTGCTGTACTGCCCTTATTCAGCAAAGCATTGAGGTATAGGCATAATTCAAAGCACATCCACACCCTGTTCTTCATACACTTAAAATCACAGGCGTGCTTATCTGAATTGCTAGATGAAAGACTGGGAGCACTACGTGGTTATCTCAAGCACCCAAAACTCCTCAGGTCACATATCCCACAAGATGATGACAGAAGTGGCACAGGAACTACTCATAATCCTTGGGAACTGCAAATTATATGATGGCAACAGCACAGCCACAAATATAACTGCTCTGTATATCTCTGCCTTGATAAATGCATATACAAATACCACCTAATTCAATACATGCCCACATATAGTGCCCTCTGTATCTCTTCAGCTTTCCCTATGTCAGTTTGAATCACTGACATCTCATGGATGCAGAGGGATTCCAGGCAGAGGGAGAGGGAGGAATCAAGCCTTGCAATTTTTAACTTCTGCAGGTCCTAGAACAATTTTCTGCCTTTCCTTTCACTTTTAAATCCTTCACCCTCTATGAATTTTCAGTAGATACTCCAAGAGCTCATGTTTTCTCCCCATGAGGAGGCTGCACACAGATTTTCTGTACAGACTGTCGCTTTCTCTTCTATCTGCCACTCGAAAAAGAAACCAGTTCTTTCACAGTCCCACACTGGCGCTCACAGGTACATCTACTTGCAGCATGACTCTGCAAAATTACCTCTGTGCCTCATTAAAACCACCTAGAAACTCCCACAAACAGCACTAAAGTCTGTGTCTGTAGTTTCTGAAACTGCTTACTACCATGGAAGACGTCAGACTCATGAAGAATTTATAAAACAGAAAAAGCAGTGTCTCTGCATAAGGGTCTGTGGCCAGCCCACAAGCTGGCCCATAATCTCCTATCTAGCCCACAATTTCAAGATCAGATATCTTTCACTCACACTTGCTTCAGGATCCAGACATCAGCTAGTACTTTCTAGGATGATTCTGTATAATTAAACACCTCACAAGATAGGGATCTTAGACAGTATCTTATTAGACGCTCTATAGCGAGAAGTACATTCATTCACTACGGAAATGCATTTTGCACCCAACCCAAGAAGAACATAATTTATCAAAACTGAGCATGCAAACAGAATGACAAAATACAACAACAGAAATCATTGCTGAGAGCTGTAGAGCTCTGCTGATTTTTTTGTGAAATGCTAATTTTTTAAAGACTAAAAATGAGTGTAGGAAGGTCTCTGAGCTTTGGGCTAGAGGAGATGAATACATGAAGGACAGTGTCTCTTTAGTTATTTAATTTCTCTGCTTCCTTTGAAGTCATTGTGAAAGATTTGGTTATACTGAGATGTAGCTGGTTTGCTCACTGTTTCCCACAGAAAAATCCATTCAGGAGACAAAGAATCGTATTTTATTTTATCCTACCTGCCTGTTTAAAAAGACACTGTATTATAGAGCATCGGTAGTTAATAGGGCTGTGACATCTCAGCCATATCAGACAAATTTAATTCAGGTATCACAATATAAATGCAACTAATTTGCTTTCAATGTGACCATCAAAGAAGCTTGGAAGTGGAGGTGTGGTTTTGTTTCTTTAGACTATAAAAGGAAGACTGAGACAGTTTTTATATACTACAGCTTTTTAGATTAGAATTGGTTCATGTAATTTTCTTTAGGCATTCAGAGTTACCAGCAATTGGCTTCCTTGTTTCCTTTCTTGAGTAGAGAAATCCAGGAGTGCTGTACAATAGAAGAGTTTGTATCAACTCAAATAATAGCAAAATTATGGTATTACAAGAGTCAAGAGACTGTCAAAAAGGAAAGATGGAGAGTGTCAAACTGGTCTGGATACATTCATGTAAGTCTATTCACTACTGGGCATTGCAGATGAAAAAGAAGGGTTTGGCTAAACATTCAGCATCACTGTCTTCAAAGGAGCTGCTGCAGCAGCACCAATATCGCATTCACCAGCACACTGAAGTTCCTCTAGCAAAATCAGGAACACCAAAACCAACATTGTGGCTGCTCCATGAGTGGAAAATGTAATGAAAGGGGGAAAGGAGGAGAGGAGAGGAGAGGAGAGGAGAGGAGAGGAGAGGAGAGGAGAGGAGAGGAGAGGAGAGGAGAGGAGAGGAGAGGAGAGGAGAGGAGAGGAGAGGAGAGGAGAGGAGAGGAGAGGAGAGGAGAGGAGAGGAGAGGAGAGGAGAGGAGAGGAGAGGAGAGGAGAGGAGAGGAGAGGAGAGGAGAGGAGAGGAGAGGAGAGGAGAGGAGAGGAGAGGAGAGGAGAGGAGAGGAGAGGAGAGGAGAGGAGAGGAGAGGAGAGGAGAGGAGAGGAGAGGAGAGGAGAGGACCCCAAACCCACCAACAAGGAAAAAAGGGGCCTGCTTTTCTTGTTTTTAGTATTACTATTGGCAAATATTATCATTTTTCCAGCCTTTCTCCAAATACTCTGAAACTGATACCCAGAAAGGCTAAGAAACTGTAGTTCACAAAATCTTTCATGGGGTTACCTTTCAACAAATGCCAGCTTTGGCACAGCAGGGTAACACAGACCCCACCCCAGAGCACATGCCATGCTCAGCCCTGGCTGCTGCAGAGCCCCCTGCCTCATCTTCTCCGGCTGTACAAGTTCTGCCTGTCCTCCCACTTCAGCCAGAAGGCATTGGGGATGGAGGAGGTTATACCAGAGCTGGACTCCAGCACAACCTCCATGCTGGGCAGTTTGTCCAACAGCAACAAGATGGAATAACTGAGAAGAGCCATCAGATTTTACAACTGTTATATTTACAGCAAGTTTCAACTTACTTTCCTCCACCAAGAGAAAGAAAATTTTGCCTAAAACTCAGATAAATAATCGTTTGGTGGTTTTTTTCACTGGGGAAAAAAAGTTGCTTTCTGAGTGTGTTTGCAACTCAAAAAGGGCAGCAATAATTGCCACAAGAAGCTGGGCAGCGAGAGCACAAAATGCTGTCAGGAGTTCAAGAGGAGAATGAGCAGCGAAGGTCAGGGGAGGGACGAGACAAACCTGGGTGGCAAGGATGAGCAGAGGCAGCAGGATGTTTGGATGGGCACAACACTGACAGTAAGGCACATCTACAGGCACAGTCTGGGCTCAGAGGTGGCTGCCCAGATTTGAGGGAAAAGCACACAGAGTGTACGCCAGGCCCTCACAGGCACCAGAAGCAAAGATCCCTCACAACACCCAAGCCTTTCATCCAGCTCATTGCTGCAGCCCCGCTGCCTATTGCAGTGACAGCCTCCACACACGCTGACGCAAGGGCACTTGCAGTCCAGGTGCACAAGTGATGCTGCTACAACTCTTGAGCCGATTCCCATGGGGAGTGGTCCAGGAGCAGGGGCTGTTTTTGGCCTGATGAGCCTGAAGGGAAAGACCGACAAGCTCTACAAACCACTGAGGATCCCTGCAAAAGCAGCGACGCCCCTGCCACAGATCCCGTAGCCCCATTCTCCCCACTGCAAGGGTGCTGGGTGCCGAGCCCACCCCTAAGGACTTTTCATCCCAACTCATAATGAGGTCGACTTCTCTCACGCAGCGTTTCTATAGCAACAAAGAGGCGATTCTAATCTCCAATATTAAAGACGCGGTGAGATGACACGCTTTGGAGTTTGGGGTTTTTAGGGGAGCGCAGAGGCCGCGGCTGCAGCGCAAGCGGCCGTCCCTGGGCTGCAGCCCCGCCGGGCCGGCAGCCCCCGCAGCGGCGAGCGGCCAGCACCACCCCGTGGCCACCGCCGCGCCCGCAGCGGCCACGGGCGACACCCGGGAAGCAGCCAGCCCAGAGCCGCGGTGTCGGACACCCCCAGGCCCGCTGCCACCCGGGCTCCCGGCAGCTCCCGGAGCTGCTGGAGTGGAGCGATCCGAGGGCTCAGGCTTTAACCTGGTGGGGGTCAATGGGAAGGGGGATTGCTGTCCTCTGCCTCCCGGTCCTGGCAGCCCCGGACTGGGACCGGGAAATCAATTCAGCTGTACAGGCTTGGAAGAACCAGCTGTGCCGGCGGACTGCGCTCAAGTACAGGCGTGATGGGAAGCAAGCACTATTCCCTCTCCTGGCAAGCGGCACCGGCCAATATCCTAATTCAGGGTGTGCTATTTGCCATTGCTTACCACGACTAGCAAGCATCAAACCTCCTTCCTCAGCCCTACCATGACTGAGCAGAAGGAGCAAGCACATTGTGCTTCATTCACTGCAGTCAAAAGCACTTCTCCAATTTAAAAGAAAAAAAAAAAAAAAAGAAAAAAAAAAAAAAAAAAAAAAAAAGAAAAGAAAAAAAAAAAAAAAAGGCAGCAGAATGTAAAATAAGCAGACCAGCACATAAAAAGAGCAAAGCACACGGCTTGGAGCAGGGCTCCTAGGTAGTCTGTTAATATAAGTAATAGAAGTATATATAAGTAGTTGCCCCAGAAACAGAACTTGCTTATGCTGGATGAATACCAATGAATACTGTGGTTCTAATATCACTTCAGGGGCTCACTAGCACTGTTACCTGTGCAAAATAAGACTTCCATTTCCCCTGGCCACATCCTTGAATAACATTTCTTGTCTTCCTGGCTGTGATATATCATCCCAGTACCTTATTCAGGCCTGCAAAATGTCTCCTCCAGATCCCACATAAGGGTAGACAAAACCCCGAGACTGGCTTTTGTGTTCACAGCATTGCTCTCCAAAACAAACCAAAAAACACATACAACACCTTTAGAGTTTTTATTTCTGAATAGCTTTATTTCTTTTCTTAGAAATTACAAAGCAACTCTCTCCAGGAGAGCAAGGGAAAAAAACCCAACCCTGAAAAATTTCCAAGTAATTTTGTTCCATATAAACACAAAGCAAAGTTACATATTTCTTTCACATGCATGTACAAAAACATTTTAAGTAAAACATCCTTCACACATAACATGTGCATTAGTCTCAGAACTGAGCACATAATCAGATTGGCCTCACCTACCCTACCTAATCTTGTTTTCCTGTTTTCTTTTTAAATTGTACATTTCTATGCAGGAAACATCTCTTTTTTCTGCACAGCATTATGCATATTCATTCAAATTATCATGGATGGCCTTGGAATTAAATCACTAGGTAGCATAGTCTGACATAAAGCTGTACACATAAGTTGTTACACTGCCATTTATACAGAGAACTTTACTGGATACCAGGCAAAACTCTTCAAAAGGAATAAAAAGGTATTGCTAGAGGGGAAAAGGAATATGATACACAGCACTCTCTCAACTACAATCCTGTGTGATTCCTATGCAAAACACTTCAAAAGCCAAGTAATTTACAGATCTTGCTCTCCAAATTGATAGCAAAGTTCCTACCAATTTCAATCACAGCAAAAAAAAATCACTGTAAGACATCAATGCTACTGGATGTGGATATGGTCAATACTCAATATTCCCATTTTTCAACCACCCACTTTTGAAAACAGAAAGGAGAAAGATGAAAGAACTGTAAAAACTGCAGACTGTTGAAGCAGGTGGGTCAGCGGAATGCTTCACCAGCCATCAGCAAGAAACAGCAACTGCGAAAGCAGAGCTTCATTCCAACCCACTGCATAATCTCACTGTGGTTTAAAATTTGGGGATTACATGGTCAATGAACACACCTCACTAGTTGCCCAAGGCTGCATTAACACCTAGCAAAATCTTATTTGATTCATCAAAAGAGCATATAGTCTGTGTCTGACTTGTGAGCTAGTTTTTAAATTTCACTATTTCATGCATGATGGACACCACTGTAAATATAAGAACCATAAATGTTCAGAGGCGAAGGGCTCACCCAGAAGGTGAAGCTTCCATATGCACAAAAGGAAATGTCAAGCACACAAAAATCAGCTGCAACCCTTAGTACAGTGGGGGAACAGGAGGTACAGCTATTTACTCTGCCTTTATTTTTAAGTGTATAAGTGATGCTGATAGGTTTCTCACCTCTGCATAAACATGCATCCCAAAGAGAATCAATAGCACTTCTCCCTTACACTGCAACAACACAGCTGATTCAAAGGACAGTGAATATGCACTGCATTTAAATACACTTGAAGCACTCAGGCTTGGCTTGCTGCGGAGTGTGTTACAGGGTGAAATGGGTGTGGAAAAGGAATGTCAAATAAAAAAAAAAAAATCACAAAAGACAGAACATCTGTACATGAACAATACATAGAAATCACTTAAGATTAACACTTAGGAGGTTTAACCAAAGCCCTAAAGAACACTAGATTTTCATTTTTAGCCCACTTGAAATCTTGCAAATGAGCAAGCGATGCTGGCAGCAGTCACTCTGTCATTTGGCTCCCAAAAATAGTGCAATGGACTTTGCATAAGTACCCTGGCTGCAAGAACACTACTACAAGAACCAGTTTGCAGAGCACCTACAGAGAAAGGCCCAATGACAGGTGTTTTCACATAGTGTCAATGACACAAGGAGCAAATCAGGCTGAGCCTCAAGGCCCCATCCTGGCACATTCTGTGTGTTGTGGGGAATGCTGGATCCGCTGGTTTAGCTGAGATGGGCAGCCTACTCTTAGCCCTGTACTACCATTTGAACAGCAAGTTCTAGTAAATGTGCAGAAAAGAAAAAGCACTGGCCCAGCAGGAGGAAGTCTCTGATTCCCATCCAGGAAAGGCTTAAGTCACATCACTTAACTCATACACTGACAGTGTGGATGTCTTCAGCTGAGGTAGTCAAGTTGAACTCACTTCATGGGCACACAAAGTAAAAATAGACCTTTCTAAAAATGCCATTCATTCAACCTGCTTTATACTTCTACCTCAAGGCCAAAAGGACAGTGACCAAAGAATGATTATTTCTATTCATCTGGAAGTGTGGCCCAAAGGAACAAGTTTAGATGCAGACATCTAAAGCTGAGCGAGAAGGTACCACTCCAAATGCCTTCCTTGTACCTGGACAGTTGAACAGCAGAGTTGTGTTGTTCTTTGTGATCAGCAGTTTTGTTTAAAATCTGTGTCATATAGGACATTTCCATGACCATCTAAGCATTCTCCAGCCAGCAACAGTCCAACTGAAGTGGAATAAAAGCTTGCAGCTCTCACAAAACTCTCTGAATGATCACTGGGCCTTTTTCTTGCAGAGCAACTAAATCTCAAACACACTTCTAAAAGGCAAATATTACTGTTCTTTTTTACAGCTGAGAAAACAGGGACATTGCAGCCTGGCTAATGGTGACTCAGGGGGAATCAAAATAAAGATTTCCTGATACGCTCTTCTACTACTGACTAGTCTTAAAATAGTGAGAATTTACCCCCCAGGAGAGATCTTTAAAACTCTGATGGACAATTTTAACTCCATTGTCCATAAAAGCCTATGGTCACGCATTCTTATTAGACATTGAGGAATTTTCTGTTTGGATTCCACTTCTATAAAGTGGAAGAGAAATACAGTTAGGAAAAAAGAATTAAGGCCAGGCATGTTATACAGAAACAAAAATACTATGCCTGAAGCTCATTCTTTCAAAAGATAAACCTGCAATTGTGAAGATAAATGGTAGGTTTGGTAAATTTCCCTCAACCATCCCAAGGGCTACAGGTATAAAGCCAGTTTAAGTGGCTGTTCATTCTTGATTCATGCTCATTCTAGCTCTTTTGAGAGAGAGACACACTGAATCAAGTTAAAGACAGAGTTGATCAACTGAGGATTGTGAAGAACAAAAAAAATTCCATCAGTCAGCTGAGCCATAAAAGCAAGCAGCAAAATAGATTCTGTTCAGACTAAGCTGTCAAGATAACAACCTTGAATATGAAAGCTCAGCCAGCCTGAAGTTGCTGCACTCAATCCAATGACAGCAAAGGAAAAGTTTGCATTGCCAGTACAGGCTCACACCACTAGTAAAAGCTGTTCCATTCTCTCCAGAAAACCACATCAACTTCCCTGAATAGATGATGAAGTAATCAACTAGGGAGTAAGCTCTGCTGGTCTTATTTCTAACAAGAAAGAATTGGTGGAGGATGTGAATGTCTTGGCTGCAGAAGACATAGAACTGTGGCATTTAAAATCCTGAGAAATGTCCTGAGGTACAGAGTCCTGTACCTTTAGGTCAACATATTTTGTTTTATTCAAGGAATGTCTCAGCAGAATTTCACAAGGGAAATTCTGTCCTGGTTGCCCAAAGGAACCCAAGTGTGCTGCTTTATCTTCAAAGTCAGCCTTCTCAAAGTAAGAAATCAGTCCTTTCTGACAAACAGAAATTACAGCAGGCGTGACAGAAGGCCAGCACAGATGACTGAGGAACTCCTGACTGATCTCAAACACAAACAGAAAGGTACACAGAAGTGGAAGTGATGATGGGCTGGCCAAGAGGTATAGAGACACGGCCTAAGTACACAGAGAAAATTAGGAAAGCCAAAGCTCAGTTAGATTTCGAACTGGTAAGAAGTAAGACGAAGAGTTTCTTTAAGTACACTGGAAGCAAAAGGAAGGTTAATAAACAAAATATGGTTTACTGTTCAACAATGCAAACAATATGGTACCAAAGAATGCTTTTTGTACTTTCAGGCTCATGTACACAACTTCTTTTTCACCTGTTTTCACTGTAAGTTCTGCTTTAAGGCCTGCCAGGTCTTCGAGCCTTCTAGCAGCATGCAGGAATAAAGCATTGCCTACAGCAGAGGAAGACTGAGTTAGTGAGAACTTCGGCCCATTGAAACCAACAGGCTGAACGTGAAGGCACTGAGGGAGCTGGCTAATGGCACTGTGAAACCACACTACAGCATCTTTGCTACATCATCATCATCATCTCTCCAACTAATACACCCTGACTTAGGACTCTCTTGCTGCCCACAACAGTCAGCAACCAGGTAGCCAGCACACTGAGGGAAATTACTGTTCCTCTTTACTCAGCAATTGCGAGATAGTGTTTGGAGGATGTTATTCATTTTTGTGCTCCCCCTTACAAGGGCACTGCAGTAATTTCAGTGGAAGGTCACAGAGCTGGTTTGGGGACTGGAGCACAGGACAAGTAAGGAGAGCTCAGGCAACATGGTTTCTCCACATGTAAAAAGAGAAAAGGCTAGAAAGAGATCTCATTGTATATAATCCCTTAATAACTGGGTTAGAGAAGGCAGTCAGACTCTTCTCAGAGATGACAGAATAAGAGGCAGTGAACACAAGCTGGAACATGGGAAATTCCAACTAGATGCAAATATATTCTTTTGCTTACTGTGATAGTTGCCAGAGACAGGAAAATGTTGCCCAGAGAGATTTGGTATCACCATCCTTGTAGATACTCAAAACTCATATGGAAAAAGCCCTTAGCAACCTGCTCTAACTGGCTGAGATCTGAATAGGAGGCTGGAGTAGAAATGACACAAGGTCCCTTTAATCCAAAGTATTCAACAGCTCTGTAACTTAGAAAATCTCCTCACAATTACTTTTCACTGGCACGTTCCTCATTCATCTGCCAAAGCAAGCCATACCACTGTCAAATGTAAAGGGTGATCTTCAGTCTCATGAATCAGGATGGAGTACAGAAGCCAGCAAAGAGGGGAGCTACACATCAAACCTCTCATAGTAATTTTATGCAGGTCCCTCACACACCAGGGCCAGCCCTGTGTTAGAATCATCACAGTACTCCACTAGTTCCTTTCAAGTGTCTGTTGCACACCATCAGGACTAAATAAAAAGACTGTTCCTTTTCACATCTTCTTCATCTTTTTCTTGCAGCGCTGGTTGAAGACAGGTGAGGATCCCATCAGGCTGTCAGCAGAATGAGAACCGTAGCTGCTCTCAGAGCCATTGGGGCTTTGTGGCATCCCAGCTTCACTCATTCCTGACATTGGTTCCTCAAAGACATCACTGCCTAGAACCCCATGGCCGTGTACATTAGCCTCCTCATTTTCCTGTGGCTCCATTTTCACTTGTGCCAAGTTCCACAGTGGGGAAGCATTCACCTCAGCCCCTGGAGAAGGAAAAAGCAAACAGCAGTAACTGAGTAAAAAGATAAATCACAAACAGCACGCAGATACAAGGGACAGCAGCAAAAGTAAAGATGGAGCAAAAGCAAAGCCACAGGTTAACTACGCTGGGGGAAAACAAACAAAACACACCAAGCACTGTGATTAATAAAAAAAATCTGTTGACTTATTTAATAGTCCAGCAATTACCACTACAAAAAATATGATGGCATCCTTTCACTGTTAGCCTCCATGTGATTTTCTCCATGAGAAACAACTCCACATCACTCTCCAGAAGGAGTGTCCCAGCAGCAATGAGTACACCAACAACACGTGGACTAGACCTTGTGTAAGCAGGACTTTGAGGCAGTCCAGAAGTCACTATGAGGTCCTTGCAACTGTCAGACACCCTGGGCTTCTGCAGGGGAGGTGAAGTGAGCGGGCAGAGGACTAGGTAGATGAACAGTCCCAAATTCCACTTTCAGCACTGAAATGCAGGGGCATCAAAGCTGCAGTCAGCCACCTGCCTGCCTGCCTCCTTCTACTCAACACCCACAGGTCTCATCCCATCCTTCAGAGTACGGAAAGAAACCCTTTTGGCTCAACTTCACAGATGCCCTGCAAGGAAATAGCTCCCCTCGCCTCACTTTTTTATAAAACATTTCTGGACTAGTGTGCAATCTGAGCACTGACTGATGATTTTCTGTACAAGATTACCAAACCATATTCCTTGATAATAGCAAGTGTTTTCTCCCCAAGAGAAGTAATTACAGATTGCATTGTATCTGTTTAAGTTTAAAGTGAGACAAAAATCCTATTAAAAATACACTAACTGGTCTCCTTGCTGAGATGGGCATAAACAGACCAGAACTGAATAAACTGTGAAATCTTCTCTCTCTTGTGTGGTGTTAAGCTCACATGGAAAATTTTAAAAAAAACACCAAAACCAAAAACCCAATCAACCAAAAAACAAAAACAACAGAAAAGACCCGCTAAAAAAACAATAAGCAAAATAGGAAACCATTTTAATAAACTTCAGTTTCCAAACCATTTTCAACCGTTTTCCAAACTTCATGTCTTAAAGACCATGGCTACAGTTTGAAAACACAACCAAAGCTCTTGTATTAAGCCAAACCTATGACCATTCCCTATTATCAGTATACTAGTAACAATAGGCCATTATTAGTAGAAATTACAAAGAGAACAATGTTCCAACATGTGTCTGTGCCAAGAATTCTCCTTTATGAAGAAGTCAAGAATCTTTTCCAGATCAGCTTAGCCAAAAACAAGGTTTACGAGACCTTTTTGATAACACAGCCTACATTAGCTCAGTTGCCTTAATGGAAGTCCTTCCTATGTCAATCATAAGTAAATGCATCTCTCTCAACAACAATGGACACATCATTAAAATGCTGTTCCAGAGTTACAGCTCCAGTCTACATAATAATCAAAGGTGCTCACTAAACTAAACTGTGTCTTTCCTTCATCAGTTGCTCTTCATCGCTCAGCCTTGTTCCTTTCAGCTCTGTCACCTGTCACTAAGAGTGTCACTAATGACTAAAAGTACTTAAGCATCAACAAAGGATGTTTCATCTTCAAAGCACTTTAACTTCAAAGTACTTCAGAAATAAGCTAATCTTCACGTTATCCTGAGACGCGAGGAACAAGGAACAATTTTGTCTCCATTTTTTCAACTGCAATGAAAGTAAGCAGCCAGCTCACAACTGCAAAGTCAGACATCCACAAAAATACAGGAAGAACATGGAAAGCTGTAATGAAGTTTTGCCCTCAGACACTGAAGCCTCGCTGCCCTCCCTGCAGGCTTCACACCTGCATTTTGAGATGGCAGTGGTCTAATTGTAGCAGCTTTTTCTTGCTCCTTAGGATATTACAACTCTCCAGCCTGCCCAGATCTAGACTGGAACTTCTCACAGATGAGATTTCCAAAGGCTCTTGTGAAGTGAAGAGGGATTTTCAGGGAGGAACAGAGCACTTGTATTCTTAATTAGAAAACATCAATTCTGTATCAGAGAAGCAAGAGGCATTTAATATACAGCTAGTGTGCTAACCTCTTGGTCTCAAAGTGGAAGATGCTAATACAAAGCCTTCCAGATTAATCACTTGGAACCCTGGATGGGCCAGAGGAATCTGCTGCTCCTTCTCCCACAATATTGCAAACAGTTTACATTTCAGAGGTGACATGGGAAACAGCATGAGCTTTTAGAAAAACATTAGATGGATTTATGTTTTTTAAAACTCGTAATAATGCAAAAAAACTAATTGACTTAGAGGCATACTCTAACCTCAGTATATATGCTACTTAGCTTAGGGTTGATAGGAGGACAAGCTTCATTTTTTTTTAACCAGATTTTTAATTGAAATAGTTATTATTGCAGGGACTTCCAGAGTTCAGATGGTTCTATGCAAAATCAAAACTGCCTCTTTTTCATTCCAGGATGTTCAGCTTCATTGAACAGTGAAGAGAATGAAACTTCTATGTAGATACAGAGCAGGCACGGCCATAGCAGATTCTCCCATGCTTGCCACCAGTGTGCTTCAATGTCACCAAGGGATGGCACTTTGAGGAAAAGAGTGGTCTCCACAACTGCCCTAATTCACTCACCATTTCACTTTCCATGGCCTCAGCCAAGTACAGCAGACTTTGGGGTACAGACACTAGGAGGGATTCCCAGGACCTCATCTCACATAAGTCACTGATAAGCTTTCATAAAACAGTGACTGTCATTACCAGGGTAATTTCTGAATATGGGGGACATCACCAAGTACCATTCATATTTCCAGAATTCATTCAGTGCCTAAGCTATGTAAGGAACACGGCGTTCAAGTTTGCAGGAAAATGAATCTCTGACACAAATCCAAACCTAACCAGGGGAAACAAGATCACATGGAACTGCTGAAAGACTGTTTCCAGGCGAAACAAGAAACCCCTACCTGAAGTCTGTGGGGAAGCTTCTACTTCCAAGTTAGCAGTGAAGCGCTCACTTTGAGCTGCAAGAACTCCAACAGGCAAAGACTGGTCACCAGAAGCCAGATCTCCTTCCAGCTCTTCACTTATGGGGAAAGTAATATCACTAACAGGTTCCTCCTTAATCTTCACAGGTTTTGTGTCTTCTGCTGCCTTTTCAGGGTTGACAATCTTCTCGTATTCTTCAGAGAGCTGCTTGCTAACCTGTCAAAGATCGGCAGGTGAAAAAGAGGCCAGGAAGGTGAGAATGACTTCAGAGGCTCTGATGGCAATTACATTGCAGTGCACTCTGTTCCATGAACATTATTAACATCTGACCTGAATGAACAAGTAAACAACTTACCAGCTACACAAGAGATTATTTTTCCCCTTTAAGTGCACCTTCTGTGTTGTAACAAGGAACTTCAATAAGAGTTTTAATCCACTAACATCTGACTGATAAATATGAGCACCATTATTTTATAAACAGAGATGATGAGGCTCAGAAATTTAAACAGAACATGAAACAAAAGCAAAATGTCTCAGTCTTACTCTTTGGTTTTACCTATAAGACTTTCTCCATCCTCCAGTAACAAATTCACCCCAGCATTAAAAACCAAGCACTTCAGATCTTCAACAGCCCTGTAGTCCCCTCTGAGCAAAGCCAGAGTATATTCTGCCAGATTCACAGCAAAAAACACAGAAGTTTTCTCCAGTTAGAGAAGTGAAACAAATACAGGAATGGGATTTAGAGCTACCCTGTACTTCCAGAAACTTAACAATTAAATAAACAATAAAATTTAAACATTTCAGATTTCATCTGCTTCTAAAAAATACTTGTTTATACAACTAACACCCAACAGTCAGTGACCTGTGCTCAGGAAAATCGCAAGACTTTTTAACAGCAGAAACAAGGAGGAAAAAGAATAGCAATGCCTATTTCCCCCTTCAAGACATACTTCCAAATAAAGGGGCTACTGTGGACCTCAGTCCTGCATAAAGAACAATGACTGTTAAGACAATGATCAGCTGCAGGGTGTGAGTGAACTGCAGCAACAGAATGGTGCAGAAAACGATCCAGATTCCAAAAGGACAAAACATCTGAACAAAAACATTTGTACAAAACATTTGAACAAAAATGAACAGAACTGATATTTTGAGCAGGAATGTTTCTAACAAAGACAACTCTTTAGGATGTTATTTTTATATAAGAAATTAGTGACAACAAACTGTATGACAACTCAGATCAGCAAAATACTACCCTACACTCCTAAAGCTTAAGGAAGTCACTCCTTGCTTAAGTGAACACAAACCACTTTACAGCCTAGAAATTTATGTCTGCTTACATGTTTTCCAAAATGTTAACCTGTCAAATATCCTACTAAAGGAGAAAATTCAGCTCCTCAATCAGTTCTGATTTTAACTCTACTTGATAATTTTGACTGGGCAAATTCAGTAAATTCAGGCAAGCCATCAGTAGGGCATTTTTAGTCTCACTACGAAGACAAATAAGGGGCTCTGTCTTCCAGTCAAAAAGTTCCTGTTCTCTTTCCCTTGATGACTCCTCTCCACACCCAGGAGGTTTTCCAGTAATATTTCCCCTCAGTAAGACTCAGGACTTGTCCCAGGAATAAGCAACTGTACTGGGGGTACATTTTTTGGGCTGCTAGGTCCCTAGTGCTCTTTTCACCTGAAGCATGTAGCTGTGGTAATCCTTGATGCGGTGCTGCCAGAACTTCTGCAGCGAGAGCACGCTGCCAATGCCCACTTCGTGGAAGACCTGCTCCATGACGTCAGGGAAAGGGGTGTGCCCGAGCCGAGCCTCTCGATCCACAGCAAAGCGCAGCAGCTTGGTGAACTTGAGGCAGTACTCATGGGCGATGTCTGTCAGGGTCTCCAGGACACTCTCGTTGGCGCACTCAAAGCCCGTGTGTGCCAGGATGGTGGCCATCGACTGGTACAGAAGCTGCCGGCAGGAGGACCAACTCAGCTCCGTCACTGGCTCCCCTTTTCCTCTGAAAAACAGAAAAGACAAAAATAGCACACTTTCAAAAACCTGAAGGACTGTATCAATTAAAGAGATATTGTCAATAATAAGGTGACTACAAAGGGAAGGCAGGGGGGTTGGGGTTCTCCACAGCTTCTGTGACATATGAACACCACCTAATAAGTGTTTATCTGCTTTTCCTTCTTCCCCTCCCTCCAAATCAGCACTTCCAAGTTTCATTTTCCCTTCCAATGCCACAAGATTCTTTGGGTGATTCATGAATGTGGGATGCAAATCTTCTGAACCCTTAAGCATCTCCCTTCCCACCCAAGAGCTTTTCTCCTGGAGATGTGAATTAAATGGGTCCTTGACACAAACAAAAAAAGGCATTTTAAATAACATGGATGCAAATCATTTCCCCTCTCAGTTAATTAAATTGCTTTTCCTTATTATCTCTGATGTCACCAGCCTAACAGTCAGATACAAAGGCTTCTGGGATAGACAAGATTGGAATTTCTAAAGCAAAAGGCATACATGAAAAAGCAAGAAATGGGACACAGATACATTTCATTGAGGTACACTGTAGCCAAGAAGACTGTTTCTCTGCTCTCATCTCCAGTAGTCACTAAGCATGACACTGAAGGAAGTATCCCCATATGCAACCTAAGATGCGAACACCAGGCCCTGGGAGGAGGCCTGGAGAAGTCTGGCCATAAAGCACCATTCCCTGGTCTTGGGTTTAAGACCTCCCTCCTCTGTTGCTAAGCAGAAAGGCATGACTACACAGGATGGAGGAGATGGAGAACAACTGACATGAGCAATTCAAACATCATTCATTGACTTATAGTCAGCCAACCAAATTTTTTATCAACATGAGTTAACATGTTGATAAAAACTCCCCAGAGGAGCTAAGGCAAGGCCTCTGATAGAGAAACATATATCTACCAGATTTCTCAACTTACAATTAAGTGCATGTAATCTATTTGCCCGTATCAGTAACGTGGACTTCAAATGCTGATGTCAAAAAATCAAATTCCATTACTGCTAAGTATGATACTCATACACTTTTTTACACTCCATTCAGCACCAGGGGCAGAAGTGAGCTAACAATTTCACTCTTCATTTGCTTCTGATCATTTTCTCCCAACATCTTCCACATCGCACGGGGAGATTCTCCTCGCTGTTACCCTAGATCGCCTGCGTCACCACACATTCTTTCCAGTAGAAGCACCTGATTTAACAGCACACAGACAGTATTGATGGCTTGTTAAAGTTCTCACTACTCTGTCTCTCCAACAATTCATAGGTACCCTTCAGTCTCACTGAGAAGCTGGGCCAGAGAGCCTCAGCTTCCCCTGATCCTCAGAGCTGACACACAGAAAACACAGCAGTAAAACCACTGAAACACAGCAGTAAAAAAGTGAAGAGGAGTGAAAAGGAAGGTGAAACTTCAAGCTATCAGGATGAAGATTATTCATTTTGAAGAATACCAGCACAACACTTTCTAATTATTCAAATAAAGGGGGAATCACACTATATTAAGAGTGGCATATGATCACATTTCTAAGTAGATACTGATAACAGAATGTGAATCTCAGGTCATGGATTCATCCCAGCTATTAATTGATGGAAAATGATTAGCATCCCAATTTCTACTCAATTATGTAACTACTGTGCAAAGAAGACAGCAGGCACCCTGACAAGATGAATTAAAAGATCATCAGTTTCTTTATAAAACAAGCGTTACCCATACTATTTTTACATCTCACTCACTCCCCCCCACCTCAGCAGCAGAATTCTGAAGTTCACAAACAGCCATATGTCTCACACAACACCAAGACCAAGAGTTTACAACAGAAATAAACAACCACCAAAGAAAGTCAAGTAGAAGACAATCTTAAAATTCATACCTATAAAAAAGAATCTCTTTTTTATATATAAAGGACATACCTAGCTGTCCAGCAGCCAGCAGTGGAGACCATCTTATGCTATCAAAACTGAATGCCAGGCTTCTGTTAATACAGAGACATTCACTAAAAACACTGTGGACAAACTTAAATTACACAGATTTTGGCAATCCCACGCAGGATACTTTGCCACTTGCAAAGCAGATTAAAAACCATTCAGTAATGCCTATCATTGCTCAGAAGAGCAGAGAATATTCTGTCTCTTTTAAACTCCTAGAGGAAAAGAAACTAAGTGTGAGCATTAAAATGCAGCTAGGTCACTATGCTGGAAGGCATATAATCAACTTGAAATCTAATCAATTAAAGACAGAGAGGAAAGACATTTCAGGTACTGTACTCAAATCCAAATCTCCATCTCTTGCTCTTAGTAAGGCCAGTCAATTTGGTTTTGTTTTTCTTATGTTTTCTTCTCTTGTTTTCCTGTTCCTCATAATAAACAACAGAGAAATATGATTAAAAGCCAGAACAGAGAGCAAAAATTGAAATATTGTTGTAGATGTTAATAGAAACCAATAACGAAAATAATTTTTCTTCATCTCCTTTAATTTCCAGGTACCCTCTGGTAAGAATGCACATGAACAAAAACAGTCATACACACATTTATGTTGAAAGCAGTTATCTAATGTCAAGCCTTCCCAAAAAGAACAAGCAAACTTCTGTTCCATAATGATCACAGCTAAAGAGCCTATGTCTTAGATTTCATCCAGATACTCAGCACCAAAGAAGCACCCATCCAGATATTATCATTATGCAGAATGCCACCCTCTGCAGTACTTAGTTCTTTTCTTGAAAGGCTCAGTCATATACCTGCAAGTAAACATGAATGCTTTAATCCCTGAAGTTTTGTCACCAGAGATTAACAGGACAGGGAATTAGGCCTGTGACATGGAGGCAATCTCCTCTACAGAATATATAGTATGAAATTTATCACAAATACTGGCCAACTTGCCACTCTTCAATTTTGAATTTGTAACAGAGTGCTATATATTTTATATACGGGTTACCAACACTAAATGATGCTCCAGACAGAAATCTACCTGTCAAGCTACAAATTAATTAGACCCAAAGGTCAGCCTTCTCCCACCACTACCAAAAACATGCACAACTTTACAACAGCAGACACGAAAATAGTGTCCATTTATACCAACCAGACTTATTTTCTGATTTAGTCAGTTTTCAGAGCTCACAAAAGGCCCACTTTCTGTGTGTCAGTTAAATGACAGCGAGGCACCCCACAAAGGCAGCACAATCCGTTCCTCCAAGCTCCTCTCCTGTAGGGCAGTTTTTCGTAGAGGGAAGGGGACCTCATGGTTCCTTTCTCATGTAACTGTCTTCAGGAGACAGGCTAAGCCAGCACAAGGATCAGCAGGTTCAATCAACTGCAGGAATGGATTGAAGTACCCTGCTCCCTCCTAGGTGAGCATAAGCCAGCAGCAGATAGAGGGAGGGACTGCTTTTCCTATGAACAGAACAATCTGATTAAACATTACACTGTGAAGTTGAATTTCTACCAAATGAGCTGCAAAAAGGCTGCTTTAGAGCCATTTTCCCAAAGCAGTAAAATAAAGGAGAACATTGTACAAACAAGATTCACTAGTCAGAAAGAGCACCAAAGAACACAGCACACTAACTAAAACCAGAAAGTTGTTTTGCTTCAGAAAAGAGCCTTTTTACACCTCATCCTGGTTAAGTCTCTTTTTAAATACTTCTGCTACCTCTACAGAAGGCTGCACAGGTATGAAAAAAAAATGCTCAGTAGATAATGGCAAAAATAAATTGGATCTCAGTGGCATAACCCAGACCAGTCAGCTTAGAAATGGACTAAGCCAAAGCACTTAGATCATCAGGGGAAGTGCCTCCTGCCCACTTTAATTACCACTGCTCCAAATCGTTCCCTACATTAAAACTGCTATCCCACTGACATGCACTCCTCTACTTCTGTACAGACATTTCTTCATTACAAGTCCTTCTGCCAAGAGCTGTCTTCCCACTGCAAGCTCCCAATTTTGTTTACAGATTACCTTTCAAGGCAATCCAATGTGGCCAGGAATGCAAATCACCAAATGACTGAGAAAATCTGTTAAGAACCCAACCATGCACACACAAGAAGAAGCACATGAGTAGGTCAGGCTTCTTTTGAAGATGGATGTATGCTAATCTGAGGAAGCTGAGCAGAAAAGATGGAAAAGCTAGCAGCTGTTGTATGGTAAGAGTCTCCTGTCAAAATGGTAGCTTCAAGTCTACAGTTCCTTACTCATTCTTCATCAATTATACTTTAAGCTTCTTTTCTATTTCTACACCAAGCAAAACCAAATGTTAATCCCTTATTTTGCATTCCAAGAACTGTAACATCACCAAGACCAGATGGTACTTCATCCAAGAATATTAAAGAAATGCAAGGATAAAATAGCTGAATAGCTGTGGTGAGTCACCTCTTGCTTTAAACTGCCTTGGCCCATGAGGACCAGAAGACAGAAAATGTGAAAACATTTTCCTTTAATACCTTCAGAAGACACGTGGAAAACTGCAGGCTGGGAAGTGTGGATATATTTTGGTGCATCAGGGAAATTCAAAGAACTAGAGGACACACAAGTAAATATGTTATGCTCAGAAAGAACCCAGAGAACTTTTTTTAACTGTAAAACCTGCTTCACAAACCTATCAGAGTCCTCCAAATATATCAACAAGCAAGTAGAACAGAGATCTCCACTCTGGAGTCCAGGTCCTCCCTGGGGGATCTGTGCCAGAAGCAACATATTTTTATCACATTTTTTTAACATATTTATAAACAAGTTTATAAACTTGTTTATAAATTTATAAACTATAAATAAGTCTGGAAAACTGTAGGAAAGGAACAGTGTAGTAATTATAAAACCATTGTTAGTACAGACTTTGGAGGATTGATAAGACCAAACCAACTCAAAAATAGCCATAAATTAAGCTCTGCCTCCTCCTCATCATACAAGGAGGTAAGGGTTACATATGGGGCAGAGGAAAACCAAAACCAATTCAGGAGATAACAAAATAAAAGACAAGGGGACAGTGTGTCAAAGAATGAAAATGAATAACAGGGAAACAGAAGAGGTCAGGCCTACATTAACTAAAACTGTGTTCTGATTCAGGCTGGCAACTCTTAGCTTCCTTTCTTCCCATATCTAAATGTACCTATACACTACTTCTCAGACCCAGGCTACTGACCAAAAAAACAGACTTAAAATATGGATTTATCCAAATACTGTAATTCTGACAACTGTACTTCAGAAGGCAGCACAGAATTAAGCACTATCATGTTTTATTAGGGGGAAGAATGTTCTTGCTTTAATTTGATTTTACACACTCAGAAGCATCAGCAAATCATAGAACTTCATTTTTGCAACTAGAACAGCACCTATAAAACAGCTGCTGTTCTTAATTCATGTGTCTCAAAACAGGTAGGAACAAACATGCAACAACAACTCAAAGCCTTCCCCCTAGAAAAGCATATATGTGTTTGGGTTAGCAAGCACACAATTAAATTCCACAATACACTGTAGCTCATTATAAATCCACTCTGTCAACCACAAAACATTTCATTTCAAAACTGTCTCTCCAGTTTCCACAAGTAGTCCTTACACTCCCCCACGTGGCTGACCACTAAATAACATTTCTTTACCCGGACCCCAAAAGCTCGGACGGAACAACAAAAAGACAAAGCAGCCCTCAAAACATGGCCAGAGCCATAGAAAACAACTTCAAGCTGAAGCCACTGAGGAGGACAGAAGAGAACACTTCTCAGTTCTACAAACCACAGGACCACAGTGCAGGAGTCACAGGCCCTGACTACTCTCACAAAACCTTATTTCCCTTCAGTCTCTGCTCTCTGCTATTACTTTGTATCTTCTGATAAGGATGACGGTGTTCCTCCAGAAACAGCGCCAAAGAATCACTCTATTGTTCAGAGAGACTCTGTTATCAAATGCAACATTTTTCAATAAAATGCATTTTATATGACCTCAGGCCATTAAAGATTTCAGTGGCACTAAACTGATAAATTACATTCCGTTGATGCATATTTACCATTTTAAAAACTAGCATGTGTTATCCTTTCCCTCAAAATGTTCATTGGTGGACATAGCAGCAAGGATTAATGCCTTAATTTAAATGCACATAACCTACAAAGTACTGTAAGATACTGCAAGAAATGCAAGACCTCCTTGTGAAACCAGTGCCTGTCAGAGGGATAGACAGGCAGTGGTGGCAATTCTATTTAATCAAAGGCTGGCAGCAGAGGTAGAAGCAGCGCAGATTTTCTTTACACTTTCTCCAGCTGGTGGAGCCAGTAGCAGAAGCAAGAATTCCCTTCACTTGTGTTCATTTCCAGCTCTGACTGGAAGACCACCAAACTGGGTGGAATGAGATAGTCACTGTGTCACAGGTCCTTGGCCACCAAAATCTTACAAATACATTATCAAATCATCTTTTCAGAACCTACAGCTGAACAGCCTAAACCTAGTCATGTGTTTTCTGGATTTGCAATTACAGTAACACAACTTTAGTTGTAAGTGATCTGAACAGAAGAGACTTCACATTCTGTAACTAAAACTGTCGAAATACCACTGACAAAACCATGCACACACATTTAGCGTAGCACTAACAAGACAGAAATCAGCACCACACATCCACATTTTACAGAGACGAAGCAAAAGCAAGCAACGTGCATGTTATTCACACAGGAAAAATCCAAGTATTTACTTTCTAAAGCCTGTTTTATACTTTACATACAACTGCTTGACCCTTCAGCCTAAGGGAATCAACATAACTACATATATATTTTAGAACACCCAGCTTTCCTTCAGCCAAGAACCTAAAGAAATACCAACACACCTGTAGAAATCACTCTCTGGGTCACTATGCCTCAGCTGAAATGGCATTTTGGGGGTTTTGCTATCCAGAGGAAGCAGGTCATCAGGGAGAGGTGGGGAGGCAGGACAAGATGGCAGAGGTTCATTCTCTTCGGTTTTTATGCCCTCTGCTTGCTGCTGGTTTTGAGCCTGAGCCGCGGCGATGAGGCTGCGCAGCCGCCGGTTGTGCTGGATGAGCTGGATGGTGTGAATGGTGAGGCTGCAGGGCTCGGAGGGGATGTCCAGCATAGTGGTGGGACGGGGCTTGTTCGCAGACGGCTGGTGCAGTGGAGGATCCTGGACTTCCACAGTACGAAACTCACGCTGCAGCAGGTCAAAGGAGCTGCGGTTGGCCTGGTTGGAGGAAACCGGGATCTCGCCCCAGTATCGCAACATTTTTGCACAGGTTACCTGTCGTGCACAGAACCCAGAAGAAGGCTACCAAGTACTGCGGGTACAAAGGACCCTTGTTGCAGGGAAAAGCACTTTGGGCAGCAACAGACACAGGAGCTGGGACGACGCTCCAGCCAACTCAAGTTACGGCTGCCAAGCACGCTATCGCTCAGTGCCTCGCTGAGCAGCGCAGTGTCCTCGACGGCATCAGGCTGCCAGTCTGTCAGTTTACAGATCGCATCGCGGCTTTTCCTGAGGGGAGAAGGGGCACTCGTGAGAAGGAAATCGTTTCTATGTGTAACACGGGCTGGTGTGGACCCACCTGGGCCTCGCTGAGCGGGACCCGCGGCGTGGAGAAATTCCGGGGGCCGCACTCGATTCGCCCGCCACTCGCCCTCTTTCCCTCCCCAGCCCCGCGGCCGCCCCGCACCCCAAGCCCGCGGCTCGCCCGCCCCCCGCCTACCCCTGCGCTCCGCTCCCCTCCCGGCCGCCCAGCCGGAACTGCGTCCCGGTCCGCCGCCGAGAGCGGCTCCCCCGCCACCCGCGCTCCTCCAGCCTGGGTGAGGAAAGCGCCTGCGGCGGCCGCCGCCTCGCCCGCCGCCGCCGCCCTCCCCAACTCGCCCCTCACGCTGCCCCGGGCCGCGCTGGGCGGCGGCGGAGCGACCCCGGGAGCTGCGCCCTGCCCCCGGCACTGCAGCGCCGCGGCGCTCGTTCCTGGAGGACTCCGTTTGGGAACGGACCCGGGAAGATGGCGGAGGCGGCCGAGGCAGCGGAGACCGAGCCCGCCGAGCCCGCCGCCTTCAAGCGCCCGAGCCGTCCGCTGCCCGCCCCCCCCGGGCCCGGCGACCCGGGGCCTAGCCCGCCGGGAGCCCCCCGCGCAGCCGCCGCCGCGCCGCCCGCGCCGCGCTACGAGGAGCCGCCGTGGGGCAGCCGCCCGCCCGCCGGCTCCGGGTACGGGCTGGAGGTGCTGAAGGGCGGCGTGGTGCTGGGCTCGGTGCGGCTGGAGGACAGCAGCTGGTTCTTGGTGGGGCGGCTGCCCGGCTGCGCCGTGTCCCTGGAGCACCCGTCGGTGTCGCGGCACCACGCCGTGCTGCAGTACCGCGGCGCCGGCTGCTCCCCCGACGACCCCAGCGGCGCCGATGCCGCCGGGTTCTACGTGTACGATCTGGGCAGCACCCACGGCACCTTCCTCAACAAGGCGCGGGTGCCGCCCCGCACCTACTGCCGGGTGCGGGTGGGCCACGGGCTGCGCTTCGGTGGCAGCTCCCGCCTCTTCCTCCTGCAGGTGGGTCGGGGCTCGGGCTCGGGCGGCTCCGGAGCGTGTGCGGGGTGGTAAAGGCTGGCCCGGATCAGGCTCGGGAGTTTTCCCGGCTTCATCGGGTGACCGCCTGAGGTGTCAGGAGGTTTGGTAGCAGCCCAGCGCTGCCGTGCTTGTTTGACTGGGAGAAAAGCTGTGGCTATCTGCTGCCGGCACTGCAGTGAGGTGTGGGATGCGGGTTTCTGCTGATGTGCTGTGAGTGCAAAAGACATTTCTCTCCAACAGTGTGATGTATTAGGAATGTCTTTCTGACAGTATGATGCCCCAATAAATAAAGAACTAATATTTCTTTGTGAAAAAGGGGAGTGTTTATTAGGGACTTGGACAGCACTTTGTTTGTTTGTTGTACACACACTTCAGAAGCTGCTCATTCCTCAGATTCACCCATGTAGTTCTGACGTGAATTTTTGCCTTTAGTCTTTTAATTACAATTACATGTGAGATGGATCGGACTGCAAATACACTATAGTGTTTACTTCTCCGTGCCTTTCTTTTGAAAATACCATTAAAACTAATATATTTTGGAATGCAAACCATAACTAATAGTCAAATAATTCCTCTTTTTGAAGAGTGGTGTAATGATGTGCCTATGTTATGATACGTAACCTGCATGTGTGCTGGAAGTACTTGTTTGGGTTTTTTTAAAAACACTTCTGCTAATTTTCTGTTTTGACTTAGGGACCCAAAGAGGACCAGGAGTCTGAGTCAGAGCTAACTGTGACTGAACTGAAGGCACTACGCAAGCAGCAGCAAGCAAAATTAGAAAAGACAATGTTGGGAGAGGACTCTGATGAGGAAGATGAGAAAGAGGAGAGAAATGAAAGCAGTCAGAATAGTGATATGAGCTGCTCATGGGGCATGGGTAAGTGAGGATGTATTGATTGGCTGATATGTATTAGAAGGTCTGTAAGCCCGTTTTCAGTGAATATTAGGGTTAATATTCCAACTGGCTACCAAGAGTCACAATCAAGTCAAAGTTTTTGAGTACAAATGAATCCTGCTGCTGCTAAAAAGAAGGGTATGTGACAAGCTACCATCCAGTGAGCTCCTTTTAAACAGGAGGAGGTAATTTTCCTATACCTATAAAAGGCCATGAAACTTAGAGCTTAATTAATACACTTTGGTTTGCTCCTGTGCTGATGTCCACACTTTTGCCCAAGAGGTGAAATTGAACTGCTTGAGACTTCTATGCACTATAGCTATCTTTACATTTAAACAGGAAGTCCACATATTAGAGCTAGAGAAATTATAATTAATGAGCTTTTTGCAACAAAGTGAGTTGGGCTTTTTTGAGAGAAAATATATAAGGTCATAAACCTTTGAAAGTACTGAAACTGCAGAATTGATCTGCAAAACTGAATCATGTATTGGAATAACTAATAGCAAAAAAAACCTTTTTTTTTTTAATTTGGTACAGGAATAATAAATTTAAGGGAAGTAATTTTCTGATGTAGCTGGTACTTCTTTCAAACTAATGAAAGCTGAAATATGGTGGTGTTCTCTTTCTGATGTTTCATGGGGTTTTTTTGGACTTTGTCTTCTAGGGGAGGATGCTGAGGAGGATGAGGTTGAAGAAAACCCTATTGCTGTTGATTTTCAGGATGTTCAAGATGCCTTTTATATGAAAGACCCTAGGAAGGCCTTACAGGGCTTTTTTGATAGAGAAGGTAATTTTTTCTTTTTTTCATTAAATGTGATTTTTTTTTTTTATTCAGCAAAGTGTTACTTTGTTTTTTATGTTTCAGGGGAATATAAGGTGTCATGTGGGAGCAAAACTTTCTGTTACACTGTGGGTAACATTTTTTTGTTTCAGGTTTTGGTGGGGATTTGTGGTGGTTTGTTTTGGGTTTTTTTCATTAAAACTTGGCTCACCATTGTATATCTGAGTCCTGGTTACTAATTCCTAAACTGCAGTGAGCAGCTTGTATTCTGGAATATTCTTCAGCTTGTATCCTCTGGAGTGACACTCAAACTTCACCCATGCTTTGGAGCTATGTGGAAAAATCAAAACCCCTCAGTTTCCAGACTATTTGCTTTGGAGATGGCTGTAATTGTGTATAACTGTAAAATGGGAAAATCTAAAAAAGGCAATAATTAAGTGGTCTAAAGTTTCAGTGGTTGCTAGTGAAACTTAAAGAATATTTACTTACTTGTTGAAGTGAAAAAGCAACCTTGAAGACAAACAGTATCTGTGAATTCAGATTGTAAACTGTTGTTGCTTCAGCATCATTTACTTTAATACATACAGAGACAAGATTTTTTTTCTTTGAATTACATGTTCCTAAACAGGCCACTTAGAGATTTTTTGGTCTGAAAAAGCCTTGATTTTGAAAAAAAAAAACAAACCGGCATAAGTAAAGCTAAATCATGGAATGTAGCAAGAACTTGTTATTCCTTTTGTTTAGAAGAATGTCCCATGACATTCTTCTCTGCTGTAAAGATCATTCCTGCTTATTTCAATTTTGGTTACTACATCAATTTTATTCTCTAGGAGAAGAGTTAGAATATGAGTATGATGATCGTGGTCACAACAGCTGGCTATGCAGAATCAAGTATGTACATCTCCATTCCTTTGGTACATGGAAGTTGACTGTTGGAATTTGCAAACAAAACTGAAGGAATTAATTGTTGTGTCACACTTGGCAAGGAAGCCAACTAAATTTCGACTTAAGCCCTGATACTGAGACAGAAGTTCAAGGATCAGTGCCTAGTTCAATGTCTGCGCTTCTTTTTTGTTCTTACAAGATTTGGTTTTCCTAGAGGATGAAAATTGGGAAAGCAAGGGTCTAGGTTCTTTCAGCTCCCCTTGTTTTGAGCAGTATGTAAAATAGAAATACAAGAGAAGAAACTAGGAAACAATCTCTTTCAATTCCTAATGAGAAAGATCAAAAAAACTCAAACTTAATTCTACTGTGTGTCCAATTTCAGTTCCTGTATGGTATAAGACAGTTTTTGAGGGGTGCCTGCTAGAGACCACTAATGTAATTCTTTTATAAGACAGAAGAAGGTGAGGTGGAAATTAAGTTAACAAGTCTCAACATGGTAATGATTGTACTGCTTAAAAATCCTTTGCTTTGTCATGGAAACTATTTGTTACCCATGCTGTATGGAGACAAGATACCTGTACTTAAAATGATTCAGGGATTGACATTTAACCTTTTAACTTCCTGTATTTCTAATGGAATAAATAGAGGAAAAATTACTGTTCGGACCAGTGAAATACAAATTGACTTACATGATTAGGAAATCATGTTTGTGTTTCGATTGGTTCTGTATGAAATGAAAAGTGGAAAAATTTGACACAAAAAAAGATTGAAATGAAATGGCAATGCCATTGTAAAATATCTGAGTAGCATCCCTGAAAAGCTGTTTGTATCTGAGCTGTTCTCTGATCCTTCAAACTGAACAGGTTGCCTGTGGATGATGCATCAGGGAAGCAGCTAGTGGCAGAAGTTCTCCATTCAGGAAAAAAGAAGGAAGCAATGATACAATGTGCACTGGAAGCTTGCAGGCTGCTTGATGCTCGAGGAGTACTGAGGCAAGAAGCAGGTGAGTAACTGGGATCATTCTGAATGCCCTAAATTAGGGATTTGAGATTGCTATCTTGAATTTGCTTTATTGCTGAGTGATAATGCAAATCATTTTGTTTCTTGCCTTCTCCTGTGCCTTTCTCAGTATCCCGAAAAAGGAAATCAAAGAACTGGGAAGATGAGGATTTTTATGACAGTGATGATGACACCTTCCTCGATCGAACTGGTGCTGTGGAAAAGAAACGACTGAACAGAATGAAGAAAGCCGGTAAAATAGAAGAAAAACCAGAGACTTATGACTCCCTGGTAAGAACAATTCTTATGACATGTCAGGGTTACTCTCTCATGTCTGTATTATATTATGACTAAGAAGAAATCTTAGTGGATCATGGCAGTGGATGAAGGAAATGCCAGAACAAGGTAGTTTTAAATTAGTTTTAAATAATTCCAAGCTTTTAAGTCCACAGGACACATCCCAAAGAACTATCTCATTCTTCTTCAAAGAATAAGAATCCTGGATTGACAGGCATATGACAACAATAAATCCTACAAAGACAGTAGGTTGTGAGGGATAGGAGGTGTTGGAGGATTCAGTGGTGCTATAACACTGCTGTAGAAGAATATATATATATATATACAAATATATATAAATATATACAAATACTGTTGTGTTTCAGAAATAATTTTCCATGTCAAAAAATGATTAGGAAGAATCTAGACTTCTAATTTTTTTCAGCCCAGGAAGTCCTGGTCAAAGCTCAGAAGTAGAAAAGTGGAAGTAATTTGATAGGATACTTGAGAACTGTTAAAATGAGATTTTAACAAGGTAAAGTCTTCTAAGCATGTTTCTCTCTCACAGGTCACAAAGCTAAAAGAAGCAGAAAAAGAGCTTTCTGAAATAACAGAGAAGCTGAAAGTTTCAGGGAAAGGTAAGGTGTGAAGTTTATTTCATCCTAATGCTTTCCATAAAGAATAACACGGAGCCAAAAATTATCTTAGGGATTTCTCTTTTCAAAGGTTTGGGGTTTTTGTTTTTCAGTGTCCACTTTTCACAAAGGGATAAGAAGGTTTGCAGGTCACTGAGTTAGCTTGAGAGAATTCTTAGAGTCTTCATTCAATAGTTTATGTACTCTGTTTATAGTCACTTGCTAATGAATGCAGCTTTTTCCAAAGCAAGCAACATCTAAGTTAAAGTAAGGTGGCAAGTGTACAAGCTCCTGGAGTTCTGAGAGGGTGAGTATTATTACTGTTTATCTGCCCATATTGCTGAAAGTGACCCAATTTGATAAACGCTGTTTTTTCCTCTCCCTTAAAAAACATTCATAAGGGAGAAGGAAAAAACTCATAAAAAAGGTAATATATTTTACTTCACTTCTCTCATTGTAAACACACTGTATAAAGGAAAGGTGGGAAGTGAGAAATGTGGAGGCAAAGCAGTTGACACTTAACCCTTGTTCAGTGAACATGCCAGTACAGGAGAGTGCCATTCAGGTTCTAGGATTATGCCTTTGTTTCTAAAAGCAGAGCCTTTCCAGACCAGTGGTGGTATCTGTTAGTGAGTTATATTTAAAAGCAAACTGTACCAATGGCTGCATTTTGCTTCCTGTTACTGATGATGTCTCATGGAGTAAAAAAAGGAAGGTGGGAAGGAAATGTGTTTAGGCTGGTTGTTCACACAAAAACCTTACTAACAGAGCTGGCATTAATAAAGGCTGCGCCATTAGTTTAGTCTCCAAGAAGCCTAGAGCAGTGTGACAGCTGGGCTATCTGCTGTGCGTTACATGGCTGTGTTTCTTTCTAGTTATTCAGCTCATCACCAAAACTCATTTATATCAACATCTTTGTTGGTGATTGATTATACCAGATCCCTGTTCAAAAAGCAGTACCATTCCACCAATCATTCAAACTGATGTTCTGCATGTTTGAAGGAATTGTTTTCAACTTCATACTTTTGATAAATATTTAGCAATTGACCAGCAAAATAAGCTAATGCTTAGATTGTCTGAGAGGTGTAATTCCAAGCTTTCATATCTTCTGATACCTTTATTTCTACTGATACTGTTTCTCAAGAAGACTGTTGAACTACATTGTAGTAGAGACTGGGTGAAGGGAGAGTCAAGTCATTTTTATACTTCTGCTAACACCATATAATGCTGTAGGCCCCTTCCCTACCAAAACCTGGTCGCGCAATCCCAATGCACGTGTTTTTGTAAGTTACAGGTGGTTACACAGCTAGTTTAGAGCCTTGGAAAAAAGTGCAGTCTTGGCACTTACTGAAACACAGAATCATTCAGTATTGGATGGGAATTCCCTAGAACTAGGCCAGGGTAAAACAAATGTAGCAAATATTGCATCAATCAGCTGGTTTGTTTGGGTGTTTTGTAGTTCCTTTGGTTTTCTCTTATTTGAATGCTTTAGGTTAATCGCAGATGTTGAGAAAGCCAGGAGCAGGGTTATTGACCATGGAACATTTGTACCAGTGTCATGATCTGTCCAGCAAAACTGCTGCATTACATCCAGTTCTCAAACCTCAATGCATGTTTGTTTGCTCTAAATGAGTATTTGGAACCTAAAGACAAGAGTGTAGAGACACCAGTGAGTGAATGACAGGCTAAATTGCTACACCTCTTACCAAGCACTTGGAGAAATGAAGTAGTTGTCTAAAAAAGTCTCAGTAGAAGTTCACAAATAGTTCCCTGGGGTTTTTCAGAACTAATTACTGGTGGACTGACTTGGTATCACTCACTCACTGATGCTGCTGAATGCAGATCAAATATGTGGAGCTCTTCAGTCTCATCTTTGGTTGCCTGTTCAGGAAAAATATCAATAAGTTGATGGTGCATTAAACAGCCCTGTAGCTTTTTGTCACTGGGATATAAAGTATAATAGACATGATTGATTCACCTCCTAGTAATGTCAGATTTTAATTCAGTAGTGTAGAAAACTGCTGCAGCAGATAAGGCATGCTAACTGTAACCCTGCAAGCTGAACTGGCTGATATTAGGCACTGTTAGTGGAATTGAGCAGAGAATCCAATTTACAAGAAGGGGTGATCCAGCTCCCTCAGCATCACTCACTGACTGAAACACTTACACCACTCTGCAGTGCAACAGCAAGCTCTGGGTTTAATTGTGAAGCTTTAATTGTTCTGAAGAATATGACTACTCACTAAACCACATCTTTGTAATTTTATGTTTAAATCAAATTATCATTCTGCTCAGCTCCTGCCTGCAAGGAGGTTTAGACATTGTTAACAATACCTTCTCATTGCTGGCTTTTATCTCAGTTCATATAAATAGTTGTGATGAAAAGAAAGAGTATTTCTATCAGAATTTCTTTTATGACATGTTTTGTCATCATTTTTGCTTGCATGGAGGTGGATGCTACAACTGTTTCTTATCTTTTGAAGTCTATTAATTCTGTATAGCTTTGAACAGTTACTGTTACGGCTTTTGTGTATTTTCAAATGATAAACTCTGTTTTGTTTTATATCAGAAATATCCTTTTCAATTGAATCCATTTGTAAGCATGAGTCTTATTAGACTTTCCTCTAATTATTTAAGTCTTAATAATAATAAGTCTGCTTAATATTATTAATTGAGCAGTAAAACTGCTCAAATATGTACTCTTTAGAATAACTTAGTCTGTTTTATTTTTATGCATTTAAAATTTCAAGTGCTACTTAATTAGCTGAAGCTGAACTGAAAATAACTCATTGATCAAATAATTACACTTGTGCATATATACAAAAACACTTTTAAAGCAGAAAATACATATTGGATTTGCCACTTTTCATTGAATATTAAAAGGCAGAAAACTATCTGTCAAAAGACTCGTTAAAATTCTGGCAAGAACATTTTTCTTTGTTTGCCTCCAGGTTATTTTTGAATACCATATAACAACTTCTGAAACACTGTTCAAGTCAAAGAAAGGCATTTTCTGGATCTTTTTGTTTGGTTATTTTAAATCCAGGTATTAGAAGAGTATTTCTTTTTCTTAGTCATTAGAGATTTAGTTTTACCTCCTGAGTTTTATTTTAATTAGTCAAGTATGCATAATATTGTTAATATTTTGAAATTAGGTGGAGTAGAAAGACTGTCATTACTCTTTTTCAAGTTCAAAGCAGTTTTCTTGCAGAAAATCTAGTCAAAATAAAGGTACTGTGGGATTGGCCTAATGCATGAAATTTTGTTTGTATGCACTCTTTCAGGAGTAGAAGGCAGCGTGGATTGATTTTGAACTTTGCAAATGTTATGATATAAACATCCCAGAAATGTCAAAATCTGATTCCCTATGCAGTGGTGTAGGTTTTCATGTGGCTGGGATTAGTTTAGTTTGTGACTACAAAAAAATCCCTAAGCCACTTTTTTAGGGAGAGTGGATCTTGAAGTGAGATGAACAACCAGGAATAGCACTCACAAAGAAACATTGTTTTAAGAGAGGCTTTTTTAGATAAGTGAATTAAAGTTTACTTTCAGGCTTTTGTTAGGAGAAATGCTTTCATCTTTCCAGGCCTAACAACCTCCATTATTTCACAATTCAACAGAAACTCACAGGGAGGATAGTTGTTCCTATGTACCTTATTCTCTAAAGGCAGGATCTGATGATTACAGTTATGTCCCCACTATAACATTATATATCTTCCCTTTATCTTGCCTAGTCCAGTCCCATCCAGCAGCTCAAGATTCTTTGGATGAGTTCATGACTGAAATAAAATCAGGATGCACGTTAGACAGCGTGGCACGAAAGAAGCTTCACTTGCGGTCGTTTGAACTGAAGAAAGAGCAGCAGAGACTGAAAGGGTTAATAAAGCTTGTCAAGCCTACAGAACTGCCTGAGCTGAAGCCCCAGTAAGTCTTGGTGAAAACATAAAACAATTACTTTTCCCTTTATTCTTATCCATGGGCAGTTGTGCAAGCCCAGTAAATAGGCAGCTTTCCAATCACAAAAGGAGGACAGCCTTCCAGACTACCTGGCTCGTCTCTTTAAGGAGCTGCTGTGCCCCTGGGCTGTTGCAGCATCTATGGCTGAGGGAAATGCACAGCACTGGAGTGAGACCAGCCCAAGCTGGCAGGATGACATGGGTAAGGGACTGGAAGCAGACTGTTAGCTTCTTTAATTTTTTCCCACATGCATCCAAAAGGAACTGAAGAATTTTACAGATACTATGCACAACATGAAACCCACTTTCACTCTGTGAAATGTATTTGGAAGTCAAATGTAGTGGCTGTTCAGCTACTGCCTAGCAGCATCACTGCAGTTTAAGAGGGTGTGTGCTGGGTTCATTTACTAGTGGCAGCTTGATTAGAGGTTAATTACCTAATTCATTTAAGTTAAGGTTTGGCCTCCAAGTGTGTTTTTATATATAAATATGTGTGTATTTATGCAGCTGAATTTAAGTGAGACTATATGATACAGAGGGGTTTTTCCCTTGTTCGTTTATTTTTTGCTTCCTATTATGGCATGTGTCTGAATCCTATAACATATATGTAGGATGGGAGGAATCATCTCCTGCAGCATCCTCCCTGGATGCTGCAAGTGGGAGAGAGAAAATGATTTTTATATATCCACTTCTCATAGGCAGACCTTTTTTTTTTTTCTTTTTTTTTTTTTTTTTGCATTGGTATATATGACTTGTTTGATACTTTGTATACTGTTTCCCTTTGTGTCTAATTTTTATTAGGAGTGGGAGTTACAGTCTGAATGCAGAGAACAAGCCTAAAAAGATGAACCTGCCTCTCTTTGGTGCAATGAAAGGGGGGAGCAAATTCAAACTGAAAACTGGAAGCCTAGGGGTAAGTTGGACTTGTAAGCGTTGCAGGTCAGTGGCTGTTTGTAGGACCACCTTCTCAGGCTGTGAAGGCTGTAGGTGGCAACTGTGTCTTCTAACATGCAAGGAAACAGCATGGATGTGCAGCTTGTGGCAGTGGAAGGTGCATGGGCAATGAGCAGGGGCTGTTGGATATCATTTGCTGTCAGCAGTTGCCATTCTGTGTCCTTGTACAGCCAGTTTCCTGGGGCACAGCTGTGGTCAAAAGGCAGAGGATCAAGAGAGGCAGTCTGGGGACATGAGGCTGAACCAGTGCTCTGCCTCAGCAGCCAGTCCTTTTCTTGTTTTTCTCCATCCTCATAGCCAAGATTATATCTATGATTGATGCAGTTTCCAGTGTCCCTCTTAGGAAAAGACTGCACTCCTTGTTTATGGACTGGACATGTTTTTTCATCTTCCATCGCTACTAATAGCTTTTCCTTAAACCCTAACTATTTGTCATCCTGAGAGTGTTTCCTTACCAGCTGTCAGTGCTTCTCCTGTAATGAGTATATGTGACACCTGCCTCTGCCTTGGCACTGATGCTCAAGTCTTTGTCTTGCAGAAGTTGCCTGTTAAGCGTCCAGACATCCCTGAAAGCTTGTTAAAAACGAAAGATGATGGACCAGAGGAGGAGGAGGAAGAAGAAGAAGAAGAAATTGAAGAGCAGCAAGAAGCACATGCAGTAAACAGCAGAGTGTCAAACCTAGAAATGAAGATGACAATAGAGAAAGAAACAGGGGAAGAAACTCATGCTCCTGATGGCTCCCCTTGCAGTAACAAAAATCTAGAATCCCTTCAGGATGGTAAACCATTGTTTCTGATTTTTCTAGTAATGAAGATGTCTGTTACTGCTGAACTTCTAAGAACTATGTGAATGAAATGTTTTGAGTCACAGGTTCTCCAGACTATTTCTTTTCCACAGTTTTTTTTTGCCATGAGTCCAGAGTCCATGTGGCAGCAGCTGAGTTTCACATGGTTCAAGGTGAAGGTCTGCTTGGCAGTCAGTTTTTCATGCTTTTTGGTGACTTAGAACAAATCTCCTGGATGTAAGGAAGTCCTATTTTGATATGCCCTGTTTCCATTCAGTTGATTGTCCAAATGAAAACAACTGCAATATTTTGTTGGCAGTAAAAGTGACATAAGAAGAAAAAAAAAGTCTGTGCAAAACTTCAGATCCATTTGTAAGGAAGAAAAACAATTTCAAAAGTGGTAATGGAAAGGTACCTGTGAGGTATCTCCAATCCCTCCTTTCCTGTATCAGCCTGATGCATTTGAAAAGTCAGTAATGATGTTTCTCAGTGAACAATATGTTTGATAACAGAAAGCTTTTTGACTTAATGCTGGACATGTTGCTGCAGAAAAGTGTTTTAACAGATCACAGAATTTTCTTTATTGTATTGCAATGGACTTGTTGGATGAAATAATTTGGAAGATTTTTGAGAGAAGAGTTCTTCCTGAGACAAATGTAGCAAAGAGTTCCCTTCTGTGCTTGGTCTCAGAGATGCACTGTGCTCATCAGAGTTACTGTAGAGCCTCTAAGCTCTTCCTTTTTTGTGTTACAGGGATTGATTTTCTGCCTGAGCCAAAGGTACTGAGGAGTGAATCTCAAATGGGACCCTCACAAGAGAAATCCCAAGGTGAACAGTACAATACAGGCTATTTTGTAATAGGATGTGGGTTTAGAAACTGACTAAAGGACTTATTATCTTATGTGGGTCAAAGGAAACTGAGCCTAATCTAGAACCTAAAGAGTCTAGAATTAAAATGAAGATCGTGTTTTGCTTGGGAAGTAGAAACGGTATGGTAAAGACTGGGCACTTCCATTATATTACAGCTGCCCTTGCTTTTCATAGTCATTAACTGTTTAGAGTTTTTGTGTTCCAAAAAATCATCATGAGAAGAATAATTAATTTAGGAGACTATGATGATGCTTTTTCCTCTGTTATTCTTTTGCACTAACTCTTAACAATACAGAAGGACAAAACTTTCTTTTATAAAGTGACAAATAACATTAGGTAATAATCTGCTGGTGACGTAGATGATGCCTCTGCATGTACGCACAAAAAATCAGATCTTGAAAGTGAAGAATGTTGGGTGTACATAGAGGAGATTTTTATGACCTTTCTATTTTTTTGTAACTGAGACTCCTTAGAATCTGTCCTCATCATCATCTTACCCATAGAGAGCCATGAGAGTATCAGTATTTCAAATACTAAATGGCAGAAAACCAAGGAATTCTTTTCACCCATCAACTCTTAAAGTTTGGAGTCTGTTTGGTTTTTTAAAAAGCAAATTTGTCCTGCACATTTCCTACTCCTTCCTTTCTAAATCAATCACTGCAGTGATTACAGGTAGTGTCTTTTAGAAAATAAATATCTTGACATTAACTCAGCTAAAAAGTTAGTATTACAGAATCACTAATAGAGGATCTTACTAAACTACATTCAGTTACATGACTGATAGTGTAGTTAACATAAGTTAAATCTAGGAAAAACAATAAGGTGTTCTGCAGTATTATTCTCAAGTAAGAATTGAGGTGCAGTGAAATATCTTGGATTTCCTTATGGATGTATTAATTTTTATGTGAACTTCCTATAAGTTTATATCTGTAGAATTGGTCATTTGCGCTGTGTCATAAAACAATTCTGCTTTCTTCCCAGCATCCAAGGTAGTAAATAAGGAACCTGAAGAGACATCTGAGAAAGTTAAAATCAATAACTCAAGCAAGGTCAGTTACAACACATTGACTCCTGCAGCTTAAGAGGAAGTAATTTGTAGGCTCTTTTTTAGTGAAATAGTAACAAGTTGATGGAGTCTAACTTGGTGGTTGCAGTGCTCCTCTGCTGACTAAGACTCAAATGTAGAACTATACACTGCCATTGAACACAGATTTTGGGGTCTCAGATGAAAAGGTAAAACACAGCATTTCAGGCATCCTAGAGGCTCTCTGTTCAACCACAAAGGTTTGGGTTGTTTGTTTTTTTTTCACCTTCTCACTTGGCAGTTACTGATTGCTGCTTCTCCTGTATCAAAAGTGTTGTAGAACATAGGTGCTCTCCAGGCTTTGGAATGTCAATGCAAATCTTTCCATGGAAAGTAACCTGGGAAATACATATTGGCTGACACAGAACACACGGTACTAAAGCTGCAGTTAGTCTGTATCAAACCTCATCCTTCTCTGTAATATGTGAAAGAGATGAGTTTGAGAGATTAATGTCTTGCAACCAAGTTATCACTAAATTTGAGTAGTTGTACCAGATAATGTTTCTCCTGTGCATAAGATTTGTATTAAAATGTAAAGTATGTAAACTTTGCACATTTTGGAACTCAGTCAATTGTTGTCTTCCTGGAGCTGGTAAGGATCTTCTCTGACAGCCTAATGATTATTGTAAGGCTCTTCCCTTCAGAGGGCATCCCACCCTTCTTCTGACTTGGTGGACCACAAGTTCTGACCACAAGTTCTGACCACTGACAGTTTCTTTGTGGGGACCATCTAATTTTAGTCCTGGAGCACTTACTGAACCTCAGAGCCCTGCATCCTGTGTGTGCTGACTGCTGCTTTGTTAGTTCTGGCTGAGGACCCAGGGATTGGGTAGGCACAGTCCTCAGAACTGTCTTTTGTTGCTGACCTCACTAAAGATGCTGAAGAAATTGAGAGTTTATTTATGCTGGTAAAGCCCAAGTTTTACCACTTTTATGAGTATGGGAGGACAAGGCAGTTTTTCATGCTGAGGCAGTCAAGTCAGCACCTCTCATCAGCAGAGAGTTTGCTCTAACACTGAGCATTCTCCAAATGCCAGATGGCTTAGATGTATTCTTTCTCCCATCACAAATCACTTTTTCCACATGCTGTCTCTGCCTTTGGGCTCAGATCTTTCATGGAAAGTATCAACCAGAACTCAGTTGGGTTTTTATGGGTTTTTTTTGGTTGTTTTTTTGGGGTTTTTTGGGTTGTTTTTTTTTTTTTTTTTTTTTTTTTTGTTTTGTTTTGTTTTTTTCTTTTTGTAATATTTCAATAACTTTGAATCATGTAAAACTGGAAAAATAATTTTCAAGTGATTGTTCACAAGCCATATTTAAAAGCTGTACAACTCTGCAGTCTAATGTTTTGGAAAACATTAGTCTTCTGAAAAAGTTATTGAGGGAATGAAATTTGTTTCAACTGCATAACTTTAGACTGTAATGATGCTACAGAGTAATGCAAATCAGTGGTGAGTAACTTGGCATTATTTTGAGCTCTTAAGTCTTTCATTCTACAGTTGTATGATTTTTTTTACCTGCAGTTGTTGGAAACAGAAGTTGTTGAGAAAATGATGCTGATGTGGCAAAATCTAAAAATCTAGGGACAAAAAGATACTGCTGTGTCAACAACTTCATTGCAAGTGACCTGTTGTGGTTTGCTTTAACATTTCAAGATGCCAGTGAGACCTGAAAACAATGAGCATTCTTTTCTTTTTGAAAACTAAGTTCCCCTTACATAACACCTGAACTTTTATAAGCTCCAGTTTGAAAGTCACTTTAAACCCAAAGTTTTCAGTGGTATTGCACATTGAAATCAGTAGAGGACCTATTGAAAATGCTGCTCTAAAGCTTTTACCTGCATAAAGATATCCTATGTCAAATGACATCACCAAACATTAGGATTAAACTGTCCAGAAGTTGACAGGTTCTGTTTTGAGAGGAAATTGGACTGGATGACCTCCAGAGGTCCCCTCTAAACAGCATGTTTATTAGTCTGTGACTCTAATGGAAATGAACTGGATCTATTTGAGAGTTTGATTTTCTTCTGTATTACTGTTTTCATCCTTGACTCTTGTAGAAATAATCCTCACCTCTCATTATTTGTCTTTGAATTAGTGAGGGATTTAGTGGCTGTGACACAGTGGCGGAGGGGTACATCACCTTAAAAAATCTTCCTCTCTTTGCAGGTTCAACAACCTTTTTTTTCCTCACAATACCCAGATGATGACCCAGACTACTGCATATGGATTCCTCCTGCAGGTATCAACCATTTCCTTACTAGTTTTTGTCTCATAACTCAGGAATCTTCCAAATAAGTCGTCAGGATGTCCTTGCAAGTCCTTGAAAAAAAGCTAATTCAGGAATACTTTACCCAGAACCTGATGTTTTGTGGCATGCTATGCCCCATGTTTGTTGTATGGTCATGCAAGTCTTGCAGTGAAATACAGACTATATCTGTAGTAGCTTCATGGCAATGGAGAGATAGACCTGAAGTTTGTTTTTCAGTTTTGTAACATCTGAGAGAGCTACCTGCATTCACACATGGTGGTATGATAACCTAGTTGAAAGATGAGCTCAAACCTTCCCTAGGGATAAATGCTTCAGCAATGTTAGTATTGTCAGTTTTCACAGAAGTATGTGAAATTCAAAAATGCTTCTTTGCAGTTTTTTGCAAAAATCGTTGGAACACAAACACTGGGTCAGCTGTTTCAGAGAAAGTCTCAATAATGCTTCGGTGAAGGCACTGAATAATTAATGCACTCATCCAACATAGGTTAAACTTGAATATTTTTTTATCTTTAGTTCCAGGGTGTTTTTAGCTAGGTGACGTTATTTTTAAACAGGGTAATGAATGTTCAGTTCCTCTAAAATAGAAAACTTATTTTCATGCATTGAGGTTTTCAGAGTAAGTTCAAAGCTAAGCCTTCACTTGATAGATTCATTACTATAATTTTTGTAAGGCTGTTGCAAGGTTACAGAAATAAGAATAAATTTCACTGAAGAAAACTGTTATCTGGTGAATCATCCTTCAATGAAAAGACTGCACATCTCTGACATATGAATCCACAGGAGCAGAATACTGGATTCAGTAACTGCAAAGTATAATCTGGGATAGTTAAGCAAGCAGTGTCCATAAGAGGGAGCTCTGTTTTTTGGCTCTGCCTGACAATAAACAGTCAAACGTTCCTTCTAAGCTGGCATTATGAGGACTCCAGAAAAAAAACCCAAACAAAACAGCCACAAAAACAGGAGTACCTGATGTAATCCTAACACTGTTAGTAAAATTGAAATGAATTCTAAGAGTACATCAAAAGACACATTGCAATATGCAGTCTGACTTTATCCTCTGTGCTTGTATGGCTGGTGCTACCTATAGACTTTTTCATACAGGAATACACATTTCTCTTAGGTAAGGGGTAAAAGGAATAATTCAACTCTTCCTCTTTGTCCAATAGGTCAAAGTGGTGATGGCAAGACTCATCTCAATGAAAAATATGGCTACTAAGCTTCCAGTGCCCCAGAGTACCTCTGAGGCTTGAAGGACTGCTCTGTTTTGGGCTCTCTCACTACACGTTAAGTGACAGATAAGAGACTTGGATTTTCAGATGCTGTTTAAATCCAAGGGCATCAGCAGCTGCTCTGGCTCTTAGCTTTCCCTTTGTGTTTGTCTTCCAGATACTTTTTTTTAGGTAAATGCCCACACATTCTTCTGCCTCTTCTTTCACTTTTAGCCTTGTTTGTTTGTTTTTGTTTTTTTTTTTAATTTGGCTTGAAACTGTAAGCTCATTTTTCCTTTTGTAAATAAAAGTAGACAAAAATATTAAAGGAATACACATCTGTATGCTTACAGGCTTGATAAAATTTATTCATATTGGGTTTATGCAATTAAAATAAGAAACACTACTGGTTTCTTTCTGTGGCTGCTGTTTGAAAATACTGGTAAAACTTGAGGGTTCATTTTTTTTTTCATTTTCTGTGGAAAAAAGAACAACTTATATTTTGAAAACAAAATTGTTTTCATTTCTCCCTCATACAGTTGTTGGAATACCTGGTATGGAGTGGACAGGAAATAGTGAGTGTACAGTGTTATAAAGGTCCAGAAATGCCAAAAAACTGAAGAGGCTGGCACTGCTTGGCACAGGGGGTAACGGAAGAAACAGATGGAAGAATATCCTGGAAAAGCCTATAATGGAGCCACAACATGAGCAAAGTGCCATCTTAATGCAGTTCAAGGCATGCCTGATAAATAGTTTTTGTCTGGAGGAATCCCCTGGCTGACTCAGGATTGTCCCAGAGCCTGTGCTGTGGTAAAGGCAAGGTCATGCAGGAAGTGTGAGGGTTTAAATAGCTGTAGGCACAACCATACAGGGACAAAGAGAACTGTAGAAATTACTGTCTTGAAAATCAGACACACATCCTTAGGGGTGGTTCCACCAGCCAGTGGCTGCATCCTCATGGACAAATCACAGGAGGGTTCATCAGAAGCTGGGGTGAAGGGATAACCATACAGCTCCTTACTTAAAAGGCTCAAGCCACAGAACAGCATGTTTCTGCCTGTAATCTTCAGCATATGTAACCAGGTTTTGTCTGCATCTGCACACCAGGCTGGGCAGCCTAAAGCTTCCTGTTTCTGGCAGAGGCGTATCTTCATGTAATCCAAGGATAGGCTGCTGCCTCTCTACTCAAAATGCCAGACCTCATAGGTTTCACAGCTGTAGCACTTCCCCAGAGTGTTGTTCAGTTCCAGGGTGTACCAGGCAACTGCAAGGGAGTTCCATTCAGCACCAGCAGGCCTGGCAGGTTTCAGACAGGAAAAATAATAATTTGCCATTTATGCTCATGAAAAGCACTAGGGCAAAGAGCCCATGTAAGTGCACCTTTATTGTTACCATCCTGAAGTAGGTGGTTGCTGTATCTTTTCATCAGGGGCTGCTTTGTAGTACAGACAAAGGGCATTGACCTGCTGCCAGAAAACATTTCTGGGGATAAGGGTCTGGACAGTTTGGTCCTGGTTAAGACCATGAGCTCCCCATCTGTTTCTTTTCATAGCAGCTCACTTGTGCTCCCATGTGAATCTCATGGTAAACCCCGCTTTCGTTAGGCCATCCATCTTTTGCTTCATTATGTAACATGAACACCCAAAGGTCACCCCCACTGGATGGTTCCAGTCATTTCCATGGTGGCATTTGATAAAACCATGGAAAAAGCACCCATTTTATTTGAAAGTCGTCCTCCTATCAATGATCACTTTGCCATCCCCAGCGCAGTTTCTCTCTTGATACTCGACAGCTGTGTAATGCATGATAGGTTTGAATGTTCTTATTTTGGGCCAGGTGTGTATGTCATTCATCAAAAACCTTTTTTCCTCCAATAAGAGCTATAAACCAGTACGTAGACGTGGGAGTAGAGGTCACCATATTACACAGAAAGGGATCTACACAGCAATAAAGCTGCATCTTTTCATCAACTCCTTTCTCATCCACTGTGTGATAGTCCATCACCATAATCTTATCTCTATGATCTGCAGGCCTCCCTCCAAATTTTTACATCTTGCTGGCAATAGTAACTCAGCTTTTCCTGCAAGTCAAAGATCTCCTGATGGTCTGTGTACATGTCAATAATTGCTTTTTTTTCCTTAAGCACCACACTGTACAGCCTATAATAATCCTCTTGTGGAAGTGGACCTATGTAACTGACTTTTTGTTCAAAAAATGGAGGAAATAACTTTTGCAATAACTTGATACCCACAACTTACGGAAGACTGCTTAGTTTCATGAAAATGTAAAAGAAAATGAAAACTCTGCACATCACTTTAACACCCTGGGTAATTAATTGCAGACGTTTTTTCTTTCAGAAGCTGCCTGACAATGGAGCAGCCGTGATAGCCTCTGGCATTAGAGAAGTGTAGCCCTGAAACTTGTGTCATTAAGCAGCTGACTAAAGTCCACGTGTCCCCTAAAACTCCCATTCTCCTTCAATTTTCCATGGCACTCCTTCATCCCATGGGACATCTGGCACTCACTCCATGGCAAAAATGTAATTTGGGCCATGCACGGTTTCCTGCACGTTCCATCTCGAGAGGAGAGTCCAGCCCTGCTCATGGGGTTTTGATCCCAGACATGGAGTGCTGCTGCTGGCTTGTTACAGGCCTGTTCATGGCACAGACTGCACTTCCAGCCTCTACCTTTGAGGTGCTCTTCCACATAAAATCAGAGCTAAACAATCTGGGTTCCCCAGGCCCATGCAGCAGTCTGCAGCTGGGGCATCTCCTTCTCATGGTGGTGTGAAGTGCATGGTCACGCAGCAAGCAGAGCTGGCAATAATATTTACAGCTATGGCTGTGATTATAGGGTGTATGGCAAATGTCACAGACATTTCTCACCCCAAATACTTTTCCTGACCTCCCTAACCCCACAATGATGTTCACTGCGTCAGAAGAGGAAAGTGCCCCAGGATATCTGGAACGGTTCCTTGGCTTAAGAACCCCCCAGCATTTTTTTCCATTCAGATTAGAGGATGATGGGTACATTAACATGCAGCAGGTCCTCGAACAAAGAGATCCCACTCAGCATGACCTTTCTATGCACTGAACACTGGTTTTTCATGGAACTCTCTTGCTTTGCTCAACAGTTCTGCACCACTCCAATCCCTCACTGCTACAAGCACTCTGAGACCTCCAGCAAAACAGAAAGAACCATCACTGGTGGGTTTTAACCAGGCAGCACTGATTTTTGTCTAACATGAGAACAGGGAGAGGCTGTGGGGTCCTGTGTACCCCACTCCCAACAGCTTTTGCTGCCAGAGTAGTGGGCGGAAAGCCTGGTCACACGTCAGTTCTCTTTGACTTTGCACAAGCATAATGACTCAGTCTGAAACTTTTCTCATCATTCCTATTGCTTAAAATAACAGTGGAAGACTGCAGTGGAAGCTGTGGGAAAGATCTGAGCAACACCGCCAGGATCAGACATTTGGAATAAGTCATCAGGAACTTGCTCTGTCCCATCTCAGACAAGTGCTTTGTGAGCTGCATGCATCAGTACCTCATTCAGATTGCCAAACCTCTCCTTTTTCACGTGCTACCTCACCCTGAACCTCTGGAGTGACCATTCCCACTGCTGTGTTTGCTCTGTGGAAGCCACAGATCGGGCTGATGTCTCCTCTAGCATCCTCTTTACATTGGAAGGTGGGGGTAGAGACAGACTTTCAAATACGCACCCTGAGGACTTGTCAGGGCAGCTGCTTCCACCGTAAGCAGTCTGACAGGACAGTCTTGGCTGTGTGCTGGGTTTTCTGTCTCATGTTTGCTGCATTGACCAATGGATAAGGAAACTTACAGCAAAGGCTTCATCTCAGGCATAGCGGTAAGGTTCCCCTTACCAAGGGCAAGAAGAGCTCATCCGCCAACCTGTGTGTGACACCTCCCCATCAGCTTGCACAGTCATTTTATTCCAGATGATTTGGTGACTTTGACCCAGCACTGCTGCATTTCTTCTCCATTTCTTCCGAAAGTACAGATTAGAGCAAGCAACCTCCAGATGGAGCCCACGATGCACAGACCTCACCACACCTGAGGTGTCCTGCAACCCAAGGAGGACTCCCAGCTGTACCTGTGGTTATGGTCCCTGGAGGATGCTTCCTCTTACTTGTCTAAGAAAAACTGAGGCTGCATGTAACATTCCACTTTTTGGAATGGAAAGGAGCATTCAAAAGGTTCTTCAAAGCACTCAAAGGAGCAGAACAGCTATCTGGTTACCTCCTTGTCGAATTGTGTTTACAGCATTAAAAAGCTACAGGACACAGAGAGATGTCATTAACAAGGAGCCCATCCTGTAGCAGCTTGCAGACCTTGCTCCAGCATTCCCCAAGTGATTGTTTAAAGCTGCTGTCTCCTGCACAGAGGGCATGATTAGCTCGTATTTTCTTTGGAACATGTGTTTACCTCATTATCATACTTACTTTCCATAGCTACAAAACTTCCATTTCTGTACTCACCTAATATATACTCTCAAATTTATGAGGCATCAATGCCCTAAGGCCCTTGAGCACCTAATGTTTGGGCAGCTGGTTGCAGTTCTATGCATAAAGAATATATATTTTTGAAAGCTGTGTAGCATCAAATTCTGCTGTTCTGAGGTACAGAATAAACTCAGCATAGCTGTAGACTTGATGAGGGGGTACATTTTTAGGTTTATTTTTTTACATTCTGAAAATGAAATGCTGTCTTAAGAGCTCTCAGTTTCATTTTCAGTGACATGAATGTGAGGTAAGGCGTTAAAAATGTTCTTTAAGTCAAAAAAAAAGATCTATATATCAGCCTAATTTGTTTAATTATGCTTTTAAATTGTGGCAGTGTTTTGTTGATTGTTGTGCAGCTGTGTGGATGTATATGCAGGTGTATATGCACTCTTTCAACCATGAATATATTACTTTGTTCCTCTGCTCTGTTAAACCACTTGAAACTCAAGTTTATTCTTTTGCTGAATGCAGGCTGCTGAAACTGCAGTCTCAGAGCGTTTCGAGTAGCTTGCCTGTTTATGCTGAGTACCTGTTTCTAATCCAGTTTCTTGTAACACCCAGAAATGAGATATGTAAGCTAAGAATAGCATATGATATGAATCCACCTGCAGGTGACTGCTCAAGGGAAGTCTAATGGCGATTAGGCTCATGGAACAGCAGATCAAAACCCATCTGTGCTGGCCCAAGTGATGAGGGTGCTTGGATGCACATTAGAAGGCTCACCAGCTCCTCCAGACCCAGGGCAAAGAGCTTCACTTGCTGTATGGATCATGCTGATACCCCTGCATGCAAAGATATTCTTGCTGAAACCTTGACCACATGGCCAGTAGGCAGCGTGTACAGTGCTTCGGTTTAAATGCAGCACATGGACTCTGACAAAACTTGATGTTTGTGTGAATCAAAAATCTTCATATATATGGAAGGTTTTAAGAGCTGGCATGTGTAATACAAGCAGAGCAGAGTTTGCTCCAAAAAGGCAGTTCCTAAAGGGAAAGATTTACCCAGTGGCTTCTCTGAGTTTCTTTTGTTTGGCAAGTGATGATTTTCTTTTCAGGCAGAAGCCGGGGACTTACAGACACCTCTTGAAGCCACCCCTTGACAATAGCATTCCTGATTTAATTTGATCTTGTATCTTTTCTCACACCAGACTGTTTTGCTGCTGCTGCTGCTCCTCCTCTGTTCCACTGCTGCTTTTTCTGTATATTGAAGTCAGCTCAAGCTTCATTGTTTCCCATGGGACAGGACATCGTTGTGCTGAGCCTCTTCCTTTATTCATCTTCATTCTTGAGCCCAACTCTACTAACCCATATGGCTAAACACCCCCATCACACTTCTGTTCTGTTCCTGAGTTGCACAAGGGGTTCTGCTGGGAGTTGAATTTAACCAGAAACAGCCTGAACCACGATTTTTTTCCCATCCAAGAAGCAGAATCTGAAGTATTTCAAAGATTTGAGAGGAGCCTCCAATCCCAGCGGAACCTGAACCAATTTTTGGGATTTGTTTTCTTTTGGGAAAGTAGACTGGGGGGGGACACACAACTGTCTCCTAGCTGCTCCTTTTCTTTGGATCTGTCAGATCTTTCTTTTTGGGTGGGTCCATCCAGCACAGAGTGAAGTGGGCAGTATCTGTGGCTAAACTGGGTTTAGCTCCATGCTGCGCCCTTACCTCTGCCAGGAAGGGCTGGCTCCCGCTGTGGCAGCTGTCCTGGGCAGGAGATGTGTTTGCCATTCGGGCAGAGCTGAGCAGGCTGCTGGCTTCTGAGCCAGCAGTATGAAGTGGCACAACACCAAACAACCATTGCCAAATTTCTCCCTTCTTGTTCTCCCTCATCAGAGAGGAGTCAGGGAAGAGTTGAGATTTGCTCTTATGAATTTCTTTGGGCAGGAAATGGCAGAGTTGTCAGCTTGTGATGGGGGTGGGACAACACTTCTTTGCAAAAAGCCGGAGGATTATTTATCTGAAATCTCATAACTCACTCATTCATACTCTTATTCCCCAACCACAAATAATAACCCCACTCCCATTACACCTCTTCAGGCTGCTCCATGACAGCAAGGCAGTAACATCCTAATTGCTCTTACATGTGAGGGTAACTATAATGGGCTCTGTGGTGGAAAGATGATTTATTTTCCTGTGTTGAAAGCACAGCTGTAATTACACAGACCTTCTCTGTGCTTTCTCCTGAAACAGCTCCCTTGGCTTCTCAGGTGTCTCGCCGCAAGACAGATGAAACCATTTTCTCCCTCCAAATTAGCAGATTTGCCTGAGAACTGTCATCTGCTCTTGCAAAGCAGTCAGACAAGGAGACATGTTGTGAAGCACTGATGCTCTGCGCGTTCTCCTTGACTGCTCAAAACACACAGACAAATATTAAACAGTTTAGGCTCTGGCCCAAGCAGAATCAGCTACTGAGATTGCACCCTGACCTACTCCCAACTTCTGACTTCCCTATGGCTTTTACCTCTTGCTGCCTGACACATCCAGCAGTAAAGGGTGGCTAATTTTACAGAAACACAGCTGCACTCGGTGAGTATGATCTCTGTGAGAGACACTGGGAGTACACGTAGGGCCTTTGTGAAGAGCTTTGTTAGCCAGGTGCCACCACGTGTCTTCTCCCCCTGGAGATGGGGTTGGTGTTTGGAGTGGGAGGGAGAGAGGGGAGGATGACAGGAGCTCTCTTGTGTAGAAAAGGGCAGAATTTGAGCTATGTTTGAAATTACTACTGAAAAAGCTTTCTATGTACTTTGATGGGCCACTGAGAGCAAATGGGCAGGAGATACAATTTTATTATGCCCAAATAATTATGCTGGTTAGCTGTTGTGGCACTGGAATAACTAAAATCCTCTTGGAATTGGCCCTGGTTGTTCCCCAAAGACAAATGTGAAGATGTGCTCTTCTTAGAGTAATGGTGAGAGGTTACAGCTCTATGATTGCTTTCATGTTACAAAGTGAGAGAAGCATGAATGAAAAAACCTCTACCATCCATTAGGGAGAAAATTGGCTGGGAGGCCCACAGGTACAGATAGATTAATCTCCATTTACCTCTATCAGAAATAGATTCCGTGCCTGCGAACACTAGCCATGTATTTCTCTCTAATCATCCTTTCACAGGCTAGGTCACACCAGCTGTGGTGTGTTTGGGGACAAAACAACTATGAAATCCCAAGCAGCTTTCCCAGCAAGAAGATTGTTTCACAATTAAGCAGCTTCATCATTTTTGCCTCTATGCTGGGAGATAGTTTGGCCTCATTCTTCTTATGGCTCTAAGCCCAAGACATATGCAGCTGTGCCCAAGCAAGTCCTGTGTCCAGCAGGATTTGATGATAGCTCATCTCCAGTCCTACAGTGATCATCTGTGGTGGCTACATACAGAAAGAGAGGCAGGATATCTATAAACAATACCGAGTATCTAAAAACAATATTGTTATCTTGTTTAAAAATTATATAAAATCTCCAGCAAATTGGATTTAATTTTTGAATCCTGCCTCCTCTTTATCTAGAATTGCCAAAATGTGTCATGCATGACAGTAGGGTTAACCCAAACCAGTTGAACTCTTTCAATAATGGCTCATCTTTGTTTCTAATAGCTGCAAAGACCTGCTTAATGTTCTGTTGAGCTTTTTAACAAGCATCCAGTGTCAATGGGACTTCATTAAAGAGGTGTTTTGGGGTTTTTTTTAACTGTAGTTCTTGCTCCGATTTGTGTTTTGTAATAATCATGCTTAAAGAGGAAAGAAATGTCATGTTCCAAACTAAGAGGGGGGCATGTTTCTAAATAATACAAAGGAACTGGAGCTGTGCAACAGCAGGAGAAGGAAGAAAATGCCAGATCCTTCCCACAGTCGCTCAGAGTTTACTAGAAATAGGAATAGTTGCACTGGGCCAGAGCAAAGTCCACTTGCTTGTTATCTTTCAGATGCACAGAGGAAGGACAAAAGAAATCTTATGTGTGTGTTTGTATGTGTATATGTGTGTGTGCCCAGATGTACTCCTATGTATGTCAGACTGTCCTTAGAGGTGCATGGTGGACAGAGGCAGCAGTCACAAGGTGCAGGAAAAAAAATTCCAATTAGATATCAAGAGAATTTCTTCACATCTGGAAGGGCTCAGAACTCAACTGGACAAGGGCCTGAAAAATCAGGTTGGGCTGTCTTTCCAGGGATTAAACATGATCACTTCCAAAGGGGTTTTCCAGCCTGAATTACTCTAATTCATATACATGTTTATACATACACATGCACATTCACATATAGAGTTTTAAAATATATGAAGATACATATATGCATGTGTGTGGCACATTCCCTCTTCATATTCTCTATGGAAAAGTGTGACTTAACCTGTTGCACTGCTGGCTAGACTTTTCAGAGAAAAGAGAGAAGACATTTGGGACAGGACCCTCCAAACACACATGTTCAGCAGTGCTATTCATGCAAATTTCTCCTGACCTAAGTAGGGCTCCTGGCATGGGCCATTCTCATGAAAAGGTGTGAGAGAACTGTTTCTGAACTATAATGTAAAGTCAATCCAGAGAAATCATGCTACAGAAGAGATTCCCTGGCTAGGTGACCAGTTGAGCTACTGGATCTTTCTTTTCTGAGACTGAGCAAGTGTTTGACCAATGGATAAGGATGGATGCTGTGGAACTGGAAGGTCAGATACTGGGGAACCTGATGATGACCTTTCTTCTGTAAGGAATGATAGTGTGAAATGAACACTGTGCATGAGGGAGTGAAGGGGCTGTTGTCTCTTAAGCTCTGGTTTTAGTTCTTCCTTTGGATACTATTACCTTTTGCACAGAAACTTAGTTTATGTCTACATTCTGCTTCAGCCTAAAGCAATTTATAAGTCTTGTTCTTCCCCTTGTGAGTGGGTGGGAAGCTTTTATTTCAGAATCCTTCAAATAACTAGATTCAATTTCACCCTCATAAATTTGATCTCCTACACACATCCCCTTACTAAATAAGCAAATATTTTTTCTAAAACCAGTTTGGCTTATTCCTAGGTTGACCTTTTGTCAACAAAACATGAAGATATTATCGTGATTGGAAAAACTTCTCTCAGGCCTATAAACTGTCAAAGAAAAAGGGGAGAGAGGAGGAAGGAAAGGCTGGGGCTTAGAAACCTCATTTTGGAAATGTCAATTGGGCAACCAAATAGCATGAATCATAAAAACAGTGAAAGAGGCAAAGAGACAATGTGTGAACATTATTGCAGCGAAAGAGCTGGTAAACCATTGTATATTTAACAATCTGTCTATTAGGCTGGGAAATTATATTTCACTTAGTCCCATGGCACAGCCAGGGGTTTTCCAAGCAACTGGCACAGACAGGGATGCATGAGGTCCCTCCTCCAACCCAAGTGTGGCTGCCAGCCTGGTAGGGAATTTTCATGTGCCACAGGTGAGGGGGGAGCTTCTCCCAGGTGCCTGCCACCTTCCTTTGCCACCAAAGTTAAAGCTAATGGATGTTTGCTCTTTAGTCTCCTAACAGGAATTATCCTGGTCAGGAGTGCAAGTCCTTCTGCCTCCTCCAGAAGTCTTCCAGAAGACCTCCAGACCTCTTCTACCTCTGCTGATCCCCAGAGGTCCAAGCATATGGGTTTGACCCGTGCAGGGGCAGGATTCCCCGAAACAGCCAAGGGCACAAACTGTCCCTGGTCTCTGTTTTTCCTTTCATCATACATGCCCAGACAAGGATGAAGTGAGGAGAGTGGTTGGACACAACATGTTCAAACAAGCTGCTTCAAACACCTAAATAAAGGCTTTTCCAGAAGCTGAGAAATGCTCTTCCCATGACTTTGGCGTTTTTAATGTATTTGAGAGGAAAGGCCTGGGGAAGTGCAGGAGAAATGGTTCAGTAAACTCCAGAGTGGCATAATTCCTGCTTGGGAAAGCTTGCTAGTTGTCATACAGGACCTCAGAAGCAGCAGGAAGGGATGACCTATCTCAGTGGCCTTTCTTAGATGTGCTATCCCAGCTGACTCAAAGCCCTCTCATCACAGCAGCATGGATTGGCAGCTATGTGCTGTGGGGGAACCAGGAAGGACTCACCACCAAAAGAAGTCCCTTTTCAAGGGATTGAGAGGCAGTTGCACCCTGATAGATTCTTCCTAATCAACCACTGACATCAACATTTTGGATGAACCAGCAGCTGCTTTTCCCTGTGATCCTGACTGGCTACAGTAACATGAAGGCTTAGTGGAGAGGACAGTCCAAGCTATGACGTCCTGGAGCAGTCTGGCTGTCACTCTGTTCAGGGAATCATCCTGTCCTGAGCTTTGCCTGTGAGTTGTCCCCTCTCTTCTGGTGGCACAGGCTTGCTCTGACATGTGCACGTGTGAGGCATCACTGGCCAAAGCACAGCAAGTGAAGGAGAAGAAATGTGATGAAATTAATTGTGGAGTCAGTTTAGGTCTGTTCCACTGACAGAAGTTTCTTCCTTGTAGCAAAACATCACAAGGAAGAGGCAGCTGGACAGCCAAGGGGTCAGGCAGGGTGGTGGCTGTTTGAGCTGAAATTGCTCTGACCTGGTCCCATCTTTTCCTGCTTGTCTTAGACAAGGTGCGTCCCCAACTAGTCCCTGTGTGTCACCATCTCCAGTTACATCTTCAACTTCAAAATGACACAGGAGAGTTGCTGGAAGAACCAAATGATGAGTGTACAGTGCTGCACTAGAGGGTCAAGATATCACAAAAAGTGCACTCAGGACTGGGTGCAGGGCAGACAGTGCCCATTATTGGCTGTGGTCAGGGAAGTGACAGGAGTCTGTCTCTGCTTTGGTGCTCATGTTCCAGCTTGCCAGGCTGGGTGTCTCCCTGCCATCACAGAGGGTAGAGAGGAGGGGGACATGAAAACACAGTTCTTAACAGATTTAGGGAAATACTGAAGCTGTAAATCAAGATCTTCAATGCATTTCATCTCCTTCCCTTTCAGTACTCAGCAAGAAAATAAATGCATTCCCAGGAAATAAGGAACAGATGAGCAGGAGCATCTTGGGACACATAAATTAACATGGAAGTAAGCAGGCAGGCGAGAGTAGCAATAAAGGCTAATTAGACCACACAGGCACCACCAGCATGGGACTGTATCTCCAAATGTTGCCAACACCCAAAATGGCCACAGCAAAGTGAACTCTTCCATTTTTTTGTGGTTACAGTCCAAGGACAGGACATTGACTATGAGAACCTGATGCTTTGATGACTGGTTGGGTAGTGATGTTCCCCAAGAATAAGCAATCACTGAGGGAAATGAAGTATAAATAAAGCAAATGCCCTGGTTCCCTCCTTTTGGGACAATTTCCTCTTTGCACAGCAAGTAAGCTGTGAAACCAGAAAGAAATTAGAGCAGGTATTGGAAAGCTATTGTAACTTTTAGTTGCTCTTGGATTTGAGTGTGGCCAGCACCATCATATTCCACCCTGTATGCAGAAAGATATCTTTTTTCTACTGAAGCTATTGAAGTAGAGACATTTTTCTCTTGTCCCCAGTGCTCCATAAGCCCTTACTCAACAGTGTCCCTGGGCACCAGCCTGCAATGTTGGGCAGAACACAATCCTGCAGTGCCCACAGAAAGGAGTACAGCCTTGAAGAACTCCTCAAAGGACAGCAGCAGTCCTTAGGTCCCATAGAGTCTTGAATGGCAGAGCAGGGTTTGACTCTGAGCACCTGGACACCTCAGGACCATGTGCTTACCATGCTCACATCTTGCTCTCCAAGTTTCTGCCTTGAAAATGTTAGACCAGCATCTTGTATGTGCTTTATTCAAAGGTCTGCTAAGCCTTTCCTGAATACACTGGAGGCATCCCATGGCACAGTCACCACAGTGATTTGTACTTAGGCCCAGGTAAAAGTGAACCTCAGCTCTAAGTGCCTGTTTATTCCTTTACATTCCCCAGGTTTGATTGCACGCACTGGACTGCGAGTGCAGGAATGTTATGGTTTTTATTGCTCTTTGTACATTTGCTGAGCACTGTTGGATGCCTGAGAACTGCATGGACTGCAGGCTGGCAAGGACTGTGCTGTGTCAGAGCACAGAGAGATGGCTGCCATGCCTTAAGGACACCTGAGGTGCTACCACTGTCAGGAAATGGGAAAAAACAGTGACACAACCATAGCAGTACCTGCCCAGCACTGCTGTTGGAAGGGCAGCTCTGTTCATGAAGCACTGAGGGACAGCTGACCCTATCAGGTGATCACAGCCCAACAGAGCTCCCAAAATGTCCTCACTGCTCTATTGGGCCTGCTGGTTTCCTCCATACTCAGCTATTAAGGCAGCTTCTTTCCCACCATGCTCAAGGACTGAGATGGCATTTCTTTATCCAGAACCACATGCACAGTTTCCCCAAGGTGTTGTTTGACGTGGACTTTTGCCCAAGGCCTCACTTGCTTCAGATAAGTGCAAGCTGCTTTCCAGTGAGACCAAAGCATTTGCTTAATATCTGAGTTAATTCCTGTGTTCCCCAGATAGGGCAAAGATCAGGCACTTGGAATAAACTGTCTGTGCAAGATCTCCCTTCCAGATTACAAATGACAGAAGCATGGTCTTTCTTTTACCCCTTCCCTGCAACCACAATATGTATTTCTCCTCCTTTGTCTGTCGTTTACCTCCCTTGGACATTGTTTTTGCAAGTCCTAGAGGCATTCTTTTTCTCCTCTCCTCTCCTCTCCTCTCCTCTCCTCTCCTCTCCTCTCCTCTCCTCTCCTCTCCTCTCCTCTCCTCTCCTCTCCTCTCCTCTCCTCTCCTCTCCTCTCCTCTCCTCTCCTCTCCTCTCCTCTCCTCTCCTCTCCTCTCCTCTCCTCTCCTCTCCTCTCCTCCTTTCCCCCCTCCAGATCAAAAGGACTATTTCCCCTCCTACCAAACAGACCATCTTAATGTACGTGCATGTGGTGTTTAAAGTCACTTCCCTGAGCAGCCTGCTCTGGTGAGTCTCCCTCTTTCATCACAGGACAACAAGAATGGAAGAGCCCTGGGCTGGATCTAGTCCTTTGCTGTCACAGGCAAAGGCCAAAACTTGTCCATAAAGTCCTCTGCAGAGACTCAGCTCTGTAGAGCTATTCCGGGGAATGTTTGGTTAGCAAGAGTAATATTTATGTTGAGCATGAATGAGAATCAAACATCAAGCACAGGTTTCAGTTCTGCTTTGGCATTTCCTGAGCAAAATCCCAACAACATATGAAATCTAAACCTTCAGGTCTGCATTTCACACTCTCTCTTATGTGTGTCTCCAACCAGGCTGTCTTGGTATTCTGCAGCGTGGCAATAACAAGCCTGCATTTAGCTGAAAGACCCTGCTGCCCTGTATCACCTGCTGAGTGGGTCCCAAGGTGCACAACAGGCTATGGAAAGGTTTCTAGAAATCGCTTGGGGTCCTGTTGAGAAGCAGCCACCTCTGAACATATTGCAGCACTCACTGAATGGCTTCCAACAATGTGAGAGCTTCATTTGTGAGGCTCCGAAGGAAATTGCATCCAGTTGTCATTGCAAAAGGGGGAATTTAAGGCATGCACAATGTAATTATTCCCACTGGGAACTGCCAAAAACAACAGGGTGGCACCCCATTGCTGGGGGAGGAGGGGGCAGAGGAGCAGGAGGAGAAGCTGTAGAATATCTCCTGCTGTGTGTGGCCAGGACTTTGATGTCCTATCTCCGCTGAGCACAAGCCCATCCCCACAGCATCTCAGGCCCTCCCGGTGCCACAGGGGAGCACCAACAGGGCTGGAGGCAGAGGTGAGCCCCACCAAGGAGCCACAAGCTCTTTGGCTGTCTCATGTGGGAGCAGGGACCCATACTCTGGCAGAAACAGATGCCTCGGGTTAAGGCCACCAGCAAACCACCAGTTTGGAAGGTCAAAATTTCATTTACAACATGTTATCAGCAAATCACCTAGGTCCAAGTAGGCATTTAGGTACTGAGTGCTCAATTTAGCAGAAAATTGGATATCTAAACATTTTTGAGAAACTGTATGTAAAATGAGAATAACAGCATGTGAAATTTTAAGGAAGGCATTTCTGAGGTGACAGAAGCTCTTCCTGGTGAGGTGGGCAGCACTGGCAGACAGAGAGGGGCACTGCTGTCCTTCACTGGGTGCTCCTGAGCCAGGACTCATGCTGGAGGCTCTGTGCCACCACCACTGCTGCCCAGAGCACTTCCTGGCAGTGCCCACAAGCCACAAGGGCTCTGCCTCGGGAGCTCGCTGCTTTTGCAGAGGTGCTGGTGCAGTGAGCCAAAGACAGCCATTGCTGGGTTGTCAGGCTGGAAAGGCCAGGGAAAGCACACATCTGTAAGCTGTCCCAAGCTTCCCCACCACCCTCTGAGCTCTGCAAAACATCTTTAATTGTCACTGGAGTATGAAAAGACCCAGGAAGCAACACCTGGATCAAATCTAGACTTCATTAACCTGTAAGATGTCCTTTCTTCTCTGCCCAAGCTTTTCTCCTCCCAGTGTACAAAGCAAAACATAGCTAAGAGCTCTGGGGGAGGCTGGGCCTGGAAGAGGCTCAAAAGAACCTAATCTCCTTCTTCTGTGTATGTTTTTGCTCTGTAAAGACTTTTGTATACGTTGTTGCTCCAGATGTCAGCAGCAGAAGGGAGCAGCCAAGCTGCAGGCGACAGAGCAGCCACAGGAGAGGGATGTGATGGACACACTGCCCAGCCAGGGGACATCCCAGCAAAGGTGGCATTGCTTTGTCCCCACAGCAGCACCCAGCTCCGCTGGCACTCACCAGCCTATTCCCAGTGCTGATCCCGCTGGTATGAAAGACAGCCTGGCCACTGCTATTAAGAGCAGCTATATCTCAGCTGCTCTCCCATGAGGAGGACAGCTCAAGGGAAGGCCCTGGATGGGTCTGAGCAATAGCTGGAGCTGGATGTCATGGGCGTGACATTGTCCTACCAGCTGCCAAAATGCAGGAAGTGTCCCACAAATAACCGGTTGTACAGTGAAATGGCCAAAGCCTGCTGATTAAACTCCAGCACTGGCTCTAGAGTTCAGTAGTTGTTTTAATCTGTGTGTTAAATAATACCAGTGCCTTCTTGAAAGTACATTTGCAGAGGTTTAGCAGCAATTAAATTCATATGTATTTCTTGCATGGGAGCTAAGCTTCACTGAATATGGTTTCAATAATCGAGTGGTATTTTGTTTACATGCTGTAATTATACTAAAATCTATACCTAAAACTCACTGAAGACAGAGATTTTTTTAATGTATGACAGCCTTTGCAATGGACAGCATGATGCAGAGGTAAGAGGTGACAAGATAGATGTGGGGTGAGCACTCATAAGATTACCCAACGCCACAAACACAGCTGAGTGAGGTTCCTGGCATCCAGCAAGATGGCCACAGCTTCCAACTCTTCAGCTGAAAGCTACTGGATTTCTAGCTGGAATCCCTGAGAGATAGACATTAGCAGGGGACTTATGTGGGGTGCTCTGTCTCCTAAGAGGGTCACAAGATGGATGAAGTATTTCTGCTTTTAGCTGTGGCTTTAAGATTCACACAGCTAGGGCTCACCCTTACCATGAAGATTATGCTCCCCTCAAGTGATAGGATGTAGGATCCCAAATCTTAGCCCTTTAAATTTGCCCAGGCCTGCTAGGTAGGGCACAGAGTTGCACAGGGGAATTTACCATTTGGAGTAAAGCTTTCTGGAGAACCAGAACCATAAATCAAACACAAGGTGTTCGATACCATCTCTGGCCCAAAATCCTTCAGCACTTTCCCTCTCTGGATTTGTATCTCCCTCCTTGTGGCTGTCTTCTCAGCCTGCAGTGTAAGCTTTTGGAGAAAGGTGCTCTGTTGGTACTGAATGCTTGATACCTAGAGATTTTGCCTAACAAGCTATAGCCAGTGCCCCAGTGAGAATATATCCAGCACATTTAGCCCAGTAAGAGGTGGTGAGGAGAAGTATTTGAGATCTTATATTTTCTCTCAGTTGTGTATGTGGACAACTCTGCCCCATTCCATGGCAAAGTCAGATCATGATGGTGTGAACAAACCTCCATCAGCCCACTGGAAGTCGGAGAAAGAGCTCAATGCAGGCAAGTAAAGGTGAAAAGAGTTGTCTTTTTATGCTTTTCATCTCTCCACCTCACAGCACGTGCTTTTCCCTGCTGCCTCCCACCATCACCCCAACTACACAGCAGAACTGGAGACTGGTTTGGTGGGGAAGGTCAGTATATAAGTAGTAAGAGAGGGCAGAAGCTCTGGACAAACCCCTGCACGGGCCTAGGCACTGTAGGTGCATTCTGTGCCTGCCCACAGCACCATCACAGCCGGTGCCTTGTCAGATCCTGCCAGGGACATGCCAACCTTGCCATTTCAGTAAGCTGGAAACCATGGCCCAGGCTCTCTGGGCTGCATTACACAACCAGCTGGGCAGGATTCAAATGACTGCTCTTCTTTTTAAAATCTGTGGCCACAAAAGAGAGTTAATTTGTTTGTCATGTGTTGTGTTGGTGACTTTCCTCCAAGCAGAGGAGCTGTGGGAAGAGAAACAGTCAGGGGCTGAGATTAAACGGTACCTCCAGTACTAAAAGCAAAGCAGATTTGCCTGTAGTAAGTTTTACTTTCCAAAAGCCATGTCTGGATAATCTCATTTTCTACCTAAGAGATAGCAGAGCTGTCAGGACACACTGCGTGCGGCCACACAAGAAAACACAGACGTGACCCCTTGGCTCTTAGGAACAAATGTAAGGGGGAGGGGAAAAAGAATTAGCAGGGGAAGAAAGCAACAAAACCCAAATTCATACAGCAAACAAATGTGAGAGCTTCTATTTTTACTCAGTAATCTACATGCTTACCCCCCTTCTTAATTCTTCCATTTTTAATCTACAACAAATATCTCTGAACTGTGCTGAGACAGTAAATCTGGGGCCCTTTGAAGACCTTGGGCAGCGGTGCAACAACAATACACTTTACAAACTAAATATTTTAGAGATTAATTTTCCTTTTGATCTGCAGCATGGCACCCCCACTGCATGTGTGTGCACACCCCACCCCGAAGCACTTGCACGTCCTGCTGAACCCACCATGCCATGGAAGGTTGTTCTCCACCAATGGTGATGGACATGAGAGAGGTCATGGATGGCTGTAACATGCAATGTGCACCCACTCAGGGATGCACATGTGAGCAAAGCTCTTTTGGTAAAAGATCACCGTCAGAATGTGACCACTCCAACAGTGGTAATCAGCAGAATTTAAGGTCACAGTGGCAGAATTAATTGTTCAATGGTAGGGGCAGGAAGTGGTTATAAGCAATAGGGTTTGTTTTTTTTAAAGCACAGTGAGAGAAGAGGAAAGGAACTTTATTGCATGATATCTTCCTTGCACCCGCAGGAACCTCAGCAGGAACCTCACATCCATGAGATCTACTATGCAGCCTTCAGCCCTGAACTGGCAGAGTAAGTGAGGGCAATAGCTATTTGTCATCCTTTGTGTAAGCCTGCTCTGGACACTTCGCCTGTGGGGTTCGCAGACAATTGTTGACAGTGGAAAAATAATGATCTGATCAGTTCACCACTCTAGTGGCTGTATAGCTGAGTCCACTATGGCCTCCCACAGCCACTGAGCTGAAGGGATGCAGAGCATTTATGAACTGCACATTAATCACCAGTACATCACTCAATTCCCAAATACAGCTCCCCTGGGCCAGCAAAATTGCTGTAGATTAGCAAGCAAACGGGATCTCTAAGCACAGCAATTTGGGGCAAGAAATAAAAAAAAATCCACAGCTCAAAGAAAGAGAGTGAAATCTGGCTATGAGAGGCATGCATGGCCCAGGCTCATATTTCCTGGTCACAGAAATGTGAAGGCCCTGTTTCATCAGCTCAGTCTCCAGGAGTCAATACTCACAGAGCTCTGTCACAGTAGGCTACAGAGATCAATCCTACTGAGACAGAAAAGAGGTGGTCACATCTGGAGACACCCTGACTTCTTCTCCAAGGACTCTCAGCCAAGGGCCAACCTGGATCAAAACTCTTTGACTTACATGAACTGACAGGATCACAGTAGGAGTGAGGAGATCCATGGGCGTATCACCTTCATCGCAAACAGGTCAGCTGCAGCACTTGCTGTGTGATGCATGTGTTGGAGATGTTACATCCTGAGGAACAGACAGAAGGTTGCTGCCTGTGATTCTTACTCATTTTCTGGATAATTCAGCCACTTGCTACCCTGCCATTGTGCAAGCATCAATTCGAACTCCAGAATAACAACTTCTACTGCTTTTTCGGGCTCATTCCTGACAACTATGCCCAAAATGGTTGAGCTGTTACCAGAAGGTTTCCCCTTACTTAGTTGATTCTGAGGAAGAGCTGCACCAGGCACACACAGCTGTGGGGCCAGAAGAGCAGGGCAGTAGATGCAGCACTTTGAATCAAGAGCATCCTCCAGCCCCTGCCCTCCAGAAACCAAAGGGAAGACAAAACCCAATCGTTTGACACAAATTAATTTCCTGCGAAGACTTCAGAGTGAGTTAAAAGCACACGCGAGTGCACACACGCAGAGCCCAGAGCCTGAAACCTGACCCGGTGCAAGCTGCAGCGAGCCAGCCCCACACGGAGGGAAGCGGGAAGTTCTCCATCCCTGCGGGAGACGGATGCGAACCGTGCTGCCCCTCGTTGGCTGGAGTCAGCAAGCGGAGGGGAGCGCCAGTGTTTGGACAGATGCAAGTCTGTGTCATAGGCAGAAGGGCTGAGCAAAATGCTGATCCTCCGCTGCCCACTATGGATCCCTCCATAATAATCTTCCAGGCTCCTTTTAGCCATCTTAGAAGGTCTTGTTCTCCAGCTGCTTCTCAAGTCCCTCTCACACTAGGTCTTCTAACCATGAGGATTGTCAAAGCCAAGCTTCAGGCAATTCTCCCTACCAAAATCAGAAGATCTTTCTTAAAATGTAAGATTTCTTTTTAAAGGATTGAGGTCTTTGGTTCGCTTTCTTGCTGTGAAAGCTACACACAAGCTTTCCTCTGCCCCCAGGATCCCTGTTGTCATTGCTTTGAGGATGTGGGAGATGAGAGCCACGTGTAAGCACAGCACTCCAGGAGCTGGAGCTTCAAGGGTATTCAAAGAGCAAACTCCAAGGAGAGGGGTTAAGTTTATCTCTGGTGTCTCAGCTCGGGCACAGGGGCTGGGAGCAGCTGGAGGTGGCTGGGATGATCCCCCAAACAATTAATTCTGCTTTCAGACAGTGCACATGGAGAATAAGTATGGAACTAAACACTGGCTACATGTTCTGCAAAGCACAGAATTTAGGGGTCAGAGGAGCTCAGAAATTAGGGCTGGAAAAGACTACAGGAGGTTGTCTAGTCCATCACCAATCCCAAGAGTGCATCAGCTGTCCCTGCAGTGCTTCTGACATGGTTTTCCAACCTCTCCTTTGAGACACGTCCACTGGTGGATTTCCACCACTCTTTTATCCATTAGCAGGGGTGACCTAGGACATGCTTAACAACTTAGGCAGAGAAAAGAGAAAGTAAACACTGGAGTGACTTTACTTTCCAGGATGAGAGAAGAGAATAAAGTCAAACAGAAGTAAGAAGGTGGATAGGAAAGCTGAGAAGAGCCACAAAAGACTGCCAAGATTTGAAATTCTGTCTCCTTCCACCCTCCAAGAGCTACACAAACCCCAATCCTCCTCTCACCACATCTGGGGGCCCAAAAGGCTTCCAGATGGTCGACAAAAGAAGAGCCAGAGCCATGTCAGCACCCCACGAAGTCACATCACCACTGGGAGGTGATGCGTGAGACCGTGACTGTAAAATCTCCATCTTTGTCATGAGCCAGCGCTGACCCCAGGAGCAAGGTCGTGCTGGGGAGGACACATCCCTGGTAAGTGGCACTGCTCTCTCCCATCCAAACAGCCTCTTCAGGTTGTCAGGAGTTGGTGGTGCCCATGCCAGGGCCCCACTGCTGCAGCAGCTCTCCAGCAGTTGGCTCATTGCAGTGCAAGGTTCCAAGCCTGTTACAGCCCTGTAATAGCAGAGCAACTCCACTTGGTACAATTCAACATTACCACTGCTGTTGATCTTGGCGTATTATTTATCCATCTCCTGAGCCATAAATTTCCTTCCTGGACTCCATGACTTGCTTTATAACCACACTCTTTGTGCTGAGACTGCAAAGCCCTGGGGACAAGACCTTTGCCTCCACACTTTCTATTTAGGGACATGCAGCTTTATGAAAGAGTAACTTCCCAGATGACTTTGCAGCCATCACAGAAGTTTTTTTGAAATGCTACTTTTTTGGCTACTCAGAAGGTCACTGATAAGAGCAGGGATAAGCCACGAGTCCAAGCTGCTACCTCATGGAGATGAGGAGATCCTGGTAGCTCACTTGCAAATATGACCTACAACAAAGCATAAACTCTTTCCCCTGATCTCCCAAATGGATCAGCATTAAATCTCCCCTGCCAGAATCTCATTACTTGGCCTCTGTTTCTCAAGTCTGAAGCCTTTAAGGAGGTGAGCAGCCCCACCACATTATCACTTCAGGCTCAGCTGCCTGCACAATCTCTGCACCAAGCTTTGGGAGCTCAAGCAAAAGCAGTGTTTGCACTGCACACGTTCATGTTTGACTCTCAGAGAGGCTCCAAGCTTGCCAGCCTCCCACCTTGTGCACCAAGACCAGGATCAGTTGACTCTTGCTCCAATCCCCATCCCAAAGTCAATCATCCCCACCAGCCTTCTTGCTCTGGACTTCTGCAAGGGTCACTTTTCATTGGGGTGAGGGAACCTCAGCAATGCTTTCTATCCCTGCCTGCCTCAGCTTGGAGGGGTCCCTTGAGTGTGCCATGAAAGGAGAGGCACATCTGGGCTGGATTACAGGGTGGTGCAGTGGCTTTTACAGCTACAGATTCCTGCATATGTTTCTGAGCAGGACATATATGCTCATAGATCAAGATGCACAGAGCCATTCCAGGTTGTCCCCTCTTTGGAGGGCTCAGCTGTGGACACCTTGGCAGGTTGGGGGAGGTGGGAGGAGATGCTCTGGCTGATGCTGTGGCTGATGCTTTCCCACTGAGCACAGAGAATTGCTTTCTTCTGAGAACAGAGGCCAAATGGAGGGAATCATTTACACCATTGAGAAGTGGGTGTAACACTGCAATTTACTGGCATATTGCAGCCACAGAGGCAGTGACTCCGCATGGATAAAGTGAGCTGTGAAGAAAACAAGGGAGGAGGCAATGAGGCTGAGAGTAAATCCACAGAGATCAATAATGTTACATTAGATTTATGCCAGTTAGTAAACCAAAGGTTGTGGTCTGCTCTCTGCAGCACTGGTTTATCACAGCTCCAGATTTTATGCCACAGTCACTGCAAGCAGGATCCGTCCCCTGAGGTTTTAGGAATAACCTCTTTCTCTCAAAACTCTTTTCTTTAGTTGTCTGTGGGTTGAGAGAAAGAGACAATGATGTGTGGATGGAAAAACAACAACCAAAAAAAAAAAACCCTAAATTAAAATTAAAACACAGCAGGACTCCAAAGAATTTACAGATGTCTCTCCTCTCCTTCCTCACCCCCCCTGCTTCTCCGTGGTCAGCTGTAAATATTTATCTGGCAGGCTGTAGTGAAAGGCATGGCCCAAAACACTTAATCACAATTCCAGCATGGCTGCCCTCCAGAGCACCCCAAACTTGGGGGACGGTGGTTTTTTTCTGCAGCATTGTTAGAGGAAGGTACTTCTGTCCTTTTGCAGGCAAACAAACACCTTCAAAAGCAATTCATAACATCTCCAACATGGACTGCTGGGTGCTTTGTTTGTCTTCTTCTTTGGATCTTTTTCTTTTTAAAGGGTCTGATTTTCTTTTTAAACCTGAGTAGCAAAGGTGGACAAGCCCGTCACCCCACTGTCAGCAGCAACCTGGTGCTGATTGACAGGCAGAAGTGGAGTTGAAGTTGGACTGGATCAGTGAGGAGGTTTGGGAAATCTTCTGCAGAATCAAAGGAATAATTCTATTTCTGTAATTCACCCGAAACTGTTCCACAAGTATTGATAGAACCTGACCCCATCTTCCCTATGAAGGGTGGCTGTCTCTGGGGTGGAGCCTTGGCAGCTTCCACGGGTTGCTCAGCAGAAATCTGGGACAAGTGGAAGCACTGCTAGAGGCCGGTAATTGTAGGGCCTTTGCTTTTGAGGATGCCCAGCAAGAAACACCATTGGCACAGGGATTGCTGTGCAGCAATAGGTACCTGCAAAATCAGGAGTAAAAACCATGGGACCAGGGCCTTGCAAGCCTCGTTCCCTGGTTTTCACTTTCATGGTGAGTCTGGCCTTCTGATGTATCTCCCTGCAAGGATTTTGGGAAGATTTCCCCATCTTCAGTTGCACTGTTCCTTCCCATACACAACCATTACATCTGGCTCTAAACCCTATGTATTTATATTTTGAGCCATCTCTTGATGGCTCACTCTCCAGTTTGATATGGAGGAGCTGGGAAAGGAGAAAGGACCATAACACACAAGGCTGTGGGTCCTCTGGAACACACCCTCAGGGCCTCCCTCTCAGTCTGCTCCAGCCCCAGAGGCTGGAGCACATAAAGATGCAGCCAATGTTCACTTTGTGTCTCAGCTTCCAGCCTCACCAGCAGATGTGGCAGAGTCTTCCCTGGAAGAAGAAATTAAATGTCCCACCAAAAGCTTGGTTGCTACTTCACCATAGTGATTATTGCCTCAGTTTCCAGATGAAACACAAACATATTTTGTTTTTACAGTTCTTTTCTATTTTCTGCAGGGAGTGGCACACTTTGGCCAAGCAGAGCCATGCATGACATCATATTTTCTTATTGGCCTTTACTGCACTGCAATTGCCTCACCAGTTATTGCCACTTACTGCCAAGTAGCTGTTTCACCACCTGATTATTTATCAGCCTGCCTTTATGCTTTCCTGGGCATTGAGATTCACTTCACTTTCTCCCTCCTCCTTGCCACTATTTCTAGTGGAAATGATACTGATCAGCACATCTGCAAACATGTAGATTTCCTTGAAAAGGCAAGTCCACTACTTGCTCATTTAGAGCAGGTAATCAGTAACCACACAGATAAATTGGTCTGAGGTTAATCTATTATCCTGTCAGTGGCTGTTGCAATTTTTAACAGACTCAGAGCCTAGAGAATTGTTAAAGCCCCCTCCCTCTAAGTATAAATATAAATATATGATCATCTCAACATCCTTCAAGAAATAAACTCCCTTCTCTGCTGTAATTATTGTGACCTTGCCATTGTGATACAAAGGGTACCTAAAAATGCAGACCAGCTAAATCCAAAAGTTTTCAAAACCCAGAGTAACCATCTATTAATCTATTTTTAAAGCCAGTGCTGTGAGATTTGAGGCCTTCTTTGAGATCTTGTAATCTCTGGGGCTGCTAATACTGTAGCAGTTAACTGTGTGCACTGACACCAACTGCAGCATCATCAGAGGGCTGTAGGATGCTCTGGGAACAGCAAGTCCTCTTAAGGCAAGATTTTCCAAAGGGCTCTCTTTGCTTTGACCAAAATGGACCGCTAGGTTTTTATTACACATAGGGCACTGTACCATGGGAGATTTGCAGTCTCCCTGGTGCTGGTTTCTCTGAGCCCACCCACTGACTACGCAGCATCACATCCCAAAATCCCTGAAAGTGCCATGTCCACCTTTTCCCCTTGCAGTGTGATAAATGGTAAGGCGCAGAGGCATCTGGGGAAAGGCTGCTTTTATGGCAGGGTACATGGTGCCCTGGACAAGGGAGGATGTGAGGGATCATGATCACCCCTGGGGACAGCCCCAGCAGTGCCAGGCACTGCCTTGGCAGAGGATGGGGCAGAGCTGTGCTCTGAGTGTCCATGCAACAAGCACAGGCAACGGGGACCTGCTCGTGCTCCATGGGGTTGACACAGTACTGAGATTACCCAGCTGCAATTCCCAGCACCTGCTCTGTAGCTGGTCCTCGTGTCCAGCAGTTGAGGTGCACTTGAGGTGCCCGGTTCATCCATCACTCCCCACCCCCTTGGGACGGCTGGCTGCTGCTGCCTTCATACAGCTGAGGCAGACCATGGCAGGGTGGGGAGGGCACATGCGCAGAGGAATATTCTCCATACTGCAGCTGCTGCCAGGCTGACAGCAGCAACCAGAGCTGGGTTTTCCCACGGTTCCTTCACCTTTCTGTCAGTGCTGGGGGTGAGGTGCCAGCCTGGCCCCTCAAGAGAAATCAAGCAGATCTTTGCTGTTTGCTTTTCCTCTTCAGGAACTGATTTAGAACAGTAATTTGTCAGCCTAGCCAGTGCCACCCTCCTGCCCACCCCTATTTTGCCCCAGAATCGGCAAAGTGGCTACTCCAGGTAAGCCCCTGAGAAGCAGGAGGCTCGTGTTGCCTGCAGGCCCCATAGGGATCTGCTGACTGGAAGGCAGCTCCACATGTTCCACCATCTTCAAGGGACATCTTGGGCTCAGGGTCACATCAGCTCAGGCATATCTCCATCTGCCTGACATTGGTCTCAGGGTCTTTCTGCTGTTCAGAGATACAGGGGCAAGTCTGTGCTGGCAGCTGTGGTGGGACACCTGGACAGAACATCGAAGAGAAATGGAACCTTCCCTCTGTCCTCACCATGAAGGGAGTCTCCACCAAAGCTGCACATCCCCAACAGCCTGGCCTAGCCAAGATCGTGACTTGAAAGGACAACCTGAGCTACACCCTGTTTATTTCTATACCTGCTTTTTCTGTCACAAGCCCAGGAAGCCCAAATTATTTACCTGATACAGAGGGAAACAACAGAGTGATTCAGAGATCAAGAAACTTTTCATTTCTCAGAGGGAAGATAAATACTGTTCCTTTGCAGTAAGTGAATTGTTTGGTAGTGCCAGCACCAGAACATAATCTGTTATTCTCCTGGTTGATGTAGGATTGTCAAGGCCAGGCCACCCATGAGCTCAGCCATCAGGCAGAGGCAATGCTGGCATCTCCAAAGCCTGATTGGGGTTTCCAACCTGTACAAGTCTTAGAATACTAATTTCTGAGTGGCTGCTGTAAGGAAAGGGCTAAAACTTTGCCAGGCAGCTGCAAGATACCATGGAAAGATGAGATGAGGAGTTACCCAGTCCATGGTACCCAGCCTCTTACAGTGGCAAGCAACCACACAGCAGATGACCTTAGCTGAGAAGCCCAAAGTCTCTGGTTCATGTCCAGAGCATTTCCAGACACACTGCAATGAGCCCTGGCCAGCCTCAGCCCCACAGAGCAGCAGCATCACTAACAGAGCAAAGGCCTGGTCATGCAGGAAGCCCTTGGCAGCATCCCCATCTCAGCACCAGGAGGTGCCTTTGGTGAGCTATCCTGAAGTCCTGGGTCCAGAACAGAGGAGCTTGCCGGAGCAGCATTCCCTCATGAGTAGGGCTGGAGAGGTACAGAGGGACTCAGAGGTCTCGTCCTGCACACCCTGGACAGGGGTGTAGGCCTGGTTCCTACAGCTCAGCACAGCACTGGGCAAAGCCACTCAGCTGGCCCAGCTCCCCACTCTCCTCAATAACAGCTGTAACATCTTTTGGCATGTGCACAAAGCTCACTGAAGGAGCAATAGAAGTGTGAAGCCTCTCTGAATACCTTATTCATGGTGTTTAGACAGCACTGCCTATGGGCCAAGGGACACAGAGATTGGATTCCCATAGCCACAAATTATAGAACATGTTCTTCTTTTAACTGGTGCTTCAGATGATCCCAGTCACTTGGGATCAATTGTGGTGGTTAACCACCCTGCAGTATCTACGTCAAGCACTCCGGTTAGTGCTACACCTCTGCCACCTGCTTCCTTTTCCACTCCAGCCACCGCTGAAAGTCTTTGTGCAACCAACAATTTCTCTAAGGACCTAAACTCTTTGCTTACTCTGTTCTCTATTTCAGCTCCAAAGGGAGGGTTTTCCTCTGTGCAGTACCAGTGGGGTTCAAAAATACCTGGAAAATTCAGTGTTTTGGTGTGCACAAGTAAAAGACTACTTACCGCAAATATTGTGCTGTCTCCCAGGGGCAATCATAATGCTACAGTTTGTAGAGCACTACAGTAATGAAAGCCCCAGAAATACCACTGGAGATGAAAGGTCAGGTGATTTAATAGGAACCATATGTGCTGCTCCAAGTTTTCTGAGTAATCCAGCTTCTGCATGTCCTCGCTGCATTACAGACATGATGCATCATCTCCCCTTTCCTTGGCTTCATTATGGGGACTGAATCTCCCCCGAGACCCTAATTGCTTCAAATGCTCTCTGCTCTATTTATATTTGATTTTACCCAGTGGTTTCAAGCAATACTGATCCTGAATGACTGTTGATCTAGGGCTGTATCCTGACTGACATCTGCTTTCAGGAAGTTGTGTGTAGGTCTGTTTGAGTAACATTACACAGGGCAGAGAGGACTCTGCTCTTCAATTAGAGGCTTTATAATGATCCAGTCAATACAATGTTTTTCTTCACAGACAGAGCCATGTGACCACAATGGTTTTCATATCTGTGGACTTAGTTTCGGGGTAATGTGTATCTTTCTGCTATCTTTGTGTTGGGTCCTTGCCTCAGCTGCTCCCTACCTCGGTTTCCCCCTCACAAACTGGTCGTAGCTCCCCTTACTTGGGCCAAAGTGCTGCCAGACCTTGATAACCCACGCTGCCCTATCTGAAAAGGGATCTTTCCTGCCCCGCCTGGTGGAAATAATTGCAGCAGGTCCCACTGCTGGCAGCCCTGGCATCTAGAGGTCAGCAGAGAGGGGAAGGAACATTTGTTCCCTTCTCAGTGGACACAGACCTGCTTGATGGCCTGGGCAAAGCGGTGCCTTCCCTCTGCTGCCACAAGGCACGGCTTGGTCTGTGTGGTGGTGGAGGGCGGGGGGCAGGAGGAGCACAGAAAGCAGACAGATGGCTACACAGCCAACCCGGTTATTACCGGAATAAATTGGGTAAATCACAGGCTAAGCAGTTGCTCTCCCTGTGGTAGAAGAGGATCTGACACTGTGATTGAAAATTAGCAGCATCTCAGAGGCAATCATGGCTGGGAAGCTTGCTGTGCTGGGAAGCTCTGCTCAACCGGGTGTTGCACTTGGACTATGTTATTACTGCACCTTAAACCACAAGAACAAAATGTTTGGGACATGCTAATGACACCAGGAGAAACAGAAGCATTTTGATTTGATAGTAATTGTAGTAATTATTTGCTAGCAGGGCAGATATGAATACAATATAATGGGTCTGATTATTTATCAGCATTCAACACCAGAAAGAAAACAATGCTGGTAAATAGCAGAGGGTTTATTTTGAGGAACTGTTTAAAGCCACAAAAGGACAAAACCTCTCTGTTCAAAACAGGGCCTGTGGAGGCTCCGTGGCAAAAATCTGAAAAAGGCTTTCAGGCTTCACAAGAGCTGTATATGATTGAGGTTTGGCCCTGATGCGTTTGGCTTGGTGGCACTGCCAAGGCCAGATTTGCTGAGCAAGTGAGACCCTGACCAACATATTGCCAAATGTCACCCACTGGCAAAGAAACCACCCAGGTTAGAGCACTTTGGCAACCCATTTTGGAAAAACTTAGCAAAGATTCTTCAAACACTTGCAGGAGCGCAAAAACAGGAGAGCGGTAGGCACACCAGGACAGGTCTCACACCAGCAGTATTCACCATCCCTCAGTGGGGAGCAAAGACCAGTGTCACACATGCTCCCAGGCCACTAGAACAAGGACAGCTGCTGACCAGCCTGCCTTGGAGTGTCTGCAGGACATGCCAGGGCAAGGCAGGCATTGCTCCTAGGGAACCCTTTGGTAAGAAAGCAACTTTTCTCCCATTGCAGATGGCAACCACGTTCCTTTCAAAGGGGCTTTGTTGTCCCTATTCACCTCCTTACTTGGCATCCAGTTCCCATGGCACTTTCAGTTCCTCCACTCATCCAGCCTCGGAGCTGCTCTGCTGTGAGCATGTCAGATAGGAACATGCAATCAGTTCTGGCCAACCTACTAACAGACCCAGCTGTTACTACAGCAGGCACTGATGTGAGCAGCCACAAAAGCAAACAGATCTTTGGGCTCCTCATGTGTCTGGAGCTGCCTGCACATCCTGCCCCACGTTAACTGAAAACACGTGGTCAGGTCCTGCCAGGCTGGCGTGCAGCTACAGCCAGAGCGAGCTCTCAAAGCACTACAACTTCTGTTTCCTCACCCCCTTGCTTGAATAAGCCCACTGAAATCTAGCTCAGGAAATGGTACAATACCGACATGCTTAAATGTTCTCATCATCACTGATGTTACTTCTGCAGAGCCTTGCCGCTTCAGCTGCATCCTCGTTGGCTTGCTGGGTTGGGGTTTACTACGTGAGGATTACCCATCACTGGAGGATGCTTGTCCTTGCTTTCCTAATATGTTCCTAAATTTCAAAAGATAATTCCGTGCATAACATACCCAGTTATGTGCTCAAACCAAACTCACTTTGTTTCTATGACACGTGAACACTGGTCTGCCACCCAGGACAGACCTCACACACTTCAGAAACCTGAGCCTGAGCTATGCCTTTGTGACCAACCTTGCACACAGCGACCATGGATGATTCAGGCTCAGCCAAGGGATGTGATGGATGCCAGACAGCCCTGATGGCCATGGTTCTCCTAGCAGGCCCCAGCACCCACACCCTGAGGGCAGAGAGGACCTGTAGGATGCCCATTTGCAGCCATGCAGGTAGATCAATGAGTGGCTCAGGTTTCAAGCACTCCATGAGGAGCAGTGCAGGAGGTGAATGGGGTCACCCCCAGCCTCACCATCAAACACATGAGGGCTGAGTCACCCCTGAGGCCTCCCCATGGAGAAATTCTTGGAAGTGTAAAGGCAATGAACATGCATACAAGGCAGGGCTGGCATGGCAGGGTCAGTTGCTAGTACATGTGCCTGTTTGGAGCTACTGGCCCACCTGAAACCCTGGCAGGAGCAGACCCTGCCACTGAGGAGGGGGCAGAGATGGGACTGGCACACAGTAACTTACCCCAGAAAATGCCCCTATGTCACCACCCTCTTCAACCAGAGGTGGATTTAGTTTCCTAGGTAGTATTTTTCCAGGGTGCATGTAGTTTCCTAGGTAGTATTTTTTTTTTCCTCTTTCTTTCTTTTCAGGTCTGTAGCACTGTAAAAACCAAGCAGCCACAGCATCCTGTGGCACAGGGTTCCCCAGTGCAACCCCACACTCTGTGCAGATCTGCCTCTGGTTGTTTGCTTTGAACCTGCCACCTGCTACTTTTATTTGATGTCCCTGAAGTTCTTGTCTGAGAAGCAACAGCATACAATCACACAATACAAATACTAATTTGTATTGAGATCCCCTAGTCTTGAGTCACTGGTGTCCAGGTGCCTGCTTCTTTTTAATTCAATGGTGAAAGCTCCCAAGTGCCTCAAGGGCACAGATCAGGCATTCGTAAATTTTTCTTCACTTTTCCAATCATTACTGGTGTGATGCGCTGCAAAAGTCTGCCAGTTATTACCATAATGGATGAGACTGCAGAAACAGGAAAGAAATACCACCTTTGCCTTGGCATATATAACCAATCTGTATGTCCTCCATGCATCACTGCCTGCAGACACCTGGGAACACACAGCCTCATTCATGCCCCTCCCCTGCACAGGCTCTTCTGCCCATGCTCCAGATGCACATCCACCAGCATCCATCCTTCCAGAACCACACTTGCATCCATGCATGCCCCTTTATCTTTACTCCTCCAATAAGTCCTTCTGATTAAAATATAACTAATATGCCATAAATACAAACACCACAGGCACATAAATGCCACTGTAAATGCACTTGTCTATATACCCACGCTTTAACAGCACATACCCCATTCAATCCTAACTTGATACACACCCTTGAATGCATTCTTCCACCCCACACCTTGCCTCAACATGCTATGCAGCTTCAGGAAGAGCAAGGGAAAGCCCAAAGTTGTTTGAATGAGATGGTCTGTCCAGCTGGAAATTCTGCTTCTCAGTTTTTCCTGTGCCAAGCCATGTTTCAGTGGCTTTCACGGAGACTGGGGTGAGAACTGTGGCCCCAGCAGCACTGCATTTTCCTAGTCAATCCCATAGGTAGGCAGATAGGTCAACACTCAGCATGCAGCTGGAAGCAAGGCAGTGGGTGGGTTTTCCAAACAGCACTGCACTTTGCAGCACAGAGGTGGTGAGTGTTCCACAGATGGGCTTCACATGGAGCCCTGTCAAAGACTGAGCCAGGCAGGTGAGCACAGGGCACCCTGCTCATGGGTGACTGCCAGAGGACAGATATTTCTGGATAAATGAAACACAGGGAGACAGAAATATATATATATATATATATATATATATATATATATACACACACATCACATGTGAGCATGCATGTACATACATATATGCCAGAAAATGTTTGTCCAACACAAAGAAAAGACGATCCTGTGTTCTGGCTGCAAAGGGGCTCACCAAGGCTCAGGGTATACATGTAACAATCCATTTGGCCACTGCTGTGATCTTGGTTCCTCTCTGCTATTTTTAAAAGGCCATAGCATTAACCTAATTAATTTACTTTAATTGGAGAACGGTATTAGCTTAAATGGTCCTGCTTAAATCGTAGAGAAGCCGTAGCCACACTCTTCAAACAGCCACTTGTCCCCATTCACCCTCCTGCAGATGGTTAACACAGCTGAGCTGCACTTTGGCACAACAGCCCTGCTCTCTTCACAGGGTGTTTTCTGCTCCGAAGGGAAACACCTGCACATCTCCAAGCAAGATGGCTCAGAGCAGAGAAAGGACTCAGCTTAGAAGTTGCATGCTCCCCTGCTGAGCCAGGACCCAAACCTGGTGGGAAGCCAGGAGATCCAGCAAAGTAGAGGTCCTGAGGGACCCATGCCAAGCTGACCATGCTCACAGTGCTCAGACCTCAGCTGGCATCCCTGCCCATGCTGGCAGAGCAGGAACTGTTTGCACAAGCTGCTTTGGAAGCCACAGAGGTGATCAGCCCTGCAGAATGGATGCCAGAGGCAGCAACAAGGGACAGTGGCTACAGCAAGGACCATGGCTCAAAGACCACAGCTCAGCTCTCATTTCCCTGGTTTCTGCTGGCATCTCCTGCAGTGGGCTTTGGGAAACCATTCCCACATGCCAGAGTCTGGCATCCAAAGGAGGTCAACATCCTCACTCTCCTTTACTACAGCTGAAAAGTACCCTGTAAGATCTTCATGAATACCCCTAACCTGTCTTCCTCGAGCTTCAGAGTTGTTGCCATATTGCAGTTTATCACCATGTTTCACCACCCAAACTGCCCTGTTCTGTTGTTAACCCAGTGGCCCAAGCTTGCAGGGAGAAATGATGGGTGGGCATGATTGAACTAAATCCAAACAGATGCTGGGGGTTCAGCCAAGAGCCCTGGCACCAGAGCAGCACCTCTACCCCCAGCTCACCCTGGCCAATGGGCTGGCTGTGCAACGCCAAGCTGTGTGCCAGCTTCCCGCCTGTACCCTTCACCGGCTGTACCCTGCCTTCAGAGCGCTAGGTGTCCGTACCTCCAGCCTAGCGGATACAAGGGCAATGCATCCCTCTCTCTGAATACACAAAATAGACTTACAGCAAGCTTGACCTGCCAGAGGCCTACAGATGATCAGGGTTTGTGGAGTCATAGCCACCGCCACGGCTTTGAACAGCATCTGGGGCTCCAAGGGTGAGTGCGCTGAGGGATCAGGCTGTGCTGGAAGAAACATCCCAGAGGAAAGCATTCTGTAAGGGAGGGGGGACTTGGGGGAGCCAGCAAGGCACCGTACAACCCTTGCAAAATTGGCCAAGGCCAATTAACAAGCTGCAGCTGACAGAGTGGGGAGGATTTCAAGATAAGAGAGATGGCAAGAAGCCTAGAGGAGAACAGAGCTTGGAGGGAAGAATGGAAAAGGCCTCCTGGGAATGAATCTAAGTAGGACTGCTAAGGGAATTTATGCTAATATCTCTCAGGAGGCCTTAGAAAAGGGGACATAGGTAATAGCCTTGTGAGATGCTGGTGAAGATACAGAGTTAGCAGTAGGGGAGAGACAGGAATTAGCTCAAGTAGATAACAAGGGGAGGGGAATGCACATTACAGGCACCTGAGATGGAGTATTTAGAGCAAGACTCAGAGGAAGGGATGAACCACAGCTAAATTATGCAGAAGTACTCTGGCTGTAAACAAAAGGGCTGTGGAGACTCTCAGGACAGATATGCAAGACTTCCTGAAGTTAAAATTACAAGCCAAAGACCATTTGGGTAGTTACCCACCCTTCTGTTTTGGGGAAGGCTGGAAACCTACAGTCATGCTACAATTGACTTGCCCAAGCAATAGGCAAGTCACTTGAAAGACAAAACACCATCTTGGTGAGGGAAGCACCAGTGAGGGACAATACACCATACCTCAAATGGAGCAGCTGCACATACAAAGAACCTGGCATTCATTTTGGAAAAGCTCTTAATTTTCAAAGCCATCCACTTGCAGACGTGGCCTCCTGGCATTGTGAAGTGCTTGGGACTGGCTGCACTGTGTCACAGTTCACTCCACTCCACCCATCCATACCCTTGCCCACAAAGACCCAGAAGATGGCAAACGCACAAGACCCAGCAGAGGTGTGAATATAGCAGCTGTTACACTTTATTTCATTGTGGATTTTAATTTTTTTTTTCCTTCGGATTGAAAAAGAAAAGACAGAAAAGTTACAAAAGTAGTAAAAGGCAACAATATCCGCAGGACATCCCTGTTCCCCGCTCCCACACGGGGCAAGGCAGCCTGCCCCACCTGCTAGCTGGCAGGAGCACACCTCTGGGCCCCAGCACCTTGGCAGCCCTTGCTGAGCAAAGCCTGAGGCTGCAAGGCCATGTAGGGGCAGACACCCCAGCCATTTGCACAAGGAATGTACCTCTTAGATGGGTACCAGGCTATGGCTGTCCCATCTCCTGAGCACAGGGATTTGGTCCAAAGGAGCAATGCTTCCTGTCCTGCACTGGTCAGCTTGATCTGGCAGCAGTTAAAAAGCTGAGGTGTGCCATCAAAACAAGATAAAGCAGAATTTCTACAAGGGCAGGAGGAATCAGCAGAGGAACTGCGCTCTCTTGGAAATAGAGACTTGCAGGGAACCACGATGGTCTGCCAGAGGTCCCTCACCAGTAAACACAAGTAACCTCCTGGAGGTGATGCTGGTGTAGGGGGTGGCCCAGCTGTCACAGTCTGGAGCCAAACAGCAGGCAGAGCTGGGGCAGCATCAGGACAGACATCCCCTCACCACCTTGCCCAGCTGCTCTGCCTGCCTGAATGACAGGAGTTAGGGAGAAGAGAGGGGGTGGGGGATTCAGGTCTCCAAGCCTACAGCCTTTGGACTTTCCCCAGGGGTCTCAGTGAAAGGCCCAGACTAGCTCACTGGGTAGCCTCCTACTGGCAGCTGGACTGACCACTGGTCTCAACCAAAGAGCAGCATCAAAGACTCTACACTAAGGCAGATTTAAAAACCCAAAAATTATTTTGTATTACTCACAGTTGCTCCTCCTGATCTGGACAAACTACTTGTTTGCCCTGACACTCAGATACAGGCTCATAGTGGGCAATGCCTACACCAAGAGGTTACTCTGTCCACCAGGTGCAGCAAGAGGAAAGGCCTTGCTCCTCTGCCTCAACAGGAGAGGCAAGAGCTTGTTCTATTAACTCCTGCCTTTGGCACAAAACACGCACATGCCTCAAGGACAGATCCCAGCCAAACACCAGTGGTAGCAAGGCCTAGCATGGTCCCAACAGCCCCAGAACTGTCTGTGGAGAAATGTCCCCCACCTTCACTCAAACTCCCCTCCTGTTTCTTACACCAACAGCCACAAAATCGACTTTCTCCCCACTCCTTGCTTCATCTGGGAACATTGTCCCACTGATACCAGAAGAGTGTACCTGAATTTAATAGCTAGCCTAAAAAGGGGGAGTGGAAAGCTTGCTGGAGACATTAAATTGGTTTGGGTTTGGTGGTACCAGTTACCTTCACCATCATATAGTGGGACAATACTATGGAGAAGTGTTACATAGTCCCAGAACACACACTGCCTCAGCAGAGAAGAGACCAAGTCACCACCAAGTTCCTCTCTTTGATGATGCTGAGAGGACTGAAGGTAGGCACTGCATTTTCCTGGATAGCTCAACACAGACCTTCCAATTCTAGAATTTTATTCTAACCCCAGATCTACATATGGATGTCTCACTCTCCCATTTCAATCTCTTTTTGAACAGTATCAATCAACTGCCAGCAGATCATCTAGAATGCACAGCTAAATGTGCCAGTTACTCCTCCAGACACTTCCCTATCCCAGGGTTTTCCACTTAAGAGAGCTTGATGTGAATGCAATTGTAACAATCTCAGAGAGGGATCTTCTTGTTTTGCAAGCAGCTCTGCATAGCCTCTTTCTCCAGTCCTGAGCTCACTTGTGAGTGGGAGAAGTGCCAGGTCTATAGCAAAGCACTGTAGACCCAGGTATCCTTGGGAAACTGACTGGATTTGGTTTCACAGCTTGATCACTCATCCCTGCTGCCATGCAGGTTATACTAACCCCTGAACACCTCCTGGATATCTTCAGTTGCCACCATCCTCATGTTTGACACTGCCTTGGTGGCAGTTCTTGTGGTTTGTGAACCTGACTGGTTTGCTTTGCCCTGAAAGACAAAATTTACCCCCTTTGCCACTGCTCGGATCCATCAGTGGTATGAGAACAGGCACTGCTGCCAAGCTCTTTGCTTCTTCCTGCCAGAGCAGCTGCATTGCAAAGACGTGTCATTGCCCCTTCTTCTCCCACCCCTCCCCTTGGGTATCATCACCTCCCCTTCTCCCTGCCAGGCAGGACACTGGTTGATAGTTCCTGAGGTTTTCTGGAGAAACTCCTTCAGTAGGCACATGACGGTTCTTCCACTGGAGCTATCGGGCTCAGCGGCTTCAAGGTGCTGAGGGAACGGAAGGCAAAAGTGGAGGGATCATACATAAAGTGGGGCGGCGGGCGGCCTCCGTTGATGCTCTGCAGGGGAATAAGAAGAGGCATGAAGTCAGTGCTCATGTCAGCTGCAAACAGTGAAGTTCCTGCCTTGAGTGCTTTGCCATCCCCCTCTCTGATACAATTACACCTCCTTGAATGGGTGGTCATGCTTGCACTTGTAGCAAATGGCACTAACATAAGCAGTGCGAGCACTTTGCTCACATCTTTGCTCTTACCCTTCAAGATAAAAAGCAGACACACCTCCCTTCCTCCAGGACTGAGGCCCACCTGACTAGGGCCCATGGCACCTGTAGCCACTAAGTGAAACAGGATATCCATGATGCATTTAGAGTACCAGAGTCAGAAAAACATCACTACCAAAAGGTGTCACACGGAAAAGCTAAATTCACTTGGCCTTGAAGTAAGATCTCATACACTTTTAGAGCATGGAGACAAACCAAGTTCTCTGGAAATGCATTCTTCAGGCCCATTTTTCAACAGCTCTCCAATAAGGATTTACAAACCACTATTTCCTACAGTCTCAGGCATGCTGAAACTCTCCAGGGGTTTGGTTCCAGTCTCTACAGTTTGGCAAGGAATGGCTGAGAAATGCTTGGAGGAAAATATCCCACCCCCAAGGCCTGACAGACTGGTTTTACCATGGCCACTAATTCTCTACCCTTTTGCTCCCAGTGCTCAGAGCATGGCCAGAGCAGGTCCAGAGTAAGGAGGCCAGAAATAGCCATGTACTCCCTGAACTGCATGACAGGACAGAAATGCTGTTTTCCACTAGGCTGTACTGGGATATGTGGATCCCAGAGGAATTATAGTGCCAAAGAAGTAATTCCACTCTGTTAAATGCAAAGAGCTTTCCTTTTACTTTTCAGGAACTTTGGTTTGTTTCTTTCCTTCTGCAAGCAGAAGCACTAGTGGGACAGCTATTTCACTGATACTTTCTGGCCAGGAGAGGAGGGCTTACTTGCTCAAGGATCCAGGAGAGTGTTTAATCATGATTCTGTAGAGCTCATTCCCAAGGAATATGTGGAAAGTTCAGCAGCTCAGAAACTCATGCAAACGTCCCCTACTCTTATCTCACTTCCACCACTCTTGGGAAGGGCTTTACCACTATTTTCACAGAGGTTAGGAAAAAACCCAATGAGAAACAGGATAGAAAAAACCCCAAAAAACTACAGGTTGTGTAGAGAAGTGATTGAGAGCAGCCCTTCAGGAAAGGACTTGGGGGTGGTGCTTGATGAAAAACTCAACGTGAGCCAGTAGTGTGCACTCACAGCTCAGAAAGCCAGTGGAATCCTGGGCTGCATCAAAAGCAGACCAGCCAGCAGGTCAAAGGAAGTGATTGTCCCTCTCTACTTTGCTCTTAGTGAGACCCCACCTGGACTACTGTATCCAGCTGTGGAGTCCCCAACAGAAGAAGGACATGAAATTGTTGGAGCAAGTCCAGAGGAAGACATGAAGTTGTTAAGAGGACTCGAGCACCTCCCCAATGAAGACAGGCTAAGAAAGTTGGAGCCTGTTCAGCCCGGAGGGAAAAAGGCAGCATGGAGACCTCACAGGAACCTTCCAGTGTCTGGAAACAGTCTTTGGGGAAGCCAGAGAGAGACTCTTCCTCAAGAACTGCAGTGGCAAGATAAGGGGTTAGTTATGGTTACAAATTGGAAGAGGTGAAATTTAGTCTAGATATTAGGAAGACATTCTTTCCTGTGAGGGTGGTGAGACACTGGAACAGGTTGCCCAGGGAGGTTGAGAATGCCCCAACCCTGGCAGTGTCCAAGGTGAGGCTGGGTAAGGCCCTGAGCAGCCTGGTCTGATGGGAGGCGTCCCTACCCATGGCAAGTAGGATTAGAACCAGATGATCTTTAAGGTCACTTCCAACTTTTGACATTCTATGTGATTCAGACTGGGCTCTGGTGTTATGTGACTCCCTGTTCTTTTCTAGGCCTTTCCTAACTAGAACTACGGTCTCCTTTGCTTAGCCTGCACTGTGGGACTGTTCCTCAAAGAATTAGGCTTTTTAGGAACAATTACCAACTCTACTGTCTCACAGAAGACAAAGGTTCATTTCAGCACTTCAGATTCAAGTCTATCACACACCTAACAGCATGGCAAGGTGATGTTTTGATGCCTCCAGCTCTCCTCTGCCTGGGTTTTAACTTGTCATCACAAGACAGCAACACATAAATATCCCCTAAAAGCTGCTCAGATGGTTTGTCTCACCCAGACACACACAGCAAATCAGAGTGAGCTAAGTGTCCAAGCCAGGCCCTGAGTGCTGCAGTAACTGCAGCAGGATCTGGAAGCCTCTTGTCTCCAAGGCTCTTGGTCACAGCTCAGCCCCACTGGGCAACAGCCTTCATGTCAGGAAAGACCTGTAAAAGCCAGTGTGGGCAGTATGTTCCTGCCTAGTTCGTATCTCTTCTGCAAATTAAGATGGGCAGTTGAGAATGGAAAATGCCAACATGGTGCTTGGCGTCAGCTGTGCCTGCAGTTTCAGCCAGCAAATCATACCCTGCTACATCCCCCTGACACCTTGGCCAGCAGAATATGAAACAAGAGAGGCAGATTTAAGAGCCTTTACTCAATAGCCACCTGCTGTGGGGTTATATATGGTGTATGCTCTGGCAAGCCTCAGAGCTGGAAGGTAACATAGCAACCCCTATTCAAAGCTAAGGGGTAGAATAAATCAGCATATTTGTCCTTCTCTAGAGCAGAGAAGGTCCCCTGCCAGTGCCAAGAGGGAATGGGAACAAAGAACCTGGCAGTCCCCTCCATTTTGAAATGCCAGACAGGATTAGGGAAGGCAGCTGAATCCGTTCATTTTTGGCAGACGGCAGATGAAGAGGCTGGGGAAAGACGGGTCCAAAGGACAGACAAAAGTCATCTACAAAACTCACCAGGCTTTGGATGGAAAGCTGTGCTATGGTTTCTCTCTGGGTCGTCTTCTTCTGGGGCCAATGTGTGGGGCAGAGAGCCTTCCCAGGGCACTGCCAGGATGATGGGCACAGAACAGGTGAGGTAGAAGGTCAGGGATGAGAGAAGATGCAGTAGGATGACGAGATTGATGGATAGTCATGCAGCTGCAAGTGAGGCTCAAAATGCACCCAAATCCTGCCTCTTCATTGTGGCACCTCTCAAGCAGCCACAAGATGACCACTGGCTTTCAACAACCGCAGACAAGGGCAGAGTGAGAACAGGCCTGTGCCCAACTGCAGGCAGTAACAGGAGAGGCAGTAACCTGACTGCCCTGATCCATAGCAACCTGACCAATCTGCACTCCTTTATAACCCTGAGCAACAAAGGATCCTCATGCACCTGCTCCCTGACTGACAGGGCAGCACCTCTGCTACCGACATTGCTGGAGGTAAGAAGTCTCCAAATCCCTCAACTCTCTTCTTGCAGAGGAGCATTTTTAGATTGGAGTTCATATCCAGCTATAGGGATGACCAGCCTGATCTGGCTTAGTCCAAGACACCATTTGGGATCACAGCATGTGGTGGTCTGGTCCTGATGGGTAGCAAAAGGCAAAGCTCTGTAGATATATTTCCAGAACAAAAACGGATAGAGCCAGCTGCCAGAGAGGGAAACACGTTCCTGCCACCCTGTCGCTTGGGCCAGCTGTCTCTCTGTAGTCTGGGTAAGCATCCTCACCAGCCTGCCCTTCTCCTTGGGCACACCATGCCTAGGACTTTGCTTTGATTAGGGAAGGGTGTTAAGAGTTGTTGCCCCCACAGCAGGTCCCCAGGGAGCTTGCCATAAACCTGCCTGACAGCCCCTGGTGAGCAACCCCAGGCCAGCTCCTGCAGAGGCTGCTCAGAGCGCAAACAATACGCACTTGACATTAAAGGCTCATGTGTTCACTCTAATGGCATTCGGACAGCTGGGTACCGCTCACAGAACGGAGCCTAATATGGGCCCTGTGCTAATGGAAATCATTAACCAGAGCCCTCAATTTGCTAAGCAATGTATTTACACAGCTGGAGAATGGCCCGAGTCAGACTCACACGGTTGCCACAGGAGAGCACAAAGGCTCAGACACAGACTCTGTCAAACACACATGCTCACTTGCACATACTCACCTGCCTCAGGTTCTCCCCAGTACACAGGCGCTTCCCTGGTCACTTGTGCACATCCCTCTGTGCACACACAGACTCCTGACTCAGAAATCACAAAGAGGGCTGTTCCACTCATACAAACCTTTCCTGCTTGTAAAGTAATTCAAGCCATGCAGAGCCAGAACTTCACAGCATCCAGGGGATGGTCTAAGGCACCACAGCTCATCACTGGCTCGTACAGCTACTCAGAACACAAGGTAGTTCCAGCACCTGAAGATGCCCACACTGCCCCACTGCACAGCTGATTCGGATTAGATGAGCTCCTAAGGGAGGCAAACTCATCATACACACGTTTCAAGCAACTATGCACAAACCACCTTGGTCAAGGATGCCTCTTCACCCATGTACATAAGCCTACATGTACACGCCTGCCAACGTGTACTGTTCTCACCAATAGCATTATCACATTTAAATACAGGAGGGCAAATAAACAACCAGGTTTGAAACATATCTGAAGGTATATTAAGGTATAATATCTGAAGGTATGTATTAACAAAGAAGCACATCTAAATATAGTGAATGGAGGAAGGTGCCTCAAAGAAGGCCAGTAAGTTTAAACATCACAGAAGAAATGCCAATTTCAATCATATTAGCAGCTCTCAGAAAACAGACAAATGCAAAACTGTTCCATAAACCCATCTGTAACATAATTGTACATTTCAGCAAGGAAAGAGTATACAGGAAGAAGACAAACATGTAAAGCTAAATCTATTAATATGGAGCCATATACCTTCTAGAAACAGATCCCTTACTTCTATGAAGTCTGGGAAAATATCCCAAATGCAGACAGTAACATGATTTTGGTCTCATGATTCCATAGAATCACAGTTCTCCTCTCTGGACAAAGCCAAAGCGACCACAGGTCCAAGTGAGCTTTCAGCTGTGGGAATGACAATCCTCACGGGAGCAGAGAAATGCTCAACACAACAACGTCTTTGAAGTGAGTGGTGTGCTAGGGGAGATGGAAAATTAAAGGACTCTTTGGTCCTCTTTCTTAAGGGCTCTAATATCCAGGTAAGATTCAAAAGTAGATCATCATGTGCACTCTACCAACCCATCCCTACTCAAGGCTAATCCAGCACAGGAGTCCCTTCTTTCCTACTCTTGGGCCCCAGTGGTTGGGAAGTGTTGCTGAGCTCCATTTAAAGGATGCTGCCTTCCAGTGGTGGGTGAATGATCCCTTTGCAGTCTGTAGACTCACTTGTTGAAAGTCCTTTGGGATGAAACCATGTAATTGCAAGTTGTAAAGGCACATCCGATTTCCAGCAGCACCCTGTGTGGAAAGGAATAAATCCCCAGAATAGCTTTGGCAAGGACAGACGCCTGCCTGGGATGCTGCCTGTTTGCGAGACAGCTGCCTTGCCCAGGAGTGGGCAGGGCCAGGTATTCAGGCAGAGCACAGAAAGAGTAAAGGTTGTCAGACTCCAGAGAGGAACATTTACAGGTACACTGATTTAACTCCACTTTGTCCTCCTTCCTCTCACTCCTGCTAAGTGTTAGAAAATAAACTTCTTCACTCTTCAACTTTGATGTGTGAAGCCATCAGCTGTGAGCAAGGGAAGGGGACCCATACGCCTGGTCCTAGTTACATCTGTAATTCCAAATATAGTTCTGCCCAGGCAACCTTCCCAACATCTCTGCCTCAGTTTCTTCAATGCTTAATACATACATGTCCTGGTTTCTACTGGGATGAAATTAATTTTCTGCCTAGTAGCTGGTGTATCCTGTGGCTTAGATTTAAGATGAGAATAATGGTGACAGCAGTAACTAAAAATATCAGTCTGTTAAGAAGTGTTTATACTGAGTTAAGAACTTCTCAGCTTCTCATGCCCTGACAGTGAGAAGGTTTGGAAGGGCATGAGAAGCTGTGAAGGAAACAGCCAGGACATCTGACCCCAGCTAGACAAAGGACTTTGCCATACCATATGATGGCATAAGCCAGTGGTTTGCCTTCCCAAGTAACCATGATGCATTCCTGCTTTCCTGGAGATGGCTGAACACCTGCCTGCCCATGGGAAGCAATGAATGAATTCCTTGTTTTGCTTTGCTTGCATGCACAGTTTTTGCTTTCTATATTAAATCATCTTTATGTCACCCCACAAGCCATCTCGTATTTACCCTCCCAGTTCTCTCCCCCAACCCACGGGGGTAGCAAGTTAGCAACTTCATCATGGGGTTAAGCCACAATAGTACTCTACAGCCAGGATGAATTAATTAACTTCTAGGTGTTTCAACCTTCTGATGAGAGGCGATTTCTTTTCAATTACAGTCTCGCTTCAGGCAGTTTCCAAGAAATGGTTGCTGGCAAGCAGGACCAGCTCCTCCAGTGGAACAACAATTCACATTTAACTACTTATTCATTAACTCTGATACGGCCTCTAACAATTTATTCCAGTCACAGACCTGGAGCAACTCAAGGATGAAATTTTCACAGGCTAACTCGTTTCCTCCTGAAACTCTGTCCTTCACTCCCAGGTTCATATAGAGTTTTATTTCAAGGAATAGTTAAATAAGAGACCATGCCAGAACTTCCTTTTATGACTACTCTTTTCCCTTCTCTTCCAAGAAAAAAAAAAAAGAAAAAAGGTCATTTCCAAATATTGTTTTGACAAGGAACCCAAAACTTTGCAGTAGGCACTGTTTTCTTATGATTTTCATCACCCTGCCCTGAAAGACTGAAAGAGCTGTCTGCCATCACCAACATAAGGCTGCCTAACACTAATTTCTTTCCATACCACCACATTGCAAAGAGCAGTTCAACAGTTTACAAACACATCATTTCCTCTTCAAAAGGTTAAAAAAAAAATTAAAAATCAAACATTTGCAAATGTGTGTGCAGAATTGTCAGGTGGCAACCTACCAGACTTACAGAGGTGCCACCAGACAGACAACACTGAACCTTTTTGGAAGGTACTTCAAAGGGCCTAGCAGATGCTTGTTGGTCACTTGCCCAGGAGCAGAAATTGCCAGTTTCAGCTCTGGGTCCTTGCTGGCACCAGCATGATAAGCCTTTCTTCTCCTCTCTCACACATCTTTAGATACGTCTTTGACAAAGCTGACTGCAAGCTTTGATTTTGCTTGCCTGACAAGCTGAAGGAAAGAGGCTGCACAAATAAAGGGACAGATGGGTCATTCAGAGGGGCAGTCTGTCGCTGCTCCCTGGCCAAGCTGGGGAACCCACCACTCCAGGGTCCCAGTAAAGATCATGCTCTGAAGGCAAAACAAATCTCTTAGGAACAAGTGAATGAGCCCATATTTCCCTACTAGAGAGCCATGCCTTGCACTCACTTTTTTTCCTTCTGATAAGAAGTTGCCTGCGCTTCCTGCATACCTGCAGCAGTTCCTGCAAATACTACAGGGTCTGCATGTGCCTGAGCAAGAGAAGAGGCAAGCACAAGAGTAGCTCCAAAAGAACACAGACACAGGCAAGGCACAGTCTGGCCCTAAACCTCCAAATGCACCTGAGTAGAGTCCTTAGTTTTGGTCTGTAAACAAGTGACACTACCTCACCTTCTCCTTCCTCTCCATCCTCCCATTCCAGCCCTTGCTGTGTAGCAGGAACACCCTCCTGTCAGAGAGATCACACCAGCTGCCTCACAGCCCTCCTCCCTCAGGGCCAAGAACCCCAGGTACCATGCTTCCCACAGAGCTGGCACGTGGTGCCTACTTGGGCTTGTGCAGCTTCCAGTTTGCATGAGGCCAGGGCAAGCAGATTCCCTCTGGCCAGACAGGCTGGCACAGAGCAGCACGCTGCTTTCAACTTGAAGGGTACACAAATTAAACCTGTAAAGTGAGGATTAATTAGCCTGGCATGAGCAGGCTGCGAACACATGCTGACATAGTGCACTTGCCTCTGGACAAACCACCCCAGCTGTGGAAGCCAAGCGCAGGAAGTGGGTGTATTATGGGAGAGGTGTGTGGGAAAAGAGGATCACAGCTCTAGGGACTGGGAGAGGCAATGGGTGCCAGGTTCCCACAGCCACACGAACAAAAAGGGAGCAGGAACAACTGCAGTGGGCCTGGATACAGGGAGCAGATGTGCTTAATCAGCAATCTTGGACTTGAAGCTCTGACAGAAAACAGTGGCTCTCTGTGACCCTGTGCTATCCCTTACATCTCTATCTCTCTCTGTTCCATCACCCAGATATGACCCAGAAATCATTAAATCTGACCCTCTCTCTGTGAAACATGCCTTGCCACTTTCCATTCCCTTGAACCACAGTGCCACTAGCCATAGCCACCATTGACACACAAGGCTGTCCCAGAAGCAAATGGGTTGCACCTTGTTCCTACCACTCCCCACCTCCCCATATTCTTAAACCAGACCCGCAACCCACATCAGACCACAAAGCAGGAACAGTGCTGAAAATAGGAAGTCAGCCTCCTCACTCATCAGCCACTTGCTACTTTCATGGTGCTGTGTGGATTACAGAGCTCTTGGTTATTCCACAGAGTCTATTCTGTGGGCACTTAGATGATTCAACAGGTGTGAGGGCATACATGGCAGAAATTTATGAAAAGCAGGAAGCAATACAAGTTCTTATCCTTACAGAAACAGAAGAGAGACATGACAGCCACACTTCTACCTGCTATGGGCAGGCTAAAGGCTGGTTAGCCTTTGCCATGAAATCCAGTAAAAGCCAGATATTTGGAGCAGTTTTTAACAGACAGAGGCATTGCCCCCTTGACAGGACCCTTCCCCACACTGAGGAAACTCTGGACAAAGTCTTTTGTCAGGAATTATTAAGAACAAGGGCTGGCGTCCTCCAGGACCAACTATCATCTTCAGCAGGCAGTTCAGTGGCTGGGTTGGGAGGAGTGTAGGATACCCAAAGGGATATTCATGCTCCCACTTAGCAGAGGGCCTTCTCCATTTTGCTCAGCAGAGGCATGCCCATCAACTGGAGCCAAGACACCACAGAGGAAACTGGAATGCCAACATCTCCATGAGGGGCTTCTGACCATAAAGTAATCCAAGACTGTGACTGGCCAGGGAGGCAAGTCTCTCTTGTTGATTCTAAAATCAGGGTCAGGTTTAGACATTCAGTCACATACTAAAAACAACCAGGAAGGTTTGACAAACTGTTAGTAAGCTGCAGTTTAGGATTTCTGCTGCCTGACATGCCCTAGGTGTTTATACTCATGATATGGTATGAATAAAGACACAGCTCTAGGAACATGGCCTAAGTTCTCCTCACCCTATCCCTCTTCAGGTGAGTTACACTTTCTGCTGGTTTCTCAGTGTAACTCACTCTGCAATCATGGTATTTATCTACATATTTATATGCATCCAATGCTAAATGCTTGCTCAGCTCCTTGGGAGCCTGTGATGGAAGGAGCCACATTCCTGGTTTTATATATATATATATATATATATATATTCATACACACAGGTATGTATGATACATACACAGAACCTTCTGATTTTTTTAGAAATCTTTGTGCTGCACAGCCAGAACCAGAGGTTTGCACCAATACTGCTCTGTCACCTGGTATGCCTTGCACTTGTGAATAGCTCAGGCATCTGCCCAGAAGGCTCTGGCCATCATATCTCCTGCTCAGCTCCAAGCTGAAAAGGTCCCTTGTTTTAGAAGAAGAAAAGCCAGCATGTTTCTGCAGTGGCCTTTTAAGATACAGAGTAAGAGATAAGACACAGGGAAAGTCATTTGAGGGATCTGGCCCCTGTCCAAGCAGAGGGCGTTCTCAACATTGATAAGATCAAGGCAAGAGCACAAGAGGTTTATGTTCCGATTTAAAATTTTTATTTTTACATAGCAAAAAACATCTCTCTGATCAGCCAGGTTATCAGATTGGCCTTGAAATCCTTCCTTCCTTTCTGCCAGCCCCAACAAGATCCTAGAGACACAGCTGGTAAGCCCCGGGTGTCTTCTACCCACCTACTGCTGCTAAGACAAGCTCAGCTTCACTAATCCCATTCAGAGACTTCATGTAGAAGTTTGTCAAGGAAGAACAAAACCAGGAATAAGTGACAGACTTTTAATCCTCATCCCAAGATGCCCCGGGGAATTGAAGACTGGTGATATTATAGATACACTTGAAGACAGGTCTCTGCATTCAGAGCTGGCCAAGCTTTGTCTAGGGCAGAGACACACCCCACGAGCACATGGTCACACAGTCATCCTCCTTCCAGCACTGAGCAAGCGTCTCCATTGCAAAACACCTCACCATGCAAACACACTCGGGACGCTAAAATACCCACAACATGAGTGTGCCCCTCCCACTTCCAGTGCCTTGCTTCCAGTTACAGACACGACACTGGCTGGCACTTCGGGGCACCAGGGACCAGGTCTGTACACTCATACTGCCCAGCTCATATGTCACACACACACAGGCCAACACCTGCCCTGACCTTGCTGTGCTATGTGCTTTGCTGGATTTACCTATTATGTACAAATCCATAGTTCACGTACATGCTGTCACCTCTAATTTATCTATGCTCTCTTGCCCATAGGGGATGATTCTTCTGTTCCATTATCCTTTACTGGGTGGGAACAGAAGCAAGATTTTTTTTCTTTTTAATATTATTTGCTCTTTACTATAGGCTGCCACCTCTCACAGCTGCTATTCCTGAAAACATTTCAAACTGAGCTGCTGCACATTAGAAAAGCTTATCAATCTCTCTTCAATAATCTGTTAGGTTCTTAGAGTAGTCACATCACTAGCCCATTGTCCCACTTAAGAACCACGGAGTGAGTGGAAAGGCTGTAGCTGATCACCACCTGAGCTGGCCCTTGGGAAACTTAAGTACAGGAAACAGCAAGGTGACACCTTACTGTCACCTGTTAAGCAAAACCTGCTTAACAGCAGCAGGTCACCTGCTTAAGAAAGACTACCAAGGACCACAAACATTTCCAAAGGCTGTAGCTGTGTTTCCATGCCAGAGGGCAAAGACACTGCCCCCTCCATCTCACCTCCCCATGGGAGACTCTTCCAGCAGAAGACAGAGGAAGGAATAATGCAATGATGCATGAGAAAACAACACCTTGCACCCTGACATGCCAGCAAAGCCCCAAGATGTCAAGGCAACCAAAGTATCAGCTAGGAGGAGGGTTTTTTTAAAAGCAAGCATCATCTCACAACCACATAAGACATTGATCTCAGCAAGAATAGGATGAAAATGCTTCACTGATGATATCAGAACGTCACTGTCATCATTGTCCTCACACAAGATGGAATAAGCACGATCCTTTCTCCTACAAGTTATTCAGCAGCAGGAAAACTGAAGGGAGAAAGCAAGGATCCTTGCTTCAAATCCCTGGCATAAACCATTAGATATCCTGCCTGCTCTTCAGATCAGTTCACTCACTGGCTGTTCATCCAGCTGTACGCTGTCTGATATCTGTGACCATCTCAGTTCAGGAAGAGACTCTACCTGAGCTGAAACAGGAACACTTGTGCATCAGTGCCACAGTGACACAAGCAAAGTGGTTCACATGGTGATGTTTCCTGTTCAGACACACAGACAGCTGCCTAGTTCCTCCTGTAACAGCTCATCAACCCATCACTATGAGATTTGTCTTCATTTTTTCTACCCTTACCATAACGGACAGGTTCCAACATGAGCCTGTGCCACCAGACGCTCAGCAACAGAGAGCTGAGCTTCTCACCTTGCCTCCTGCCGTCACTCTTTGCAAAATACCACATTCAGTAGGGCCTTAGAACAGCCCTTCCAATAGAACTCAGGTCCCTAGTGTGCTCTGACTCCACTACTGAATGCTGGACAAAACTCAGAAATCACAGAGGGGTTGAGGCTGGCACATGCAGCTCTAGAGATGACTGAATTCAAACCCCCTCCTCTGAGCAGGGTCAGCAGGAGCCTGTTGCCTAGGACTGCATCCTGGCACACCATGGCTCTTTCCATGGACAGAGATTCCATGATTTCTCTGGGCAACCTGAATATCTTACATATCGACTTGTGCCCGTTACCTCTTGTTGCTGCTGGGCAACACTGAGAAGGAATACCATGCCAAGCATGTCCAGCTGGCTGGACTGAGGATTCCCTTTATATGATGAGAGCACAGCACTGTCTTTCAGAAGCATTGACCTCTCTCACCTGTTTCCAGAGCTGAGGCACTTCAGCAAAGAGTTCTGCCAGGGACCTGCTGCTTCCTTTTTCAGCTGGGTACACAAAAGTGGGCATTCACAATCACTTGAAAAATGGAGGCAAAAATGCACCTTTACTTAACAGCTCTGCCACCACAGCAAGAGGCTGTGAAGTATCACATGCTATTATCATGGAAGCCACAAGTGCCTCAGGTGGAGAAGCACTGTCCCAGCTTGGCAAGGCTGGCCAGAGAATAGTGAATTTTGTGCCATCTGTCAGAAAAGTGTGCTCTCAGTTTTTGCTGTTTATTTTACTGCAAACTGACATGGGCTCAAGGAGGAAAGGGATAATTCTCCTTTCAGATTCTCCAGGGGTACAATAGTAAGCCACAATAATGAGTTTAAGGTGTCAGGAAACCACCTCACTGAGACATCACTGAAGCCCAAGAGACTACAGAAGCACCACCAAGCACCACTGGAAATACCTGGTGTCCAGGGACAAACACCCCAAAAAAACCCAGTGAAAGAGCATGGGGCAGGCATAAAGGAAGGTGATAAACAAGATGTGCTAAAACATTGCAGCAGGATTAGACAGCTGGCAGGTCTGAAGGACAGGCACAGCCTGGGGAGAGCTCGTGGGGCACAGAAGGACACAACTATATTGAAAACAATTCAGGCAGAAGCAAATGAGAGCACGTAAAAGATCAAGATTAATTGTGCAATCAGAAGTACCGGGTCACTGTGGGGGTGCTGAAAGACAGGACTGAAGAGCCCTGACAGAAGGTGTTTAGGAAGTCAGAAAAATACCACCCCCAGCTGTGCACAAGGCTCTAGCCAGTTCTACCTGCTCCTCCTCCTCTCAGATACCAAATTCATTTCCAGAGCAGTGGTGAGCAAGGACATCCAACAGCATGCTTATCAACTGCAGCACTTCTGGGTACACACAGGCATCGCTCCTATTGCCTGCTGGGCAAGGTAAAAATCTTGAAAGGATCCTGGTCTGTCATTCAGCCCTCTTGCAAGGCTATAAAAAACACTGCAGTGAAAATAGCAGCTTCATCATGAAGGATATTTGGATTTTTCCCCCTAATCTGTTTTTGGCTGTGTATCACAAACATGGAAGATCATGTGGACTGAGGTACACCTGCTTTGGTGACAACATGCAAGGTCACAAACAAACAGAATCTTAGAATGTTTTGGTTTGGAAAGGACCTTCAAGATCCTCTAGTTCCAACGCCCCTGCCACGACAAGGACACCTTCTACTAGACCAAGTTGTTCAGAACCCCATCCAACTTGGCCACAATTCTTCTTCCAGGGATGGGGCAGCCACAGCTTCTCTGTGCAACCTGTTCCAATGCATCCATCACCCTTACTGTTAAGAATTTTGTCACAAAATCTAATCTAAATCTACTGTCCTTTAGCTTAAAGCCATTCTTTCTTGTTCTATCACTACACACCCTTTTGAAAAGTCCCTCTCCAGCTCCCTCATAGCCCCGTTTAGGTACTGGAAGGTGATACAAGGTCTCCTAGGAGCCTTATCTTCTCCAGGCCAAGCAGCCCCTGCTTTCTCAGGCTGTCCTCATGGGGAAGGTGCTGCAGTCCTCTTAACTTCACAGCCCTCCTCTGGACTTGCTCCAACAGTTACATGTCTTTCTTCATTCAGGGAGTCCAGAGCTGGATGCAGCAGCCAGGTAGGGTCTCACCAGAGCAGAGGGGGAGAATCACCTCCCTCAACCTACTTGTCACATTTCTCTTTGATTCAGCCCAGGATACATCTCCCACATAACCATACAGCACTGACCAAAAGAAAGACAAGGGACCCACAAAGGAAGCAGGGGTTGGCTGACGAGTCCGGGAATGTGCTGCTAAAAACAGAACTCTCAGAGGTGTAGGTAACAAAATCTACAAGGACAAGACTTGAGCATATCTGATAGGGATTCAGGCTGTCAAGAATGGAGAGTCTTGAGACACTGCAGCTTCATCCCAGCTAAAAAGTCATCCAAGCAATGTAGCTTTTATCTGTCATCACACAGCCCCATATCCCATCTGGTTCTGCAAACACCGGCACATCATGCAGGTATAGTCCCTTTTCCCCAGCTATCTACCGTACCTCTCACCCCTACCAAACACCACTTGGTCAAGAAGGATCCAAATGACACCCTACCAGACAGCTATGCTGCATGAGCTCATGGCATGGGATGTAGACTTTGACAGCAAGGAAGCTTAGAAACCACGGTCTCCAAAATGGAAAAGAATGTATTATTAGCCTTGTCAACACCTAACCTAAATTGCAACTACATTCTATACTGCACACTAGCAACTTGTGTTATGCAGCTGATCAAGCCACAAGAAATCTCCAGAAATCATCTTCTGGATACAGATGTTCAGTGAGAATCACCACATTAGGTATATGTGGAAAGATTTTCTGCACCAGAAAAGAGCAACTTACACGAATTTTAATTACTCTAGTCTTCGCTCCACAATTCTTCTTGAGTAGCATCTTCTGAAAGAGAAGTAGAATCCAGGGATTAGTAGAAATAGCATGAACAAACAGAAAGAGGGATATTTTAAGGAGTTCCTTTTAATCAACATTTCATTAAAACAAGATGGATGGATGGTTAAGTGGGATACAAAAGATTAAGAATTACCAAAGGTGGCCAGCAAGTAGATCAACCTAATCTGAGACTGTCTCACACAGCCTGCACAGAGACCTCTGACTTAGGTTATGAAAGAAATTACAAGAAATTTCACAGGGAAAAAGACAAAACAACTTCCTGAAAGGAAATTTCTTCTTAATTTCCGTCAATTAGTGGTTAAACTTTGCCCTGAAGCAGGTGAATTTACCTCCCTTTACAAAGGAAAAAATGGTCTATTTCATGTAAATGTGGATGTTCCCATTATTAAACAGATATTTTCATTATGCTTATTTATTTAGAATGAAAAAAAGGCAAAAAGCACCAGCCTGCAGTTCTAAATCTCTTTGCCATATATTGCAAGAGTCATTAAAGTTGTCATAACATGAACCACACAACTTAGCAAACAGGATATACTTGAAACAGCAATTATTCTGCGAAATTACAGAAATAAACAGGTGAGTTGAAGTTCTACCCCAGTTTTAAGGCACTCTTTTGAAAGCTGGCAAGTGAATAAAATCTTTCTTTCTCTTCAAAAAATTGTCACAAAAAAACTCCCAATGGGAAAAACAAGGCTTCAAGAGAACAGTTCTTTCATTTAAAAAAGATACTTTAACTACATTTTTCATTTAGAAAAAACTGGTGAGGGAGGCATGTCAGGAAGAATCTTCTCCATCAGCTTTTGAAAGAAATAAAATATTTTCCTCACTTCTGTTTTTAACACAAGTAGTTTTTAATACAAGAGTAGCCTTTCTCCAGTTGGAAAGCTGTGTGAAGTATGGGAAAACACTCCCCACAATCACACGCTTTTACAAAGCAACTGAAGTGTTTTTCAGATGAGGCTCTTAAAGGCTGTAGAAAGACATCCCACCATTTTACTAATATGAGTGGTAAATAGTGAGATCTTTCTATTTTCTCTCTTTTTATTTGTTTGTTATCCTTCTGGTTTCTCTAGCACAAAGCAGGATAAAAAGCAACACAGTACAGGGAGGCTTGGAAACTCAAAAAGCTTAAAAAATTCAAACCATACAACCAACCTCCAAAAAAATCAGAAGAAAAAGCACCACCCCAAAATTGAAGTCAGTGCTTAGGTGAAAGTATTTATTATTTTTCCAGTAGAAAGTACTGCTGGGAGGTGGGAAGTAGTCCCATTCCTCCACTGCCCTCTGTCACTCTACATCCCATAAGCACGTATTTGTAATCCCAATCCACATTACTGCCCAAAACTTGGAGAGGGAGTTAGAGATCCACCCAGCATTTCTAAGCACATCAGCCTCTTTGATCTAAAATCCAGAACTTGGCGCACTCACGTCCCACTTTGAAACTTTCACGTGAACAGTTTGGGGCTCAAGGACAGTGTATTTTATTATCCAAGCATGCATGGGGGAAGAAGGGAGGTACTGCAAGGATTTTGAGCTTTTTCTCTTAATCCTTTAGCAGGTGAATCGTACTGCTGTCTCCATTATTCAAAGGACTCAACAGTAGCCATGCCTGAGTGCTCTGGTCCCAGGTCTGACCTGGCAGCACGGCTCCAAGGTTTCTAACCCAAAAGGACCCAACAGTTCTTTGTACAAACCAGCCAGGAGACAAAGGGAACTGCTGAACTGAACTAGCCCAGCCCACAGCTGTCCAGCTAAACAAGTAATCCTGGGAATTCTATAAAATATCACAGGACTCAGCTCCCAGACAGGCTCCAAGGCACTACAGTAAGGCTAGTATTTACTGTGAGGTCACTGCCTTTCTCAAGGCCCTCACAACCACACAGTGAAAAAGAGAAGGAAGGAGACCTTGGTAGGGCTGACAAAACCCGGTGCAAGGAAGGGCAAAGTGAGGAGCTGTGAGGTCTTGCAAAGTTTTGGTCTCTCCTTAAGTTTTTCTTCCAGCTGCTGTAAAATGTTTGCTGGTAGGATGAGGAAGGGTAGGCTAGATAGCTCAAGCCACAAGCCCACTGGTGGGATAAAATGTGCAAGACAAAGTCGGGTTGAGCAATGAAAGTTAGAATCAGGAATTGTGATTTTGAGCCCCATCCTTTAGGGGAAGAATGCTGTTAGAGCAGAACATAACCTGCTGCGTCCCATATGACTACAAGCTTTTTGACTTTGGGCAAGACCCTCAGCTTCCCCAGGCTACAGTAAAGCTGAGCTTTATAGTGGTACTTGGCTGAACCCCCAGGATGAAGTGAGGCTGTGACACAAAAGTCTACATTGCCTCAGTAGCACCACTGAATCCTCTGCCGAAAGGGGGGAAAACAGCTCTGTTGGCCAAGGAGCAAGTAAAACACCTTCCAGTACAGTCCAGTGGGATGAAATGCCTAGCATGGTCACACCCACAGGTCCTCCAATAACTTCATCAGGGTGCAACAAAAGACATTATTTCCCAATTTAATCAGCAGAGGCAGCAAGATATTTACTCATCCTGGCCTTGTATTAAAACATACAGAGAGGACCAACAGAGACAGAAATTACAAGATGACACCAAAGAGTGAATGAAAGCCTGAAGGTAGGTGGGACAACCAGCCAGACTCTTCCAAGAGAAATTCAAGTGCTCAGCTGTATCCCAAGTCCTACTCTTCAGGTAGAAAACAGAAGTGTTCTTTTAGTGATGCTGTTGTGATAAGCTTTAATTATATGAGAATCTTACCACTAGTTACACTACTGCTATGGTTTGCAAAGATTTCATTGTGCAGCAAGAGCAAGATACCCTACATAGTTTTTGTTCCTCTTGTGTTTCCTCTTTGTTCCTGGTGTTCCTCCTGATGGACTAAGTAGAAAAATAAAAACATGACATCCCCTCATCCACAGGCTGTTAAACTGGAGCATAAACCTCAGCATACGAAGCTGCCTGGAGTTCTCTTATTTCCACTTAGACTGAAACCAGAGCAAGACCACTTCTGCTGCACTCTTCAACTTCCAGATCCCACATCATAGTAAAATCCAAAACAGAGAGCTGGAGAGAGAGAGAAACCCAGCCACACAATCCTGCACCTGAGAATGAATACACGGAAGGCAAGTCACAAATGTTATTCTATCTAATCAAATTGCTTCAATCTCACTTGTAGCCACACACTTTCTGCACCCAGCACCGTAGAGCCATGCTTTAGAAAAAGTAAGTCAAGCCATCTTTGAATGGTTTTCCATCCCTCAGTCTTCCCTTTTCTTGCCAAACCTGAGCGCAGACTTTCGGACAGGGAAGCTAAAATGCAGTGCTGCCTAGCAACAGCCAGGGACTTTCCACAGCAGCCTCTCCTCATCCTCCCTCTGGAGACCTCCACGTCACAAGCCAACCACGAGATGCAGCAACTCATTAACTCCTATTTACACAGATACAAGGCAGAACTGAAATAACATTCATTTGGCTACATGACTTGCAGTAGCCTAAAGCAGGGGAAACAGCCTATAAGAAAGGTGACATATTCAATTTAGTTACCCTGGGATCATTCCTAACTACTACACCAATGTGAAAGTGCAGTTTTATTTCCTCAAGCTGTTTTCAGGGAGTTATGACAATGAGCAGAGCAGAGAATTGTCAAAGGTCACAGAGGATATTAGTAGCAGAGCTGAGAATAAAAGCAGAGGGTATGGTTTCCAAAACTTTCTTCCACCTGCAGAAAATGAAATGGAAGAAGAAGAGGCAGTGTCCCTATTTCAATTAAAAAGTCTTTCCTGCTGGTCTCTGACAGAACTGCTAGCATCAGAGCTGAAAAATACAGCTTGGGAGCACTATTATTTGCATGAAGGGAAGTTTATTTCTCTATCTACAGTGACTTCTACTAAAAGGAGGAAATGACATGACTAAGGAAATGTTAAAGCTTTTTTGAGGACACAAGAGTTATGCCTTGCTCTAAAAGCAAAGCTAAATTGAAACACTTCAGGGTTAACCTTCCAGAAAGCAACAGAATCAGTTCAGCCCAAGAACCTGCCCACCAATCTCACCACCTGCTCATAACCCAGAGACTCACTCAGTCCTGAGCCTGGATTCAAAAGAAAGTTGCAGGGACTGGAAATAACAGAAGCACATATTCACCAAATGAAATGTAATGAACCCCTGATCTGCCACATGTGTGGCTTTGCCGCACATCACTGCCACGTCAAAATATCCCCATTAGAGCAGAGATGAGCCACCAGCCCTGCTTCTCTTGGAGCACAGCTCTCCAGTCCAGCCTCGCTTCAGGAAATATCTCCAACTGCTTAAGCAGCAGTCCTCCAACACTAACTTGAGCAGTTCTGAACTAACCCAGAAGGAAATGGTGAATGCCTGCATTTGCTTATGCACAAAAGCTACCACAGAACTGTACTATACAAACTGCACCACCCAGATGACTGTAATATATATTAACAATCAAAATACAGGCATTCTTAATGCAAGATCACTCTAGGAATGCTGATATCCCCAAGATGAATGAATTTATGTCACACTGCTGCAACAGTTCAAAACTAAGTATTTAAAACTCTGTCAATGCACAGTTTAAAGACAAGCATCACAACTTAATTTTCAAATGTTTAAGAGTTTGAACAAACTCTTAAACCAGCATACAGTGCAAAATACTTTACATTGATAGATATTAATAAACACTTTTCATCTTATGTCTGCTTTTTATATACACATTTCTGGTTTTAGAATAGTTTCATTTTCACTACCTCCACAAGACAGAACTCTTTTGTCCATTAGCATTGTGTGCGTGGTGGGGGGGGGGGGAGTGGTGTTAATTGCTAGTATTTATTTAATTTTATTATCTGGTCATCGTTTTAAACGTAGGGGCCTGTCCAGCATTGGATGCAGTTTAACTACTACTGGTTTTCTCAGACTAGTTTAGCCTATTTCTAGCAAAAGAGCACAGGAACTCTCAATTTCTCAAAAAAACTCATCATTTAATGACATACTTCATCAAATGTTACATACAGATATATAGAGATATAATCAGCTTGTTACAATTTAAGAATGTTGCAGAGATTTTCACTTGCTTAATGAAAGATATTTCAAAGTTAAAAAAAAAAACTGTATTCATTAACTGTGCTTTAATTTGACTCAAAGATCAGACTTTCCAAAGAACAAGCAGGCCAGAAGTCTGCCTTTCTTTAGTTTTGCTAATGACCCTTCACAGGACAAGTGCACTTTAAAGGTATGGACATTTCTGTTTCTTGTTGATATCTTAAGGCTCTTGACAGGATACAAAGTTTAAGCAGTCCAAATTTTCAGAAAAAGCCTCCTCAGCTCCATAACCCCTGTTTTAATTCTATGCTGTTAACCCTACTAGCCAGCTTCCCAGCTGTCCAGAGTCTTTCAGGAACAAGAAGGCAGACCAAACTTGTATGTCTAGCACAGAAACAGACCGATGACTTTGCTTGCTTTGTTCAGACAAAGAAAAAAAAAAGAAAAAAAAAAAAAGAAAGAAGAAACAGTACAGTGTGAGGAGAAATTGCACACTGAGTCACAGCAGAGGGCTGATGAAAAGGGAAAAACCATGCCTAGCGATGCAATGTGCACAGAGAAGATTGCCTCACAGCAAGGCAGGGAGGCAGCTCCATGGCCCATTAAGCAGTGGACTGAAAGTGGAAAGTCTGATCTTTGAGTCAAAAAAATCTTGGGACAGCGAGGTGAAGTGGATGCTGCTGCAGAGGCAAATGCTTACATGTGAGCTCCAGCCCAACGCCAATCCCATTACATTCAGCCAGGGAAGCACAGCCCTATGGCCCTCCTCCCCTGAGAAGGCATTTCAGAGCCAAGAGCCTGCCTCATGTCCTTTCCCAGCACCCCTCAGAGGCAGGTTTGGGCCAGGAGGAACAGCCTTCCCCTGCAGCCAGCTGCTGCTGCTAGCCTGTCCTCTATCCCAGCACTGCTGGGGCGGGGAGAGCTGCAGAGGGTTAAGGCAGGGCAGGGGTGCAGCTGCAGCACAGTGGGCAGATGAGGTCAGGGTGCTGCACAAAGTGGCCATTGTGCAGCACACTGGGGCTGCAGGCTTCTGCTTGACCGGCTCCCACCTCCGTCCCACCGTGTGGCACCGGGACAGCACCGGGGCCGCAGGGGCGGGAGGCCCACAGCTGCTGCCCAGTGGAGCGGGAGGCACACGCAGGCAAAGCAGCAGCAGCTTCACGCTGCTGATGAAGCGGAGCAGTCCAGCAAGGCCCCTTCTAGAGCACAGGAGAGGGATCAGCTTCCCCCAAAGGCCAGATGTGAAAGCCCAGCACAGCTCCAGTTCAGTAGCAAGGCTGAAGCTTTCAGTGTTTTCCCAACACAACAGCTCCGTGCACCTTCAGGCTTAAATACTACAGCCCCGTGCCCTCTGCTTTAGAGAAATCCTCCACCCAGGAGAGCAGCGCTTCATGCCCATGTGGCAGGGCACGAGGGAGCAGGGCCATGGTTCCTGTCCTTTTGCCAACACAGTGATGAGTTTTCTACAAGGAGCAAAGCCAGGTCTGCTGTCCCAATGAGTTTAGGAGAATAACAGGCAAAAAAAAAAAATATTACAGCTATTTTGTAGGTTGATTTTGGACTGGGTTTTTTAATTCCTTGGCACTGAGAAGTGTTGCTAGGACATGGGCATCACCTCTTAGCCTCCAGTACAAAAACTGTACAGAAAAAACAGTAAGTCACAGGCTCCTCCTTACTGCTTTTAAGCTGAAGCAACTCCAGCTGACACCAACCCCCATCCAGGCTCAGGCTCCCAGGCACACATGACTTAAATTGGCAGACAAACCAGGGGGCCAAGCTTTCCTAGCAGGCACCTAAGGGTAGTCTGCATTTGCATCACCAGGGATGCCCTGTGCCAGGGAATCACCTGCTGTCTGGGCCCAGGGGTGTAAAGCCACTATCCAGTGCATCCACGTACCAGACACAGACACAAGCTCCCTGCCCAGCCCCTGAAGCAGCACAGTAACAGAAAGGCTATAGTTCAGCCATAGCTTTAAATTACAATTATCATTAGTCACAGTCTCCAGACTTCCCCATCAGAAGTTAAACCGCCTACAGCATTTTAAAATACGGGCCAACTCAAATGGTTTGGCCAACAGTCCCCTCCTACAAAAACAAACCCCAGCATCCAGACACTAAGCTGTGGTGATAGTGTGGAACATCCTGAAAAGCCTCTTAACTCTTTTGAAAGTCATTTCTAGTTAATATTCAGGAGAATTAGTTAATATTCAGGTGAATTCAGTGAATTCATGGTTTTGCCACATTTATCCTCAGTCCATCTGAAGCTCCTTCAAAAAAATCAACACACTTGGTCTCTTAACATTGTCATAGAGAGCTTCCATCTCCACCAAGATAGGAGTCCCAGTTATCCAGGCAGCACATCTGCCAGCAAGGGCCAAAAATCCACAGCCTTCATATAATGCAAACATTGACAACTTAGTGTATCTGGACAAGGCAGCAGAGGAAGTGCTGATTATTAAGTGATCACTGAGAACAAATTCAAATTAAAAAAAAAGCCAGGCAAGGCCTTACAAAAAAAGATGTATTGCAAGGACTTGCACTCAGCAAACAGTGGACCATGAAAACCAAAACAAAATAATTCCTGTGGTCACCAAAATCCTTTCCAACATGGTTATCATTAATCACTGCAGTTTGTGCACTGCTGGGAAGGGCTCAGCTATCACTGCTGAAGAGAAATGGGTGAGAGCCTACAGCAAATACCAGCTGGCAGAACAGCAAGTTAGTCTCACCAGTAACTGCTCTCTAAATAAGCACAGCCCAGTTGCACTGCAGTCCAGAAAGGCGATGTGCAAGTGATCACTGCAGAGTGGCACCAGGCTCCTGGGCCTGGTCAATACCTGCTACAGAAGAGAGTGAGCTGAAGTCTGGCCAGCAAGGTCTGCCACCTGGCAGAACTTCTGAATTCCCACTATTCCCAAGGCCCAGAGAACAGATTAAATTATTCAAATTACAGGCTGCTTTTTGAAGTTTTCCCTGCATATCACACTAGAGCCACAGCTAACATAAACACAGCTACCTACTCACACAGTTGTGGTCTAAGCAAACAGACTGTCTGCCTGTCTGTAGGTGACTCTGGTTTTCTACTGCCTCTCTGTCTCTTTTGTGGCACACAGTTTCCAGATATACACTGGACCTGTACAGAAGCCCTGTCCCTTTAGGAACAGATAAAACTGGCCATATTTTCCCTGGCACTTTTACTACTAGCCCTTTGATTGGAATTTGAGGATGGAGGAAGTGAACACTCTCCATGAAGCATCTCTGGCTTAGCAGCCACTTTCCCTGCTGGTCTGGCAGAGTCTTGAGTCTGCTGATCTGCAGGGTATATCAGATGGTTCATCTATTCACTCCATGCCAACCCCAAATCCCTCACTGAGTTTTCTTTGAGGCCTGGAAAAAACCCAAAGCTCCATTTGTGCAGGAAATAGACCTGACCAAAAACTCCAGCACCTGTGGAGTAACAAAAATGTTAAGAAAGGGCAGGATTCATTAATTCCCTATCACTCATCTGCACATGCCAAAGCTACCAAAGTTCAAATGTCAGGCTTGCCCCTCCTGCTCACTAGAATCTGTGAAAGGAGGAGGGGTGCAAGGGGACTTAGGGGGTCTAGTTTCACAGCTGGCAGGCATGGTAGCAGCTCCTGAGAAAAGCTTACAAAGCTTTTAATTCAGGGCGGCCAACGTGACTGTTTCCTCCCTTCCTTCCTGGCCTTGGCTCCAAAGTTGTCCACAGGGAATGTTCAATCTAGTCTAACATATCATCTGATGTCTCTATAGTTTATCTCACTTCTAACTGAGGCCTTGGCTCAGACATGACTCCAAAGCCCTTCCTCCCCACAGACTTTTCAGATAAAGCTAAGCAGAAGGCACACTGCCTCCTGCAGCTTTATCCCATTCCCCTCATCACTGCTGCTGCAGCATATGGGAGATGGCAGTGCTAGGGGCTGGAAACAAGCAGCCCCAGACTTTTCCACCCTTTGCTGTTTAAACGCTGTCCCCAGGTGCCCCAAGAAGGGGTTAAGACATCAGCACAAGTCAGGCAATGCTGTAAACACAGTTCCCCTTTAATCAGGGAGATACAGAGAGCTCTGAAAATCACACAGCTGTATACCCTGGGAAAGAAGAAAAAAAAAAAAACAAACACTAAAATACCTGAAAGGTACCAACTCTTGTCAGCTGTGACATTACAGGGACATGGAGAGGAAGAGAATCCACAGATAGCTGCTCCAAACCCAGAGGACACAGGTATAAAAGTGTGTGCCTTTACGCTATCCTTGGGTAACTGAAAAAACTACAAGACATTCCAAATGCTCTGTCATAGGACCTCTTGCACACCAGCCACAAAGTGAACAGCCAAGCATACAGAACACCAGATTTCCAGAAGAGACTGCATGCTCACACAGATTTGCCACATGAAAGAATAGATGTGTGTGTGTGGATAGCAAAAGGAAAAAATAGGCTAAAACAACCAGCTCAGAATGGTTTCAATTCTAGATTTTTAAGCCAATTTCTTTCTGGTTTTGACAGAACTAGAACATTTTAGATGCTCATATGAAGTATTTATGTTTAAAAGTAAAAATTCTTGGACTTAAATGCTTGTTTGTCAGTCCAAAACCCTGCCCTAAATTTAGCACAAGGAACTTTTCAGGAGGTATAAAACCCATACTAAATCTACCTAATCCACCACAGAAAATATCCAGTGGAGATCAGTGGGTTTTCTCTGAGGAGAACCTGGAATATGTACCTTTAATGAGATTTTTAGCCAGAGGATTTATCTTAGTGGAGCTTCTCAAAAATAGGGCAACATGAGATATAGTCTTTGCACTAAATGAAGAAATGATTTGTCAGTGGCCTGGATCTTCATAATAGGAACCTCAAAAGGTGGCTCTGAATTGCCTCCCACGCTCTCCAGCTGAGTGCAAAGGACAATACCCTATGGGAACCCTTGCCTTGGGTTCATCTGGTGCTGCTGGGAGCACTCACAAGTGGAACTTTAACACATAAGGTCACATCTTCAGATGATAACTTGGATTCATGGACAGCAGGGAAACTTTGAAAAAGCCAAATGCAGACTGACTATATAAACAGCTTTGGAAAGCCAAAACAAGCCTGTCTGACAGAAGCAAACATCCCAAGGCTCTGAACACAGGGCAACAGAGTTCCTCTTCTTCTCCTTGCAAGACTCACACATGTATCATGTCTGCACTGCCCTGCAAAATATTTGAGCATATTCTCCTTTCACATGACTATACCTGTTCGGGAAATCTCATGTGTTTGCATGAGCACATGAAGATAAATGTATACTACATTAGAAATTGGAGACCAGAAGATGATTAACAAACCTGAGATACCATTTTTGCCTACAAATAGACATCCATGAAGTTGGAGTAGTACAACACTAATCACCACAGAGAGGAATGATGACGTAAGCCAACTGTTCCCACATTCCCCACTCAATCACCTACTCATCCCCCTGCTCCTCTTCCCCACTGAACCTCACTTACACTTTAGCGACAAGGGAACATGCTGAAGCAGCTAGGCAGCTAACAGGATAAAGGCCTCTTACTCCAGGGAGCTAATCCATTTATGCAGAACATAACTAATGACTGCGCTTGGAGATCGCTCTCCCATGCCCACATGGAGCAGGGTCTGCCCACATGTGCCTCACAGCACAACACTGCACAGCACACAGGGTCTTGCTCACGTGATGCTTGAGTGCTGAAACTCAGAACTTGTGATGGGGTTCGACCTACCAACTGTGAAAGGACTAGGCCTGTACCCATGTGAACAGCTTGCAAATATTCCAGAGAAGCCAGTATCTCCTGCCTGGTGCACTGTCCTTCCTTTTAAGCAGACATAAGGCTCCCTTCAGCACTGCTGATCAGCACTTGCAGATTCTGATACCATTTTGCATCCCTTCGTTCACATCCTCACAGATGCACATGGCTTGAGATGATGTAAAGCTGGCCCAGGGAACCATTCCCAGTGCAAGAAACAAAACAACCAATTCAAGCAAGCAGTGTTTCTCCCTGGACACTCCAATGAGCTGAGTGAGCTTCACCATCTCTACTTGTCCATGGGTACCAGCACAGAATACACATTACTCCTGCCAACATTTTTAAACTCCCCTATGTGAGGGCAGTGAGGCACCATTGGAGTTGGAAGCAGATCACTGTCCTTCTAAACAGGTGTTAACAGAGCACAGCAACCCTCAGAGCTCTGCATGAAGTATTTGCTGGAGAACTGGTGCCCTCAAGCATGCCACTCCATTGTCAACATCAAGATCCACCTTCCAAGTATTTGGAAATAAACCATCAACTCAACAGCTTGCAAGATCATGTCAGAGCCTGTATAACACATGTCAGTGTTCAGAACACATGCATCAGTTTTAATGCACAAATCATATCAGTGTTTCCTTCTTTCAGCTCAGGATTTCGGCCCATCTCACACTTACAAAACAGTCATGCTCTAGGACTAAGAGGGCTCCTTCCCTCACACACTGCAGAAAGGCAGAAGTACAGATTAACACATTAAAAAGTGACCGGAATGTCTCAAGGCCAAGTTCATTAGGATCCTCTGTACAGAGTAAGGTTGGTAACAAAAGCAAAAGTTTACATCCATTTATATGAATAGTTTAGAGGGTGTTTGAATGATTTGGATGCTTGCATCCAGAAAGCAAATGAACCAGTGCCTCAGCTCAGTACAGAGTTTTATACAGTGGACTGAGCAACATAGGCAAGTCTCACAGTTGCAGCAGTAGCTACAGCTCTTTCTACCTCTAACCCTACCAGCAGCCCCATCATGAGATAGCAATCTGGCCTTTTTCAGCTTCTTGTGGTTTTACCATTTCACTCAGCTCTAGAGAGTCCATGAGCTGTTTAGCACAACTGCCCATAGTCTGCAAAATGCAAACAGGACAAACTAGCACAGCAAAAATGCCTTTCACACTTCTTGTAGCAGTCAGGCTTGAATAGAACATTGGTGTACTATGAAAGAAAAGAGACAAGAATGTTAGAATAGTTGTTCTGTAAATCTTTCTGCTTAGAAAATATTTTCCAAGAGCACCACTTTCAGTGCTCATAATCGCACTCATTCTGCTAACAATAATTTGAAACTAATAGGATTGGTTATGTTATTCAGAGGAAAACAAGAGATTATATTAAGTTGAAAATTAGTTAAGAGCTTGACTGGACAGCACACGAAATTCAGTACTACAATGAAAATAAGCATACCATGAACTCGCTGTGCTATTTCCACCAGAGCTCTGAACAAAGCACTGCTACTTAAAGACTCGCTTTAAAGTATGATCAATATACAGTCTTATCATCCAGCCAGGTACACCATGTTCTTGTGTGAGGTCTGTCTGTCTTTCCAGCACATACAGCAAACAGTAGCAGTAACACTTTCCTGAACAAACGCAGGGCTTTCCCTGACCTATGGTGGTTCTCCCAGCTGCAAACCACATCACCTGAAACATAACAGGGAACAGGTTCACAGAAGTGAGAAAAATCAGACAACTGACTAGCTCTATTTTAGAGATATTTCTACCTATATTAGGAATTACACATACCGACTAGATTTGAAATTTGGAAAATTATTTTTTTAACCTGTTTCTTCATCATAATATACCCACATACCATCATAGCAGAGCCTCTAGGATTTTTTGATGAGCCTCTGAGTCACAGGCAAGATAGGGAGTTTCTAAAGCCTCCACGGGTAGAGAAATTTTTATTTTGTTTATGCTGTCAAAAAGAGCATGCTTACAATAAGACTGCAAAGTAACTTGCAAAGCATTTTAAGGTTTTATCCTTTGTACAGCAGATCAACTTGTTTTTTCCATAATCAAACATGTGAAGGTGAAATTATAGCTTGCAAATATATGCCAGAATTTTAAAGCACAAGCATGTTTTTGAATTAAAAATACAGTCTTCCCTAGTATAGACATGACCACAGACTTCATTTACATTAAGTTCTAACACTCTAGACAAAGCTCAGTTTTACAAATTCATTCCTATGAAAACTGCTTTGCATAAGCAGTTGAAGTCCAGCAGGAAACCAAAAAGGTTGTTTGCAATGAGGAAAACCAGCAAGTTTCATAGGGTTTCTTGTAAGTATCTTCATTTGTGTTTTATTTTCAATTTACCTGTAGACCCCAGGACACCTATGTTTTTGAAATCTTTAATTTAGAAAAAGCGTTGTTACATGTTTTTTTGTCTTGAAGAGGGGGGGCTTGTCTCTACCTTATTGGTCATCATTTCTTCAAAATAAATTGCAGCTCAATGAGAAGTGTATCTGAGCTCACAGCTCTGGAAAAGGGTAGGGAGTTTTACAAGGGAATCTGCTCTGGTTTAACTCAGTCTCCATCTACATGAGAAGTAGATGCCTCTACTGAGTGCCTCCCCCTGTGAGATGAGCTGTGGACCAATGCCCAAAACTCCCATTGGCATCAACAGGCTGAAAGAAAGTGCGAGCAGGGCCCAGCAGTGTGGTTCTCATGTGAGCCAACAATGGAGAGGTTATTCAGAGCTAAGGCAGAAAATCAGAGCTAAACCCCTGCCCATGCCAAGGACAGCTGTGTTGTTGACAGCCAGTCTGGCTATTCTACCACTCCAAAGCTTGTCTCAAATACAGCATTTCCTAGAGTGTTTACTTTAGTCACAGGCTTGGTCTTAAAAGCTCAGCCAGCTTCTGCCTATTGAGCAGTAATAAATGGCTGCTGCATTTTCAAGACTCAGACATGCTCCGGACAAGCTGCTTGCTCCCCATGTGTGGTGACAAACTGGAGCACAAACGCCTGGCATTAATAGTTAATCAGCACCATCACATGACTGCCCTGTTCCTGCTGTTACCACTCATACTACCACCTCCCTCCTTCCTTCTCACTCATAGGCAGTGCCCCAGGGGAGACTGCTGGGTGCAAAGCACTCCCATGCCACCTCTCAGACACCAATGCCAAGCCATGCTGGGCAAGGAAGGTGTTCTGGTTCACAGATACAGAGCTAAGCAATGCCAGGGAAGAGCTAAGGAAAACCAGGCTCTTGTTTTCCATTCCTTGCTACCATCTCTTCTGTATAGTGCTCTGAAACAAGTCTATAACCATCTAAATTCTAAGCAACAGCAGCCCCTGTTATCTTGTGGCTGCTGAATTCTAAGGGAATTCAACACTTAGTGGTGGTAAAGTAGGAACAAAGAGAAAAAAAAAAAACTAATCTATCTCTACTGCTTATTTCAGTTTCGTTACCTATTCAACAGAGTCAGAAAAGCAAGCAGAAAACTGCCACCACCATCAGATGCCCTCTGGACTATATGAGGAATAACCAGATTGGTTCTAAATAGCCATTTACCCTCCCCAGTTTCCTCAAGCCACTTCACTGGCCCTCCAAAGAGCTAAACTGTAAGGGTCTCTCCTTTTCAGATGTTGCTATCACAAGCAAAGGATGCAACTTATTACCCCTGAAGAGAGATCCATTCACTCGCAGACCAAATACAACTTGAGCAGTGACAGCATATGGTGGAGCCACCTGCAGACTCCTTCTCTCCCCAGGCAAGGATGAGATACTTGTATCACAGTGAGCCACATGCTGAGGGAGGAGTGGGCAGGGAGAGGTATCTGGCCAAATCAACAGCCACACTGGGACCCAACCCAGGCAGCCCCTTTTGTCTAGACACATCAAGGCTGGGGGAGGTGAGGACAATCCAGCCCTACTGCAGAAGAGGAGAGCACTGCAGAGAAAGTCCTGACCTTCACTTCCAAGCAGCATCTTCAAGCTGGTGATTTTGAAACATATACACATGTTGCAGCAAAATTTCTTAATCTATTAGGCTTCTGAGATTACTTGGGCTGAACTCAGGGACTGGGAAACAACATGCTAACATTATCCTCCTACACAGTACTGTATCAAAACAAGAAAGAAAATATCCTTCAGAAAACCTTATTTGAAAAGGACCAGAAGCAAACACATAAGAGACAGAACAGTGATATGTTGCAGGATGGCCACCCTTGGGGATCCAATCCAGCACCCACTCTATGACTGCTGCTCACCCCACATCCAGTCACATTTTAATCAGTTGTGTTGTTGCTGCAGTTAGGAACTCTCGGTTTTGCTTAGTGATGTTTTCTGTGGCAGCCCACCATAAACCACAGCTAGCAGATATGGGCTTTTCCTTCTATTAGCTCAGTAGGAATCATTTTACGTGGTGCTTTGAGAGCAAAATGAAAGAGGTTAAAACCTCAACCTTGTCCATTCACATGCAGAGCTTCTGGCAGATGCTTTCAGATGGAAGGGCTTTACCTCCTTCCCAATTTGCTCCTCTAAGGCCTACTTAACCATCAGAATCAGACCAAGAGTTCAAGTCCTACACAGCATCACTCAGCACTTCTCATTGAGTCACATGCCAGTGGTGCCCACTTGATCTCCTCTCTTTGGACTGCAGCCAAAGACTCAGCTCTAGTCTAATACCTTCTTACCAGGCTTTAGAGTTTTGAGGAAAAAAAAGAAAGCAACGTTGGGAAGGTAGCCAGCAAGCCTGCCAGTCTAAGTGATAAGCCCTTGGCTTGAACTGCAGGCTCATAATTTTCTGCCGCTGGTGCCAGGTGCTATTATTGTCCCTTTGGGAATCTTAATACAACAAAAATACTCTCTGTAGCTCTGTCTCCATCATTCTTAACCTTCCTATTCCACGGATCTCTGCTGCTTCTCAAACTTCAGCCACATCAAATTCCCTTCCCTCATCTTCCTTTTGCTCAACCAAGCTGTCTGGTGTTATCCAAATAACCCTGACCAACCTAATCCCTGCTCTCTTTCATGATTCACAGTAGCACCTCAAGGAACCACATTTCAGATGTCTCAACATATATTCTAGCTACTGGCTTACCTTCCCTTGGTAGTCCAGATGGATATATTCACCAGCATGCAAGCTTCCAGGAAAAGGCAGCAAAATTACACAGCCACATACCCCAGGAAAAAGAGACCGATAAGTATTTCCAGACAGCAGCTCATTTGTCCATTTCCCTCTTGAACTGTTGTCCCTTTGCACATATTACAAAAACAGAACAAAAATGTACTGAGACAAAACAAGGAAGTAAAACAAAGGGAGAAGAACAGAAGCATTTGGCTCTAGGAATGGACTACACATTCTGTGCCAGGGCTCACAAAACAGTGGAAGAGGTGCAAAGAGATGCGTGCTCAGAATGAAAATCTGCTAGCAGCACACCTAAAGCTGAACACAGTATCAATAGTTGCCACGGGGCAAGGCAGAACTGGAGTGGACTTGCACTAAAATTAATTCTGTATTTCAACAATGCACAGAGAACAGAGATCCTCCCGGAGAAGCTGTTGACATAAGGCTGTGTAACTTCCAGAGGGCCTCTGCAACCTCAACCATTCTGTGAGAATGCTCTAATCTCTGGTACACTGGTTGATGCAGAGAATTTAGGAATAGGACTAGATTATCCTGCCTGTCTTGCCTTTGGCATTTACAAGCTGGCAGCAAGATGAACCTTACTGTCACAGTTAAAAGACAACATAGTCAACTTACTTGCCTCTTCCAGGAGGAAATCATTATGCTTTTTAAGGAGCAGCTAGGCCAAGTTGTACATGGGTTACTCCTCTCTTATATTCCAATTCATCCAGCTGCAGCTGCACACAGGCACTTCCTAGTGTTTTTGCATGAATTAGATAACCATCCAGGGAACACTTACGAGATACAGAGACAGAGGTATCTGCTGCCTGGCAGAATCATAATCACCTCCTTGAGGCTAGGTGGAGTTCCTCATGATTTCCCCTGCTATTGAGTCTCTCTCCACCTCCCAGACAGCACGCTTTTCTCCCCACCACTGTCAGACTATCAATGTCTGATGTCAGCTAACTGGACATCAGCTAGCTGGCACTGAGCCAGTCTTTACAACAGAGATCAAACCACAGGAGAACACCTCCTCAGCTCCTTCAAAGATGCAAAGAACAACATACCTGTACCATGCCCCATCTCCCACTCATATTATACATGTCTAGAGTCCCAGAGCCTCCCACCCACCATGGAACTACATCCTTGCAGGTGAGCAGACCAGACAATGTCATCGATCATGTTCAGCCCCAAATTTCCTCATGCTAGGACTGCCTTGCAGCAGCCACACATAGCATTTGTTTGCTGGCCACTTTAGTGCCAAACACTGTCAGGGTTGAGATAGACAGGCACTTCTATGCTGGAAGAACAGCTGCTGCAGCATATTTCTGGGGCTGAAAAATTAAAACAAAATTGCAGGAGGTTACCAGAAGTGGAATTTCTCATTCTCTACTGATGCAATCAGTTTCTGCAACACTTTCTTTACTTTGTTGCTTTAACAAACCCACAAAGAACTGCTATGGCCCAACTTCCCACACCTGAGAGACAAGTTCTGGTGGTGTAAGCCATTATGCTCAGCACAGGCCCCTGAACTCCACTCAGTCACTCTGGAGAGGCCCAGGGCGGAGACTGCGATGAAACTGCCACCAGCACCAGCAGTAGATTTTCCGCCACCCTCTCGCCACAGAGAGAAGCTCAGATGGGCAAACAGATGGTAACAATTCTGAAAAGGCCTGGATTCAAATGGGAGGCCAAGAGGTGAAAAGGACTCATGAGCTCACACGTGGAACCTATCTGGAAGCTATTTGTCAAGTCCTGGAGAGACAGGCAAGGGCAAAACCCAGCTGTGCTAAGGATATGGAAGTCTCAACCCTGGAGCCATTAGCAGCCCAAAGCCCAGACCCCAGTGCAGCAGGGTCGCACACGGGGTCCTTGGTCACGTGTGGCGAGTGCTGTTCTGCAGCCTCTGTGCAACCAGTATTGACTCAAAGGACATTTTCAGAGCTGATCACCCACCCCACCAATGCTCAGTCCAACCAAAATGCCAGTACTGAAACATACAGCAGAAGGAAGATGGTCTTGATATTACACAGCTAAGCCCAAATTAGGATTCTCATCAAGCACTTTATCCAGGCCATTCCAGTGTCAAGATGAAGATCCACTCCTATGTCTTGCAGTGAAACTAGTCACCCACCAAAGGGGGTGCAGAGCCTGCAATGAGCAATCCAAATGTTAGCCTGGGATGCATGTTTCTCTTCTCTGATAGCCTTTTTCATCCTAGCATCTCATTGCATTTCAAAGAATGCACTAAGCCTCCAAAATAAAATGGTATTGGCACTCTGTAGAGGAAGCCAAATAAAGAGCAGCTGAGATCACTTGGCTTGTTCAGCTGGAAGAAGAGGAGACTGAAAGGACACGTCATTGCAGTCTAGAACTTCCTTACGAGGGGAAGCAGAGGGGCAGGCACTGCTCTCTTCTCCGTGGTGACCGGTGACAGAACCCAAGGAAATGGCCTGAAGCTGTGTCAGGGGCGGTTTGGGTTGGATATAAGAAAAGGTTTGTCACCCAGAGGGTAGCTGGGCACTGTAAGAGGTTCCCCAGGTTAGTGGCCATGGCACCAGCCCTGCCAAGGTTCAAAAAGCATTTGGACAACACTCTCAGGCATGTGATGTGATTCTTAGTGCTGTCCTGTGCAGGGCCAGGATTAGAACTTGTAGGTCCTTTCTAACTCAAGAGATTCTATGAATTACTGATTCTGTCCATTTATACAAGCAGGCAAACCACAGCAGAAAGCAAGACACGAAGCTTATCTAATCACTTTGCAGCATATCTGGAAATATACCCATGTACCCATACTCTCTGCCTTGTACTTCAAAATTATGCTTTCCATATCAGGGACCTAGCCACACAAAGAATTTGGACTGCTTGTTGTACCAGCCCAAAGCTGCTCTCCCTCCAAAAGATCTTTCTCCCTGCAAATGCTACAACTCTGACTTCACAAGCTTTTTTAAGTAGATTTCAAAGGTGCTCCTGGCAGTCCCACTGAAGAGCACAGGAGGATCCTTTACTTCCTCTCTGTTTACACAATATGCCAAGACCAATTAGTCCCCTGGGAACGAGCTCACCAGCTCCAAGAAGTCTTTGTGACACCCTAGACTTCCTTATGTCTCAGGTGAACCTGGTGCCTTCACCTTGAACCCAAGGATGTCCCTGCTCTCCTTGACCTTATGCTCTCAGCATTGCCAAAAAAGCCAGATATGCTAAAGTGGTAGCAGCCATGCAGAGTGGCAGCAGGCTTCATTAAATAGCAAGTGGTTGGCAGCCAGGGCCTGCATGCGATGAAGTGTCTGAACAGGGACCATGATCAAGGGGTGCTGGGAGAGGGCATTCACTGCAGCAAAGCAAGTGTCTGCACAAGCCAGGGCATTTCTGCCCAATTAAGGGAAAGAATAGAAGTCTTCTGAGCTAATTTTCTAGGCCTTTGGAGAAGCAAAGAAAAGCATGCATTGCAATATCCTCACTTGGCCTCAACAGGGAGACACTGTGTGGGCCAGCTGACCAGCCAGGGTGGGAAATACATCTGCCAACAGTCCAAACTCATGTCTGGGACACAGAAGGGCTGAATTACTGTACCCTGTGAAGCTGGAAAGGCATAGGCTGGCATCTAACCAAAATAGGGCTTTTTAAACCTGCTCCTGGTACAGCCTTCCCTGCTGCAGGAGGCTGAACTGAAAGGCATGGATGATGGAGATTTCCATTTATTAACAAGCCAAGAAAAGACAGCAATTCCCTAACTTCTTAAAAGCACTCTGATTGCCCCCCAACCCACTTGTCTCCCAAATTTGCTCCTCTTTTTTACCAAAAGGCACCAAATCACTGGAATACAGGGAGACATTTGGATACCACTTGGCACCAACCATGGGAGGAAGCAAAATCTTCTTAAACATCCCAACACAGAGCCACTCTACACCTCAACTCTCTGGACCAATATTCCATCACCGTCCAAGATAAATAGAATTTGATGCAAAGCACTTGGCATCTCTTCATCCACCCTTGAGTTACCCATACCGCATCACACCCCCAAAGTGTCTTCTCATCTCACAGCACATTTGCTTCAGGCACAAATTCATCTTGCCTGATACTCTTTGTCATCTGTCAGCTGCAGAGAGCTGCAGAAATGGGAAGTAAGGCTCAGGGATAAGAGTGAAAGCCACATCTGCTGCTCAAAAAAAAAAGTTTAGCTGACAAACTTTTCAGCTGTGCTCTCATGGGCAAGCATATGATAGGAAGGATAAGAATCACAAAGCAAGAAAAGCTTGATGTTCAGAGCCCAGAAGCCTTGAAGTAGCCTGTTTAATGTTAACATTCCTCATATGCATCATTTACCTGACTAAGAAACACGTGATGCCACACACCACCCAGGCAGTTAAGAACCATTTTTGTTGGAAAATGGAAACAGACCAAAATAGAAACACCCTGGTCCAATTTTATTGGGGAATGGGAGTCATGAATGATTTTCCTAGGAGAAATAAGTACAGGTCGCAAACAAAGACTCATCATAAAGCTTGAAGATGTCACTGGCTGAAAGTTAACCAATTAAAACTATAAAAATAAGACAGGTGACCAAATAAAATATTCAGGCTGCATCTCACTGTGCATGTGTGTGTCATGTCATGTTGTGCTCTCAGTACACTTCCCATCAAATTAAATCCACCAGCTGACTATCCTTTATTTATAACATGGATTCCACAACCATGGAATGTTAATGACATCCACAGCAAAAATGTTTTTTAAATAACACACTGCCACCCCCACTCCAGATTTCAACTTCTTTTGCAAAAATATTTGCCACAATTAATCCAGAAGTGTAGAGAGCAAATGGACAAGGAAGCCAATTATTCTCACAAAGTTTCCCCAGAAAAAGCCAATAGTTTGGAAAGCTAGTTTAAGTTAGCCCCTAACTTTTATCGATATACTCCTAAAGACAGAGCTGAAAGATGCATGAGGGAGAGCAGACAGATGCTATGCCTGGCATCCAAATCAGAGAAATCACCTGGGCCAAAAGAAACATTTCCCCATTTACTTATGTGCACTCTGGAAAAAATAGAAGCCTGGGCACAGGCTTAGCAGCTTTTTTCTTCTCTCATAAGGATGTGAGACTAATTAAAGTCTGTCAGTATCAGTAGAAGATTTGGGTAATGTGAAATGCAAGACTGGGCCCTTTGAATGTTCTGTGAGCAGAAACTTGGCTAGAAGGTTGAAAAGGGGGTGAAGAAAACCATACTGAAAACAAGTCTCTGCATTATGTATTCATGGGATGTATGCTGCCAGCAGGACTGAGAAAAACCAACAATGTAATAGGGAAATAGAAACCTCACTTTTAGGGGTCTTAGAAAATAAATGCATAGTCCTTTCTTTTAGTGGGTCCATCTTGTAGGCTTAAAGGAAGTGTTGCAAGCAAGGTTAAAACTAGTACATCCAACAAACCAGAGGCAGTGAAATTCTTTCCTAATGAGAGGAAATTCAGAACTGAAAATAATTGTTTTTAACTTATTGCAATGTACCAGGGCCAGCAGATGTCTGCAGATATCCTTTTAAACTGACACTACACCATTCCAAATAGAAAAATAATGAAGAGACATTAAATACTAACTCTACAGCACGGCCTTTTGAAAGAGAGGCGCCAGATGGGAACTGCACAGGGCAGCCTGCCCCATTTCCCATGCTCTGCAGAGATGAGGCAAACTTCTAGCATTTCTACACCTCAGTCCCAGGCCAAACCAAAGTCCTGCAAAATCAAGAGTAACTGCATCTAGAGCAAACTTAAGCAGTTTGTAAAGTGTTAAGAAGGTAAAAAAGCACTCTTTTACATCGCTATAGAACTCCTAGAAGGCATAGACAGATCTAGGCCCAAGAAGGTCAGCAAGTGTGGAAATTCCTATCATCGTCACATCGACAACCACTTTCACCAAAGGCATTTTTTATACATGCTAAGCAATTAATTTATTTTGGAATAAGTGACATAGGTCAGATCATGGAAGCAGTGGTAACTTGAAAGCAAATGCCAGTGATTTCGTTCCTGTGCCATGCAATGAACTGGACAGTACAAGTGCTGCCTTCCTCCTGGGGTAGCAAGAGAACAGCCAAAGTGTAGCAGGAGCCACCCAAGAAGCAGTGCCTTTACCTCTCAGGAGGGGTATCTACACCTACCCCAATTTATCCTAGACAGACAGCAGAAGTACCCTGAAGGTGTGCCCCTGAAGACATGACCACAAGAAGCAACTCTATGAATTTATTGATCCTTGCCTCAATAACCTTTTCCTGTCTTTGCTTACCAGGCCTTTTTCTCAAGCAACGCTGCTTTCCTCACGTGAACTTCTGCCTTACCTGCTGCATTTTTTCCAGGTCAAGGCTGGGCCTGCTGACCTTATCCCCATATCCTTGCCGATGTCTCTTACAAGGCATGACCTGCTCAAGGCCTGCCCCAACACTTGTGAGGATTAAAGATCCGGAGGCCGGGCTTCGCACCAGGGGCTGGAGTCTCTTGGGAGGGGAGGCACTGAACAGCACGGGGCTCGGGCTGGCGTGGAGGCCATCACCCTGCTCTGCCACGGGCCGGAAGGACATGGCGCACAAGTTCTTCACTTCTTCGTCACTGGAGGAGGCGTTGTTGCCATCGCTGCAGCAGGTGAGCCGGCTGACCTGGGACCACTTCCGCTTCTCGGCGGCAAACTCTCGGTTGATGCGCTCCAGCTCCTCTTCCGAGCTGTGGCGGTCTAGGCTGGCATGGAAGAGGGCCCGAACCTTGCAGCATTGGTTTTCCTGGTTCTGGAGCTGGTTGGTGGCCAGAGGAGTCAGAGTACAATTCCGTCTTCTCTCTAGTGGGAGGAGGAGATTGAGAAGTGGCAGAGCAGATCTGTGTCCCACAGCCTAATAAAATGGGCCTGTTTTCTCCTGACCTGCTGTTTTCATTTCCTCCCAAGTAAACGTCTGAGCTGTTTCCCCATCTTCTCTTCCCGAGATGAAGCACCCTCCCAGCTGAATGCTTCCCTTTGGAAGTTTCCAGACCTTTTTTCAGACCAGATTGCTAGATGTCATTCCCTTTCAAACCATCACCTGGAAGTCTAGTTCCAGAGAAAGAACATAGATCTGTCACCCACCTCACCTCCTCAAGGCGGAGGAGACATGAGCTTACAAATGTGTTGCTAGGCACTTGCCTCTAGCCAAAAACATTAACTTCTAGTGACCAGTTCTCAGGGCAGAAGAACCCAGTAAGTTACACTATTCTAAGTGTCACCTTTATAGCTCAAATAAATGAGATCTGGTTTCTGGAAATAAAAGTCCTCTATTACAAGACTTGTCACACAAGAGAACCTGTCTTCAGCCACAAGCTAGGCATGCTTTATCTCTTCTGCTGAGATCTTCTTATGCTACGCATACAGAGTAAGGATTTGAATTCTAACAGGGCATGTCCTGTGGGTCAGGAATTGAACTTCTGCTTCCTCTGCATTAGAATCTGCTTGAACCTGGGCACAGGGCATGCACTAATGGCAAACATAGCATAATTTAAGAGATGCATTTACTACAGATTTCATGTGCAGCTAAGCTACTTTATATCAAGTCCAAAAACAACTGCAGAGCACCTGTATTTTCTCTATCAAAGACTCTCACTAGATGCAAGAATAGGGCTGCACAATACCAACAGTCTAGGAGGAAGGGAGAGAGATAATCAAATAATGAGTCCAGGGGAATGAACTGAAGGTTAAAATTCAAAATAGCAAGGCTGAGGAAACCCAGAACAAAGATGACAAGTGCAAAAGCATGGAATAGAAGACAAATTTTTAGTCCCAGCTCTGCTGCTGGCACAATTGTGGACCATCTCTGCAGCACTGGGACTTTAACACATGGTTAACATGTCTATTTCTGGTGGTAAAAATGCAACTGCAGCATCCGATAACACCAGCCTCTCCCTGTGAGGTCCCAAATGCTTCAAAAGTGACTGATTTAATGCATCTGATTGTGGTACACTGGGGACTGAGAAGGAGGCGCTTGCAAGAGCACAAGTGAAAAGAAAAACTGACTTCAGCCGTAGTATCCCAGGATCCTTCTATCTTCATCCCTTTACCTCTGTCGATCTGAGCAAGTTCCTGGTTCTCTCCCTCAGAGTCATCGCTGTCCTCATCACTTGGGGGATAGGAGATCTAGGGGACAAGGAGAAAGAAAAGCCTTCATCATGAACACTGAATATTGCCCTGCTGCTGCCCAAGCCACTTCCCCCACCCTCCCCCTCTCATATCCTGGAGGCATCCACCCCACCTAACCGCATACACCCAGCCATAACACCTTCCTGTATACACATCCTCATCTCCCAACCCCAATCTCCCATTGTATCCTCTTAATTTCAGCAACACAGAACACACGGACTTCTGTTGTTTCCACCATGCTGCACTGCCAGCTCTTTCCCAAGTACAATGAACATATCCTGCCTTGCACTTCCCAGACATGTAGCTTGCAACCATCATGACCTACCACATCCACATCACGTGGATAACTGAATCTCCAAAATCTCCACTGCCGAGATAAAGACACATCCTGTCAACAGCACTTGCAAGGCACCCACAAATGGAAGTGGCACGTTAGTTTTAGCCATCCTGTGTATGTACCCACACTTCCCCCTTGAAGTTCACACACAATCCACCACAGAACAGACACGCCTTGCTTTCCTACAGGACAACCCTGAAGTATTTAACAGAAATAAAAGAAACATGATTTTACAGAAACGTAGACAATACTGTTTCACTGTCCCCTCCAGGAGATAACTTACAGTACCACTGAACACCTTTGAATGCTCCAAGATTAACAACAATACACATATTTTGTCAATATCAAGACTTTTCAGGACCATTTGCTCTGTATCAGCCAATGGACTTCAAGGCACTTACTCACTCAAAACATGTCTAACACTGAACAAACCTGGTAGCTGCCTCTTGAGAGGATTCAGAGATCTGAAACCAAGCTTTTATAGGTCAGATAGATCACACTGCTTCTGAGTTTCCTACACAGAGGAAATCCTACCTACTTTGTTACTAAAGTGACTTTTGTTCAGCAGCATAGAGCCTACTTGGAAGTTATTAGATCAAACCACTGAGCTACACAGCTCAGTATGTGTCTCTGGCAGCAGCCAAAACCAAATGAGTCAAAGGAAAATGCAATACTTAAAAGAAACCTTTATAAGAAACAGTTTTGGAATAAAATTATCATGGCAAGATGAACTTCATTATTCTTTACACCTTTTTATTCAGAATAACAAACATGGCCATCATTCTTAGCTGCCTCAAAATACTTGCTCACAACAGAATCCAGCAGCAATACATTTCAAAAGGGTACATGCTATGTTTCCATTTTACATGTTTCATGTGCTGTGGTTCACTTTTACGAAGACAAGGCAAGGATGCAGCCATTACACTGATTTGGACCATTTTACCTCCATCACCCTGGAGAGATGTCTTTGTAGTGTTTCAGCCATACAGAGACACAAAAGAGCAGCTGCATTTACCTAGGTGTCTATGAAAGACACACTGCTGATGCAGAGAAACAATATCAGTTGAGAGATTCTGATTGATACTGAATTTGACAGCTATTAAATCGACACACCCATTTTGTGACCATCCTCCAGGACTGTGTTTGGGGCATTTTGTTCCCCCCAAAAGCATGGTGACACCCTTTTCCCCCCCTCCTTCTTTAAAGCTACCTTTTGCCCTTCTGTATTTAAACTGCCCTTTGAGAAATCAAAATATATTTTCCTTCCTTGCTAGTCTTTAAACTATGTTGTCAACTGTCAAAAGATGAATCAGGCAAATCAGATTTCAGATTTATCCCCACTGAAGTAAACGGAGGACGTTGTTTTTCCTTCTACAACTACAATTTTCTTGTATGTGTTCACACACATGCATCATTTAATAAAGGCAGCTGGCACTGAGGAACACTGCCAAACACAGACTTCTAGTTGTCCCCAGAGCAGGTATAATACCTTGTTTGTACCATGGTAGTTCACAGAGGGGACAGCTGACACTGAGGTGCCATTGTGTAGCTGCTGTACAGACAGACAGAGGTCCTGTCTCCGTTATAAAAGCTAAGGCTCCCATTCTAACTCGAGAGGTACTGACCTTAGTCTGTAGCTCATTCCCACATAAAAACCTTTCATTTGGACACGGCAGGGTTTTCAGTGAGGTTTAGCAGCTCTGCGTGGGAAACCTAGCAGCTTCAGTTTCTGTACAATGTGAATGTCAATATATGGCATGGCACTGCTTCCAAAAAAAAAGCCAATGACATCTAGCACGTGGAGGTGAAACAGCTACTGCACAATGTCACTGGCTTGAGATGCTTAAGATAGGAGGTGGATTTGAGTCAATGACTGACATTTGAAGGTCTTTGTGTCTACTGGTCACGGGCTTCTAAAATATTCACTCTTCCCTGTACAAGTGAAATTTTGCCCTTGGCCTCATATAGGTTACTCTTCTCTACTGAGCCCTCCCTAGTCCCTCAGGCAACCAAAGACCAATTCCCTTGTGAGTTGCCTTAAACACTTTGCTATAGGCTTTCTTCAGAGCACCTGAAAGAAAAATCTTACAAAAAAGAAACTCTAGCTTTCATGTCCCACAACAGAGAACCACCATTCATAGTAGGCTAACCATTAATCTTGCAGAGTTGAATTTTTTTTACCTGAAACTCCTTGCCACAATACCTCACACAGGCAAAGATTAATGGAAGATCAAAAAAGTCAGTCTGGATAACAAGGCTTTCTAAAAACTAAAGATCGATGGAATTAAAAGACAAATGCTCTGACTAGTTGGAGATAAATATTCTGTCCCTTAACTCTTCCCAGGCTTTAACAGTACCCTCTCCTAAACATTCAAAAACATTTCACTAAAAACAGCAATACTGTGTTCAGGCCTCCAGCTTCCCATATATTAGCCACAGATTTACTTTTGTCCAAGGCAGTACAGCCCCATTTTCCTCAGAAATTCAGAACTGTTGCACTGCAGTAGCAGAAAATTCAAAAACTTCATGTCAAAAGTCCCACCAGATCATGGCTTCATTCACAGAACATCAATTGCAGAACTGCTTAGACTGAAAGACATTTCTTGGTATCACAATAGTCCAAGCTCTTGCTCAAGCTGGAAAAACAAGAAAAGTTGGAGGACTGTGCCCTACACATTCTCTGCCTTAACAAGCAAAATTGAAGAGAAGAGAATAGAAAAAAACTTCAATTCACATAAATGTGTGAATGTTTACAAGCTATGGCACAAAAGAAGCCAAAAACCAAAGGACAGGTAGTCATCTACCCTTCAGTCTTTCTTCAGTAAATGCATCAGAAAGCAGCCTCCTGTTGATGAGGATCACCCAGTGTTACACTTGGGATCTTCAGCTCCGGCACTCGACGTGCCTTTGGTCTTCTAGGACTCCTTCTGGGCCAGACAGAAACATAAACTAACTTCCCCATGCATTTAATTTCTCATCCATCTTTCCAAATATGGGTTGGTGTAAAATAACCAGATGGTATTTAAGGAAAACTTAAGAGTAAAGCTTACACTTCTGAGGGAGTTTTTACATGAAAGACAAACTAGGAGATACAAGAAAGAAAACTAGAATCAGAAAAATGTCTTTCTGATCACACTGCTGCCTGTCAACCGAGTAATAAACTGCAGCTGAAATTGCCCAGGTCCTAAAGGGTCACATCACCCTCAAAGTCTAAAGCTCTGAAATACATCAGGCAATAAAAAAGTCTCATTATGTTAAAGTGGAGTTCCTCTTGGTTTGGCTTCCAGAAGAGAAATTATCCTGCTATCATACAATCAAAAGCAATGACATTAAGAATCATCTGTGAGCTTAGAAAGGATAAGAAATCTCACTTTTAAAGCAGACTAAAACTCCCCCACCAGGCTCCACTTAAAGGCTGCATTGTCCTAAAAACCTAAAACACCAACAGTATGGTTTGGTTCAGCGTAGGTATGTTCATGAGGAAGAGATAATACAAAGATACAGTTGACCACAGGCAACCCCTCATTCCCAGCTTGAATGAAGAATGCACACAGGCTGGAGGGCATCATTCCCAATTTCCCTCTGGGAGCAAGGGAGGGAAGGAGGGAGTTTACCTCCAGGGAGGTTTCCCTGGCAAAGGCCAATACTGCCTATGCTGTACATACAAGGCTGTTTGTGACCCAGGCTTGCTCACTTCAGGCCGACCACTCCAGGGCATCTCTGCAACTAAGTGAAGTCCCTTCCAAGAGCCCTGGAAGGAGAGACTGCTAAGTTGGTCTCACACCCCAGTTCCTGGCACAAAACCAGAAAGTAATGGATGATTTCAGTAATGACTACTGATATTTCTATGATGGGGAACTGATTTCCATTTCTTCAGACTTCAGACTGGAGAAATGAAACCAGTACTCACTCACCTCCCTCCTGCCACACTGCCTACAGAGCAGCTGCTACAAACATGGGCATCCTACAGCACAGGGCTCTGATACTGGCTCTTCTCCATTTCCATTGCTTGGCTTTAGCAAAAACATTTCACTAAATTTCCCTAGTGTTATTTTTCCAAGTCAACAGCTGGTACAGTTACCATGGGACACTGCCTGATCTTGAATGAGGGAGGTGCCATCCTGCCAAATATAAGAAACTCTGAATTAGACAGAGTTGGAAAACAAGGTAGATGACGAGACACTGAAAAGCAGTTTTGAGCCACGGAACATGAGAAAGAAGGAAGGAATGAGTCAAACAGACCTTCAAATTAACATGTAATTCCTTTCCCAAGATCTCCTTTAATTTTGAGAGATATTCAGTGAATATCAGGGAGAATTTATGCTAGTACAACAGGCTGGCTCTCTCCTCAAGAAAAGTTGCCAAGTTAGAAATTCAGTTCAATCTTCAAACATCCACATATGAGATGTGACTGCCCAGGCTATATCTGGGGTTTACAGCTGGGGTCCTTCAACAGCTAAACTCCCAGCAAGAACTGTCCTGGTTTGGAAAAGCTTTTCTAGAATATTTTTTCCATGTTACTATGTTCCTTTTTAATTTTCACAGTAGGTCTGCCTTCAAACTCTATTCACCATTTCCTTGCAAATGGCTACAGCCAAACCCAGGGCTCATAACCCTTGAACATGGTCCTGCTTGACAGAGCTGCTGGGTTAATGAAAGCCGGGATGGGCCAGTGGGACACAACACTCCCTGAGGCCCTTGTTTTCTAAGCCCTACCTATGCCAAGTACAGCAAAATTCCTGTTGTAGGAATGCCAGCTTCTGCATGGGCCTGGAGTGTATTAATTGTCAGTGGTTTCACAGATGTGAGGGAAGCAGAGAGTGATTGAAGGTAGCCAAATCTTCAATGCTTTAACAGTACAGTTATTATTTTTGTTCAGTGCTTACTATTCTCATAAACTGCCAAACATGGTCACTGGCAACTCAGGATGGAAGTGGTGGCAATCATTAATCAAAGAACATGGAAACCAAGCTTCTGTTCTGAGGAGCAATGACTGAGCTGCATTTCCAGAAGCATGGGATTAAATTGTGTTACCTATATCTTGAAAGGAAGGCACAAGGCTTACATAGAACAGTGAGGATATCAGTGGTGCATGGGTGTAAAGAGGCACCTGCTTAGTCCTCTTACCATTTTAAATGTAAAATCCACCTCATCCACCTGCACTTTCACAAATACATAGATGTGTCTTGACCATACTGTGTACAGCTTCTGGAAAGAACTGGCACCTGTGGGCAAATCTGACTAGAACTAAAGTGGAGATACACTACCCTAGTGCTGGGGATCCTCATCTGCAAGCAGAGTAAACCAGAGGACTCTATGCAGACAAGTGCAGTGGGGCTGGCTTCAGCCCTGGAAAAAGGCTGTTGTTTTGACTGGTCAAAACATGGTTCAGGGCAACACAGCTGACTCTCTGCACTCTCTCATCTGCCCCACATCAGTTTTCTTTGCAGCAGTCAGAGCATGCAAACCTCTTTTTCAAAATCTTCCCCTGCTCTTCTCAGGGCTAAAGCTGAGATGATTTTGCAGGAAGAGACTAAAGATAAAAACACCAGAGGGTTTATAAAATAGAAACCAACCAACCAAAAAGCCCCGAGAAATCCAGGAAGCCCTGATGCTTCACCATTAATCCAGAAAAGTGTGTTTACACCACCAGTGAGCCTATGGTGCTTGAAGACTTGGAGTGCACAGGCACCAGAAACTAGATACCCCATGTTCCCCAGTCCCAGGGAAGTGAATACAGCTGATGCCCACAATTGAGACTCCTATCCACCCTGGGTCTGTTCTCAGAAACTCTGGGCAAATACCGTTACAAGAGTAAAACCAAGATCATGCTTTCAGATTCCACCCAAAATAGAAATAAGCAAACAGACTACAACAGACTCAATTCTACCAATGGTATAGGCATCCATATAGAGGCACACACTCCTATCAGGCATCACACTTCTGTGACAACAAAAGACACAAAAGGAATGCTATCAAGTAAAAAATAAGTCTTTAAAAGGCTTCCTAGGCAAAAAATACCCAGTCTCTGTTCCTTACCACACAAAATATTCCAAATTGGAGAGAACTCCATTAAGTTTATTTATCCTCAAAGCCACTGTGAGAACAAGAATCTCTCTGATTAAACATAGCTGCAGTCATGTACGGAGTCATTTTTTCAATGTTATAAATGTCATTTGTTAAAAATACAGATAAGACAAAGTCACGACAGCCCTCACTCAGCAGGTGGATGGGGTCTGGTAACAAATGTGTTCCCACGGAAATAGAGTCTTTAATCCTTCAATTTCTTTCTTGACATCCCAGACCGCTGTGTTCCAAAGTAAAACCGCTTCTGCAGCATGGGAGCCAGGGGAATGGGGCAGCTCCATGCTGTGATATGTATCACTCTTTCTGGTAGCAAGAACTTTTACAAAATACTCAAACTATCCTTAGGTTGTTAGCTTAAGGGGCTAGTTAAGGTTTATAGCTCTTACTACAAGTGACAGAAACCAAACACTCCTCCAATTCCACTTCTACCTGCACATAAAGCTCACAGGTGTGCCACTTCCCAGTAAGTGTCCCACCAATGTCCTACACTCCTCCCACACTCAGCTTCTGCTCCATAAAGATACCCAGCCCAGCCTGGCCTCAGGTGGCAGTCACCTGCATGTGACGGAACCACACTGTGAGTTTCTCAACAGCTCTGTTACTCCACTCATAGCTTTGCTGCTGCAGTAAAGAGAGCTATGGCTAATTCCTATACAAATTTCAAGGATTCTCATGAGGCTGGCATTCATCTGTTAGCTTTCTCATCCTATGAGGGGAGATAACATAGCTCAGATGAGAACTAACAAAGAAAAAGGTGTCTAAGCTTGGAAGGCACGTATCAGAAAGAAGCAGCAACACAGTTGTGATGGAAAGAGATCCCTTTGCAAAGGAGGTCATCTCCCCTGAGAGCTCTCAGCTTGGAGCTCTGGCAAACGCCTGGCTCACACCCGGCAGGAGCAGCGTTATTCAGCAGTGTTGACACCACAAAGCACAGCAATCCAGGAAGACAAAAAGGATCCCGAAGGATTAAAGACCTTCTTTACAGGGCCTCATCCACGCTGCACTAAGACACAGTGACTTATCTCCGCCTGTAATTTACAGCCCATTTGCTGCTAAACCTCAGCTCCAAATAGATTAAAAGGAACACTATTTATCAGAGGCTTAAAACCCTCTCAGACATAAGAGGAAGACAGTACAAGGGACACCTACAACTGGAGAGGCACCTCTAATAGCTGATCTTACCTGTAAAGCATTTACTCAGGAAGTGCCAACCATTCCTGCCTTGGCCACGGGGATTCAAATACACCCCTCCCGACTCATACCCCACCCCACCGGCCTAGCTCAGTTACTATTGCTGTGATGGGAAAAGGTTTCTTTGCACAGGCCAGCTTCTCAGGCAGTTTACAGCAGCTCCTCAGCATTCCATGAGTCCCCTCAACCAGGGAAGCACGGCTGACAGCAGCTGGCATAAACAACACATCTGGTAACAGTTTTTCCATTCCCTACTCAAAAGACTCAGAGGGCAACTGCCTTTGCCCTGAGATACTTCCTTAGCTGAGGAGAAGCTGCTTGTGCTGGGAGACCTCACTCGACACTCACCTCTGCTCAGCCATAAAGAACTACATTAGCCACATTTGCAAACACAAGGAACAATGCCTTACAGTCAGGCTGGAAAGTACATTTGGAGCACATGAGACATTTCAGGCTTCTCCTCCCCTCAAAATCTCACATTAACCCCTCTGAGTGCAAGCAGATGAGAGCTGTTTCATCTCTATGGATTTACACCAAACATCTTGTGTTCTATCAGAGAGCAAACCAGTAGGTTAATCCTTTCAGACCAGGTCTTTGATCCATCTGGTCAGGCACCTTCAAAGTAAGAGTTAGGAACATGTCGTAACTTGCAATGTCTCTCACTGCACCAGATCCCTTCCTGGTAAATATTTTGTGATTCCAAGTGGTTCCTAGTTGGGAAAATCTGACAAATGGGTTGCCAGATCATCCCACACATGGAGGGATGACCTAGAAAAGAAGACCAAATTTGAATATTCACAAAGACAGAACTTGAATATTCACTCTCTTCTCCAATATAGGGCACAGAAGGCAAAAAAATAAATTAGTATGAGGTAGGTCCTAAACAAATAACAGGTGATCATTTGGCAGTGTGTAGTTAAGGTGTGAAATACTTTGCCATAGGATGTTCTGGATGTAAATACCCTACACAGATTTGGTGGTGTAAAATGAACAGGTTTAGACAGAAGAAACTTACTGGGTTGCTAATGCAGGAGGATAGGCTACTGGGGGAAACTATAGGTCTACCATGGGACAGATGCTCCTAAATCCCATTCATGGAAGCAGGACACAGAGCACCATGCAATTACTTGCAGTGTCACAACATAAGGGGGATGCACAGAGCGAAGTGTGACAGCATTCTTCCAGGTCCAACTCACCCCACCACAGAGGGCTACTGAGACAGTATCCAAGCACCAAATACTAAATTAGCATCCCCTTATATCAGTTCAGGGGCAAGATGGGAAAAGCTGCATTGCATTGCAGTTCTCTACAAAATACCATTGAAGGGTTCCCCAAAAGTGATTGGCTCTGTCCAAGCCAGAACAAAAAGGGTTCTCTGAGAACAAAATATCTATACATGGAAGCTGCTGATTTTTCAAGCCTCTAAATTATTTCAGTTTATATGCTTCACACCAAATACCTCTGTTCTTTCCTCTTAATTAGCCTTTGGTCACAGAACTTTATTCCCTTGGAATAATCAACTCATAGGACTAAATATATATATATATTTTTTTTTTTTAAAAAAAAACACACACACAAGAATAGTCTGGCTGCAGACAACTGTCTGGAATAACCACTTGGCTTTGTGTGTAATAACTGGGTGACAGGATATGGAAGGATTATTTTATATTTTTCCAGCTTACATCCAGACACACTCTCAGCAAACTGGAGAATTTAGCTGCCTGTCTGGCACCTTTCCTTAAGATGGGAAATTCCCCATTCAAGCAAAGGAAATTTTATTCTCATCTTATGTCCATATAGAGCTTGGCAGATTGTGTCATGCCAAGAAGTAAGGACATCAGTTAAATAAAAACCAGCATGCATCATGGAAACAATGTGACCCTGCTAGGAAGGAGTAAAATGAGACAGATTGCTGAACAAAATAGGTGTGAAGGGATAGGATCTTTGTGCTATGAGCAACTCAAATTGTGTGATCTCCTTGAAATCCTAGCTCAAAACCAGGTTTGTAGCCCAGACAAATCAATTAATCAGCTACCAAGCAATATTTTGGTCCTTAGATATATCAGAAACCAAGGCCTGCCTACTCTCATTGCAGACATTTATGAATATTGAGGTATTTGAACATCTCACAAATACCAGGCATCTCCCATCCTTTTCTAAATCTAAATTTAGGTAAGGACCATCTACCTTGAAGTCAGGCAACAAACCTCAGGTGAACTTATCCATGAAATGGGAGACATGGCTAATAAAAGCCTCTCTGGAGGCCTAAACTCAGGCATTGGGTTCCTTTTCCTCCTCAGAAAGTGTTTCAAGCCCTGAACTCATAGTTCTTCTCATATGGCCTGACACTGGAGCTAGGATGGGGAGGTGAATCCAGGCAAAGCTGCAGAGGCCTTTTCTCAGGTGTGTTTGCTGGGCACGAGGACCAACCAACCCAGTCATGCTGTTTGAGGCAGGCAACCCACAGCCTACCAGCCTACCATGCCTTAGGGATACCTCCCCGGGTTTCACGGCATCTCCTCACTCACAACACTCATCCAAAGGGTGCGTGCCAGTGGCGCACAGACGTCGACCTGCTCCCAGCACCACAGCTCAAGCCTTGGCAAGCTGGAGTTCTCTGCAGCAGGCTCAGCCTGGATGATGAGCGCCTGGAGAGGAGTGCTGGGGGGAGGAGAGTGCTGGAAACAAAGAAACAAGGGGCTGGTCCACACCAGCTGCTTGATAAAGCACTCACAGAATCTTCTTTGGGCTTTTAGCCCCTGCCGCCCTTAGATGATATTCTGCTGCGCTATCACAGAATAACTAGAAAGAACCAGGATTTGGATTACTGCACATGCAGCCATATGGCAGCTTCGGTGCAAATCTACCAAACCAGATACTTTCTTACATATAAGTCCAACAGATAGTTTTCATAAGCATCCATGGTATTTCACCCTCCATGAAGCCATCAAGGATGGTCCAGAGAAATAATCATGTGAGTTCTTCACAAGGGTACTCTGTTGCAGCATTCCAATTCTGCTAGAGCTGCTCCACAGGACAACAGCAAAAGTTCACCTGGCTGAGCACTTGCTGTGCTGCAGTGATTACAAAGGAGATAAACACAACAACAAAAACAAACACAAAAAAAACCCAACAAAACCAAAAAACAACCCAACTACTCATCATGTAAGATCTGCTCCCTCTGCCTCAGACAGCTCCTGAGATGCCCCAGCCTAAAAATGCCTGTCCTACATGAACTGAACAATTCAGTGTGACATATAGACTGAGGTACATGTGGATGCCAGGTCTGTGTCCAAACAGACCGGCCCATGGCAGAGAGGAGGTTATAATGGGCACAAAAAGCAAGAACATAGCAAGAAATGCCAGACACCCTGAGCTGTTCATCCCCAAAGAGTGACCATGCCGATCCAGAAGAAACCTTATTTGAGCTGTGCTTCACCTGCCTGCTGCATCCCCACAGTTTGGGCAGCCCTGTGCCCAGACTGGCATGGAGACAGCTCTGCATAGGTCACACTGGGCCAGATGTCCTTTACATCGACTTTCAGGCCTGGGTCACAGCAGAGTTCGCTGCACAGGGAATGCTTTCAGTGCAGATAAAGGTCACAACTAATTGGCTTTTCTCTAAATCCTTGCCTGGGTGTTCCCGCTGAGTACTTGTGGGTGGCGCTGGTGCCTATTCACAAACAGCTTAGCTGGCTGACTGCTGGTCACCGGTGGCAGGAGGACAAACAGGCGCTGCCCACGGCCACGTACAGCAGCTCCCGCGGCAGAACACGGCCCAGCACACACATACCTGTGATGCCGGTTGCTAGGAAGAGCTGGATCACCCGGCAACCTGAATCCCACTCAACAGGAGAACAGGGGCTACAGATAAAGGCACGGGGGTGGGAGGGGTTGGCGCTGCCTACAATGTGTGTGGGAGTGTTATTTCCCACTGAAAAGGCAATACAGCCCTTGGTTCCCATTCTGAGGAATCCCAACAACACTGCTGTGACCCCAGGCATGCTCCAGGAACAGCCAGGGAAGCTGGCCAGGCTGACATATTACAGCAGAGTGGTACCCTGCCCACCCACCACTCCAAAGAACTCTTTTAAGCAGATGCAAGCCTTGCTTTTTACTACTAAAAAAAAAAAAAAAAAAAAAAAAAAAAAAAAGTGAACCCACTTTTTTGTGAAAGCATATAATTAAAATAAATAATGACCTGTTTTGCTTTCTATTTTCACCTCAAATATGAGCTCTTTTCGTGCTCAAGAAGACATTTAGCATCCCAAACAGTGCAACAAATTTGGAACTTGTAAGACAATGCATGACAGCAGGAAATTAAGAACTACACTACCCAGCAAACAAAAATAATTCATTTTCACAAAACCCCCCAAGCTAAATACATAGCACTGACTTTTCAGAATTTAGTTTTCCATTCAAATAAAAAACAAGAACTGGGAAATACAAGGAAAAGTAATGAGATTTCTTTGTGCCTTTGGGAGGTGGAGACTTTTTTTAAGTCCACAGTTTCCTATCAGTCATAAAGGCCAGCTGAGAGAACATCTCAACAAACTACCTCAATGTCAATGAATGCCCCATCATGCTGTATATGCAGTATCTGCAATTTGTCTGAAGTATCACTCTTTGGAATTAAGTCATTACAGGAGATTATCAGTGCTGAATGTCTGCACAGAAAAAATGACAACCCTTAAAGATTCAGATCTTCAAAGCCAAGTAGAAAGAATCGCAAACCTATTATTTTACAATGCCTCAGGCAGAAGTCTCAAAAACCCAAGGCTTAAAGTGGATGGGATTGCCTGTTCTAATCTTTGCCATAGCTAAGTATCTATCACAGCCTTTCTCACCCACTAAACATACATATTTTCAGTCCAAATTATCACAAGCCTAATTTCAGGCATATTCATAGGTACTCCAAAAGTCAAAATTGTACTTACACACTTAAAGGATTCATGCATTTGTGTCTTTCCTGCGATTACAACAAACCAGAAGCATCTAACGTAGCCAGCTGGTGTAACAGGAAGAAAAGCAAAGTTTCAATGTAAAACAGAGTCCTCCAGCTCTAGAGGAATGAACCTGTTTGGTGACATCTACTGAAACACCCACAAATGAGAGAAAATCTGCATACACCACAGCAGACAAAGCTAAATTTTCCCTGTGCCAAGCTGAAGACCTGTGACATACGACAAGCAATCGGCCCAAAGGAAGGCAGAAATCAGTCTGTCCTCATGCACAGTAAGCCTGAGCACTTAGGCAGATCTTTGAAAGCATACCCACTGTGCATCAACAATAATGCTATTCCACTCTTTTTTTTTTAGTCTAAGAAGGAAAAAAAAAAAATGCTCCCGGCTCCACAGAGTAACAAGCTACTACAGGGACACTGACTGCAGGAGTTGCTGCCTGCAAGCCTGAGGTTCACTTTGCACAGCCAGCTGAATCCCCTTCATACAGGGAGGATGAAGATGATTCCCAGTTGCCTGTCAGGGCTGGCCAGCCAGACCAGAGTCTTATAGCTGATTCCAGATACAGATGCCAGTAGAAAATAACTGAAATTACTTTCTGGCCCCCAGTGCTATGTATGCACACATATAAGCTGCAAGAGTACACGAAGAGAATTGACACAGTGGCTTTGTTAGCACCTAGCAGACAATTCCCTTTAAGCAAGTATAAGGCTAAAGTTATGTAGAAGAGAAATGCAGTTTTCTGTCACCAGAACACTCACATTTGACTTTCTATCACTGATCAACATTAAGGAAGTGACAACAAACATGTCCATATTATCTCTGCCCAAGACCAAAATGAATATGCCAAGTACATAAGTAATTTAACAACTTTTGTGGATTAGAACATCAGTTGTATCACCTCCAAAGTTGTTTGTGTCAACAGCAAGTTGGAATGAAATTGCCACCTTTAAAGTGCTCAGTCTTCTTTAGGTGCATGTTCCAGCCAGTTAATTTTTTAACACACCACAATCCAACTGTTTCATTCTGATAACACCTAGGGCCACTAATTAAGGGCTTAGTTTGACTGGCAATGCACAGACTTGTTCCAGCCAGATACTCCCTGCACAAAGGAGCTTGCTTGCAAGCAAAGCTCAGAAAACAGACACCCACACTTGAGCCACTACATAAATAGCAAGGCCCCAAGAGTTAAAGAGAAACTTGGAAGAAACACATTTTTGTGAGAAACCCCAACCCCAAATTGTGGGGATGAATAAGACATTTGATTTGCAGAAAGCTCACAGAGTTGGTTAGAGAACACTTCTAAGGGCTCAATATCAGTTACCCACATGCAAGCCCAAGATATGCATTTTAAAAGCTCCTTGATCAGCCTGACTTAATAGTTCAGGAAGTACTTCTCAGGGCTACAAGTCTAAAACTAGGAAAGAAAATAATAAAAAACTATACTAGACTGTAATACTGGACAACTAACACAAAAAAAGAAAACAAGCAGGCCTTGAGTTACAGGCCCCTCTCACTTTCCTGGTTTTGAAGCATTTCACTACCATATGGGACACTCCCCTGATCTCACTTTTTTCTCCTGTCTCAACTGCTCTGGAACAGACCCAGTTGCCAGCCATTATCAAAGATGATCCCTAACCTGTAAAGTCAGAGCCACCTTTGGCTCAAAAGCACCCAAAAAGGTTCCAGAATCTGGCCTAATCTCTAGCCAATAACACCAGACCATTGAAGTAAGAGGTAAACCAAAGACTGAGGCACCAGGCACCCTCTCCTTTCTTGGATTTAGCCACAGAAGCTGAAGGTTGAAGAGCTGAAGGTCTTAAGCTATCAGGCTGTGCTATGAGCTCAGGAGAGCACATGCTGCCCCACTACAGGGGCACAAGTATCCAATGGAAAGACACCTCAGAAAATTTGACATCCACAAGTCCACAGGCTCTGATAAGATGCTTCCACAAATGTTGAGAAACCTGGCAAAAACCATGGCTAGGCCATTCGTGATCATCTCTGGAAGGTCGTGGTGATCAGGAGAGGTGCCTAAGAACTGGGGGAAAAAAAAGGGCTTCAAAAAAGGCAAGAATTATGAGTCAGGGAACTACCAGCCAGTCTGCCTCACCTCAATCCCTAGAAATGTGATGGAATGCCTCATTCTGGAGGCCATGTCTATCCACATGAATGACAAGGAGTAGTCAGCATATATTTACCAATGTCATGCCTGGCACACCCAATTGCCTTCTAAAATGAAACAACTACCTGGATGAATAAAGGGAGAGCAGTGGATATTGGCAACATTGACTTCAGCAAGACTTTCCACACTGTCCCTCACAACATCCTCATAGGCAAACTCAGGAAGTGTGGACTGGATGAGTGGACAGTGAGGTGGATTGAGAACTGGCTGGTGGTCATAATCAGTGGCAGACAGTCTGGCTGAAGGTCTTTCATTAGTGGTATCCCCCAAGGTTCAATACTGGGCTCAATATTGTTTACCTTATTTGTCAATGACTTGGATGAAGGGGCAGATGCCTCCTCATCAAGTTCACTGATGTCACAAATTTGGGAGGAGTGGCTGATACCCCAGAGGGCTGTGCAGCCCTTCAGAAAGAATGGTTGGAGAGTTGGGCACACAGGAACCTTCTGAAATTCAACAAAGGGAAGGGCAGGGTCCTGCACCTGGGGAAGAATAACCCCATAGACCAGCACAGGCCCAAGTGCTGGAAAGCAGCTCCATGGAGAAGGACCAGGGAATCCTGGCGAACAACAAGCTGTCCATGAACCAACACTGTGTCCTGTGGCCAAGGTGGGCAATGGTATCCTGGGGTGCATTAGGAAGAGCACTTCCAGCAGGTCAAGGGAGGTGATCCTGCCCCTCTACTCAGCCCTGGTGAGGCCACATCTGGAATGCTGTGTCCAGTTCTCCACTCCTCAGTACAAGGAGCTCCTGAGTGAGTCCACTGGAAGGTAGCAAAGATGATTAAGGGATTGGAACATCTCTCTTACCAGGAAAGGCTGAGGGAGTTGGGCCTGTTCAGTTTCAAACAGAGGCAACAGAAAGAATCTCAATGTATATAAATACCTAAAGAGGAGGTGTCAAGAAGATGGAACCAGGCTCTTCTCAGTGGTGCTGAGCAATAGGACAAGGGGCAACAGGCAGGAACAGATGCACAGGAAGTTCCACCTGAACATGAGAAAGAACTTCTTTACTGTGTAGGTGACCAAGCCCAGAGAGGTTGTGGAGTCTTCCTCACTGGAGATATTCAAGAACTGTCTGGACACAATCCTGTGCCATGTGCTCTACCATGACCCCGCCTGAGCAGGGAACCTGGAACGGATGATCCACTGCGATCCCTTCCAACCTTACCCATTCTGGGATTTGGTGAAGCAAGGTCAGCTGTCTTCCAAGGCAAGGCACTCAAATTTGAACCCTAACTATCACATTTGACAGTCCAGCCACCCTTATCAGAAACTGCTGGCTGAGCAGGCTAACCCAACATCAGGTGAAGTGTCAGTCAGTCCCTCTCTTCCCACCACGGTGACTTGTGGTGAAAGGGAAATGGAGGGACACTTTCTGAGAGACACCAGCACATCTCTTGAGTCAAAGTTCTCTGAGCAGCCCTCGTTGCCAACTGCCTAAAGGCCAGCTTTAGAATGGAAAAAGAGAAGTCCATTACATCAACACCCAAAGATTGCATATTTTGTGGTTTCACTTACAGAAGGCCATGGCATCCTCTCAGCTTCTCCAAACAGGGAAAAACTAGGCGGACCTATCACAGCCACACTAAACCGATTTGGGACACATCATACAAAAATAAAACCTTTACAGTGGGCAGAAATTTCATCCTGAAAAGATTCCTAAAGCTTGGGTGACAATCCAAGATTGGTCAAATCTTCCACACTTGTAAAAATGAGTTGACAATTTACCCAAGGACAGTCTCCTGGGAATTTGGCTAATTTCAGTACAGTTGTAATCTAGAAGCACAACAAGAGCTTGCTTTTCCTTCAATTTGGGAACTTCCCAAAAAAAGTCATAAAAAGCTAAAGCGAGCAGGCAATGAAGGAGATGAGCAGCTAAGCACACTGTTATTAAAGCTCAGAAAGCACTTGGTTTGGGTGGTAAATGTAGATCAAATCTTACTCTATCCAAACTTGATGCTCGTTCTTCACTTACAGGGCTACAGACCTGATTCTGCGCTCTCACCTAAATGTTCACTAAGTTTCAATGACAGCACATTGGACCTTTTAAATAATCCATTTACCATACAAGCAGAATACGTACAGACCTGCATAGACACAACCCAAGGCCAAGAAAGCTGAAGTCTGGTCAGCGCCTGGCAGCCCCACATCATGAAGACAGTAGAGCAAAATGGTAGAGGACACTTGGCCTTGACACAGGGTCCGTGCACTGCATAGCCACCAGAAGCTTCCACACTGCTCACCCCCTGTGACACCTACCCAGGGTCCATACCTGCAAGGAGCTCTGGTCCAACACCTAAGACAGAGCACTGCACACTCCATTAAGCAATTAGTATGCTGCTGCAAGGCTCAACCAAGACCAGGCAGCTGCACACGGTCCCCAAAGGCCTACAAAACAGATTTAAACCCAGAGTTTGCAAGTCTGGCTTTCTGCCCATACACATGTGTACCAGTCATTGTAGCACTCCCCACTGCAAGCTGCAAAGACAGCTCTGATGGGCTATGCAATAGCCTTGCAAGCAAGGCATAGTGCAAGCTTAACTGTCTCCACTGAGCCTGCAAAAATGCAGACCACCTGTCTGCAGCACAAAACTTTGGCACTAACATGAACAAAATGGCTGCAGATGCCCACTCATGCACATTTTCCTGCATGCCTCCAAGCATCCGGAAGGCTGTATCTACCTCTGAGAGCTCCTTCCAAAGATTCTCACGGTTTCAAAGCCTGAGGCAAGAGACAAACAGTAAAGCTAAAGGAGGAGATTGCAGCCGTAAGGCCCAGAAACACAATGTTAAAAAAACCCTCACTGCCTCTGCAGATACTCTGCACCAAATCAATCCACTACAACCTAAAGCATTGCCCTTATTTATTTCCAAAATTAAAATCTAACCCTGCCTCACCTGAGAGCCACAGAATGTGCAATCCCCAGAGGAAGAAGTACAGCAAACTTTGTTAAAACAGTGCTGATGTTTCATCAAAGTTGCCATCAGCCTGTCCAGAGTGACTGCGCAGAAGTGCAACCACACGGCAATGAGCCTCTGTGTAACACATACAAAAGACTCCACTAGAGTCTGGTATACGGATCCCCAGCCCCCAACTCAGGCAACGAGGGCTGCTACTTTTCCCAGATCCCATCTTTTATTTGGGGCCAGGTGCTACACTTCCCACAGTACTGGTGCCAATCCAGAGTAACTCTGCTGATTTCAGGGAATATTCCTTGGTTCACAACAATTTTGCCAAATCAGGATCCAGTATTTTTTTCTCATTCGTCATGGCTCCCTTTTTATCCTGTGGTATATGGCTCAAAAATTCTTCTTTATATCTGGCAGGAATTCCTCTTTATATTAAACAGTTCTTACCCTGAATCTTGATCCTCGATTTTATTTTAAACATTTAAAATGGATGTATGAAGAATCTGGAAAGCTATGGGGTCAATGCAATAATCCAGCCTGCAAACTTCAGCTCAGATTCTGGCCTTCAGGACCAGATGAGAGAGAAATGCAAATAACGAGCTGAAAGGCATTTTAGGTAAATCATGTTTGTACAGTACCTAGCACAGCGGGGTTCTAGCCTGATAGGGCTGAGAGACTACGGATTGCCCACATACAAAGGTATCTAGGCAAATGCCTACACAGTTAAATGTGAATCCCATCAAAAGTAAAACATTCTACAGAACAGACAAATACATCTTTGTACACCTTTCTGTATTATCTGAATTGTGCAGGGTAATTCTGAGTGCAAAGGAACGGGACTTTAAGTAACAGGAATACAGCCTAGGCCAGTTCCTCCTGAGCTCACTGGCTGAGAGGAAACTGACCCAGCATAATAAACACTGCAAGTTTTCAGCTTCTCAAGGCCCTCTTCGTAGTTACCTGAAAGCAACAAAAAACAACCGAGACAAAACCGGCTTTACTTACCTTTAGCTGGAAAGGTTGAATTTCGTTCAAACTCTGGTTCCTGAGCTTTTTGGTGAGGATCTTCAGCATGGTACAAATCCGAGGAGCCAAGAAAGGGTTAAGCATACACACACGCACGCATCTGCATCTGCCGCGCCGCTACCGCTACGCTCGGCGGAGCTGCGCGGAGCTCGCATCCAGCACCCCAGGTACGCGGCGGCGGGGCACGGCTCCGCACAGCCGCTCCCGGCTGTGCCGCTTTCCCCTCCGCCACCGCACCCTGTCCTACAGCCCTCCGCGCTGGGACGCAAAGGGAATCCCTCTCCAAAGCCTACAGAAAAAAAACTGAACACCAAACTTCCTCTGCCTTCCACCCCCTCCTCAGTTACGCTTCAGAAAGGAGGGAGGTACCAGCTGGCAGCGTGCTGCAGGGGACAAGAGACACTCGGTGCAGAGTGCTCGCCGCCGGACGACAGAGCTCCCTGGGCGAGGCGCCGGGCCCCGCTCATGGCAGCGCTCCCGCCGGTCAGCCCCGGGCGGGCATCGGGCATCGCGCCCCGCTGCTGCCGCGGGCCGCCGCCACCCCGGGGTCCCTCCGGCACCGCCGCCACGGGAAACTTGTAACAAGCGGCGCGGCAGCCGCGGCGCACATTGGCCCGGCGGGGCGGGACGGGGCGGCACGGGGCGGGACGGGGCGGGCACTCCGCTTAAAGGGTCACCGGCCCTTCCCGACCGCCGGCGTTCCTTGAGTCCCCGACCTGGGCGGGCTCTGCTCGGGATATGGGGGACTGGAAGCTGCCTCTGCGCTACTGCATCCTGGCTCGCAGCCCGCTCAGTCCAGGGATCCCAAAACGGGATGCCGTGACCTGTCTGTCCTGTCCTCCGATGCAGAGCACAGATCCATAGGGATGGCTCGTGGGTCCTGTCTCGAGTTCCTTGAGCCACCCCGGGAAGTTGCACGGGGCCGGCAGCAGCAGGGAAGTTCGCCACAGCCTTTCCCCAGAGAAACGCAAGAGCAGGGCCAGGCCAGCATCAGCTCCTGTTGCACCAGCCATCCTCGGGCACAAGCAAGATGCCCCATTTCCATGGCCAGTCCCCCAGCACCTCCCTGGCAAAATAGTCAAGAAAGTTATCAGGGACTGACTGATAGGCTCCCAGCCACTTTGAACCCACAGGAAGCCGCCGACACGTTTGCCAGTAGTAACAACAAAGGGCTTTCACCCACTGCCAACTCCGTGCCAGCAATGAACTCCCCGTGTCTAGGTGAAAGGTCCCTTTTGCCCATTTTCAGTCCCTGGGGGCCAGCAGAGCCTTTTGTCTCAACCCTCCTCCCGGGACAAGCTAGGAAGCATTGCAGAGGTCTCTGCTTGTGTACAAATTCCAGAGGAGCACAGGCTGGTTAACTATGGGTTCCCAGTTCTCAGCCAGCACGCCTCTAACAAGATAAGAGCACTCCTAAAGTGCTGACTGTGGAAAAGAGAGAGCACATCTTTGCTGCAGGGGAAAGGGCCTCGGTTCAGCTCCACTTAGCAAAGTATTTTTTCTTGAAGGAGTACAACAAGCACAGAGTCTGAGCCAGAAAGCAAATTTTTTGCTTTTCAGATAGTGCCTTCTTAGAAGATGCGTGCAGTAGGAAACTGTCTCAGCTGTTAAGCCACACTTGTTCTGTGTGTTCTGCATTCACACAGTGGACTTGTTTTCACCTATTTTTCTCTGAGTTCACACCAAATTGAAATCACAATCCAACCTTATAACTCTAAGCCACCACATACTGCTATAGGTACTTCTACTTTTCTTATTGCATGGACTAAAAGAACCCGGGAATAGTGCACATAAGCAGATTGCCAGTCTGGCATCCTGCATCGAACAGGAGGGAGTAAAATGCCGACTGAAACCAGAAATCCTCCATAGACATATGCAATAATATTTTTAATGCTAGATAAGAATTATTCCTGGGATCTAACCAATAACCAATGTATATCCCAAAGTCTAACAACTGAGACTCTCTTATAATTTTTTCTTTTTTTTTTTTTTTTCTCATATAAAGGGAAATTACCCAAGCCTGTATTCATTCCTTATTTCAGCTCTGGAGACACTGGCTGTCCTTGTGATGGTCTGTAAGATATAACCCATAAACCACAGTGTGTTTAAACCACTGTGTGTGATTGCTTTCTCATTCAGAGATCAAGCAGTGGAGCAGGCACATGCCAGGGCCTAGTTGTTTGTTTCAGAACAGATGAAGCTGAAAAAGCTCCCTGAAACAGAGAAAAGCAGAAGCTGCCATCCCAGCTGTAACACATCGCAGGCTCTACCTGAGCTCACCCCACCTCACTACACCACAGGACAGCAGTGGGGACCCCAGCCTGGTGAAGGGTTTGTGCTAGGCCTCCTAACCTGCTGCAGGGACAGGGCAAGCAGCAAAAACAAGTGCTGATGAAGCTTTTTTGGGGCACTTGCAATTTGAGAGAAACTAATTCTACAAATCCTGCTTCTGCAACCTTTACCTACACGTGTTTCAGCAAATACCTGCAGAGCAGCTGTTTCTTCCTTGCTTTGTATTTCATATGATCAGAATCATCAATCCACAGCATCCAGCATCTCCTCTGAAGGAGGCACGGTGACACACTGCTGCAGCTAATGACAAGCAATTTAGCAGACCCCCAGAGGAAAAGAAACCCTCACAGAAAGCAGAGCTACAACCTACTGCTGCAACCCTTGTCTTAGGTGATCCGTGCCCCGACGATGAGACTCAACGTGCTAAATGGGTTCCCAGTAGATGACAAGTCACACTGCTGCATCACATAGTGGAAAGAAAGCTTCCTGAGAGGGCTGGAGACATTGCTTCTCCACATACAGGTTGCAGAACACTACTGAGTAACTTTTATCTGAGGACAGCAAAATATTTTCCAAGGATAAGTCATAGTATTATTCCCAAAGAAAAACCCAAGTCAGAAAAAGTTACTTGACTTTTTGAAGGTCACTGAGAGAAGCTGTGGAAGATCCAAGAATAGAAGTGGTACCTCCTGGCCCCTAGCTGGTTGTGCCCAGACTGTAATCTAGCCTGTTACTAGATCACACTGCTGGAGTTATGCAAAATTCAGTGGTTTCTGTTCCCAAGCATCTCATGTGATCACTCTGCTCTGTTTTTGGTTCCTGTGGGTTTCTCACCCCTGGAGTTTTGATCTGCCTACTGGGTTCAAACCAAATCTGAAAGCTCAAACCTAGTCCAAGTTTCCTCTGGTCACATGATAAAAGCATGAAAAATGCATCACACAACACTTAGGGTAAACCCACATGCCTGCTCCAGCATTTCTTGAAGAGCTCTTTAAGTTCCTCATGGCCAGACCAAGAGCAGAAAGGAGGCAAGTGGCAAGTTTTCCCTGCAAGAACACATGGCACTGAGGTGACAGGGAGAGGGCAGGGGACTGTGAGCTGAGGCAGGGTACTGGTTCACTTCCACATGTTCCTGCCCACTGCTGCCATGGGGAAGACATCGCTGGATGTCTGCTGTGCTTCATCTTACTTTCCCTTGGAGACATTCCACTGTGGGAATCCTGACCAAACAGTGCAATGGGGAGACAGGCAGAAGGGGTGAAGACAATGCAGTGAGGATTCGTTTAATGCACAGATTCCCTCTGGTCTGCGTTTCCTGTTGTGCTCAGAGGACAAGCTAATGCTTTCTGCAGTTTATCCTGCCCAAGGTATACCACTGACACTGCCAGGTGCAAGAACAGGAATGTGTGTGGGTGCAGAAAGCCTCATTAGGCAGGCCTGGCCAAGCCTTCTCAAAAGGAAAGAGATGCTTTTTTCACCCTTTGAAGTCACCTAGGGATTTGCTCTCCCCTTGTTACACAGTGAACCGCTTTTTGGTCTCCTTTTTCCACACACCGTGCCTTATCGGGCTCCTGCTGCATCTGTGCGTACGCTGGTCTGAACATCGCGAGGTTGGAGGGAAAAAACAGCCAGGAAAGAGGTTCAAGTGCCATCTGTTGGGGATCTCCCCTCATTACACCCAGGGAGACAAGGCAGAGCTGGAAAAATCCCATCCGTTCCTGCTTGCTTATGACCCTGACTGGATGGTGTCCAAGACAGACACTGGAGGTACTGCCAGTGACAGGCAGAGAAGGATCATCTGCCAAGGAAAATGCTAAAAGAGAATAGGAGGGCAGGAGCAGAATGAAAGCTGAGCCTGGAGCTTGCTTGGAGGAAGATGTGGACCCAAAGCCAGGCACATTTTGAATGGTGCTCCAGAGCAGAGCTATTCACCAACAGATTCAATCACAGTCCAATGTATGTAGATAAAAACAGAAGAGCAGGACAATCCACAGAAAAAAAAACAAACAAAAAAAAAAAAAAAAAAAACCCCAAACTGTTCCCAGAAAATATGACTGACAAAACAGACAAAGGACACCAAGCTTTGTCCCTAAGCCAACCACCAGTCACTTCTAGCAAGAACCACAGGGCATTCCTCCTCCCACAGTGTGAACTGCTGAGCCTAAGGGCTCCTCCAGAAGGGATCATCTCTGGCTCAGCCTCTGTGTGATGCCTGTCCTAACACAGGCCAAACTAAGCTGAGTCCCCGCCACACAAACCACAAACACCCCATGACCCAGCTGCAGGGGTGAAGCGCACACAAGGGCTCTCTAAGCTCTGACTGTGTGGTCTGTATACCAGGAGGATGGGACAGGCATTGGGAAACACATCCCACACATGAAGGAGCCCTTCACTAAAGCTATAAGCAGCCAAAGGTGAGAACTGCCCACCAATATCCTAAAGGCTACAAACATCCCAGAAGTGAGCCAGCTGCTGTTATGCAAACACTTTGGACATTCAGGGAGAATCAAGAAGGGCTGGTTAAAGGTGGCTGAAGATAACAGCTACCTGTTCTCTTTTACATACCTATCCTTTGGACTCATCTGAACAATGAAGTACCTAGGATACATGTTTTGGCATACACAGGTTTTGACTGCCATAAAAGAGGAAAGTAAGGAAAAAGGAAATTGAAGAGATGCTATTTGATAGAGAAACAGTGACTGTTCCAGCATAGGTCATGTCACATACATAAGAAGAAGAGACAATCCTATCAACAGCACTGCTGAACAGCCCCATCTCTGTTATAATTCCCTTGCTGCCCATTCTCTCCCTGCAAAATGCTTGGGCCAATTGGAAAGTCAGCATGTGGCTGATACAAGAGAACCTGAGAGAGCAGGCATTTACACTGCATTCCCCTGATGGTACTGCACACATGCGTTCCTCTGCAAGAGGGCCTGGAAGGGCCCCCTGGCACCTACTCGGTAACAGGCTGCTGGGACAGCACTCACAGTTTAGCTCAGCCAGCCAGAAACTCCAGGGTAGCAGGGCATCCTGGCTCCTCAAAAACACAAGCAAAGAGAAGCAATGATTTCTGTTTTGGATAGATTCTTTCTAATCCCTGGAGAAGAGGAATTGTCTCACCTGACCTTCTTTCTTTCAAATAGAGTCACTGCAATTCACTCCCATCTCTTCAAATCCCTTCTCAATAACAGTCCTCAGCTGGGATCACACAGTGCTTCTGAGCCCTGCCATGTAGTCAGGAACAGTCAGTCCAAAGATGAAAGAAACACCCAGCCTACCCCCACAGAAAGAGCTTACCAGCTCATCAGCTGCCTCAAACTGGAGGTCTTTAGGTCAAAGACAAGAAACCTCAAACTATAATGCTTAGAAGGGCAGCAACAGAGAAAAAGGTCCTGAGGTCCTGCAAAAATGAGAAACTTCTAAAGCAAAAATGCTAGCAAATGAGCACACACAGTCTCTGAAGAGGAAGGGGGAATATATTATTGTGGTTCCTGGTCTGATGGGGGGAAATTGTTTTCTGGAACTTCCTGGCTGCCCAGACAGCCTCTGGGCTTATCCCAAGTGTATAAATAAAACATAGCTTTTAACATCAAAGAGGTTTCCCAGTTCCTCTAGTTTGGCACCCCATCTAGATATATATTTGTGAGCAGCTTCAGTGCTTCTAAGGGAAATAAAAAAAGAGACAGGTTAGTATCACCAGGGAGAGAAATTCTAGGAAGAATTTTCAGAAATGTGCAAGTTTGAACTTGATGCTTTAATGCAGGCACAGTGCACACATGAGGACAGCAACAGCAAGGTCACACCCATGCTCTACCCTGGCTGAGCCATCCTAGGCAACTCCTGGCCACAGTGCCCCACTTTGAGCCTGAACAGACCTCTCAGACTGCCATCAGGTGAGCAGAAAAGACCAGCCAGCAGTGGTGATGTTTCACAGAACTGTTAGGACCCCTATCTGCTCAGTTTTCAGACAGTTTTGGGTCTGCTGAAGTCAGTGTGTGAACGTGTGCTGCTGAGCGACTCAGCATAGCAGGGAAGGCTGGGAGAGGGGCAGGAGCACCTCTTGAGGCCTCTGCAGGAGTGACAGCACAGCAGAATCCTCAGAGAAAGGCTTGCAGGTAAAATACATGGTCCTTAAAATAACTGCAGAGCTGCAAATGACTGAGGATTTGTGGCCACAAACCAGCCAGAAGCAAACAGAAGGGGTCCAAGCGTCCAATAAAACAGCACTGTGAGGAACAGAAAAAGATAACTTGTCTTCACAAGCCTCTGCCTCAAAAGCTCAGATTGCTAGACTGGCCAAGGAAGGAGGGGCCTTAGAAGATTTTGTAATGAGAATAAATCACAAGCATGCTATTTACTCCTTGCTTTCTAAACTCTGTGATTGCACATTGCACCTGTACCTCCTCCCCAACTCTTCCAGAGGCCAAGACCAAACGATTAAACCTTTATCACTTTCCCACAGCTAAGGACAGTTATTTGCAAGCAATTCAACAGAAATTCCACTTGAAACAGCTCTCTAGGCTGTGTAAACAAGGATGAAAACAGCCTTGGGAGGGAGGAAATGAGATTTGGCATCAGAAACCATGAGCTCTGCATGCAGTCACGCTAACACTACAAGTGGTCAAAAAAGTGGGGGAAGCTGGCAAGAAAAGATGGGCTAAGACAAAGGGCTGATAAAGGGTAGGGGGTGAGATATTTTCATGGAGATCTTATCTTCCATCACTCCCTCCTTTCTCTTTGTTTCCACGCTCGTGAAAAGCCCCTCCTGTCTCGTCCCCGACTTCTCCCGTGCCTGCACTGCCGCCGGGCGGCCCCAGGAGGCGCAGCAGACCGCGGCTTGGCGCTGTCCCGGCTGTCCCTGCCCAGCCGCTCTGCCGGGAACAGGGACCGCGGGATGCAGGGGATGCAGAGGATGCAGGGCTGCCGGGTTTCTCCAGCTCTGCCGCCGTGAGTGTTCTCCCGGCTGGGCCGAGGGCACAAGCGGCATTACTGCGTAGCAGCAACGAGCTCCTTTATGTCGGCGAGCACACGCTCCCGCAGGAAATCGCACTTCAGTAACCAAAGGTCTGTGTGTCTCACGCAGCCAGCTGGGTTGCTGCTCCAAGTCTGCACACACAGCCAGCCAGCTTGCTGCTCGCAGGCTCTGCCAGCCCCCTTGGCGCAGAAGGCCACGGTGAAAGGATCAGCCCTGCCTCCAAATCCCACCCTAGGATGACCTCTCTTCATTCGAGTGCCTAAGAAGTAGGCATCAGAGCCTGACACAGGTTACAGCCCCACACCAGGCTCCTAGCCCTCAAAGGCAAACCAAAGTATGGTCACACACCTGACTCCACTCAGAGGAGACAATGCAGAGAAAAACTCTTCATCTTCGTTTCCACACCACTGCCAGTATTCCTAGAGGTATTGATGAGTCATTTTCTGGAGCCTGTTTTTGAAAAAAACTCTCCTCTTTCTTAGCCAGATCTATTCAGATGTGTTCTGGTTGCCCTCTAGATGGGAAATGGGCCCAGATACACAGCATCAAATCCCCTGAATAAACCTGCTCACGCATCACAAAGCCACGCATGTAGCAGGTGTGTGGGACTCCATCTCTGGGAGGCATGCATAGCAAATGGCAAGAAAAACAGGATAGACAGATTCCATCTAAAGGATCAGATGTTCACTTCATCAGTTCCCAGCCCTCCTCTTTTCTCCCTCATAAACCCAAGTGATGACTTCTGAAGAGCCAGCCTAATTTGGTTATATGTGGCAGACACTCATCATACCCACAGATAAATGGAATTTCAGTATACTTTTGCCCACTTCCTTGCTGCTATTGTCACCACAGTGCACCATCATCACAATATCAGAGCTGTCCCAACATGGCCTGGGGTTGGGATGGCTGGATGCCCAGGTCACATATTGCATAGGAGAGCAGCAGTCCCACCAGATGGACTGGAGCTACACAGATAAGAAGAGACACTCGTTATGTCAGTGTTGATCTCAGCCCTGGCCATGTGTCCTGACGCTAATGCGGCGGGTGCAGTGACAGAAATGAAACTCAGGTTACGGTAAGAGTCTGGCTAAGCAGGTGACAGACAGAAAGAGTTAGGAGGAAGAGCTGTGATTAGACCAGACAGATGGGTCAGGAAAAGTATGTGACTGGGAGCACTGCAATTAGCATCCTGACCAAAGGAGTTTTCAATGCAGGTTTGCTGCTGTCAGTCAGATACCTTTATGTGCTGTTCTTCAGAGAACATAGAAAAGCTCAAAGCTCAAGTACATTCACATACTAGAAACTTAACAGCACCATTCCCAAGAGATGTAGTACCCCAAGGATCCGTGTAACTGAATACACCCGCAGGGGCATTCCTTTCAAAATGTCATCAGTCCCCCCATAATTTCATACAGCAACATAAGTGTAATCTTAAAATCTCCAGGTTTTACCTGAAGACAAAGGAAGTTATTTTCTGTGAAGCCTGATGAAAATTAGCCAGGCTTTGACACATCACTGGTTTGTATGGTTTCGTATTTATCTTCTAGGTTTTATGTGACTTTCTCCTTAAAAATATTTAAAAAGTGTTAATTAAACAGAGCTCACTATTGTTATATGCCATTGTCATGAAGACAGTGATAATAAAACTGCATAATGACAACCCCGTTTATCTTCCAGCAGATTTTTGCTATTTAGGGAAAATACTAAAGGGTCACGAACACCAGAAGGCAAGGCTTTTTAACCGAGGTGATAGAAGATTTAAAGGCTCAAGGCCCATGTCCACAAAAAAACCCAAGGTTCCCTAAAATGGATCTTGGGAGAAATCAACTACCTAAGTCCAGGCATGCAACCCTTAAAACCCTGCCTAATCCCCTGGGCTCATAGACTATGTCTATACCAGTAAATTAAACGTGCCCAGGACTGTTCTCTGGCACCGAGAGCCCTGGCACAGGATAGCTTGCACCAATAACATTAAACTCTTTTATCCTCCAAGCAAGGCATTTGGATCCAAGTGGTTGTTGGGAACGGCCCCTGGCCCACACTAACTCCCTCAGTTGTGCCTGGGAATTGTCTGGAAAAGTGTTAACTGGCACAGACCAAAACCATGGCAAGAATAAATTAAATGGAATCGGCTATTAATTTCTAGACAATGGAGTTGTACTGCCCCAGATTTACTGATACAGACATAGTCCTAAAATCCTATTGTGTGGACATGTATTAATCTCTATATACTTATATACTGTCTATATAATATACATTTATGTAGAATATTTTGCATTCATATAGTATACTTACAGGTATCAAGTTTGGTCTGCATAGGAAGCATTTCTTGGCAAAAGTGTGACAGTTGTTTATGTTGCTGGTTGATCAGCCATCAGCAGTCTTTCCTTTCAAGTGTCTCTATTCCAAGTGTCCCCATTCCAAGTGTCCCTTCCAGATAATGGAAATTTCTAACTTCTCAGACACTGCAATTTTATTGTGAATAATTGGAAATATTTGAGGGAAATTTTCACACTGATTTTCACAACTGGAGTGTCTATTTGTCCATGCTTAGAGGTGTTTGCCTGGAGATTACCTTTGCTCTTTGAGACTTCTGAGGCTGTGAATCTCTAACATTGTTTCATGCCTGTCTTGTACCTAACTTGGCAATTCCCAGTGTAAAGCCCAGGACTCTGCTGTGACTGAGCACCTCATGTCCACCTTGGCAGACAGGAACCTGAACCACCAGCTCTATCTACTCCTTGTGGTAATCAACCCTGCAGCTCTTGAGAGCCTGAAAGCCCTTGCTCTGTCCTGTCTGCCTGACGTCAGTCACACAATGTCCTTTTGCAGAGACAGGTGGGACACACACAGATGATGGGACTGGCACAGCAATTGTGGGACCATTCCTGTTGCACATATAGGTCCTTGAGTGCGTCCCAAATTACAAAGTACACTTTGATTTCCCCTGGCATTAATAGCTAGTTTTCCCTAAAACTAGTCCAGCCAAGTCATGTGGAGGCACAGGCTGTTTATTTACAGGCTTAGCTTTCAAACCACGCCACTTATCTGTAGATAGGATGGCATCCTCTGTCCATGCAGTGATTTTGCTTCAGCAGTACAACATGAGCAGTAGTCGATCTTGACTTTTACAGGAAAGAGCTTCAGCTACATAGTCAAAAGCCCATGCTGCTTAAAAGAAAACCTTTCATTCATGTCAACATATCCATTAAATTTAATCACGTACTTATTCATATAAAACAATATACTGTACACATCTTAGGTGCAGAGCACAGCCTCTGAAGGGTTTGGACAATATCCAGATGTAGGCTATGTTTCACTGTGCCAGAGGTGTCTGAATCAGCACGAGTTAAAACTCTAAAACTCGCAGCCTTAAGACCTGACTGCCCACGGTGTGCAATGCTGGGACACTCAGAGAAGGCTGTTGCTCTGTGCAGTTGATTGGTCACGCTGGCATGGCAGTTTGGGCTTGGAAAGCTCAAAGCAGGACCCTGGACATGACTTGCCAGGCCCACCAGCCATGCCAGTGCCTTTCAACCAGCAGATATATCATGGATATATCATACCAGCAGGTACATGAGGATGTATAGTGGACAGGCTGGGGAACAGCTCCCTTCCAGCCACAGTTGGTGGTTCTGAGGGACCCGCGGAAGCAAAGCCCTGGGCTTTGTCTCCCACAGCCCGTGTAAGCGGAAAACCATATCCTCACAGCTGGAGACCTGAGCCAAAAGCCGGAGCAATACCCTCCGTGACTGATGCCGCTGAGTCAAAAGGAAATGACCGAGCGCGAGGTGTCCCTGCAGGAAGCTCTGCAGGGCAGCGGCAGGCGGGCCGGGCCGGGCCGGGCCGGGCGCAGGGAGCGGAGCCGGGCAGGCCGCAGCCCGGCAGGGGGCAGCCGCGCCGCGCGGCCGCAGCCGCCGCCGGCCCCTCCGGCCCGGCGGGAAGGGCGAGCGCCGGGTCCCCTGTCGCCGCGGCCGGGCGGTGGCACTGAGCCCAAGGGGAGCGTGGCCTCGGCCGCCTCCTCCGCTCAACGCACGGATCCAGGGCTCGGGTTTGTGGCTGCCTTCACACACCCTGTTCTGAGCTTTCCTCATCCCGACGCAATCCCTTCTGGTAACAGTTGGGACATTGAGGCCGATTGCAAGACTGCGTGTGCAAGTCCCTGCCAAGGTTTTCCCATTGTCGCAGCTCGCTGAGTTCCTTCCCCTTCCTCCACCCACCAAATCCTGCTGGGTTACTGGAAAAGCTGCAGTCCAAATGTACCAGTGTCTTCAGGCCACCTATCGCATAAAGGGATTTTTCCAGGAAAGGCACATAACACAATCACAGTCATTCCCGACTTCTTTGCCACTTGAGATTTTTTTCTTTTCCACTCCTGAAAAGGGGTGGTAACCTATTTCAACAGCACGAGTTACTAGAAAGGCAATAAATAAATAAATTAATTAAATAAATAAATAAAGTTTGGTAGATCTGGTTTCTTCAAGCTCCAGGACACAGCCGAGCCGGCCAACCCAGTCCACATAAAACCCACTGTGGTCACTAATTCTGTCACTTCATGGTGACAGCCAGCAGGTGTGTAGATTGCCTAGACCCTGTCTCCTCCTCCCCACAAACCTTAGGAAATTTGGGGGGATGCACACAACAGGATGGGATGGCACCAACCAAAAAAAATAAAATAAAAACTCACCACAAATTAAAAAAAAAAAAATACCCCAAACAAACTGGGGAGACAATATTCTCTAGGACTCAGAACAGTAAGAATCAAAATTTCTGTATTACAGGGTGAGTTTTCATTTTCCAAATGCTTGGTCACTTTTCTTAATCTCTCCGAGCCTCATAGTTTTCAATATAGCACCATTTTACCCACCTGCACAGTGGCTGGTGCATTCTGATGAAGGTCATTATAAAGGCAGGCACTTTAATTACATGTTTAAAGTGACAATTTAATCTTTTTATGATCATGACCTGAAGGAAAACCAGACTGCCTATTAACTAGAGGTGGAGAACATTCAATTAATGAAGGCATGGAAGGCAGGACTGTGAAGTTCTTATTGTCTTTCTTAGGGACAGATTATTCTGTACTTTTGCATAAGCCAATTAGTTTTTAACTGCCTTGGCTCCCCAAACTGCAAAATGGAGGAAAATGTATATTGCACAGAAGTGACATGAGATTTATTTATTTATATTAATAAAACTATCAAGGTTCTTGGAAATTGCCAGATAAAGCATGTCATATAAGAACAAAGTACATAGGGCCAGTAGCTTTTATCATGAAGCAAGTAGGAAATATTTTTGTCTTTATGATGCTGAGAAATATAATGAATGAACAACCTTTTCATATCGTGCTTTTCGCTCTCTTGCTGAGCACTCCCTGCTAGATAGAAGGACTCACATGTTTTTGTCTTAGCACATCAGACATAACCCTATGGAGAGTGAAATGCAAAAAGAGAAACAACCAGAAGCTTTCTTGTACCATCAAAGATGTAGAAAAAGGGGCAAGAAAAGGTGGCAAACCACAAAGTTTGCCCAACAGAGAGGCCAAAACAGGGAAGAGAAGTATCAAAAGCAGCCACAGGCATCTGAGAGGAAAGCACAAGTGAGTGGGAGGAAGACAATGCAATAATACAAAAATAAAGCCCCTGGCCCATTTGGGCATGTTCAGATTAAAGGGCAGGGGCAAGCCAGACTGACAACTATCTTGGAGCTCTTCCCCAGGGAGCAAGGCATTGGGTGGTTTTTGTATATAATAAAAAAGCTTTAGGCGTTTCTCTTCATGCCAGCTCCCTTTATTGAGCTGGCGTCTTCCCCCAGGATGGCTTTCCCCAGCAGCCTTACCTGAACCCTTAAGGCAAATGCTGCTTTTTCCCTGCCCCCAACAGCAGCAAGAGCCAACATCCACCACTCACACCTTCCCCCACCACTGCCTGCCCCACTAGACCTACTAAGATTTCTCTGGTTTTGGCCATTCTGAGGACAAAAGTCACAGTGTTTAGTCACATCTCAGGCAGTCTCTCTACCCCCACTGACCTAACACATGAGAACCATTAAGTGATGCTGGCCAGCTGCACTGTATCTTCACAAAAGAGCTCTCTAGGAGCCAGCTCTGTACACAGTACCTGTAGTAGTGCAAACTGCAAAGGCAAATAGGAAATCTCCCTTCTGTCTCTAACTGCAACAAAGATATGCAGATGGGAATACCCTGACATGCTTTTTTAATGGCTTTTAAAACATTCAGTTCTTTCTCTGCAGTTCACAGTCCTCTGCATCCCTGTAGCACAGCACACACAATGTAGGTGGATTCAAAGCCCCTAGCCCCACATAAAACTTTTCTAAAAGAAGTCATCCTCACAGCCCCACTCATCACCCCTAAGTAAATTCTGCTCCAGTTTCGGCATCTTCCATGCACTTTTGGAACCTCAGGACTCCTCCTTGTCTGAGACCTCACAATTTAAGAACAGGCCCTGTAGTTTCGCTTTTCTCCACTGTATTTGTGAGCTACGGAGAGCTGGACTAGTGGGAGCCCCTGGACTCCACACTTGAATGGCTGGGAGAAGCAGAGCAACCCAGAAAACATGAGAAAAGCTGATAGCACTTCAGGCTTTTTGATGCCTCCAGGTAGCAGGAGTCTGACCTGACCTCATCCTGCCTGAAGACTATCCAGCCAAACTGCCCACTTTAATGAGATGCACGAGGCAGAAAGGACACAGCCTGGTTTCTCCGAGAAGCTCACCAGGTTGATGGCAGAGTGTCTCTGGTGTAAAATGATGGGAAAAACCTGAGAATCACAACTGTTGCTTCTCGTGGCTCAAAGATTCACTAGGAAAAACTGGACCCTTTGCTTTCCTAGATTAGAGGAGCTTAGTTTGACTCCAGAGAGATTAAAGGTGCTGAAATGGGAGGGAGAGGGAAGGATACTACCATTAACAAAGGGCTAGTTGCAAGTGTGGGGAAGGAGTATAACTCCATCATTAGGATATCTATGTTCCCTCTGGGAAACCTTTGACCTGAAGTAAGGATGTGAGTTCAATGTCATTTTTCAGGTGGTAATTAAGCAGAAGGCTGGTGGAGGAAGCAATCTCTTCAATCTCTCTCCCTTGCTCATATCTCCATAGACATCTTGCACCATGAAACAAAAGTCTTTACCTGTGCACAGCCCTTATCTATTGACAAGTGTTGGGAAAGCCGTGACTTCAGGAATTGTTAAGAAAAGGTCACTGAAGTGCTAAAATCTGACAGTGTTTCCATCACATCTAAAGCACAGCAGCCAGTTTGCTCTCTGCACCTCCTTCCCTAGCTACAATAAAGTGGGCAGCCCAGCAGTTAATGCTGGCAACTCAGAGTAATTGAATTTGCACAGGGCCCATTTCCAGCCCTGCTATTGTGCAAGTCTGGGAAAGGCACCAATTCTCTCTGTGCTCTCTCCCCCACCCCCCGAGTGAAACAAAGCACCCATCAAGCAGCAGGCTTGCTTGTCTGAATGAATTAATAGCTGCAGAACAACCTGAGTTCTACACAGATCCATCAAAGCCATTATGAGGACTGATGCTGGCTATCAGCCCCTTTTTCAGAAAAAAAAAAAAGGCACACAGAGGCTATATCAGGCAACTGCAGAATGACCCAGCCTCAGGAAGAATTTTGACATCATGCAGATACCTAACAGTAACATTTATCCATCAGGATTTACATAGACTTGACTTGAACCAGGCAATCTGGAGTTTGTAGCCATCCTCTTAGCTCCTAAGGCCCGGAGCCTTAAAGGATTTAAGCATCTAAATAACATCAGTGGCCTGAAACATAAATACCTTTGAAGAGCGGGGCCTCAGGATTAGCCTGCTAACCAGAAGAGTCTAGCTTCTGCCACTGGGAACACCAGCCCTCATGTTTCACCTGATACTTGCAAAGAGGCAATTGAGGATTGAGAACCCACCTTGTTAATTAAAGCAGGGTAGTATCTTGCCTCTTAATAGGGAGATATAATCAATGTTAATCTTTTGGGCGTGCTACTAAATATCCAAAGGGGATGTTTGTTTTGCAATTTCCCTCTTCCTTAATGGCAGGCAATGGTAGGCTTTTCCCTGCCCTGCACTATCAGCCACCCTGCAAATCACAGCTATAAATATTTTGGCTTATTTGATAGCTGTAGCATTTCAGCATCTTTCAACTTGAGCTTCCCCTCAACCATTATTCATTGGTCCTTCACGGCAGAGGTTTTGAGCTGATGTCCTCCTGTTAAGATACACATGCTGAGAGCTCTGTGTAGACTTTCCTCATGCTCTGGATTTCAAGCTGATCCATACCACATACCTGAAGGACCAATAGGAAAGGAGAGCAACTTCCTGCCTTGGGCAACTCAGAGAAGGTGCAAGCCGTTTGCCTGAACCACCAGGCACTGCAGAGATGTCCAGCACTGACTGAGGAAGATGCATTGGATGGGGAGGCAGGGTAGACTTAAAAAGCAAATAGGGAAGGAAGGGGATAGGATGGCTAGTCAGGAGAAGGACAAGGGCAAACAAGACAGTGGAAGGCAGAAGAAGAAAGGTAGGATGTCTTAGGAAGAAACAAGGTTTGAAATTAAGGAGTGGGATGACTGGCAAACGTGAAGTTTAGCTGAGGAGCCAATGTATATGGAAGAGTGGAGTTTATGTGGACAAAAGCAGTTGTGGCTATGGATGGAAAATCGAGTTATTGATACACTTAGATTCCTGCCAGACAAATCCTAGCTATGGAAGCAGTTTTGGAGTTGTTAGACAGTGGCCTTAGCAAGGGAAAAAAAATAATCTGCCTTTTTACAATGGGGCTTGAGAAATCTCAGATAGGATGTCTGGAGAGGACATATCTAATGTGACTGGAGAGGATGAAATGTTGTAACCTGGAGACTTCTCCTACACGTAATGTCTGGGAGTCTGGAGGATAGTTTGTTAGTACAACAGCAGCAGAAGGTGCCATTAGTATTTCTGGAGGAAGAAGGGTACAAAGAGTGTGCAGAAAATATGGATGGATCGAAGGAAAAGCAGAGCTGGTACTGTTGTTCCTGGCCTCCTGGGCAACCACGTGCGAGTGCCCTGGATGAAGGCAGATTTGCTGCAGGCATTACAGCTAATGCCATTTTCATTTCTGACATGCCACTAATGGAAAAATATTTAACATGTATTTATTCAATGTCACTAACAATACTCAGGGCTGATTAGTGGGGGAGGGTGGAGAGGACCTGCACTTCTGTAAAGACTGAAATGTGATATTTACAAGCGGGATTTGGAAAGACTCTCTCACAGTAACTGCTAAGTATCCTCTACCATGAAAACCTGCTGTCAAGTGTCATGTCAAATCAAGGAGACTATAGGCAGAGACTCAGAGAGATCTTTTTCCTAAGAGCAGCCCAGTGGATGGAAAGTAATTGCACTGCTCTGGCATTGCCTGAACTTGACACGTTCTCACTAAGAACAAATATCCTTTCCCTGGTAATGAAGGAAAGGTTTCATCTCATTTCACTCCAGGTGAGTATGTTCAGTACAGTGAGTCCCTTTGCCACTGTTAGCACTCATGTGTTAGCTAAGAGTGGTCTTCTGGCAGGTTTAATCTATTTCACAAAGTCTGTAGGAAATGTGGGACAGTAGGTCAGCTGAGAGAGCAACTGGGTGCATCATTTTCTCCCCCCCTGCAAAGCAGGTCACTGGCTCCTGTCTTGTGTTTATCTCTTGTCCCTGCATGGGGAGGCTTGGATCTGCAGCGAGGGGTGGCAGAGGACCTTCTTGCCCCTAGGCTGAATGCAGCCTTGTTGTACAGACTGTGCAGGCTGTACAGATCTGCCCCTACTTCCACACTGGAACCCCCCAGTGACATGGAAGATAGGCAATACACCATGGCTCCCTAACCTCCCTTGGTAAACCTGCTCTGCCTTCTGCTGAAATAACAGACGGGATTTAACGCTTCCTGGGCCAGGGGTGACCATGAAGTCCTGACTCCTCCAACCCAAATGGGATTTTGGTCAGTAAATCATGAAACAATAGGAGGCTTTTTTGCTCACAGTATGCAGCTCTGTCCCTATGCTTGCTAGAGATAGGCTCACACAAAATGCTAAGATTCAAGCTTCCATGAGCACCAAGGGAATTCAGATCCAGATTAGACAGTGCTTGGATGCTTTGGTGATTGGCACCTTAGAAATTACATAGATAGACAGAGCACAGTGGAAATAGATGGGACTTTGCAGCTTTGGCTCTTCTCTGCTAGTTATAATTATTTAAGATGATGTTTCACATCACATTCAAGCTCCTGTGCAGATAGCAGCGGCAGAGAACAAGAGATCTCTGCCACCTAGGAGAGGATTATGTGGATATGACAATGTTCAAACCCACTGGGCTCTGCCACGCTGCATTATTTAAGCCCAGTAACCAAATTTAGTAATCAGCCCCTGAGGCACTGAGAGAAAAACACAGCTTCCAGAGCTCCTTCTCTGCAGTCCTGTCGGCTTCCTCCCTTAAAGGAGCCACCAGCTTTTCTCTTCCTCCATCAGCCCCACCAGCCAGGCCTGACCTGGCTGACCACATTGTTCCTACAGGAGTCCCTTGCACAGGTGTAACACATGACCCAGGTCACACACAGTGTGAAGCCTTGGGAGCCCAGTGCAGAGGTACCTGCATGGGGAAAATGAGCCATCCCAACTCCAGGCCTTCAGGATACAGGGCACAGAGGCTTCATCTGTGCAGTGAGGTGTGAGCTCAGGTATAGACAGGACAATGCTCAGCCTGTCTGGACCACTGGCTGCTTCCCAGCTATAGTTCTGTATTCCATATCTGTGTGTACTCAGGCTCCTAGTGCTACCCACTCTGCCCAGAACTGGCTCTCACCTTTTCGGGAGCTTTGAAGCTCCATCTAAATCTGTGCATAAGCATGCCTGCTGGTAAAGTGTGTGGGCAGAAGCAATTCTGGACATACAAACAGGCTCAGACTTGTGCTTCGGTGAAGACCTGTCCTTGTCTCCCTTGCCCACCAAGTGCTGCAGAGGATGGAAAGAGGTGAAGCACAGCTCTCTCACCAGCTCTAGCCTCCCTTCCACAGCAGAGCTCTTTGTCACTGCTCCACAATGTCACAATGGCATACAATGGCACTTGTTAACCAATTTTCAAAAGGACTAAGGCCAAGGGAGACTGGGAGGCTTGGGCAGACTCCCTGCCAGCATCTCGGACTGTAGGTCAGCTGTCTTATGTTCAGTGAGCAGGTGCTATGCTACAGCAGGCCTTTGACTGCCCAATTAGATGGGAGTGCCCTGGTCCATGTATGTGGCCAAGCTCTCAGGAGCAATCTAAGGGAAGGAGAGGTTGAATAGAGTAAATATTTAACCAGTGCTGTGTCAAATGCAAACACGTGTCCAGTGTGGTGTTTGTCATCACAGGGCCCTGATCTAGTATGTACACTTGAGGAAACACAGCTTAACTCCCCACTGATTCTAGCAAAGCTGGCTTGAGAGATGCAGAATTTACCTTGGCATGTGAAGGGGTCATTTCAGTAAAACCCAAGCTCAGCCTCAGGGAGCCATGAAATAGTGTTGAAACCTGCTGGTACTGTAGGTGACTCCCACCACCATGGCTATTAACTGCAAGGCGTATCCTCTCCACCCCAGCAATCGGACGCCACTGCCTCTTAAAACTGTCTGCTGTCTCTTAGATCCCTCCCTGGCCTTCTGCCCAGAGCCCCAGAGGCAGAGTCGGAGACTGGTGTTTACAAACAGTCTTTTACATCGTGTGTGGAATGAGAAAAAGGAGCAAGCCCAGCTGAATGGCCCTGGCAGGGGCAGATATCATCAGAGCTTGCATGGAATGTCTTCCAGAGCCACCTTTCTTCACCTAGAAGAAAGCTCTTCACCTAGCTCTGTCTGAGCTGCAAGGACAGGGAACAATGGCAGTAGTAAGGGGCCTCTTCAGGCAGTAAGGGCTCCTGCCAGATGCATCTCCTGTGAGCTGGGCCACTCAGGTTGCTACCATGCCAGGAAGCATACAGCAACGCTCATCATAAAGACCACCTCTGCAAGGAAAGGAAGATTTTGGGGTTGTATGGATGGTAACAGCTAGTCCACAGGGCATGAAATCTCTGCCATCTTGTGCCATTCCCAGACACCAAATTGTGGATATGCAGGACTGTTCAGGTTTTTTCATTTCTGTGGTGGTGTTGTTGTTATTTATGCAATTCTCAGCCTGACCAAACTCAAAAATGGGTTATTTATCACATACCTCGAATGCCATAACACATAGGGCCTATTGCACCAGTGCCCCTAAGCTGCTCCTACGCCATAGCCATTTTATTTGTAAACCACAAGCTTTTTTTCCAGTATTCCTGTTGTTCAAGTGACCACCAGAGCCTATACCAGCACTGGCCTCTGGCGGATGGTCCTGGCAAGAAGGCGACACCCAGTATAAATAGAATTCTTCTCCCTCTGTGAGCCCCTGTGCCCAGTCAGCTCTTCCCTGCACCGCACAGACCCCCACATGCTGTGTGTCTGTGCCAGCAAGGATGGCAGTACTGGCTGCCATGTGGACATCAGTCCTTGGAGAGCTGTTCTCATCCCACACAGGACACCAGACTCCTCTGAGCTGCTGGCTGGCTCCTGCTGCGCAGTGCTGGGTGTGACACTGGAGAGCAGGGTCATTTTCTGTAAAGCCAATTTATTCCAGTCTTTTTTGAGGTCCTTTTTCTCCCCCTCTTGAGGGAGAAACTCTCCAGCAATGCTGTTGTGGGAGAAGTTACTCTGCCAGAACTTTTAAAACAGTTGCCCATGGGGACATGACATGCTGGAAAAACAGTCCCTTAATTCTGGTGTGATCACTTCAATTCTCGAGCCTGGCTCTTTCCCTCCTTCCCTCCCTCCCATCCACTGGAAATTAGCATGCTTGATTCGGTTGCAATCTCTTTGCAGCAAGGATGAGAGGGCTGTGATGTGGCCTGTGATAGGACAGGTGCCCAGTGCTCCTCGCTGCTTTAAACCAGTGGCAAAGTGTGCAAAGCCAGCATGTGGCCTGCTCTTGGGAAGGAATGTGACTCCCCAGCTTTTTCTGCAGACCCACATGGAAACACAACTGTGCAAATAAAAATAACAGTTCTGGTGAGAGCACAGCAAAGACTTTCAGCGGCCGTAACTAACATTAAACCACTTGGCAAAGCACTTCTCACTCTCTGCCTTTTCTACTCTCCAGGAACCTCAGGAGAGGCATAACTGGAATCCCTGTCTGGGAAAGGGAAGGACAAAGAACATGTAGATGCCCAGCCTGGGATTTCCTACAGCTACCACTCACACCAGGCAGACAAGAGCCACATGCAGCAGCTCCAAAAGCAACTCAGAGGAAGGGAAAGGCGTGAGATTGTTTGTGTGAAATGTATACATCAGAACTGGCTGAGGGCAGCCCAGACCTCTGTTTCCCTAGAAGTAGAAGCAAGGCCTGGGGTTTTGCCAGCCGCCTGCTGCCACCCAGACTGCTCTTATGCTAGCAGGATTCATCTGCAGCAGCAAACATCCAGTCAGAGGAGATTTTCAGGATGGGTTGCTTGGCATGGAGGGAAGGGGTGAGTGGGTATAGAAGAGGATAAACCTGTAATGTTCCTCAATTGCGGTACAGAAGCAGCCTCAGATTTCCTCCTAGGGCTCAAACTTACTTTGGCAGAGCTCTTATCTGTGCTCAGCCACGCTCACACGCAGGGGAATAGCCACCGCTGCCTGATGCACCAGGCCCTTCCTGGGACTGCAGGCTCCATTCTTTCTCTGCCCTAGACTGACGCAGTTACAGCCTTCCTCAGGGCTGAGGTGGTGGCAGCTGAAAGCCACAGTAGACACGCGGATGCAGCAGATCCAGACAGAAAGAAGCTGTGCTCTGGCACGGGCAAGATGAGGCAGTTGCCAGTGGGGGAAACTACTTGGGGTTAGAAATCTGCTGATTGCCTTTACACAGAAGTGGGCTCTGGAGACAAAATCCTTGTCGAGTAGTTGAGCTCTGTCCCGTGTCCTCTATTCCACAAAGCACGTGCCACTGGTGTACGACCCTTCATTAGATGGCTACACCAGCTGTGGGCCGTCATCAGCTGCTGAGCAGCAGCCTTCCTTCCCAGCCAGGTATCCTCTCAACAATGCTAAACTCCCTGAGAAGGAGGGAACAGGGGAATAGCACTCTTAAAGCAGTCTGCCCTGTAAATCATGACCTCAATATTGTTGGCACTTAAATCCAAAAGCAGGAAGATCATCCTCTTCATATATTTTGTGGGCAGTCAATAACTAACCTCTGGGACCCGGCTGCTTACGAGAGAGAAAATTTCTGAAAGACAGCAATAAAGAGGACGTGGGTACAGGGGGAGGAGGAAGGCGGGGAGGGGGAGAGGAGGGGTATGTATGTCACAGCTTACCTCAGAGCCAGAATTAGAAGCTGGGTAAAAAAATAAAATCACAGCAGGAAATAATGTGTGGCTTAAAATAGCAACATCAAATGGGAGCTAGAATGGGGAGTGGGTGGCATTTGAGGTTGCTGCTCTGTTCCTCCCTCAATGGCAGGGTGATTAATATGTCTACGCTACTTGTATTTATGTAACAAAGGGCACTAAAGGCCAAAGCTGCATTTTCACCAACACTGCAGGGGAGTCTGAATCTTTTCTTCTCCCCATAGCAGTAAAAGGGAGAACATGCACTTGTGCTTCCTGCCTCAGAAACAAAAAAAAAAAAAAAAAAAAAAAACAATCTTAAAAAATCCATGCTTCAACACTGCACACAGAGTTACATTTCCACTGTTTGGCATGGTGGCACAGAGACCTTTAGGGCTTTGAAGGCATTCCTGCTGTCTTTCATGGCTCCCCACAGAAAAAGCCTGTTCCCAGAGAACACCTGTGAACTTGTTTGGGTTGTCTCTGGCTGGAGGCTGGGCTGTAATAGCAGGCAAGGTACCACTACATGTTACTACACATTTTCGTGCTCGTTCTCCGTATTTGCAGTGAATCACAGATCTCTGAGATGGGCCACGCAGTCCATTTCCTTGCCAGCGCAAGATTGTTCCCAGCCACGTACTTAAAACCCTCACGTTTCTCTTGGGAGACAGTGATTCAGACTGATCACTCTTCTCTTCACGCTTTGTATCCTGAGAACTGCATTAAAGACTTGAAAGCACTCATGTGTTTTGATAAGAAAGGGATGCTGTTCTCGGGCCCATCGAGAACTGCTCAACCCACCACATCACTGCTCACTGATGAGTGGCTGCCGGATGTATCATACTTGTTTTTTGGACTCCTCTGGACTAATAAGCAATGCAGAGGCCTGCATGGAACTTGCAGTGAAAAGTAGGAAAGCATCCCAAGCGATGCAGGAGGCTTGCGTCTCAGCTGGCCACATTCAGCACCTCCCACTCATCTGAAAGGCCATGTGCTGCCAGAATTCCCTTTTCTCAGTGCCTGGTCTCCTCCGAGAGCAAAGGCAAGAGCAAAGACCTTCCTTCATCTCCACACACACACACAAGCCTCCTGCCGCTCCAGTCGCTACTATCAAAATGCCTGCTTGCATGTATCTGTTACATGCAAATAACTTAAGACCGAGTTTGTAGTGTGATAAAAACCTGCTGCACGGGCCTGATCCTGATATTCCCTGACATCAGCAAATATCTTTGACATAAGCTGGGCCATGCTGCTGTTGGAGGAAGGAGAATCTGGCCCAGATCTAATGCAAATCTTCCCACAGGCAAGCAGAGCAGCACGATTTGTTTAAACATGGCATGCTGGTGGCTGCAGACAGAGATCACTCCCAGCAACTCCATCAACATGAATAATATCCTGCTAGTTAAATCCAGCCATGGTAAATATCTCCACCATGTTATCCCTCCAAGCAAATATAGTACCTGCATGGAAGAAATTCCTCACAATGTTTCCTGTCTGGAGCTGAAGCTTGCCAGGGACTGAATTTCCTGTGAGGCTACAGTTGGGAATGCAAAGCAAAGAAGCTAAGAAGAAAATGAGATGATACATATTTGGACCTGCTTTACACTGAACCTCCTAAGCAAGCACATTTCCTGCCCCACCCCACCCCCCACCCCGTTATATAAAAATGAAGCACTTGGATTTTCAAATATGGGCTAGGTTATTTTTCATTAAGCATTCTTATTTTTACCCCACTGCCTCCCTCTCTACTAATTTTTTTCCAGCTGCAATTCTGTGACTTACACATCCTGAAAATGAAAGAGGTTGTTTTTGCCAATAGCAAAGTGCTATGCATCCTTTCAACCATCTGGAAATGGATTTTTTATTCTTCCCCTCTCCCAGCCACACACGCACGTGCACACACACAACCGAGTCTTTGTCTCTTGGAATCATTTCCCACACCAAAGCTGATGGCCATTAAAAGAATTCAATAAAAAAGTTCCACAGGCATTAAGAGGCCGAGAGAGAATAAACAGGGTGACTTCCTGGGCACTTGTTCTCATCCAAGCTGCCACCTCATGAGGAAGTGATGAATGCAATGGAGCATATGGTTCAGTTGTTAGAGATTAGGAGGTAGTTTAAGGCTCTTGAGGTTTTGTCCTGGTTCTGCTACAAACCTCCTTTGTCACTAAGAGCAAGTTGCCTACCTGCTTAGTGCCTCAGCCCCCCCTAGCTGAAATTAGGGATAGTCTTTTTAACTCCTTGTGATGATCAATGCGTCTGTGTTTGTAACGTGAGCTGATCTCCAGAGATGAAAGAAGTAATCTAAAGTGAAAATTGCCATGATAACTCTGTGCTGAGCCTAATAGAGTCAAGCAGGACACTTTGGGAGCCAGAGACTAGACTTGATCATCCCTTGCCCAGAGGCAAATGTTAAGTGAGCCATGTCGCTATGCTATCCAGATGACTGCAGGTCTGCAGGAGGAAGCAAAGAGGAGCCAGAGCCACACTGACTGGTACAAACATGCTTATAGTGTCCAGCTGAGAATGAGTAACAGCTGCTTGCTCATCATCCTGATTTCTGTCACTACTAGTGTTTCTGAATGCTGAAGTGTCCCAATGCTGTGACTCAGGGCTGTGAGTCATGGGGCTGTATGTCTCCACCGCATGGAATCACTCACTTGCTCTCTGATGAGATTGCAGAAATCACAGATCATCTTGGGTCTCTTACAGTGGTAAGTCTTAAAAATATAGACAGATATTTACAAACAGATCCAGAACAAAGTCATTCTGTCTCAAATACTGTCTACAGGGGATTTGTAGTAAAGCTCAATTTCACATGCACATCCCACCCAATAAATCCAGGAAAGTCTTCTTTTCCTTCTGTGGACATTTAATTCCTATATCCCCAAAGCTCTAGCAAATCTGGGCTAAACAGGATGCAGTGCAGGTAGCACTCAACCTTTTGCTTCCCCTGCTTTTGCCAGTCATGTTTTTAGACCTGAAATTCTGACACTGTGGTGACACAATGTTTTTTGGCATTGTATCTGCCTGTCCAGGCTCTCCAGCATCCCTGGTAAGGGAGCTTTGATCTAATGGCATTCTCTTAACCTCAGTGATAGGCACTAGTTGCACACAGGGCTGCAGTGTGAGTTGGCTGTCATGACCTCAGAGGAGACACCAGAAACCCCCAAGGTATCATCAGATCTGTGTTGACCACATACAGTGCAGGGACAACTTTCTCATCTACAGACTGCAACACCAACCAGCTGCACATTCTGGAGCTCACCTCCAGTTTCTATAAATTCTCTGCTGACACAGGTGCAGCTGAAATGGCCACCACTTCCTCTTGAGATGAGTGAGTAGGGGCTCACCTCAGCACTGACCTCACCGGCTGGGAACCTCCTGCGCTGTCCACCCGTACAGCACCTAATCAGTGAAGCGGAGTCCCCACACTGACAAGAGTGGGATTGCTGATACTCCTCTAGTGGCAGCACAGTTTGTGTTGGCAAAAGAGTGTTTCTGTTGGCATATGCCTCTTCCCAGAATTGATTAAGTCATGCTTGCTTTTGCAAAAATCTCTACAGCAAGGTGTTTTACTGGCGTAAAGATATGTAAAGAATTGCTCTGTTTGCTCACAGCCAGTCTGAATCCTTCCCACAGAAGTAGATAAAAGACTGTATTGGCAATCTCCCCAGGTGGGCTTCTGTGTGCTGGGCCAGGGTGAGTGCTCTTATATGTCTGAACTAATGCAGACAACCAACGAGATCCATACTAGGAAAGCAAACACAATGCTCTGAGCACAGGGACTCCTAAGTGATAGGAAGTGACTTCAGCACACCAATTCCTCTATTCCCGTAACTCTCTGTGGGTTTGCCAACAATCCTTATCGTCCTTGCTGAGAAAGGAGAGCTCTGCTAACTGATTACATCCTCGTTTCCTTACTGTGGTCAGTCAGTTGCTGCATGCCAGAAACAGCTGGTACGATTGATAGATAAGCACATGTCTTGATGGCTCTGTCTGCTCTAACCACATCCATCCCTGTGACTCCGAGACAGGCAGTTCTAAAAAAGAGTGAAACAACACACAACAGTTTTGTTACCAGGACTAGTTTTCTAGAAACACTAATCCAGGCAATATCGACTTTTCCCATATTTCTTACAAAATACTGTAGGTCTCCATGAAGGGAGCCAGGATGGTCCCAACCCTCCCCATCAGCCCCCCAAAGCAGGACATCCCACAGCCCAACAACCCTTGCAGACAAGTCAGTTCAAGTGCTGCACCAAGAAGATGCCTCAAGACCTCAAGTTATCAGGCCTCCTGAGACACCATCTCTAAATGAGGATCCATGCCCTGAGCTGACAGGATCAGGTCTAACATCACCACCTGAGACTAGCCAAGAAATGTGCAAGACTGGGCTCTTTAAGGACAAGCATGAATGCATTTGAAATTTTACCCCATTTTGATTAAAGTTCTCTGCACCTTGAGTTCAGCATTTTTGGATAGCCTGAAGGCATTCTTCAAATGCAATAGAACAGTTAAGTAATAAAATGCCTCAGGATCACCTCTATTCCAAGTACATTGCCCTCTTTCAAGCAGCATATCATGGCAAAAGTCATCTCAGGCCGAATTTCTCTTCAGTTTGAGTCACAGGAGTGTCATCAGAGACGGAGTTAGCTCAGTTTGTTCAGTGAGTAGAAGATGGACAATTTTATTTTGGCTTTTGTCTTTTTTTTTTTTTTTATGTTCTAGTTCCTGGAATCTGGTTTGTAGAAGTGGCCCTTCTGTCACTGTGAGCTCACGCTTTGAGGTGGGCAGAAACGTTGAAATAGCATCTTCTTTGACCTTTCTGGTACTGAGATGCTTCTTGTTGCTTTTTTTGTAAGTTTCTGAGAAGCTCCCACAAGCCTCTGTCCCCCCATCTCCTGAACTGCATCTGCAGCATCCAACAACAGCCCCTCTGGAGGGCAGCGTGGCTCTCACAGTGACGACACCACACTCTTAATTTGTTCCAGCCTGTTTCACACTGACATTTTAGCACTGACGTCATCAGCTGCTGAAATTTCACTGCTGCTGCTAAGAATAACAGCCCTCTTCATCCTCCACCTTACACCAAATAATTATTTTAATACTGTAGGGATCTAGGCTTATCTTTTCTGACACAAATCAGGTTCTGGTGGTTAAAAGAAGTAGTAAGAGCAAAGCATTGCAGATGCTTTTATGTTCTGTCAGCCTAGGATAGACAAAAAAAAACCAACACAAAAATAAAAAGTGTATTGCTAAGTTGTAGGAGTGCTATAAAAAATGAACAGGAAAAGTTCAGACTGATTTTTTTTTAAAGCTTCTTTGTCAGACAGTCCTAGGTTGCTGTCCTAGCTGTCATACAGTCCTAGGAATTGCTTAAATAGCCTAGGCTACAGTCAGGCCCAGAAGTCCCTTACAATGCGCCTTCCAAATTCTCCAAGGCTTTTTACCTTGAATATTTGCTTATACTGGTGCAGTGTGAGCATAAAGTACTGCCAAATAAGAATTTCCCATTGACTTTGGGGCCTGAACCAAATCCCATCGATTTCTGTGGGAGGATTTCTATTAACTTGAATGGGCATTGAATCAAACCTAAATTGGCAGTGTTCTGCACCCATTTGGCACAGTGTAGTTCTCTGCATAAGGTAGAGAATCAGGTCCAAAGACACTCAGAAATGCTTTAATTAGGAGCATTATTGAGGAGAGCAAGCTTTTCCATCATTAAGTTGATAAACTATATTTGTTCTATACTTTTAATAGCAAAGAGTCAGATTTTCAAAGAGACTTGGTCTAAAGATGAAGCTGAATGCTCATGGATTTCCAAGAAATGTTTTAAAGCAAATCAGATGCTGAGAAGCCTTTCAAATCAACAGTTATCTACACTTATTTATAAACTTTCAGAAATCCTAGAAACTACAAATTGGCCATTCTTGTAGGCTTATAAATCTAGTTTTGAGATGACCATTACCTGCAGCCAGCAGCCAAGTCTGTTCACCAGTTCCTGGTCAGGCCTGGGCGCTCACAGGCACAGTGAGCAGCAGCTGCAGTAACTGCACCAATTATTGCCTATAGGCACCTGCCCCTGATGCCTCCATTCCTCACAGAGGGAGAAAGGCACCTCTGTTAGGCACAGCAAGTCATGCACAGTCCCGTCTGGGCAGGGGTGACAAAGGCCTCTAAAAACCAGACATGCAGAAGTCCTGGAAACATTATTTTCAACCCCTGCCAGGGAAGTCAGTGGCTAGCACAGCTTCCGCTCCAGAAGCAGAGCTGAACCTAGACAGACCAACATCCGGTCAGGGAGAAGATTCTCACAACTGCTTTGTTACTGCTTCCCCATCAACTCTGAGGTCCAGCATCACTTCCTATGTTGCTGCTGACCCTCTCAGGCACCTTCCTCTACTGCTTGATCTTTAGCAATTGCTGTCTTCATTATCTGCATTTCCCTTTACAGCAGAATAAGGGAAGTTTTAGAAGCTGGCATTTCTGATGGATCCTTTGGTTACTCAGTTGGAGTTATTTTGTCTGGCTATTATTTTTAATTTGGACTTGAGTGTTTGGCATACTCGTTTTCTGGGGAGTACAGGGAGATTGATCATAAGACATGAGAGAAAGACATCCCTGCTTTAAAATGCTGGAGGAAGCAAGAGAGAGATGAGAGAAGCATTCTCACACTAAGAAGCCTTCCCATGAAATGCTGCCAGGAAAGAGACCCGAAAAGGTTGATGCTAGAGAGGAAAGCAAAGAGAAAGTGAAAGTGGTGTCAAAGCCGAGGCTCGAACACGAAGCACAGAAGCTGGGAATGTCTGCTCCGACCCCTGGCAGCCATTCTTGTTCGGCCTGAATCGGTCAGCAAGGTCACATGCCGATGGGCTGACAGGAGCATATCTCTGAGCTGACGTGCCTCTTCCTGCAGACGTCAGGATGGGCTTGGCTGGAAGCCTGAGGGATAGCTGCGGACACCTGATTTCCTCAACCCCCGTGCTAACCTCTTCCTCTCTTCCTCCCCATGACTAATTTCCCTCCACCTCCTCCCATGCACACCCCCAGATCCTCACCCCGTGCATTTTTATGCACAAAAGACACTTGTTAAATTGCGCCACCTGCTACTGGAATAAGTACCAGGTAAAGAGATAGGAATGTACTGAGGAACGTGATTCTTACAAACCAAGGAAACATAGAAAAAAATACTTCCTGCACTGGCAGGCACAGAAGCGGCTCTCAAACCATCCCCTTCTGATAAGAGCCCTGCTTCTGAGTTGGGGTGCTCCTAGAAAAACACATCTAAGTTGCTAAAGAAGTTGCTCAGTATAAACAGTAAGGCCTCAAATATGCTCATGTCTGTCTGGGGAGTCAGCGGGCCAGGGCATACCTGAGCTGGTTCAGCTCCAAGAGGGTAAGCCATGACTTGGAGCCATGCACTGAAAGCAAAGCTGTGCCCAGCAGCATTCCTGCATGTGAGTGGGAATGGTTCTGCCCCACCATATACTTTCTGCTTTCTTTTGCTGACATTGACAAAACTGCTCCCAGCTTCAGGCTATGGCTCTGGTTCTGTTTTGTACCACTTTTACTGTGATGCTGCTGTCCCACTTTTGAGTCTAAGCTTCCCCAGGGCGAGCACGAGGGGGAATTGGGCCTACGGGGTTTTTTGTTGCTTACACCGAAAAGAATTATCTAATTAAAAATCATTGGAAACCACATGCATTTGCAGAAATGGCTCTGCTTCAGAGGAATCTCTCGAGGCAAATAAGTGAGTAACTCTTCAAGGGTTTATGAAAATAGCCTGTATAGTTACACTCGCTAGGATAAAATTACAAGTGTTTTCAATCCTCATACTTCGGGGCATAAGTTGATCCTCAGCTGGGGGCCAGGGAGGAATTTCCTCCCAGAGGATATTATTGTTCTGAGATGTATCTCATGGGAGATTCACATCCTCCAGAGTATCTGGCATTAGCCACTGGAAGAAAAAAAAAAAAAAAAGGAAAGGGAAAAAAAAAAAAAAAAAAAAAAAAAAAAAAAAAAAAAAAAAAAGAACGGAGCCCGTGCCCTGGTCTCCTCGCAGCACACCTCGGGGCCCGGGCCGCCCCCGCTGTTGCACAAGCTGCCCCGGCCGATGTTGTAAGGGTCCCCGGAGGTCCGGGAAGGGCGCGAGGCGGCCCCGCTCCTTCTGGGAAGCGCCGTGACTCACCCGCCGCGCCGGGCCCGCCCCGCCCCCCGCGGGGACAGCCAATCACCGCCCTCCTATTTGCATGAGCGCCCGGGGGCCTCTGGGATAGCGGCGGGGGCAGCGGCGGCCGCCCCTCCCGCCATCGCCGCGCGCTCTGCTCCATGCGGGCCGCCTTCGCATTGGGAACAGGCGGAGGGACCATGCCTGGGGGAAAGCAATTCTCACCATTACCTTGAGGTGAAAGATATGGGGGACTTCATATAGCGTGTCCCACGGCGGCTTGAAATTGCCCGGATGACCCTCAGTGGTCTGGGGTGCAGGCTTCAAACCTGTAGCTGTCTAGCGACAGAGTGGTTCAATTCCACCTTTCGGGCGGTGCTCCTGCTCGGCCGATCCCTTTTGTCCCGGGAGGCGGCCGGCAGTGCCAAGCCCAACCATCCTCAGGGGCAAAAGGCAGCGCTCGCCACGCTGTCCCCAAGTGTCACCGCACAAGGAGCACGTTTCGTTTATTCTTCTTCCACTTTATTGCCACGGCGCTGGACTGCTGAAATGGCAGCGTGCCAGGCACAGCCGAAGGACAATTCAGGTTTTAATTGGATTTTTCAGCTAAGCAGATCTTTGTTAAACTGTGTCACATGTCCTACAAAAACAGAAAAGAAGTAAATAACAGAAGTCATTCTCTAGATCTGCTCCATATTGACGATAACCCATCTCCCACCCACGCTGCACCAAAGATGCTTCACTTCAGCAGTAAGCAAGGGTGCTAATAATGTCACCCAGCCCCATGAAAAAGAAAGGTTAGCATCAAGCTAAAAAACATATTCTTTAAGCAGAAGGCATTTATTTTGTGATATCCTGTTGCAACAGCTCTCCAGTCAATGATTTGTGGAGCCTCTAGTTAGGACGAGACCCCAACCACCCCCACCGCAGGGGACATGCAGGGCATTTTCACATTATCTCCTGGCCCCACAAGCAGGAAGGGTGATTCTGCCTGGTGAATTACAGAATAGTGAATTACAGAGTAGTGAGAATTATCAGATCTCCAGTGCTCCTGGTTGCTTTTTGAGGGGCGCAGTGCCATCCAGAGTTAAGTAGGTAAGCACCCCTGAGGATCTAAGCCAAAATGACTGTGCTTTCTTTACATGGAATGAGTCACTCCAGCTGAAGGCCTGGGAGGAGAAGGGAAGGGCACAGGGAGCCCTGAGACCATTGCTGATGGCTGCTGCTGCTTCGAGCCTGCAGACCCCTGAGCTGGTTGGGGAGGAGCAGCCCTGATGCCAGCAAGGCATGTTGCTCCAGGAATACACAGTCCTGTTATGGGAAATCTGGGGGGAAAAGCCCCTCTGAAGCTCCCACAACGTGTGCCAGCTTCTCCATGGCCTTGCAGATGTGTGTGCACAGCTGGGAGTACCCCAAGTCCCAGATGGCCATCTCTGTGCTCCACACCACTCTGCCTGCCAGCCAGCCTGCTCTGCCCATAATGAACTTTCTATGTGGAATTTCTCTGTGGCCTCAGAAATTGGTATCTGCTCTGCAGTTTGGCTGGAGGGGGTTGTTTTGGGGGTAAGGGGGAGAGCTGGAAAGGCCTTTGCCCAGTAGTGGGCAGCTGAGAATGTTAGCGCTCTATGTCAGTTACCAAGCAGAGCATAATACGGCTCTTTCATGTGGTGTTTATAACTGAACATGCTGTTTTGTGTCAGCCTGATTTTTTTTTTTTTTCCTTCCAAGAAGTAGTTTTGGATTAAATTATGACAATTACATTCTTATATTCACACACACACATCCCTGCCAGCTCCCACCCTTGCCCTGCGTGCACACAAACACAAACGGGAATTATGTGCTCTGAGCGTGATTTGAACTCTACAGCCTGGGATCTGTGCCTGGCATTGAGTTCACTTTTTTTTCCTACACAACAAAAAGGCCACATCTACTCTATACTCTTTCATTGCCTCAGGAAAAAGTAGGATGGTCAGATTGCTAGTGTGGGTGATTTGTCCCTCATGGAGCTGATGGGCATGAGACTTTGAGGCACGAAAGAGGAGGCTGGGGAGCCTTGCCTGGGGAGCTTGTGGTAAGCAGTGCAGGGACCTGGCTTTGTGAAATCCCCTGTGAATCCCTACTCTGAGCTGCCTACATTCCCCCAGTGTGGCTCCCACACCTGGGCAGTGCCTCGTCTGGTGGGTAACGCAGGCACACAACAGGAAACGATCCTGCCTTTTTGGGCTGTGCCCTGCAGAGCTGCACTTCTAGCACGTGGCTGAATGCAGGGAAACACAGGTGCTCATTAGGACAAGGGACATGGCAAGGCTGCTCTTGCAGCCTTTAGCTGACACAGTGGGTGGGACAAGGCCTTGGGAAACAGGGCACCCTGTATTTTAGTTATTTTTAACACTGTTTGGAGGAGAACACCAGTGTGGAGACCCATGTAGATGATCTGTCCATAGGAAGGGCATTTTGTACAATGCCATCCATGTCTCGTCTGAGTCAGCTTTGCTTGGAGTCACTATTAGTCAGGCAAAGCTTCCAGTGTTTCAACCTGAATGTCACTTTCTTCCCTGACAAAGAGCCAAATTAAGAGGAGCCAAAGCCCTCACCACTGGTTAAAAGGCAATCCAGGGGTTACTCAGAGCCAAAATGCACGAGAGCCTGGCTTCTTAGTCAAACGTAATCTGCCTCCTGTTGTTTTCCCCATGGAGTCACAGCACGGTGAGGAGGATGTGCTGGTGACAGATGGCTGACGCGACTTGCTAAGCGTACGGGTGACTGGGCTGTGACTCAGCGAGTGTTTGGTTACAAGAGACTGGGAGCATGTGCTTTTGCACTGGTAACAGTGGTCCTAGCTGGATCTCCTCCTGGGACGATCAGGCATGGGCTGTTGTGTGAAGCCTGTGACTGCCATCTTCCATGGGAGGAAAGCAGGCACATGTGGCCTATTAGAACAGAAAGTCAGGCTCCTAAATTACTGTTTACACTTTCAATGGAAAATGTCTGAGTGTGTATAAATATATGACCTGCCAGTAATGTCCTAGTGGCCTTCAGAAAGGAAACATCCTGGCCTAAATTACCATCTTGCTCCGAGGGAGTAGGACTCGGAATTGCAGTTGAGTCACTAGAGGGGGACAAAGACCTAGCCAGGGTATGCATCCATCTACCACTTCCCCCAGCTGCAGCTGTGGGAGATACCTTGGAGAGGCAGCTGCAGAGATGGCCCTGGTCCTTCCCAGATTTGGAGGTGCCCAATCTCAGGAACAGTTTTGTGGAGGCTGAGCATGCAGGTGGGGACCAGCAATGCTTTGTGGAAATGAAGCCACTCCTTTTCCCCCAGAAGCATGATAGCACATGTATGTGCATGAGTAGGTCAGCAGCCTTTATGTTGGCTCTTTCAGCATTTCTCCCTGCCTAGAGCCAGTTGGTCCATAGATGGCCTGGGCTTTCAAAGGCTAAATTCCAGCCACTGCACAGCACAAGACAGTGTCACCGGGCAGAGGACACAGACGATCATGTATGGTTACAGTCACATGCCATTTTTCTCCTCTCTCCTCTTTCATGAATGGAGGAGAGCTGAATTCTCAGGTCTGGAGAGGTGCCAGGTGTTATTGTTGTCTCTGGGAGTTAAAGACGTCATGGGAATATTGGAGGACTTGAGCAGAGTGTACCTGTGTGCATCCCATATGCGCACGGAGAGCCCAAGTGGCCGTGGCAAACAACAGGGCACTGCTTGCAAGTGACATATTGACCTGGATAGCTTAAAAGCTATCCCACACACTGTCCTGGGGAAACGGAGACCATAATGACTCACACAAATGGATCTGATACGCAGCCCTCAGCCCAGCCAGGCTGTGTGTGGAACCAAGACACTCCCGTTTTCTCCCCTCCAGCATACTTCCCTGACCAAATCCAGGACTGAGCCATTTGGCTCTGATTGGAGCTGGTCAGAACATGTTTTTCTTTTCTTCTCTTTTCCCCTCCTTCACCCTTTGGAAAATGTTGACATTTCAGGAAAGGACTGAAAACCCAAACCCTGAATATTTTCCATTGGAAAACGCTGGGGGAAAGGGAGAGGAATAATCCCCAAACTGCCAACAATCAAATCTCTTTTGCTTTTAAGGCTTTTGGGTTTATGCAAGGGAGCATATTTGGAGGTCAGTGAACACTTTTTATGAAAATATCTGTTCTCTTAAAACCAAATTTTCACTAGAAGTGTTCCAAGTGGCATAATTTTCACTGGTGATGGTTTGGACACTCTCTACATCTAATTTTGGAAAGGACCTGAAGAAAATTTAATTCATTTTATTGGAATATAAGGCACAAATGACACTCCCACAGCACAATTGATACTGAGAATATGTATTCTCAGTATCATGAGACTATACCCTGATATTCTTTATTTTTAAAGAGTGCTGTTCACACAAATGTCTCAAGCAAGTTTGGAACCTGGTCTCTGGAAATACCATGCTCCCAGAGCTACAGCTGACTTGCCTTAGACCTCAGAGCACATTCCTGAAGGGAACCTACCTTTCACAAGGTCACATCAAAGGCTGCAAAGGAAGCAATATGCACTGAAAGGCGTGTTACCTGTAACTATCCCTTGAGTAACTGATAGCACAGAACACTTACAAAGCATTTTGTTCTGATGTCTTCAGCTGACTTACTTTTCTATTTGAATTGTAATGTAGACCTGAAACATGTTTCATCTTGGTTTTGCATATTATTCTGCTTTCCTGTAAGTTAAAAATAAAAAAGGGACTATGTAGCATAACAGAACACACATATTTGTAGGAGATGAATTATGCCCTAAAACCTTCACGAAATGTGGCTAATAGCAGGTTAGAGTTTATAAAAGGAAAGATCTTAAAATGGGCACATACTGGTCATAAATAAATTGAGGCTGCAAACTTGCAGAAACTTTCAAAACAACAGCAGAGTGAAGTTCAGGATAACCTCCAAAGAAAAGCAATAGGAATAAAAAAGCTCAACTGTTTGAAGACAGGTCTTTATCAGTTGTGGGAAATCGTGACAACAAATGAGTAGATTCAATCACACAGACAACCTTTTTAATTTGGCATGCCCCTTACCCCATTATTTTCCATGCTGAAGCTTTTCAGTTGCTATTTACATTCTCTCTGGTATGATTTAGCAATTGCACTGCTGCACTTCATTCTGATTTAATACAGCTCCCTGTCTCCTGTCACTCCCAGTTTTCTTCTGAACTAACCACCTGTGTTTGAATTCAGTCAGCACAAAAAAAAAGGGTCATATTTGACTTCATCAAATCCCTGGTTTTTATTCTTTTCAGTTTAGGAACATGTCATTGTAATGGTTAAGGCTCATAAAGTGGTGGGTTTAGAAAGATAATGATGCAAAATCTGTTTTAGACCTCACTTTTGTTGGTTGGGGACAACTAAATTGCATGTTGATAAAAGGAACTGGTACTGAATGTCTCTGATAACTTAGTGGCAAGAAATACAGAGGACCTGCATTGGTGCTGCACATGCTTTGTCATAATTTTTCAAGATAAGTAGGTAACTTTTCACTTAAAGAACCTTACTCTTGAATTAATACAGTCAAAAAATTAAGAGTTTTAACCCCTGGCCTTAGAAACATAACTGCATGCAAGAAGCTATGGCAGAATCCTGAGGAAGTGCCATCTGGAGCTGCAGAGCTGTAACTAGCCATTGGAAGGCCGTACACACATAGCTGAGATGCAGCTATGAGCTGTCCTTGCTCCCATCAGTACTACAGGGGCAGATGAAGAAACAAGGAGATCCCAAGTAAGAAGATAAAGAGTCAAATGAATCACCCTGTCACTGTGTGAAATGTAATGACTGTGAGAGCAAACAGATTAAGCCAGGGCTCATGACTGTTAACATTCACAGAAACATGTTCCACAAATTCTGCTTTCAGAGAAAAATTGGATTCTAGCTTCCTTCTGGTAATTTAAAGAGGCAACAATCTGTTCATATGACCTTCAGATTGGGCTGGTACAGTGACTGAATCCTACAATAAAAACTGAAGAATAGCCTTTTGGGGCAGAGAAATGGTCCTCCCCACCCAGCACTCTGCTCTCAACTAGGGCACGGTCCAGGGAGCACACACCCCCGGACATTTCCCTCTGCCATCTGTTTTCTCAGCACTCACCTTTGTTGGATTGGGATGTTCCATTACACATTTTGCCTGTTCCTTTTAGTGTCATTTTATGGACCTGTTGCCTGCAAATTTGTCTAATCCCATTTTGAGCCCACTGATGCTCTCCAGCCTTTTGGGTCAGCAACTTCCAGAAGTTCTCTACTGTTAATGTGATATAATTTCTTTGAATTGTTTTAAACTCATCTACTGGTTTCATTGAGTGCTCCCTGTTCTGCTGTTGATGGATTTGGCTACTAATGGCTCTGCGTTCATCTCAGCCACTCTGATTTCGTGAATCCAGTCCTTGGCCACCAGAAAAAAATAGGGAAGTATTGCAATACTGGTTGCTCAGCTTACTTCAATCCCTGACACTTGCTGACCTGCACAGAGTGGTTTTGTGCCTGGAGCACTCTGGCTATTACCAAACTCAGGGGAGAAAAATGATGGCAAAGCAAATGGAGTGCAATGGAGCCCTTCCTCCCAGGGCTGTGCTCCCCCGCAGCTGCTCACCGGTGACGCAACAGGTCCCCTTTGCGGTTAAGAGCTGGATGCTGATGGCCCCATCCTCTCCTGGGGCTCTGCAGTTCTGGGCCCAGCAGGGGGCTGCAAAGCAGCAAGCAGGATTTCAGGGAGGGTAGGCTGGCAGCCCTGGCGGGGGTGTCCGGGGCATCTTCCAAAGTGGCTTTAATTAATGAGCACATGTGCAGTAAGGAGAGTTACAGCATCCCACTCAAATTGTTGACTTGGAGCCGCTTCTGGAGACAGCCGTATTCTGCTCATTAGGAAAGAGCTTTTTTGCAATGCCCTTGGATTGGACAGCTCTTGGATTGCACCACGAGATCAAGTCCACGTACGGGCTGCCTGCCTTTCGGCTGCCAGCTCCAAGAGGGTTGTTTTTCTTGTCTTCTCATTCTCAAGGAGTGCTCAGCCAGATGGCCTGTTTTCGAATGCACTGTGCGTTGGTTGGATGTGTGTTTGGAGAGTCTGCCAGCTTCATGAGAAGGAAGAAAGAGCAAAAGAAAGGGAAAAAAGCACCATTTGGTATCTATCTCTGGGACCCAGCCAGAGTTGAGGCTCTGTTTGAAGAAGGGGGGAGTCTTAAGAAGGAAACTCTAGACAAAATTGAAAGCTGGAAAAACTTTCAAGCTTGACAGACTGGGAGACTGAAGTTCTGTAAAACATCCATCCACTACCTGGCTCCATTGCAAACGTGTAGCAGACTTCCTCAAAAACAACAGTAAGAGCAAGCACAAGCACCAAGTGTCTGTCTCTCTGCTCTCCCAGAGTACCTCACCTGTGGGCTGGGATGCGGAGAGGCAACCCAGCCAGCTGCCCACCAAGGCTGGTTGATGCTGCCTGTGGGTTTTGGGATTTAGCTCTCCATTCACCAAAACCAGAAATTATAGCATGCAGCCTGAACACATCAGCTCAGGACGAAGAATGCAATGGAATAGTAAAAAATACCCATCACAGTGGCCCAACACTTGAAGAAGCTAGCCTTAGTGAGTAAGTTAAGCCAGGCCAGTGTCATTTTCTTGCACCCTCTTATGTTAATTTCACAGAAACACCTTCTGTTTGTTTGGTGCAGCAAATAAATACAGGCCAAACCAGAGCAACGGCTTTTTCCAGCACTTATTGGCAAATAATTTGAACCTGACAAGAAAAATCTGTTGCTGAAGGAAAGGGGGAAGTTTTGAAGTTTGGGTGGATTGTGCTTGGCTTTGTTTTCTTAACTAGATGTCATGTTGTGGCAAGCACATATTGTTCCAAGCCGCAGGAGGAGGTCTTGCTGAGCAGAGCCGGAGAAAGCCACATTTGTAGCCATTCCCACTGGCTGACATGCCACTGTGTCTTACAAGCAGGCTTGTCTGCTTGCTCACTGAAACCATGGCACAAAGAAGATGGTTGCAGGAGCACGTGTGTCTGTGCAGGTGAGTGTGGTAGCTGCAAACCTCCCTTCTCCGCTGATTGCATCAAATTATTTTCATTGAAGTGATCAGAATTCATGGGTCCTGGGTGGGCAGTGTGTCCCTGCCAACACTGGCTGGGCGCTGTGTTGCAGTCACTCTGCTGACAACCAGGACAAAAGGGGCTCTTCTCACTCCTGGTGTGGGACACATCTTGGGCTAAGCCTGCTGGTGTCTACAGCATGTCAAAACCTCTGTGGCTTCTCAGAAGCTCCAGGCTGTCACTACTCCAGGTCCAAAAGGTACTTCACAGCAGTCACAAGGGCAGCGTTTGCATGCCCCACCTTGAAAAGAGCAGGACCTTTCCCCACACACAGGGAAATGTCCTCAGCTTTTGGCAAAGCAATGTCTCTGACCTAGAGGTGCAGATGCCATCCTAGAAGGGAAGGGTTTAGCTGGTTCAAGACAGTGATTACATCACACAAGTACATTGTTGCATGGGTAGGAAGGCTGCACAAAGAGATTGCCTCCCTTCCTACTCCAACAGTACTCAATTTTGGTAAATAACCCTGGCATAAAAAAACAGGCTGCGGTACCTACATTCATGGTTAAGATCATCACAAGAGAATGGATTTTCTGTGTGACAGAAAGGTGCAAAAGTCTAACAGTAAATTCAGCCATTCCATCCAGGGCTTTAGAGGAGTCATTACACCACTCTGGCAATTGCCTGATTGTTACCAATGCTGTGTTATAGAGCTGATAAAGGAATTGCACCAAAAATTCAGGGGACTAGGAGTCACTGGATTGGGCTTTACCACAGTTAGGCTAGTTGGCTAGTTATTGCATCTCTTGGCAAATGGAAATAATGATTACCACGAGATTCACATGAGTATCGTTGGAAGGAGGTAGCTCCCAAACAAAGGTCATCAGTGCACTTTGGGTGGGAGATCAGCCAGAAAAAACATCCAGCCATACGCTCACCCAAGCTGCACTGGCTGTGTCAGACACAAACAGCAGCCTCTGCATTTTTCACATATGCTAGTTTTCCCCTGCATTATTTCATTGCTCTAGTGCTGCCTGACTCATGGACCTGTGCATCTCCACCATACTGCCCAACATGGCATGAGTTGACAGGCCAGTCTGAAAAACAATTTTCTGGGCTAAGGTACCATTACATACCTAGCATTGTCCAAGGAGGGAAGCTAGAAGTATTGCCCAAACATGGGATTTTGGAAATTTGTCTACTGTACAGAGAGGTGAGGCCTGCCTTTTGGCACCAGTCCTGGCTGCTCTTCCACCAGCCTTTGTGTATAACTTTTTTAGCCACTCAGTACCTGGATGAGAGGTCTCCAAGAGAGGAACCAGAGGTTCAGAAAGTCTCCTCTCCAGCTAGGGATAGGTCAGTACGTGGCATTAGTACATGGCATAAGTAACATTGCACTGTCCATTATGAACAAGAGTCTTGAATGTGGCTGCACTCAAGTTCAGCAGCACCCACTGAGGGACTGCAGAGGATGGCTCCAATTTTGCATCTGAGCAGCTCATTTAGGCAACATCCTCCTTCAACAGCTCAGCGTTTTCACAGGGACTGAACTCCGCAATGCAGTTAAAAAGTGGCCACATCTCCCTCCATGCATGGCCTCACTTTGCACCCAGAAGCTCTCGGAGCATATTCTTAACTTCACTAAGAAAAGCATATTTCTAGCAAGAACAGATTCTGATGAGCACACACAGCTTCCATTTCTCAGCTGTGAGGAAAACTCCCTGTGCTACAACTCCAAACAACATGAGATGAGATTATGGACACAGGACAGAGCTGAACATCAGTAGCAAGAATGTGATGATTGAAGCTGAGGCTTTGGTTTAAAGCCTAGGTATACACAAAGTGAACAGTGACCGAGATCCATGCTGCTTAGGTTGACAAGCCTACAAAGGCTTGGAGTACATGGAGTACAGGGAGTGAATCACAGAGTGTCTCACTCGCATCCATTCTCTCAGTCCATGAGCTTCCCGTGGTTTTATTGGTGGTCCATATCTTCTGTAGACCATGTGTTTGACATTACTGGGGAATGCAGAGGTTAAAAAGATTGGAACTCCTTTTGGAGTTACGGGAAAGAAAAACTTTAGAGAATGACTTACAGATAGAAGTAGCTCATCATTCAAGTGCAGAGACCCATTTGACTCATAGCTGTAGTTGGATATAAGGACAAGGATGGTTACATTAAAAATTCCCAGTGAAAGGTAAAACAGAAAACCATAAAGTGGAAAACAACAAAGCACATATTTAAGAAGTTGAATTTTAAGACACAAATTCAATTCACTACCATGCTGACTAACTTTTAAACTATGACTACACAGTAGTTCACAAGCCTCTTTTCAAAAAGGGACTGCACATGCACACACATTCAGGTAAATATAATATATGCAGCTCTTATTCATACGTGATTTCTTGGCAGGCATCTTACCATGAATTTAGCAAGGCTTTAGGCTGTCTACCACAACATTCTTGTATTCAAGTCTGGATGTTATGGTCTGGGTGGGTGGACTAACAGACAGTAAAAAACTGGTTTAGATAGTCAGACTTGGAGAGGAGCAAATAGATGTCCTGCCCTACTTGGAGGCTGGTAACAGTCTGGGTACTGTAGGTCTCTCGTGGGGCCTGTCCTGTTTAATCATCTTTAGCAGTTTTCTAGATGAGACCATGGAGTGCTTGCTTATCAAGCTTGGAGACAACATCAAAGTATTAGAGGGCATTGATATGCTTGAGTGCAGAGCTGCCATTCAGAGGGCCCTGGACAGGCTGCAGGAATGGGCTGAGAGGGACCTTATGAAATTAAAAAAGGATAAATGCAAAATCCTGCACTGGGAAGGAAGAGCCCCTGCAGCAGTACAAGCTAAGACTGATGGGGAGAGGAGCAGCTCTCCAGAAAAGGATCTGGTATCCAGGCAGAGAACAGGCTGGGCGTGTGCCTTCGCAGCAAAAGAAGCCAAAGGCTGACCAGCCAGGAGGGTGACAGATGTGTTTATCCAGCTTTCTCTAGGTACTCGGATGGTACTGGAGTACCAGACCCAGATTAGGATCCCCAATGTAAGAAAAACATGGACACACTGGAGCCAATTCAGCAGACTCCACCAAGAGGTTTGAGGGCAAGAGCCCTTTGAGGAGAGGCTGAGGGAACTGGGCTTGTTTGGCCTCAGAAGAGATGGCTTCGTAGGAGACAACCAGCAGCCTGACAGCTTCTCCAAGTGAATTATGAAGAAGATGAAGCCAGGCTTCTCACCATATGGCATGGTGGGAGGATGAGAGACAATGGACCTTAACTAAAATGGAAGATGTTTAGGCTGACTTTAAGGAAAGGCATTTTCACCATGAGAATAGCCAAATACTGCCCAAAGAAGTTGTGCAGCTACCATACTTGAAGGCTTTCAGTACCCAACTGTCAAAAGCCCTGAGCAACCTATCCTCATCCTTTTTTTGATCTTCTCCTTTCAACCAAAGGTTAATCTGAAGACCTCCCAAAGTCCCATCCAGCCAGAGGAACCTGAGTATTTGTAAGGTTTTGTAAGGTATTTGGGAGCCTGAGCATTATCCACTTAAGGAGCAGAGACAATACCATGTGAGCTGATTGGCCAGTCAGTCTGCAAGCAGAAACTACTCAAACAAAAGCCACAGTTAATTTGCAAACTACTCAAACAAAAGTAATAGAATTTGCAAAAAGCTTTGTTTGCATAAAACAATTGACTGAAAATTTTACACCAACAAGTAGTTGAGCAAAAATCTGTCTGTTCTTCATAGCCTGAGAAGAAATGCAATTTCAGTGAATTTATGACCCAGTTAAACACCAGTTTTTCTTAATGCCCAATAACCAGTTAGGAGATTGAAAACTCTGTTTTCTCTTTGACGGCTGTCTTCTATATCTGAAAAAGAATGAGAATGCCAAATACCAAAGCACCTAGAAATATTTCTTAGATTATTACTATGGCATCTTCCAACAGAAAACTCAGATTGCTTCACTGCTGTTAATTAATTAAGCCTAGAAACACTTATGCCAGGAAGTTTGATATCACCACCCCTTTTTACAGATGGGGGAAAAACAAGATATTCATTAAAACAAGATATTCATTCAGGGCTACTCAGTGAATGAGGGGCAGAACCAGAAACAAAACCTGGGAATCCTGGCTCAGAGTCTCCTCTTATAATCTCTAAACAAAGCTTCTTTCCTGCAAAATTCTATCTAAGCTCTTCATAGAATAATTAGAGCCAATTTATTTCTTCACTCGTTAACAATGAAATCTGACAGGCTTTGTAGTCAGGATGCTGAAGCTCAGTTAGGGGAGCAAGGCTCTTCTCCATGAGGGGAGGCCTGGAATGTCAGTCTTTAGGTGGCTTAGTAGAGGCATAGTTCCAGCTGCCAGGTACTTGAACTCCTGCCTAAATCCCTGTGGCAAAGCTTTAGGGAAGAACTGGAATGTAAATGTTATCTACCATAAATGTTAGGGAAGGATTAGACAAATAGCAGCTGTTTTTGCAATGATAAAACTTTGCCCTCAGTGGCACTTAAAAAGTATGAAAGAACATGTACCTGATGTGGTATTAGGTCGGTTTCTCTTTTTCTTTTGTTTCATTTGCCTATTTTTCAAGTGAGCAGACTGAAAAAGCTTGAGACACAGAGAGATTTATGGCAGTACGTCAGATGTCCCCCTCAATTCTACCTTCTTCAATTCCATCAGATCTGGAGGACATAAAGTTCCTTGGGGCTTACAGCTCACTTGCAGCTTACTAGCAGTGACTTGCACTACCTTGAGATGTACAGTAAGGTCATGAGTCATGGACTTTTCCACCTCCCCTACCCAGGGCAAATGGCTCACCATCCTCTCTGTCATCACTCTCAAGATTTCCCCAGAGGTCAAGAAACTGACACATGAAGAACTACAGAAGTGCTGACCATCCAATATTTTAAAACTCTGAAGGCTGCTCAGCACCTCTTAACCACAGGCCACTACATTTTAAGGTGGAGCATCCCATACTAGGGGGTACATCTAAGCATGTCCCCTATTTGCTCAGCATCACATGAAGGAGGCTCTGGTAGAGAAGGACAGACTCAAGATTTCCACATTTAAAAGCCTGTACTTTTGCTGCTTTGATGCATTTTCCTTCTATAAAGCAAAACAAGAAAGACTGTTCTCACAGAGCATCACAGGAAACTCTGCAGGCCCTCTGCCTTCGTCTCTTCAGCTTTTGGCAGAGCAGAGTTGAGGACACTGATCATAAAGTCCAGACACCAGAAGGGGTGAGGGAGGGACGATCTTTTACAAGAAATCCTTGTGGAGTGTGGAAGCTCATCTTCCCTGTTTCTTCAGTGTCATCTGCCTCTTCTCTCCCAAGGCTCCAAGCTCAGGTCCAGTAGGTGGCATGTTGAATTGGACTTTGATCATCTGGAAATGGTTTGCTGTTTGCCATTCCTGTGTTCCAAGCTTCATTTGTGGCTACACTTGCTTATCAAATTGCTTCTGCATTGGCTGTAGACATCTGTTATGGCCCTTCTCTTTCCCTGTTGGGCATTTTCAGTCACCAGGACAGTGTGCATCACCTCCTATAGTGGAAAACATTGACAGGAAAGCCTATTGTCTTAATATCTGGGGACAAATCACCTAGGCTCCCTTGGTCCAGCCTTCTCTTGGCGACCTATGAAGCAGAAGTTCATACACACCTTTTCCTACAGGAATGAAAAGGTTCCAGCCAAGGTCTGGGGAGTGTGAGGAGGGTACAAACAGGGAACAGACAGAAGGAGAGAACACAGAAGAGCACTTATATCTATCAAAGCAAAACTAAAAGATCTGGGGAGCAAAGGAGGTTGGTGTTGGCTAAAGATCAAAGCCTGACAGTGGCTGTGGCTTTCTGATCTTCTAGCTGAAAGTAGCAGAGGCTTTTTTCTTGCAATACTGATGGCAGTGAGAGCTGCTTGCAAAAGTCCAAAACTTCAGGAAGAGAGACACAAGGATGTGAGCTTTCCCATCAGCTGATTTTCATTTGGAGGGAACAAGATTAGTGGTATTTGAGTATCATGTAGCAGGGAAGAGAGTTGAGGCTGCAGTACTCAATGGCTTCAGGGATACCGAGAGCAAACACAACCACAATTGCCTATCTGTTTGAAGCAGGCTGCAGGATAGGGAAGGGGCTATTTCTTTACCAGCTGTGTGTTCAGTGGAAGTATGAGCTGGCAAGAAAGGAGAGTTTAGCTGAAGCCTAGAACATGAATTTGAACAAGTGGCTTTCTAATGAAAAGTTAAAGGGGAGATTCCACAGTCCGCATCATTGCAGCAAATGATGGCAAGCCAAGGAGAAGACAACCAGGTTAATGTGAAATCAAGAGTGACTTGATACTCTGCTGAGCTAAAATTTGTGTGTTTGTTACATATATACAGTTTTCTTGTGGGCATCTACCTTTTTCAAATGTGGATGAGAATTGCTGAGGACACTCTGAAGAAAGGACATCCTTCTACAGTGTTGAGCTGTGCCCAGAAGTCACACCAGCCTTCTGCTTGCTCACAAATAACCCAGCATGTCAATCACTGGGAGTGAGAGGTTAGAAAGCGCTAAATACAATAACTAGCATCAGTTGAAACAGACATTTGAACTTCTTGGGATGATACACATCCCCTCCTTTCAGGAGGTCCACAGTTCAGGAGTACAGCTGATGTATAATAACGCCTTTCAGAATTTCTTGCATATCAAATGACTCTGGCAATCTGCTGGAAACAAGTAAAAGAGTTGACCTAACCCAAGAGGAGCTGCTTTTTATGTCCCTTTCCATCCTGAGACATGGAAACATTTTTACAAGCATTTAGATTTTAGTATGCTGGTGTCTCCCTGTGGCACAGTTGGGATTAATGGCAGATGGCACAGAGGCTTGTCCAGAAGAAGGACTAACAAAGCATGAAAATGCCTTCCATGGCCAGTGGAGCTGTAGAAAAAGAGACCTCTGCAGCTGTCCACATTAACAACTCACAAATAATACAATCAACCAACAGGAAGGTTACTTTAAATTCATCAGGCATTATTATCATTATTCAACCATCTGAAGAGCAGCTTGACTAATGAAAAAGTTATTTGTGAATAATTCCAGAAGGATGATAACACATTGGAAAAAGTACAGAGAAGTGATACTGGGCTGATTAAGAAACTAGAAAGCATGCCTTAGCATTAAAGACTCCAGGAGCTCAGTCTGCTCAAGCAGAGATCATGTGAAGGGTTGATTTGATCACAATCTCTCAATGCTAACATAAAACCAGAGGTTTGATAACTGAAACTGAATGAATTCTGACTAGAAAAAACCCTGATATTTTAGAAGTGAGAGTAATTAATCAGTTTGCATAAAGCTTCTGGTAGATCTCTCCATTCATTAGCAATATTAAAAACAAACAAACAAACAAACAAAAAAAAAAAAAAACACAAAAAAAAAAAACCAAAAAAACCCAAAAAAACCCCAAAAAACCCCAAACAATTCCCCTGAAAGTTACTCTGTATTTCCAAGAAAAAGCAATTCAGTATGATACTGCAGTTTATGGTATGCAGGAGTTCAGATTAATGATACCACTGGCCTCTTCCTACTTTGCAATCTCTAAACCAATGAGCAAGTTACTCAAAACTGACAGCAGAATTGTGTGTAGACTCATTGCATGATTTAGGTTGGAAGAGACCTCAAAGAAAGTAAGCTGCTGAACAGACAGCTACACCATTTGTCAACGTTATTCAGCAGGCTCTAATTATGATGTTTGCAATGACTGAGGAGATCAATGGAAAGATTCCTAGTGACAACATCAACCTCAGTAAAGCGCTATCTACAAGATACACCTTCGCTCCCTTTGTTCTTCAAGGAGAAAAATCCTCTTCGCAGATGCCTTTTGCCCTTTGCCACACCTGTCTTTCTCTGCCCTCCACCAGTGAAAGGTACTTAGCACTAACTCAAGCAGGATTTGTGAAGTTTAACTCACTAATGATTGCACAGTGCTTCAGGAGTCTCATCTGGGAGATTCAGTCTATTCCTGTGTGATCCCACACACTTATTCTTTTAGACAAATGGGGGCAGGCATTTGCCTTCTTGTATCTGGCAACTACTGCAATAACAGCTTCAAAATAGATTTTGGCAGAGAATTAAAAAAAAATAATTAAGTGTCCTGACTTTAAAGGCTAGAACAAGGATTAGAAAAGGCTGCTTGATCTGGTAATTCACAGGGAAATAGAAAGTTCCTTCAGTGTTGACTGTGTATCATTCGTTGTATAGAATCATTGCCTGAAACATTCCCAGTTCCATGTAGCTAAAAAAAAAAAATGCTGCTCTTCTTGTGACCAAATGTGAAGTCACTCTTTGGATCATGGGATAATGTCATAAGGGTTTGGTCTGACTCATTTTAAGAGAGAAGATTTTCAAATCAGTGAACAAGGCAGTTCAGCATGTCAGTTCAGTCTCCACCCTGTCAGTGGATTTCACATCTAAAATCATAACAAAAGCTGCTAGAAGGGAAACAGGCCCACTGCTCAGCTGCCTTTCTTTGTGTATCTACTTGAAGCCCATCTTGCAGAGAGCTCTTAGCCTCTAGACTAAACACTACTTGGAGCTGAAATAAATATGAATGAACAATGGTTAGGACGCTCAAGTCAGTTGGTAGTGGTAATTTGGTGGTACTGGAAGAGAAGAGAGGGTGAAGTGACAGAAGTCCATCTGTGTGCATTCCTTCGACAGGGGTGTTGCTTTGCTGAAGTATAATCACTTCTCTCCTTTGCAAACATAAGAAGATTAAAATGTCCTTATCTCAGAGCTGCCAAAAGGTACAAACATGGAAATGTAACTGTCCTTACCTCTGAGATGCCAAGAGTGGCACAGAAAATTAACCGTGTGAGACCACATAGGAGGACTGCCTAATGTAAGGCACTTAAGTGGAAAACCTAAACCTCAGTTTTCATGCCAGCCTACTGCTAATGGAAGGATATTTCACCTGCTCTCTGGAGTGGCACATTACCCTCGCTGACTACAGCAGTGGATGGGATTTTAAATATCTACGGTTGGGTGGTATCAGGTTAAGACCTCACCCCAACCTCTTTATACTTTGCTTTAGCTAAAACCTCTTCCACAGAACTCATTGAAATCAGTGGGAAACCTCTCAAGGATGCCAGTGAGCTCAGCAGAAAGCCATGCGGCTGAAGATCCAGGCCTTGGTGGTTACGGCTTTGTTTCGGGAGTTTTAGTCTAGATTTTCAAAGCAGTTCAGCTGCTGGTACCAAACGAATGCCAGGACTATTTCATTCCTTCTGATTTCCCCACTCATGTTGTGGGGGAGAGTCAGAAGCTGGGGAGGTGCAGCATTTCCCCGGTGACAGCTCTGAACCATGCATATGGAGCAATCACACACGTTTTCCAAACGGGCTGGAGTCATGAGTGCAAGTGCAGTTGAAGATGGTCTCTATGTGTGTGCTGTCCCACTGTCTTGGATTTCTGGATAGCCATAGTCATACTGGAAAATTATTAACATTTTCTGGAGAATCCCAGCTACTCCAACATAATTTCTGTTGATCAGTCAGCGAGTTACAGGCTCCTGGAACAGAGACAACCGCACAGGAAACAATGTCAATGAACACAGCAGAGCAGGCAGCTACTCCATCCTCCCTTTTAACCAGAGAGACTGCAGCAGAGTTATGGAAGGTTACAAACCCTGAGCATCCTGGACCACACTGCCAATTGCAAGCTGTTCCTCTCTTGAGAAGAAAGTCAGGTACGAACAAATGGCCTTTGCTCCTTGCTGTATTTCACACTATTTGACCTTTCTGCTCAGCAGTTCTAAGAATGAGAAAATGAAGCCAAGATTGGCAACTGGTAGATCTCTTGAAAGGGTTAAATAATATATTGTATCTGACTGAATGAACAGGTGAGGCCTAAAGCAATTCAGAATCTCTAAATTTTGGGATTTCATTGGAAGGGGTATAGCTGCATGTGAATGAGTGTAGTAGGAAGACACAAATGCCCCCTAAGCTTCTAAGTTTACACCCAAGCATTTACAGTTTGGGAGATGTGAGATACAATTGTGGCTGAATAGGCTAGGATTCTGGTCAAGGTACCAGTTAGTCACTGTTCTCAGTGTGCGGCTCTCTGAAGACAATGCAGTGCTGGGTTCTAACCTCACATAAAAAGAATGAAAAAGAAAACACCAAAAAACGCTACAGGTGATAATTCCTATAGGCAGAACTAGAAAAAAAAACATCAAAATCATCCTTTTTTGGATGAAAGTATGAAATATGCAGACTTTTCTGTGTAAATTAAGTGATTTTTTTAATGTAAAAAAACCACAACCCAGTGAAAACTGTTTACTCTTTTCCTCATCTTTCCTTTCTCATCTTCCACTTTTCTCCATTCCACTATTAAAAAGGGGTTGAGAGGAAAACAGACAATAATTCTGAAGAGAGTTAAGTGTTCTTCAAGGGAAAGTTTTTGAACAAAGGGCTATAAGCACTTCTACTTCTGGACATTTGACATGTTGAGCTCCCCACTCCATAATTTCTGTGTTCTTCAGGGAAATCCATTTGCCCCTGGGGTTAAGTGCTACAATTATTAATCCAGGTATATAATCAGGGCTGAATACAGCTACTATGAGAAGCATGACTGTTCTCTCATCATATGAGTTGGGAATATTCCCAGAAAGTGTAGGGAAAGTGTGGCCTCTTCATGTTCCTGTGTAACTCGGCTCCTGACTAAATTCCATAAATGTGAGTTGAACAGTAGGAGGCCTCCTGTGGGACAGGTAAGTTGGTACAGAGGGCTTTAATTCTTCCTATTTTCAAATTATTACTTCATGAAAAATAGTTATAAAATGTCTGGAATGGATGCTGAGCTAAATATAGAAAGGAACTGTTTGCCAGTGTCAGATGGTCCCATAACATGCACATCACCACACCCTTCTCAGCTGGTGAGCAGTAGTTTGCAAAGTCTGGGTGAGCATGGAGTGGTTTTACCAGACATGAGTGAGATGCTATGGAAAAGCAGTCGTATGGTGTTTGAGGTTTCTCTTTGTAACTGCCTTCAGCAATCAAATACACCTCCTCCCAAGCTGTTGTTTCCTACTCTGTACATAAATCTTCCATCTACTTAGCTTGAATTTTGGGTTTTGCTATGAAAGACCTTCTAGATATGAGACATGATTGCCTAGAGAAGGCAGGAAGATAATCTCGGTTGTAGAGTTATATTTTTCAGTGTTAGCTTTCTGGGTTTGCCCTTTAAAGATATGACAGTTGTATATAAGTGGAAGTAATTTAGCCCTGGAGGGGTGAAATTCTTTTTTAAGCTCTTCATGTAATCTTAGTTTGTTATTGCAAAAAGATCTCTAACCAGGAGCAACTGGGCACAATCTGATGTTGAATTAAAAATAACTAGAAATCCTGGGGCAGTCCTCTGCAGTGCCAGAGCGGTTGCCAGATGCAGTTGGCGTCAGATGTACATCTAACTCAAGTGCCTTTGCCTGTATTTTACCCACAGGTACTGCAGGCAGGAGGGCAGCTGGAGGGGTGTCCTGCTGCCTGTCCTGCAAGTGAAGGCTCACCAAAGTCATCCTATTGATGCAGAGGGTTCAATGAGGTGCCACCCCACAACGCTGGCAATTGTACAAATACAGAGTAGAAGACAGTTCCTGCCTAGAAGAGGTAAAAGACTGCAACTGGCAGCAGAAAAGTGCAATGATTGCCTCTGGTTGTTCAGCAGCTCAGAAAACTCTTGGAATTGATTTGGCTCTGCAGACACACTGAAAGCAAATTTAATCCCATTCCAGTAAATTCTTCTGGTTTACTGCTAGCACGAAATGCCCTGACCGTGATTTTACATGCAAGCATGAGGTCACTACAGACAGTACTGGTTTATGTGAACTCTTCAATGCCAGCAATAGGATTTCAAAATGATGCAAGAGTATTTTTGTGCTGAGGAAGAGGTGAGATTTTCAGTTACCCAGAACTAGGTCATCAGAACCTAATTCAGGGCAGGGCTGGGAATATCACTCTACCAGTCGTATCCCAGTATGGATTGAGTCATCATGTGAGCAGGCAGAATATTTGGACAGGATATTATCTAACAGCACATGCTATGGGCCATGTCTTCAACATATTTACTCATCTGATTTTTAGGCAATTATGCCCCTTGGACACATACTGAGTTTGACTAGATAGCAAGGCAACTTTAAAGATATGGGCTAGAGTTATGGGACCAGTTATATTTAGGGAGCAACACCTAGTCTCTTATTGATCTACACAATTTGGAAGAGCAGTTTTTCCTGTAATAGTGAGGTTAGAGTCCATGTTGTGACAGTTGGGGGAAAAAGGAAGGTAAAGAGTTTTTCTGATTCCTTGGGTTAGGATAACTTTTGGGGAACACATGTAATTCAGTCTAGCTTTGTTTTGTGAGCAGTTCAAGAATGTCTTGGTCTATATAGTGATGTGGGGAAATAGCTTGTTCTTTTTCAGACAAGGGATATTTCCAGAAAGATAAGTTGAGATACATTTACATTATTTGATCTAATAGTTTGACATCACTGAAGAACATAACATGGGCTAAAAAGTGACTGAAATGTAGATATATCTTTACTGGTCAACAAAACCCTTGCAAAAGGCCATCTATGAATATTGTTACAATCTTTATCTTCTTAACCTAGAGGACTGCCTTCCCTTTATAGGAGGGAAATTATTTCTTTATATTTGGGGATGACAGGGCAAGGCCAAATGGTCAGTGCTTATGAAAGAGGAAAGACAGTATCTTTGCAGAGATTGTGCAAAAGGCAAGGAACACACATTGTGCGTCATTAGGGCTTTCAAATTGCTTGTATGTTTTTAAGTAAAATGGATCTAGGGAGACTACAGCAGAAGAAAAGGGTTTAGGGAACTAGCCACAGACAGTTATGCAAGAGTCCAAGACTTCAAACAGATTTCTACATACATTCCTGCTGAACCTCATTTCTAGAACTTGCTCCATTATGATGATTCCTATGTTTTTACATATTCATCCCAGGTCTAGCTTGAACCTGAGCTAAGCAGACAGAAATAAATGGAACACTGCCCTGCTTAACTCTGTTTTTCTGCTATTCCATCAGGTGTAAACGAGTGACTGGCTTCAGAAGCACAAATGCGTGGAAAAAGGAGCGATGATGCATTCAGTGCTTGTAGCTAGGAAGCCCTGGGGCCTTCTCAGCCCAGTGTTCATACATCAAATATCCATCAAACCACAAGACACTGCAAATTTATGTCCCTCTCCTCCTTCCCAGCTCTCTGCCCTTCACAAAATCCACAATATTCCTACTTGAAATTCCTCAGAGACACACTATTACCACACATAGACACACAGACAGATAGACAGACATCAGTTAGTGAGGTACAGCTCATAAGTAATTCACTAAAGAGTCTGCTGGGACAGGGGAGGGAACTGCTGTGGGTGTATTGTTCCAGTCCCATCATTTCCCAAAACACTGAATGAAATAATAACTTGTTTATAATACTGCATGACATCAAGGCAATGCTACATAGCTGCACTTGAGAAACAACTTTGAACCTTGTGACCTTCCTTCAAGGGAGAAAGTCTTTAGGGAGGCCACAGGATGCAGAAAGCTGTGTCCTTCTTCTGGTTCCCTAGACCCACTTGTCCCCTTGAACCACCTGTTTTCTTTTCCCTTACAGCTGTTAACTCTGGCTTGAAGCTAAAGATACCCCCTTGCCAAGGAGCCATGCAAGTGATACACCAATTCATTCCAGAGTAGGTTTCTGACATAAAATGAAACAAGTCCAGGCACTTGATCCTCCTCCAGTAAGATACAGGAGGAAAAAAAATTATTCCCTATCTATGTCACACCATGTTCACATCACATAATTACCTTCTCTCTTTGCCTTTACCCACCGTGCTTAAAAGTACTTGACCTTGCAGGCTCACAACTTTGATTTTGATACACTCTTTCTTTTCCCTAATATCACAGCTAAATCCTTTGTGTTACACAGCAAACAATTGCGCCTTCCTTTGAAAGTGCACTAGGTACACTGCCTGATTGAATTCAATGCTTCTAAGCAACAGAGAGCATCTGCTGACCAGTTAACTTCTTGTATTTTCTTCTTCTACAGTGAAGTAAAAACAAAAACAATCCAAAATTTAGAAGGGAAAAAAAAAGCGCCAAAACAAATGAGAACTGATCCTGCCCTCCTGAGAGAATGTTTACTTTAGAGATGTAAGCTAATGCATCTCCTATCTTGTCTTTCCCCCAGGCAGCTTCTTCCAAAGAAAGGAATAGTATCTTCAGCATCAGTGCGGGTGTCTTATGTCTGGGGGACTAATCACTTCCAGGACTGAGCCCTGATGACTTAAGCTGCTCTGTGTGCAAAACTTTATGCATGGAAGACAAAAACATTGTTCTGTTGCCCCAAAAAGGGAAGAAGGTTTCAAGGCTTGCTAAAAACAACCTCTGATCAGCTGTACACATCTAGACACTGTTGTCTTTGGTGTCCCAGATGGTCCCAGCTGTTGGCATAAGCACTGACAATGACATTCATTCCTGTTGCACACAAGTCCTATGCAAGCCCAATTTTTCAGCTGCCTGCTGTTGGGAAGTGAAATTCATACAGAGAAAAGCTGTCCTTGAGGCCCACAGGATCCCAAAGCTTGTGGAAAAAATGGGGAGGATTAGTTGTAGGATCACTTCCGGCTACTATCTAATTCTATCTGTGTGTCACTGATACCGAACGTCATTCTTTTTATAATGAGAACCCCTCGACAAACAGGGCTAAAAATAAAAAGCAAGAGCTCGTAGCTGGCACAAACTGTGCTACATGGACTCCAATTTGTATAGCAGGAACTATAATCACTCTGAGACGTGCCCAAGCCCTCGGGCATCCCACGGGATTTCAGTCACTTGTTTACAAGGTGTTTTGATTTGCAGCTGTTTGACTACAGTGGCATTTCAAGAGTGGGCGGTTTGAAAGGATGTTGTTACTGTGGATGCTGGGATTGGGAAATGGGTATTGAAAAATCACATAAGAAACAGGCAAGTGCTGTCTTTGTTCTTCCCCACTTACATCTGAATGACGTCAGTGCAGGGGAAAGGAGCTCCAGAACAGATCCAGAGACCAATGCTCTGGAAGGAATAAACAGGGTGCAGGTAAATCCCTAAAAACAGAGCTGTGCCCTAACCACACCAGAGTGCCCCACATCTGATCTAAGGGGACTAAGTTCTGGAGGTAAGAAGGGAAGCATCCAAGCCCATTGCTTTTCCACCTTTTCTAACAAGATTATCACACCTAAGAACTAGGCTAAAGGCCACTTCAAACAGACCAGCAGCTGAAATGGATTTAGTCACTGGCTCAGAGTGATTTAGCACTTCAGATGGCTCTTTCCATAATTCCCACTCTCCTGGCCTGAACAGTTCCTCTTTCAGAACTGCATTAAGCTAATGCCCACTTTCTTCTGGCCCTATTGGAATAATGGATTCAGATATGCAGAAAGAATGTAAAAATCCATGTGTTATCTGGGATGAGTGATTTGCACAATAGTGTCCATGAGTGTTTGTTTAACACTGCGGACAGCAGAACACTGCTAAGTGGTAACACACTGAGAAAGAGAAAGAAGGGAGGAGAAAGTAGCCTGGCTGTTTAAAAGCTATGCCCACCAATCTGTCTGCATTTTTTGGCTTAGTTAGCTGTTTGCCTGCTTTTTGTGGGAAACCAGGAAGGACACGTGGAGCTTTTCCCAGGCTTTAGTGTTATTCTCTTGTTTCCAGCCTTGGATTTTGTATGCGTTAATTACAGCAACTCACGTAGAAAATCTGGTGCCAAGAGGATATTTACCTCACAAACATTTCATCTGCTGCCCCCCTCTCCCCTTCTGTGACTTTTTTGAGCGATGACTGACTAGAGGCACCACACTGCACTTGAAGAAGCCTCACCCTCACTAACCTCAGACACCAGCCCTTTGCCTGCTCACTGTGTGGCAGAAACCTGGCTGCACTTTCTTGGCAGGGAGCAGCCATCTCCTCACTTCCTGGAGGTGAAGGAGGGCTCAGCCTAGAACATAAAGCGTAAAATAGGAAAGAATCAGTTAGATTATACCATGACAAATTGTTGTTTTTCTAGGGAGGTAAAAACCCACCCTATGTTTGATTCTGAGTGACATTGATCAGTTTGGCACTAGCAACTTCTCTGCTGGAGTCACAAGTGACTACTCTTTAAGCAAGTACCAGAATTATCTAGGCTGGCATTACAGTTCATCACACTCCTTGCTTTTTTCAGGCAAAGTTGAAGGAAAAATCTGCATTTGCACTGCACATGCCATCGAAGATCTCAAAGAACATGACTTATCCTAGCCCACATGCCAAATCTGAATCAGAGCCAGGGTCAGAAATTCTCACTCTCTCTCGTTTCCTCCAGCCAGGATAACTTTTCCTCAAGGTCAGCTATGACTGTTGCCATCAGGGGCACGTGACACTGTCAGCACCTTGCCACACATACCAGTTTCAGACTCCCTAGGTTTTACCCATAGCTATTGAAAACTGTCTACAGAAGAGGCTGCTAAAAAGAAAGTTGAAGACGGTTGAAGTCTATTCTAATCCACAGTGTCTATATTTATGCAGCCCGTGTCACAGCAGAGCAGAGAAAATGTCACTGGAACAGTTTTCTTTTTGCCAACAGGCAAGAGGTTTAGAAAGAGGCAGTAACCTCTATTTGATGATGTACTTCAACAAATGTTTAACTTGCTATTTCATTTAGAAATCATCTTTAATGTTGATTTATATTCCTGGCAGTGAAGTCAGGAGGTTGGCAATCCCATTCCTTTTCAGTCTGTGCTCTGACTGAGGCAATAATGCAGATCAAAGAGAAGGAGTCTTACAGCACTCACATTTTATCATCTTGAATGTTTTCAAGTTCTCACTCTGATATTCATGGGCAGATTATGTAACTACTAGATTTATACTTCTGAAGACCACATAGTAAAGACTGAAATGTTGTATCATTAAGAGGAGGTATTTGGAAATAATTGAATTGAATTGAATAAAGGAACAACATATCAAGTAAACACTTGACACAAGCAGCAATGTTTTCCTGAAGATGTCGTTTTGCTCCAGTCTTTTATAGGGTCAGCTTCTTGTTTTCATGCCATAGAATATATAATTAACTGCATGTTATTATACATTCTAAGTCTTGTTTTTCATCTAAATATGTCAAACTGACATTTTTATTGCCTTAGTAATTGCTAAATATTCAAGAACTTGAACATCATCAATAACAGTTTACCTAACTGATGGAAGCAGAGTAAGCCACAGACCTGTGAATTTTTCAGAGGGTAATATATTCATTACCTAATGGGTCAGAGGAATATGAAGACTTGCTTTGGTACCTGCCCTGAGCCTCCCTGCCCATGGCTTTTGTACAGTATCTCATGAACACTGATAGGTTTAGGTTGCCTAATGATCTGGGGACTTTGACAGCATAGCAGCACCCCCCTTTTTATAAAAAAGAGAACAAAGGCAGGCAGAGGTTAGCAGATCATAGCATTTCATTGGGGTTGGAAGAGACCTGTAAGACTATCTCATCAACCCAGCACTATCACTGTAACCCCTAATCACTAAATCATCCCCCTGCACCACATCCAGACACCTCTTAAACACCTCCAGGGATGGTGACTCCATCATCTCCCTGGGCAACCTATTCCAATGCCTAAAATGCACTGGAGGATGAGAGAATAGACTGAGAGAGGATTAGAGGAGAGCCCTGAGGAGAAGGATTTAGGGGTTTTAGTTGATGAGAAGCACAACATGACACAGCCATGTGCAGGTTGGTTGGGGCTCTGAGCAACCTGGTTTAGTGGAAGGTGTCCCTGCCCAAGGTAGGGAGTTGGGACAAGATGATCTCTAAGGTCCCTTCCGAGCCAAACCTCTGTATGATTCCATGCAGTGGGACAGAACCCCAATGTGCTGCCAGCCAGAGGGCACAGACTGTGGGGCTATCATGGCCAGGCACGTCCCCCTCTGCACTGGCCCTGCTGCCATGAGCCACTGCCAGACACACAGACAGGCTGCTGGCATGTGCGAGGATAGGCCTGCATGGGGAGATCACAGAATTACAGAATTGTCAGGGTTTGGAGGGACCTCTGGAAACCATTTAGTCCAACCCCCTGCCAAGGCAGGGCCATCTAGATCAGATCACTCAAGAAGGAACACCTCCCATGTCCAGGTGGATTTTGAATGTCTCCAGAGAGGGAGCCTCCACAACATCCCTGGGCAGCCTGCTCCAGTCCTCTGACACTCAATGCAGAGAAATTCTTCCACATGTTGAGGTGGAACTTCTTTTGTTTTATTTTATGGCCACTGCACCTTGTCCTGTTGCTGGGCACCATCCTTTTGGCACCCAATTGCCTTTGAGATATTTATATGCACTAGCGAGATCCCCTCTCACTTTTCTCTTCTCTAGATTAAATAGGTCCAGCTCCCACAGCCTTTATTCATAAGAGGGATGCTCCAGTCCCTTCATTATCTCTGCTGCCCTCCACTAGGTACTGTCCAACAGCTCCATGTCTTTCTTGTACTGAGGAACCCAGAACAGGACACAGAACTCCAGATGTGGCCTCACCCGGGCCGAGCGGTGGGGCAGGATCACCTCCCTCGACCCGCTGGCCACAGGTTGTGCTGGATGCAGCCCAGGATATCACCCTGGCCCTACCGGCCGCCAGAACAGCATCCTGGGTTTCCCAGGACAGGCTCCCTGGCGCGGACACGGGCAAAGTGGCGGGCACGGCAGCGCCGCCGGCTCCGCCCCGGGGCGGTGCGGCCCTGCCGGCCCGGCCCCGCGCCCCGGACGCGGTTGTGGCGGCGGAAGGGGCGGGGCGGCTGCGGGCCCGGCGCGATGTTCCTGACGGCGGCGGCCCGTGAGTGGCGCGGGCGCGGCGGGGCCGGGCGGCGGCGATGGCCGTGGTCGTGGCCGTGGCCGTGGTCGTGGCCGTGGCCGTGGCCGTGGCCGTGGCCGTGGCCGTGGTCGTGGTCGTGGTCGTGGTCGTGGTCGTGGTCGTGGTCGTGGTCGTGGTCGTAGTCGTGGGGGCGGCTGTGGGCGCGGGCGGGAGGCCCCGGGCGGGCGGCCCCGGCGGCGCGACCTTCCCGGCTCTTCCCCGCCCTTCCCCTCCTTCGGCCGCGGGGCCTCCCGGCGTGCCCCGGAGGAAGCGCAGTGTGACCTAAACAAGACTTGCACAGACACAATACAGATGAGCTTTTTTTTTTTTTTTTTTTTAATTTTTAGTGGGGGTTTAAATTTGTGCTGCAGATTTATGATTACTTTAAATTTAGTGAGCTGACAGAAAAATAATTCCGCCTGTTTCATGCTGTGCTGTGGGTTAGATCAGCGAACCCCAAACCAGGCCCGTGGGAAGGTCGGGCTCAGCTGAGAAGGGCTCCCTGCTCTGCACCTGTGGCCGTGCAAACCCTTGTGTTGGCACCACAGCAGGAACCGAAGCCAGAGTGAGTGGAAACAAGTCCGGGAGACTGGGACTGCAGTTTCCACCAGCAGTGATCCTCACACCTGTCTTAACTTCACATTTACACAGAGAATTTCATACTTGGCACTGAAGCTGAAAAGTTACTGAGAACATCTGGAGGATGCAGCAAGTGCAGCCTGTCATGCTGGGCACTGCATTTGCACAGACACTTGCAAAGGTGACATGATGGCAGAAAGAGCAAGGAACTAACAGCACGTGGAAAAATGGGTGGTGCTTTATCATGATAATAAAGCTCTTCGCACTGTCTGTGCGGTGCTTTAACAAAGTCAGGCCATGGAACACACTTAATCTTTGTATGTTGCATATAAAGGAAACAAGATAAAATGGTAACTGTTTCTTCTGTTTTTCTCTTCTCCATGCTGGAAAAAAAAAAAAAAAACCCAGTGGCCAAGAGCAAATCTAAGTAAGTGATGGTTTTCCTCACAGTTTTTGATTACTGTTATGTTGTATCTTTGCAAAGTATTAAGCTTCTCTAGATTTTTTTAATATATCTCAGAGAATTTCAGTCCTTGAGTCTAGCTGCCTCCTCTCAGCCATTCTGTGTGTGTGTCTTCTCACAGGTAAGTACAGAATGGTGTGAAACTCCCGTGGGTTTTGAACTTGCAGCAAAGGCAGGTTTTGTCCTATGGGCTGTCACATTGAGCTCAGCAGTAATCTCCAAAGCGCCCTGTGCGGGGGGAGCACACCTCTGTGCTCTGTGATTAGAGAGGTGGTAAATTATCCAAGTATTTTTCCTGTTATTCACCTGTCATACCTTTTTAGCTGAGGAGAGTAAACTAAGGTACAGCGTGGGTCTTTGTTGTCTGTGGTGTGGACTTTGGGCAGGTGCTGTGAAGCCTTCCCATAGCCAGAGTGCAGAATGCTTTCTAGCCTGAGCATATTCCTGAGTTGGTACGTGAGGAGTGGATGGGGTGCAGTCAGTGCTCTGGGCATCTTAGTTTGCTCTGTAGTCCAGTTCAGCAGAGATGTTAGTGGGCTCTGGAAGAAAACTAGTCACAGTCCTCTGACCTGTGTTAAGGATTGGAAAGAAAGGAATATGTAATTTGAGCACACCAGTGCTCTTACAATGTGAGCACAAGGTAACAAGATCATGTGGAGAAACTGACTTGGATCCAAAATGCTCTTTGTAAGAAAATGAGCTAGACAAATCTAAGAGGCTAAACTGGTACATTCATGTGAACACATTCCTATCTTCCCGTTCCCAGAAGTTGCATTCTGTGTGAGTGTATTATACTTGATACCACACAGGCCTGGGATCTATGGCCTTTGGTACATTTTCTGTATTTTGATTTTTTTAAGGATCTGCCCCCAGCAGAGCCAGTACCAACCACTTGCCACATTTGAGCAGATTCTTCTGTTACAGAATTTCTGCACAATGTCAGGCGTTTAAATTAAGAAAGCACTTCCCAAGTATGTGCCTGACTGAGAGCAGTTTGACATCTCATTGTTCTACTGTTATCTGTTCATAAAAACAAACACAGCAAACCAGGAGGTTTCTGCAAGGTGAAAAAGTAGCTTTTTAAAATGGTGTTACTAATGTTACTGTAGGGATTTCTACCACACACTCCCTTTTTTTTTCAATCCTGATATTTCTTTCTGTTCTTTTACAGTCCCATATGCACTCCAGGAATATGTTCTTATATTATTTATCATTCTCCACTCCCTTTGGGTTTCTTCCTATGCTCCAACAGCTTTCTAGTGGTTTCTGCCTCTGCTCCTTGTTACATCACTTCACAGGGGAGTAATTTTTTTGAGCAAAAGTATTGTGGCCTCAAATGTGGGGTGCACAAGAATTTCAAGGCCTGGCCACACTGATGCCACTGATTCCCCCAGAAAGGGGAAACTGCAGAGAGGCTTTGAGGAAGTGAGTGAGATATAGGGAAAGGAGTCTTTGTGGTTACTGAAGCTTCACAGCACACCTGCAGTAGTGTGCAGGAGAGGACAAAAACCAGGGCTAATCCCAAGGATATGCTTGGTCAGTTGTCTGCAGGAATCCAGTGTCTTTCTCCTTATTTTGAACTCAATAGTAAATTAGATTGCAAAGCTGAAAAGGAAGAGCTTAAGGAAGTACACTGGTCAGAGCTGTACAAGTGAGAAAGAACAGGTTAATTTTGACAGACCATTTTGTGTTAGAAACAGGAAAATACAGGAAAATGGAAAGTGAACTGAGATGTATTCATCTCTTCATTGAAATGGAAGAGACAGATGTAATTTACAGACTGGTTAAAGGGTTTTACATTTCTTTTGAAAATTCAGAAGATGCCCTCTGACTGGGAAGTTGCTTGGATCTTGGCATACTTCCAGACTGGGGGTGTGGAGCAGTTTCCTCAGTCTCCTGCTCCCGGGACACCGCAGTTGCTGCCAGCCTGCCCCGCAAACCAAGAGTCTTCCAGTAGGGAAGGGGGTTGCCATGGCTGGGTTGATATCAAGCTTTTTATCTCTAGCAGGATGGATGGTGCCAAGGGGTTCTGCTTCTCCTTTCGCATGTCTCTTGTGCCAGCCTATCTGCTTAGCTTCCTTTCTGCATAGGGAAGTGATAGTCTGTGATACAGTGTTATCTACAGCCTGAACATCTTTAGCTACCATCATCCTTCCTCTCTTGCCCTTAGCATTTAAGCCATAGTGACTCAACTGTATGCTGATTTTCCTAACTTCTTTTTTCTCTCCTGTTTTTATTCTTCTCACCTCACTGTTTTTTGGAAGAGCTACTTCTCTCTAGGCTTGTATCCTGTTGAGGAATTATTTACTTAAACTTGATCCTGGAGCTTATGGTTTAGTGTTTCTCTGTGTTAAAAGTTAAGCATACATAGTTTTGATACTCCCATTCCTGAAGTCAAAATGAAGTGTCGTATGTGATTGTGCCAAACCATGCATGCTGAAAGCTTATCCATTGGTCCATGCCCTGGCAGATGTGGTGGGCCCTCACTGAGTGCCTGTGCACTGACACAGAGACATCCCTTGTGACTTTAGATATATTCTGGTGAGGATGAAGAGTGCTGCGGAGACAGGCTACTGCTTCAACATCAGGAGACTCCGACTGCAGGAAAAACTGGTCTTGCTGAGATACGATCCCATCGGTAAGAGCTCAGGGAAGAAGTCAGCGTGCTTTGTGTGAGCTTCTCTGACTCTGTGGGAGAAAAGATTTGAATGCAACAGGATTTTTCCCATCTAAGCAGAATATGTCATAACATGTTTCATACTCAAATGACTGTATGCTTGCTGTTCTTCATGGCATTCCAGTGGGAAGTAAATGTTACCCTCATTTTGCAGATTGTGGCAGTGAAACAAAGTAATGACTTGCCTGACACATCAGAGACTTTGATGACAGCCATACCACATGTCACTGGCGAAGTCAAGTGACACAGGAGTTCTTTCATTCTGTTTCTTTGTGTGGTTTGCTAGACTGTGCTACCTCCAACAAGCAGGCACAAAGTATGCATCAACAGAAGTGTTCTGTTAAGCTGCCATGGGAGCCCTAGACCAGAAGTTTTAACCACCTCTTAAAAATGGACTTTTTCTTCTAAAGAAATAGGCACAGATTCTTCCTATTCCACAAATGATATCACTCTCCAGATGGCAGTTAGTGGATTCTTTTATGTTCCCCTGGTCCTTGCAGATTTTCTCAGTTTAAGAATCTGATTTGTTGGACAGGTTATAGCACCTGCCACACTGTCTTTTGCTCACCCGGCTTTTTGAAATGTGACTAAGGGTTCAAGTTTCTGTTGCTAGCATTAAAAAGCTGAATTTAATGTTAGAAAGCTTAATGTGGGTAAACTTAGAATTTAAACCAAACCATATTAGAAGTAACATGGTGTAGCTAATGCAAAAAAGGATTATTTAAAGTTGTAGAATATAAGAACTTTATTAAGCAGCTCTAAGTAGATAATGCATGGCCAATAGTTATGTGATTCAAGCTTATTTTTTCTTAAAATGTTCTTGTTAGACGACTACGTTTTCATTCTCAGATGTAACAGTACAGGAGCTTTGAGAAAAACCACCAGAGAAGCAATATGCAGTTTTCAAAGGTGACAGAGGTTGTGGGTTTCCTTTTGAATTCCACACAGAAGGGGAATTGGAGATCTCTGGGATTATATTCTTGAATAAGAAAAATGAATTATTATTATGCACATTGAAACATTGTGCAGAGTGATCCTCCAGAAGCTTTGCAACTTATAGGGAAGTGAAGAAAGAGAAGAACTCAGAACATGTAGTAGGTTGCTGAAGAAAGCTTTGATCTTTGTAGCCTGTAGTAGAACACAAGTGAGAAATTGATGTGAGAAAGTGTTGCATGTGTGAAGGGAAGTAAATTTGAGTCTAGATAACAACTCACATCAGGAATATGTTTGGAAGCATTTTCACTTGGCATGTGTTTTCACCTTATGTTTTCTACTTCTCAGAAACCTGGGATGTCCACAGAATGAAGCTTTTTAGTGAAGTAGTGGTAGGATTGCCCAAGTTTCACTACCTCCCAACTGCAGCAACAGAATCTGTACTATCTACAACATTTCTTAAAATGAAACTTTTTTGTGGAAGAAGAGGTTTTGTTGTGAGGATTGCTCTTGCATAGCTTTCAAAGGAATTCATATAATGAAACTAACCAAACTGTTGATTTTCAGATGGCATTTTAAAGCTTTGCTTTGCTTTATTTTGTAATTTTTGGTTTTTATTAATGTATTGACTATGCTTAACCTGCCCCTGCAGGGTTTTTTTGCAAACACCTGCATCAGGCATTGTGGTTAGGGCCAGTTTGTGGCTCGCTGAGAGATCCACAGGACAACTGGTTAACTTATCAGTGAGTCTGTGAGGCCAACTGGATCTAACTCATCATTTGTAGTTGTTTGGGCTCTGGAGTTGAAGAGTAATAGAAAGCAAGAGAGAACCTATTTTTGTCCCTACATTGAACAGCTGTGACTCAGAATAGTCACACAGAGCAGCTGTTGAGTGTTTTCAGTCACTTGCATTCTGACACTTATTCTCACAGAGGTAAAGTGGACATCTTTGGAACTAAAAATTACATGTGGTAAAGTGAAAGCACCACAAAACTCCTTCAGGAGTTGGTTAACAACAAGTGCTGTGCCAGTCAGTTGCTCCACACTCATTTAAGCAGTGAAGGCAGCCAGGAGAAAAGGAACGTGGGCTGGTTGAATTGAATTATTGAATTTTAACACTTCAGGCTTCTTAACGGATTCTTTTTTCTCTTTTTTTTTTTTTTTTTTTTTTTTACTCCTGTAGCAAAACAACGTGTTCTCTTCACAGAGAAGAGAAAAATCCGTTCTGTGTGAACAATGACTGGACTAGATTTATACATGAGAAGAGGATGGTCTAGGGGGAGGATGGGGTGAACACTGATTCAGAAATCCAGCAACATGGGCTGAAAAGAGAGGAAATGAACTGGGATCACCGTCTCCTGTGATTTGAAGGCCATTGTGAATAAAACAATGTAGAGAGAGAAAATTCTTAATGTCTGGACATAGATCATCACAGTAACATTTATTTATCTTTTGAGTTATTTTTACAGTGCTCAATTAAAAAAAATTAAATAGCAAATCCCATTGTCTGTGTTTTCTATTGTGAAAGAGGCTGTAATCTTCAAAGGAACTATTGTTTTATAAAGCAATAAAAATTAACATTTTCCACAGCAGGAATTCAATGGCAGTATTGCAAGTTTTTCTAACCTACCAGCCACAGATGCGACAGTAGTGACCATGAGCTGGTGTCATTACTTGTAGGGGTAATGTTGCACCAGCTCCTTCTGAGGAAAGAAGGAATTGGAACCTAAATGAGTTTTTGAATAAGCTATTAACATGGTTAAAGGCCTGTATTATTTTCAGCCAGGTTAATAGGATGGATTTTTCATTCCTGGGTTTTTGTCAAACATGAAGAAAACAGACAAGGTAGTTCTCTGATGTTCTTGTAAGCTTTTTTTCCTTAATTAGCTTGCCTGTGTTCAGAGCAATGTGGCTAGAAACATTTTTCAAAGTCAACCTCAGTAGCAGTCCTGTCCTATTTGCAGCTGAAGGGACCTTCCTGAGTGTGGGGAAGCAGAGAGTGCAGTGCCACACCTGAGGCACGTGGGCACAGGTGGCCCCAGGCTTGATATACAGGGCTTTGTTGTGAGCCAAACACTGGCCCTGGTGTTTGAGCACTGAAAGTTGTAGTCTCAAAGCTAATGCTCTGCTTCATGTGCTGCCATTTCACATAAGCAGTTCTGATAAAATCAAGTACAAATATTGTCAGGAGCCCAATACCCTCCAGGTGTTTTGCTATAAACTTCATGTAGTTCAGTAGAGCACACTGTGTGGGACAGCCACAGGGTTGTGTGGGGCCAGAGAGACCTGCTGAGCTCTGTTTGAAAGACCCACCACCCACACCCCATCTTACTGCTGTAGAACAGGAACACACTGGATTCCTGAAATAAGAAGCAAAGAGACTCTGCTGGCCTTTCCAGTCAGCAGAGGAGAACCTCAGTGCAGTCAGGAGAATAATGCTGTCTGGTATGAGATAAAATCAGTACAACAAGCTAGACAATCAATTAGAAAAGGTCCTGAGGCAAGTCCTTCCTGTAAGGATATGAAGACTGTGTCCCCGGTGCCTGGACGCTCACTGATGCAACGCAGTTAGACTTCCTGATCATTTCCTCCATGGATAACTTGGGATAGTAGGCCAGGTAGAATGCCAGTGCTCCCACAAAACTGTCTCCAGCACCCTAGAATAAAATAACAAACAAGCTTAAGTGTATTTGCACAGGGAAACAATTCAGATGCCTTTACCGGAAAGACACAAGTTGTAGCACTGATTACAGGGGTCAGGAAATTGGTCAGGGGTTGAGTTCAATACACTTTTCTATGCCCAGGAAATTTTGCGAAGTTAAACTAATGCCACAATACTATCCTTGTGCCCAGCTGCTGAGTCAAGGTGCACACTATAATATGGCTTAAAACTTAAAGAAAAAGCAAAGCAAGCATGCCACAGTTCAGCAAGATGTTGTTACAAACATTGCTTTTGAAACTTCCTGTTGCTGGAGTGTCTGATTTTGATTTCTCAACCTGGATGTTTCATTAAAGCTATTTTTCTCTTATTTAACTTCCGTTTTTTATAAAGGTCAGTGGTAGAAGGGGCAGAGAAAACGGGGGGGGGGGGGGGGGGGGAGGAATAAGCCATGTAGCTTGTGGTGTCTGTAAATTCCTAGTTGCAGAAGGATATGTTTTGACACTTCCAGAACTTAGCTGTTGTTTATTAAAAAGGTCCCACTGTCATTAAAAACTAATATTGTGTCTATCACATAAATCACTCTTTTTCCTGGGACAAGCTTTGCCACCTGCACTGAGTTTGACCATGGAAGATGAGGAGTGACATTCACCAGGAGCTCTGGCAGCCATGGCCCTCTTGAGCTATCCATCGTTTCCAAGCCGTGCCCTGCATGCCCCTTGGGAGCCCTCGGGAGGCATGGAGTACATCTGTCCCACATGGGCACCAGCCACACCCAGCTTGCTCTGACCCTTCTGCCCAGATACCGCTGGTTGTGCTCTGGTCAGCAGGGAGTGACAGCTGTTTGCCTCCCAAGCGCTTCTTAACAATAACTGTTGTTTAGCTGTTCAGTGCTGTGACGTGTCCCAGCAACTGGCAAAATTTAACTTGATTGATGGTCGTGTTTAACTTGATTTGCTCATTTTAGTCCACAGTGTTCTTTCCCTTTCCTCCTCTAAAACTGTCTTGATTTCTAAGGCTAGACTGATACCAGTTCTTGTTGGTACCATAAAACTGGTCCTAAGGTCCCTTTTTTTTAATCATACTTTTATACCAGTGAAGACATTAAACTAGACACACTAGCATTATCTTATTTCATTCCAGATCCAGCATATGAACTACTTCCCCTGAGGGATTTTGCCTCTGTAGTTGTAATAAATAGGCCCAAGAGTCATGTAACAAGAGCAAAGGGCCTGGAAAAACTGTCAAAACAGCTCAGCAAAATTTCTAATGGAAGTTATGACTAGGAAGTAATATTCCAATTTTGAATACTAGTGTTTCTCAGTCTTACACTCTTACTTGCCCTGAGATCAGCTGCATATAATATCATTCTGGCAAAACAATGCCACTTCCACAGAAATTTATTTCTAATGTTGCAAGCAGCTGATAGGGCAGAACAGCCTGGGCACTGCAAGGGACCCTAACAGGGGTGAGCACAGGATAGGGGCCCCACCCCAGGCCTGGCCTCTCCTTGCCCAGCCCTGCCACAGTGGCTGTTTGCATTGGTGTTTCCAGTCAGAAAACTCCCAGCTTAACTCTTGCTTGGCCTGGAGTTTGAATGCTGTCTTCTATCAGGATACAATGGAGAGCACGGCCTGGCAAATGACAAGTTAATAAGCAAAGCGGTACCCCTGCATGCAGCTGTAGCAGCACCTGTTTCAACAGTTCTGTATTCCTGAACATACCAGGGGCAGGTGAAGGTTTTTATCAATTTCTGTTGGGCCTTTGTCTCCCTTCTGGTTTCCAGAGTGTTCCCACAATGGCAGGTGGAGCAGGAGCAGGTGACTGCTAGTTAAGTATTGCCAGTGTCTTTGTCTGATGCATAATACAAAAATCTCTATCCCACTTCAGAGTTTGTAATCTAATCACTGCATGATTAATTATTAAAGCTATTTTGATGCTGTTGTTACAGACAGGAGTAGGATTTCAGCATGCAGATCTGTTCTGCTGTAGCTCTAGCAGGAAGAACATTTTTTACAGTGATCACTGGGAAATAGAAGTAGCCAAATATTTTAATGAGTAATACTCAGAATATCTGGTGTCAAGTGGCATAAACTGTTACCTGGCAGCAGCATGGAGCAGAATACTCTCTTTCTATTTTTTTCTTTAACAATTGCTGCACTGTTGGCTACAGGAACAAAAAAAGACTAACCACGTGTCACCCAGGTCTGTGTGCCAGTGAGATGGAGTGTAAGTTCTCCCTGCAATGTTACTGTGGCTCTCTGCTCACGGGTGATGCTCTGAGGTGGTGAAATGGCTGGGGATCTCCCTTTTAGCATGGCTAAATAATGATAAATGGCTCTGAAAGCAGAAAAGGGAGAGAACAGCAGACTCCCATCCAGAATAGAAAAAGTCCCCCTAGCATTTTTTTTGCAAGAGAAAAGATTACAGGGTGATTGGAGAATATACAGAAGGATTTGATGCCAGTAAATTTTTTCTGAAATCCTCACTTCCCAAGCATAGACTGAAGCAGTCAGTATCTGCAAAGCCCAGCTATCACAGACCCAAAGAGTATCATAAATTCAGTTGTTGGTAAGTGAATGTTTTGTGAGGGAGGTGTTTTCAATAGAGGAGCTGCTGCACTGAGAACAGCGTCATGCATCAGACTGATTATGTAGATATGCTGCTCAGCCTTGCTTCTGGTCTGTGCAGACGTGACTGGTCAAACATGACTAAAAGAGCAATAGCACAACTGGTTCAGCTGCAAGGTTAACTGCAGTAAGAACTATTTTTGGCTTACAGAAACAGGCTTTCCTTCTTTGGTATTTTGGCTTAAACTACATTGGGTTTGGTAGATTCAGAAAAGGTTTGCACAGAGCACTAGAAGGAACAGGCTCAAGAGTAAAATCAAGATTACACAAACACTGGAATAGCAAATAGTAGATTTACATTTAGCTGTTTCAAAACTGCTCTAAGAAAAATAATTCTAACCTACTTCACAAAAAGAAATTAATTTGAAAATGACCAGTAAGGTGCATTGAGAGTGCCCACTGACAAAATATAAATACAGAGTATGTAATATTTTACATTCTTCAGCATTTGTCTTCTGGGAATTCTAATGCACTGCAGACTTTGAGATAATCCTCATATCCTTGAGTGCCTGGAGACAATTCATTCCATAATTATGAAAGTATAATGTATTTAACCTTTCTGTAAAGCAGGAGATGCTAGTTTGTTTGAAATAAAATAAAGAATTGGATTTTTAAATTGCCTGATATGCTGTGGCTCATTCTTAAATACAAATATAATGGTTTTGACTAATTTGTATGGTTTTGAAGCAGTTTGAAAACCTATTTATATTCTGTGCCACTAGTCTGTAAAGTCCTTGTTTTCCTGTGTGTCTGGAAAAGGGCATTTTTGTTTCTTACAATCCAGCACTGACTGAGATTCTGTGCCTCTAGAGAAGAGAAAACCCATGAAAACACTTCTATTTATACCTTAGCTTTTGTTAGTTCTGATTTGTCAGAAGCTGGTTCACAACTTTAGTATAACTATTTTTATATGATGCTGCCCTGAGAAGCTTTTTAAGGAAAGTGCTTTGTAAGTGGAAACTATATTGTTCAACAGCCTTTTCAGCATGTAAAGCCTTTTCCAATCCATCATGCACAGACTATTAGGATGCATTTCCCTTATACAATAAGATGACTTGCTCACCAAAAAAATTTGGAGGCCAAGAGGCTAAAAGCTGCAGTTCACAGAGAGGCAGCAGTTCAACTGCCTTGTTCCAGGGCAATCTTTTGCTCAGCCTTTGCTCTCCCAGCCTGTCCTCCTGGGCAAGAGCAACAGCAACTATGGAAGAACATAACAGGGTTTTGGCTCCTGAAACTGGATGTTGTTAGTGAATCTCAGAAAACTTTTCTCAGGTGATTTTTAAGAAGTTACAGTCCTTGTGCAGTCTGGCTATTAACATGGATTCATTCCATTAAATACATTTTAAGAGCATGTTACCCAAAGGCCCAAAGAAACGCCTGAAAAGGATGTTGAACAGCAGTACAAGAGAAATATTTTGCCTGTAATGATGAATTCTTCATGTAGTGAATAAATCAAAACATCAATCCAAAAGCTGTCAAAAACTGCCTCATGATATAGAACCAATAACATTGTTCACAATGATGCTTATAGCCTCCAAGGAGCATTCACAAAAGTGCACAAATAAACGAAGCCTGAGGATTATGCTGATTTAGTGCAGCCTACATCCATGGCAATGCAGAGATGCCCAACTCTGTCAAAGGAACTGGGCCTTGGAGAATTCCTGCTGTATTTATAGCGCTCCACAACTGTGTGATACTGGATTATGCTAAGGATGTTATCGCTCTGTCACATCTGCTCAGCATTCCTTGCTGTACCTCTGCCTACTCTGTACCCAAACTGCAAATTAGCCCTATGTAATACAAAAATAGCTGTCAGCAAAGGCACTCACTATCCATTGCTCACAAGTGGGAAAAGCCTGTGTCTCCCTACAAGAATCCCTGGGCTGTGCCTTGATGAAAGGTTACTAGTGGAACTGGAGAAACATTTACAGCCTTCGGATATATTCAGATAATCCTATGCCATTTGGGTCTGTCTCATCTAAGGGACAATTTCAGCTGAAATGCTCAGGGAATAAAATATCCTTTGACAACAGTGTGTGGTGGGGTGACCCTGGATGGATATCAGGTGCCCACCAAAGCTACTCTGCCACAGTTCTGCTACTCTATTCAGTTGAACAAGGGACAGAAAATAGAACAAAAGGCTTGTAGACTGGAATAAGGGCAGGCAGCAATCACCATCACAGGCAAAACAGACCTGACTTAGGGAAATTAACTTATTACCAATCAGATCAGAATAGAATAATGAGAAATAAAGCAAATGTTAAAACAGCTTCCCCCATCCTCTATTCTTCCCAAGTTTAATTTCACTTCCATTTTCTCTACCTCCTCCTCACACAGCAGCGCAGGATGACAGAGGATGGGGATTGTGGTCAGTTCACCACATATTTTCTCTGCTGCTCCTTCCTCCTCAGGGGAAGACTCCTCACACTCTTCCTCTGCTCCTACATGGAGTCTCTGCCACAGGAGACAGACCTCCATTGAATTCTCCATGGAACATGAGTCCCTCCCACAGGCTACAGTTCTTCACGAACTGCTCCACAGTGTGTCCCTTCCACATGGTTCAGTCCTTCAGGAACAGGCTGCTCCAGTGTGGGTCCCTCATGGGGTCACAAGTTCTGCCTGCAAATCTGTTATAGCATGGACTCCTCTCTCCACAGGTCCTGCAAGGACCCTGCTCCAGCACGGGCTTCCCACAGCCTCCTTTGGGCATTCACCTGCTCCAGAGTGGGTCTATTCCACAGGCTGCAGGTGGATCTCTGCATCCTCATGGACCTCCATGGGCTGCAAGGGAATCTCAGCTCCAGAGCTTGGAGCACCTCCTCCCCCGCCTTCTGCACTGCCCCTGGTATCTGCACAGTTGCTTCTGTCACATCTTCTCTCCCTCTCTGCAGCTGTTGTTGCACAGCACTGTTTTTACCCCTTCTTAAGGGGTAAAACTACATTATCCCAGAGGCACTACCACCATCACTGAAGGGCTCAGCCTTGGCCAGTGGTGGATCCCTCTTGGAGCACTGGTTCTATCGAACATGGGGGAAGCTTCCAGCAGCTTTTCAGAGAAGTTATTCTTGTCGTCCCCCACTACCAAAACCTTGCCATGAAAACCCCACTCACAGCGGCTGGATCAGTTATGCAGCTTTTGGACTTTTATTATTTCCTTCTTCCTGAAAGAAACCATGTTTATCCTCTATGTGATGGAGAATGATTTATTTTTGGAAATGTTCCTGGCTGGTTTTTTTTTGGTTTTTTTTTTTTTTCTTCTGCATTTATTTGCCTGTGGAATAATTTAAAAAATTATTTTCTGGGAGGTTAATATTTTCTCCCCACATATTTCCTCACGTTTCACTGGAAAGATATTTTGGCAGTTTGAATCAAGACAACCTTTAAATTAAAAGAACTCCACTATCTCAAAACTCTCCTGAAATTAAACTAATTTGACTATCTTCAAACTGTTTCCTAAAATCAAGGCCTAACAAGGGTGATTACTCCCAGTTTCTGGGGTTGCTAATCCTGTGTGGAAGCACTGCTGTCTTTGTAGGGCAACCTGCAGATACTGGTGTGGCTCTGCACAGCTGTTCTTAAAGGAGGAGACCTATTGCTAGAATCCCCTAAAACATGAAATATTTGAAAATTACAAAGAAATTTCTCACTAACATAGTTATTCCTGTATCTTTGCAAGGAATTTTGAGCCAGAACAAAGGGGTACGAAGTCCTTAACTGGGAACTACCAAATTTACCAGTAAGAACCAAATGAACTTGAATCAAATAGCACAGCTTGCCTTGCTAGGTCTAAGTTAGGCTTTTGGTACTGACTAGATAGCACTGCAAAGCTACTTGGGTTGGAAATAAACTGGGAAAAGCACACTGTACCCCAGAGCTTTAGGGTCTGGATCCCCAAATCTATCACTGTGCTTAAGCTGTCCTCTGGTAACTGAGTGTTTCTGCCGTCTTGTCACAAAGAAAGAGCAAATGTTACCCTAAGCCAAAGGAAAATACAGAGAGAATCCTGGAAGTGGTGCTTATCTCTTCCTTTCTTCTTTCCTTCTGCCTTCCCCACAAGCCCCTCCAGTGCTGTCTGATGTGGTTTGCACACTCCAGGCAAAGCCATGAGGAACTGTTAGGATGCTGCCCCACCGTAGCTCCTTCCTCCCAACCATGTGTAGAATGGCTGAGCTCAGCCAGTGTTTAACAACGGCAGGAGGTGTAAGCTAACACATTTTAATTTGCATTCCCTGTAGGTTGACAGTGCACTCTTAATTCCAGTGATTCAGACTGTAGTTTCATAATAGGCTTAAGCCAATCCATGGTTATGCTACTGCTGAAAGGCTCAGTCCCCACTCATGTTTTTATCCTTGTCTCATGTTCCCACGCCCTCCCCTACATCAGATTTAGCACTTGTGTGGCCAAGCAGTGAGGCAGATCAGTTCTATGATCCTTCTGACAATTGGGCTGGCTTTTCTGAGCAAGAAACAATAGTTTCCACCCAGATCAGCAAGTTGCAGTATTACCACATGATAGCTAGTCCACAGCAAACTAGAAAGAGGTAGAAACACTCCTTTCAGCATGATCTTGGATCAGCTTGAGCCAACTGTGAAACCTCACCCTCAGTCAACACCAGGCAATTCATTAACTCAGTTGTGTATCCAAGTCTTAATACTCTTGTTCACACAGGAAAAGCTGCCTGTTCCACTCTTCCCCCCCGTACCCTGTGGGCTTGGTCTGGAGGAATGAGGGAATGATCACGCTTCCTTTCTGCATCTTTACCAGACTCTGTTCTGGGAAGCTGTGGGAAGGAGCAATCCCTGACTTTCTTGCATTTATGTTGTGATGTACTTGCACAGCCTTGAACAGGGAAAGTTTCTTGCTCACTTACTCAAGTTGAACAAGGCCATCATATCATCTGGTCCTTCACATGTCCTGAGAACTTAAAAGGTAACTAAACCACACCCAGTGTAGACTATCAGTTGGGAAACATCAAAACCAAAGCATACCACACAATGTTTCACATCAGCCATCAGGAATTTTTACCCACTTCCTGACAGATTTCCTGATGGGTCATTAACAGTGATTAATCAGCCTGACCGTTAACCCCCTGCATTCCTGAGAGATTAATCTCAATACAAGGTCTCCTGCAAGCAATTTCTTTCCTTTCTGAAACATCCTACTACCTTAAGTTATGCACTGTTTCTAAAAAGATCAGTGACAAGCATTACAGATGCATGAATTCCCCTGAAATGTTTGGTTTGTGGTGAATGTTGGAAATAAAACATACAACATTCACAACTCTGAAATTTTTAATTTGTATGTCATCTAAAAAGCAGAGATGAAAGTATCTGCTTTACATTTCAAAGCCCATATACAACATCAACTTTGAAGGCAGGTAATAGTGCTCTCATTTCACATGATAGGAAATTAACCCAGCTTAAGATCAAGGATGTTAAGAACACCCACTTTGAGACACTGGTGGGCTGAATCCAAAGCCCCACATCTTTCATGGGCTAATAGGAGTTAGTTATATGAACTACCCATCCCCTGAAAGTGAGGCACAGCTTGGGAACCCTAAAACTGAGATATGCAAAATAATTAAGTGGACCTCCACAGCGCTGCTGGACTCTCAATCAGGATCAGAACAGAGGAGCTCCCACCTCACTGTTTACAAGAAAAATACTGCAAGGTATCTGTGAGGTGATGGCTTTCTTCTAGTGCACACTGAGAAGTCTGAAGTCTCAGAAAGATCGCAGGAGAGCTACATTCTCCTGGATAATAATATTCCAGTATTCTGCTCAGCACTGGGGAACAAAGTTATTCTGTGTAGTAGACTGTTAAGTCTAACCCCAGAAAGCCAACAAAGTATTCACCCACAGGGAGCACTCTGTTTTCTGAATCATCTAAACAATCCAGTGTGATGATACTCATATAAACTCCTTTCAACTCCAGATAGCATTTATGGGAAGTGACAAATTTATTTCTTTCTCACACAATGGAGTAAGAGCACTGAACCAGGAACTCCATATACCATTCTGAAAACAATGGATCCATGTTGCTGAACCTGTGAGATTCCTGTCAACCAAATAATTCACCACTACTCTGATTCCTACACTACTAGGGCAATAGATATTTTGGCATGGAATTTTTCAATTTGAGATACACTTCTGTGTAAATTTTCTGTTTAAGATTGAGTTCACTTTTGCCTTCATTATCTGCTTCTTCCCTGGTTCCACACTTGCACTTTGATCTGTGACCTCCTTTCATTTGATCTGGAAGTTCATACCTCACATAGAAACTCAGAAACGTAAGGAGAAACCCTCCACACGTTCCTCACCCCCCCTCCCCCCAGTGCATATAAAAAATGTAAGACATACAAAATACAGTACTGGAAAATTCTGATTACACTTCATCTGAACACAAAACGCTCCAGTGGCACTCTTGCGAAGTTATAAACCACCATGTGTCAACAACAGGGAAGCACGCAGGCATCACCTCTAATAGACAGAGGATGGACTTTCAGTTGCAAATGCTACAGCAGCTGTATCCATCTTTCCCGAAATTTGAACTTGTACAGAATCAAGAGTCGTGGTTGAAGCCTAGTGCTAAATATAGCAGCTCCTCAGAAAGTTGATTTGTACTTCTCAAACTGGTTTATCAAGCCTCAACAACATGCAGCCTCAACTCTCCTACTGTAATCAAAAGCTTCACTTATCTCATTTCCTTGAGCAGTACTTCACTCCTTTCATTATTCATGTCACACTTGTGCCAAATTGTGCTTTCGTCCCAACAAAGCTCACGCTTATGTGTTAATTCACAAATATCATTTAATGGTGAAATGAAACTACAGCCAAAGCTCTGCCCAAAATACATCACGATATTTTGATACTACACTGGAAATTCTGATACTGGGTTTCCCTCCCCAGCCAGGAGACAACTGGCCAAATTGTCACTAACTGTGTCACTCAGTATCACATATGAGGTTGACATGGCTTCAGGACCCATAATCTAACAGTTAAGTACGAAGAAGGGAATATCTGTGCTGGACAATTTTACTAGCCACATGTGGTTTTTTTCTCTCAGACTGAAAATGCCAAAGGACTCTTAGTGATCCCATCTAATCTGACGAGAAGCACTCGGAATGACACAACTGCCATCTCGCCTGGAATTGATCAAAAAAACATTCTTTTTTTTGCACGAAAACTCCATATGCTCGAGTGCCTCTTTCAAAACCACAGCATCTAGCCTTTGTTGGCTGGCCACTGTTTCTGCCTACCTCTGAACTACACATCCTGGAAGGGAAAAAAAACACCAAACTTCAGTAGGTTTTCTGTCTGAGCTCTCCCCACTTTGTCCCCTTGCCAGCTCCCTGCATTCTTTTTCCAACTGAGTTTGTGTAATCGTTTCGATGACTACTCAAGCTGTATCTCCTCTCTTGAATTTCAGTTAGATGTGACTTACAAGCCAGAACTGCTGTTCTGCTCAACAGTATTGTTTTCTGCTACCCAGTCATTCTCTTGTCCTTAACCTGTGGGGCAGGAGTCCAGAAAACAGGGCTCCTCACTCATGGTCTTCAGCAGTAGGTGACCACCAAGGCACTGCTTCTGACAGAAAGGCATTCTCTGAGAAATTCCCTGTAAAATAGATCTTTCCAAGCAACACATTGCCTGCTTAATGATTTCATAACAAAATCACAGATACCAACAATGAGGCACAAGCTTCCAGAGAATTTCCTCACCTTTTCCCTGTATTTCTGTATCTCTTTGTGCTTTGAAATTAATAAAACAAATACTCCTTATAGACATTTGGGCAGCTGACAAACATTGTGGCTAGAATTTGGGAATCTGATTTTCTACAGATGACTTTCTCTACAATAGCTGGGTTTATGTCTGTATGTCTTCCTCTAAACACACAGACACAAAAAAAAACCCCTGAGAAAAGTGGCAAAATCAATGCACTCAACTGTAAACTTGCTATTAAAGACATTTCTATAGGTTACTGCGAAAATCATAAAAAGTTACAGTTTTAGTTTCCTTCAATTTCTCTAATGAAAGTTGTAAAATATTTCTGTCTATGGGACAGGCTACTAGAGATTAATTCTTTCATTCTTGATAAAAAATACAACTTCTGGCATTTTCTGCAGTTATAATTTGCAAAAGCAAGAAGCCTGATTTCCCCACTATTCTCATTTCTCTGTTCTTGTTCTTTTGAAAACCCAATTATGCAATATCACCAATCTAACTCAAACCTTTCTGGTTTCTGTAGTGACAAAAATTACTTGGCATTGAAAACTCTGTTGGAGGAAATAATGAAATCTGATATTGTTCAATATCATCATTACTGCACTTGGCATTTCTGGGCAACTAGGCCAGAAAGGGGTTCCAGAGCCAGCTTTGCCTTCCCTCTCACCACAACCAGAACTGATGTGAAGAAATTGAGAAGAGTAAGTTATGTTCCACAATAGCCTGGATGATACTTGGTTCTGCAGAGAATAGTTTTAAAGAAGAAAGGGAGACATATAACATTTGTTAGCTAACCATGAAGAGAAAAAAAATGATGAGGGGTTTGGCCAAGAATATGCTGCACTATTACACAGCGGATTGCATTTGCAACTTCCTACAGCTCAGGCCAGAAAAAGATACTTGGGAAGGTGACGCTCTGGATGTGCCAGAAGTGCCAGCTTCCACTAGCTATTTTTAACTGCAGGAATTGCATTAGAAAGGATGACTGCACACAGTTGGTCTTCCTTCCTCTTCATCCTTTCTGCAACTCAGATATCCCAGAGTGCTATCTACCATTACAAATGGCACTCCTCATGTGAATGCACTGGCAGCCCAGGATCTGCTCCAACACAGGATGAGCTACATACCAGGACTAAGCATCTTCTTGGAGGAGACCCTGAGCTGGACTCATCATAGAGTCAAGAGGAGGACAGCAAATCAAAAAAGGGATGCAGCATGTTTTGCTGTGATGATTTTTACTTGTGTTGCATTCTATGGTTAGCCCAAGAGAAGCAATAAAAGTAATTTCCTACTCTGCTCTCAACTTGCATAAATTATACAATTGTTTCATTTACTAAAACATCCCAGAAGTGAGATAGCACAAAAATATTTCTGAACTCAGCCTCTCTAGACCTTATCCAAATGTACTCTCAGGTGTAGATGTTGGATGTGGTATAATTCCCATGTTCTGGCCCACAGACAAAACACTCAAGTTGCTACACATATGCTGCCAGCACCCCTACCTTTTTATGTCCAGAATAATAATCAACTGGGTTAATTTCCAAACTGGAATGTTTCTCAGTATGCCAGTAGTGGAGCCAAAGCACCTGCTCTCATAGCATATTTCCATAAACTCCCTACAGCCTCTTCAAGAAGCATCCAATGCAAAGCAACTCTGCATTGCCATGTACTTTCTCCTTTATGTGGATATTTCCAATGATGTCCAGTTCTAAAAATGAGACAGTTGATAGCCTGACAAAAATTTTCCTCCAGTCCGATTTTTTTTAAGATGAGCATAGAAAACAAGTCATGATTAAACAAAGAAAACAGGTTCACTTGCCACTGAAGAGCCAGTGTCTGCATGTTTTGTTCCCTATCTAGAGAACAGCATTCTGAATAGTACTTTCCTTATGTTGTAAATAATGTAAGGTGCTTAGCAACTTTTTGTATATGTATATGGAATAAAGCTGTAGGACACAATCAGACACAATGCCATGACTTGTTACTGACCATGTGTAGCAAAACCAAACAACTCTTGCTATCACTAAAATAGTTTTACTGAGTTTTTGTTGCCTGGCACACTACAATCTTAGAAGGGGCTTAAAAATGAAATATTGGCTTTAAACTTCTCTTTATAATATGTCTTCATTAAGTACCCCTTGTAATTTAACGCAATTTGTGGCAAATGCTAATACTGCTTTGGGCCCACTTCTCCCTGTCAGCTGTATCTCTGTTAAATTATGCATTTCCATCTGGAAAGAAACTGTACAGGACTGTAGGCTCTCTTCCACTTAGAGTCAGGAATGGAAAGGGATTTAATTAGATGCTCCATGGTTGAGAAAAGGACTAGAGCAAAGCCTGGGTGGTCCATGGAATCTTCCACTGGAAAACAAGACAGCAAATTGTTCTGTACAAGCTTGCTTCTGTTTGCTCATTTTGTTTACATTGTTTGTTCTTACAGATTAAAATAGACAGTTACTAGGCAGATAAACAGTGCTTCCTTCCACGACAACGTTGTCCAAAAGTTAAGAGAGTAGCATGGGACAATATATGCCTGGGCTTAATTTTTGGCTGCATCACTCCAACTCCCTATATAACTTGGAGCAGAACATTTTTAGCCTGTGCTTCAGTGCACCCAGTTGTTAACATTTTTGATCCAATTTGTACAAGGGGGATAATATAGCTTTCTGCTCCCCAAGGGGAAAGAGGGTGCATCCAGCTTGCTCCACATTTTCTCAGTTGACTGCCAATGCAGAGGGATGCCACTCTTGCAATCCCTCTTGTCACTAGATACCTGAATACCCTTAGGCCACTGACCAAGCCTTAACAAACTGAAGTGTCTTCAGAAGGCCTGAATCAGAAGCAGAAACTCATGAGGAACTAAGCAAGTCCCATCTAGACTTAACTGTGAGTCAACTCACATGCAGTCATTTCAGTCATGTGCCCTTTCACAGTTCAGCTGAACTTCAGAACATAATAGATGCAGCTTTATTTAGACTTACAGTGCTGATCACTGATTGGAGTGCCTGGCAGATTAACTTATTCCTCATGGTTTTTCTGTTCCAAAATTCAATGGATTCCATATTTGTAAAAAAGGGAACGCAGAAGGCTAAGTCAGAAAGTGGGCTATGACTGGAACTAAACTTATTTATTAACCTATTTGGGTTGCATGTTAAAGAAAGGAAGCTATTATGGTGTCGTTTTGTGGGATGTTAATGGGAGCTCTGAGCATAATTACTCTGTGTTTTGGTGTGTCTGAATAAACTCCACTGATAAATAAGATTTTTGCTCAGTAGTAACATCTCTTTCCCTGAACATGAAAGGGAAGATGAGAAAAAAAAAGAACTGAAAAAGAAAAAAGAGAAGAAAAGAAAACAAAAAAGAAGAATAAAAAGGAAAAGGAAAATGAAAAGGAAAAAGAAAAAAAAATATAAAATAACAAGGAAAAAGAAAAAGGGGAAAAAGGATACTTTTTAGGGTGAAGGAAAAAAGAAAATAGAAAACCACAAAGGTTTACTCCTTGCTACATCCTTGGGTAGGAAACGGTTAAACAGTTAGCATTTTTCTTTTCTTAGCAAGTCAGAGAACTGTACATCAGACACATTGTCTGCCAAATGCTTCATTTACTACCAGCTGCATTTTTACTTTGTTGAGAGATAACTGAAATAAAATCACTGTTCTTTGTGCAAACGACATGCTAAATAATGTACGGCTACAAGATTATTAAATAGCAAAGGCATTTGATAATATTAGAGTCAACCACAAGTCCCACTTCTGCTGATGCAAAGAATTTTGAGTAATTAGTCATTGCACAGAGTGTTGTATTTATATCCCCTTGAGCCTCAGACGTTAGGCCACAAAGTCAGGAGACAAAGAATTGCTGTTATTAGGAGGACTGTTTTGGATTTATTTATATTCTAAGGCTCTATTTCAGTGTCCACTTCACTCCTCTGGCTCAGGCTTACTCCAAACCAGAAGATACAGCTAAGTCAGAGAATTTTAGTGTAAACCATATTTTTACAGACATGACCTCTCCACTTCAAGCAGAAGCACTTCAATGAGTTTGCAAAGCCCCCAAAGAAGCACAAGTGGCCTGAGGTTATATGAAAAGCCTGGGAAAAAGGCCTCCCAGGTTCTGTTCTGATCTCTAACAGACTTCTCATGGCTTATATACAACACATTAATAGCAGCTCCAATTTATGGACAGATAAATTGGGATACAAAGAAGACATGTAACTCTTCCAAGGATTTACAGCAAGTCTTTTGCAGTGCCCTGGAACTCTTAATCAGTCCTTTGTTAAAACTGCTAAACCACACTGCCTTCTTTAGACCACAATTGCTGCACAGGCCTGAATACTGTGGCATATCTAAAATTATACAGTTATACACTTATATGAGGCTTTATTAAAATAAGGGTTGTGTAACATCTTCAGAGTTCAATACAAAGCTGCCTAGTGAGCAATCTACTGTTTAAAGACAGCCTTCATAATTCTCCTAATAGAAGAGACAGATTTAATAAATTGTATCAAGAAATCTGAGGGAAACAACAGGATTTGAACAAAAACATCTTATGAGAATTCATATTGTAGCAATGAGCCTTTCTTTTGCAGAACTGACATGAAAAAATAATGGTAACATTTTTGATTATGACGAATAGTATGTATCACATCTCTGAGATTACTGAACAGAAAAGGACTACATAGAATAAATCATATGCTTATGTCACATTTCAGGCAGAGTAGATTAAATGTTGAATTTTATCCCTTCTCCTAAATGATTTTCATGTTTACAAGCATGGCACTTCAACCTGTAAGCTTCTCTTAGCAGGTTGTGCAATCTCTGTATCCAAAAAGCACAACCAGGCAGGGAAAATGCTGGTAATATAAGAAATTGCATGGTAAATGTAATGGTTGTGCTTAGAAATACTGCAAAGTTAAACATTCTAGGTCCTCCATGACATTTAAAAGAGGGACCATTGACTTGCTGTGATTACTAGGGGCACCATTGTGAAAAGTGATTCCAGATTTTCATTTAAATATTGTTTGCCCAAGTACATATTTGCCTTTAAAGAAAATACATCTATGCCTAAGCCAGAGATAGAGATGCCCGATCTCCTGGCTGTGAGTGTGCTAATGCAGGACTTTTTCCACACAACAGTGATATGTGTAAACCTAGAGGTCAACTGATGAAGAGATCCTAAATATAGCAACCATACTATGCATTTAGAAGACCAGATGAGTCAAAAATTAGGAAGTCACCCTAACTGGTGCAAGTATATATTCGTCATCTTGATCCAGGTTGGGTTCTGGTGCAAACTGGAGATTCTAAAAACTAACTCTAGATGACCTCCTCCCCAAAGTGATCTTTGTGCTGTAACCTAGAAATGGGGGTCCAACAGAGAGGCAGCCCCAGCTTACTTAGAGAGCCCCCCATTTTCCACTAATGCTGCTGCACAGGAGAGATCCTGCCAGTGCCAGCTCTCCAATTCGAGTCATGTACCCTAGACGGGACACCCCAGTTGCAACTGCAAGGAGCAACCAAAGAGCAAATCCCAGAGCCAGCAGACACGTTCCAGCCTGCCATAGCCACTGACCCCACCTCCAGAGGAGGCCTGGCATGGCTCTGAAGCCCAGATCCTGAGTAACCTGGAGCTCCAGACAGCCTGAATGCCCCCCTGAAGTCCACCTGCACATACTAAGCCTCAGGCAGGCCTCTGGCAGTACCTCAAGGACTTGACTTGGTTCCCAGCTGTCACTTGAACTGCTCAGCTCCATACTATCCCATAGTGCTTTTTTTCAAAATGGAAGGGAACTAATCTCACTGCTGGCCATATTCCAGCTTTGAGTAATTACATTCTTCTGACAAATTTTCCTTGGCAGTTTCAATGGAATATAATTAGTAAAAGTAAATAGATGTAAATAGTGCTGTAAATTACACTTTGCATGATTGTCAGAAGCAGAGGGGGAGAGCAAGGGTGAAAGGGCAAAAAGAGCAGAGCTTCATTCTCCAGTATGGATGATGTGGCCTTCTATCTCAATAGAGCACATATGTCTCTGCCAAGACGGCTTGTTCAGGGCTACTGCAGCAGCAGATGTCGAAATCCAGGATCATCGTGTGGTTCATCACACAGATCATCCCCTTCACCTCAAGTACAGCTCTGACATGATGGAGTTTGGTCATGTCCCACAGATGTTTGTGAGCAGCTGCTGTGCTCCACCTCAGCTGTGCTCCTGCTTCAGCAGCAGGCAAACTGCTTCTCACATACACAACTGCAAAATGTGTGTATATGATATTATTATTTTCTATGAAATGCTTACCAGATTTGTGAGTGATTTGTGAAACCTTCTGCTACCAACAGAAGTGTCATATAAATGGAATTACATAATTGTCCTTCACAGCTATTTTAATGTAGCTTCATGTACTAGTTTCACCTAGAGTGGAAATAGCTTCTTCCAAAAATAAAGTAAATGCGTATATTTAACTTAATATAGTCAAATAAATTTAAAAGCAACTATTTAAAGTAATGAAAATAGAATATAATATATACCTATATTAGTACTTTATTATGTGTCAAATGTCTCATGTACATCAACTGTTTCAAATACAAATTGATATACGGTGGGCTTAATCAGATATTTCTGTCATAGAGAAAGTTGGAGGATGATTTTTCAATAATTCACTTATTTTTATTTTTATTCAAAATTTGCATACAGAAAGTGGATAGCAGGAACTAGTAAAATGAAAGGAAAGTTAATTTTCGTAACAAAAGCTTATTGCACTATTTGGCTATAATAGGAGGAACAGATGTTTCAGCTTTACAATACCATGTCTTGCAAAACTTCCCTCTGAACAACTATTCGTGCTCTACATGTTTTGGACTGTGTATGGAGAGCTCTGCTAACAGTCATAAGAAGCATTGCATACATTACTAAAGCCCACACTAAGATAATTAGTGCTAAAAAAAAGAATCAACAAGCCTTTTTTCCCTCTTTATAGTATTGATTTAGTGTGGGTGAAAAACGCCAGATTTTCAATCTTGAAGATTCATGTTCCACCACAGAGTGGGAGATGGAGCCAGCTTTTCCCAGTGTTCTGCCAATAAACACTTAGATTAACCACCTCAAAAGTAGAGAGGAAGAGCCAGGCTCTACAGCCTATCAACCCTTAGTGTCTCTGATGAACCTGTGAACATGGACAGTGGGGAGCACACAAACTAGGACAAGGAACTCAAATTCTTAATCTTTGTGGCTGTACCTACCCAAGTATTTTGTTGTTCAAAAATTTCTAAAATTGCTGTGGACAACAGAAATTACCAGGGGTCAGTACTGAAGTTGCAGTGCTGCAGAGAGGACTCTGGGCAGTGGTAGCAGCCATGGAAAATTTCTGCAGTAAAAGGGGACTTTGAAGATAATTTTGTATCTTGCATGTGTATCTTCTAAATGGCAAACTCTGGTTTTTAGTAAGGACTCTGTAGTCTTTTGCAAATTCTGTGATAGGGTACACATGTCATTTAACTCTGTCTGGCAGTAACTTTACCTTCTGCAGACCTAAACAGTATCAATACAGATACATGCACATAACCCAATGTGATTGTGCCCAGTCCCTCGAGATGCTGAAGTCAGAGCAGTTTAAAGTAGCAACTTTTTTTTAGTATCAAACGGCAGGCTAAGAGCATACACATGAGCAACTCTGAATACCCTGTGGGTAGGTGGCTACTTGGTAAACCACCTTACAAGTTTGATCCTTCCCCTGGGGAAGAATCTACTGTGGACATGCCTTGAAGAAAGTAACATGTCCTACTAGAATGTTTAATGCTTATTTTAATAAGAGAGCAATCCAGGTTAGTTGAGGATGACATTATTTTCTTAATGTGTGTAAGGGTTGCTTTAAAACCACTTGCTTTCAGGCAAAGTGATAATCAGGCTAAGCACTGTAAGACTTTTATAATGGAAGGCCAACACATATTTTTTCATTCAGGCTGCAAGAATAAACCAAGCACAGCTGTTTTACTGAAAACTACCCACTGGTATTTAAGTAGATTAACAAAATTAACTGTGAAAATCCTCTGCTATGTGGAAGCCAAATAACCTGTTGGCCACAAGGAGGCAGGGCAAGGATTTAGTAAATTAAAAGAAACTGTTTTTATTTAAAATAAAAAGATTTTTTTTTAAAAAAGAAGTGCATTACATTCGTTCAGACATGAAACTCCGAACTGCTAGGCAAGATAAAAAGCATTTTTCATCCACAGTGTGTGGTTTCAGTATTGCTGTTTTATTCCAAGAGCAGCAAATCTTTATCTTTAAGATATCAAACAATAGCTGATCTGGAAGCAATTTTCTTCTTTTGAAGAAGCAGATCACACATATTTATTCAACATCCCTTCTGTGTGCTAGAGAAGAAGCTCTAGCAGTAAGTTTTGATAGCAGCAGTGGATTTACCAACTCAGAGCAAGAAGCTGTACTGCCAGGTTCACAAGGTGTTGCTCCCAAGCTAATAAATCCTGCTTCTGGATAGCTTTGGGAGCTCTGCCTTTCACTTCCTTGGCACTTCTAATTCTGGGCTAACAGCAAGCAGAGGCAACTTGGCGTCTGTAGTGTCCTACCAAGAACCTTTTGCATGAACCAAGAACCTTAGTGATGTCTCCTTCCCCCAACTAGAAATTCAAGACATTCCAAACCCAAGGTCAAGCTTCTAAATGACAAAGCGGCAAAAGAAGAAAATAAAACCAAAGTATCTCTATTTCAGAGTTATGCAGAAAAATATTATATTGACCAATGAAACAACGCTTTCTACAGTATCAGAATATCACAGTCCAAACCTATAAGTGATCTTCTGACTGAGATGAAGTGACTTTACTCTTAGCCCTGCTACTGCATGTTACTGATCTAGGTAATTTCAACTCCCTCTGCCTCTGTTTCTTCATCCTTTAAGCAGTTGCCTTTCCTCTTTGTGAATCAGTATGAGGTCCATGAATAAAAAACATGCTACAAGAACTAGTTGTTATTAATGCAATTCAGATATGGAACGTACCAGATGGTAAAATCTCCAGGATTTTAATGAACTATTGTAACAGAACATATGTAATATGACGTTATTATAACAGGCATTTAAATGTATAGTTAGTACATATAACGTGACCTGCTCTGCTCTCAGTAACTCCACTGGAATTATTTTGGATTTATGTCAGATAATACTAGGAACACAAAATAGCCCCATATGTGCAATGTGGTAAGGTTTTCACAGCAATGATATCTTAACTGTTGCCTGTCCTGTTTTCCTCTTTTGCTGGGGGTATTGCATTTTGTGGTTTCACAGAGCATGTTTTCTGCACTTAGTTCTGAGCAGGAAGCAAAGAGGTATCCTAATGCCAAAGGTTAAAATGCGCCTGACTAAGTATCCCTTACCTAGCATCATAAAACAGTCATCATGAAACAGCAAGAACTTTTGGTTTTTTCCACTATATTCTGTAAAAATTATGTCTTTAATCACTTTATGCTAGATTTGGTAAGTAATTCATGCTTTGTCAGAAGACTCAAACATTCAGTTTCAGACTGTGAGTAGTATCTCCGTTCTCTCACAGTGCCTGAGTTCTAAACAAGATGAAGTAAATGAAAGGGCAAAGGTGAAAAACAGGACTGCAGCTCAATCCAGTGGCATCACATACTACAGTCAGAGACAGGTACTTCAGTAAAGGAGGAACATGGGGATGGCTTTAGTATGTATAATAGTTCTAGCTCATCTACAACAGAACTACAAAACTCAGGTAAATTGACATTTAATATATGAGACACTGGAAGCAAGATACCAATTTCACATCATAAATTAGCCTTTGTGCTAGTGCCCAAAGATCTGGCTGATTACTCACTGCTTTCCCCTAGTGCTTAAGCAGTCTTTTCCAAAGCAAGACAGTTAAACCACAAAAACGTACCGTAGTGTCCACAGCCCTGACCTTCCCAGCAGGAACGTGCTTTGGAATGGGTTCGTCTCCTGATATCATCATGCAGCCTTCTGCTCCAAGAGTAACAATTACGAGCTTACACCCTCTTTCTAACAGCATGCGTCCCACCTTTTCAGCATCTTCAAGGTTGCCAACTGGGATGCCCGTTAAAATTTCTGCCTGGAAAACAACCCACGCAAATGAAAATCATAATCTGACAGCATTCATTTTTGGACAACTGTTGCATTTGAAAACAGTATTTAGTATCTTTTAAAAATGTGTATTGTAGGATGATCATGAAACCACTTCCTACGCTGATATTCAGCTGTGTCTTGCTCTTTGCTTGAAATCAGTGTGTCCTTCAGGCACAGCAGACTAACAGAGAGCAGCCTAGGCAGAGAGACACAGGAGGTGTGGGTTCTGTTCTAGCTTCTATAACTTACCTGGTATACAACCCTTAGTAAAATCACACTTCTCCCACATGCCTCAGTTTTTTCATCTGTGAAATGGGCACAGTGACACAGAATCAGCAAACGCATTTTGTGGTTTAATGTGAAAAAATGCTGCAAGTCAACTTAGTCAAGATTCTTAAGGGCTATTTATCACTAAGTGAGGAACTTTTTAAACACTTTTTTAAAATTCTCAGCTAGCTAGAGGGACATCACAAGGGAAAATCTCTTCCAGGAAAAAAAAATTGCTCCTCTTTGAAGACCCTGTTCAGTTTATTATATATTTTTGGTATATAATTTTGGTATACATATTTTGGTATCTATATTTTGAGAATACCTAATATTTATCTGAAGCCCTCTTTGGACAAAGGCCCATTAAAAAATTATTATATATTTGTGTTACAGCCATGTCCATATGCCTCTATCAACTGTGCTGGCTCTGTACAAACACAGTTAAACTCTTCTTCTAATTGATGGTAGCTTAAGTAAACTTCTCCCAGCTGGATCTTAAAATTTATCTCTTCTAGTTCCACCAAACAAAGAGTAAAACTTCACCAAAATCTGCAGTGAAGACTTCAGAATCAAACAACATTTTCATCACTTCACACATTTTCTTGATGGCATTGTATTGTCAAGTATATAATGTGCTTTTTCTCTTCTTTTTGGAAGGGAAAAGAACAAGAATGAAACAGGAAGAAAAGGAAGAGAAATCATCTTTTCTCTGAAACAGTCTACTAGGCAGTTCTCCTGCATAATACTGTATGCCTTCAACTGTAAGTAAACAGACACATTACATTTTGCTGTCTTCACTAAATTTTGTCCTGCTTGCCTGAGAAAAGGGAAGCATTACTGTAGCTCGCATTACAAGGTTGCTGCTGAATCTTGAAGAATGCGGTCTGCAGCATTTTCATATAACTGCTTCACAGCAGAGCATTACTTCCACACTCCTAGGATTTACTTTCAGTGGAACTTTCTTTGGAACCTATTCAGCAGCTACTCTCCTGACCTTTGCTGCACGGGCAGCTCAGCTTCTTGGGAAACAGCTGCTGAAATATTTCGAACTACCTTCCTCTGCATGACTGAATCTTGAATTCAGCGCTCGCAGTTCTTGGTGTAACAAACTGTAAACTACAGCGATTAAACAAGCGCTCCACGGAGCGCAGGCCATGCCCGTAGTAAAGAGAGGGCGGGCAGGCAGCCGGGGACAGGAACCACCGCAGCCAGCTACGAGCGAGCCGCCCCCAGCTGTGAGTCAGCGGCCGCTGCTCGCCACTGTCATTTCCTGACTTCCAGCCTGACCCAGGCGAGAGCAGCCACCCTGGGCTCTGAAGGGCCACATCGTGCCAACACACTCCCTAGCGTTTATAGTATCACTCGCAGAGCACTTAATCGCTTCAATTTTTAAACATACATGACTAAGTCCTGCAGTCCCTACTTAGACAAATGCACAAATTATTTCAAGCGCTGTTGACCTGATCACTATGAGGCAGAGCCTGGTGTGGCAGGACTTGGTTGTTAAACTTGTGCACTGCAGGGGCAAGGCGTGGTCAACACGTACACGCAATTTAAAATTACTTTTTTTAACCACACTGATCCCAGACAAAAATATAGTGAAGTCTAAATTATAAGAAGGCAACTAAATCTGTCCAATTTTCTCTTTGGCATGCCACCGTGCTGCTCGAACTTCTCTTGCAGTATAAACTATTCCGTATAAACTATGCTTATTCAGTATAAGCATATTAAATATATTTCAGGTTAGAAAAAGGTTAGAAAAGTTTTTTCATGTAAGAATTTTTTTTTTTCAAAAAGCATCTCACAAAACCTTTTGAATGTATCTTCTTACAAGGTTTCCAGGAAACCAATTCACTAATAATGGTTTTGGAGGAACTACAGATAGGTGACATATAATATTAAAATATATATGTACACTCTATTCAAGTGTCTAAAGAGTTCGAGTCTCTTCATGAATTTTAATATCTCTGGAGCAGGAACTATGTATTCCTGTATTCAGAACACCTGGTGCCCTATGCTACAAGAATAAAAACAATTTAACACAAATCCTTGAATGAAACAGGCAAACTGAATTTTCGGAGTACTTTATGAGGGCAATAATTCTAAACATCCTACCTCTGTTGCAAAGTCTCCAGAAGGAAAGTGGATTTGGTTTTGGTAGAGTAACAGTAAATCTAATATTGGTTTATTTACCTGATATTTATACTTCTGTAAGCCCATAAGCAAGGTAAATGAAGTATTTAAATATAATATTCTTCCTAATGAAATGCACAACCTGTATGCTTAGCATTATGACAATACTCCTCTTTGTACTTCCCATGTCCCAGATGAACAGGATTTTTTGTTTAAGTAGTGAAAGAATTGTTTTGGGACAGATATTTGTAGAAATCTTTCTTTTCATCTTTACACTGCTTATACCAATAAACAAAATTATTTTGAACAGACAGTCTGTATAAAAGTAGATCTTTGGCTGCTTCAAATCACTATCATCTAACTCATCTACAACAGGATGGTACAACTAAAAAACACTAGAACAAGCTGGAAGAACCATAAAAGCAGCAGAAGCCAGACAGATTCTGTGCCAATCATTAGAAATTGCAGTAAATGTCAACTGATGTTAAATACTGTGGTGAGTTTTTAAGTTCCTCCCTTCAGCAGAATCTTATTTAAAAAACAAACTGTGGTACAATTGAGGGAAATAACTAATGGTTATGTAAAGAAAAAATTAAATAACAATACTAAAAGCCCAATGTGGACATTTGCCATCATACTGTACAAAAGAGCAGCAAATGAAGAATTTTATTTTTCTGCAGCTAGTCTCATAAAACTACTCAGTTAAATGGACTTATTAAAGCAAGACGACATTCCATACAACTGCTGTCAGAATAAACCTATGATGGATATTATATAATTAATCTACATACTATTTTCAAAATGTTGTTTGCAAGACTGGCAGAAAAATTTAACTAAAGCTTTTAATTTCATAGATATGAAGGTTCTTGGCCATAGTCTTTACTAATTTTAGTTAAGTCTCCGTCTCTCTTTAGACTGTGGAGTCTAGTCATGGTAAGCTGACACAAACCAGAAGTGCTACATAAAAGAAAATGGCCCTGCTTTTTCCTTGCCACTCCTGTCCACATGGCCCACTCTCATGTGCCAGAACAGCCATTTGTGTGGCCTGGAAGCAAACTACGATTGCAAGGCAGATCTGTGTTAAAATTAACACCACCCTGAGTCCCACATTACCCGCAAAAGTCGACCCAAAACAATTAACTTATTTCAACAGCAACAGTAATTTACACTGGCTACAACTGAGAATATTCCCAGCACAGGAGCATTTGCCAGTTGTTCTTAGCTGTGGTGCATTTGGGACAGCCACTTCAGGGAGATGTTCTGGATCCTCTGCTTGGCAGTTTCAAAACCAAATCTGCAGCATCGTATCTAGTTTTGGGAACTCCGGCACAAGTAAGACATTGACCTACCACAGCACACTGCAGTGGAAGGCCATCAAGACAGTCAGAGGACCAGAGACCAGCACATACAAGAGGAGGCTGGGAGAAGCAGGCTTGTTCAACCTTAAGAACACCTGGCTAAGGGGAAAATCGAATTGCAGTCTGGGGCAATTTAGTAGGTGGGTATAGAGAAGATGAAGCCAGAGTCTTCTTGAAGGTGCACAGGGATAAGGCTAGAGACAACAAGCACAAACTAGATCATGGGAAATTCCAATATTAGGACAAGTTTTTTCACCAACAAGGGTGATGAAACAGTGGAACACGTGCCCAGAGGTCACGCAGGCTCCAGCCTCGGGAGATTCAGAACTTGACTGGACAAAGCCCTGTGCAATCCATCCTAAACTGGACAGGCTTCACCAGGGTGTTGGACTAGTTGAACATCCAGAGGTCTGTTCCTAACTTCCACAATCCTCTGATCTTCAGCAAATATAAACTGGTGAAATAACAAGAATTATTAATTCCTTGGGGAGCAGTCTATCATTTGGACTGGGTTTTGTGCACCTAGCACAATAACAACTTAGCAAATATTCCCAGGTACTGCTGGAAGAGAATTAATACATAGTAACAGGAAAACTGTCCCAGTTTTAAGGCTAATGCATCTACAACTACATATGATAATTTTAAATACTTTTCATTTCAAATATTTAAACACAGCAAGTCAGTTGGCTACAAACTTGGCCTGTACCTTAGAAGATTTCTTTTGAGAATGACAAAACAAGAATTCAATCTCATTAATTCTAAGACATGTGAACAGTCCCCAAGAAGTAGTACAGCAGATTTAGTGTGTAAGAAATTGCAAGGTCAGGCCACAAGCCAAGCTAGTTCCAGTTGTTTCAAATTAAAAAATTTTTACATGCAGGCAGGCAGAAATACTTATCATGCTAGAATAATTAAAAACTGATTGAAATGAATTGGCCCGAAGCTATAATTTCCCTCCCAAAAGTAACATCTTTCATTTTAGACTAAATATGGGAAAATTCATAGTTTCCAGCAACTGATAAAAAGGGGTTTAGAACAAAGATGGAAATAAAATATACTGTGAATTGCTGGCAACTTCTATGTAATGGCAGAATAGTAGCTTTCCATTACTTAAAACACAAAAGGCAATTTCAAGAGATGTCCTGAAATATTTTATTTCTAAAGGACTTGTTTTTGTTTTTACTCCTAGAGAGATCAATTATATTTTCTTAAGAAAGATTATTCTTACTATTATCTCTCTATATTAACAAGCAGTATCTTAAATGTCCTTATCACAGACTACAGATAAAGTTTTATAAACTTAATATTCTCTGAATCTTGCAAAAGGTAATAGTGTATCTTGATTCTGGACATACTAACAAATATTTATTCCAAAAAATGGTCTATCCTCTGTTAATAGACAGTAACACTTAAAAAGAAACAGTAGGAATGTATCTGTTTTTCTGTGTTATTTTTATACATCTTACAGCTTTAACAAAATCAGCAATTAACGTGTACTGCTTTCTACTATTGAAGCTCCAATACTAGTATTTAATTAAATCTTTGCAAGGCCTTCTTTAGATCAGAAGTCTGATACCCATTTTGCATTAGGGAGAAAGTAGTTCCCAATTCTGCATTAAAAATAGCTTGTCAAACTTAATCATTTGCTGTAACCATTCAGGAGTTTTTCTTCTCCTGAAGGGCTCCTCAGCAGTCTTTGAACAGAGTAGCAGCTGTTCTTCAAAACGTTTAGGATCAAATTGAAATTGCTGATGTGCAATATATTTTGGTTCCTAACCTGCAGGGCTATGTAACTGTGTGCACACGCTAAGAAAGAAAAACAACACATGAACTGTATTGACATTGTGGTTATGCCTAGAGCCATCTGCAGCAAGGATTCACATAAATACATGGGGAAAAAAATGGTAAGTATTCCAAAGAGCTTGTCTGGTATAAGGTTGTCTCTTTTTCAACATTTATAGATGACTGAAAAGAACAACCATTAGTTTTCACCAGGATGACACTGGATACATTTATTTTTCATTAGAAGAATTAAGGGAATGGAGAACTAGCACATTCCTGCACAAACCTCAGGGATTAGGCTGTGCTACATCTGGGAATTAACAAACTAGTCTCAACAAGTTTGATCTTTCTGGGAAAAGATAAAACTGAACTACAGGCTAAGCAGTGAAAGAACTGATAACCTTGCAAGATTTGTTCTGACTTTTTTGTTCGTGAACCACATAAAAAGAAAGTCATGTCAGACATAAAACCCCCTGTTATTGCAACAAGCAAGAGTGAAAAGAAAAGCTTGTGAAGAGCCTTCTAGACAAACTAATGGTAGATAATTCATTGATAGTGTAATTTTGTTTGCTTCTCTCTAGCACGTAAATCCGTAAGAACAAGCTGTGCTGTTATACCAGATACTGCATGTGATTTCATTAAATCCTAAAGCATTTAATAAAGAATGGAACATAAATTGTTGATGTTGTATTTGATATTTGCATCTTTGAGAGCCAACATCCCATGGCTGACACTATAGCTGGCATCTTTGAACTTTGTTCTGTGACAAAGGCGTTGCAGATCAAGACCCTGACCTTTACAGCTGTAAATAACAGAAACTTCTGACTCAGTAATAATTCAGCTAAACACAAGGACCATCCCCTTTTTCTCATATTTGATAATATAAACACTCCACACAGTCTATGAGATGTCTTAAACTATATGGCAGCCAACATAATTTTCTGTTACAAATATACTGTTCACATATTATTCGCAAACCACAGGATTTCATAATTTAAAAGTATTTTTTGGTGAACAAGGAGGAGAGGGATATTATGATGAAATTGTGATAAATATTTGCAAATATAAATTAATAAGAAAGGCAAACCAAGCAATAAAAAAAATCTGTGTAAAGTTAATTTTGTCTTAGAGCACACATCTGTATTTAAAAGAATGTTTTCGAAGCAGTTGAACTGGACAGCTCTAAAGAATTCACCTTCAAACCCAAGGTGGTTTATTAACTATTTAAACGACTTAGTAAAGATAAAGCAGAAATACACTTTTTTTTTCCCTTGAAGTAGCTAAAAATACCAGATAACAAAAAAAAAAAGGATTCCAGAAGGGGTAGAGCTGGAACATAAATAGGATTTTGGCTAGAAGGAAGACATTTGAGACTTAGAAATACCGAGTAGGAGAGGCAATGGAGCTGGAACAGAACAACTCAGGAAGGCAGTTGTAAGCAGGACATTCAATAAATTTGGCCATAGAGAATAATAATTTTTTTAAATCCAAGAGAATCACCACAGTGGCTTAGAGAAAATGTCTATCGCATCCAAATGCTATTTTCTAACTGTAATTGCCAGTAAATACAGAGGGAAATTTAAATAAAATAGGATAAAAAGATCTTTTCCCAGTCTATGTTCAGGATCACCAAAGTCTTAGGTACTCCTTGATTTAAGATGATGATGGAAATGCATATGTAGTTGGTTGAATGCATAAAATTAAAAAAAAAACTAGAATTATTTTTAAGATTTGTAGAATTAACTTGTTGCTTTTAAGTGCCATGCAGAGATGTGACTGCTAACCTTTATTTAGGTATGTAAACATTTGTCTGTATATCAAACTTCTCAAGTATACTCATTACAGAGATCTGAAATTAAAGAAAGTCATGAAAGATAACAGAAAACAGATGGTATATGAACATACAACAATTACTAAAAAGACTACTTTCAAACTTGTGACATAAGAAAAACAAATGCTTGATTTTTCCTTTTTTTCTCAGCAACAAGAAAGGAACAATGGCAATAGTTCATCCCTAAAAATCAATTCAATACAAATCAGACACACAGAGAGAATGAAATCAAACAAAATTGAATATTACATTTGTGCTAACATAATTGATTTCATTGCAAAGTTTCAAAAGGTTGTTTCTAAAAACAAAGGTATTTATGAGCCATTGTTGTTCTCAGAATATGCTGTACACTTGGATTTATGCTGCCATGATATGGCTGGAAGGAACTCCCATATGTCTAGCATTTCCATAAATTCAGAAAAGATGAGCCTCCTCAACAGTAGAGCACATATTTCTGTGCCTGACCTTGCATCCAGTGATCCTAGCTATCTTCACATTGTAATTACTTTCTAAAAGAAAACAGCTGAAAAGAATGCAAACTGTACCCCCAGCTCTGCAGGGAAAGGTAGATGAGTGAGCAGGGATCTATTATAATTATACACCTGTATTTCTTGTTCTCTAAATAGAAGTAATTTTCTTTTCTCCATGTGGTGGCAATAATAATACCCCTGGATCCAACAAGCTACACTTGTAAAGAATGCCTCTTTCAAGACTGTCCCCTAGCAATAAAATACAACAAAAGGAAAACTCTGACAGGTGTGATGCAAAGAGAGAAACGTCAGGAATCAACAAGTAAAGAAAACCAAAGTTTTGTTTCTAACATATGAGGGATAAGTATTTGCAGGGGGAAAAAATTAATAAGTGGCATTATGACAAAAGGAAACAACAGATGATAGTTACTTAATAGTGGGAGAGTATGGATTTTCTCAGCCCAAAATGTGAGCCATTGCACCATTTAGCCAATCCAGAGGCATAGTCCAAGCATAAGAGCTTTCTGATAGCATTAAGAAAACATGATACTGATGTTCTGAGAGTCCCCTGAACAAGAATTAATACTTTGCCTTAGCATTCTCTTCATCACATAGAATTCAACTCTGATGTCTGTTGGGCAGTGTCTGAGCCACAACTTGTATCATTGTCAGTTATCCTGGAAACTCTGGCTTCCAGAGACCTGAAGAGCCATAGCATCTCCCACCTTGCTATTTTGCTAATTCTTGAATTCTCCGGAGTATGTGAACTTGGCAGACCCATAATGAAACATCCCAGAATAAAATTTAGATGTCCTTCTGGGTTAATTAGGCTGACCCTTAAATGCTAGAAGACTCATGGACTGAGACAACTTCCAATATAGTTTGTGATGGGGTTTAACAGAAATTTCAAAAGAGGGTAACTGAGTCTTCAAAAGTTTACACTGACAGACATTGTCATCAGACAAAAAGCACTACCAGTAAGCCAGGGCCATGCTCTCTCTTAGCTCTTCCCTCTCCTCTCCACCCAAAAGGATCATGTTCATTGCAGAAATCATGTTTCTTAGAGATAACTTTAATTCTGACCAAGGCATGGTTCCTATCCCATAGGTTACTTTTCCCACATTCCTGTTTATATAAAGAGACGGTGAGGGGAAGGAACACAGCATGCCTAATTCTAATAAGTAGCAAATTTAAACAAAAGTCTTATGAGATGAGGTTAATTTGTCTCTTGTGACAAAACCAATTTCCTTTGGGAGAAATAACACTTGAATTAGAAAAGAGAGGAAAAGGGGGGCTGGGGGGAAGAAAAAAGCAAAATATACAGCTGAAGGCCAGAGAAGATTCACTGAAAACAGATCTGACAGGAAGAGGCATATGAAGCTACTATTTACCATCAAGTGCAGCAAGCGTGCATCACCTCCTAGCAACAGAGTTTAAAACTGTCAGAACACTATGGCTAATGCATTCCTGCTAATCATATCAAGGGATCACAGAACAAGGACAAGGAACTATTTTAATATTTACCACTCAGTGATAACATTTAACAAGTGTCCTTTTATGGATGCATTTTGCTGATCTACTTGTAAAGAAGGCTGGACCCAACTTTCCTGCTGCAAACAGCTAATTTAATTTCGAGTGCAAGATAAACTTATTTTAGAATACTCCTCTTTGTTGGTTAGGTCAGGTAAGAGGAGCATGGCTCAATTTTCCTGCTCCCTGTGCTGTATTTCTGAGATATCCTGAAATTTTCCTGCTTAAGACTCCTTCTTTAACATGACATATGACCATTACCTCAGTTTCATTGCAGCAGAAGATATCAGAATAGGTATAAAACTGTGGATCTAGGTCAGCAAGGGCTGGAGCTGGATTAAACAACGTCTTTACTGGAAAAAAAAAAAGAAGGAAAAAGAAAATCTAAATCTGGAGTGTCTTAGGTTCATAAACCATCACTTGGAATACCATTGTGTTTCAATCACAGACCCCAATATTTATTATTAACACACAAATTACTCTGCATCCTCCTCTTATACAAATGCTAAAAGTTTTGTTTAATTTATGTGCAGGCACCTGTCACGATGGGAACATGATAGAAGAGTAACAGAAAAAAAACCCCAAGAAATTATTAATTTTTTTAAAAAGGAGAAAATACTTAGACATTAATGCAATTTGTTTAACTGATGATGCTTCTTCCATTATATTAATAAGTTTTACAAGAACTGATTTAGTTCTAGAATTTTTCACTGTCATTATCTGAGTTCTGTACATGAAGAATCACGAGTTATGGAGTAATGAAGGGCATGTCCAGACAAGGAGTTAAATATGCTTCTGAATGTGTTACCTAACTTGTTCAAAATACCACATTATAAAACTGTAGTGTAGACAAGGCACTGCATATTTTTAGTATGCTATCTGGCAGAGCTAGACCTAAACTTAACATGTGGTAGAATATGTTAGTTAACCTAACTTTAAACGGTAGTAGCCTAAGGCCCCTTGTAGCAGCAGCAAAGGTTTGTCATGAGGACAGTGTGACTTACTCATTATTAACATAGGAAGTCTGCAGCCTTGTTTTTTCACTTTGCCAATTCCATGATTAATACTTGTGTTTTATCCACAAGGCCATAATTTTTAAATAAAGCACACACTCTTACTTCAGAAATATTCCTTAAAGTCAGTGATCAAATCTTCCAATCTGGATAAACACATTTAGACTGTAAGCTATAGCATGTAATAGTCAGACACCCTGAACATCTCTGAATCCCAGTTAATGCCTAACAGACAAAGATGCACAGAGACTTCTGAAATCTGAGTACCAAGAAGTTTAGGTGATTGACACTTAGAAAGTTTTAGCCTTTGACTGTACAAATTTATCATGCCTTTCTACCTGCCTCATTAAAAACACTATTAAAGTGACAAAGAATTTTACTCAGAAGTCATAAAATGCCAGGATTAGGAATTCCAATGAAATCTTAATTTGACTCCCTTAAATTATTACAATACAGTATGTATTATAATAAACTCTTTAATTATATGATCACATACCACTGAAAAACAGCATGTGATCACATAATTAAAGACTACAACAAAATACATATGCAGAAAGGAGACAAATTAAGGTTTCACAGGCAATCTTAACTCTTGCATTTCCTATTTTCTTAGCTGCAACACTATTGAAGTTTTCTTAAACATAAAACTTTCAGTTATACTTTCCTAAGTAAAACAAACAAGCAGCACATACTGGAAAACAAACTGTCATGTGGTATCACACTGACATATGCATGGGTCAGGAACAGCACTGGAAGTGCTCCAACTTGGGTTTTAAGTAATACAGACAGGTCATGAGCATAATGTAATACACTACTATTAATTTTCTCCCATATTTATTATCTGCTGAGCAGGGTGGGGGAGATAGAGGAACCCTAAGATCCTCTTTTCAGGTTGTGAAGAAGAACATGGCTTTTGAACAGGATAATCTGTTTGGCCCTCCTGAGGAACTTATTTTCTGCTGAAATTTTTTCCCAGAATCACAGAATCATAGAATGGCCTGGGTTAGATGGCCATTTCCCCTTGTCCTGTCACTATATGCTTTGTAAAAAGTTTGTCTCCAACTTTCTTGTACGGTCCATTTAGCTATCGGAAGGCTGCAATTAGGCCACCACTTTTCCAGGCTGAACAAACAGCGTTTCCTCACAGGAGAGGTGCTCCATCCTTCTGATCATCTTGGTGACCTCCTCTGGACTCTGTCCAGCAGGTCCATGTCTCTCTTCTGCTGGGCCCCCAGAGCTGGATGCAGGGTTCCAGGTGGGGTCTCAGCAGAGCAGAGGGGCAGAATCCCCTCCCTGGCCCTGCTGCCCACACTGCTTTGAATGCAGCCCAGGACACGTTTGTCTCACTGGGCTGTGAGTGCACATTCCCAGCTCATGTCCAGCCTTTCACCCAGCAGCACCCCCAAGTCCTTGCCCCAGGGCTGCTCTTGATCATCCGCCAGCCTGTGCTGATGCCAGGGTTGCTCCATCCAGGTGCAACACCTTGTACTTGGTTTTGCTAAAACTCATGAGATTCCCACAGGACTACTCCTCAAGCTTGTCACTTCTCTCCTTTTGCCAAGATCTCTTTTCAATGAGTTTTTATCCTTTATGCCTCCTTGCGTAGGAACTATGCAATTATAACCTTTTTCACTCAAGTTTCACCACATCATATCTCTTTATGGCCCACAATTCCTATTCCCACTTCCAGTGTCCACAGCCTGCTCCCTGACTCTACCTCCATCTTCCAATCTCTATTCAACAAATCCTGATCTCTGTTCCAATTTTGTTCCTTTTTCAGCTTCTCCTTTCTTTCTTCCTTCTTCTGCCACCCCCAAAAATCAAGTAAATCTCTCCTACGTTTCCTTTGTCTGAAATCATCTCTCTATCACCAGCATTCCCATCTAGCTTTGTCTCTTCTGTATTGAAATTGAGCAAGCTCCTGCTCTGTGTTTCCTGGGCCTATAACAGATCCTTAACAGTATAATATAAGTTGCCTAAAACCAGATTCAGGAATTACACTGGAAGTCATGCTGCCCAAATGGACAAGTGCTTGTATGGGCAGATGCTCAGGGGAAGCTAGCTGTGAAGCTCTTAACAATTTTCTGATGTCTCTGTGAAAGATACTTATTTTCCAGAGGTCGTTAATACAGTTAAAATCAGACAGGTTTCCATACTGTTGTGAAGGCTTATCTTTAAAAGAAAGTTCCCTTGCTATCAAGTCTTAAGTAAATTTTAAGGTAACTGATCTTCATAATTCAAAAGCTAGGGTAGGGTGGGAGGCATTTTCCATTGCATGGTTTCTGTGACCACAGTGCTTTGGCAGAAATCACAAAGAGTTTAACCACAAACAGCTGTTATGAAAAATTGTAGCCCAAGACTAAAAGCTTGAAGCATCCAAAAAATAGATCTGTTTCTTGCAAGTGACATAGAACCTTTAACTGAGGGTGCTTCCAGATCATTTTTCACTACAGTATTAATATGCTTGGCATTATCAGCCATCTTTTATGGAGTCTGTCATTAGAGAAATCCAAAACCAGACTTTTGGAGGCAGCAGCAGCTTCTCACCATTGACCACTAACAACCTTTAATTGTCCAGTCAGATTTCCACTACAGTTTATACCTACTTCATATAGTTGTTCACAACCAACCCTCCCTTCCTTCCTTCCTTCCTTCCTTCCTTCCTTCCTTCCTTCCTTCCTTCCTTCCTTCCTTCCTTCCTTCCTTCCTTCCTTCCTTCCTTCCTTCCTTCCTTCCTTCCTTCCTTCCTTCCTTCCTTCCTTCCTTCCTTCCTTCCTTCCTTCCTTTCCTTCCTTTCCTTCCTTTCCTTCCTTTCCTTCCTTTCCTTCCTTTCCTTCCTTTCCTCCCCCCTTCCCTTCCCTTCCCTTCCCTTCCCTTCCCTTCCCTTCCCTTCCCTTCCCTTCCCTTCCCTTCCCTTCCCTTCCCTTCCCTTCCCTTCCCTTCCCTTCCCTTCCCTTCCCTTCCCTTCCCTTCCCTTCCCTTCCCTTCCCTTCCCTTCCCTTCCCTTCCCTTCCCTTCCCTTCCCTTCCCTTCCCTTCCCTTCCCTTCCCTTCCCTTCCCTTCCCTTCCATTGTTACAAGAATAATGAATAATCAGTGCCACAATGAGAGGATGTCATGACATGTACATGACATGATGAGATGTCCCCCTCCAGCTTAGAGATCCAGATGACCTTCACTGAAGAGAAGCAAAGAGTTCTTGCCTGTTCCTCCATATTCCTTCTCTCTTTTGATTATTTCTTTCAGTAAGAATGAAGAAAAACAAGCAAAAAACCCTAATTCAAACAGAGGTTTAAGGCATCTGGGTATGCATCTGTTTTACACAAAAATAGTCAAGTGAACGTTCTAACATGAAGTGCTACATAATACATGAGGGTATTGCAAGCTAAAAGAAGAGAAATTGCATTAACAATTTACTGTTGGCTACAGATAGGTTTTTACAGTGCTACAAACTCAGCTGTTTACTTACATGTGATGGCACATGACATTTGAACATGTGTAGCCTATTGTTTTAAAGCAGAAGCAACCAAACTTCCCTGACAGAAGAGCTGCACAATAACACACTGACAGCACAGAACTACAGCTGGCCCATAGTTAAGTACTATCTTTTCATGATATATTGTGCTGTCTACAGTTGCTAAGTGATTGCATGTCTGTTCTGTGTATCAGGTTTGAATTTTTCTCAATTGCTTTTAAAAAATCTTGTCTTTTCTTCTGTCACAGGCTGGCATCTTACCATAGGAGGGTGACAAAAGTGTGAAGCATCTTGCCAAAACTGTTCATAGAGTTAGAAATGGACAAAATAAGTCATGGATATTGATTAACAATTCAACTAGAGTCCATTAACCAGTAGATTAAAAATGCTGTTATCCATTTTCATAAAATGTAATGACAAAAATATATTACAACAGGTGCACAACAGGTCATGGTGCAGAAGGTGAACTGGAGAGCCTACAATTCCAGTGTGCCATGATCTACTGGAGCTAGCCTGGGCCCAGCTTCAAGAAAACAGTAAGTTCTGATCCCAGTTGCATCCCTGATCTGCTGCATGACTGACTATGCTATGAACTGTCTCCTCCCAGTAGGATCTTCTGGATAGAAGGGAAAAACATTTTTTAAATCTCATATAGATGCCTCTCTTGCATAATTATTTACTTAGTGTTCAAATAGTGTGGTAACCGTGCTTGAGTAACTGAAAGCATTACAAGCACTTAAACAACAAAAACGTTATGTTGGTAATAAAACCCCATCCTGTTCCAGCAAAATATCAGCTTTCATCTACATATATGCTACACTGAAGGAACAATGCCCTACATTTAAAAGTACAGTACAGAAACAATTTTCTAATAATTTCACAGACCATGACTGTGTCTATGCAATGGCATCATGCCCAGTCACACAAGAATTTTGATTAGGAAGAAAAAGTTGGGTTTTTTTTATTTTAAGGATGTCAACTACTATACAAAAAAACACAGCCATACCTACTGCTATGCTGTGAGAGCAAGGGCATAAGTCTGGTTTTGAAGTAATTTCATTCACTTTCCTGTGTGGGGAACTGTACTGACTTGCAGTCATTATGCCTGTTCCGCTCTGGAATCATAGCAGAGTCAGGCCCATAGCTCCTGACCTATCAACATTACACTGTATTTAGTCACAGCACGAAAACAGAAGGAAAGGCAGCACCCGACATATACAGGGAGATTATAAGGGTATGAGTTGATTTGCTATCCAAGGTAAACACTGCAAAATTTTTTAAGCTAATTCAGTTCTCATTAGCATAGCATGAATTTGTTGGCTATTGTTTCAATTCTAAATAAAACTAATATGACAGAAACCAGAATTAACTACATGATCTTTATTTAGAAAGCACGATAAAGAGTATTTTTCATGTAGCACAAATGAAAGAAAGAGAATGGCTTCTGTTAAATTACCTCCACTGGCACGTGCCATTTTCAGAGCTTCAAGAGAAACAGCAGGGGTTATTTCTAGCTGGCAAACAACCACTTTGGCATTACAGATGACATCAGAAGCCCTCTTCAGGTCTTCAAAATTTAAAAGCAGGTTGGCTCCTTGGACTATGACAATAACATTCTGTCCTAAAGAGAAGATATTGTGTTTTTTTACTTTGACAATATAGTATGTAAAACAATTCCTTGCACTTTTTACAGTATATTTCGGGTGAATATTTAAATTTACTTCCCAAAAAACCCATTAAAATGGTATGCATTGCTGACATTTTCAAATACACAAATATTTCAGAGGATAATAAAAAAGATTGATGTACTAATGAACTAACACTGCACAATAAACACAATATAAATTCTTTCGGGGAAAATCGTATATGGGCATTCCCCAGTTTATTTTGGTGTCTTCTGTGAACTCTAAAGAAGCACCGCACTAATCACAGTGGAGATGGTGGATACATGCTGAGGGTGATATTTGCATCTTCCTAAAATATTCCAGTAGCATTTGGAAGAGAAAAGCATCAATGTGATTACTGAATTCATATACCAAAAATGGCATAAAAATTTTAATTTTCCCATCAGCTGGGAACAAAAAGTATTTCACAAAGCTAAGAAAATTATGCATGTTCTTTGGATTTCAGAGAAGCAGGCTTGCACCATTTACCCGAGACGTTTCAAGTTAGGGCTCCTAATCATCATGAAAACCAGAACCAGCTTGTCACCAAAGCCCAGAAAGGTGATGCCTGTGTCTTAGAAAAGTTTTATCAGAAGTGAGTAAAGAAGATGGGCAACAGCTTCTTCTGCTCTTAGAGGTGGCCAGAGGAATGGTCTAAACAAAGCTGTGCGTATGGAAGCACGGCAGTGTCTCAAAGCACATCTAAGATCCTTTTTATTCTTGTAGTTTGTTTTACAGTTAGGCGAGGTTCATTTACGTGGGTTCCAAATATTCTTTTGTTTTTCTTCAGACACACAAATCACCTTCTTTTATTGCAATTTCTTTCTTTTTTTAATCTCTATTACAACACTTAGAGACCTTCAGGCATGGGTGCCTTCAAATTAAAATTTGTTATTAATCACTCAGGTATTAACTTCAATAAGTCACTTGTTCCTTGATTTACAGGCTCAGCCCGCCCCCGCTGAAGATTCCTTTAAGGACTGCCAATCATTAAAGGCTACCAATTCTGTAATGAACTGAATTACTTTGAAAATAAATATTTATGTTTTTACATACATTATTTTTGTTGAATGTGACTTCAAAGTCTTTTGACTAAGAACGTGCAAAGTTCCTCTCCCTAAATACATTCCAAAAAGAAAGCAGGACAATGGAAAGAATAATATAGTGATCTCAGAGGGAGGGACCCAAGCTTTCCAAAGCAATTCTACTGTCAATGGTTTGGTACAGAACAGCTGCATATGAAAAGCAAAACCTCAGCACTTAAAAGCCAACGCCCTGCTTTTCAACAGACAATGATGGGCATCTTGGATAAAAAAAACAAAAGAAAACAAAACAAAAAACCTTCTGCAACACGTAAATGTTACCAAAGATATCTGAATCCTGTTGGGGAAATATTCAAAGGGAAATTGTGCCTATTTTGCCAGGCATCTTTTGATAGCTTTAGGGTGCAGCAGTGCAAGCAGTAAAAGACAGGGAATCAGTGGAACAAGAATCTCTTTCATTTCTGCCTGGCCTCTGTGCTTCCTAGAGTCTCAGACTTTATTCCCAAGTCTTGCTGCATTATCTTGCTGAACTATTTAGCTGTAGTGACATGTATATTATTATCAGACTTTGGAGCTAATGGCCCAAGGCAGTAAGGGGGGCTGTTTGCTTAAACCTGTATGTACAAATTCAAGGCAGATCATGCTACACTGGATCACAGTCTGAAGATTTTCTTCATAACTACAAAAGGTCAGGGACTTAGAGTCTGCTTTCAGACCTGCCAGGGAAATGCAGTACCTACTGTGGTGCAACAGTCCAGACAGATTAAACCCAAGCTGTAGGGAACACCCCCCTCCATTCTGTTCTTTGCTATATATACCACACTTACTGAATGATAAAAGTCACCACAAGCTTGCACCAGGGTGCATGAAGGCAGAATCTGGACCCATGTACTCACAATTAATACAAAATTTTGTATTAACAGCAACCATTTTGTTGAAAGAAATTATTTCTTGCCAGGGAAATCAGATGGGAATTCAGCATCAGGGACAACAGAGTTAAAGACAGATGGCAAAGAGGGGTGAGATTCATCTTGTCCAACATGAAATATTTTTTTTTAGTTAAAAAAATCCTACACACTAGAAAACTCTAAGAAAACTAATTTCTAAAAATTGTTTTTCTATGTTCCTTCAACAAGGAGAAGAGACAAATATTTTCAGAGGTTTTTTTAGTCTTACATATTTTAGATATCTGTTTGAGGAGGAGATAAACTATTGCCCAGAAAAGTCCATGTACCTCTGTTAACCCTGGGTGAAGCCTTAAACTGTAGACCTAACTTCTAAATCTACTCCAGTGAGGTAAAACATTACCCACACCAAGAATGAGAATAATGTATTTATTGCATTACTGTTAATTCTAAAATCTCTTTTCTTAGACTAAAATATCTGTTTTGATGGGAACATCTATATAACTTTGAGTTTTGCAGACATCAGCTAGAATATTAAGGGCCACTTTCACACTTGCTATAAGCTGTAACAGCTAAATGAAACTGATAAGCTTGCACAGGCTTACACCAGATGGGGACTGGGTCCAGTCAGGATGAATGCTGGATATATAAAAATTGTCCTAAGTTGGGCTTCTAAAACTGCTACTGACAGTTCTTAGAAAGATGGATAACTCAAGCCAGACCTTTTTTTACATGGGTCATTGTATAGATGACACCAGATAAGAAGTGCCAGTGGAAAAATCAAATGTCAAACCAGTCAACGCCACAGTGCAATAAATATCTTTAAAACGTGATGACAAACCTAAACACCATCAGTAGTGCTTAGAATGAATCAAAATATCAAACAGATCAAACAGTGTAATTATAACAATAGCTGCAGAGCTTGTGCTTAATAATTCACACAGAAGAAAATTATATTTGTGATCAGAAAAGAATGTTACAAGAAAAACATGTACTGCCAAATCACATAGTTCATGAATATGAGGGTGGATTTGAGGTGTGTTATGGTATCATAATTTCTAGGCAACCACTTGTTAGAAATATTGAAGAGTCTTGCACATAAAACATTCAAGCTAATGAAGAAAGTCAATATGTAGAAAGTCTCTAAAATTCAGGTGACATTTCTTCATAAACCTGAAGGTTCAAACCAAAGATTTTCCTCTGTGGAAAGTGTAACACAAACAAGTTGACATATGTATTCTAAGTTTGCCTTGTTGACTTAGCCTTACCTAAATATATATTTTGAATGTTTTTTTACTAGTAGTGCTTTGGTACTGAAGGTACACTCAACTTACAAAATAATGTCTATTCACTATTCATGAATGATTAATAACTTTATCATAAAGTCAGCACAATGCCTGTCTCAAGTGAGGGTTATCATGCAGTGGTGTGTGTAGGTGAGCTTCAAGTCCTAACTTGCAATAATCAAGAGAATTTTAATCATGACTTGCCAAACTCTGTTGTGCCTCCACTGAATTTTTGCTAGGAATATGAATATGAATGTTAGACTTGTTCAAACCTCTAGTCCAGTTAGGCCAACATAATGGTACCATCAACAGTCAGTACCAGATATGGACAAAGCTGCAATAACCTTCAGAGGTAATAATGTAAAAAAATATCCACAAAGAGGGTTTTTCCCTCACTACATGTGTGTGTGAAAGTACAACACATCATCACTTTATGAAGCTCTTGCCATCCAATATCACACTGCTAGCAGAAGGTGTGCTAAGTGATGCTAAGTGACAGAGCTAGTAGCAAGAAAGCAGACTGGAAGGGGAAACAAAACCTTGGGTTTGTGATGCACCTCAAAGAAAATGTGTTAAGAAAAGCAGCTGGATGTACCAGCTTTTATCCTTAAAAGAGAAAGTACAGATTTGGGTATACAGGATACTGGTATACTTGTGTTTAGTCAAAGCAAAACATTCTGAAAAGGCAGCAGCATAAAAGAGAACAACTGAAACGAACACAAGATCCCAGAAATATTTCTGCACAGCTTTCTGAGACCAGCCCAGAGGTCTTTGCAGCATCTCTGGGCTGCACATTTTTCAGTGCAGCTCTATAAACTTGTTAAACATCTCTCTACCATTCTGTGTTAAAACAGAGATTGAACCTCTCTATCTTTTATTGAAACTATACTGTATTGTCCCAGAATATAATCAACTTCTAGAGTATCAAATGTGCCTGATATTTTCCAGTTTTTAGCACTTTGCCAATTACAATAGTGGGTGAGTTATACTTGTGCAATTCAGTAACCAGTCAAAAACTTCCAAGAAATTCTACAGTGCCAGTTAGACAGGTAACATCAGGGAAGATTCACTTCAGAGCCTCATCTGACTCTGATTTCTACAGCTTTTCTTTGCTCTGCCTTCACTCATACATCACAGCATCATATACCCTCTACTTTTATATCTCCTACTTCTCCCTGTGATTTTTCTCAGCTGGTTTGAGTTGGTATTTTCCCCAAGTATCAGTACATGTAAAGAATTGGTAAGAAGGGTAGGTTAGGTGTGTAACAATACAGCAATGAAATTTTGTCAATTTAAAGAGATGATAGCTATGGTTTTTATCTGTTCCTCATCTTAACACAAAACAGCATCACAAACCCTAACTTCAAATGCTTCCCTTTCATGTATAATTTGAACTAGCAGAAACTACTTTACATCAGTCCATTGAGTGCTGTAGTGTTTCAGCTATGCCAGCACAGCCACTGCAGTAAAACATGCATGTGTAGACAAGCCCTTTCAAAACTGCTGTAAAGCCTGCTTAGGTCAAATCAGCCAGGTTTCTACAGAAAAAAAGAGAAAATGTCTCTTGCAACAGCAAAGCACATAAGTACTGCTATTTTACTGCAATTTGCTCAATTCAGGCGCCAGATGGTTTTTGAGAGAAGTAACAACGAGAACCATTACCAATTCTGTGCATCTGTTTGCTTTAGAGCAGAGTTCTGACCAGGTTTGCTCTTCTACTAGATTTTAAATTAAATTTGAGGGCAGTGCTAACTTAGCATATGATTTTTCAGTTACTCAGAGGCACAAACTACATGACTTTATGCATTATTCATGTCACTATGTGAATCACAAGACTGTCATATACCCTTCACACTGACACTAACATGTAAGCTAGCCCACTGTGAACCTCGTGGCCCCAAATATCCATTTCCCTTTCCTGGGCCTAATAAAGGTTTTACATCCACAAGATTGTTTTATTCCTTATCCTTCAAAAAATTCTTGGTGGTAAAATTTTAACAGGTCATCCTCTGTTCATTCAAGTTTAGACTGTTTTTATCTTAGCTGGCCATGCATATGAATTGGGAAATTATAAGACTGGTTCTTATTCAACTAGTCTGGACAGCAAACCTAGTGCAAGACGTACAAAACAGTGAGGCCCAGAAGCAGTACTGGATTCCCACTGTCCCTCCTGTTTACAATGGCCATAGTGACTGTAGGCAGTGTAAATGTCACGAGTTGCTGTGTAATCTACCTGCTAATCCAAACCCAGAAAAGGAGGTCGAAGTTAACAGGCAAGTATCCAGGTTATCCAATGTATTAGTGTTACCTTATTTCTGAGTTAGAGCTGTCATGCAAGGCTTGGATTAATCTTACTTAGGGAAAATTAAGCTCACATCTCCAACTAATTTGCCTAATTTTCCTGAATATTCCTGTGTAGGCTTGCCTTTAGTCACAGTTCCTTCCCAGTTTTGCTGCGTGAGTAAATAGTTATGTTTCCTTTCCCATTTTGAGCTGTAGCCCAATGTACAACCATCAGATTACATAGTAGCTTGCTAAATTGATGTGTCAGCTAAGTTGTGGTAACTGTTCAAATGAAGCTTCTTAGCAACTCCAGAAGTGAACTAATCCAATCACACTTATTTTGTTATGTTTGCATAAACATTATCAGTCCTGAGCTCTATATTTTGATTCAGACACACTTATTTTAAGGCTCTCAATAGCTTGAGGAAATAGCTTGAAAAGACATGCAGATGTGGCACTTAGATAGATGGTTCAGTGGGGGACTTGGCAGTGCTGGGTTAATGGTTGGACTCGATCTTAAAGGTCTTTTTCAACCTAAATGATTCTATAGTAAAAGTGATGGGTAAGTCATAGTAGGAAAGGAGAGCTTTAACCTTGTAATATATACTGTGTGTTCAGGACAATATAAAACTAGGTTGATCAGCTGGCTGATTAAATTATGCTTGAGGAAAAGATATAAAGTTTTCTGAGGATAGTTTAGCACTCTTGACAAAGAATATGAAAACAAGCCAAATCTTTATTTCTTCCCCTGCAAAATAACAGCAAAGGCATAGGCTAAGGAAAACTAACATGGAAAAAAATGCCATTTTAATGTGTACTCATCACTGCAGATGCAACTTGAAATCAAGTTTTGTGGTAAAATTACAAGATCAACAGAAATATTTCTACTTATACTGAGGACAAGTCCTTTTCCTGATTGAGAGCATAATGACTCACTTGGTGTCCTGAGGAGGCAAACCTTTCCCTCACAGGACCAGAGGAAATGGCCTCAAGTTATACCAGGGGAGACTTAGATTGAATATTAGGAAAAATTTCTTCACTAAAAGGGTTGTCAAGCACTGGAATAGGATGCACAGGGTAGTGGCTGAGCTACCAACCCTAGAGGTATTGAAAAGACATGTAGATGTGGCACTTTCGGCACTGCTGGGTTAATGGTTGGACTCCACAATCTTAAAAGGTCTTTTTCAACCTAAATGATTCTACAGTAAAACTGCTGGGTAATTTCTAGTGGAAAAGGAGAGCTTTAACCTTCTAATACACTGCATGTTCAGGAATGTGAAACTAGATAGCTCAGCTGGCTGATTGAAATATGGCTATCACACTGCTAATTTAAGCATCAGATTCTGCTGCTTTTAGGTACCTAATCTACATTGCCTGCAATAAACAGAAGTGCAATGAAGTGTGAATAAAGTCTTGAAAAAAAAAGAAAAATGTAGGAAAAAAAATCCACAATTAACAGTGATAAGGCAAAGGTTTCTTTTATGGCTGTAAAGGCAGAACAAAGAGGACAATTCAGAGCAGAAATATGTACCTTCACTGTTGACAATTATTGAAGCAGTTCCAGTAGCAGCATCTGTAGTTTGACCTACAAATGCTAAGAAAGGGAAAAGTTAGAGCATGCACTAGTTCAATACATTACTTTCAACCAATAGCATGTGACGCAGTTTAATTGAATTAAATCTAAAATGAACCCATAACCTCCAGCAATTTAAAAATGCTAATTACTCTTTCATGTGCAACAATGCCAGAGAAGCTAACAACAACAAAAAGTGTTAATTTACACCCACAAAACGAAATACGAGTCCAATATTCTTTAATTTGGCTACATCTCTGCATTAGAGAAAGCATGTTATTTATACAGTCTTCTCAAGCACTCTACTCCTGCTTGGAAATACTTCTTTTATCCAATGAAACAATAGAGTCAAGGCTAAAGAAAAACAAAAATACTAAAACAACCCAGCATCTCATTCTGTGTAGATTTGCATTTCAGCAGCAATATTAACTAATGCTATGAAGGAAGTGGTGGAGTTATATGTATCCCCTATGGACTATTATTCAGAGAAATTAACATGATGCTGGCAGCACTTTCTGTTAGAAAGATTGTTCCATGTTTCCTACTATAAGAACCTGTTTTCAGCTGACAGCAAATTTGTCAAACACCAACCAATGATAGGAAATTGGTAGTAGAAACCAGTAGCACTGTAGCAGAAAACTGACCAAAAAGTTGAGGGTTTCTTTTTTCTTCTCCACAAACTGTATTTGAAAAAAAAAATCTACTATTCTATTTGAGACAAATTCTGGTGACCTTTTGTTTAAGGAGCTCTGGTGTTCTAACACTGTAGAACATGGATTTAATGCTGGGCAAAAGCGAGCTTCTTTCTCAAGATGTGCCTTTATGGCCAGTTTAACAATCTGCTCCAATTTGAAGAAGGCAGAAAAAACACCTTACATCATGCTCATCTGGTTTTGCTGAAGTCTTGCAGGTATTCGCCCTGGAGGTACCCTTGTCTAGCTCAGTTACCAGGATCAGAGCAGGACTTCCCTTGCAATTACAGCTTCTTTTCACCATGAATTCTGCACACTGGAACTGAAAGCAGAGAATGTGTGTCTTCTGTACTCTCAATGCTCTTGCAGCATGAGCAGCAAGTTGCCCGGTTCAAATGTGGGAAAAGGAACAACGGATCAATAAAGATCTAAATGGTCTGAGCAGCACTGGCAACTGGTTGGTTGTAGAAGACAAGAAGACAGGGAAAGGGGAAAATTACAAAACAGACTGGAATTGGAAAGAAAAGGGGTGTGCTGATATGCTAGGAAACAGAAGAGCAACATGAAGACATACAACAAGGACTCAAGTTATGAGAGCTGGCAGAACTGGCATTACCCCAAGGATTTTCATCCAGTACCCAGTATCCTTATGTACAACAACAAGGATATGCTAGAAAATTATTAAACCAGGACAAAAAACCTATGACTGAAATAAGACCATCTTGAGCAAAAACCTCTGAGCACACTGAATCACCCTTGCCTCCATATCTAGGAATACAAGTTAGGATCCTGGATCAACCTCACCAGGAGTGTATCTTACTTTTCTCCAGGGCTGATCAATGGAGGAGGTGGCAATCAAACACAATTCCGAGATATTTTTAACTCAATCAGCAGAAATTGGGACCTTGGACCTAAACATTCCAGCCCTTCAACTGATCTACCTAGGTATCAATGAACTACAATATGATGGAATTTCTGAATATTTTCCCTACACTTTTCTTTTATTGCTATAAAGATTATTTTAAAATGTATGTTAAGATTGCAAGATTAATAATTTAAATCAGAAAACATTAAGGTTCTTTGTGGCATATGCATTTTCATTAAGTGGTATGCATTATAATTGCTTTATTTACACAATCAAAGACACAAGGTAGGCATGCTTTGGAGACATTCAGAACTGTACACTAACAGACACTGTTTTCATTCTTTCATGCTTTCACTGTTTCCTTGCTTGGTTTTTTTGCCTAATTTGAAAGATACACAATGAATAAAGCTATATATTCATTTGTGAAATATTTAGATGTTACACTGATAAGCATTAAAAAAAGCCCACAAAATACTGATAATTTTGTCTTTAAGGCAGGACTTGAATAAGGCAATAGATTAAGCTGTGGCTGCACATTAAACAGAAGAGATAAACAGAATATTGAATTGCCACTGAGTGATTACATCTGTCCATCCTTGTCCACCCCAAAGGAGACAAGGGTAGTGTAGACAAAAAAGGTATCATATAGTTAAGCAGTGCTCAGTAGAGAGGGAATTGGTTTTACAAAGGTAAAAGATAATAGAATATTGTGGATGCCTAATTTTCCCTTTTTTCTGAAAGCCTTTTAACATTGATTTTTGTGTTTATGTGTGCTAACATCAGCTGCAGTCTCTAAACTGACTGCATGGGTCGGTTCACAAAGCAAAGGTGAAATGTACTGCATTTACCATTGAATTTCCACTCCATCCCTCCTCTGACAATGTGAAGTTGAGAATGAGTAATCAGAATGAATTTTTCAATTTCTCACTAGGCATTATTATAATTAATGCCAGACTAAACAATTGCATAACAGCAAATTATCTTCAGGTGACTTGCAATGATGCAATCATCTGAGATTTAGAGGCAATAACACTACATTTTATTTTTAGTGGTACAGCTGATTTCAGGAGTCCCCATATTCTCTCTCATATTCCTTCATTCCTGCTAGCTACACCAAAACAGTTATTCATAGTTCTGAATGGTAAAACATATCTAATAAGGTAAAACAATAATAAATCCTCCACCACCAGTTTTTGAAGTTCAAAAATAATACAAAACATTTAAAGTAAAATTTTACCTGTAGAAATACCATTCTTCTTCAAATTATCAACATAATCATTGCCAAAGGAATCACTCCCAACCTATACAAAAGATAAAATAATGGGTTTTCTTTACAGAAAGGTGAGAGGATAAATAGACCATCTTTAGACAACAAAATGCTCTACTATAATTTAAATACAACACTTTTAGTCTTTAGAAGCCCTTTGCCTTATTAATCAACAAATAATAAATTAAGAAATAATGGTAAAAATGTACTAATAGTATTAGCAAACAATAAGAACAGTGTTCTGCAGTTTTCTCCTGCTCTATTACAAACACCCATGTTGCAATATTCAAGTTTCATCCTTGTACAATCCCTGTGCTCCTCTGACACTGAAACTTCTGGGGACTTTTAAATCTGGACATGTACTGAATTTTTCACCTTTGAATTGAAAGCATTGACATTAATTCAGGTGTCCTTCTTAATTGCAGTTTGTATTTTGAATTTTTTACTTCAAGTTTCCTTGGTGGAAAAATATCAAACTGTGTCTATGGGACAGAAAGTGATGATAAACACAGCATTACTAATTTCTGCAATTCTCCGTACTAAATGTACTGTTTAAAAATTCAATATTTTTTGTTTGCATTATCCAGCAACAGCAGATCAAGTTGAGTTAGGGAGTCAAGCTATGGTCTATTGTTTTTTTAATAGCAACTTAAAAAGCTTGTAATTTCAGTTCCATTAATCTTTTTAGCTGAAAACAATTCTGCTTGCTGTTTATTCAAACTAATATACATTTCTTTTTGTTACATTACACAAGCTGAACAAAGGAGATGAGGTACATGGAGGAAAAAAATAGTTTAATTTGCTTAATATCATACGAGCATTTAAAATATATTTATAAAGCCAACAAAGCTTTTGAGTCACCACTCTTAGCCTGTCTTCAGCATGCATAGCACATGTTCCCAATTCCAAGAGTGAGTTGTGTATCCGAGCACTGTCAAAGACTAACTAATGCTACAGAAAGTATTTTTGCAAGAGGAAAAAAGAAACAGTTTTCAAATTAGAAGCCAAATTGAGATCCTGGTTATGGGTCTAGAGGAGTCCTAACCAATTATCCATCTTCTCATAAAACAGCACTACACAGCTAATGGTGTACTTTAGTTGCTAGAGGCACAAAGCAGCTGCCTCTACTGACTGCTGTTAGAAATTTGTCTATATATGAGTTCAGTCTTTAGAAAGCTTGGAGAAGGCCTGAGTACCAGCTAGTGATCACAAGAATCAAACACTTTGATTCAGAATTCTAAAATTTAAATTGGATAATCCTTCTCCTCACATATTTGATTGCATAACCATGATTTGAAACTTTCATTTCCTACAGCATCTAGAAGGTTTTTTTCTAAAGCATTATTAAGGATAGTCCTGGTCTTTCAGCAAGGAGGACAGCAATTAAGGTCAGAATAGTCTAACCAGATGGAACATTGGTCTAGTACATGGAAAAAATCCCAAACAACCCAACATTTTCTTGGGTCAATGTGTTAGTCATTGTTTTCATGTTTGAGTATATTTGTACTTTGGACTACTCCCAGTTTGCCAGACAGGGCAGGTTGTCAGGAGCTGCCTCTTCTGACTGCTTTAGGCTGGATGACTGCAGCCATCTGCAATTTAAACCTGAGCTGTGCTCACCTCTGCACCCTAAAAACTGTGCTCTGGAATACCTTCAGTCTGATGGTATCACCTTCTCCCTCCCTTGCTACTATGATTCTTCTACAACAAAACTCACAATCTGCTCAGTTAATTCAGCAACAAAATATTTCATAACCATCTTCCAAAAGCTCAACTGAAACTTCCTTCCTTCAGCTCTGCATCCTGCATGACTGACAGACAGGCATTCCTTACTTTTCAACTGTCAAAGCAGCTGAGATCAGCCATGGTACTTTCACTTGCAGCAGGACATCTCAGTGCTGGAGGGAACCCCTCCAAGGGGTATCCATGGAGGTCACTTTCCTCTGGAGACTTTTTTCCATGTTAGTTCATCAGTATCCAACCCAGTTAATCCTAGTGCATTTGAAGGACTTTATTTTTCCATTCAGGCTTTACCCCCAAGGAAGACAAGAGTATTGGGCATTAGACTCAGTTTAGATTAAAGGCATATTTACTGACCATGTCAAATTATATAACATTGTTTTAAATATTTTCTGCTTTTGCACAGACTCTGATAGATGGACTATTGGAAAAACAGAAAAATAGATGTCTCAGTCTGCAGACCACAGAACACTGTTAAGAGCTGAAACAGCATTTCTTGTTTCTTCATTTCTTAACAAAGCCATTTGTACAAGCATTTTTGTCACGCAGTTTACATATCAGAATAAGTGGAAATACATCAGTATTTTTCAGTCTGGGTTTTCCCTGTTTATGATCATGTTTTCCACATGGAGCTAGGGAGCTGGCTGGCATCATAGCAACTAGAATTCTAGCAGCTTAAGAATCAAACTCATCTGTACCTGAACAACAAAAAGGATGTACCTTTTGATAATTTTTTAATTTATTTTATATGTTCTTTTTCATTTCAAGTGTTTACTCTTTTTTATCATTAGGGAATTATACAGGTACTAAAGACAAGCATAAGACAGTAATACAAAAGGAAAAAGCAACTGAAGATACCCATCATACTCTGTCCTGCATCTGAGATACAGCTATATTCATGCAATGAAGTGAGAATTTAGCCTATAGCACTTTAACTTAAATTTGGCTTATGGATAATTTAAAAAGACTACACAACATGGTAATACAACACTTCCTGTTTCTAGGTAGGAAACAAATGCAGCCATGGCTTAAACAGAATTTAGTACATGCAATATCAGCAATGTCCAGTGAAGATCATTCCAAACTGTTTTTCAGAAGCAGAACCTTTTTCAGCACATACAATGTGTTTCAGACCAACATCCCTCCACCATCTTATTCTAGGATGCCGAACAGATTTTTTTGGGATTGGTCACGACAAAAAGAAAGAAAATAGTTAGGGGAGTTTGAAATCTCTCTAGAACACTGTTGTTTTTTCAGTACTGCAACAGTGTTCTTTTATGAACCTGAGCAATTAATTTATTTGCTTAGATCCTTTAGTACCCTGAAAGGAATCCTTTACATTTCTCTGTAACTATCCAATTAATACATCATTTTACAGGACTGAGCAAATTGACTGCTACTGTGACACACATTGATAACTCAGAGTAACAGTGGCCACTTGCAGAGACATCCAGGCAGGAAACAGAACATTGTTTGCATTTCCACTACCAAAACTCAAATTTTTAACATTTTTTACAATTTTTACATTAAATTCCACAGCACTCTGTGGTATCTCTAATCATAACAGTAAGTCATTATAATTCTCTCTCTCTCAAACCCTTACCAAATACTGACTCTTGTGTTTTAAAGCTCTGAGATATGAAGAATTCCTTGTCACTTGATCTGAGATGTCAATCTCCAGTCTTCTTGAGGACATCCTCTGTCTAAATTACACTCGTACTAAGAGGATGCCACACTCCAACAGAATGTCCCTTTAATATTAATACTGATTCCATTTTCTGAACTTCAGATTGTAGAAGTAATTTTTGCATCCACACTAGATAAAAAATGTTGGGAAATATGACCAAAACAGAAGCATGTAACTGAGCACAGAGTATGTATGTTAGAGGCAATCCAGCTTAAAGAACCAACTTCTGATTAGTTGTTGCAGTAAAAATAATGTAATTGCAGAGGCTCATTATTGCCCAATTCTTCATAGTTTATTAAGCAAGAAATTTTATATCTCATTAACCTATGCAGATATAAGACTGTATATGAGACTTCTATGAGATGAGATAGTATTTTGTGAGGCTATAAAGTGCAATTTTTAAAAATAACAACTTTCAAAATTAAAAAAATAGAAAATGCTAATATTTTCTCCAACAAATACACAAGAGAAAGAAAGAGAAAACAGGAGAAAGAGACAGACGGACAGAGAGACAGAAATATGGAAAGACAGAAAGAAAGAAGACTGGGTTTTACTGAAATAACAGAAATATGTTATTAAAAAGTACTTAGAAAATATAGTAGCTACTAAATTTTATTATGAATGTGTATGTTTCCATTGCACTGAGCAAAGGGCTAGACCATTAAAAAAATTAAGCAAAATTCACACTTGCAATGGAAAAAAACCCTTTAACATTTAGCAGGAAATGTTATAAGGGAATTCACTGCCAGTTCATCTTGTACTTGAATCTGATCGTTCTTGAATGCAAAGATGATGAAATATACATAATATGACAGAAGCGCAAACATTGCCAAAAAAACCCAACCCCACACTGTAGAACAACTAGTGATAATAACTCACAGAAATGCTTTCAGGTGTAATTTAAATTTATAGCCAGCATTATTTAGTCTAAATATTGAATTGAAAGAACAATGAGGGAGGCTTCCTTGAGATGTTTGCAGTACTTCTCAAAAAATCCTTGACAGACAATGATCCAACAAATTTAGCATCCTCCCCAGCTATGGCAAAAAACAAAGTATGTCCAGTCAGTTTGAAGTTTCATCTACAGTTAGCACAGGATAGACAATAAAGACTACAGAGAGAAAAAATTTGATCTTAACCGTAGTAATGATCACTCAAAACTTATAATGTTTAATGACAAAAATCAAAGAAAAGCATTGTAAGAATATAGCATCTGCCAAGCTGAATCAGTCCAATGGTCCTTGAGTAAGTCTTTAGAGCTGCAGTACATCAGATGCTTCAGAAAAGTAGGCAAAAATATCCCACAGCACACAAAGGTGCTAGAATTTGGAAATGATCGCTTTCTTAACCTCAAGTAATGACATACTTCAAAGCACTTTTACATTCCTTCTCAAATTTGTCACTGGCTTGTGAGTATCAGATTTTTAATCATCTACAAAGTAAATTTCAGAGCAACCGTAGCTTCTAGCACCTGAATGCCATCAATGAAATGCTGATTGCTGTAACAGTGGGGAACATAAAGAGGAAGGCCTAATCAAGATTTCTTAAATTTTGAACACGTCTAACTCTTCCCAATTCTCTTTTCCATGGCATATCAACCTAAGTTTTGCAATCCTTCTCTATATGCAATTTCTGTCAGATCTGTAGCCAACTAGTCTTTGGTTCTGGCAGTGTTCTTAAACAGCCTCCTCCATGCTTAAATTTATAGCTGAAATAAGAAAAAGAAAAGAGAATTAGAGAGAGAGTTTAAAAAGCTAAAAACATACCAGAAGCTCTTTGGTAAGTGACCAAAAGGTTTACTGGAATTTGCATGAACATTCAGTTCAGCTGTAATTGAAGAGCAAGTCAATGCTTACCTTGCAGATCAGCGAGGTCTTGGCCCCAAGTCGAGCAGACTGGACACATTGGTTGGCTCCTTTCCCACCAAAACCAACAAAAAACTTATGTCCAATGATAGTTTCTCCAGCTTTTGGCAATCGTGTAGTAAGGCTATTGCAATTTAAAGCAATATTTACATACATTAGTGACTTAAGATAACAAGCATCTTCAAAATAAGAGTTACATCGTTATAATCCTAAATGGCTCAACAGCCAGCCAGTAAGACTGAAAACTATTCGAAAGACCTTTTAGGGTTCTACTCCACATCCCACTAGTTTAAGTTTATTTCTTATATGCCACCCAGTCAAGTTTCTTGTCCCCTCAAGAGAAGGGCTGCATTTCTTTTGTTCATGTTTCATGTAGTACCTGAAGAAGTTGTACCTGATCCCTGACTGGGATTCCCCCGTGCTAACTCAATACAGATAAACCATGAATCTATAGGTCTCCCTGTTCATAGGGATTTTTTACTGTAACATTAGGCTCAAGTTCACATATAGTTCATTTAATTCCATTACATGTAATTATACCTTCTTAAACTATCCTTAAGTAATTTTTCATGCTGTTGATATTCACACCCCTAAGAATTGTAATAGTTACCAAAACCTGCCTCTCCTCTGCTGTCATGCAGGCACACTGTACATATTTAACATATTTCTTTTTTAAGTTTTTCTTTTACAAATCAAGCTTTACAACTTCTCAGCATTTTGTTTTTTCCTTGAATGCAGTCCAATTACATTTACATCCTTCTGCGGATGGGTGCCCAGAACCAGATGCACTAATACAAGCCGAAAGCCATCAGGAGTGTATTCTGATTTCATTTCCATTTTGGAAAAAAACAAAACAAAACTGCAGTTTTGTTAACCCTGCCAGATGCTTTGCTATCTCAAACAAAAGTTGAAAAGTGTAAAAGACACCAAGACTGTAGGGTAGAATTTCTCAGAATGCAAACACTACCTGACTTTCGTAATTTCTGTTAAAATACATAACCCAAAGATGCATTTTCAACACTCAGATAACCAACATTTCTGCCTTCTCAAGCCATGCATTCTAGATACAAGGCCTAAAAATATCATTTTTAAATCTCTTACTCTACAAACAAGTTCACAACACATGGAAAGGAAAGGCATTCTATAATGTAGTAACAACCTGTTTAGTCAACAACAGTTACCTCAGACAGTTTCCAGAAGTCTGCGGGATAGAAAGGGGAATGGGAGACTGAAAGAATGCAGAAAAATCCAACCTAATGATGAAGAGATTATCTTCAGCTCTGTTTGTCAATTTAAAATACCATTTTACCAATAAATCTCACAGCAGCTTCAAAATTCAAAAACTGAATTCTGGGCTCCTCAGGACAAGAGAGCTGTGGAGCCCCTGGAGCGGGTCCGGCTGAGGGTAACAAAGATGATTAAGGGACTGGAGCATCTCACGTATGAGGAAAGGCTGAGGGAGCTGCGCCTGTTCAGCCTTGAGAAAAGATGCCAGAGAGGGAACCTCATCAAAGTCTATCAGTATCTGAAGGGAGAGTACCAGGAGGATGGAGCTGGGCTCTGCTCAGTGGTGCTGAGCAATAGGACAGGAGGCAGTGGACAGAAACTGATGCCCAGAAAGTTGTCACCTGAACACGAGGAAGAACTTCTTTACTGTGTGGGTGACTGAGCCCAGAAAGTCTCCCTTACTGGAGATATTCAAGAACTGCTTGGATGCAATGTGCCATGTGCTCTAGGATGACTCTGCTTGAGCAGGGAGCTTGGAACAGAAGATCCACTGTGGGCCTTTCTAAATTCAAGTATTCTGTGACTCTTTGAAAATTGCCAGCCTTCCAATTCAGAATAAAAGGTTAGATATTACAAGAAATTATTCACTGTGGGGGTGGTGAGACAAGTTGCCCAGGGAGGTTGTCAATGCCCCAGCCCTGGCAGCATTCAAGGCCAGGTTGGATAAGGCCTAGGTCTAATGTAAAGTGTCCCTGCTTATGGCAGAAGAGGTTATGACTGGATGATCTTTAAAGTTCCTTTCAACTCTGAATGTTCTAGGATTCTATGCTTCTGCACTAGGCAATCACTACAGATTGTTTTTTGAAAGGATATGAAGAATATGTGTATATTACTTTTTTAGCTTATGCTGCACCTTCTGGGGTATATGGGTGTTTGCAGAATCTTACAGAACTAATGACAGAGCACAGCCTATTCTCAGGAAAAAGCAAACATTTTTTTCTCCCTCCAATTTTCAGTTTCGTCAGTCCAAAGGTTTAGGATCATTAGAAAGTCAAGAAAACCTAAAATGAAACTAGCAAACTCAAACAAGTCCCAAACTCCCAGAAATTAACGTTTTGGCTTTGAAGGAGTTGTTACAGGTCTGTGCTTCATCAGTAGTTATAGTTTCCAGAGAGATGCAGGTAGGGATGCAGCCTCACTAACAGAAACACTCACTAGCACAGCATGCCAGATTTTAGGATGGCATACACAGTCACCAGGTTTCTTTTGTGTGGGTGGCCACAGATAAACCCCCGAAGAGTCACACATACAGCTCATAGCACTCATTTCCAGAGATTCAGAGTCAGAGCCAGGAACATTTTGTTGCGAAATGTTTAAACCATTTTCATTAAAAACACAAAAGCTTTTAAAAAATAAACTTATAACCACATATATATATATATATATATATAAAATATATATATATATATATATATATATATGGAAAGGATTGCTAGGTTCCTAATACAGCAAAGCTAAAACTGTTTGCCCACAGCAGCATCGAGGAAATTGTTTCCAACAATGAGTAACTGTACATTCTCAAGGAAAAAGGTGCAACAATAAAGAGTATCAATAAACAGTAATACATAAACAATATTCCTTAATTGTAATATCTGCAATTTATCACCATTTTCACCACTGGAAGCCAAAGTAGAGATGGTTGTGGACCAGAGAAGGAAGGCCACAAGACTCAGCTGAGGAAGCTCCTCTTCAGCTACTGCCAGGGTACCGCACATACACATCTAAAATTAGGTGCCATTCAGTAAGGAAGGATGTTTCATCCAGCCTTGGTAATAAGAACAAATAGCAGTTCTTGTGTAGTTCCTTTCATCCACACATCTCACTACACCTTAAAAAGCAGAACAACATTATTCCTGTTTTGCGGGTATGGAACTTAGTCAAGGCATTTTGCCTTTTCATGCCTTGGGTCAGTTAAGAAGCCAGGGGCAAAACCAAAAAGAGAGATCAGCTTAATCTACCAGCTCACACTGTCTTCTCATTTAAATTCTGCAGTATGAAAATGGCATCAATTCTCAATTCATTTTTCTTCCTCAGGCAGTTTTTTGGTTTTTTTTTTAGAGATTATAGCTTATTCTAAATAGAATTTGCTTCCATAAAATCAATATATTTTTAATCAAAATTTTTGTGATTCCAGCACACATCTCCTAATAGGACTGCTCAGAGTTCATATTCAAGTATGTTCAACCATAAAAAATATTGTTGCTTTAACAGTGGCCAAACTATGACTTGATTCTTCTCTCTTTTATGTTGGCATCAACATGCAACTCCAGTGGAAGCATCATAATTTCACTGGTGAAAAAACAGGCTTGATGAGATGAGAATTTCGGTCTCAGTGTTTCAAGTAGCATGGCATAACAACTGCCTGTGGGGTTCAAACAGCTTGTGGAAAACAGGGAAATGACCTTTTTTATTGCTTTGATGGAAAGGTACAAGGCAAAGGGCAAAGGATCAAGTGCAAGTGTGATTTATAACTGGTCAATTTTTAAAATAAGCTAAAACAGACCAAGCAAAAACGTGCAGCAACTTTCTGTAGCTCTCTACAAACAAACCTTCACCATATTTCATTTTAGACATGGTTGCCAATCATTCCAGACCAATTCTCCACTCCAGAAGCCCATTCTTATTTTCCATATGAAACAAATTCAGAGTACTTATCTATATAGGTAGTTTTAACTTTCACTGAAACCAGCAGTCCTGTAACAGGCTTCTTTGCCAATACAATGGTACTCTCTCATCATTTAATTCTGCAACTATACTAACTTTTGATTCACATCAGACAATTTTAATGAGCATTTCAGGCTTCTTTTATGAGCAGGCAGTGATGACTAATCTGTATGATTAAGAAACCCTATAAATTCTTGGCTTATTCATGGTGTCACAAAGAATACCTAAAATAGCCTAAAAGTGATGAAACAGCTAATGTAACTCCAAAACTAGGCTAAATAAGTTAATTAGAAAAAATGTCACATTGGCATTCAGAATTGTTACATAAAATGTTTTGCAAAGCCGTTTACAACTTCTGACGTAATTTGAAAACACTGACCTGAAAAACCCAATATAAGTTACTATTCAACAGACTCCTCCTTGCTTACATGACAAATTCTGCTCACCTTTAAATGGTGCAAAGGATACTAAGTTCCTATGTCTTATGAAAAATCAGAAACTGAACTTGAAAGCTCCCAATACATTCTAAGTAAAATAAAATCACTGTATGTTTTGCAAATTGTGCACGGTACAACTGAATCATATTTATAGAGGAAAGTTCAGACTGAAACATCTTGAATTACTTTGGACATTACAAGGAATATAATCACTCATAATTTCAATTGAGTTTTTATAAAACAATATTTAAATGTAAAGCACACAGGAATGCTGCCCACATTTGTGACAAATGAAGACTCTTACATACACTTACATTTCAGAGGTTTGGGACGAATAAAGGCACACACATAAGTATTCTACCACTGCACTAACTGCAAGCTTCCCTTCCAGTGTATGCCGCGAGCTCCCTTAGAGGCTAGAGCTGATTAGCCTTTGTATTTAAGGATAAACATCCCTTTGGAGGGATGGCATTAAAACCAGAATAGAGCCCTTTACTACAGTGTTGAAGCACTGAATCAGAGGTGAAAGCACAGTGTACTGAGTCATTAGCGCACCTTTCCCGATATTCTGGGTTTTCTCAAAAAGTTCCCCTCTAAGCAGTGACTAGATCACATACAGAGATAGAAAGTATGAAGGGGAAAGGGAGAGATGCATATGAAGTAGAATTTGCATAAATTAATCCTGAAATTAATCATGGTTTGCTTCTGATTCTTCACACCTAACCACTGTTTGTTCATTGTTTTCAACACACGAAAACTAAAAAGATGTATTTTTATTGTCAACTTAAACTGATGTGAAGCCATACCCTCTTCTCACAGCATTTCCCCACTACTCCTCTAGCACTGCTTTTACTGCTTACAGAGCTTCCTAATTCAAAACATTTTTGTTCAAAGGGTCATTTTCATTTGGATCAGTGCATTCGTCCAATTCATTATCCAGCAGCTAAGGTGGGCCTATGAAGGGAGGAGCAGGAGAGCCTCTGCTGGCAGCAGTACAGCCAGACTGCCCTGAGCCAAAGCTGGAACTTGCACTTGATAGTACTTTGTATTGAAAACACTTAATGCTCTGTTGCTAACGTTTGCTTAAGTAGTACAATATACTTAGCTCATTAGATATATGGAAAAGCAGAGACTATCAGTACGTTTCAGAGAACGGCATGTATGAGAAAGGAAAATAGCAAAGCACATGAATATTTTTCTCTAAAAAAGCCCCAACAATATTTTCATCAGGCAACTCAGAGGGGAAGAGAATTTCTACATCAGATTAAATATCACCAAAAATGCTTAAAATGACTGTCATTTAAATAGTATCAAAATAAACATTCAGGTTTCTTTAATTCCTGAAGAAAGGTGAAGATGAACACGGGTAGGAAAACAGCAGCAGAAATAGTGAATTTAAAACTGACTTAATAAAAAGCAATAGAATGTAAAGCTCTAGAATTTAGCTTTGCTTCTGTTTTCTTTGAATCACTGAACAAAACTTGCTTTCTCCACTCCTGGGAATTCCCTAGAATGGGGAAAATCCCAGTGAGATTAGAGTAGGTGTAACTTAGCCACTGTCTAGTACATATAATTTACTGGCCTTTCATGGGTCTCACAACTGAACAAATACAAAGGACAGAACAGTTCTTCCCTCTAACATAATACAACATTGTGGTGAAAAAATCTCAGACCTCCTTTGGATCTGGCTTAACATTTTGGTTTAGCCTTGGTCTGTTTTGTCTAGTTTCATTTTGAAGATTTGAACATGTGCTGTGGGAAAATATCCATAACATGGAGACAAAAAGACCACACTCTTTTCAAAATCCGATATTCTTGACTCATTTATGCTTTCACCCCTTTAAATCATCCATTAAAATATCTTATTGGGAGGTAGAAAACTTCCAAGATTTCTGAAGAGATTACCTCAGGAATTTAGTTAACTATATTTTGGTTTAAGCATGGGGCAATCTGGTTCTAGGTTTGTAGACTTCCTTCAGACCTTTAGTGACTGACAAAACCCTAAAGATCATAGCAAATGTCTATTTTTTTTCCTTCTATGTTCCTGAACATGACAAGATTTTCTTTAAAAAAAAACAAAACAAAACTTTTCAGACAATTCAAACACTAGCCTATTGCTTGGATGTTTGATGGTCTCAGTTCTCTCTGTAGCCCACAGTGATGAACATTATAGAAGCACTACCCAAGCTGGTATCCGGCACAATAACTGACACTTAGAGGAGTCCCTCTACAGCACAGTGATATGCAAAAGCTTTACACCATCATCCTTTCAGAGGGATTTTTAAAAATCTGTTTGATTTTACATCAAAAAACATTTATCACCACAACACAAACAAGTGAATGATAAATTGGTGCAAAGCTGCAGGAATCTTTTCAATGAGTTTTGCCATCAGGGAGAATATGTATTTTATAAAACAGAAATATATATAAACAACAGATAACTATACAAACTGTTTATATAAGCACATTAATAGATATATAGATATCTATAAATAGACAAACTGGTTTGTAGATCTTATTACTAAGTGGGTAAACAGCTGAAGTGGCACAACTGTAGAAAATCTCAAGCAAGGGAGAAAAATAAATGAATGGCTGTGACTATACATAGGAGGGCCACCAGCGTTATAGCTTCTTATATGTACAATCACAACTTCAATTGAAAAAGACCAAAACTTGTAACACATAGAATGAGAACAGCTGTCCACAGCTCCTCAAGAACTTCAATGAATAATTTTGTTGACCCTTTGTGCAGAATCAGATTTTACCCTCCTACATATTAAAAGATGAAACAAATAGAAAGGCATTCAGATGAATGCCCCGAAGCATTTATGGTAGTACACTGTACTGCATTTCAATGAAATTATGGTATTACTAAGACATCAAATTCCTAAATTAAGTTACAAATATGAAAACTTCAACACAAAATTTATTTTTTTTTACTAATTACCAAAAAGCTTTCTCATGGAACAACAAACCTGTAACAATTCCTCATATCACTAGCATTTAAATCTGGGGAAAAGGTGGCACAACATTGGTGAGTTCATAATCTGTGAAGTGTTTAATTCTGAAGCTGAAGCTCTAAAGAGATTTAAAACTCAAATAAATCTATCTTCAGATATTTAAGTCTCAGCAAACATTCCATCATTCTTACCAAACATCTGTTTCGTATTTAAGATTGTGGAAATTTTCAGAATTGCTACTCTCTAGCTTTTTTTGCCTCCCACGTTGTTCTTCATTGATGTCTCTCGATTACATTATTTTTGGAATGGCAGTTACATAATTATTTTCAATACAATCTGACAGTAATGTTAGAATAGACTGTCTCTGAAACAGGCTGTGCTCACCCAAAACTGAAGCAGGCTGCCTACAGTTCCTGTGCTGAACAGAACATTGTATCATGATGAAATAGCAGTGCTGAAGCAGAAAAAAAAACCCCAATACAAAACAAAACAACCTTTGCAACCCAAGCAAAGAGTGATTTTTACATGCCCAAGTACAGATTAAGATAAACAAGACATGTGAACATTAACCTTTTTTCTATACCTCTTAGAAAAAGAATTTATCAGACAACAGTGAACAAAGCGGAAATAATATGGTTGGTTGGACAAGCCACATGGTCCTTGTTCTTGTCATCGTGATTTTCTATATACTGGTAAATCAACAAAGTAATCTGTACTATTTTTTTATTCTGATACTTTACTGATATCTGATACTGATAAAGTATGATACTTACACTTTACTATACATACAGAAAAGAGGGCACCTACCATACAAAATCTTGCTGTCAGTCTTTTTCAGGTAAAAAAATAAAAATAACCCCTACACACCATTAAGTATTGGCATTTTGCACACAAGCATATTGTGTTTTATATACTATAATATTACGAGCAACATCATAGATGTGTTTTCAGAGTACAGAGTCATCAAGACTAAGTACAGTGGGGTCCAAGTACTTATAATTTTTTTCAATAAGATGTTGTTCTAAAACCTTATAGCCAGGACAGTAATTTTGATAAATGTGATATTTTTTATCAAGTTTGTATGAGCAGTGCTTCCTGCTGAATCCATATGAGTAATGAATGAAAAGTATAACCAAAATAAGACATTGTTTACATACATTTATTCAATGTATCATAAATAATGAAAGCAATAAATATATTAAAGTACATATATATTTATTATATGAGAATAGAATAGAATAGAATAGAATAGAATAGAATAGAATAGAATAGAATAGTTCAGTTGGAAGGGACCTACAACCATCATCAAGTTGAACTGCCAGCCACTTCAGGATAAATTTTTGGTCAAGTTTTTACTTTGAAACTATCTTACTGTTGATTCACTGATAAAAGTGTTCCATCTAATTCCATCTAATTATAAAGGCACCAACTAATATCAGGGATTACAGTAACATTAAGGCTTGCAGGGCAAAGATGAGAATGTGCAGGGTGTGGGGGGAGTGTGCATGGGCTTCACTGGCCAAGATTAACTCTGCTGTGACAGGTAGGAATCTCCTCTAGGTAAGTCCCTTTACCTTTTTCATAATTTAAGCTCTCTTGGGAGAGGTAGATCCCTAAATATCAGAAGGAAAAGTGTAATTCTGTATAACCCTGGCTTCTAATGCCTACCAATAGACAATTATTGTGTCTCCATTTAAGCACAGAATTTAATGAGCAATGGGGAATAAAAACTGAAGAAAAACCTGCACATTTTTGCTGCCTCTATATGGAGTAATACAAGTTCCAACAAAACCACCAACTACTTTTTTTCCAACAGATCATTTTTCACTTGGTCCTGTCTGGGAAAAAGAAAAATGAAATTAATTTTAAAAATTATTGAACAATACTAACAGGATATTCCCAATGAATAATACTAACAGGATCAGACAATTAGAAGAAGGAATGAATATTCAATTCTCATTGCTGTTGAGAACATAAAAAATGCCAGTCTTCCCATGAGTCCTGAACTTGATCTGCTTATCCTTTATTTTCAGCTCTGACCAATATTTTTTTCTTTTTGCTGCTTATACTATCAAGGTTTATGCATTTTGTATAAATAGGTATCTGAAAGAACACAGGAAACATAGGAAGTGATGAAAGGAATAAATTAACGAAAGGGAGTTATGATACTTTGGACATAAAAGTTATTTTTGAAAGATGAGAGACAGGGAAATAGCAATACGGAAGTGCACTGTAAGAACATGATGTATGAGGACAACAAGAAGAGGTGAAAGCAAATCAGGGAACTTTCATGGTTCAACAATGACATACTATTGATGTTGCACAGGAGAAAAAGGAGGAAAAAAGGACTAAATTCAGAAATGAAAAAAAAAAAAATACAGAAGAGAGCACATCGATATATTTGGGAACATTACCACCTTACTTATTTTATAATTAGTTGTCATAAAGATCAACATGTTCTACAAAGCTGCACCTACTTTGGCAACAACTAGTGAAAAATAATTTTGTATTTTCTTCAGGCTCGAAGTGTAAGATACGAGGATCCTCAAGGGAACCTGGATGTCAGCATCAAATAACTTACTGCAGCTTGATATAGGAGCTAACAACTGGAGCCATATAAAACAAGCAAACAAAAACTTACTGGTAAGCTCCTATGGAAAGAACAGCTCAGACAGCTTCTAGAGGCAACAGAATATATATGCCTGCCCAGAGTGTTTTTACACAAATTTGTTACCATCGACTCTGTATGACTTTTATTGCAGGTTTTGATTTGTGCCAGCAGCTCTTTACTGTCAGGAGTACTAAAATTCACCCGAAGATACTTAAGTCTAGAAATGTATCTAGGAAAATTACTGTTTCCTTTAACAGTATGGCCAGAAAGTAATTCATTAACAAGACAGAATGGAATATTAATCATACCATTGTGTCTCACAAAGGGGGAGAAAATACAATATTCTTGGTGTTGGTTGTTAAAATCTAGTGCCAAGCACCTGCCTATTGTGATGAGTATTTTCAAAGGAGTTCCTTTAGATAACTTCCCATTTGACTGTTGTGAATCTTGCATGTTAGACATCTCCAGACTGAAAAGGCAAGAGACATTTTATTTTAAATAGTCAAAACCAGTTTCCAATAATAGTAGGACAACAACCAAATCATTAATAATCTGTGGAAGTTATATGGAAAAAGTATTTATTGGGGCTAGAAATTATAGATACTTTCATAACACAACATAATATTCAATGTGTAGCACGGGATATAGCAGAAGCCCAAGGAACACCCTACAGTACTGACACTGCTAGTGCCCAGTGTATTGATGCTTTGCATGCTATTTACTTGGAACTGCTCAGCTGCTAACAACCCTACAGAGAGCAAAAGGCAATAGTTGTGCTCTCTGTAAAGTGGGATGTTATAATGTGAAGCAACGGCCATATGTTACAGAGCATTACTGAGATAAAATGCCATCTTTTTGTAGCACAAAGACAAATCCCTTCTTATTCTGATATTGGACAATTGGTAAATAAGCTTTCATCCCAACATTCTCTTCCCTGATCACAACGATTTTACTTCCTGACTTTTCACTTTCTTTCAACACAGGTATCTACTCTGGGTTTTCCACAGACAGATGAAGCCTCAGAAGGAATGCAGAATGATGGGGAAGATGCAGCACAGGACGTTGCTGTAACATCACCTGAGTATATAGTCAGCAAATAAGAGCCAGGTCTGTTATGGCATTAGTAATTTTAAGTCTCCAAAAAATACATACAATAATTTTGTCTATCCTTTTATTCTAACTTGGTTCCATTTCAGTGAACAAAAATGTGAAAAGGAATTTCTTTCTGCTGTAGTCACTCATATGGTAAGAATTTCAGGATCAACCCTTTCACATCCTAGACTTTCTGTGTTACGGGACACACGCAAGTTTGTATGTACTTAGGGCACACCATTTTGGCATTTTTTTCCAAATGGTCATACCCAGATCGTTGAACAAGATATTTTATGAGAGTTCAGTTGTGTTAGGTGGGAAAATAGACAGGCTGAAATGTGCAGAGATATAGTGTCTTTCTGAAATGAAACTACATTACCAAAAAATTACTATTAATTTTGTCTCATGTTGCAATACCCAGACTGATGACGTCCATTCCTTACAAACATTCATCTAATGTCTTTTCCCTTTCTTTTCACACTTTTTTTGAGGAAAGTCTACTTCCTTGGCTTAAAAATTCTTAAGCATTTGAAGGGATGAAATAAATTATGTTTTGAGTCCACCACTGCCATCTTGCAGCATTAGCAACTGTTCTAACACTGGACTCTACATTTTAAATGGATGAATTTTCTTTTGCCATTACGGTGTTGAAACTGGCCTCTCCTGTCACCAGCCCATGAGAAAGCATGTATACCCTCAGGAAGGTTCAATAAAGAGATTCAGCTACTGATACCTGGAAAACAGAGCACCCATTAAAAAGATGAAAAGACTGATGATCACGCTATTTTACTTTTGTGGGTAGTGTCTAATAGCTTACTGACCTCCAAATGTGAAAAATTACATCCTAGTGAGAGCAGAAAATTGTGCATCTTTAAGTCAAACCATTAAGTAGCTCTGAATAACAAAACTATAAGGAGTGCCACTAGGTTTCAGACAAGTGTTCTTGGCCAGGTGAGAGAACACAAGATGGAGTAGCTGATTTTCTTCTCTCATTAGGAAAATATACCCCAAAAAAGTATCACCTGCTAGGATTAAAATATTTCTAGATTCATTTACTCCATTACACAAGTGAACTCTCCAGAGGATTAAGCAATAGTTTCCCAGCCTCACACGGACTAAAGCTAAAAGCTTGTTAAACACTAGTTTTATCTCACAAACCATAATTTTTAATAGCTAACACACATAGGAAAGGCATAATCCTCCACTGATGATATCATAGTCTAGTGCCATGGAAATGACTGCAATATCATAAACACAGGTTTAAGATGACCTCACTTTCATTGGAAAGAGGGAAATTTCACTAGAATGTGAATGACATTGGGAATAAACACATAGATACCATACAGTGAAAAACTCTCTTACTAGCCAGTTAAACTATAGAAGATGGAGACAACAACTAGAGTTACAGCTGAACAGAAATAAGGTTCTCCTGGCCAAACACTGTGTTACTGCCTATGAAACTTTAAACAGAGAGCCCTCTGAACTCCTGTCAGGGTTCCCCTTTCTAAGTTCACCACACCACAGAGGAGTCAAATCCCTGCCCTGACAGGCATACAGTTTAACCACAAGAACATGAACAAAGTATGGCTATGAGAACCCAGTGTAGGATCTCAGAGCAACGTTGTAGCTGGAATGCTTCCTAGAATGAGTAAGTCCTTCAGAAGTGGGAGGAAGAGAACTCCACAGTCTCTTGAAGCACAAAATAACATGAAGTCAGACGCAAATGCAGAAGTACGATCTCAGTGTGGCAAGTGCTAAGCATCTTGGCATCAGCTCAGGAAAATACATATATTTAACCTTCAGCTCTGAAGTACTCTAAGAGGCGTCAAACAACTCAAGGATTGGAAGCTGAAATTTGTGTGTAAGCTTTGTTTTGCCGTGAGTTGGGAACGTTAAGTACTGTGCGGGACCCCAAGTTGAGAAAAGAAGCTTGAACTGAGAAAAGGGAGTGGAGAAATGTACAAGGCGATAATGATCTCACTTAAGAAGAACCTTTTATCTTGAAGGATCTCAAAGCAATTTACAAATTTAAGCAGACCAGACACTGCAGCTGGTAGGAAAAGAAGCAGACAGCTGGGAACTCATTCATGGGAAGGAGGAGGTAACAGAGGACCCTCTGGTGCTGTATCTTCCAAAATACTGTTGCTGGGAGAAGACAGCAGGACTAGAACAGAGCTTTTCCCTGAATTTTGCCATGCAGCCATGTGAGAAAATTGCAGAAAGCAAGCAGATAGGCAGAGCTGACAAAAAGAGATGCAGAAAAGCAAAGGACCTTTTCACAACTGGGGACCTGTCACTGTTAGCACTGTAGTTTCCCTACTTCTTATCTCAATTTCAACCCTTTAGGTAGACTCTTCACACTTTCTGCAGTAAAAACTTTGGTCATTCCTATTATTTTTGCCTCTTTTAATACCTTACTCCAATTCTCTTTACTTATTCCTATCTTTTTACAAAGAAAACTGCCCTTCTTCCTGTCCTCAAATTGCAAAATGTTTTCCCAATGCACAGAAGGGCAAATAATGCTGGTTTTGGCTACTGGGATTCATGTAGTACAGGCCTGACTGTAGCACCACACTGGGTATTTTTTAGCTCAAAAGCACTATTAAATACATACTATTAAAACTTAACAAGACAAATGAGTCTAAAAAACAAGGTATATTAGTTATTGCTGAAATGGAATTGCCTCTGGAAGTAAGAACAGTGCCTAATTACAGTACACAGTAGCATAGGACACAAAATGAAGGCACCAAATGAAAGGGCAGGGACATTTCAATTAAATAGAATCCAGAAAGCAACACTTCTGTTGTGCTTAACTTAAAAGACATTGTGTGACTACTTTCACATTCATATTTCCTGAGACTTCTAAAACTTCCACATTTCCATTTAGGAAGGGGAGGAAAAAAAACCCGTCTTCATGCAAAAGAGCCAAAGACAAGCGCTGAGCAGGTGTTCTAGCACTACCAGTCCTTCTCAGAGAGGGCCCACAGCATCCTCTATGGCACAAACAACAGTTTCTTTCACAAGGTGCCAGCTGGGATCAATGGCGCACTGTCTCTTGCTTGGGGTTCACAACCTTAGTTGCAAATGCAGCCCTTGTAATGAGTTAAAAAAAAAGTCCCTGGTGGCCTTGCCCTAGTTATTTTGTGTTAAGAAGCACCCAAGCAGACATTTTCCCTCCTTTTTCCCTCTTCAATATTTTGTCTTTTTTTGTTAGAGGAACTTTGTTGGAAGCTTTCCAAATCTGGGGTATAACATCAAATACCTTTAACATGCTAGAATATTAAACTGTGTCTCACCCCAAAATCACTCAGATTTTGCTGGAGGATGACAATTTTATTTCAATTTGCAGCAGTGAAAAGCTTCTTTTGACATAAATGAGCTTGGATCAGGCCCTGTATCACCAGTGTTTGGGCCAGTAGAGATACTCAAAAGCTGTACATGCACAGTTGACAATTTTCTTACTGAATGCCATTACTGAAGATTTCATCAACTTGATTTTTATCTCATTTTTTTTGGGCCCCCAAGACACAGCTTTCTTCCTGCCACACAAGAGACGACAATCAGGAGTTTCTCTGAACATTTAGGTTCTCTAAAATCAGAGCAGAATAACAAAATGCTGAGCCTGTATATACTGCATTTAAAATGCACCCAAATTTTGCTAGGTCAGAGAAGAAGACAAGGGGGTGACAGCACCGGGTCTGAAATCAAGCCCAGATTTTTCACTATTACATAAATGAAACAATTCACAGATGACACATTCTCTCATGCCTTGATGTCTTTCACTGGATCCAAAGATTAATTTCCTCAACTGGACTAAGCTTGTATTCCTTCACAGTTGTGCTTTCCCATGCTGCTGGCAATGGCAGATTGACTAGAATGAGGAGTGGCTGCTGCACGGGAGGCATTACAGATAAAAACAAAAACACAAATGAAATGGATTTGAAGGATTCTAGAACATTTCACTGTTAGGAGAAGCAGAATAGCAAAAAAAATATCAAAACAAGACAAAACCATTAAAAGTTGATGACATGCATGAGAAATGGTGGAAACGAGAACATGTGTGAGATCTGGAAACAAAGCAAAGAAGAAAATTAAGTAATATGCGAGATTTCCTCTGATCACTTGAAAAAAAAAGAAAATTCCTTTTTCCCATTCCCACCAAAAAATGTCTGCAATTATTGTTCCAAATACTGCACTTCTGAAAAAGAAAGTACAGACATAGTTTTGGATCATGGACATTTCCAGTGTGCCAATGAAATATTTACTTCAGCACTTCAGCAGACAATAATCGCCACTAGAGACTTAAAAGGAAGACACAGACTCTCACTAACGAGATACCTTTGTCATTTGGCCCAAGCAGAGGTTTTGCTCTGTTAGCAAAGAGGATTTGATGTGTTTGGGATGTTCATACCAATGTGCAGTCACTGCTGTCCATTGCAGATCAGCAACACACCACTCTGTACGGAGCTCAGTGCTTTCTCTGCTTTGTCTTTCTGTCTTGCTGAATGCTTACAGTCAATCAGTTTAGTACTTGCAGTAATTATTAACAGTGGTTGTTACAGCGGAGGCTAGAAGCAGAACTTTTAGTTCTACTCCCTAAAGGGAGTGAAGAAACATGATAAGAGGAAAGAGGTCCACAGAAAACTAAGACTTGAAATCCTGAAAATTCTAAAAAATGCAGTTTTCCACTATTTGGACTGGTATCATTCTCTTGAGTTAAACTGAAAGACTGTTGTTGTTGTGACTATCCAAAGACTGTTTTTCCATCTTACATTTTGTTCTATGCTTCTGCTGTTTTCAATTGCCATGCCAAAGTTTCCCCTGTTTATTCTAATTGTTTTAGTGTGTCTGACTCTCATTGGCTTATATGTTTAGTCTTGTCCTGATTTAATATGAATTAAAATGCCAATGCCACGACCAGTCTGCAAATATGAGTCAGAAGAGAAACTATTTAAATAATACTGTGGATGGTACCCATCTGGTTTGATATCTAGATCATATAGAATAATGCTGTTTTTGTTTTCTACTACTATTGCCTGCTATTGCCAATGAAGTGTTGATTGTGATTGTGACCACAAATATGTTTTGCTCCTGGTCCTATTGAGCCAAAAGAGTGTGGTTTACTGCATGTATGTACGTGAGGTTGTTTTGATCATATGAAGTTCGCTTTAGAAAACCCGCATTCTGCCACTGCAGCGCTACAGGACAATGAGAAAAGAATTTCTAATGAGAACAGTGTTTTAAAAGCAAACCACTGGGGCCCTTCCTTTT